>NC_065595.1:14292500-16692500 GCF_024542745.1 Macaca thibetana thibetana | reverse complement strand
GACATGCCCTGAGCGAAGCAGCGGTCCACAATAACCTCCATCTTCTTGGTGGCCTCAAAGCTGTCCAGCTGGTTGAGCAGCTCCAGCACGATGTACACTTCACTGTCCCCTCCACAACCCACCTCCAGCTGCAAGGAGTTGATGGAGCTGATGATAGATGGCAGGTCCTCATGCCATGACAGACAGCTCCCTCACCATTCTTGGCCCTTCCCTGATGAATTTCTGTACCAATTCAGAGCCAGGGATATGAACAAAAGTACAGTCTATATGATGAGCCATGACCCAGGCAAACAGTGTCTTCCCAGTGCCTAGAGGTCCACACAGCAGGACCACCTTCGGTTGTGCGATACCCAGTGCTTCAAAGAGCTTGGGATGCTTAACAGGCAGTTCGATCACTTCTCTGATGTCTTTAATCTGCTTGTCCAGTCCACCAATCATCTTTTAAATCAAGGCTGGCACCTTCTCCACCATCACTGGTGACACCAGTGGGTCTACTTTGTTGGGTATGATGTTGTGCAGTGTGTAGCTATCATTTCTGAGCGCCACCTGGCAATTGGGTCTCATGTCATTGATGTCGCTGTTTCTGTCCACACCTAAGACAAACTTGCCCTTGGGATATACCTTGACTAACATTTTCTCCATATCCATGGCCCGGACTACTTCCCTCATACAGGAGCCCTGTTCCAGCAGCAGCTGCAGCTCCTCCTGCAATAGGTGAACTTTTGCATTTAGTTCATTCCTTTCTGCCTGCAGCCTCTGGAGGTATTGGCTCTTATCATTCACAACTGACTGGAGTTCTTCAGTTCTTCAGTCTCAGACAGATAATACTGGCAGAGTCTGCTGCCTGTCTTCCCCTCTTCTGGCTCTATCTGCTCTGGTCCATCAAACCTTATCTTCCCTCTTCAGCCAGAGCTCATTTTCTTTCTGAATATAATCCTCCACCCTCTCCCTTGCTAACACCCTAGTTCTATCTGCTATCATATATGTCAAAACTACTATCCAGCCTCGTGAGTGGTCAGTTTGTTCCCACCCTTGCTACCTGAAAACATACAAGGCAACCTTCGATGGCTTCCCATTGAAAAGAATAAAATCCTGATGCTAGAGCTGACCTAAAAGGTCTGAAATAACCTGGGCCCTAGCTACATGTGGTTCTCCTCTGAACCCTAGAATCCTCCTGCACTCAGGCAGCCTGAGCAGTTGGAGCCCTCCACCTAGAATGTTCTTCCTTCCTTTCCCCAGATAGATGCATGATGTCTCCTTTTCAGTCCTAGTTCAGATGGCAAGTCCTCAGAGAGGCCCTCCCTAATTTGCTATAGAAAAGGCTGTACCTCATCCCTGCTCTCTGCTATCTGCCCCCGCTGCACTCTCTCATCCTATTACTGTCATTATATTTACCTGTACACTCACCCACTGGCTGTCTCCTTTAGGGAGGTAGGCTCCATGAGGACAGGACTTCACCTTGAGCTT
Source organism: Macaca thibetana thibetana (assembly GCF_024542745.1). Classification (NCBI taxonomy): domain Eukaryota; kingdom Metazoa; phylum Chordata; class Mammalia; order Primates; family Cercopithecidae; genus Macaca; species Macaca thibetana. Next base: position 16,691,033 of record NC_065595.1, on the reverse strand, counting down.
CCCACGCCTAGAATGGTGCTGGCATACAACGGGTACTCAAAATTGTTTAACGAATGACAAAAAAATTCCCCTACTCCTTTTTCAGTATCTTCTTCCTTTTAATTACTTCACTTCTGTCATTCTTAACATTTCTCTCCACTAGATATTTCCATCAACGTACAAACAGCCCTCCTTTAAAAAGTCTTATTTGATAACAAAACACTGTTCAGTGTTAGTTCTGTTTCTCTGCTACCTTTTAGAGTCAAAAATCTCACCAGAGTGGCCTCTATTCTCTTTCCGTTATCACATAATAAAACGGCTCCTATGAAGGCTCTCTAGTATGCTAGATCCAAACACCAGCTCTGTCTTCTCGATCTTCTGACATTGAAAGTTGATTATTTCCTCCTTCTTGGACACTGTCCTCTGCTGAGTCCCCTACGACCACTTGGCTGGTTTTCCTCCCACCGCTCTGGTGCTCCTTCTCAGTCTCCTTCATTGATTCTCCCTCTCGTATGTGACAATGAAGTATATTCATCAGGTGTGGGCTGGGACTCACCACCCTACGTGGTTTGCAGTGACCTAAGGCTGATGATCTTTGTGTGTGTGTGTGTGCGTGCGTGTGTGTTTCAGAGCACGCACAAAGTTTTTTTGTTTTTCTTTTCATTTATTGGCCTCTCTCTCCCGGTTAGAATGTAAGCTCTAGGAGAACAGCAGTTATATCTGTTGTCTTCACTTCTTTATATTCCCAGAGTCTATTACAGTGGCTGACACAAGACTGAATGATGTATCACCCCAGGATCAGTCAGGATCCAGTTATCAATATGGAAGTATAAAGGTTGGGAACATGTGGAATTGTCCTTTTCCACTTAGGAGACCCAGACACATCCACCTTAGAAAACCCTGAGAAATGGGGTAAATTCTACAATTACCTGCCTCAGGAGAAAAGGTGTCCCAGGCCCTGTCTGTCGAGACCAATTCTTTCTGCTCTGCTGTGGAGCTGATCCCCACCTTCCTCCGCTGACCTTTACTCCATCAATGACATGTCTATCAACTGTTCTCTCCAATCTTTCCTTTTTTCCCTCAGCAGAAAAATGTGTTGTCCTATCTCAGACTCACTTCTGCAGAACACAAACTACACACCATCTCTCCTCAGCTCCTCGGTTCCCCTCTCCCTACATCTCACTCATCTCTTTGCCTCCACATCAAAATCCCGAATACCCACACTCATCCCAGTTTCCCGATCTGCTATTTCTCACACAGCAATGCTTTCTGCCTCCTGACAGCCAAATCTTATGCTTATCTCACTCCCTCTTCGCAGCACTTCACACATACAAGTACCCTGACAGTGTCTCCTTGCTTGGCTGTCATGACATCATTTTCTTCTAGTTTTATTTTATTTTTTTTTAAGACAGGGTCTCACTGTGTCACCCAGGCTGGAGTACAGGGGTGTGATCACAGCTCACTTTAACCTCCACTTCCTGGGCTCGAGCCATCCTCCCACCTCAGCCTCTGGAGTAGCTGGGACTATAGCCATGCACCACCACACTCAGCTAATTTTTGTAGAGAGGGGGTTTCACCACGTTGCCCAGACTGGTCTCGAAGTCCACAGCTCAAGCGATCCGCCTGCCTTGGCCTCCCAAAATGCTGGGATTACAGATGTGAGCTACCGCACCTGGCCTGGTTTTACTTTTGATTAACAATTCTTTTCCAGGCTCCCGTTTCTCTCTCCTTAAATGTCGCTAATCCATAGAATTTCTACCTTGGTCTTTGTTTTGGCTTACTCTGTATACTCTCCAGGATGTGACTCTGTATGCCTACAACCTCTACTGCCACCTGTACGCTAATAATTCCCAAATCCTTATTTCCAGCCTAGTTCACTCTCCCTAGTTCTACACATGCGTATGCAAATATTCACCAACATTTCCATTTGATTGTCTCCACAAGCAACTAAAACTCAACAAGTTTAGAACCAAATTATTTTGCTCCCTTGCCCTGGCCCCAAATATCTCTCCTTTTGTATTCCCAGAACCAATCCCTACCTACTCAGATACCCAACCCCGAAATCTGGGAGAAAACCCAGACTATTCCTCCTCCCTTTCAAAACGCAGATACAGCCAGGAGCGGTGGCTCACGCCTGTAATTTCAGAACTTTGGGAGGCCGAGGTGGGGGGATCACCTGAGTTCAGCAGTTGGAGACCTACCTGGCCAACATAGCGAAACCCCGTCTCTACTAAAAATACAAAAATTAGCTGGGTGTGGTGGTGCATCCCTATAATCCCAGTTGCTACTTGGGGGCGCTGAGGCAGGAGAACAGCTTGAACCCAGGAGATGGAGGTTACCATAAGCCAAGATCATGCCACTGCACTCCTGCCTGGGCAATAGAGTGAGACTCCAGATACAAGCTTGACTCTTCTCCATCTTTAATTTTTCTCCTCTGATCAATCTTTTTCACTTTATTTGAATGGATACTCTCCTAATTTGGTCCCTCACCGCCTCCCATCAGACAGACTTTGCCTCCTTGCCCAGTACAATATACTGTAATAAAAGTTATGTGAATGTGGTTTATCTCTCTCAGCATCTTATTGTACTGTTCTCAACCTTCTTGTGATTATGTGAAATAATAAAATGCCTACGTGATGACACGAAGTTAAGTGAATGACACAGGCATTGTGACACAGTGTTTCAAAATTATAAACTATTTATTCTGGAATATTTCATTTAAAATTTTTGGACCCAGGTTAACTGTGGGTTATTGAAACTGTGGAAAGTAAAACCACAGAGAAGTGGAGACTACTGTGTAGCTTTGTTACATTATTACATAATCTTGATTTTTAGTTATCTGCATTCCCTCATTAGATTATAAGCATCTGGCCACAGGGAGTTTTGCCTTGCTCAGCACGAAGTTAACCATCACATGGATATTAATCCAAATTTCCTAGGTTAGAAGGCTGAAAAGGTTGAATGAGAAAGCACACATGTGAACCTACCACTAACAAAATCACAATTCAAGATCCCTCCGGCTTAACAGTAACAATTATGCCTTTCATGTTGGTCAGTCTCTGGCTGACGCACTGAAGAAGAGCCAACAGTCCAATTCAAATATGATGCATTCCGGGGCTGGGCACGGTGGCTCACACCTGTAATCTCAGCACTTTGGGAGGCTAAGGCGGGTGGATCACTTGAGGTCAGGAGTTCAAGACCAGCCTGGCCAACATGATGAAACGCTGTCTCTACTAAATATAGAAAAAAATTAGCCGGGCGTGGTGGTAGGTGCCTGTAATCCTAGCTACTTGGGAGGCTGAGGCACGAGAATCACTTGAACCTGGGAGGTGGAGGTTGCAGTCAGCCAAGATCATGCTGCTGCACTCCAGTCTGGGCAACAGAGCAAGACTATCTCAAAACAACAACAACAAAAAACCTGCAAATGATGAAGATTATGTTGTAGAGTATCGAAATCGCATGCGAAGTCTCTGACAAATGAAAAGTTGGTGAAATAAAAATTGTTAAAAAGCCAACGATGACAAGATGGGCACTTCAGAAGGGTCACCTTTAATACTCAAGGGAAAAACACTTTTACCAAATGACCAACGCTTTTTCCAAATACGTTTACCGAAAAGAACCTTTCCAAATAGGACTACAAAAAGCTACAAAAACCTCACGTGAAGATTGCTGAATCTTAGTTTAACACAACCTTGGTGAAAAAGATACAGTCGGCCGGGGGTGGTGGCTCACGCCTGTAATCCCAGCACTCTGGGAGGCTGAGGTGGGCGGATCACCTGAGGTCAGGAGGCCAGCCTGGGTCAACGTGGTGAAATCTCATCTCTACTAAAAATACAAAAATTAGCCAGGAGTTGTGGTGGGCAACTGTAGTCCCAGCTACTCGGGAGGCTGAGGCAGGAGAATCGCTTGAACCCGGGAGATGCAGGTTGTAGTGAGCTGAGATCGAGCCACTGCACTCCAGCCTGGGCGACAGAGCAAGACTCCGTTTCAAAAAAAAAAAAAAGAAAGAAAAGAAAAAGACACAGACAAATCAACACTTGACTTATTCTACAAAATGAGTCATTGCTGCAATTATATAATTATTTTGTGAAAGATTTAAAAATTTTTTTTTATAATCTTCTAGGTCGATTTTCAAGACAAAAGTCCCAAGCAAGCCTCCTTTCCCACTCTTTTTGTGTATGCGTGCGTGAAATTTTAATCTCTGTTTAAGTGGGTCTACTTTGAGTGGTCTTTCTTCAGAATCAATTATCATGGACTAAGGAGTTCTTCCATTACCTTTGATGCCTCTATCAGGCACTCCAATAAAAGTTGAAATGCTTGTTCAACAACCTACCGGAAGTCCAAGACGGGGATTCAATACAAGTATTTTAGGCTACTTTCTTCCCTTATTGACTTACTGGACTGGGAGTCCTCTACATTAAGCCACATTACATTCTAAACTCCACTGAAGCCCTAGATCCATTCTGGGGATAGGAGACACCATTACATGAATTTCTTTTCTGAAAGAATTCTATTCCACAGAAGACTAACGATTAAGCCTAAAATCTTAAGATTCCATGATTTGTGTACAAAACACTGTGCTCATTGCGGTAGAAGAGGGGAACTGGAGCCACACAGAAGTTTAAGAATAGTCCTCGATCTTACACACTACAATCTGGGGGCCACAGGAGACTGCACATAAATTCAATGACTTCACGCAGACTGTATGTAGCCTGGCTGTAATTTCAGATTCTTAGTCTGTTCCCATATTTCTACTCATCTGACAGCTCAGAATAAAGGCATCTGCTGTCAGCTTGAGAAACTAAGACCGAACTATGATCACTCTATTTTCAACTGGTCTAGAACAGGGCTTTGCAAAAATTACGTTCTTTCTCCCTTAATCCTGATTGGAGAGATCTGCCCAGATCTTGGCTGGTTTGGGGACGTGAAGACCCAACAAAAGGGAGCAGTATCACAAAGTCAGTGGCTCGGGAGACCCCAAGACCGGGTCAGAAAAGACCTTTCCGCTGGAAAACGGGCCCCTCTCCCACCTGCGGCAGGTCCCCGGACCCGCCCTCCTCCTTCCCGACCACAGGCGCGGCCGCTTCCTCCCTTCTCCCCGCCCCCCACCCGCTTCTCGCGCCTCCCCTGGGTCCCAGCTCCCTAGGGGAACGGGAGATGAGCAATGATACCTGGAGGTTGGGCGAAGTGGATGACATGGCGGAGTTCCCAGGCGGTTCCCAAGGGGAACGAGGGGCGAGAAGAGCCAACGGCAGCGACGTCCAACCGCGCCCGGGGTAACAGCCCCCAAACTGGGGAGTCCGGTGGTTCTCGGACCGCGAGCAGCAGCCTCCCTTCCGGAACTTGTTTTCAGACAACACTCTCTCCACTAGCAAACGGACCCTCCCCACCAAACTTCCGCAATCCCGAGCCCCTCTAGGTTCTGGTCCCGCCTCTGCTCCGGGCACTTCCGATTTCGTCATCAGCACGCGCGCACCCAGTCACCAGACTCCCTTCTCTCGCCACAGCGCAGGCCCTCCCTAGGCCGGGAGAAGTAGCCTGGAACCCAAACGAGCCCTGGCGGAAGTCGGGCTCGGCGCAGGCGCACTGAGACTCTGGCCTAGGGGCGGGGCGGCAGCCTGGCGGACCTAGGATAGCGCAAGCGCGGAAGCACAGAGCCGGTTGTGGGTTTTTTTTTTTCGGTTTTTTTTTTTTTTTTGTTGTTGTTGTTGTTGTCGTTGTTTGTTTGTTTTTTCCCCACCCCCAGGGACGTCTTTTACTTTGAGACGAATTATTGGTCCTGGCTCCCTTCCCTCCTCATCTACGTGCCTTGTTGCCTCGCAGCGTTTGAGTGAAAAACTCATCCATTTCCAAGACCCGCCGACTGGGGGCTTTGGGCCTGTGACTGCGCCTCCCTCACTGCGTGTCCTCTGTGGAATGGGGGCGATCACAGTCCTCGGTGGTGAATAATTCAGGAGGGAGTGCGCGGTGAGGCGGCCGCGCAGCGATGCGCTAGCAGTCAGGCCGCGGGCGGGTCGGCGCTCATTCCTGCTTGTTCTTCCCACGCCACTTGGCATCTTCCAAATGACTGTTGTGTTGGGAAGATGAACGTAAATAAGGCGTGGACGGCCGCTGTCCTCGAGTATATGTTCTAAGAGGGAAGCACTTGTCCTGTAAAATGGGCATTATGCCGGTTATGTTTACAGGCAAATGGCTTGAGGTTAAATGCGTCAGGGATTAGAGGCAGAACCAAGGTAAAACCCTTTCTTAGCCTTCCTATGGTTTGCAGCCACCACCACCGTTTTCTTCTTTTCATAATTAACCTTCTCAAAGGAAAGCAACGTAGATGTTTAATCACTCCATCATTTTTTTCTCACTCATTCCTTAATATTTTCTAATCTGGCATCTCCGAAAGAATTAAAGTCTTCTTCTCCTCCCTCTTCATTGGTATTGTCAACTACCCCGTTCTTATTTGTCCGGCTTCCTAATGTTCGTTTGCTACCTCCTTCACTGTCTCCCTTTCTTACTCCTCCCTGAGCTTAAGCTGAATTTACTCAAGAGTCTGATGTCCTCTTCTCTCTTTCTTCTCCACCTCTGCTCATCTTATTCTCTTCTTGAGCTTCAGCTATCAATAGACTAGAAGTCGCTTCAAATCTGGATTTCTAGACCCACCGCATCCCCTGCCCAGCATTTACAACAGTCTCACAGAGGTTTCCTTCACAGGGTTTTTCTGCAAGACAAATTCAACATACTCAAATTAATTACCTTCTACCCTAAACTTCTTTCTCTGGTCTCTTCTTAGAATAGTATTGCCAAATCTGTATCATCCAGGCTCAAAGCTCAGAGCCCTGTCTCTGCCCTGCATCTACCAGTCCTTTCTCCCTACTTGTGAAATTGCCTTTGCAAAATGATGACTGAGACAGTGAAAGAGATCTAACTTAACCAACTCCATCTTGCTTCTAACCTCCAAGATGTCCTTGTACATTCCTGGGCATAGGCTGCACTAACTGTGGGAGAAACTAAGTTTATAATTTAAGCAAAGATGGGCCAGGTGCGGTGGCTCAAGACTGTAATCCCAGCACTTTGGGAGGCCGAGGTGGGCCAGTCACTTGAGGTCAGGAGTTCGAGACCAGCCTGGCCAACATGGTGAAACTCCATGTCTACTAAAAGTACAAAAATTAGGCCGGGCGCGGTGACTCACGCCTGTAATCCCAGCACTTTGGGAGGCCAAGGCGGGTGATCACTTGAGGTCAGGAGTTCGAGACCAGCCTGGCCAACATGGTGAAACTCCATGTCTACTAAAAGTACAAAAATTAGGCCGGGCGCGGTGACTCACGCCTGTAATCCTAGCACTTTGGGAAGCCGAGGTGGGCGACCACCTGAGGTCAGGATATGAAGACCAGCCTGGCCAACATGGTGAAACCTCGTCACTACTAAAAATACAAAAATTACCTGGGCATGGTGGTGCATTCCTGTAATCCAGCTACTCGGGAGGCTGAGGCAAGAGAATTGGTTGAACCAGGACCCAGGAGGCGGAGGTTGCAGTGAGCTGAGATTGCACCACAGTACTTCAGGCTGGGCTACAGAGTGAGACTCTGTCTCAAAACAAACAAACAAAAATTATCCAGGCGCGATGGTGCCTGCCTGTAATTCCAGGTACTTGGGAGGCTGAAGTAGAAAAATCACTTGAACCCAGGAGGCAGAGCTTGCAGTGAGCCAAGATCACACCACTGCACTCCAGCCTGGGCAACAGAGAGAATCGGTAAAAGCAAACAAAAACCCCTCTTTTATCACCAGTAATAAGCCATGTTGTTATGATGGAACCCCTGATGTGGAGAAGGGCACATTACCTCTGTGGTATGCTTCCCAAACCTGTGACCTCAATCTAATCATGAGAAAACATCAGAAAAATTCATATGGAGGGTTTTTCTACCTCTACAAAATGACCAGTGCTCCTCAAAATGTCAAGGTCATAAAACACGAGGAAAGACTGAGGAACTGTCACAGATTGAAGAGACTAAGAAGATGACAACTAAATGCAGTCTGGGATTCTGCATTGGATCCTGAAACAGAAAAGGGCCATGAGTTGAAAAACTGTTGTAAGAATGAGAATAAAGTCTGCAGCTTAGCTAATAGTAATTTATAAATGTAAATTTCTTAGTGTTGATAAATGTACTATGGTTATTTAGGATGCTAACAGTAGGGGAAGTTGGGTGAAGAATATATGGGAATTCTCTATATACCTTTGCACCTCTTCTGTAAAAGTTTATTTTAAATTTTATTTATTTATTTACTTATTTTGAGACAAAGTCTCGCTCTGTCACCCAGGCCGGAGTGCAGTGGTGCAATCTCGGCTCACTGCATCCTCCACCTCCCATAACGATTCTCCTTCCTCAGCCTCCCGAGTAGTTAGGATGACAGGCGTGTGCCACCATGCCTGGCAAATTTTTTGTATTTTTGTAGAGATGGGGTTTTGCCGTGTTGTCCAGGCTGGTCTCAAACTCCTGTCCTCAATGATCTGCCTGCCTCAGCCACCCAATGTGCTGGGATTACAGGCGGGAACCACCACACCCAGCCTGTAAGTATTACTTTAAAACGAAAATTTTTTGTTTTAAAATTCCTGTTCCCTGGGACCTTACATTTTAGTGGAGTAGAAACTTTTAACTGTTTACATATTTAAAATGTAAATGTAAAAATGTTACATGTGTAAGAGTTTACAGAGTACTTTTGCATACATTATCTTACTGTATACTACAAGGTAAATCTTAAATCTCCCATTTTTACAAAAGAGGAAACAGGCCAGGCGCTGTGGCTCACACCTGTAATTCCAGCACTTTGGGAGGCCGAGACGGGCAGATCACGAGGCCAGGAGATTGAGACCATCCTGGCCAACATGGTGAAACCCCGTCTCTACTAAAAATACAAAAACTAGCTGGGTGTGGTGGCACGTGCCTATAATCCCAACTACTCGGGAGGCTGAGGCATGAGAATCACTTGAACTCAGGAGGCAGAGGTTGCAGTGAGCTAAGATCGCGCCACTGCACTCCAGCCTGGCGAGAGAGCAAGACTCTATCTCAAAAAAAATAAAAAAAAGGGAACAGCCTCAGAGGTATCAGTAGAAATGCCCCCCAATTCATTCAGCTTTTGTATAGTGGAGCTAGAGTTTGACCCAGGTCTTCTGATTCCCGAATGACAAGTGCTAGGATAGAGGCAGGAAGCCCTGTGGGACCACAGGAGAGAGAAGGCTTAATTCTGAATGAGTGGTTAGGGATGTCTTAGGGAAAGTTCACTTAAACTGAAGTTTAAAATCTTAATCTGATTTTGACGGAGTGCAGGCCATTTCAGGCAGAAGGAAAAGCAGAAATAAAGGCGCCGAAGAATAAACTACCTGCTCTGTTTGAGGGATCCCTGGAATGTAGGAAGCAGAGGCGCTGTGGGGTTGGAGTGGCAGGAGATAAAGCTAAAAATGCACCACTGGCACTGCCAGTTAGAGGCTTGGAATAATGAGTTTGGACATCATTCTGTAAGATTTGTTGAAAGCTTTCCTCTTCATTCTGTCACTACCTCCTGCTTTTCTGTCTCCCTGTCTTCCTTCTTGGTAGAATTGTGATTTGGTCAGATGTTGGTTTCATGAAGGTGGATCTGAGTCCTTTTAGGATACACCAGAAAGAGAGAGGAGGCAGTAAGATGAAGCAGGAGGTTCCGGCAAGTGTTTCATTTTAGACAAAAGGGATGCAGAGCCAAAAGGGATATTCCCGGTTCCTGCAGTGCAGCCCCCCTTCCTTGCCTCTTGAGCGTTGAAGAATAGATTCTCCTCCTGGCCTGGCATGGTGGCTCATGCCTGTAATCTCAGCACTTTGGGAGCCCGAGGCAGGTGGATCACCTAAGGCCAGGAGTTTGAGACCAGTCTGGCCAACATGGTGAAACCTTGTCTCTACTGAAAATACAAAAATTAGCCGGGCATGGTGGTGGGGGCCGGTAATCCCAGCTACTCGGGAGGCTGAGGCAGGAGAATGGCTTGCACCAGGGAGGGGGAGGTTGCAGTGACCGGAGATCATGCCCTTGCACTCCAGCCTGGGCAAGAAGAGCAAAATTCCATCTCGAGAAAAAAAAAAAAAAAGATCCTGGCTCCTTTCATTGCTTTCACCAATTCAATCTGTTAAAAATCATACTATTCCTCAAGTGTCAGTTCCAATGTCACTTCCTCAGGAAAATTCTGAAACCTCTCTGAGCTCTCATCGCACTTTGGACCTTGAATTGCCCTTAAATCACACATGCCAAGTGCCTAACACAGTGCCTGGTGCAGAGCAGATGCTCAAAAATTGTTGATCTTACTAGCACGTGTTCTACTTTTCTAGATAGTAAAATCCCCGAGGGCTAAGACTTCATTTTATTCCATTTGCAACCTATCCCCCTGCCTTACCACCTACATGTACTAAGAGAGTGTGTTCTTCAATAGCCAAGGTTTGTTCAACAAACCTTGCTGTGATCAAGGACTTCAGAAATTAGGAAGGTCAGTGGGGTGGCAGGTTGTGTTTGTGGATTCAGCCTTCGACAGGGTCTCACATGCAGACCGCCCAGGACTGAATTCATTTCACTCAGACCATTTTAAAGAACACGCATAATATTAACATTAAGGTCCTCCCCTCCTGTGCATCCAGAAGTCGGGTCTCTATTTGTTGAGTTTTCAACTTCCTGCCTGACCTGAAACATAACTTGAAGGAAGGCAAAGTGCGGATGGGGCTGATCCCATGAAAGTGACTCAGGCAGTTGTCAGGCAGGAAGTTGGTTGAGCCCATCAGGTGACATTCCTTTCTGAATGTGCTCAGCTACCCTGAAGGCCCAGCCCTTTCTCACTTATTGCTATTCATTTTATTCATATGAAGCCACAGCCAGCTTGTGGACTGATAAGGAGGTGTGGGAATCAACCCATCAATGTCATTCATTCAGCCATGTGATAGAGGGCGTGGGGATGAAGCAGCAATTCCTCATTGCTGGTCATATAAGGGTGAACATGATGTAAGGCATTGGCACAGAAAAGATGAGGGGCCTGCCCTCAAGCAGTTGCAGGCTAGAATAAAAAAAAAAAGAAAAAAAATTTTATCCACACCTGGCTAATTTTGTATTTTTAGTAGAGACGGGGTCTCGCCATGTTGGTCAGGCTGTTCCCGAACTTCTTACCTCAGGGGATCTGCCCACATCGACCTCCCAAAGTGCTGGGATTACAGGCATGAGCCACCGTGCCTGGCCCATCTTGCTTATTTATTTATTTATTTATTTATTTTTTGAGACAGAGTCTCCCTCTGTTGCCCAGGCTGCAGTGCAGTGGCGTAATCTCGGCTCACTGCAACCTCCGCCTCCCGGGTTCAAGCGATTCTCCTGCCTCAGTCTCCTGAGTAGCTGGGACTACAGGTGCAGGCACCACACCAGGCTAATTTTTGTATTTTTTAGTAGAGACGGGGTTTCACCATATTGACCAGGCTGGTCTTGAACTCCTGACCTCGTGATCCGCCCGCCTCAGCCTCCCAGAATGCTGGGATTACAGGCACAAGCCATCGCTCCTGGCCTTCTTTTTACTAATATTTTCACCTGCAGTTGGTTGAGTCTATGGATGTGGATTTATGGATTTATATGCTTTATAAAAGCGTATAAAACAGGGTATTCTTGTGTTATATGTGTTGCAAATATTTTACCGTTTTAGTATTTGGGTCATTACTTTTTTGGCATGAAAATTTATTATTATTTTTCTTTTTTGCTGTCTTGAGAAAGAGCTTACCCACTAGTAGATTATTTAAAACAACAATATCATACTTTTATCTTCTTTCAGTATGTACAGGGTTTCACTATTGCATCTAAATCTTTGACCTGTCTGGAATTTATTTTGGTGTTTTATTTATTCCAAATGAGTAGCCAATTGTTCCAATATTATTTAGTTAACATTCATCTTTTCTTTACTCATTTGAAAGGGCAGCCCTTGTTGTATACCATTTTCTCACGAGGATTTGTCTGAATTCTTGATGATGTTTTAACTATTTCTTTTAACCACCTATTCTTACTCCAACAAAACTTATTACAATAGCTTTATAATACATTTCAGTATCTTGTGAGACTGCCCGATTTCTTCTAAGCAGAATGCAACACTAGTTAAGGGCTCAGTTTCTGATGTTACAATGCTTGCTTCAATTTTTTTTTTTTTTTTTTTTTGAGATGGAGTTTTGCTCTTGTTGCCCAGGCTGGAGTGTAATGATACGATCTTGGCTCACTACAACCTCTGCCTCCCAGGTTCAAACGTTTCTCCTGCCTCAGCCTCCCAAGTAGCTGGGATTACAGGCGCCTGCCACCACGCTCAGCTAATATATTGTATTTTTAGTAGAGACTGGGCTTCACCATGTTGGCCAGGCTGGTCTCGAACTTCTGACCTCAGGTGATCTGCCTGCCTTGGCCTCCCTGAGTGCTGGGATTACAGGCCTAAGCCACCATGCCAGCTTCAAAATCTTGAGTCTAGCACATAGTAGGCAATTTCTCAATATCTCTAAACTGCTGTTTCTGCATCTATAAAATGGGAGTGGTATTACTATCCCATCTACTGGGGCTACATGAGAATTAAATGAGACTACAACATCACCGGATTGGGCTCAAACCATAGTTAACACTTGTTAAATGTTTGCTATCAAGAATATTCAGAATAGTTCAGATGTTTCTTACATTACTTTTCCACATGAATTTTAGTATTATTTTGTCAAGTTCCACCTAAAATATTTATTTATTTTGTAATTGAATTGATATATTAATTCAGAGCAGATGGACATCTTTACAGAAGTGAATTTCCCTCAGGTTTAAAAATCATAATATGTCTTTCTTCAAGTCTTCTCGTATGCTTTTTTTTTTTTTTTTTTTTTTTTTTTTTTTTTTTTTTTTTTTGAGACGGGTCTCGCTCTGTCACCCAGACTGGAATAGAGTGCAGTGGGGTGATCTTGGCTCACTGCAACCTCTGCCTCCCGGGTTCAAGCTATTCTCCTGCCTCAGCCTCCTGAGTAGCTGGGATTACAGGCATGCACCACCATGCCTGGCTAATTTTTGTATTTTTAGTAGAGACAGGGTTTCACCATGTTGGTCAGGCTAGTTTTGAACTCCTGACCTCATGATCTGCCGACCTTGGCCTCCTAAAGTGCTGGGATTATAGGCATGAGTCATGGCACCCGGCTTCTTGTATGCTTCTTAGCAGTATTTTATATTTTTCTTCACATGGTTTTTGAACATTTGTTTTGGATTTATCTCTAGGAATTTTATTGTGCTGTTGTTGCTATCATAAGTAATATATTTTCTTCCCATATTTTCTAGCAGATTATGGTTTATATACAGGAGACCATGAATATATGCAGGCTGATTTTGGCAGACACTTTGTTTCTAATAGATCATTTACCTATTCTCTGGGGGTTTCCAGGCAAATGATGAAAACTTTTGCAAACAATGATACCTTTTTCTCTTTCCCATACAAAGTTAAAAGTGTCAAGAATAGACATCTTTATATTCTCCCAAAGTTTAAAGGAAAGCCTTCTAGTGTCTTATAAAGAATCATTTAGCATGTGAAATATGATTAGATTTGTTTTCTATTGCTGCATAACAAATTAGCACAAACTCAGTGGCTTAAAATAACATACTTTTATTGTCTCACAGTTTCTGTGGATCGGGAAGCCAGGCCCAGCTTAGCTATGTTCTGTGCTCAAGGTCTCACCAAGGCTGAGATCAAAGTGTAGGCTGGGATGCATTTTCATCAGCAAGCTCAACTGGGGATGGATATGCTTCCAACTGCCTATGATTGTTGTCAGAATTCATTTCCCTGGAGCTGTAGAATTCATGATAGCTGATAACCTGCTTCTTGAAAGCCAGACACACACACACACACACGCATGTGTGCACATGCGTGCCCACAGAGTTTCTGCTGCTTCAAGTCTCTTACTTTAGGGAAAGCTCATACTCTCTTTAAATGGCTCACCTGACTAGGTAGGACTCACTGAGGATAATCGTCCTTTTGATGAACTCAAAATCAACTCTTTAGATGCCTTATTTACATCTGCAAAATCCTTTCACCTTTGCCATATTCTATTGGTTTGAAGTAAGTCACAGGTTCTGCCTGCACTCAAGGAGAAGGAAATTACACAGAGGTATGACTTATTGGGGTATATCTGCTACAGTAATATTTCAGAACACATCTCTGTAGAGGAGATAGGAAAAATTAATATTCTGCTCAACATAAGAGAAATGTGTAAGATTTCATATTCTAAATGCTATGCTCACAAGCAACTATAAAACTTTTGTTGGTGCTATATATATATATGTGAATATATAATTTATGTTTTATAAGACTAAGACAACTGTTGCATTTATTTTGATATCAACAATAGATAATAAAAAAGAGGAGTGAGCAAAGGCAGATGCTTATAAAGAAAGGTAAGGCATTGCCTTGGAACATTGTATGGAGGGGAAGCACTTGGTTTAGAAAAAAGGAATTAGTTTTCCATACCTTGGAAATATGCTGACTAATACATGTTCCAGCAGTAAAATTCATCTGGATCTAGAAGCTCTTATTGTCCACCGAGTGTCCCTTCTCCAGAGTAACTCATTCCAGTTGTCTTTTGAATTGGCAAAATTTGGAGTGCCAAGATGCTATCACTAAATCAACACGCAGATCTAGGGTGAGAGTATTGGAGTGGAATCATTTTTATTCCAAAAATCCACCTGTATTTATTTCTCATGGACTAGTTTCAGGAGAATTTAGATTCTATTTCAGAAATTCCCCCAGCACCGAATAGCACAATCTCCCAACTAGCAACAATGCCCTCATCGGGCTAATGATTGGCTAGATGAGCAAAGGAATTTTGCGTATCATTATCTAACTGCATATTTTCCCAGGAATTATAGTCTACATTAGTTTTTCATTGTCCTATTTGATTGCTAAATCAAGTCAACAAGATTAAGCAGAAATAAGTGAATACATCGTAAGAGTAGAAATTATATATCAGAGAGGGCTCAAATATGATGCCTATGATGTTTGTTTAGTAATATTTTTTCCTGAAAATAGTATAATGCTCTCTTACTCTGTCACTCAGGCTAGAGTGCAGTGGTACGAGCATAGATCATATATCACTGTAGCCTGGAACTCCTGGGCTCAAGTCATCCTCCTGCCTCTGCCTCCCAAGTAGCAGGGATTAGAGTTGTGCAGCACCATGCTCGGGTCCTTCACCTTTTTACAAGCTCATTTGTATCAACTTCAGGCAAATCTTTCCTGAGACCTTAAGCTTTGCTCCCATCTCCCGGTTCTTCCTTTTCAAAGTGCATAACTTTATATCATTTCTTGATACTGCAGCTATTTTTAAAAAGAATATAACTGCCACAGCTGGGTGCAGTGGCTCAAGTCTATAATCCCAGCACTTTTGGAGGCCGAGTGGGGGGCAGATTGCTTTGAGCTCAGGAGTTGGAGACTAGTTTGGGCAATATGGTGAGACCCTACCTCTACAAAAAGTACGAAAATTCGCTGGGCGTGGTGGTTCATACCTGTGATCCCAGTTATTCAGGAGGCTGAGGCTGAAGAATCGCTTGAGCCTGGGAGGTGGAGGTTACAGTGAGCCAAGATCGTGGTACTGCACTGTAGCCTGGGCAACAGTGAGACCCTGTCTGGAAAAAAAAAAAAAGAAAAAAGAAAAGAAAAAATATCTAAAAACAAATTGGCTATAAAAACAAAAAGAATATAACTGTCAGGAAAAAAAATAAGCCATGGTTGTGGTTTTGTGTGGAACACACAGAGAAGCCTTATGATTTAATTACAAGCTAAACTTTTAGTAAATGGCCCTTAGGGAAATTTTTGAGTAACAGGTGAGGATAATACTCTGGGTAGTGGGAAGTAAGGAAACAGGACTGGGGACCCCCAAAAAAGATCATATCAATTGGAACCTTAAGACTGAAAATCAGCTGGTTACCTTCTTTGTAATTTATCAGTTTCCCAATGAAAAACCAAAAATTGCCAAACTTTCACAATGTTTTATTAGAAGTTGCTGTTTCAGGGCACTTTAAGGTCAATGTTTTAAGTACACAAGACACTCAATACTCCTATTTATACTTTAGCTGTAATAATGTTGGGCTTTGAAATCAAAGCATGTGGGACAGAATTCTTATTTATATGTGTAAATAGATGTCAACCCCCAGACTCAAAGAAGAGACAATAGAATTCATGGCACAGCTGTGTTAGAACCAATAATGGTTTTCAATCACTCGGTCTGATGGTGTTAATTGAGACTCTGTCAGGTATGCAGCACTTAAATTTGATGTTTAAGAGAAATGAATCCCAGACAGAAGTCAAACATGGCCGCTTCTTGAAAACTTCTAATACAACTGAAAGAATAAAGCAGTTATATACCGAAGGCAGTCTTTATGGGTCAAAATGAATGATAAATATATTTTACAGCTTGTAAGTTATAAACAAGCAGTGAGAGCTGTTGGTTTCAGTGATCATAGAAAGGGCTGGGCCTGAACTATGCCTAGAGAAGAAACTAGACACAGTGAAAGAATGTACTTATTCATGTAAAGGCACTCAGTGCTACCAAACAGAGCTGTCTTTTCGTATTATTCAAATCGTAATCCCAAAATGGAAGTCTTGGAAGCCCAAATGTTTACTCATAATCTTGGCCAAATTCCACCTTGGAAGAGTAAGTTAAAAACCACAGCCAATTCAATTATTTAATTTCACTGTATTAAACCTCAAGGTTGCCAAATGATCTCATTACCAAATTATATCCTAAGGTCGTCCTGGGAAAATAAGCTATTCTATGCCAGACAAACTATCCCCAAGGGCAATTCTGGGCCAGTGATATTTTCAAAGTTGCAAAATGGCTGTGTTTTTCATTGGAAAATTCCATCCTCCACCCCTGGTCCTCTTGGAGAATTCTGTAGCTTATCTAACCTAGTGCAACAAAGCATTGGGCCAAAGAGTATCATGCAAAACACACTCAGTAACATGTGAACGACCACTAGTTGCAGTCCAAAAAACAAATTTGTCATAGATTTTGTAAAGATGCATACTGAGTCTGCAAAAATCATATGAGAAACAGTGGATTCCAGTATTAATCACAAGTGCCTGTCATACAGTCTGTGTTTTTTTGTTTTTGTTTTTGTTTTTTCCAAAATGGAGTCTCACTCTGTCGCCCAGGCTGGAGTGCAGTGGCACGATCTCGGCTCACTGCAACCTCTGCCTCCCAGGTTCAGGCAATTCTCCTGCCCCAGCCTCCCGAGTAGCTGGGATTGCAGGTGCGCGCCATCATGCCTGGCTAATTTTTGTATTTTTAGTAGAGACAGGGTTTCACCATGTTGGTCAGGCTGGTCTCGAACTCCTGATTCACCCACCTCAGTCTCCCAAAGTGCCGGGATTACAAGTGTGAGCCACTGTGCCTGGCCTCTTACATAGTCTTATGATTAGGTATTCATAGGTTATTAAAATGCTGTAGTAAGAGATGTTATGCTTGGGAACATTACCAATAAAGACATGAAAAAACAGAAATGTTTTGCTTTCACTCTTTGTGTTTTAGGGCTCATTTTTTTTCCAATGGAGGGACTTTGTAGTAGCAAAAGGTTCAGGTTCCCTCTTAAAAGAGAAAACATACTACCCCTATCAAGGCAAGGAATACCCCTAAACAAAGTAGTCTTATTGTGCCAGGGTCAAGTGAGAAACTCCAGGAAAGGGATATTATAAGAGCCCCTAAGGGGTTGATTTAGGTCAGGGGAAATGTATACCTCGGAGGGAGATGGAAACATTAACTTATTTAGAAGTTGGCTCTCTTCAAAGACCCCAGAGTGTAAAGTATCATGTAATTGATGCAAGTGGCCAATATGTCAATCAACAAATCTAAATTGAGTTGACTATTATGTGAAAGGTACCTAACTCTCCAAGCTCCTTCTAAATTTCCCTAAAAGGGCAGCATTGTGCATTGATTGTCTAACTCATGAGTATTAACAACACAGATATATTTTAGAAGTACCAACAGTGACGTTGTAATTTTATGGTGTTGTGTCGACACATTGTAATGTTGTGCGAAGAGCTCTCACTGGAGTCCAGAAGTCCTAGGGTGTAAGCCTGCCTCTCCCACTCAACAGCTTTGGTGCCTTTTTCAGAGAGTAAAGGAAGGGTTTTGGATGAAAGGTAGTGTGATGGAATCAGAATACTTCAGTTCTATACTCAGCTATCCCACTGCCTTGCAATGGGAAGGTCACTTAGCTTCTCTCTTTTGTCTTTAGTTTGCTTGTTGGTGAAGAGAAAAAGCTACATCACCTCTAAATTATCTTGCTGCTTTAAATCAGTCCCTTGAAGCAGAAAATAATTATATCACTTGAAATTACTGTGGATGCTTAAAGTTGCCCCTATATTTTTACGCCTGACTCTTGAGATGCCGTGGTGTAACAGAAAGTATTAGAGATTTTGAAGTGAGACTCAAGAACAATTGCCTGGTCTAAAACTTAGTTTTATCTTTAAAGTTAGACTAGTAATTCCTACTTTACAAGGTTTCTGCAAAGATGAGAGATAAACTACAATGTCTGGCTCACAGCAGACACTTAGTAACTGGTGGTGCTTTTTATTTTTGCCTCTATGAACTACTTGATGCCAAGGTGTAGCATTATTCCTATGGGAAAATAAAGTAGACCTTATAACAGTCTTCTGTTTCTAGGGCATCACTGCAGCAGACACAGCATAATGCTATCTTATGTAGACTGTCAGGTATGAAATTGTAGGGAAACTTATTAATGGAGCCCAGTACTTTACAAAAGTATTGAATGTTACCTTTGTAAGGTCTCTCACGCAGATCTTACAGTGAATTCTGACACTTAATGCCCAAGGCTTCTTTATGTAGTCAGGTCAGTTCTGATAGGCTCTGAGTTAGCGATATTCTACTGATTGAATAAAGCTGCTCCTCAGCTTGGTGTTTTTCACCATCCTTCTTTTCGGGCTCCTCTTTTTCACCAGCATCCCCAGCACATCACACCCCCACCGCTCTGTGTTTCTGCATTTTTACCACATCGTGGATACTTGTTGGCACTCACAAATGAGCATTCATTCGTCGTGTTTCTGGCTTTCACAGTTTCACAGGGAACTCCCTGCATAAGGCATAATCCCTACTTTTAAAGAGTTTACAATCTATTAACATATGGAGAAATAAGCAATACACAATCCTGTGCGCTAAGTGTGGGTAGTGTTACAAGCAGGAACTTCAGGAAGGAGAAGAGACTGCTTTAGGCTGGGCTGGGATGGCTCCTAACAGGAACTCACTACTGAACTCCCTCTTGGTGGTGGGAGAGGAGAAGCTGGGCTTTTCAAGAGCACAAATGCAGGGACCAAGATGGGTGGCAGGATGGTGCCAAGAATGTGGTCTGTGGAATTCTTCCCTAGAGAAGTTTTAAAGAAAATTATTTTCCAGTCAATTCATAAGCTCATCTCTGCCGTGGACATTCTTTTTACTCTAACCCAGAGAAGAAAAGCAGGTATCAGGTATTGGATGTGTGAGCCTGGCTGGACCAGTTATCCACATTAAGTCCCATTTCATCACCGGTTAAGGTCAGTATCATACAGTTAGTGTGACAGCTAAGATGCAGCACGTGAAGATACTGAGAGGTAGCAGGTTCTGGAAGGCATGATGCCACCCCTCCCTCTGCTTCACAGAAATATGTATATGACAAGTTGGGATTGGGATATATTTATCTCTGTAATTTATTTTTAATTAATTAATTAATTAATTAATTTTTTTGTGATGGAGTCTTGCTCTGTCACCCAGGCTGGAGTGCAGTGGTGTGATCTCGTCTCACTGCAACCTCTGCCTCCCAGGTTCAAGCGATTCTCGTGTCTCAGCCTCCCGAGTAGCTGGGACTGTAAGTGCACACCGCCATGCCTGGCTAATTTTTTGTATTTTGGTAAAGATGGGGTTTCACTGTGTTGCCCAAGCTGGTCTCAAACTCCTGAGGACAGGCAATCTGCCTGCCTTGGCCTACCAAAGTTTTGGTATTACAGGCGTAAGCCACTGCTCCTGGCCTATCTCTGTAATTTATTAATCTTATGTAATTTCTTTCTTTTTTTTTTTTTAAGAGACAGGATCTCGCTCAGTCACCCAGGCTGGAGTGCAGCACTACCATCATAGCTCACTGCAGCCTCAAATTCCTGGGCTCAAGCAATCTCACCTCAGCCTTTCAGGTAGCTGGGACCACAGGCGTGTGCCATGATGCCTAGCTAATTATTTATTTTTTTGTAGCGATGAGAGTCTCATTATGTTGCCCAGGTTGATCTTGGACTCCTGGCCTCCAGCAATCCTTCCATCTTGGCCTCCTAAGGTGCTAGAATTATATGCCTGAACCACAGTCCCTGACCAATCTTATATAATTGTATGTAAGTATTTATTTTCAAATTAATGCACATACTTATGTGAATAAATATAAACATAATAGGTTTCCCAGCTCTTTTTTTTTTCCCTGAAATATTTCTGTGATGGATTGAAAGAAATTTAAAAAATAAGGAAATCTTATCAAATGTTTTAGCTCAGAAAACAGAAAATTGTGTCTGGGTTGCTGCTGTAACAATGTAACACCAACAGAATGGCTTCAAACAACAGAAAAGAAGGGTGGGGCATGGTGGTTCATGCCTGCAATCCCAGTACTTGGGGAGGTCAAGGCAGGAGGATTGCTTGAGCCTAGGAGTTTGAGACCCCCCAGCCTGCACAGCGTGGTGAAACTCTGTCTCTACAAAAAGTAAATTTTAGGAAAAGAGTCACCGGCGCCAGCAAAAATTTCCCTCTTCTAACAAGGATACCAGTCAGCAGTCAAGAACCCTGAGCAAGGCAACATGAACTGAAGCTAATTCATGATCCAAATATTACTAAATAATTCCAAGGAAAAGCAGAACCTAGATACAGTTAGTTTCAGATGAGTGACTGCCATGAAGAGCATTCTGACGTGACATGAAATATTGACTCCCAGGTCAACCTTTTGTTATAAATATTCTACCCAAAAGACAGGATAAAGCTCCGTTGTAAATAATTACCTCAGGAAATTTAAGAATTTCACTCTTCTGTGTCTAGTGGTCTGACAAAGGAATTTAAATTATTTTTAAAATTTGTGATTCAAAGGGTTTTAGAAAAAATTAAAAGAGGAGTTCAAATACTGTTCCTCCTTTTAATGGTTTTTTTTTTTTTTTTTTTTTTTTTTTTGCCATTGGATCAATCCCCAATATCAGTTTCATCTGCAAATTTTAAAGAAATTCTCCCACTCTTGAATTGATTTTATTTTCTTAGTTCAGTCAATCTATCTTGTAATCAACTAACAATCCAGAATGTATGAAAGACAATCTGTATTCCAGTTAGTTTTCTAGTTTTTTGGTCTTAAGTGTGGTAAGAGTCCCCTCTACTGGCAATGCCTCGAAACTACAGTTCTCTACCCGTGCAGCTGGAACAGGGGGATTCCAACAGTAAGTGACTTGCCTTTCCTTGTAGCCCCCTGTGAAAATTGCCAGAGGTAGTAGGCTCAGGGCAAGCAACACCGAAAGGCACAGATTAGGAAACCCACTGTGAAGTAAGCCTTGGCCCACAGCCTTGTGGGTTGAAATGAAAAACGCTTGCTTCTCTACAGAACAATGCTGTTCAACGGAAAAATAATGCAAGCGGCCGGGCGCGGTGGCTCACGCCTGTAATCCCAGCACTTTGGGAGGCCAAGGCGGGCGGATCACGAGGTCAGGAAATCGAGATCATCCTGGCTAACACGGTGAAACCCCGTCTCTACTAAAAATACAAAAAATTAGCTGGGCGTGGCGGCGGGCACCTGTAGTCCCAGCTACTCGGGAGGCTGAGGCAGGAGAATGGCGGGAACCCGGGAGGCGGAGCTTGCAGTGAGCTGAGATTGCGCCACTGCACTCCAGCCTGGGCGACAGAGCGAGACTCCGTCTCAAACAAACAAACAAACAAACAAAAAAAGAAAAATAATGAAAGCTACAAGTGTGAGCCACATATACAATTTCAAATTTTCTAGTGATCACATTAAGTGTAAAGAAACAAGTGAAAATAATTTTACGAATGTATTTTTATTTAACCTAACATATTCAAAATATTGTAATTTCAACATGTAATCAACATAAAAAATTAATGAGACATTTTCAATGTTTCTGTTGCGCTGAGTCTTTGAAATCCGCTGTGTACTTTCCACTTGCAGTGCATCTCCATGTGGACTAGACACATGTCAAATGTTTAGTAGCCCCGTGGGGCTGGTGGTTGTTGGGCTGGACAGTACAGGACCAACTCCAGAAACAAAGATAAGACGTGAGGGATATGACCTTACCTGCTTCACAATTTACAGTTCAGAGCTCAGGGCAATACCTTACCATTTTCCTGAAATCTGTCTAGAAAAAGACCATTATACATTCATACATTCGCTTGCAAGAATCTAGAGGTCAATATCGTGTTTGTATCACTTTTGGCGCAACAGTTATACAAAGTAACAGCACCAGAACTCTGGAAAGTGGTTTGACATCATGTATCCAGAGCTTTCAAACATTCACAGCTTCCAGATCAGCAGTTATATTTATGGAGATTGTGGTAGTGAAATATGAGCACAACTCTGGCTTTGGGGGCCAAGTTCCTGTTTGCTGGGTTGGGCCATGTCTCTTTGCTAGGCTGGACTGCATTTCTGCTCCCAGTTCTGGCAAGACTGGGCTCTCAGGATGGCTGTAACCTTCAGCAGCAGATGTCGAGTCATCCCTGACAGGCCTGCTTTGTCCTGGGCGGAGGAACACTGACACTCCTGCGGACTGCTGGTCACACTCTCAGCTTGCTTTTCTTTCCCTTTCCCTTGGGGTCTGAGGTTGGGTGGGGTGGGCTAGTTAAAAATTAGATGCATCTGTAAAATTAAACTAGTAATCAACATGTATAATTTTACTAATAAGTATATAACAAAACTAATTAAATGTATTATTGCTCATGAAGGTCTTTGTCCTCCAGGCTGTTTTGTTGGTTCTAATGAGAGGGAGCCATGGGTGACGGTGGAAGGGCATGGCCTTTCTGGACCTTCTGCCCTGGAAGGGGAATCTACCCAGAGGAGGTAGTCAGAGATGCAGAGCAAGATCCATGGATAAATCTATTCAACCAGCTTTCTTTATATTAGGAACAAATAGAAACAAATATTCAACAGTAGGAAATTGCTTAACAATATGACATTTCCATATGATGGAAATGACGTAGCTTTCAAATAAGGTTTCAACTAATGTTTTCCCTCTTGTTTTGTTTTATCTATAACTCCATGACACCCGAGTTTTGTACGGTTTATTATGAAAAGCATCGGCCCCTTTCCCTTTCACTTCTCCCTTCCCCAGATGTCTCACTACCTCCGAACTGGTCATTTTGAAATTTACTTCCAGTTCTCCAAATCAGCTACGTGTATTTCTGTTTGTGGACTTTCGGCTTTAGTCATTACATATTGGCTATTAGTTCTGGAGGAGGGAATGAGCTTCTTCCCTTCCCATCCCCACCGTGAATGGTCACCTCTCCTGTTTCCTTGCCTTTCTCCCTCCTACAGCTTCAGCCTCCGCAGGCTGGGTGCTGCTCTTGCTTTTTTTTTTTTTTTTTTTTTTGAGGCAGAGTCTTGTTTTGTCACCCAGGTTGGAGTGCAGTGGTGTGATCTCAGCTCATTGCAACCTCCATCTCCCAGGTTCAAGTGATTCTCTTGCCTCAGCCTCCCAAGTAGCTGGGATTACAAGTGTGTACCACCACGCCCAGCTAATTTTTGTATTTTCAGCAGAGATGGGGTTTTACTATGTGGGCTAGGCTGGTCTTGAACTTATGGCCTCAAGTGATCTACCCACCTTGGCCTCCCAAAAGTGCTGGGATTGCAAGTGTGCTGCTCTCTTTCTACCTACGCTCTGCCCTGACATTTGTCTCACATCAGATTGTGGTCATCCATTTTGTTGTTCATCTTCTTTGAGGACAGTCTATGCCTTTCCACTCTGTCTTGAGTGTCTGATGCATTCCAGACACTCAGTGTTTGAGGAAAACCAAACAAGGCACATGGCAGCCCCTGGGCTGCTACTTTAAGAAGGGCATGGAATGCTAGCAACAAGTGAAGCCACCCCACCAGGAACTTATAAGGCAAAGGAGTATCCTGCTGGTCTCCACCATCTCTCCAAACATGTTATGATATCTTAATCAGCATTCCCCACCCTCCCAAGACTTCACTTTTATGTTGAGGCTTCTCTTTTCTCCCCGTCTTTATGTTGGTCAACTTTCTTCCCAAGTCTGCCTATAATTGGGAAAGCAAAAAGTAAATCAAGATCAAGAACCTTTAAAATGAATATTCTCGTTGAACTATCCCAAGTGGAGCTGAATTTTCTCCTGAAATAAGATATAGAATGATGAAGCTTTTAGATTGGGCCTTGAAGATCAGGAAAGACACCAACAGGAAAAGATAGGGCTTATTTTGCAGAAGGGTATTCCCAGTAGTAATCCCTTGAGGCAGCGAAGTGGGGTATGTTCCAAGGAAAGCCACCTGTTTACGTTAGCTATAAATTAACTGTATTTGTAATAGAGATTAGGCCATAATATTGTTGCTGTTTAGATTTGATGCATTCTTGTCTTTCAGAGGAGCTTGTATATATCTGTGAAGTTTGTGAGTTGGATGTTTGTAAATAGAGAATCTGCTAGATTTTACTGCATACAAATTTTAGGACAGGCACCATTCTTGATCCTGGAGATAGAAGCAATAAGAAAAGACATGGATCTTGTAGTTCAGTAGGTGAGATGATTGCAAATAATGAAATAGGTAATCATGTACAATAAATACTATGATAAGAAGCTTCTGTGAGAGTGTTTAAAGGAAGAAGGAGGAGGAGGGGTGGTTAGGGAACGCTTCCCTCGAGAGAGGACTGGCCAAAACTCACCTTTCATTAGAGAAGATTGTAAGGGATGTGGTGCTAGCGGGCAAAAGTCAAATTCCAAGTATTAAAATGTATGGAAATGGGACAAGTGTACAAACAAATGTTTGAAAATACAGGTTAAATCATGCATGTAATGTTATACATTTTCAAAAATCAGATATGCATAAATGTAACATTTTGATAACTGAATTTAGTTCTAATGCAGGGAAAAATAGTCTGGCTACTTTTAAGTATATCCAGCTACATTCAGTAATTTGGGGACATTAACTGATTTAAAGCTTTGTCACACTGGGAACAATCTCAGCCACGTTCAGGATGATTACTTCTGGTACTATTCCTCTCCCTGGGATAGATATTAGGATGTGAGCTTTGCATCCGAGGCACAAAAGACCCCTGGCAGGGGGTGGCCATGCATACGTCCAGATGCCCTCCCAAGCCTAGACACACTCTTTTTTCTTTTTCTTTTTCTTTTTGAGACAGAGTCTCACTCTGTTACCCAGGCGGGTGTAATGGTGTGATCTCAGCTGACTGCAACCTCAGCCTCCTGGATTCAAGTGATTCTCCTGCCTCAGCCTCCTGAGTAGTTGGAATTACAGGCACATGCTACCATGCCTGTCTAATTTTTGTATTTTTAGTAGAGACGGGGTTTCACCATGCTGGCCAGGCTGGTCTTGAATTCCTGACCTCAGGTGACCCACCCACCTTGGCCTCCCAAAGTGCTGGGATTACAGACGTGAGCCACGGTGCCCAGCCTAGACACACTCTTGCACTGCCAATACCCTCCAGGGTTGTCACGACCTGTAACCCCAGGGGGCAATTTTTGGTAGAGATTTGCTGTCTCCCTGGGCCTCCTCCAGCATCTGAGGCTCAGGCCCTGCCTGTTCTTGGATTTTGAAAGTGAAAAGGGAGCTTTATTGTGTGTTTCTACTTCTCCTTCCACCCCCAACTCGACTTGCCAAGCGACAAGCAAATTTTGTGGCTCCCACACTGACTCTTACCCTCTTACTTCCTTTCCAAGACTTCTTTCTCAGTCATCCAAATCAGAGGGTCTTTTGTTTTATTGGAGTGGGGGTGGGGCCTAGGAGAACTGGGTCTTCTCTGTTATGCCTTCTTTAAAATACTTTCTACTTTACTCCTTTCAACACCTTTGCTTGCTAATTCTGGCCATGCCTGGGCTCGTGGGAGAGCCTGAGAGTGTAAGGGAAAGAGGCGTTATTGGGTTATTGGGTGTAGCTACCTGGAGGTGGTTGCCACACCCAATAACGCATACCCCAAAACATAGACACTCCTCTCTGTTCACAGGAGAACAGGGATTCTAAAATGGCCCATAGTGGTAGGGTGGTGGACAGAGGTGATGTGTGTCTCAGGGAGGGCTGATCAGGACAGAGAAACAAGCAGGGAAGAAATAGTAAAGTCAGGGTCAGAGGTTGGCACCTGGAGGGCAGCGATGGTAGTTACCTAAAACGAGCATTGAGTCAAGGGTGTGTCATGATACAGGCGGGGGAATCCCAAGAGTACAGAACTTCACCTTACGTTCTATGAGTCATTTCAACCATAGTTCTTTTTGTTTTTCCTTTGAGATGGAGTCTTGCTCTGTCCCCCAGGCTGGAGTGCAGTGGTGTGATCTCGGCTCACTGCAAACTCTGCCTCCTGGGTTCAAGCAATTCTCCTGCCTCGGCCTCCCGAGTAGCTAGGATTACAGGCATCTGCCGCCAAGCCCAACTGATTTTTGTATTTTTAGTAGAGACGGGTTTTCCCCATGTTGGCCAGGCTGATCTCGAACTCCTGACTTCAAGTGATCTGTCTGCCTTGGCTGAGATTATAGGTGTGAGCCATCTCACTCGGCCTGAAACATAGTTCTAGAAAGCTTATTTTTCATTCTTTGTTCTTCCCCCCATTTATTCAATTTAACAAGTGTTGTGGTTGGAAATATAGATTGCTTATTTCTTGAGTACTTACTTTTAAACCTGAGTAAATGCCTAGACATTTGAAAATGCAATAAATTGAAAGCATGTGGTAGCTTATAGAAATATTACAATGCTCACATACACCCAGTATGTCTGAGTGGGTCAAATGGAGTGTCTCTGCCAAATGTACTGTCTGAATGAGACAGCGATTATGTCACTCATTGGCAATAAACACTTGCGGAGCCATCACTGAGGCTGGCAGGAAGTTAAAAAAAGAGTCTCTGGGGAAACAGCTTGTTCTGCTTCTGGTTCCATGAGATGTAAATATGTCTCTGGAAATGCGTCCGTATATATTTTATTACTTATTACCACATAAAAGTTCATCCCTAAGCTAGGGTGCCTGTTGTGATGATGGATTTGAGTACTAGCATTCACTCTTCAAAGGCACAGTTCAGCAACCCCACTCCTGGGGTGAATATGCGCCTGAAATGGGAACTTTTTCTTTAATGCCCAAAACCCCCGACAGAACAACCAAAAACCACACCCAAAAATTCTTCCCCATGCTTCCTCAAAGTGTGAATTCATTCTCTTGAGCCAAGATTCACAGAAGACAAGGCGCCGGGCACCCCGCAGCCGAGAAGCCCTCGTTCCTAGAAGCTGGAACCCGTGATCCTCTTGTTGGGGCCTGTTAGGGTGATGCTCTGTTGGAACAAACCCCACTCGGAGCTAGGCCCAGTCCCTGGGCAGAGAGCCCGCCCAGTCACATTTGTATCCTAAAGCCAAATATCTTGTCTTATGAGGAAATTAACCAGTTCTCCCAGATGTTTTATGGGAGCAACAGAGAGCGGGGGTTTGACTGAGGTGAGAGAGAAAAAGGAAGGCCCGGAGAGAGGAGCCAAGCCTCACTGGCTTGGAGTTATTGGGAAAAATGTGAGTTTAGACAAAGGAAAATTCTAAATTATGGAGTATATTTCAAAAGAAATATAATTTAATATTTGAAAGTAAACATATAATAAACAGAAATACCTATGGTTATTAGTTAACTAAATGAAAAGGTATAATTTTTCTTTTTTCTTTCTTTCTGTTTCTTTTTTCTTTTTTTGTTTTTTGAGACAGTCTCCCTCTGTGGCCCAGGCTGCAGTGCAGTGGCTTGATCTCAGCTCACTGCAATCTTTGCCTCCCGGGTTCAAGCGATTCTCCTGCCTCGGTCTCCTGAGTAGCTGGGATTAAAAGCATGTATCACTACGCCCAGCTAATTTTTGTATCTTTAGTAGAGACAGGGTTTCGCCATGTTGGCCAGGCTGGTCTTGAACTCCTTCTCTAGTGATCCGCCCACCTGGGCCTCCCAAAGTGCTGAGATTACAGGTGTGAGCCACTGCACCTGGCCTAAAAAAGTATAATTTTTCTTAGTCCTACATTACACATTAATGTATCAAAAACATTAAAAAGTGATTTTGAACTTTTAAGCAAATACAAATCAGTGCTATACATACATAAGAATACATTTTAAATTCGTGAAGTTAAAATCAAGGAAGATCTTTGGCTTGTTATTATTAAAGTAATTGTCACTTAATCATTGCAATAATAACTGCTCTAAGGTTTCTGAAAGGGCATCTGAGAGGTGACACTCTTGCAATGGAACAATTTGAATTCAAGGACCCATGGGACTTACTTCATTGATAACAGACTTGGACAATACTAATTGGTCTGGAGATGGACATGTGACCAGAGTCTGGCCAATCAGCATGCTGCCTTGAGGTCTGTCTGCCTGGAGTTGGCAGGATAGAGCTTTGTGCTCTCTGGCCATGGGGTAGGTGTTGATGAAGCTGTGAGTCTTCTGTTGCCTGGGGAAAGCCCACCTGCAGCAGTAGACGGAGGCCAACATGCTTAGAGAAGCAGAGATGAAAGGAAGTGAGATAAAAGTCCTGCCTGGGCTAAATCCCTGGTCTTGGCCTACCCTACTTGGTTGAATGGACGTATATTGTCCCCTTTCACCGTGGGCAAGCTTATGTTTCTGTTACTTGCAAGCAAAAGGATCTACCGGATCCATTACTCATTAGTATTATTTCCTTGAATTTGCAAGGAAACTTGACACTAAGGCACCAGTGTGAAGTTTGTGGTCATGTTTACGTCGCATCTGTAGCTTCATGGGTACCCCTTTAGGCGTTTCTCTGTGTTTATTTATGATTAAAGCACTGCTGATGGGAATGGTATATATTGTTTGATATATTGTTAAACAAAGTTGCACCAATTGGAGGCTTGCTTTACATAGCTGGAAAGTACATCCCATTGTTTGCGTGTGTGCCTGGTTCCTGGATTAGATTGTGAACTCCCTAACAGCAGGGATCTGCTACTTGTCATATTCATATCCCGAAGACCCAGCAGAGTTCTGGCCTATAAAAGGCACCCAGTATAGGCTGAATGTTCCTTTTTCACACTCCTGGCACTTCTCCCATTCTGCTTTCTACTGGAGATACTTGGCACAGGCCTCAGTTCTCTAAATGTTGCATTAGCTTTTGCTGTAGAGTCCAAGTTCAATGATCTTTGCACCTCGCATGTGCATGGCCCAGTGGCAGGCGCTCGATATGTATGTTGATCTGCTCCCAGAAACTTGTATTTGCGAGCAGGGTAATGGAGGCTAAAGCAACTGCATCTTGGATGCTAATCTCAAAAGTTGACTTCTGATTAACCCCAGTTCTGGGAATACCTCTAAGATTACTAATCTCACATGGTTACTGTAAACCCTGCCCTTAGGTCAAAACAACCTTTATGTTATCATAAACACATACTTACCATAAATCCTTCCCCTAGGCAAATGCCCTATGGTATATAAGCCCTGGGTCTGGAGGGTATCAGGGTGGGAGCCACCATCTCATGGCCGCGTGGAGCATGGCTTCTGTTCCTAAGCCCCTGTGACATGTTTCTTTCATGTTTCTTTCTGAGAAACTGGATTTATCAGCCTCTTTCTGCGGCCTCTCAGCTTCCTTGGTTTTTGGGGGTAGGTTTCACAGAGCTTCTCACTGCAGAACAGGTGTTAAGATTATGCCCTTTTTGGCCGGGCGCAGTGGCTCACACCTGTAATCCCAGCACTTTGGGAGGCAGAGGCGGGCAGATCACAAGGTCAGGAGATCGAGGCCATCCTGGCTAACACAGTGAAACCCCGTCTCTACTAAAAATACAAAAAATTAGCTGGGTGTGGTGGCGGGCACCTGTAGTCCCAGCTACTCGGGAGGCTGAGGTAGGAGAACAGCATGAACCCGGGAGGCAGAGCTTGCAGTGAGCCGAGATTGCACCACTGCACTCCAGCCTGGGCGAGACAGTGAGACTCTGTCTCAAAAAAAAAAAAAAAAAAAAAAAAGATTATGCACTTTTAGCATCACAATGTGGGGACCAGGGACATC
Source organism: Macaca thibetana thibetana (assembly GCF_024542745.1). Taxonomy (NCBI): domain Eukaryota; kingdom Metazoa; phylum Chordata; class Mammalia; order Primates; family Cercopithecidae; genus Macaca; species Macaca thibetana. The sequence goes on along the minus strand of NC_065595.1, from coordinate 16,660,824 downwards.
TCTTTTACCTTTACGTTCAAATATATTCTAGAATGTGCACTTCTCCTGGGCATGCTCTAAACAAACTGGACATGCCACTTATTGGAGTTGCTTCACTGTATTTCTTCTTAACTTCTGAATTTTGAGACAATTAAAGGTTCACAGGAAATTGCAAAGATAGTATGGAGGGCCTCCATTCACTCAGGTTCCCCCACTGGTTACATCTTATTTATTTATTTATTGGAGATGGAGTCTCACTCTGTAGCCCAGGCTGGAGTACAGTGGCAAAATATCAGCTCACTGCAACCTCTGCCTCTGAGGTTCAAATGATTCCCCTGCCTCAGCCTCCTGAGTAGCTGGGATTACAGGCGCCCGCCACCACACATGGCTAATTTTTGTATTTGTAGTTGTGACGGGGTTTCACCATGTTGGCCAGGCTGATCTTGAACTCCTGACCTCAGGTGATCCACCCACCTCAGCTTCCCAAAATGTTGGGATTACAGGCGTGAGCCACCGCACCTGGCCAGAAACAATTCCTTAAATGAGGTAGTGAGAGTGAAGAGGGGAGTGGGAGATGGATTCCATGACTCAGTAAGGAATCACTTGAGAGAGCAGCCATGGCACAAACAAGTTAAAGAGGACCACTTCTTAGTGATGAGGACCACCTAACCTGGAGAAGGTTACTGGACTCCTCTGAATTCCAGTTTTCTCATCTGTAAAAATATCATAACAATGTTTAGCTTCATAGTGTTATAAATCTGTACTTCCATATATTAAAGAAAAATAAAAGTAGTGGCTGGGTGAAGGGGCTTACACCTGTAATCCCAGCACTTTGGGAGGCTGAGGTGGACGAAGTGCTTGAGCCCAGGAGTTCGAGACCAGCCTGAGCAACATGGCAAAACCTCACCTCTACAAAAAAATACAAAAGTTAGCCGGGCATAGTAGTGTGCACCTGTGGTCCCAGCTACTCGGGAGGCTGAGGTGGGAGGATCACCTGAGTCTGGGGAGATCAAGGCTGCAGTGAGCCAAGATAGTGCCACTGCACTCCAGCCTGTGTGATAGAGCAGGACCCTGTCTCAACTAAATAAATAAATGAATAAATAAATAAATTAGGCAATTAGTATACATTCTAATTGCTTGGGGAAGCTGTTAAAAATGAAGATTTTGACCGGGTACGGTGGCTCATGCCTGTAATTTCGGCACTTTGGGAGGTCGAGGTGGGAGGGTCATGAGGTCAGGAGATTGAGACCATCCTGGCCAACATGGTGAAACCCCGTCTCTACTAAAAATACAAAAATTAGCTGGGTGTGGTGGCATGTGGCTGTAATCCCAGTTACTTAGAGGCTGAGGCATGAGAATTGCTTGAACACAGGAGGCAGAGGCTGCAGTGATCCAAGATTGTGCCACTGCCCTCTGGCCTGGCGACAGAGTAAGACCCCATCTCAAAAAAAACCCAAGGGAAAAAAAAAAAAAAGATTTTAAGGCTCCTCCCAGAAATTCTGACTCAGTCGGCATAGGGTGAGGCCCTGCCCTGGAATCCTCTGGAATCCTCATTCTATAATCAACCCTGGTGATTCTGTTGAAATTGATTTCTAGATTTCAATTTGAGAATTATTCTGTCCATTGATTCCGAAACCTGGCTGTGATTTATAATTGCCATTATTTAAAAAAATAATGATGCCTGGACCCCACCCCAGATCAATTACACCAGAATTTCTGGGGGTAGAACTTGGAAACTGTATTTGTTAAATACTCCCTGTTGATTCTAACATGAAGCCAGGGCAGGGAGGATCCTAGCTAGACGACCAAATATCTAGGGTGATATTGGCATTCAGTTGCATGCATGGAAAGAGTGGTGTTTACTCATGATTTAAGATGGTTATTTAAACCTTACAACAATTCTATGACATTAGTGTGATTATCTCTACCTTTTGATTTTAAAAACCCAAGGCTTAGAAAAGTTGCATTATTAATTTGAGCGCTGAAACCATCACTGGATTCTGGAGTTAAAGGCCTTTTCTATATATCTTGCTACCTTCTTCCACTAAGAGAAAAAGAAATTTAATTTAGTTTTAGAATTGAAATCAACTGATTATCAACATGCCTTAATAAGAAATTGCCCCCATTGAAATCTGTTTTTAAGCATTGTGTTATAAACTTAGGTAGGTCACGTGTGTGTAACCTGAGGAATGATCCATGAACTGGACACAACCTTGTCAATGGGTAAAAACAGTGTTGCTGATTTATATGGAATTTTGGTTATGTGGAAAGAAAGTGAAGTCAGGTCAGGAGCAGTGGCTCACACCTGTAATCCCAGAAATTTGGGAGGCCGAGGCGGGCAGATCACTTGATACCAAGAGTTCAAGACCAGCCTGGCCAACATGGCAATACCTCATCTCTACTAAAAATACAAAAATTAGCTGGGCATGGTGGCACGTGCCTGTAATCCCATCTACTTGGGAGGCTGAGGCATGAATTGCTTGAACCTGGGAGGCAGAGGTTGCAGTGAGCTGAGATCCCACTGCTGCCCTCCAGCCCCGGTGACAAAGTGAGACTCCATCTCAAAAAAATAGAAAGTGAAATCTATTTGTTGCTGGTGGCAAATCCATAAGGGTCTGCAGCAACCTCAATTCTTGCCTCCTCAGAATAAATAATTTGACTGAGGGGCATAAGGCAGAAGGAGAGACTGAGGCAAGTTTTAGAGCAGGAGAGAAAGTTTATTAAAAGCTTTAGAGCAGGAATGAAAGGAAGGAAAATACTTTTGAAAGAGGGCCAAGCGGGTGACTTCAGAGATCAAGTATGCAGTTTGACTTTTGACTTAGGGTGTTATGAGAAACAAACTCACCTGTCCAAACCCAAAGAATGGTCTCAGAGACCCGCAGAGCAGCAAAAGTGAGACTTTTAATGATGGTCTTGCAAGATTCGGTGTTTGATGGACAGGCACACCCAGTGCAGTTTCAACAAGCAATTTTTATCTCCCAGTGTGCAGGTCCCTCCCCTGGTTCCTCATAGGCTGGGAACACAGTGCTGACAGGCCACTGCACATATGGACAGCTCATGCCAAGGGAAGAATCACAGGGAAAGGGATGCAAGACCCTGGAAGCATGCCAATATGTAACACCAAAGGAAATAATGTATACAGTGACCCATTTCCAAGACAAAGTGCCTTGAATCGGCTTGTTGTGGGATTCAGGAGGATGAGAGAGACCTTGGGTTGAAACAGGAGAATCTTTATTGAGTGCACTGAGGCCCAGCTGACTTATGTCCAAAAGATTGCAGCCTCACAGGCTGGGAACACATAGGCATGGGATCACAATCTTCCCAGACATCACCTATTGATTGTTGGGTAGCGACTTTAGGTGTTTTTTTTTTAAGGTCGTCTTGCTGTGTTTTGTTGCAGCCCACAATGCATTGCAATCCTAGTCAGCTCTGGGGCTTTTCAAGTATTTGATTTATGACATAAGTAACTGGGCAGGCTGATAAGAACAGACAAAACGAACTATTTTGCAGGCTAGTAAACTTTCATCTTAGACTACACTTCTTTGGTTTGGATGAGGGCAACTAAGGGGTGGAGAAGTGAGGGAGGGAGAGGCAGACAAGCAGGCATTGGCTATCCAAGCAGGGGCCTAGTATATCCTGTTTGTTTTGCAGTTTGCTGACCTAAGCCTGAGGGGGGAATTAAAAGAAAAACAAAATTAAAAAGAAAGAGAAATAAGTTTTAAGCTAACTTTTCCCAGAGGCAGCAACAGGCACAGCCCAGACCCAGGAAAAGTTTTGATAATATTATCTAATGTGCTCTGGAGACTCTCCCAGCACTCCCTCAACACAAGGAAAAGAAAAACAATTTTCCTTTGTTTTATGGAATGAGTTTATAGATTCCTGTTCTCTGTAACTAGTGACTTCGAATATTGTCTTATCTAAGAAGTACAGCAAAGGTCATGAGAAGCCTAAGCAGGCCTGAACTACAGCTGCCTAGGCACCATAGTGAAGGTTATAAGATAAACGTGTGTGTGCCCAGGCAAACCTAGATAATGGACATCTGGGTTGCTTGGCAGTGGTCATGTGCAGTCCTGTCTTTGTCCTGCCTCTGTATCCCTGCTTTCACGCCGCTGTAAGCTTGCTTCAAGGTAGCCCACCCCCTTCTGTGAAGTGTGTATAAAAGTCAAGTACTGTCTTTGTTCTGGGCCCAGTCTTTTGGATGTCAGTCAGCTGGGCCTGAGTGCACTCAATAAAGATTCTCCTGTTTCAACCTGAGGTCTCTCTCGTCCTCCTGAATCCCACAACAAGCCGATTCAAGGCACTTTGTCTTGGAAATGGGTCACTGTATACATTATTTCCTTCAGTTTTACATGTTGGCATACGTCTGGGGTCTTACATCCCTTTCCCTGTGATTCTTCCCTTGGCATGAGCTGTCCACATGTGCAGTGGCCTGTCAGCACTTGGGAGGGGCCACACGTGCAGCGTATTTACTGGAGTTCTGCACATGCTTGCTTGAGGTGTTTTTCCCTCGCCAATCAAGCGTTCTTCCCTTACCAGTCTAGCATTCCGAGAGGAAGGTCATATACCAGTTAAACTCCGCCATTTTGCCTCTTCATGTGCGTGCTTGAGCCCGCTGGCCCAACTGCTGAGATCTTATTGGGAAGCTGCTGATTACCAGTGTGGTTTTTTTCTTCTATCTGTTGGGAGACTGCCTGGGAAAGACGTTTCCCAGGGGTCTAGCTACCTATTGTCATGTATTCTCCCCCATACATACCAGCGACCTCCACTTGCTGCAGGGATGGAAACTCCTTCCAACTGGCCCACTGGCCCAGCTTCTGAGATCTTATTGGGAAGCTGCTGATTACCAGTGTGGCTTTTTTCTTCTATCTGCCTGGCCAAGGCAGTCTCCCAACAGATAGATAATTGGCTGCCTACAATTATTATTTTAGAGAGGCAGTTTCACAACGACCTGACCATCATCTGATCGCCACCTGACATTCCTGGTGTGTGTGTTTGTGTGTGTGGGGGGCCCTCTCCTGCCCTGCTCATGTCTGACTAGCTACCTATTGTCATGTATTCTCCCCCATACATACCAGCGACCTCCACTTGCTGCAGGGATGGAGACTCCTTCCAGGAAAACCATTCAGTTCCTCTCAGACAGGTGCTCCCTAGAACACTGGCCTCTTGTTTCTTCAAGTTGATTCTCAATCATTGTTCTGAATCTCAGTGGAACATCAATTCATGTGCCAAAATGGAAAGAAATATTTAATCCCAAATCTTTTCCCTCAGCAACTCCTTTGCAGTGTTTCATATCTGACACAATCTCTATAGAGGGATATTGACAATGGCCCCATCGTCTTTCCTTTACTTTGTGACATTGAAGAAAACAAAAACATTTCTCTATAAAATATTGAAGGTTGTTGAGCTGAAGAAGGTTAAAATGCAGAGGGTGGATATCGAGGCTCCTTATGCTGGCCTGATGGGAAGACGGTGATTCACAAGGACAAAAAAATCTTTCACTCATTTCCCTTCCTTTCCCATCTAAAGACAGAAGTAAATTCTGTCTTCACTGGAGATGGTTCTGGCTCTTATCAGCTCAGAAACTGGCGCCAGCTGGGCTAGGGGAATCTAGGAGCAAACTTATCTCCCTTCCCACAGTTTTCCCACCTTGAGAGACTGGAAATTTTATATCTCATCACTGCTCTAAGATTTAGTGCTCTTTGATAAGATACTGTTTAAGCAAGGCCTCTAAGCCACTGATTTGGGACAGTTGCTTTCTCCTGCGTGATGGGCATGGCATGCATAAATATAAATGCTTGGTTTTCTCTTGTTCATCTGTGTTTTGTTAACAGGAATCTGTCCCAGCAACAAACTTAGGAGGGTTCAAAAAAGAAATGATTTTTTTTTTTCTCCCCTTCCACATCACCGGCTGCCAGACGACTTGGGAGAGGCGGTGGCCTTGACTCAGGCTTACTCACAGAGCGTCCAGGGCCTGAGGCTGTTTAGACACCGCCATTATCTGCCCCACCCATGGCTCCGTTTACCCATGGATGAAGGAAGGGCTCTTTTCAATTAAATAGAGGAATCTTATCTATTTCCTGCATTCACAGAAGGTTTAATAGGGTACAATTTTCTCAGTAGGTCACGACGCAAAAACTTTGATTTTGAAGGTAGACTCTGATTTTGAAAAAGGGACTAATATTCTAGGTTTTAGATTTTTCAGTAGTATTCCAGAATGATAGCTAGAATGCTACTGAGAAGAAGCCTTATGTTTGTGTGATATATATTTGCACAACTAGCCACTCCCTGATGTGTCTATGCCCAGTGTAATTTCTTCTTTCCTCCTTCACAGGGTCTGCAGTGACAGCTTCAACAAGATGGCTGAATGGCTGCTGGCTCCCCCATTCCATCTTCCGTTAATGGTCTCCAGCATCACCTTGTATCATTATCTTTTCTAGAGCCTCTAAAACAGCCCACAATTCATTCTATCAAGGACCGTCTGGCAAAGCTCGGTTTTCCTCCAACCTGCAGTTGGCACACTACTGGTGTTTATGTATCACTCTGACTTTCCCTAAAGCATGTATTTTAAAAATACCAGCTTTATTGAGATGTAATTTACATACCACAAAGTTTATCCCATTAAAGTATATAATTAAGGTTTTTTTTGTTTCGTTTTGTTTTGTTTTTTGAGACGAAGTCTCACTCTGTTGCCCAAGCTGGAGTGCAGTGGCGCGATCTCGGCTCACTGCAACTTCCACCTCCCTGGTTCAAGTGATTTTCCTGCCTCAGCTTCCTGAGTAGCTGGGATTATAGGCACATGCCACTGTGCCCAGCTAATTTTTTTTTTTTTTTTTGTATTTTTAGTAGAGACGGGGTTTCACTATGTTGGCCAGGCTGGTCTTGAACTCCTGACCTCGTGATCCAACCTCCTTGGTCTCCCAAAGTGCTAGGATTACAGGCATGAGCCATGGCGCCCGGCTTAATTAATTTTTTTCAAGTTTTTTCACAGAGTGTGCAACCATCACCACACTACCTAATTCCAGACATTTTTATTACTCCTAAAAGAAACCCCATACTGGCCGGGCGCGGTGGCTCACGCCTGTAATCCCAGCACTTTGGGAGGCCAAGGCGGGCAGATCACGAGGTCAGGAGATTGAGACCATCCTGGCTAACACGGTGAAACCCCATCTGTACTAAAAATACAAAAAATTAGCCAGATGTGGTGGCAGGTGCCTGTAGTCCCAGCTACTCGGGAGGCTGAGGCAGGAGAATGGTGTGAACCCAGGAGGCGGAGCTTGCAGTGAGCCGAGATCACGCCACTGCACTCCAGCCTGGGCGACAGAGAAAGACTCCATCAAAAAAAAAAAAAAAAAAAAGAAAGCCCCATACCCATTAACAGTCACTTCTCATTTCACTCCAACCCCACCCCATCCCCTAGTCCTTGGCTATCACTAATCTACTTTCTGTCTCCATAGATTTGCTTATTCTGGGCATCTGGTATAACTGGAATCATATATCATGTGGCCTTGTGTCTGGCTTCTTTCACTTAGCCTGATGTTTTCAAGTTTCATCCATGCTGTGGTACCTGTCGGCACTTCATTTGTTTTTGTGGCTGAGTAATACTCCATTGTATGAATGTGCCACATTTTATTCACCCACTGATCAGTTGAAGTACATTTGGCCTGTTTCTATTTTTAGCTACTATGGATAATGCTGCTATGGGCATTCATGCCCAAGTGGACATATTCTTCAGTTTTGGGGACATGTATAGATGGGCAAAATGGCTGGGTCACATGGTAACTCTATGTAAAGAGTTTATTTTTCTTTTTGTTCGTATATGATCCAGATGACAAGTTTAGATCAGAGCTTCTCAAACTTGACTGTGTAATGAATCACCTGGGGATCTTGTTAAAATGCAGGTTCCTGTTCAGTAGGCCTGGGTGGGTCCAAGGTTCTGCATTTCATGGTCAGCTCTCAGGTCATGTGGATCCTGTTTCTCTAATGACTTCACTTTGAGTAACAAGATCTAGATAACTGTTTCCCACGAGAAGACCTCCTGTTAGGGGATTACTTCATTTGACACTGAAAAGGTATAAATACATCATATCACTATTTTGACAGTGATTGGTCTACCTGATATTCTGTGTGATCTCTATTTAAAGGACCAACTGAAGTGTCAAGTCACTTTAAAGGAGAGCTCTTACATGCTAGTGTTAATTCACCTCTGATTGTTTATTTTAATTTTTATTTTATTTATGTTTTTTGAGACAGAGTCTTGCTCTGTCGCCTTGCTGGAGTGCAGTGGTGCGATCTTGGTTGACTGCAACCTCCAGCTCCCGGGTTCAAGTGATTCTCCTGCCTCAGCCTCCCGAGTAGCTGGGATTACTGGTGCATGCCACAAAGCCAAGTTCATTTTTGTATTTTTAGTAGAGATGGGGTTTCACCATGTTGGCCAGGATGGTCTCGATCTCCTGACCTCGTGATCTGCTCACCTTGGCCTCCTAAAGTGATTACAGGTGTGAGCCACTGCGCCAGCCTATATTTTTTATTTTTAATTTTTTATTTTTTTATTTATTTTTATTTATTTATTTATTTATTTATTTATTTATTTATTTATTATTATTATACTTTAAGTTCTAGGGTACATGTGCATAACGTGCAGGTTTGTTACATATGTATACTTGTGCCATGTTGGTGTGCTGCACCCATCAACTCGTCAGCACCCATCAACTCGTCATTTACATCAGGTATAACTCCCAATGCAATCCCTCCCCCCTCCCCCCTCCCCATGATAGGCCCCTGTGTGTGATGTTCCCCTTCCTGAGTCCAAGTGATCTCATTGTTCAGTTCCCACCTATGAGTGAGAACATGCGGTGTTTGGTTTTCTGTTATTTTTTTAGAGACAGAATCCCACTCTGTTGCCCAGGCTAGAGTGCAGTGGCATGATCCTAGCTCACTGAAGCCATGAACTCCTGGGCTCAAGCAATCCTCCCACCTCAGCACCTGAGTTGCTGGGACTAAAGGCATGTACCACCATAACCAGCTAATTTTTTAAATTTTTGGTGGAAATAGAGTCTTACTGTGTTGCCCAGTATGGTCTCAAACTCCTGGGCTCAAGCGATCCTCCTGCCTCAGCATCCCAAAGTGCTGGTATTACAGGTGTGCACTACTGCACCCTATTCAAGTCCTAGAGGTTTTGAATGACTGACTTGTTTGTATTTGGCATAGCAGTACTTCTGATAATTAGCATTAAATAAACCCGAACCTACAAATAGCTGGCAAGCTTGTAATGGTGAGCATTAAACATGTAAGAAAATTCAATGACACATTTGAAAAGATAAAACTGCTTGGAAAAGTCTTCAGAATTTACCCTAAAACAATTTTTATAATTTAATTATTGGTACTAAAGATCAAATGTTTGACATATTAGACATTGTGGGAGATCCTTCTGAGGCAAGAATATTTTTTCTTGTTCCTACCGTTGTGAAAAAATATTTCTTCTTCATAAAAAATGTTTAAAGATTATCGGGATGTGGGTGTGAAAACAGTTTCTCATAAAATTCTATCAATTCTTAGGTTTTGACTGTGAAATAAATTAGCTCCCTATAATTTAAATAGGAAAGATGAGACAATGGACACTTTTTTGATAGATTTCATGGGTATACATCCATCTCGTTTACTCCATGTTGTATATTAACTACCATATCCCTAAGTGGTTCCTTCAACTGTAATTTTATATTTTTGTATTATACTGGTTAACTCAAGTGCTGTTTTGTGTGTGACAGACAATTCTGATACATATTTTCAAAATATTTTTCAGCATTCCAGAACTTTCTTTCACACTTGAACATTTATTAGTATTGTGAATTGCTATACACTTTGGCTATAGATAAGATTATCCAACATGTCTTGGGTGAAAATCACAGCTTACACAAAAATAAAGGTATTTTAGGTGTTGACAAATATGTTCTAGATCAGAGGAGATACTGAGAATCCATGAGTAGTCACAGTGGCTTCCACTCCTTTCCTTATCTAGGCTTACAATACCATTGATTTATCACATCCACAGACCTTTGATAACTGGCAATCACTTAATCATTCTAACCATAACATCGTAAAAGATGAGGCGTGGTGGCTCATGCCTGTAATCCCAGCACTTTAGGAGGCCGAGGCAGGTGGGTCACTTGAGGTCAGGAGTTCATGACCAGCCTGGCCAACATGGTGAAACTCCATCTCTACTAAAAATATAAAAACTAGCCAGGCATGGTGGTTTGTGCCTGTAATCCCAGCTACTTGAGATGCTGAGGCAGGAGAATCACTTGAATCCAGGAGGCAGAGGTTGCAGTAAGCCGAGATCGTGTCACTGCACTGCAGCCTGTGTGACAGAGTGAGACTCCATCTAAAAAAAAAAAAAAAAATTCGTTCCCTAATGTGTTCAACCCAATATATAATTATTTGTATTTGTTTCAGAGGAGTCTGAGAAAACTTATTTTCATATGCACAAATAATTCCTGTAGGTTTGTCTCCTAGTTTACATGATTTCCCCGCATCCCCCATTTTTATAACACCTGTAGGTGTTTTTGGTTAAAATAAAATTAATATTAAATCATAGTTAATAATTTTAATACATACATTTTTATCTAGACTATCTTCTTGAAAGGTAAAAGTATTGGTTTCTCTTCTTGTCATATGTGCTGTTGGCATTTAAAAAAAAATCGCAAAATCTCTATATGTTAGTTGAAGCACATTTGGAAATATAAGAAAACAGAGAAAACTAGAAATATTCTATAAGCAATGGATATTCTTGGTTCTTGTATTAGCCTGTTTTCACATGCTAATAAAGACATACCTAAGACTGGGTAATTTATAAAGGAAAGAGGTTTAATTTATTCACAGTTCAGCATGGCTGGGGAGACCTCAGGAAACTTACAATCATGGTAGAAGGTGCAGAAGGTGAAGCAAACATGTCCTTCTTCACATGGCGACAGCAAGGAGAAGTATAAGTGAAGAGGGGAAAAAGCCCCTTGTAAAACTATCGGATCTTGTGAGAACTCACTCACTATCATGAAAACAGCATAGAGGTAACTGCCTCCATGATTCAATTACCTCCCACTGGGTCCCTCCCCACAACACGTGGGGATTATGGGAACTACAATTCAAGATGAGATTTGGGTGGGGACACAGCCAAACCATATCAGCTCTTCTAAAAGTCCATTGCTTTGATTACTCATCTGCCGGTTCCAGAGCTTCCTCTTGCCACTTCTGTGAGGCAAGTGAAGCAGGCATGGGGGTAGGAGGATGGAGAAGAAAGCTTGATCTCCTGAGCTGGGCTTTGAATGAAAATGACTGACCCCTGAATGTGCTTATTTGACCAGGCAGTTATTCAGACCCTGACGAGTAGACCACCCAGTTTCTTGTCTCAGTGGGACCCTATGATTCTTTCCAGGCCAGTTCTGGGGCTCTGCTTATTTGAATATTTGATCTAAGGTTCAAAACATTTGATTTCATGTTCTTAACTCAACTGCATTGCTGTTTAAGTGAAGTCAAGTCAACACTAAAGTTTAAAATCTTACTTACTCTAAGGTTGCTCAAACTGTTGTTCCAATAATGTCCTATATAACTGAAGAAAAACTATTTTTTTCTCTTCCTTCTTTCTTCCCTTTTTCTGGTTCAGGATCCAATACAGATTCAAACATTCATTTAGTTTACCTGGTTGAATTTTTAATTTTAATTAATTAATTAATTAACTTTGAGACGGAGTCTCACTCTGTCACCCAGGCTGGAGTGCAGTGGTGGAATCTTGGCTCGCTGCAACCTCCACCTCCTTGGTTCAAGCAATTCTCCTACTTCAGCCTCCCGAGTAGCTGAGATTACAGGTGTGCCACCTCAGTTGGCTAATTTTTGTATTTTTAGTAGAGACAGGGTTTCACCATCTTGGCCAGGCTGGTCTTGAACTCTTGACCTCAAGTGATTCACCTGCCTTGGCCTCCCAAAGTGCTGGGATTACAGGTGTGAGCCAGCATGCCTGGACTGTATTTTCTAAAAATCAATTTTTTTGAGGTAGAATGTACACATAATAAAATGCACCACTTTAGGTGTGCAGTCCAGTGAATTTTGACAAATCCATGCTTCCATATATCCACCACTTCAATGAAGATATGGAACATTTCCATCACCCTAAAAGATTCTCTTTGCTCCTTCCCAGTCAATCTCATTCCTGGTCTTAGGCAACCTCTGATCTCTTTCTGTTATTTTAGATGAGATTTATCTTGTTTACAGTTTTGTGCAAGTGAAACGATACAGTCTGTACTCTTTTGTGTCCAAATTCTTTAATTCAGCATAGCATTTTGAGACTCATGTATATTACTATTTATAATATATAAACATTCTATGTTTTCTTTTTTGTTTCATTGTTCATTAAAAAATTAGAGTAGCATTCTACTGTATGGACATCTAAGATTTGTTTATCTGTTGATAGACATTTGTGTTGTTTTCTTTCTTTTTCTTTTTTTTGGTATTTAAAATAAAGCTGTTATGAGTATGTTTGTACGTGTCTTTGTGTGAACATATGTTTTCATGTCTCTTGGGCAAAACTGCTGGATTTTATGCTAAGGGTATATTTTTATTTACAAGAAACTGCCAAATTACTTTCTAAAGTAACTATACGATTTTGCATTCCCATCAGCAATGTATAAGAGTTCCAGTTCCTCCACATTCTCGCCAATAGTTTATGTGCCCAGTTGTTTTAACTTTAGCAATTAAGATTGTACAGTAATATCTCATTATGATTTCAATTTATAGTTCCCTGATAATCAATGATGTTGAGTATCAGCTGATAAGATTTTAAATTTACAGACAATAATAACTTCTATCATGCACCTACAATATGCTAAACTAAGTTTGAGCACTTTATTTGTATTATTTCACTCTCATAACTACCCTATGAGGTAGGTACTACTATCATTCCTGTATTAAAAATGAAGAATGTAAGGCACAGGGAAGAAAGCAATTGGCCCAGGTTCACATAGCTAGTAAGTGTGAAGCCAAGTATTAAACCTGAGTCCAGAACCTGTACTCTCAACTGCTATCTAACACTTGACCTACGAGTGGTGTCTAATAAAAATCTAACACTCTTTCTTGACTGCTTCAAACTGTTTCTCTTGCAGATTGGTTTTCTTCTTCCCCCTTGCCCTCTGTCTTGTTCTGGTCTTGCTGGTGCCCTCACCCTGAAGCCTTTCCTTAATTGGTAAAATGACTTGCCTAGAAAAAAATAATCCATTTTATCTAGCAATTTCCTCCCTTTCTTGTATCCAGAGGCTGTTTACATCTTCTTTTTTTTTAAAAAAAAAATTGCAATTTCTTTTCTCTCTCTCTCTCTCTCTCTCTCTTTTTGAGACAGGATCTTGCTCTGCTGCTTAGCCTGAAATGCAGTGGCATGATTATGGCTCACTGCAGCCTCAGTCTCTGGGCTCAAGTGACTCTCCCATCTCAGTCTCCCGAGTAATCGGGACTACAGGCAGACGCCACCACACCCGGCTAACTTTTGTGTTTTCTGTAGAGACAGGATTTCGCCATGCTGCTCATGCTGGTCTCGAACTCCTGGGCTCAGGAGATCTGCCTGCCTCAGCCTCCCAAACTGCTGGAATGACAGGCATGAACCACCATGCCTGGCCTCTTTTTTCTTTTTTAAACTTTTGTTATGAAACATTTCAAACACAGAGAAAATACTTTGTGAACCCTCACTTTGTCTCCTCACTTTATCTGTAAAAATATTAGTAACTATCTTAAATCAAGGAGGATTTTAAGAAATCATAACTCTGATATCATTATTACACTTGAAAAAAATTATATCAGCTTCTTAGTATCATCAATAAATCTCCTTGGTCTTCTCATTAATTTGTTTTATGGCCAGTGTGAAGCAAGATCCAAATACTTATGATCATTTGATATGTCTCATAAATTTACTTGAATTTATAGGTTCCCCTTTGAACTCTTTTTTTTGTCCTTGAAGTTTAATTGTTGAAGAAAACAGGTTGTATGCTTATAAAGTTTCCTATAATCTGAATTTTTTTTGACCGAATCTTGTAGTATAGTTTAAAGTGCTCCTCTGTTCTTTATATTTCCTGAAATTTGTAGTCAGATCCAGAAACTTGATCATATTCGGGTTCAATTTGTTTTGCTTAGACCACTTCAAAGATGATGCTGTGAGCTTCCCCCCAAAAATAGACAATATCTGATTGTGTCTCTTCTTGAGATGGTATCAGCCATTGATAATCATAGCCTAAAATATATGAAGTCATTAGGAGTTGTTTTCCTATCATTTCTTCTGTATATATTAGCTGAAATATATCTACAGAGAGAAAACTTCTCCTTATCTACTATGTAGTTATTTAAGATTTGTAGAGGAAAAACAAAACAAATGTTGGGCTCTTTCTCTTTTGCACTGGTTTTCAAAACAGTAAGTTGGTTAGGAGATGGTGTTCTTTTTTTTTTTTTGAGATGGAGTCTGGCTCTGTCGTCCAGGCTGGAGTGTAGTGGCGTGATCTCGGCTCATTGCAATCTCCGCTTTCCAGGTTCAAGTGATTTTCCTGCCTCAGCCTCCTGAGTAGCTGGGATTACAGGTGTGCACCTCCACGCCCAGCTAATTTTTGTATTTTTAGTGGAGACTGGGTTCACCATGTTGGCCAGGTTGGCCTTGAACTCCTGACTTCAAGTGATCCATCCACCTTGGCCTCCCAAAGTGCTGGGATTATAGGCATGAGCCACTGTGCCTGGACAGTTATGTTCTTCAAGATAGTAGAAGAATGCAAACATGATATGATGATGCTGGTCCATTTGCCAATAATTAATCATACAAACTCTTTTAGTACAGTCTCATCCTTGGTTTCCCTGAAGAACATACCAATGCTAATGGGAAATTAGGCACCGTATGCCAGAAGATGAGCACAAGGAGTAATGTGGCACTTTTCATCTTCAAAGCATTTCAGGGCTAATTATTTCTCCCATCTCCCCAAAGAAATAGGTGTTATTAACTTCATTTTAAAGATAAGAAAATGGAGACTTAAAGAAGGCATGAGAGCCACCTGCCCCAAGCTAAGAGGGCATCACCATGAGAGATGAGATTGTAATTTATATGTGGCTTGATTTTTAATTTCATCCTGAGGAAGGGAGGTCCAGGGAGAGCCAGAGAAAAGGGAACTGGGGATCTCTGACTCCGTTCTGATGCCAGGAGTTGTGCAGTGTGTGGAGACTTGAAGACACGCTGTGGCATGGGCATTATCAATGAAGTATTTGATGCTGTAATGCCTGACCCGTGGCAGGTGATGAGTGGATGTTTGTTAGCTCACCATACACAATTTGCAACTGTAAATCTCTATCCTGTGACAAGGACAGGAAACTCCTCACTAGATTCAGACTTTTCAATTACTGCACAGCAGGCAGTTGGAAGATGACAGTTATTTTTTTTTCCCCCCCTCTGGGTTAGAACAATTTAGTTTACACTGATTACCTCTTATATACAGCAAAGAAAATATTAATATTTATACTAAGCTTGGAACATAGTCTGCGCTAAAAGACCCCAGGTAATTGTGAGCCTGAATCAAACAAGAGATCATATAATTCTTGGGACTCAGTCTTCTGAACATCTGGGCTGGTATTTGACTTTTCCACAGTAGAGATGTTGAAGTTAAAATAATTCCAACATCTTGGAGCTGGAATGTACAAAACTTGTGTTCTCCACCCAGAACAATTGCCCTAACAGCCCATAATCACCTGGTCCTCAAGTAAGCTTGCATCATCAGCACCAAACCCACTGTGGGTGGTGCCAGTATGGGCAAAGTCAATCAACAGAAGGTGTTTCCAAAAGGAAGAAACCTGGAAACCTCTTTCTGACATTCATTTTTATTTCTTTGTTTTTAGAGACAAGGTCTTGCACTGTCACTCAGGCTGGAGGGCAAGGTGTGATCATGGCTCACTGTAGCCTCCTGGGCTCAAGTGATCCTCCCACCTTGGCCTCCCAAAGTACTAGGATTACAGGCATGTGCCACCACACCCGGCTAATTTTTAACTTTTTTGTAAAGATGGGGTCTCAGTATGTTGCTCAGGCTGTTCTCGAACCCCTGGTTTAAAGTATTTCTCCCGCCTCTGCCTCTCAAAATGCTGGGATTACAGGTGTGAGCCACTGTGCCTGGCCTAGATTTTTCTTATTTGTTACCTAACAACATCTCCTAGCCTAAAACCCATTTGGTGAGCTTTATGATGACTTGGCAACTTATCTTCTCTTTGAAAAGAATGGCTAACACCTTCCATGTACTGTAGACTTTTAGTTTATGACTCAAATGCCATGTTACTCTTTGTGCTCATTTTCTGGCATGAGGTGTCAGATTTCCCATTACTGGGCGAGAAATCTCTCTGTTTAGTTTTCATCTTATGTCTCTTCTCTCTATTTAATTCATAACTCACGTGCCAATAACCTATTAATTGGCTTTTTTTTTTAATCTAAAGGAATTGCATTTCTTTTTAGTTTTTCTCCTTCCTTAATTTCAAGCTAGCATTGATGCTGTGGTTGCTCAGCTACTTAGAGGCATTCTTGTAATTGTTTGGACAGGGAAAGTGGAAGGGGAGAGGTCCTGTCCCTCTTACATAGCCTCCTCCTGCTGTGAACCCACCCAGATGTGCCCCACTTTCCTCTGGCTGTTTTTTCCCTGGCTAATGATATCTTCCTGTCATGACTAATGACAGTAGGGAAACACTGGTTTGCTCATCAACTCCTGGAATACAGGAGCTTGAGAAAAGTAGGTTTATGACTAATATCAAGGACACATTATTTGACATAAGAAGAGAAAATGAACCATCTTTGCCATCCTAGCAAGTGACGCATATAATTCAGTTAGGGGTATGCTCCGTGATGAGGGACCCCAGGGGGGCATCTGCCGTGGACACCAATCATGCTCTCCAGGGGGGTGAGCATGGTGCGGACCAAGTGAGTCTACATGGTGGTCTGGCTTTGTGCTGAGTCTTTGGGCTTCCCCTTCAAAACCTCCTTTGAAAAGGAAACTGATAATACACCTTGAGAGAATTACCTTTGGTTCATTCATTCTCTTCCATTTTTTTTTTTTTTTTTTTTTTTTTTTTTTGAGACAAGGTCTTGCTCTGTTGCCAAGGCTGGAGTGCAGTGATGTGATCTCAGCTCACTGCAGCCTCTGCCTCCCAGGTTCAAGTGATTCTCCTGCCTCAGCCTCCTAAGTAGCTGGGATTACAGGTGCATGCCACCATGCCCAGCTAAGTTTTGTATTTTTAGTAGAGACGGGTTTTCACCATGTTGACCAGGCTCATCTCGAACTCCGGACCTCAAGTGATTCACCTGCCTTGGCTTCCCAAAGTGCTGGGATTACAGGTGTGAGCCACCACACCCGGCCTCCAATCCTTTTTTTTTTAGACAGTGGAAGGCAGTATGGTATTTGTACAGTCTCACTGAGTTCTGAGTGTGAGTTTGACTTTATTTCTTACTAGTAATTACTTAAATTTCTAATATCACTTTTCTCATTTGTAAAATAGAAATCATAATACATAACTGACCGATTTATTGTGAGGTGTGAAAGAGATAATACATATATAAAGACTGGGTATACAATAACAACTAATAAACTGCAAAGCACCATAATTAAGATAATATGTGTTGTTGATCATATTAATGATAGACATTTATTTAATATGAAGTATTACATGTACACTCCCCTCTTTGAAATCTTAATGTCCTTTCTCACTGTGAGTAAATTTCATTTTTATTCTTGTTTTTCGTGTTATAAGGCACCATAACCCAAAGATAGAAAGTGAAAACTTCACATAAATTGTGTGTGTGCGTGTGTATGTGAATGTGATGTGGTTAATGATTCTTAATTCTTCTCAAGCTTTAAAGACTATCAGTTTTTCTTCCAGTTAAAAAATCTTGAAATATATTAATACAAATACAGACAAAAATTTTCTGTCTATACTTCCTATTGAGGTAAGACTAATCTCTCTGAGGTTTGTAACTTCACTACAGCATTTAGAGCACAAAAATCATGATAGTTAACATTTCTTGAACATTTACTGGTGGCAGGCAATATTCTAAGCCTTTTGCATGTATTATCTCATTTTGTCTTCGTTGTAACCCTATGAGGAATTGCTAACGTCACCTCCATTTTACAGATGAAAGGATTGAGGCAAAGTGAAATGTACTCATTTGCTCAAGGCCATGGTGTCATTAATGGCAGAGTGGGAACCAGCCAGTCTTATGCTAGAATCAGTGCTGGCCATTGGATCACCTGTGGTCAATGCAGAACCTGCCAGAAGCTTGTGATTCTGAAAGTGTGGTCTGTGAACAACTCGTTCTGAACCACCCAAAGGGATTCACGTTCCTGGGTCTTACCCTAGACCTCTAAATCCCAGGTCTCTGAGGATTTGGGTCTGGAAATGTGAAAGTTGATTGAACTTCTTCACCTGTCCTCCACACACATTATTCCTTCTTGATTCTGATGTGCAGTGATGTTGAAGGACCACTAGCATAAGGATCTTTATCGAGTTGGATTAAAAAAACCTTTGATTTACTTGCTATAATGTTTAATTCTTTCTTTATATTTCAGGATATTAAAATAGCAACACCATCCTTCATGGACACCACTTCCTGTCCTAACAATCATTGTCTGCATGATGCCATTACGAGAGGTAATTGACTGGTTTCTACTACTAGACTAAGACAAGTTTATTTAATGTGTAGTGTGAAAAGAACTTTGTGAGTTCTAGGAGAGGGGGTAGAGATGTACAGATAAACTGTGGTCCCTGGCCTCCCCATGGCTCAGGGTCTAGAGAGGAACCAGGCACGAATGCAAATAATATAAGGGGGTCTTCAAAAAGTTCATCAAAAATGTGTATCACAAAAAAACAATACATGGATTTCATTTTTTTTTGTGTCAAAATAAACTCATACTAACTAGTTACAACATGTCTGAACAGGATCTAGTTTGAGGTGCTAAGAAAGATAAGACATCAGTTTGAAAACAGCCCCTGTCAAAGCAATGTGAATTCTGCCAAAATTGAAACAAGACCAAACATCAAATTTATGGTGAAGCTTGAGTGCAAGAATGGTGAAATCACTGATGCTCTGTGAAAAGTTTATGGAGACAATGCCTGAAAGAAATCGGCAGTTTACAAATAGATAACTCATTTTAAGTAGGGATGAGAAGATATTGAAGATTGTGAAGAAAAAATTCATCCTGTTTGTGCCCTAATTGAAGAGACCTAACGATTAACAGCACAAACAATAGCTAACACCATTGACATCTCAGATGCTTCAGCGTACAAAATTCTGATTGAAAAATTAAAGCTGAGCAAACTTTCTACTTGATGGGTGCCAAAACTGTTACAGCCAGATCAGCTGTAGACAAGAGCAGAGCTTTCAATTGAAGTTTTACACAAGTGGGATCAAGATCCTGAAGCATCCTTTGAAGAACTATTACAGGAAGTGCAACACAGCTTTACCAGTACAACACTGAATGCAAAGCACCATCACAGCAATGGCTACCAAGAGGCAGAAGTGGACCAGCGAAAGTGGACTGGTCAGGAGCAAAGGTTATCACAACGGTTTTCTGGGACACTCAATGCATTTTGCTTGTTGACTTTCTGGAGAGCCAAAGAACAGTAACATCTGCTTATTCTGAGAGCATTCTGAGAAAATCAACCAAAATGTTATCATTTAAACACCGGAGAAAGCTTCACTAGAGAGCCCCTCTCTACCATGACAATGCTCCAGTTTGTTCCTCTCACCAGATGAGGGCAGGTGTGTGAGAGTTTCGATGGGAAATCATTAGGCATCCACCTTACAGTCCTAATTTGGCTCCTTCTGACTTCTTTTTGTTTCCTAATTGTAAAAAAATAATAAAAATCTTTAAAGGGCAGCCATTTTTTCCCAGCGATAATGAAAAAGGGACTGCACTGACATAAATTCCCAGTAGTCTCCTTTCTTCAGAGATGGACTACGTGGCTGATACCATCACCTGCAAAAGTGTCTTGAACTTGATGCAGCTTACATTGAGAAGTAGAGTTTATATTCTTTTTTTTTTTTTTTTTTTTTTTGAGACGGAGTCTCGCTCTGTCGCCCAGGCTGGAGTGCAGTGGCGCGATCTCGGCTCACTGCAAGCTCCGCCTCCCGGGTTCACGCCATTCTCCTGCCTCAGCCTCCCGAGTAGCTGGAACTACAGGCGCCCACAACCGCGCCCGGCTAATTTTTTGTATTTTTAGTAGAGACGGGGTTTCACCGTGGTCTCGATCTCCTGACCTTGTGATCCGCCCGCCTCGGCCTCCCAAAGTGCTGGGATTACAGGCGTGAGCCACCGCGCCCGGCCAGAGTTTATATTCTTAATTTTTATCTTTATGGTTCAAATTTTCCATGAATTTTTGAAGTCCCCTCATATGTGGGTGTGAGTGAAGAGGCAAAAGTACAGAATGGGACTCATGAAGAAGTGTCCGTTCTCAAGTTTCTACAGGGGGCAGTCTTGGAGCTCCAAGTGAATCTCAGAGTCCTCCATGTCTGGGAGAAATTGAAGCTGCTGGATAGAAGGAGTCACTCTTAAATCCCGTTTTAAGAGGCAGAGACCTGGACAGAGTTCCCATCTGCAGAATCTAGTGCAGTGCTTTACATACCTAGTACAGGCTGATTCCTACCTCTCCCCCACCCCTGCCAAATGACCTTCACAGACTTCATGAAAATTTCCTCCCTTTCCTTGGGGTGGGGATGGTTAATGGGTACAAAAAATAACTGGAAAGAATGAATAAGATCTAGTATTTGATAGCACAACAGGGTGACTATAGTCAATAATAATTTAATTGTACATTTAAAAATGACTAAAAGAGTATAATTGGATTATTTGTAACACAAAGAATAAATGCTTGAGGGGATGGATACTCCATTCTCCATGACGTGATTATTACACATTGCACGCCTGTAATAAAGTATCTCATGTATGCCATAAATATGTACACTTACAGTGTACCCAGAAAAATAAAAAATTAAAACAAAATGCCTCCCTTTCCAAGTAAAGCCAGTTGACTTTATGTTTCTGAGGCCTGTAAATTCCTGCGTTCTCTCTCCTCTTGAATTGGTCCTGACGTCACATAGAACTAAGTGCTTATTAGAGGAAAAAGTATTTCATATCAATATATTTCTATATAACAACAATTATAAATATATGTATTTTAAATTGTTATATAAACATATTTATAATACAAATATATGTTTAAAATATATAATAAAATATATTTATAAGTATTTATAATATAAATATATAATATATAAATATGTATGTATACTATATATTTATGTATTATATATGTTTATATATAATAACAATTATAAAATACATATTTATATTTGTTACATATAAACATATATGTTTATATATATTTATATATAAAATATTATATGTATATTTATATGTTTTATATATTTATATATATTGTGTGTGTGTATATATATATTTTTTAGAGACAGAGTCTCACTCTGTTGTTCAGGCTGGAGTGCAGTAGCGCGATCTTGATGCACTGCAATCTCACCGCTTCCCAGGTTCAAATGATTCTCCTACCTCAGCCTCCCAAGTAGCTGGGATTACAGGCGCCCACCACCACGCCTGGCTAAGTTTTGTATTTTTAGTAGAGACAGGGTTTCGTCATGTTGGCCAGGCTGGTCTGGAACTCTCGCCCTCCTTGGCCTCCCAAAGTGCTGGGATTACAGGCATAAGCCACTGCACCTGGCTGTGTTTTTAAAATTTAATACAGGAATAGGTATATTTAATCTCAGATTATGGTCAAGAACATAACGTTTAACACTTGGGTATAGTATGTTTGCTAAGAATACTACCTGGGTCTAAATTAGGTTCTACCATTCACTAACGTTGTGACCTGGGGGAAGTTACTCAATAGCCCTAGGCACCTGCATGTTTTTTCTTTCCATTTATAAATTGGGATGAAAATAGACCTTACATAAAGTGTTATCGCAAAGCATGTATAAAAGGTCTTCCTCACATAACTTTAAAAAATGCTCACACAAGGTGCTGTGGTGTATGTTCTTCACCATTTGGAAACAAGGGTTTGGACTTAGTAGAAGCAAGCTTCCTTTAGAGAAGAGCTGCGCTTCTCCTTGGCCCATTTCAGTTGCATCACCTATCAAGGCAGAGATCATGGCGTGCAACTGAGTCAGCACACTGGCTGATGCTACAGAGGAGGAGGAGGGAGAAAGGGGTCAGCTGTGTTCCCATTTGAGCAGCTCTCCCCTGAGGTGGCTGATACTCTCAGAGGTGCTCCTGAGCACCCCAGAGTCCTGGGCTTGGGCTCTCCTCAACCTGGCTCACCTGGGGTGTGGGTGGTGGTAGGGCTGGTGTGCCAAGGGCTGGTTGCTCATTTCAAGACGACGTCAGCTTCTGTTGGGCAGCTAAGAGGTCCTATGCCTCACAAAGATGCTCTGGAATTTCCACTGCTTAAGAAGTGCAACTTTTTAATCATAAGAAATGATGTACGGTGATTGTTGAAAATTTGCAAGATGCGCCAAAGATATGGAAAAATAATCTTTAATTTTGCCAGCCAGAAATAACTATTATTAAAATTATTTAGGCCAGGAGCAGTGGCTCACACCTGCAATCACAGCACTTTGGGAGCCCCAGCCGGGCGGATCAACTGAGGTCAGGAGTTTGAGACGAGCCTGGCTAACATGGCAAAACCCTGTCTACTAAAAATACAAAAATTAGCAGGGCATGGTGGCACACGCCTGTAGTCCCAGCTACGTGGGAGGCTGAGGCAGGAGAATCACTTGAACCCAGGAGGCAGAGGTTGCAGTAAGCCAGTAGAAATTAGGAGCTTCTGCCTCTTGTTATAAAGCACTTAAGGGTTGCTTAATTTTGTATTAGCAAATTAGATATTTAGAGGACTTGAAGAAAATATATAAAATAAATTTTTTTTTGAGATGGAATTTCGCTCTTGTCACCTAGGCTGGAGTGCAGTGGCCTAAGGGATTTGTCACTCAATTTTTAGCTCAGATATGCCTTTACACGTAGTATTAAGCATTTTATTTATTCGTATATATTTTTAATAGTACTGTGTGTTGCTATGTTGCCCAGGCTGGTCTCAGACGCTGAGCACAAGTGATCCTCCTGCATTGGCCTTCCAAAGTGTTAGAATTACAGGTGTAAGCCACCGCGCCCGGCTAATGAAGCATTTTAGAGGCAAATTGTGCCACTTCTACTATCTGGTTTTGGTTTAACTTTGGGTTCCTGTTTAACTCTATTTTTTTCACTGTGGTCTTTTTTTTTCCCTTAAGTTTGCTTCTTAGAAAATTTCACATAACTTGTTTTCTGTAACAGTTTATCATTTAATATAAAATTTCTTCTAGACAAACACCAGAAGTTGAAAAGACACAAAGTACGAAATAAATCCTCAAACTAGAGTAGTTAGGGTAAAGAATTATAAATCTGGGGCTTTTAAAATAGCTTTTTTTCCATCTCAGTCAGAAACTTGAAAGCAGTCACTCTGTCTTCCCTGACTCAGTTTCCCCACAAGTGAAAAGGACACAATAGTCCTCAGTGACTAGTTAGGATCCTTGATCGTGAACTGTGAATGGCTGGAAACATGGAAGGCTAATATTATTCCACTATTGTATGCGAGAGGCATCATGTGAATTAGTGGGAACCACCTTTATCAGTGAAGAAAAAAATCACTTGATGATTTGTAGGAATCTGGGGAGAATGCTCAGAATTTGTGGCTGAAACTTCTCTTAGGAAAAGAGAGAGAGAGATTGAGCGAGAGCGAGAGAGAGACAGAGAGACAGAGAGAGAAAGCGAGAGGCACATGCTAGAACAAAGCTCTTTTGATTTGTTCCTGGGAGTGGCTGGGTGTGTCAAATCATCCCTCAGCCTGGATGCTGAGTAATCAAGTTACAATATTTGCAGAGCTTCTACCTATAGGTAAGAAAAAGCCCCAACAAAACAGTCTCCTAGGTTATTAAATATTTGGTCCAATGATTACTTGTGTTGAACTAGAGGAAGTTATTGCTTCATAAAATTGTACAATGAATGAATGAATAATTCATTCTTTGAGCTATGTATCTCCCCTTCAAAAAACCTGCTCTTTTTAATATATAGTCAATAAAATGGTTTTTGTGGCAAATAAAAAGAGGGGAAAACATTATGGATTATTTTTGACATTATAGAGCAAATGCTTTTTCCTACAAACAGGTGTATTCTTTTTCCCTAAATATTTTTTAAAAAAATCATTTATTTGGAGGGGCACCGTGGCTAATGCCTGTAATCCTAGCACTTTGGGAGGCTGAGGTGGGCAGATCAAGAGGTCAGGAGATCAAGACCATCCTGGCCAACATGGTGAAACTCCGTCCCTACTAAAAATACAAAAATTAACCGGGCGTGGTGGCGGGCGCCTGTAATCCCAGCTACTCGGGAGGCTGAGGCAGGAGAATCGCTTGAACCTGGGAGGTGGAGGTTGCAGTGAGCTGAGATCGTGCCACTGCACTCCAGCCTGGGCGACAGAGTGAGACTCCGTCTCAAAAAAAAAAAAAAATCATTTATTTTACAAATATAAAGTGTTTGGGATGAATCTGATGCACTGGTCTTCAGTATATACAAAGAGAACTGGAGGAAAGGTAGCTGGTATTTAAGGAAATGTCAAACTGACTTCAAATTTACAGGCTGAATTCATCCTTAGTTGAATTACTGTCAGGTAGCGTTATTTCCCACTCATTCATTCTCTACCCACTATGTGCCAGGTACCCATTATGTGCCAGATACTACTCTAAGTTCTTGGACTACATCAGTGAATAAAACAGACCAAAAAAACCTGCTTAGATTTTAGCTGAAGGAGGCCATCAACAGTAAACATAATAAGTGAATTGCATAGTATATCATATCATATAGAAAACTTTAAAATCTGGCTTTATATCTGCTTCTTATAGGTTCAAATTTCATCAGGAAGAAGGGAGATCAAAAATACTCGAGAGTTGACTATTCATGGGCCCACATAAAAAGCTTTTCATGAGGCAAGAGACTGAAGATTGTAACAGGATAATAACACCTGTAAAATAGCTTTGTTATTTTGATATTGTTGCTGTCTGAGTTATTAGTATGAGTAGAATCTTTTTTCTTATAAGTCTGATGCTTCTAAGTCCACATGTTAACATGATTGACATGACAACTTTGTTCTTTCCAGGCATTTCCTTCAGGATGTATGTATTTTTTTTTTTTTTTTTAACAGTATAACAATTAGTGTAGGTGTCTGACTTACAGAAATGCAAAGCTAAACTGTAGTTGGCTTGAGATCCATAGTTAGGTCTTATTCTGGGTCTTGCCCAGGGTCTGACAAACTCAACAAATGCTTATTCAGTCAATCACAGACTCCAATCAAAATGTCTAGTTAAAACAGGGAAGCAGAGTAGAAACCTGTTGAATGCAGAAGACATTCTTGAGGTCACTCTTTCCTAAAATTAATCAGCAGGCATGTTCTCCAGAAACTAATTTGAAATTGTGTAATTTAAAAAACATGAACTACTTGTATAACTCCATCTTCTCCCACTTTTCTGTTTTCTAATGTCTTTTTAGATAGAATTCTAAAGAACTTAAAATTATGGCTGCCGTGGAAAAGAATATTACTGGGAAACGGGTCTTCTCAGTCAAATAGAATTACACTTTTAATACTCTTACCACTGAATGGGAACTACTTTTTTTTTTTTCCTACTATTCTGCCTAAATCAACAATGTGTTTTGTCAATGATGTTATACCTGAGACTTGTGAGTCCTTGCCTTACTTGGGTTCAGTGAGAGAGTGAGAACATTTGGGTACAGGGTCTGACCTCCAGAGATACTTCAACAAGTGAAAACTTTTGACAGGGAATGTTCCGTTTAATCTTTTGTTAACATACCTGTCCAATATACCTTGTGTCATCCCAGCTCTGGACCTCCATTCTCAGGCTTAAATGGTCTCCCGATGTCCAATGACGTTGCCTCCGTGGTCCTTCCCCAGTCATAGCCAGACTGAAAAGGTTACACTCATCTCTGAACTCCTTTTGTCCTTTGCACCTCTCTTATGTCTCTTATTACATGCCTCCAGATACTTTCTTTTGTTTCTTATCCTACTGTACCCTTTGGGGAAAGGGAACATGTCTTATAGCCCCAGTCAAATGGTGTCTCTACCTTTCACACAGTTAGAATCACCCAAAGGCATTTCGTTTGGACTTTCTTGGGTGTTGTTGAATTCCTGTCATTGGAAATGTTTCTGCCCAGGCTGGGCAAGCACTGAACAGGAGTGTTTTAGAGGGAATTAAAACATCAAAAAGGAGAACAGAGAAGCTCTACCATTTAAGTGCAAGTCCCTTGAAATCTGTAGACCACAGTAGCAAGCACGAAGCAGGTGTTCAATAAATGTGGTGAATTCAATGTCAATAACAGCTCCAGCCTTTTGTCCACTATTCCCCGGGCCTGCCTAACTAATGGGCAAAGTGGTATTAATTGCCATCATTAGGAAGCACATGCTATGTGCCAGAAACTATGTAAGAATTGTCTCTTCATCCATCTCTGTCTATATCTCATTTTATAGATCTTACTGACAAATGAGGACTATATATAGATCTCATTTTACAGATGAGGAATCTGAAGCTAAAGAGATTAAGCAATTTGCTCAGGATTTCTCAAGCAATGAGTGGTTAGATTTAGTTTGCAAATTTATGACTCTGCTCCTAAATTCTCATTTTCCCTCCTACAGCTGGATAATAGAATTTTTAAGAAGCATCTTTCCACACCTCCTCACCTATGACCTTCCTTCCACTTGCTCCACTGATGCCTAAAATTCTGTTTTTGGAGTTCACTTAGTTTATGACTTTGATCCCGGTTAACATTAAAATACCCAGGACATGGGGGAGGGGAAGCTGTTGATCAATCTTAGTTTAGTAAGTTTAGTATAGCGAGTTGCTCTTATTCATTAGTCAACAAGCACTTATTGACTGCAGACTGTACATCAAGACTGTACCAAGCGTTGGTGTTATAAAAATGAACGAAGCTTGGCCCTTACCTTTAAAATTGTTGTAGTCACATATAGGATAATGTAAGAGATTATTATGAAACAATGTAGTAAACACACAACAGGGAATTCTAGATAAGCACAGCAGAAAAGCAACCAGATCAGTTTCAGGTCCTTTCCTGAGACTGATTCGGCTGGAAGGGAGTAGGTCCCACCAAATGGAGCTGTGGGAAGACAGGAGGACAAAAGCAGGCTCCGCAAAGAGATTTCAGAGCAGAGCTGCATACTCCTTTTTCATTTTGTTTCTTTTGCTCTGTTACCCAGGCTGAAGTACAGTGGTTAGCTCACGGCTCACTGCAGCTTTGCCCTCCCAGGCTCAAGCGATCCTCCCATCTCAGCTTCCCAGGTAACTGGGACCACAGGCATGCGCCACCACACTAGGCTATTGTTTTGCATTTTTTGTATAGATGGGATCTCACCATGATGCCCAGGTTGGTCTCAAACTCCTGGGCTCAAGCGATCTGCTCACCTCAACCTCCCAGAATGCTGGGATTACAGGTGTGAGCCACCACACCAGGCCTGAGTAATCCTAATCACAGGATTTTAAAAAGAAACTTCCTGTGCCACCCATCAACCATATCTCCTATCACTTTGGTAGTAAATATTTTGCTAATAGTACCTAATTTTTAAGTAGGCACTGTGTTTATACATATATCCATTTCTTCTTTTTTAAATTGCCTTTTGGTTTAATGGGCAGCTACCTCTTTTGGCATCTAGCAGAATGAGCTGCTGCAGTTTACACAAAAAGAATGGAGATCAGAGTACTTTTTGTGCCACCAACGTGTTTGAGAAATTTGTAGTATTACTATCATCACACATTCCTTTTATTTCATTTAATGTTTCACCTTCCGGTCCTGCGTGGGCTGAGAGGATTGCTGTACGCATGTCTGTACGTATGCATAGAGCTCACAGCCCCTTCCTGCCCGAACATGTTGGAGGCCTTTTGGAAGCTGTGCAGACAACAGCAACTTCAGCCTGAATCATTTCTTTCAATTGTGGACAAGCTGCCAAAAGGCTTGAGTAAGAGCGGAGTGCTGCTGAGGCGGGGTGGGGCGTGGCGCTGGGCTGGCACAGTGGGCGTGGCGGTGCTGCCCAGGTGAGCCACCACTGCTTCTGCCCAGACACGGTCGCCTCCACATCCAGGTCTTTGTGCTCCTCGCTTGCCTGTTACTTTTCCACACATTTTCCAGGATAACTGTGACTCCAGGTAAGCAAGGTGGGGTAGCAGGGCTGGTGACTTCCTTTTCCAGGAAAATTCATAAAAATCATTATTTGAGCTGATTTGAGACGGTGAACAAAATGGGCATAAAGGGGCTGTGTTCAAAGATGGGCTGTCGGGTTGAGTACTGTCGCCTCTCATCCCCCATACTGGCAAGAGTTCCAGCTCCCAACCCTTTGGGCACCAGGAACACCATATAGGGAGTCAAATCACTTAACCATACAAGGTAAGAATATGAAGAAGTCACATGGCTCGGAGGTTTTGGTGGTAGAGGGGTGCAACCGTGATTCACGGAGGAGAAAATACTTCTGAGGACATTTTCAGGCCTACCTTGGAACTCAGAATGAATTTTGCAATGCTAGTTTCAGAAAGGGGATGGTACCCGCAAACCCGGAAAGTTGAGAAGGATTGGTGTGTCTGGTTGGCTCTTCTCCCTGGCTGACATTGTAAGGCTGAGATTTAGGCATATGGACTGCCCTTCTTTTTGGCATTTTAAAACATCAGATCACTGTTTATCTACTTGCAACTATATTCGTCTAAGTGGAAATTATTCTCCCTCCGGTTTCCTGGGTTTCAGCATAGCTCGGACTTATAAATTGGGCTTAAATTGGGCTGCTTGTAGTTTCTTACTCATACACTGTATGCTTTTTTTTTATGGCTTCATTTAAGCATATCATACTAAAAACCAACATGCCAGGCTATTCCAGAGACTCATAATCAGATCCTCTGAGCTGGGGGCTCTTAGACATATTTCAGCCCAGCCCCCTCATTCTGTAGATGAGGAGCGGAACTCACAGGGGTGACGTGGTGTCCAAAGTCACACCGCCTGTAAGTGGCAATGCTGAGATCGAATCAGGCCTTCAGGCTTGCAGCTCGGGATGTTTCCACAACACCATGGGTTCTGTTACCATCTTTTTCACCCCCTACATCTCCTGAGAGGTTTTCAATAATGGGTTCCAAACCTCAGTCCCCACCAGTGAGTGTAAGTGTTTGATGAGTTCCTTCATGGGTGGGGATGAAGCCTGTCTGAGGAAAGGAGTCTCCAAAGGAAATGAGTCAGCAGGTTTATATCTTTGCTTCCTAACGCCTTGAATTGTGCCACTTCAATCCCTCTAGGTTGCGGATTGACTTTGAGGCTATGCAGTCTCAGCGATTTGGGGCATTCTGGTGTGGCTGAGTCTGGCTGTAAGTTTACTGCTTGGCAACAGTGGGCTGGGTCAGTGGTCAAGGTCAGGCTTCTAAAGAGACAGGAGCAGCTATGATGCTTCAGAGCAAAGCAGACACCCCCCTGCCATGGGAAATTAAAGCAATTAATCTCATTACTAATAGCTGTGTTGTACTTTCTTGCCCACAAAGCACTTTTCATATACATTGATTCACTTAATCACTTCGTTTAGTCCTCATATTCTTTCACATTGCAGACACTACAAAATATCCTGTTTTCTTAATCCTGCACATCCTCTGCTCCTCAAAGACTTAGAATGTGGACAACGGAGGTTGTGTTTTTTTGGCATTCCATCACTGATATTATAATAGGCAAGGTTTCTCATGGCATTCCCTAAGGACTAGTTATACCAAATACTCGAGGGATGCTTTTCACTATGTCTCTCCATCTTTAAAATGAGGCAGGCTGGGCTAAGTGATATCTACAATACTCTCACACAGCAAAAAGGTAGTTTTTTTCTTTCTTTTTTTTTGAGATGGAGTCTTGCTCTGTCACCCAGGCTGGAGTGCAGTGGCATGATCTTGGCTCACTGCAACCTCAGCCTCCCATGTTCAAGTGATTTTTCTGCCTCAGCCTCCCAAGTAGTTGGGATGACAGGTACGTGCTGCCACGCCACTCCCGGCTAATTTCTGTATTTTTAGTAGACACAGGGTTTCACCATGTTGGCCAGGCTGGACTCGAACTCCTGACCTCAAGTGATCCGCCCACCTTGGCCTCCCAAAGTGCTGGGATTACAGGCGTGAACCACTGTGCCCAGCCAAAAGTTAGTTTTTAAGGGATGAAAAAACTATGTTCATACCTCCATTTAAATATGCACACCCGTAATGTGTGGTTGAAGAGTGTGGTTGATGGTCTATAAGTAAAATGAACATATATTGTTCAAATCAGGATATGTTTGAGAGTAAATGGGGCACTGTTATTAATGTCAAGACAACAAACATAAACCAGGATTGTCCCAGGCAAAGTGGGATATATAGCAAACCTAACCACAGGACTTTTTTTTCACCCAAATGGTCTAAAGACAAAAAATTTGAGGGCCATTGGCTCAGATGCATAAAAATCTTAGGAAATCTTGATACAAAGACCAGTAACAAGCTATAAGTCTAGAGAAGTGAGCACAGCCCCTACCCCCAACCTAGAACATGTGTCTCTATTCACTGGGGCCACTTGCAGTCTCTGAATTGAGTCAGTTCTCCCTGTCGTGCATTTTTGCAAGGCTAACTTCTACTTATCCTGTAGGATTCAACTTTAGTGTGACTTACTCAGTTGTCACTGTCTCTGAGAAGGTATCACTGAGGTTTCTAGTATGAGGGAGTCTGTCACTGCTGGGGATCCCATAGTGACTTGTGTACTCATCAAAACACTTGTAACATTCATCATGGCACTAACTGACAACTCCTTGGAGGCAGGGACCATGTCATGTCCACCTTTGTTTTCTCAATGCCTACTCTGACACACATTAGGTACTCAGTTAATACTTATTAGATGAAAGCAACATCATACCAAGGGTTTACAACGTAAGTGGCAGAAAGGGTACAAGGGCTTCTTCAAGTAGAAAAATCAATGGGAAGAAGTTTTGTGATGATTAAACAAACCATGCAGGATATGTTGATATCTTCAAGAGAGACTTCAGGACATGTTGGATTTTTGGAACTCGAGAGACTTCTGAGAGAACAAAGGCCAGCAAAGATGCAATTACCAAGAAAGCAGGTGGTAAGGTGTGGCGGGGAAGTGCCAGGCTGGGAGCTGGAAGTAATGAATTCTAGGTCTGGTTTTGCCACTCTCACTCCCTGTGTGGGTGGCCTGGGAGACTCACTTCATCTTTGTCTGCCTCACTTTCCTCATCTGTAAAACGAAGAGGTGTGGCCAGCCTAGATCCTCTCCAAGATCTTGTCCCACTTTCAAGGTTTATAATTTAGCACAGATTGTGAAAGCAAGCTACTTGGAAATAAGTTCTTAAAACTGCATTTGTATTACTACTTAAACTTCCGTCTCACTGTTCTGTGGTTAAAATAAAGTTCCTTTTTAAACTTTTAAGTGCCTGAAAGATGTAGCGTTTTCTACATTGCAACTATAAACGAAGTTCTCCTTGTTAAAATGGTTACAGGGTTTTCACAGAAATGGAAGAAGGCCCTTGTGACAAGGCAATAAAATGGAACAAAACTTGTAGCAATTTTAGCACTTTCAACAGAAGTCATTAGGCACATACATTTACCATACAGGAATTGCTAATCTCTACTCTGGTACTTACAATTTTTATAGCATTCGATCATGCAAAATGGTCTGTGTAGAAGTTTGTATTTTTTCCAGGGCATGTATTGCTAACATTGCTGAGGTTTGTTTAAATGCTTTGATTGTCTTGCAACAAAAGTCGTGTGGCGATTGTGGCCAAAGTCATCTTTTGAGCTACCTCAGACCAGATCAACTTTATAGTGTTTTTAGGTCACTTGGGACTAATCACAGAGCCACTGATCAGATTTACCAGGAAATATTTGATTGATTACTTAGTGGGTGATTTTTTGCCACTAAAACCATTTCCATGTACAGACCTTTTCTGTTGCCTCTGGCCAGCATCAAACAACACTGTGGCGGCTGGGACCGCAGATACTAAGGGCTGTATGGCCTTCCCAGAAATGAAGGAGAATTTTCTGAAAAAGGAACCAGTCAGCATAGGAACAGGAAGGCAGATCTCTTTGTGTTCACGCACTGATGAAAGCAACATCATACCAAGAGTTTACAACATAAGCGGCAGAAAGGGAACAAGGGCTTCTTCAAGTAGGAAAACCATAGGGAAGAAGTTTTGTGTCGATTAAACAAACCATGCGAATATGTTGATATCTTCAACGCACTGAGGGTTAGCATGCAAAGGAAGGGACTCACTCAAGGGGAAGGTCTGCCGGTGATGGGAGACAGCCCCGGAGATGTTAGGATGTCAGGTGTGCATCGATTCACATCTCCAACAGGGACCTGGATTGCAACAGAGCATTAATTGTATTGTGTAATTAGCTACGCTAAAAACCACAATGATCTTGTATCCACAATTATTTAGACCAAGTATATCTCAGAATGTTATGACGAATGAATGAATAATGCTTTAGTTGAATAAAGTGGTAAAATGAACATCTCCTCACCCTTTGATCTACTTCTAAGATCCGTTTGTAGGCGTTTGCAGCCAAACTCCCTCAGCAGATTAATTTAAGATCTTTTTTTTTTTTTTTTTGAGACCGAGTCTCACTCTGTCGCCCAGGCTGGAGTGCAGTGGCCGGATCTCAGCTCACTGCAAGCTCCGCCTCCCGGGTTTATGCCATTCTCCTGCCTCAGCCTCTCGAGTAGCTGGGACTACAGGCGCCCGCCACCTAGCCCGGCTAGTTTTTTGTATTTTTTAGTAGAGACTGGGTTTCACCGTGTTAGCCAGGATGGTCTCGATCTCCTGACCTCGTGATTCGCCCGTCTCGGCCTCCCAAAGTGCTGGGATTACAGGCTTGAGCCACCGCATCCGGCCAATTTAAGATCTTAAACACCATTTTTCTATACAAAGGAAATCACTAGAATATTGTTTGTTATTGACTATGCAAAATTATTCTAGCTTCTCTTGGAGGATAATAAATACATGGTGGGAGGAACTACTTGTGTTTGTTAAAGCACTTTGTGTGCTTTCATATTATTATCAGTGTGATTAGCTCTCAACTTGTGGAAGTGTTAAGAAGCTTGCAGGGATATGGGTTTAGGCTTCTCTATTTGCTGAAGAAATAACTCATTACTTGTACATGTTGAGTTTTATTCGTAGATGAACTTGGCGTTATTAATATTAAATCTGCTGTGGAAGGAAGCCAGGTTTCCTATTCAGAAAGTCTGTCCACAGATTTCCCAAACCTTTCGTGAAGTTTCTTTATATTTTCCCAGTGGTGGGCACACTGGGTGAAACACTCCACAGGCTTTCATTTTTGCCTCAGTATACTCTGCTGACTCAGTATACACCTAATGCCAGTCACTTTTCCCTGAGGTGTGATGTCACCTGTCGGCCCTCGCCCCTGCCCTGAGGGGAGAAGGAGTAAAGTTGTGGGCTTTAAAGAAAAGTGAGAGGCCCACCTGACTTCAGGGGGTCTCATGGTATATTTGCAATGGGAACACTGGCCTGAGTGCACAGCTTAGGCAGAGCCTCAGGAGTCCATGTAGTTCAGCTCTGCTCCCAGAAAGGGAAGCCCTGACTGCCTGAATTTATCTAATTCTCTTTGGGGTCTATCAGTAACTACTAAATAGGTACGTAGACCTTTATTAGAACAGTGAAGCGTTTTAAATCTGAGGACCCCGTTACACTCTTAAAAATTATCGAAGACCCCAAATAACTGTTTCTTTAAAAATTTGCAGATTATATCTATTATTATTATTATTATTATTTTTTTTTTTTTTTTTTTTGAGACGGAGTCTCACTCTGTCGCCCAGGCTGGAGTGCAGTGGCCGCATCTCAGCTCAGTGCAAGCTCCGCCTCCCGGGTTCCCGCCATTCTCCTGCCTCAGCCTCCCGAGTAGCTGGGACTACAGGCGCCGCCACCACGCCCGGCTAATTTTTTTGTATTTTTCAGTAGAGACGGGGTTTCACCGTGTTAGCCAGGATGGTCTCGATCTCCTGACCTCGTGATCTGCCCGTCTCGGCCTTCCAAAGTGCTGGGATTACAGGCTTGAGCCACTGTGCCCGGCCGATTATATCTATTATTATTTACCAACTAGAAATAAAAACCAGACACATTTTGAAATGTTCACTTACTAATTTATTAAAATAATATAACCATTAAATGCTAATATGAATAATATATATATTTTAATATATATATATTATTTTTTATTTAAATTTTTTTTTTTTTTTTGAGACGGAGTCTTGCTCTGTAGCCCGGGCTGGAGTGCAGTGGCCGCATCTCAGCTCACTGCAAGCTCCGCCTCCCGGGTTCACACCATTCTCCTGCCTCAGCCTCCTGAGTAGCTGGGACTACAGGCGCCCGCCACCTCGCCCAGCTAGTTTTTTGTATTTTTAGTAGAGACGGGGTTTCACCGTGTTAGCCAGGATGGTCTCGATCTCCTGACCTCGTGATTCGCCCGTCTCGGCCTCCCAAAGTGCTGGGATTACAGGCTTGAGCCACCGCGCCCGGCCTTAAATTTTTAAAATTTCAATTGCTTTAGGGGTACAAGTGGTTTTTGGTTACACTGACGGATTGTACAGTGGTGAAGTATAGGATTTTAATGTATCCATCACCCAAGTAGTGTACATTGCACCCAACAATTTTTTTTTAATACTTTAAGTTCTAGGGTACATGTGCAGAACGTGCAGGTTTGTTACATATGTATACATGTGCCATGTTGGTGTGCTGGACCCATTAACTCGTCATTTACATTAGGTATATCTCCTAATGCTATCCCTCTCCGCCCCCTCCCCACAATAGGACCCGGTGTGTGATGATCCCCTTCCTGTGTCCAGGTGATCTCATTGTTCAGTTCTCACCTATGAGTAAGAACATGCGGTATTTGGTTTTCTGTTCTTGTGATAGTTTGCTGAGAATGATGGTTTCCAGCTGCATCCATGTCCAGTGAAAAAATATGAGAAGAATGATATATGAGAAGAGTGATATTGTTTTTCATTTTTGCAAATCTCCTTAATATTTGGTTTAATAGAAGGGATGTCATATAGCCTCTGGAAAACTCCACTGTCTATTAGAGATTGAGAATGATAATGTCTTAGTATTATTATGAGAATAGTTTTAATCTCATGGACCTGCTGAAAGGGTGTTAGGGACTGCCAGGAGTCAAGACACAACACTTTGGAAATTGCTGTGTTAGAATTAAAGAGCTCTGAATATGACAAAATGCCTAGTTGCTGCTATATCCACTTTACCAGGCTACATATTTTGAAGTTGTTCTCTCTTTTCTTTAACTCCCATATTACTGATTATACCACTCACATGTCTTGGGCAGCTCTGTATTCTAGTTATTTGTCTACATAGCTGCCCAAAGAGACTATGAGCTTAGAGAAGGAGGAGGTCCACTGATCCTTGTAACACTCTGGGTAGTGTCTTGCACACAGATGCGTATTATGAACACAAACAATAACAGCTGCTGTTTAATAAGTATTGTTATGTGCTGGGTGTCCTGCAAAGGCATTACTTACTCTAAGGGTTTTCTAGCACTTCTATCACAAAGCACCACAAACCAGGCAGCTTAAAGCAACATAAGTTTTATACACCCCCAGGCTAGGAGGCCAGTAGTTTGAAATGATGATGTCGGCAGGGTCGTGCTGTCTCTGAAGGCTCCAGGGGAGAATGTTCCATGACTTTCTCTTGGTTTCTGATGTTGCCAGCAGTTCTTAGCATTCTTTGGCTTGTGGAAGCATCCCTCCAATCTCTGCCTCCTTTGCCATACGGCATGTCCTTCACACAGGTGAAGACATTTGTGTCTTCACATCTGCCCTCTGTGTATTGTTTCTGTGTCTCTTCTCTTATTCCTTTAAGGACACCAGTCATGTTGGATGAGGGCTCACCTAACTCCAGTGTGACTTCATCTTAACTAATGATGTATTAGTTAAGATATAGGAAATACCCCGTTTCCACATAAGGTCACATTCACAGGTAATGGGGATTAGGACTTAACATATCTTTTTTGGGGACACAAGTCAACCCATAACACTTACTAAATATGAAACTGAACCATGCAAAACTGCTGCAATTTGACTGTTTTTGTTTTATAAAAATTTTAACTTTTAGTTTAACTGAAATCCTAATGGAAACAATATGTGATAAATAAAACCAACTGATGTTGATTAGTGCTGTCAACTTTTCTGACATATGCTGGAGAAGTGTGACCACTGGGCTCCCGACAACGGCCACAGTGGCTAAGCAGGCCCAAGACTGCAGAGTCTAGGCAGAGCTGCCACAGAGGACCTCATATGCCTTCGGACATTTGCCTGGAAGTTTCTTCACAACTGATCTTACTTTTGAATTTACAGAAAGTTCCTTGTTTCTTCTGAGATCATTACTTTGTTTAAATAGAATTCTTATAGTGTTGGCAGAATGCAGGTGAGAAGATGTTAAAGATGCTTTAGAAATTAACCTCTCCCTTGTCCTTGCTTCCAGGCCCACAATGGATGCCCTGCAACTAGCAAATTCGGCTTTTGCTGTTGATCTGTTCAAACAACTATGTGAAAAGGAGCCACTAGGCAATGTCCTCTTCTCTCCAATCTGTCTCTCCACCTCTCTGTCACTTGCTCAAGTGGGTGCTAAAGGTGACACTGCAAATGAAATTGGACAGGTAAGCCCCAAACCTTTCTACTTTAAGTGGGAATACAGTTATTAGAACCCATAGGCAGTGTCTTGGGAAAAAAGGAATGGAGACTTTGTGTTCAGAATTGGTCAAGATTCAGAGTTGTGCCATTCCAGGACTCCCTTAATCTTTTTTTTTTTTTTTTTTTTTTTTTTTTTTTTGAGACAGAGGCCCACTACTCTGTTACCCAGGCTGGAGTGCAGTGGTGCGATCTCGGCTCACTGCAGCCTCCAGGTTCAAGTGATGATTGTGCCTCAGCCTTCGAGTAGCTGGGACAACAGGCGCCTGCCACAATGCCCAGCTAATTTTTGTATTTTTAGTAGAGATAGGGTTTCACCACGTGGCCAGGCTGGTCTCGAACTCCTGACCTCAGGTGATCCGCCTGCCTCGGCCTCCCAAAGTACTGGGATTACAGGCTTCTTAATCTGTTTTTAAATGTGAAAGCTCACTTGTAGGTAATGCAACTCACATTTGGGACAGGCATCAGGCTGTGATGGAGAACCTGGAGATCTGCTGGGTAATCACAGTTTTTTTCATTTTGACTTATGATATTTTTAATTTACAATGGGTTGAGATAACCTCATCATAAATCAAGGAGCATCTGTATCATTATAGGGTTTCTTTCTGGCTATGGTTGATTATCTAGCTTTGTAAAGTTCTTAGACCTTCAAATGAGATGATTTTAAGTCCTCATGTACTTTTAGATAATAAGTGAATGTTCTCCTAATTATATTTCATTATTACTCTTATACTAATCATTTTAGGTTCAACAGAATTTCTTTCCTATTAGCTCATAAGCATTTAAAAAGGGAACACCTTATTGTATTCATATGTGCCCAGAAAGTATGGCCCATAAGAGTTATT
This sequence comes from Macaca thibetana thibetana, assembly GCF_024542745.1. Lineage (NCBI taxonomy): Eukaryota > Metazoa > Chordata > Mammalia > Primates > Cercopithecidae > Macaca > Macaca thibetana. The sequence continues at coordinate 16,623,149 of NC_065595.1, read as the reverse complement.
TAGGTCAGGATGAAGAATTTACACTTGGGACTGGAAGCAGCTTCACTACTGTGAAGAGGAGATGTATCTTCTCATCGAGCCTCATCTCTGAACTGCACAACTCCACTATCCCTACCCAATCTCCCATTCCTCATTTCTCATCTACCGTTAGAGAAAGGCCAGAGAAAGAGAACTTCCTGGTAGTGGGTCTGTCCCTCAATAATTCCCCACGATCTTCTCAGTACATGCAACTGGTTCCCCAGCAGTAGTTACCTGGGCTCTTTAATTTCCTGGCCTCCTCCATCCGTCTTTGGGCAGGAGAGTTACGCACTATCTGGGACCAGCCCATTTGACCCTGCAATGCTGAGGCTATGTAATTCACTGGCGCAATGTGCCGGTTTGGCAGCCTTGCTTATCTGGGTTGTGGAATCAGGCCATGACCATTATGGGTTATGGAGTGAGAAGGGTATCATCTTATGCTGACATTACATGTTGTGGTGCTGCAAGGCCGAGAAGATGCTGGACTATTGGTTGGAACAAAAAAAAAAAAAGTTAGGAACAAAATACAATGATTTAAGCCCTCCAAATGACAGTATCCTGGTTTTACATAGCTTACAATATTATTACAAGAATAATAATTAACAGCTTGAATCCGTATAATACTTTAGGTGTTTTACATGTAAGTAATCCTCATAAGAAATGAGGAAAGCAGGTATTCTCAGCCCATTTTACAGAGAGGAAAGGAGGCTCTGAACAGTTGGAGAAGATTCTCTGAAGAGTTGGTGAAGGCTGGGATTCACAGGCAGGGCCATCTGACTCTAGCCCACCCAGGGCAGCCCACCATTTATTGTAGCTGCCCATAAGAAATGACACACCTTTTACCTGGCATTTGCTAAACCACCCAGAGGCACTAGACAGACTCTGGCTAGAGGCACTTGTCCTGAAATCTGATTCCTGCCTGATGATGGTCTCTCTTGGTATTAATCTCTCTCTTCTGGTCTCTAAATTGGACAGAAATTATAACCCAGCTTCATCGTTCTCCAAGTTTGGAAATCTTTCTGTGTGAGTATTAAGGGCATCACTTTGAAGAAAGGACAAACGTTCTCGATAGTTGATTTGGAAGAGTACCTTTATGGTACTGTTTCTCAGTGGGGACAACTTGTCCTCCCCTTCCCACTCTGGGGACATCTGGCAATGTCTGGAGACATTTTGGGTTGTCACAAATAGGGGAAGGATGCCTCTGGCATCTAGTAGGTCAGAGATGCTGCTAAACTTCCTGCAGTACCCAGGATAGTCCCACAAAGACTCATTCAGCCTGAATGTCAATAACACTGAGGTTGAGGAGTCTTGCTTTATGGGAACTGGGCAGGAGGATTCTGTATGCCCAAGGACGTTGGTCATTATCACGTGTCCACTTCAGTGAAGCACCATTCAGAGGTAATGCTTTTCAGGTAATGGATTTTTCTCTTAACAGGTTCTTCATTTTGAAAATGTCAAAGACGTGCCCTTTGGATTTCAAACAGTAACATCGGATGTCAACAAACTTAGTTCCTTTTACTCACTGAAACTAATCAAGCGGCTCTACATAGACAAATCTCTGAATCTTTCTACAGTAAGTTGTTTAAAGCAAGTAGCAAGACTTAACTTTTTACAAGGAGTGGTATTTTCATGCTGTTAGACCTACAACTTTTTTTCAGTGAAATTCATTTCTAGGAGGTTCACTTGTGATTTGAGGCTTAAAATAAATAAATCCTAGTGGAGAGGTTAGGAGTACAGTGGGAGTCAATTGCGGTCACATCTTCTAACTCAAAATATAGAGAAGCTTATGGGCTTTCCTTTTCCCTCTCAAATAAATCTTACCCTCCTTTTAGCTTCCTCTGAGAGAATGGAGAACAGAGTAATTAACTCTCTAATAAATGTAGCTCCATAGACAAGGAGTGTAAGACAGCTCATTATTTAAACTTCTTTCTCCTTAAAGAGCAGGGCATATGGCCTGGAACAATGTTTTAAGCTCTCCACCTCATTTGTTATGCACAAAGTTCTGATGTTTCTCAAAATCAGTAAGAAAAATAATAACTATGAATTCACAATTTTCATCAGTCACAAATTAGTTTTGTTGTGCTGGGCTGGTCAGATGGGGATCTCCACAGGCAGTTCTGGTTATTTAAGTTTAGCCATTGCTCTAAGCAATCGTACAAAGAACACTATGGTACCCAATGTTGTAATATTTTAAAAATCTGTATTTGAAACACACAGACAGTATTCCAGACTACATGGAGGTTCCCTCTGTACTTCAGTAACATAGAGTTGATTTAGTTCCTGTTCGGATGGTCAGAATTTCAAGCTTTCCAAATCTAAAAGCTAGACTACCAGCTTTTAAATATTTTACCATGATTTTGCAACTTTCTGCAGTAGGTATTTTTGTGGTTAAGATCTTTTGAGGACATGGGTTACTAGATATTGTTAATATATTTTTTGTTGCTTAAAGACACATATACACAACCATTTTTATTCCAACAATCATTGGAAGCATTAAAAAAAAACACTGAGATGTGAGTTGAAACCTGAGCATACAAAATTTCTAGAAGCTCCCTAAATGATCATTAAGGAGACAACACATTTTTATTGCTGGCAGTGAGGACAATGGAGGCCCTCCTTCATCTGGCTGAGGCTTTCTAATGTTTTCAGGTGAGATTGGTTCTCTCCGTCAATGGTGACAGTCAGTCCCAAGGTTGATTTGCAATTAACTGAAGCTAAGTTAATTGGCTAAGGCTGAAGCTGCTCTGAAGAAATTCAAGAAGCCCTGTGCTTGGAAGTGAACTGACATAACATTGAATCAAGTTATATTTAGTTTGGTTGAACTTCTGTGCAACATCTGCAATGATCTTAACCAGACTAGGAGTTGTAAAGTTTTTTTTTTTTCCCTTTGAGATGGAGTCTTGTTCTGTTGCCCAGGCTGGGGTGCAGTGGCATGATCTTGGCTCATTACAAAAGATTTTTTAAGACTGCTTTCCATTGCTCCTGCTAGGTGCACAGCATCTGCAAATTTACTAAAGGTCCAAACAAGTGTGGTCTGTGGAGGATCTCTCGCTTCAGAACTATCTGGGTGTTAAAAGGACAAGTTCTTGAGGCCCTTTTAACACCCAGGTACTTCTGATTGTCACGGTGGGAATGGGGTTTGGGGTTGCACATTTTAAATAAGCATTAGAGTAATAACTCCTGCTATGTTCTCTACAGCAGTGTGTTTCCAACCTTAATATGCAGATGGCATACCTGGAAGTTCTGTTAAAATGCATTCCGATTCAGTATGTCTGGGGTGGGGTCTGAGATTCTTCACTTCTAACAAGGTCTCAGGTGATGCTGTACACCACCTTGGACCACAGTTTGAGTAGCAAGGGTCTACAGGATATTTATTTAGTTCAGCAAGGACAAGAGTTTTCTGTTCATAATTCTCTTTTCTATACATTTCCTATATTCTAATATATATGTATCTGTAGACATACAACATTTTCATGTTTCTGAAATTAGAACCCGTAAGATAATTGGGTATATTTAACATAGTGTTTCTTTTGTTTTCCTCAAAGCTGATATTAAACTGATAGATGCATTTAATAATTGAAATTGTCTTATAATTGAAAAAAAGAAACATTCAATACAAAGAATTTCACTGACTTCTACATGAGGTTTCAATTCATATAGTGTTACCAATTTTGAAAGCGTACATATAGCAGTTGATATTTAATAATCCTTTTGTCAGAAGAGAATAACAATGCAATAGCTTGACTACAGACTCTGATTTTATGAACTGCATGTTTTTCAGGAGTTCATCAGCTCTACGAAGAGACCCTATGCAAAGGAATTGGAAACTGTTGACTTCAAAGATAAATTGGAAGAAACGAAAGGTCAGATCAACAACTCAATTAAGGATCTCACAGACGGCAAGTACCCTTTAATTGTTCTGCTATCAATCATCAAGTAAACAGGGCCTTCCATCTCATAAATGCTTGCTCCAGGCATAAAAAAACATCTGGAGGATTCTCTGGATATTTTTACTAGCAAGCTAAATTCTTTCCCTTCCAGACATGTAAACAACTTGGATTTCTGGGCATTTCTTGTATCATCTCATCACTTGGTAGAAACTGTTGGTGCTTCAGTGTTAGTCTACTTTGTCTTGCTCTCTGACGAGCTGTCACAGGCCCTAGTGGAATCCTAGCTGTGCCTCTAACAAAGTGTGACTTTGGGTCAATCATGAGGCCATTTTTCAGTCTGGAAATAGAGGAATTGGATTATAACTTCATGATCCCCGAGGCCCCTTTCAGCTGACAAATTTTACAAATTTGTTAAGGAAAAAGGGACATAGGCAACATATGTATAAGAAAAACAAACGGGCTGGGCGCGGTGGCTCACGCCTGTAACCCCAGCCCTTTGGGAGGCCAAGGTGGGCGGATCACGACGTCAGGAGATCGAGACCATCCTGGCTAACACAGTGAAACCCCGTCTCTACTAAAAATACAAAAAATTAGCTGGGCGTGGTGGCGGGCGCCTGTAGTCCCAGCTATTCCGGAGTCTGAGGCAGGAGAATGGCATGAACCCGGAAGGCGGAGCTTGCAGTGAGCAGAGATCGCGCAGGGGCGACAGAGCGAGACTCCGTCTTAAAAAAAAGAAAAAGAAGAAGAAAAAAAAAAACCCCAAACCAAACCAAACTAGCGTCAGCCTGTCCGAGGTGCCGCAGCTCCCCATGCTGGTCGCTCCTCTGATAGCCCCAGGGTCCAAGAAGCTCCTAACCGGTTCTTTCTCCGGCTCAGTGCTTCTTCTAGGCGTCTCCCTCGTCAGACTCCTCGTTCCTCCCTTAAAATTCCTGGTGAGTTGTCTTCCCTGCTGGAAAAGAATTAGGGTTATGATGATTTTGAGGGCAAGTCAGTGACTTTGTCCCCCTTCCCAGTGAATATATTTATAATTGCATCTGGAGAGACCCGTTGGGTGGCCGAATCTAGCCATGAAAGAATTAAGCCTAGCTAGTCGCTGCTGTCTAGGGAGGGATACACTTCCGGGGTAAGGGAGACCCACTTCCTGCGAGAATGACTAGGGCCCCCAGCTGCTCGCTCTCTGTACTGACTGAGGAAATTCTAACGGGACAGTAACTGCAGGATGAGAACATGGAAAGAACAGGGTTTCTGGAGTCATTCAGCACCTAGGTTCAAATCCAGACACTGGTACTTCCTAACTGATATTTGGACACAAGCTTCAATTTACAGAACTGTAAAATGGGGCACATGTTACCTGATTTAATTTTTAAAATTGTATTATATTGTAATTTATTTCAATGGGTTTTGGGGAACAGGTGGTTTTTGGTTACATGGATAAGCTCTTTAGTGGTTACTGCTGAGATTTTGGTGTAGCCATCACCCAAGCAGTGTACACTGTATGCAGTGTGTAGTCTTCTATCCCTCACCTCCTTCCACTCTTCCCCCACCCCACGAAGTCTATTATGTCATTATCGTGCCTTTGCATCCTCATAGCTTAGCTCCCACTTATAAATGAGAACATACAATGTTTGGTTTTCCATTCCTAAGTTACTTCACTTAGAATAATGGCCTTCAGGCCAGACATGGTGGCTCATGCCATAATCCCAGCACTTTGGGAGGCTGAGGCAGGTGGATCCACCTGAGGTCAGGAGCTCAGGACCAGTCTGGCCAACATGGTGAAACCCCATCTCTACTAAAAATACAAAAATTATCTGGGCATGGTGGCACACACCTGTAGTCTCAGCTACTCGGGAGGCTGAGGCAGGATAATCACTTGCACCTGGGAGGCGGAGGTTGCAATGAGCTGAGATCGTGCCGTTGCACTCCAGCTTGGGTGAGAAGAGAGAAACTGCGTCTCCCAGAAAGCAACAACAACAACAAAACAAAGAGAATAATGGTCTTCAATTCCATCCACGTTGCTGTGAATGCCCGCCCTTCCTTCCTTCCTTCCTTCCCTCCCTCCCTCCCTCCCTCCCTTCCTTCCTTCCTTCCTTCCTTCCTTCCTTCCTTCCTTCCTTCCTTCCTTCCTTCCTTCTTTCCTTCTTTCCTTCCTTCCTTCCTGTCTCGCTCTGTCGCCCAGGTTGGAGTGCAGTAGCACCATCTTGGCTCACTGCAAGCTCCGTCTCCTGGGTTCACGCCATTCTCCTGCCTCAGTCTCCCGAGTAGCTGGGACTACAGGCACCCGCCACTATGCCCGGCTAATTTTTTGTATTTTTAGTAGAGACGGGGTTTCATTGTGTTAGCCAGGATGGTCTCGATCTCCTGCCATCGTGATCCGCCCACCTTGGCCTCCCAACGTGCTGGGATTACAGGCATGAGCCACCAGGCCCGGCCTTTCTTTTTTCTTTTTTTTGAGATAGAATGTTGCTCTGTCGCCCAGGCTGAAGTGCAGTGGCACGATCTTGGCTTACTGTAACCTCCACCTCCCAGGTTCAAGGGGTTCTCCTGTCTCAGCCTCCCGAATAGCTGGGGCTACAGGTGCGTGCTACCATGCCCAGCTAATTTTTGTATTTTTAGTAGAGACGGGGTTTCACCATGTTGGCCAGGCTGGTCTCAAACTCCTGACCTCAGGTGATCCGCCCGCCTCAGCCTCCCAAAGTGCTGAGATTACAGGTGTAAGCCACCGCATCCAGCCATGAAAAGACCTCTGAATTTGAAATAGGAGGCTCAGGATTGAAGTTGAAGCTCTGTCGGTTACCGGCTCCCATGCTTCTTTGTTCTTCAGGTTTCTTCAGTAATACAATATATATTCAACATATTCTATAGCGTTGGCAGGACGAGTTACATAATTTGCGTGGTCCAGGGCAAAAGTAAAATTGCTAGGCCTCTTGTGTAAACATTTATTAAGAATTTTGAGATGGTGACAGCTGAACATTAAACCAAGAGCAGGGCCCTTCACACAGGGGTCACAGGCCTGTGAAGTGGGCCCTGAACATTGGTCTGAAAATTGGAGATTAGGTAGATGAAAACCCTTTATAAAAAACCTGTGGGCGAGGCTGGGCGCAGTGGCTCACGCCTGTAATCCCAGCACTTTGGGAGGCCAAGGCAGGCAGATCATGAGGTCAGGAGATGGAGACCATCCTGGCTAACACGGTGAAGCCCCATCTCTACTAAAAAATACAAAAAAACTAGCCGGGCGAGGTGGCGGGCACCTATAGTCCCAGCTACTTGGGAGACTGAGGCAGGAGAATGGCATAAACCTGGGAGGCAGAGCTTGCAGTGAGCCGAGATCCGGCCACTGCACTCCAGCCTGGGCGACAGAGTAAGACTCGTCTCAAAACAAAAACAAAAACAAAAACAAAACAAAAAAACAGCTGTGGGCTATTCAAATGTGAGGAGTTCTTTTTACTAAGGGATCACTTCCCTTGAATTGTTTTGGCTGTTGAGATTTAGCTTTGTAATAATTGCAATTGTGATTGAGCCCCATGGTGATTACAGTTGACCTTGAGGCAATCAGCCTGTCTGCAAGGAGTGCAACTGAGGGAGTGGATGGAGAGCTGTGGGGTGAAGGGGAGAACCTTCAGACATGCTTTCCAGCTGAGGAAACCAGAACAGCTCCAGAACCTTCAGACATGCTTTCCAGCTGAGGAAACTAGAACAGCTCCAGAACTTTCAGACGTGCTTTCCAGCTGAGAAAACTAGAACAGTTTCTTGGCGTCTCTGAGCCTCTGTTTACTGCACTGTAAAATGGAGATAATGATCTTTGCCTTATAGGATGATTGTGAAAAGAGTGAGATAATAGATGTGAAATTCTGGCATTAAGAAAGTGATTATGTATTTTCATTCAAGAGCACAGGCTTTGGAGTCAGAAAGAGCTGGCTTTGAATCCTGAATCCACCCTCGTTTGTATGTCATCCTTGGAAAGTGAGTTATCATCCCTGAGTCTCAGCTTCCTCATTCGTAAAGCAGGAAGAAATATATATCATGTGTATCAAATAGCTTGTATACTGCCTGACACAGAATAGGCATTCAGAGTGGTAGCTGTGTTTTCCTTCTTATTTCTCTTCCTTTCTTCCCCCTCCTTCATTCTCCTTTCCTGACCTCTTTGGTAGATCTGGTTGTGTCAAGTTAGAAGGAGAGAAAAGAGTCCTTCTGAAATGTGATGGTTGGAACTACCAGGTCTTACATGGTGTGACTTCATGAAGTGGTAAATACTCGGCGAATATGCATGTGAATTTCAGATGTAGTTTGGAAGAATAATTCTGCTACTTGTGTTTTCCTAAAATTGTTGCAGGCCACTTTGAGAACATTTTAGCTGACAACAGTGTGAACGACCAGACCAAAATCCTTGTGGTTAATGCCGCCTACTTTGTTGGCAAGTGGATGAAGAAATTTCCTGAATCAGAAACAAAAGAATGTCCTTTCAGAGTCAACAAGGTATGTGGGGCAGCGTGTAGCAGTAAAAGGAGCCCAATTATAGATGTGAAAAATGATAGGGACAGAGGGGGGCATAAATCCATTCCAGTGAGGAACCTGAAGGCATGGTCGGCAAAGTGCCTTTCCTGAGATGAACAGCTGGAAGGTAAGTGGTACAAAAAGAACCAGAATTCAGAGGCCCTCCCTCCTCTTTTCCAGAATGTCTTCAAGGATCTGAGCTGAGTGAAATTTTATAGAATTTATAACCCAGCGAGGAAAGCTAAGTCACTGGCTGAAAAATAGCTACAAACATCTGAGAACTTTAGCAGAAAAGGAAAAGACCAAACTCTGTTATCAGAGGACTTTGGATTATCATGAAACCTTGACATCTTGGAATCTTGTTCCCCATTAACTTCTCTAACATCTCATTTTCTTATCTGTTGATAGTGAAGTATATTGTTCTGGGATTTTAATTTATAATTTATAAGATGCTTTGATGGCTGGGCGTGGTGGCCCACAGCTGTAATCCCATGACTTTGGGAGGCCGAAGCGGGCAGACCACCTGACGTCAGGAGTTGGAGACCAGCCTGGCCAACATGGTGAAACTCTGTCTCTACTAAAAATACAAAAATTAGCTGGGCATGGTCGTGGGTGCCTGTAATCCCAGCTACATGGGAGGCTGAGGCAGGATAATCACTTGACCCTGGGAGGCAGAGGTTGCAGTCAGCCGAGACTGCACCACTGCACTCCAGCCTGGGCAACAAGAGTGAAACTCCATCTCAAGAAAAACAAACAAACAAACAAAAAACCCCAGATGCTTTGAGGCACTTGTTGGCTGTGAAAAAACAAAGTATAGCTTACTCATCGGCATCACTGGAAGTCATTATGGGAAGAATTAAGTGCCTCTTTTGCAGGCCAGTCTCATTGATACTGTTGAAGTAAATATGTTAAAATAATTAGTAGACAGTGGGTGCAGTGGCTCATGTCTGTAATCCCAGCACTTTGGGAAGCCGAGGTGGGCAGATCACAAGGTCAGGAGTTTGAGACTAGCCTGACCAACATGGTGAAACCCCATCTCTACTAAAAATGCAAAGATTAGCCGGGCATGGTGGCATGTGCCTATAATCCCAGCTACTTAGGGGGCTGAGACAGGAGAATGGCTTGAACCTAGGAGGCAGAGGTTGCAGTGAGCTGAGATCATGCCACCGCACTCCAGCCTGGGTGACAGAGTAAGAGTTCATCTCAAAAAAAAAAAAAAAAAAAAAAAAAAAAAAGAAATAGGTCAAGTACCTCTTTTGTAAATGAGACCAAGACCAAGGAACTGAGACTGGAAATTTGACCCATTTTATTGAAAAACCCAGAGATCTATATGATGATGTAATGTGGTCTCCTTGGGTGGGATCTGGCTTGCGTTAGACTGGAAGCAGCACTTCAGTTAGTACAATACTTAAGGGTAGCTTAATTACCTTGTAGCTCCTATGCATCAGTTCTAGTTTTCATGCTTCTCCCAGTACTTAGAGTACCTAGCATCAGTATCTTGTTTTTGCCAAATATAGTAGCACCTTCTTAATGCTAGCATCCATGAGGAAGAGTCCTGCAAGATACAGTCTACACCTGGGTTAGCTGGATGGCTTCCATTACTCTTTCTTTCTTTGTTCCCATGGAATTTTTATTCATACTCCCCTCTGTCCCCTCCCAGAATATGCTTTGCACAGTGAAATCTGTTTGCTTATATAGATCCCCTACTAGTGCATGGGATTTTTAAGGTAGGGACAATGCCTGATTCATCTCAGGGTCTACAATTTCTGGCCAAGTCCCTAACACATCAGTAGGTGCTCAGCAAATTTGTTGAATGCTCAGTCGCTAAGGGTCAGTTTGTTTAAACAATCAATAGCAGACAAAGCCTGACCTTCCTGAGCTTAGCTTCCCAACTGCAGTGGTCTTCTCAAAACTGACTGCAGGGACAGGATTGACCCTGTACACAAGAGGTCTGTCTGAGATTCTAGAGACACACTTTAGGCTCTTCACACTCTTGTGTTTTGCACACACAGGTCCTTGAGTTTTAAACATGGCTTTTTGACCTTCTCAGTGTTGGCTTTTATCTGGAGTGGAAGTGCAACGTGACTTTACCCAGCCTCTACTGTGAGTTAGGGAGGGGTGTTGGCCCCACTGGCCCTGACGGCATCCACACACCCTTTGTTGTCATGGAGTGACCCCTCTGACTCCTTTGATCAGTGATTGGCTCTCCTCCCTGGCAAGGGCTGGCAAAGGGTTCCTAACTCTGTTTAAGTGAAATCTGAAACAGGTTGCCAATGGTGCCTCTCACCAAGGCCCCGAGCCAGCCTGGAAGGAATACCATGAAAATGTTGCAATAGTCAATGAGTAGAATGTGGACTTTTGTGTCAGCCACACTAAGAGTTGTACTTTTTTCATTAAGAAAGTATTAATATGTGTTTTTTGAGAAGGGAGAAAGAATGTGTGCTATTCTTTTATTCTTGCTGTTAAATCATAAAGCTAGGTTATATAAGATCCTGGAAACTCAGCCTTTATGAACAGAATTAATAAGAGTTTGAAATGTCTCATTGATCTCTCAGTGTTTCACTTGGTAAAGCAATAAAATGCTATTCACGACTGCATGAGGCGACACCCTTCTTTTGAATGCCGATGCTATTACTTCTCCTTTGTTTTCTTTGAATTGCTTTGTCAGCCCTTGAACTTTTTGAGTGACATTACTAAACCTTTTCTCATGTCCTGTGGTGTCTCTGGTAAGGGTTAAATTGGTAAAACTATATTATTAAAAGTTTAGTACTTATTCTGATAAATGTATCTATCCATATATATCTATATTAATATATATGTTGTATTATATTTTCTGGGATAGGTAGTCTTTATTTGGTCCTCTTTTCAGAAGATATGACTCAACATGTGTTTCAGAAAATAAAGTACCCATAGTCAGTGCTGATAAGTGAAATTGATGACAGTTTTTGGAGGCTACAACTATGTGCACATTCAGAAACTATTAGCAGTCTAACCTTTTGGAGATTTTTTTTTCTTTTTTTTTTGAGATGGAGTCTCGCTCTGTCACCCAGGCTGGAGCACAGTGGTGCGATCTCTGCTCACTGCAAGCTCCACCTCCCAGGTTCACACCATTCTCCTGCCTCAGCCTCCCAAGTATCTGGGACTACAGGTACCCACCACCACGCCTGGCTAATTTTTTGTATTTTTAGTAGAGATGGGGTTTCACTGTGGTCTCGATCTCCTGACCTCATGATCCGCCTGCCTCAGCCTCCCAAAGGGCTGGGATTACAAGCATGAGCCACCACACCCGGCCCTGTTGGAGATTTTTAGACAAATTTCTTTAGGAGTAATATATTTTAAGACAATATCCTCTTTAGGAGAAATAAAGGGAAGAATTATCTGTTAACCTCCAAAGTAGTATGTTTTCCTATAATTCTGTTTCTGATTACAGATAGAGTTGAAGTCTTCCATTATTTATCAGCCAGATATTCAGTGAGCACTACAAGCTGGGATAGAAGTGAGCACTACAAGCTGGGATAAAAAATAAGACTTAGTTTCTGCCTTGACCGTATTCTAGTTGGGGTTGGAAGTGGAAAGACAATCACTAGATAATATTTCCAACACTGTAGCAAGTGTTAAAATAGAGGTATATACAAACGTAAAATAAATAAGGTTTAACTGTGCTTGAGAGAGGGATTGGGGAAGGTTCAGCTTAGTATTTAAAGATACCAGATGCAAGTTTACTGGAGTATTATGCTTGCAGGCTTGGTATGAGGCTTGAAATTTCTTCCCGAAGAGATTTAGTTAACAGGCAAATATCCCATGGGAGGTATACGTCAATAGGTTATACTACATTGCTGTCAGTCTTTTACATCTTAGTGTGAATTAATTTTCCTTCAGAAAATCAGTCATCTGTGGAGCAGAGACAGGAGGCCAGGTGTTAATAGGGGCAAAGAGAAGAGAAGGCCTGGGCAGTGCTTGGAGATAAAGACTTGAGTGATCAGACCCTTCCATGGGCTCCCTTTAAGAAGAACAGGGCGAGACCAAGGGCTAAAGTTGGGAGAGTGAAAAAATGCAGACCACAGGGGCATTACTTATTTCTCCAGCTCTGATCTGCTGTTTTACTAGAGGTCTAATTAGGCCTGTATCTGCCTCCTTCTTCAATAGCCCAGAGAATTCATCTAAACAGCCTTCTACAGCAGCTCCCCACTTTAGGTGGCCAAACAGGAGTTCTAGACCAGTGTTGTCTCCCGGAACATTGGCACAGCAGCCAAGTTGATTGGTGCTGGGGCAGACACAGTTGGTGTGGCTGGTTCAGGGACTGGCATTGGAATGGTGTTTGGCAGCTTGGTCATTGGCTATACCAGGAACCCGTCTCTCAAGCAGCAGCTCTTCTCCTATGCCGTTCTGGGCTTTGCCCTGTCTAAGGCCATGGGGCTGTTCTGTTTAATGGTCGCCTTCCATATCCTCTTTACCATGTGAGGCTCTGTGGGGGTCACCTGCCTGTCCCTGCTGCTGCAACTCCACACCGTTCCTGGTGCTGGGGTATGCTAAGCTTTATCACTGAACACAATATTTCTGGAAAAAAAAAAAGAGCAGGGCATACAGTGGAGCTTAAAGGGACTTAGAGATAATTTTAAAAAGACTTAGAGATAATTTTAAAAAGACTTAGAGATAATTTTAAAGAACGTTTTCCTTTTTAAAAATTATGCAATACTCCAAGCATTCAGAAAATGATAGAGAATAATAAAACAAACACCCATATACCGATCAATCATCTTTTTGAACTTAATATTTTGCCTTAATTATTTCAGAATTTTAAAGAAAAAATATAAGAACAGTTGCATTGCTTTGTATGTATCCCTTCACTGCTCACTCCACTGTCCTGTTCCTCTTTCTTCCTCCCCAGTGGTAACCATTATTCTGAATATACAATTTCTTCATTCTACTGACAAGAATACTGGGCTTAGAGAGATTGAGGGATTTGCTCAAGGCCACAGAATCTGTTTATGTCACATTTGGGACTAAAAACCAAGGTTCTTATCTTCAATCCAGACTTTGTTCATTAGCTCGAATCTAAGTAGGTGGCAGTACAGCGGGGAGTGGGCAATTCAAACCAAAGACAAACAGAGAGGTCACAACAAATACTGTTTTGTTCTGCTATATGCTAAGTTTGTTGTTGTTATTGTTTGTTTTGAGACAGAGTCTTGCTCTGTTGCCCAGGCTGGAGTGAGTGCAGTGGTGCGATCTTGGCTCACACCAACTTCTGGCTCCCATGTTCAAGCAATTCTCCTCCCTCAGTTTCCCAAGTAGCTGGGATTACAGGCTTGTGCCACCATGCCTGGCTGATTTTTGTATTTTTTATTAGAGATAAGGTTTCACTATGTTGGCCAGGCTGGTTTCGAACTCCTGACCTCAAGTGGTCTCCCAAAGTGCAGGATTACAGGCGTGAGGCACTGCGCCCAGTCAGTTTTTGAAATTAGGTATTTTATTGGGAAAAGCCATATGAATGGTTATGTGGATTTGCAGTAGAATTTACTTTCAAGTCAGCTCCACCAGGAATAGTTTAAAGATCTCATAGGCATCTGTAATGAATAACAAACATTGCTTGCATTTTCAGCCATACAGTCTTATTTTTAAGGTTTGATCTATGTAAATACAGTATTATATATAGTTCCTGTAATGTGTAACATGTAGATTATAAAGTATATGAATAACTTTTCAAAGGAACACAGACTCTTCACAGGACAGTCTCTGGTTTGGGTGCCACACAGTTTGGATCTCGGTGGATGATGAATTATAAGCCATAATAATCTGACACTATGTCAAGAGCAAATTTGTGTGTATATATATGTATATATGTACATATATTTATGTGTTTGCATATATATGTGTGTATATATGTGCATGTGTGTATATATGTATGGGGTTATATATAGTGTGTGTATATACAGGTGTGTGTATAAGTATATGTATATATGTGTGTATATGTATGTGTGTATGCATATATACGTATGTGTGTAAATGTGTATATATAGGTGTATGTATATATGTGTTGTGTCTGTATATATACATGTGGGTATATATACATGTGGGTATATGTGTGTGTGTGTATATATATATTTATGCACGTGTAAGTTGAAAAGTAAGCAGTCCAGATTTTCCCTTTTACAGACAGACACGAAACCAGTGCAGATGATGAACATGGAGGCCACGTTCTGTATGGGAAACATTGACAGTATCAATTGTAAGATCATAGAGCTTCCTTTTCAAAATAAGCATCTCAGCATGTTCATCCTGCTACCCAAGGATGTGGAGGACGAGTCCACAGGCTTGGAGAAGGTAAGGAGGAGGCAGGTGCTCGCCACAAAGGCACCCCCTATCTTGGCAAAGAGTCGTGCAGACAGGAGTGTGTGGGCCATGAGAGCTGGGCTGGCAGCCCTCCTTATTGCCATTGGCTCAGTCACCTCCAAGGTCCCATGCTTCTTTCTGGGGCCTTTCCTCCTTAATATTAACAACAGCCAACATTTATTTGGCACTTACAGTGTTCTAGGGACTGTGCTAAGTTGCCTACATGCATTATCACATTTAATTCTTACAGCAGGCTGATGAATTAGAGACTGTTACCACACTCTTGTTTACCAGTGAGGGAACTGAGGCACAGAGGGGTAGGTAACGGGTCTGTGGTCATATAATTAGTCAAGGGTGTGTGCAGGATCAGGATTTGAGCCCATGTACTTGGAGCCAGGTTCTTAACTAAAGGCTAGAGTGCCTCCCTCATCTCCTAGGGAGTAAGGTACTATGTTGCTACGCACTGCCAGGTCCACTATCATGTGACCTGATATCAAGCATACTGTCTCCTACTCTTTCTTTTTTTTTAATTAGTGGATGTTATTTTTTAGAGCAGCTCTATGCTTACAGAAAAATAAGCGGAAAGTACAAGAAATTCCCATATGCTCCCCTTCCCGTCTCAGGCCTACCGTTTCACCTGTTATTAGCATCTTGCATTAGTGTGGTATGTTTGTTACAATTGATGAGACAATACTGATATATTATTATTATTATTATTATTATTATTATTATTGTTTTAGAGACAGGGTCTTGCTCTGTTGCCCAGGCTGGAGTGCATCCACCCGCCTTGGCCTCCCAAAGTGCTAGGATTACAGGCGTGAGCCACTGCACCTGGCCGCATCTCTCTCATTTTTTAAACCAGCTAAAAGGGATGCATTCACTACCTATGACCTTAGGGAATGGCTCAGAGTTAGTTCAAGTTCCCATTAAAAAAAAGTAACTTCAGCTTTAATTTAATTTATTAAATCTGATGCCATTCTTAGTACATGAATATTCTGGATTTCCTCGTAGAGAAATTACAATAAGCATTCAAGAAATATGTATAAAAAGCTTTCTAATTTTATATTCATTTCACTATTGTGTATGCAACATCATAATCCAGGCATTTGTTTCTATAAATCTATTCTCTAACTTAAGGTTGGGTGCGGTGGCTCACACCTTTAATCCCAGCACTTTGGGAGGCTGAGGCTGGCACATCACTTGAGGCCAGGAGTTTGAGACCAGCTTGGCCAACATGATGAAACCCTGTCTCTACTAAAAATACAAAAAAAAAGTTTTAGCTGGGCGTGGTAGAGTGTGCCTGTACTCCCAGCTACTTGAGAGGCTGAGGCATGAGAATTGCTTGAACCCAGGAGGTGGAGGTTGCAATGAGCCAAGATCATACCATTACACTCCAGCCTCGGTGACAGTGCAAGATTGTCTAAAAAATCCCAAACAAACAAACAAACAAAAAAACAAAAAAACTACTCTCTAACTTAAAATGAAAAGACAGAACCCTGCCCTCATAAATTTCAGTGCACAGGGAACACTGTTATAGGCTGGGGAGGAGGAGGACACAGCTGGGTGGCTGCTGGGTTTCCTGAGTCACATACCAAAAACTTCCGGGCCATCTTTGATGTTCCACCCAGACTGCTTTGAAACTGGGCTTATAATAACACCTTATGTTTTCAATCAAGCCAGGTCTTTCACAATTGGAAATAAATAAAAATAATTTCTTTTCATTTTTGTCCTTCAGATTGAAAAACAACTCAACTCAGAGTCGCTGTTGCAGTGGACTAATCCCAGCACCATGGCCAATGCCAAGGTCAAACTCTCCATTCCAAAATTTAAGGTGGAAAAGATGATTGATCCCAAGGCTAGTCTGGAAAATCTAGGGCTGAAACATATCTTCAGTGAAGACACATCTGATTTCTCTGGAATGTCAGAGACCAAGGGAGTGGCCCTATCAAATGTTATCCACAAAGTGTGCTTAGAAATAACTGAAGATGGTGGGGATTCCATAGAGGTGCCAGGAGCACGGATCCTGCAGCACAAGGATGAATTGAATGCCGACCATCCCTTTATTTACATCATCAGGCACAACAAAACTCGAAACATCATTTTCTTTGGCAAATTCTGTTCTCCTTAAGTGGCATAGCCCACGTTAAGTCCCCCCTGACTCTTCTGTGGATGCCGATTTCTGTAAACTTTGCATCCAGAGATTCATTTTCTAGATACAATATCTATAACTGCTGGATCAGGAAGCCACCAGTACTTGTCACATGTAGCCTTCACACAGATAGACCTTTTTATCCCAATTCTATCTTTTGTTTCCTTTTTTCCCACAAGACAATGACATATGCTTTTAATGAAAAGGAATCACCTTAGAGGAAAAACATTTATTCATTATTTGTCAAATTTTCTGGGGTAGTTGGCAGAAATACAGTCTCCACAAAGAAAATTCCTTTAAGGAAGATTTGGAAGCTCTTCTTCCCAGCACTATGCCTTCCTTCTTTGGGATAGAGAATGTTCCAGACATTCTCGCTTCCCTGAAAGACTGAGGAAAGTGTGGTGTATGGGAACCACGAAACTGCCCTGGCTCCAGTGAAACGTGGGCACATGCTCAGGCTACTATAGGTCCAGAAGCCTTATGTTAAACCCTGGCAGGCAGGTGTTTATTCAAATTCTGAATTTTGGGGATTTTCAAAAGATAATATTTTACACACACTGTATGTTATAGAACTTCATGGCTCAGATCTGGGGCAGTACCGTATAAATCAACACCTTAATATGCTGCGACAAAATGTAGACTATTCAGACAAAATGCATACCTAAAGACTAGCTCATAAGGGGTCAAATGTTGCTGGCAAATGCGTATGCCACCAACTTACAAAAACACTTTGTTCGCAGAACTCTTCAGATTGTGGAATGTTGGATAAGGAATTATAGACCTCTAGTAGCTGAAATGCAAGACCCCAAGAGGAAGTTCAGATTTTATTATAAATTCACTTTCATTTTTGATAGCTGTCCCACCTGGTCATTTGGTTGGCACTAGACTGGTGGCAGGGGCTTATAACTGACTCACATGGGGATTCTCACAATAGCCAATATCAGAATTTGTGTTGAAGGAACTTGTCTCTTCGTCTAATATGATAGTGGGAAAAGGAGAGGAAACTACTGCCATTAGAAAATATAAGTAAAGCGATTAAAATGCTCACATTACCTTGACACATAGTTTTTTCAGTCTATGGGTTTAGTTCTTTAGATGGCAAGCATGTAACTTATATTAATAGTAATTTGTAAAGTTGGTTGGATAAGCTGTCTATGTGGCAGGTTCATGGATTAGTTCTCTATGAAAAATATATATTT
This sequence comes from Macaca thibetana thibetana, assembly GCF_024542745.1. NCBI lineage: Eukaryota > Metazoa > Chordata > Mammalia > Primates > Cercopithecidae > Macaca > Macaca thibetana. The sequence continues at coordinate 16,605,072 of NC_065595.1, read as the reverse complement.
ACTGAAGATTTTGTGACATTCCTTCTCCCATCGCTTCCTTGCCATGCATTGTAAATAGGTTCTTCTTGTTCTGAGGTTCAATATTGAATTTCTCCTATGCTATTGACAATAAAATATTATTGAACTACATGTCTTGTTTTTTTTTTCCATTAAGTTAGACTATTTTGAAATAGAACCAAGCCATCCATTTACAAAAGCATCTCTGAGGCAGGCAGATCACAAGGTCAAGAGATTGAGACCATCCTGACCAACATGGTGAAACTCTGTCTCTACTAAAAATACAAACATTAGCTGGGCATGGTGGCACACAGCTGTAGTCCCAGCTACTCGGCAGGCTGAGAGAGGAGAATCGCTTGAACCTGGGAGGTGGAGGTTGCAGTGCAATCAAAAAACCCAAAACATAAAAACAAACAAACAAAAAACAAAAACAAAAAAACCCCAAAATCATCCCTGTATGTAAAATGCTCTTTTGAAGATTGAGGCAGACTAAAAAGAAATAAGAATAATTACTTCCTCTTTTCCCTTGTTTTCCTTTCTTCCTAGCCACCAGCTCTCACTTCATCCTCCCACACTCCTTTCATCCTAGGGAGTAAAAGACCAGGGCAGTGCTAGAATGACTCTCAACTGCATAATGTCTATAATGGAATCAGAGACCTTGCAGCAGGACATAGAGATCTTCCCAGCCCTTTTCACCCTAAACCCACCCTCAAAAGTCATTTTATTGGGTACACTGTATGTGCTTAAAACATTGTTTCTTCTTATGAAGAGTGTTTTTCTTCATGCCATGCACATTTGATTTAAATTAGTTCTGGTGTCCCTGAACCTAACATTCGACATAGCCTCTTTTCTCTCCCTGTGCTGTGCTTAAACTACACGTGTCTCCTCCTCCAACAAATGATGAGTACAAAAGCTGACAAATGCCCCCACAGCCTTAAAAGATTATTTGTGCAGGATTGCTGGGGGTGGTCAAAGCCAGATTTTGCCCTCTTAGTTCATCATCCCTTTTATCCAGGCTATGAAAGAGAAAATGTGAGATGACTGTGAAAAACATTAGTGAGTTTTTAGAGGAGGGGAGAGATTAGTGCCTCTTTAAACCAAGAATGCAGGGAGCTTAAAGCGTCTCTTGGAATTTGGAAAACACTGAAAATTTTGGTCATCTTACCTGGGACAGTCTAAGTCAGTGATTTTTTCAACCAGGGGAAACTCTGCCCCCTAGGGGACATTTTCATTGTCACAACTGCGGGACTGTCATCTAGTGGATAGTCTAGGGGTTTTTGTCTATGATGAGGAGGAAGATGCAAGAGGGTCGGTTTGGAAAGGAAGAATTCAGTGCATTCTGCAAGCACCCTGCCCAGCCCAGCTCACTAGCAAACTGGTCACAGGTATATTATCTCATTTTGTCCTTTCCACAAACCTTTCAGGAGGAAACCATGATCCCATCTTATAAATGAGGACGTTGAGACTGAGACAGAGAATGGATAGACAACCAACTCAAGGTCACAGAGCTAATGCATATTTGAACTCATGAAGACTGACTCCAGAGCTGGACTTCCTAACCTCTGTGCTCCATGCCCTCTTCCAACTGACAGCAATACCTGACAGGCGGTCACTGAATGGACCTGAAAGAATTCCTCTCTTCCAGACCTTCTCTATTTATTTGTCTTATCCTGGCAGTCCTTTCCTTGTCAACTAAAACATCCCTAGAGTCAGAGACAGTCCACCAGTAAGGGGCCCAATTACTGCCTTTGCTTATTCTCACAGTGACCCTGGAGTTAGGGGCTATGCCAGTCTATTTTATGAGGAAATATGGGCTCAGAAGAATTGGATAATGCATCCGAATGGGTAAATAGCAGGGCTTGGATTTGTGAACATTATTACTATGAAAACATATATTTAATTATTTCCTTACTGATGAATATTCAGTTAGTTTCTAGTTTTTCTGTTATAAATAATATTACCATGGACATTTCTATACTTAATCACCTATAATTATTATTATTATTATTTTTGAGGCAAAGTCTCTCTCTGTTGCCCATGCTGGAGTGCAGTGGTGCAGTCTTGGCTCACTACAACTTCCCTCCCTCTTGGGTTCAAGTGATTCTCATGCCTCAGCCTCCAGAGTAGCTGGGACTACAGGCATGTGGCACCCTGCCTGGCTAATTTTTGTATTTTTAGTAGAGATGGGGTTTTACCATGTCGGCCAGGCTGGTCTAGAACTCCCGACCTCAGGTGATCTGCCTGCCTTGGCTTCCCAAAGTGCTGGGATTACAGGCATGAGCCACTATCTCTTTAAGATTTCTAAAATCTTTGTGATTGATATGTTGTGAATATATCACAATTTATTCATTCTACTCTTGATGGACATTTGAGTATTTCCAGGTTTGGGCTGTTACAAATAGTACTATTATGAATATTCTAGTACATGTTTTTTGGTGAAACGTGTGCATTCCTGATGTTACATATATGTATATAAAATGTAGCACACGTATGTACATGTACACACTTACCTAAGAATGGGATTGGTGACATTTATTTGCAAATAGTTAGCTTTGGTAGAGAATGTCAAACAGTTTTCCAAAGTGGTTTCCCCAGTGCCTCTCTCTCTTTCATTATGATTGTATAATAATTATGAGTGGTTACTTTTTCCAACTATGACTCCTACCATCACCACTGCCATTCTTGGAGTAATTATTATGAGCCGGGCACTTTGCTAGGCATGACATACGTTATAATTCAGCTTCCACAGCAACCCTGTGGGGGCACCATTTGAGTTGAAAGGTGCTAAAGTCCAGACATATGACACAAAAAAGCTTGCTGAGCACAAATGGCTACTGAGTTGTATGGTTAGGACTTAAACCCGAGCTCTCTGACTCCACAGTCTATACTTTCAATCACTATGATCTGATTATATTACATTTACTTGTATTTGACCATAAAAAAGAATTAAATCATGTCATTTGCAGCAACATGGGTGGAACTGAAGGTCATTATCTGAAGTAAAATAAGACAGATTAATTATCTTAGGTGAAATAACCCACATAAAAATACAAATATCAAATGTTCTCGCTTATATGTGAGAGCTACAAAATTTGATCACATGGAGGTAGAGTGTGGAAAGATAGAGAACAGAGAGTGGCAGGGATGAGCTGGGGGTGGGAAGGAAGATGAAGAAAAGTGGCTTAAAGAGTACAAATATATACTGAGATAGGAGGAATAGATTCAATGTTTGATTTTGGAGTAGGGTGACTGTACTTAACAAAAATATGTTGCACTTGGGTGGTGGACATCCACATACTCTGACTTGATCACTACACATTATACACATGGAATAAAATTTCACATGTGGCCACACATTTTTACAAATAAAAAAACCAAAGGGACCTGAAGTCCCTTTAGTCTCTTTATTGTGGGCTGCTTTGCATCAATAAATTAATGACTCAGGAAAAAACAAAACAAAAAGCTTCAAGGGCAGATTTTCCTCCATGTTAAAAATGAAATGTTATGTTGAATAGAAGACAAATGAATGTAGATAAAAATAAAAGTTAAATGTTTACATAATAAGTAAACATTCCATAAATATTTACTTTTCAAATATGTCTGGTTAAATGTAATTTTTGGAAAATTCTGTTTCTTTCTCAGGAGTCCTATTCGGTCAACTGTATGGCATTGGTGATTTATACCAGATAAAAAAGACTTCCCTTCTAAGTTTTAGCTGTTGGACTAGAAACCACTAGCACAACATTCTTACCCTCAACCCCACCCTACAGTCATGGAAGATTTAGGCGGTGGGCGTTTCCCTGTTCTTTTGTCCTTGTCACCATCCTCTGCCCAGACAATAACAGCTGCTTGAGTTTGTGAAAGCTTTTTGAAAAAATAGATCAAACTGTTTCACTAACAGCAGTTGACTATTCCTTTCCCAAGTCCTGAAACAGACAAAGGAAATGGCATTATTCTCCATTAGAGATGAGATAGATACAGACGTGTCCCTGGAACTTCTGACTGCATTTGAGGAGTTTTGTCAGTTCCATGTGGCCTGAAATGACAGCCCTCCCTGTCTCTATCACAGGCTGCTTTGCACTTCTCCCTGGGACAGGATCTATCACATAGTAAAATAAATACCGAGGCATATTTTCAACGGATGGAAAATAGAGTTTGAATGGGCAGGTGATCTATGTGTTTGTGTTGGTTGCCCCTTGCATCTAATGAGGGCTTCTCTGATGACGTAAAACAAGATCGTCTTATGTTTCTGAAAGTGTGTCTGGAGGAACAGTAGTTGTGTAGGGTATGAGAAGCTGCTATGAAATTGGAGTCCATGGTTGAAAAATCTCGAAAAAGCTGTTTTGAACAAAATTATACAGGTTCTGCAGTACTCTTCAAGCTTTCAAGAAGTTGATGTGGCTGGGCGCAGTGGTTCACGCCTGTAATCCCAGCACTTTGGGAGGCCAAGGCAAGTGGGTCACCTGAGGTCAGGAGTTTGAGTCCAGCCTGGCCAATATGGTGAAACCCCTTCTCTACTAAAAATAAAAAAAAAAATTAGCTGGGAGGCTGAGGCAGGAGAATCAATTGAACTAGGGAGGCAGAGGTTGCAGTGAGCGGAGATAGCACCATTGCACTGCAGCCTGGGCAACAGAGCAAGACTCTGTCTCAAAAAAAAAAAAAAAAAAAAAAAAAGAAGTTGACATGTTTTCTGAATCTCTGGAGGAGGGTGCAATGTCTGGTTTCTTAAATTTATATGACCTCTAAACCATTTACATGACCTCTAAACCTGGTAGTCACCCTGCATCTCGGAGGACAATTGTTTCGTAGAGTGAATTTTGGGAAAAGTCAACTTACCTGGGAAATACACTTAGTAAGAAAAATCAAGATTTTTCCGTTTGCCATGTGGGTGCTGTGGAAAGAACCCTGGTGTGGCAGGAAGCCCTGGATTCCAGCAACCAAGCCACTCCTATCAGTGTCCCAGGTTCTCCCTGTATATGAGGGAGGGAGGGTCTTTATCTCAGTGATTTCTGAGATTCCTCTTGAAGCTAATAGTTCACAGGGCCCAAACAAATAGTCCATCCTGAGCCAGCCCTCACTCATCCATCTATGTGAAGACAGCTACCATTTCCGTCCCTAAAAGCATGGTCAAGGGTCTGATGCTCCTATCTAACACTAGGAACAAAGATTGGCCTCCCAGAGGTGAAGAGGCATGATTGCTATGGGGCCCCCCAACTTTGGTAGGAGTCTTTGACTCACTTGTTCTATCAATTCCAGGACCACACATTAGTGGTGAAATGACTTTTTCTTTCCAGCAATCCCAGGAAGTTACTGAGGGAGGTAGGAAATGTCAAGGCAATACAACCAACTTCTCTTCCACACGATATAGCTGTTTTTTCCCTGCCCAAATATAAACACAGACCTGTCTCGTTCTTGCAGGCTGCTTAGTCTTTTACTATTTATTCAGGCTGTTCCCCATATGAGCACCATTGCATACAGGTGCGTAGGTTGATCCCTGCACAAGGACATCCTACAGAGATGGTGAGAGGGGGCTGAAGTCAAGCTTGTTGTCCACTTGCAGAGCAGGGCTCCGGGATGTGGGGCTGCGTCTGCCTGAGAAAGGGTCACCTCTTTTGCATTCACAAAAAGATATGGTATAGGCTAGCAGTGGCCCTGTTCAGTACTCAGAAAAATTTGCAGAAGAAAAAGAGCATCATTACATCTTCAGTACTGCTATCATTACCATTACTGACATCATTATCATCATCAATTCAATATACTACCTTGCTAAGATAATGATCCTCTGTAAAAATTAGGGCAATTAGAAGTCTATAGATTTTAGGAGCAAATAAGCTGATGAGAAGTAGGCCCAGCTTAGGAGGATGGACCTACCCTGGGGGAGAGCACGAGTGAGGGGCACTGGTATCAGGTGATTTATTGCAAGGAGCAGTCTGATAGTCGTGATGACATGCTGAGATCTGACTGGAGTCAACCTGAGGTCCAAAAGGAGTCATTGTCGTCTCTAGTTCCATCTTTCCTTAGGGAGGACGCCTGGATAAAGGGAGCTGGATGCCTAAGAACCAAAGCCTGGGTACTGGGGAGATGGGAACTTGTGCACAGCACTCAGACAGGTCTTCTTTCCTTTGTCAAGAGCTGGTGTCGATTGCTAAATTTAGCCACTAGAGGGAGGTCCTGGGAAGTTAGGATGAGCTGTTTTCTCTTGCCCTTAATTCTTCTTGCTGACTTAGGGAAAAGCAGGAACTCCGCGGATTGGGTAATTAGGTCAACGGCTTTCCACATAGAGAACAGGTTTTCTCATCGTTGGGCAGGTGTCATTGCAATGCCGCTGGCCTGAGAGTCGCCTGCCTGAGCTGGTGAACAGGAGACCATTTGGGTGTCGTTCTCTTTGTTACCAAAATTCATCACAGGCACCCATAATGGAGGTATAGTAAGCATTAAAGAAGATTTGTACTCTGTATTCAATAATTTTAGGCACATCATTCCCAGTCATAAATTTATTTTTTTCATTTAATAACATTGTATTGAGCATCCAATAGACAGCTGTCTGAAACGACCTAACTAGACTCTCATTTGCTGTCTCCCTCTTGTCCACAAGGTTAACAAGGAAATTTTCATCAGTCTCATTACTCATCTTTTCATTCATTCTTTGGATAAAAATTTGTTGGCCAAAGTGTGGGAGAAGAGGTAGGAATAAGACACAGAGGTCATCGCCATGTAAGAGAAAGTGAGCCGCGAGCAGAGCTGTGATGGGTCACTGGGGGGCGCTGGAGCACGAGGGAGGACTCCCGGCTCAGTCTGAGCTGAGTCTGAAAGGACCAGCAGGAATTAATTAGGAAAAGAAAGGCAGGGGAGTGGCGGCCCACGCACAGGAAGGACTCAGGAGAAAGGAAGTGGCTGTGGGGTCGCGGTGGGTGGTGAGTGTCGGCAGGGCTGTGCATGACGCTCAACACTCTAGGAGGCTGAAATTCATCTCAAGGAGGATCAGGAGGAGGAAGACAATTCACGGAAGTGCCTCTCAAACTACCTATGGTGAAGGAGCAGTTTCCCCCCTTTATATCACCAATTTATCATAGACCAATACGTAAGTAAAACAAAATAAACATGAGTTCCAAGGAAAGTAAAATAAAAAAAATGAAGACACCCAAAACAGAAGCCCTAGCTTTTCATGATTAGTTTCGAAGTACATAAAATTACTTGGTGAAATTTTCCTAACAGTTTCTATATTCATAATCTCCATTTCTATATTTATCTCACGATAGCCAAGTTTCAGAATCCACAGACTGACGCAGACGTGGAGCCTCCTTAGAGTCTCAGTAGTTGAAAGGAGGGCAGAGGAGAGCTCAGATTTGCATTTTTGAAAGGTGTACCTGGCCAGTGGCTGGTGAAGCCTGAAAGAATGGAGACAGGTGAGGAGGGAGTTGAAGTAGCCCAGGTGGGAGTGTGTGAGGCACCAGATTCAGCAGTGGTGGTGGGGACGGAGAGGGGAGATCAGGATATGTGCTCTGAAGAACCATTTACCAATGTAGATGCAAATGGGTATGGTGATTTATTGGGTAGGGATGTGTGAGTGAAGGACCACAGGGGGATTGTGATGGTTCTTAGTTTCCAGGCTTATGCAGCTTAATGCATAAGATGTACAGGACCTCCGTCTTGAAGGGCAGGGCTCTCTGCTGGCATCTCCATATCTAGAAGATGGTTTCAGATGATAACCATAGGTCTCTATGAGCATTTTTAGAAAAGTGCCTGTGTTTATTATGGACAAAGTTTACTATTTTGCAACATCTAAGTTTCATAGGTGTCCTGAGTTGAAAATGTAGAATAAAAAGAGTTAGCGAATTAGCTGGTTTGTAACTATTTTTTTGTTATAATTGACAGAAAAGATGCATCTTGGACATGGAATTGTTAAACTACCTCTGAGCAGTGTATATTACAACTTGTTTACCAGGTTGGCAGCAGAGGGGCAGAAGGAAGGATAAAGGGAGAGAAGTATGCAGGTGTGTTCATATTAACATTTTGATGATAGCCATCGATGTATGTGCATCTCTTTTGGCTGTACTATAGAAACATACTAAGTAGTTCAATGGAAACCCACCTTCTTGCTAATATTTTAACGGTGTAGATCTGCTAATGACTTCTCGTAAGAAACATTGTACTCAATGTATTCTGTTGCTTTAGGTTTCATTTTAAATTGAGCATTAAGGGAATGCAGTATTCTGACTGGAACTCAGCTAATGCTTTTATCTAGAGGTCTGTTGCCATTTTTGTCTTCTATGAAATTTTTGTCCCAAGAAAGGTGGGGTTGCATTTTTTCTAACAGAAAAAAAAAGTGCAGGATGGGGAGTAGGGTTTTTTGTTTGTTTTCATTTTTAACATGCTTTTAGTTTTTAGTTTTAGCTATGTTGATTTTGAGATGCCAATGGGACATTCAGCAAGAGACAGGAAAGGCGTTTCTAGACGTTTCTAGATGTTTCTAGAGGTGAGAGATGAATCGGCTTTTGGTGGGGCCCAAAACCAGGGCTGGGAGAGAGCATCAGGAGAAGAGAGTGGGGCTGAGAGCAGAACCCAGGGAAGCCAGGATGGGTGGCCTGCCAAGGAAGAGGAGCCACAGAGAGACGGGACGAGTTTAAGAAGGTAGTGATTCAGAGAGCCAAGAGCCCAGTGTTACAGAAAACCCAGCTCCCTTACAGACTGCAAAGTTCCTATTGCTTTTTCCTGACCTGAGCAAGAATGATTTCGGAGGCAGGTCTGCAGGGTTTTCTTGCTCTATTAGCATGTTAATATTATCCACAGAAGGAATTCAGCCCATTTCAATTGCAAATTCCTGACGAGTAAAGCTATGACAAGGGAACAAAAAAAAAAGAGAGAACAAATCCTGCAAATCAGTTACCCAAGGCACCCACCTGTGAGGTGAAAAGTCATCTCCAAAGATTAAAGAAAGCCAACATAAAGGAAGCCCACTCTGAAACTCAAGAAAAATTTGATTTGCTTCCTCTTACCTTTGTACGCCTCAGTTTCCTGCTAGTTTAAGTTTATGTAAGTAACCTTTAGCGAGTAGCCTATAGCTTAACCCTCTTCTCTGTAAAGGAAGGGGAAGAATGAGGCCACTTCAATCTTCCTCCATAGGGGAGGAGAGCCCCTTGTCCAAAGCTCAGTCAGGCCCTTCCCTGCTGCAGCTGAGATTCATTTGAGCTCTTGGCATGCAAATGGCGGTGTGGAGGTAATTTGGGAAGGGATTGGAGATTGCTCTTTACAAACATAGAGACAGTACTCATGTTACACCTGTTTTCAGAAGGTCTTATTAGCATTTATCCCAGATTTAAAATAATTTTAAGTGAAGTATATTTAACATTTGCCTAATATTTAAGACAATCCTGGGTGAGTTCACTAAACCCCTCCTCACAACTTGTACTTCTAGCTTTGCCATTGTCTTCTCTAACAGTGTGAAACAGAATTTTCATTTAAACATGGGGTCAAACCTAAAAGATGAGCCATGATAAAAAAAAAAAAAAAAAAAAAAAAAAAGAACACTGTTTGATTGTTTGATCGATTGATTCATTATTTATTTTCTTGGAGCCTTTCCAGATACAATAAAACTAATACCATTTGTTCAAGATACTATGTAAGATAGTAAAATAAAGTACATCTAAACACTGACTTAGGATCTCTGAGTGTGGGAGAAATATTGGCTGCTGTTGCTCCATGAGGCTGCTGCCTCAAAGACCCAGGCCTTGGTCTTTGAGGTTCACAAAGCTCCAGGGCTGCCAGGTGGTGAAGTCAATAAGAAATGTCTGAAATTAGAGCTTGCATGTTTGTGAAATACTGGGTAATGCAGGCTGAGGGGTTCTGTGAGCATATGCAGAATAGTCTGAAGGCACTTGCAGTTTTATCAGTTAGTGCATGGGGGTATATCTGCAGCTACTTATTTATTTGGTAACAACTTTTAATTTTGCAGTAAACCCTGTTGACAACATTGAGCTAAAGAAAGAAAGAAAGAAAGAAAGAAAGAAAGAAAGAAAGAAAGAAAGAAAGAGCATATTTAATGAAAAACCAGGGGTGCTGAATTTGCTTTTTTCCTGTTGATGATGTAACTTGGATTAAAATTTCCCATTAACCACAGGCTGCACTGCCATCACTGACCACATGAAAACCAGAAATGCTAACCTGCTGGAGAAGCACCAGGGTCTCCTCCAAATGTTACAATTTAGCACATCTGGCTGCAAAGGCCTTCCATGCAGCCCTCTGGGAAGTGTGATAGTTCATTCAGATCATGTGACTATTGTCCAAATTAATTAATTCATTCCAATTCCAAGTTTACACCGGACAGGTGAAGCAATAGCTATAGATGTGTGAGTTCCGTCAGAAAAGGAATGCCCCCAACAGTTAAATGATGTCAGTTTTATGTCAGTGTCATGAGCTGTTGCCAATAGAACATTATTTATGTTAATTTAAGTAATGGTTCCAATTTTCTTTTGTGGGACTCACAAAACTTTTGGAATATTTGTTTATTAAATGAGAAACATCTGACAATATTATGAATTTAATTGTAAATTCACTTAAAGGTTCATAACTGAAAATAATACTTATTTGTGTAGTGATAACATAAATAGAAATTTTGGTAATGTCAGTGCTTTTGTCAACTTTTAAAAAATATGCATTTATTTTTCATCATTTGTTTCTCTACAAAAGGAAAATAATGTCACTGTTATAATGAAGACATTTTCTTTTCTAAATTAAAAAAAATCCCATAAATCAGCAATAGACTTGGAATTGGTTGTAGGGCTCATAAAATTCATAATTGTGTCCAAATACACTGTTATTTTACAAAAACAGAAGTTACAGTTGTAAAAATTTACAAACATTTATTTATTTTAAAAATTGTTTTTCCTTTAATTTTTTACATTGACATATAGCAATTGTATATATTTATGGGTTATAGAGCAATGTTTTGATACATATTACGTATAGTAATCAGATCAGGGTAATTAGCGTATCCACCATCTCAAATATTTATCATTTCTTTGTGTTGGGAACATTCAATATACACCTAGTTATTGGAAGCTATATATTATTATTAACTAAAGTCATCCCACAGTGCTATAGAACACTGTAATTTTTTTTTTTTTCTTTTTGAGACGGAGTCTTGCTCTGTTGCCCAGGCTGGAGTGCAGTGGCGTGATCTTGGCTCACTGCAAGCTCCGCCTCCCGGGTTCACGCCATTCTCCCGCCTCAGCCTCCGAGTAGCTGGGACTACAGGCACCCGCCACCGCGCCCGGCTAGTGTTTTGTATTTTTAGTAGAGACAGGGTTTCACCATGTTTGCCAGGATGGTCTCGATCTCCTGACCTCGTGGTCCACCCACCTTGGCCTCCCAAAGTGCTGGGATTACAGGCTTGAGCCACCGCGCCCGGCAATTTTGTATTTTTAAATAAATCTCTATCTCCCCTCCATCCCTTACCAATCTCTAGTGTCCTCTGTACAAATTTTTAAATTATGTACAGAATAATTACAGGTTTTTTGTGAAGTCTTCATCAGTTGGATTTTAGAAGTGTTGGAATCTTTGAAAAACTATATTATGAATCAAGTCATGTCCCATCTTAGTATTAAAGTTTTGTTGTTGCTTTCAGTAAACAAATCGTTTACCTTTTCATTGCATTTCCTCTGCAAAATCAGTTAGAAGTGTCTACACAAAGCATTTATAAAACAGAGCATAAGAAAACCTCAGCTTTTGCTGCTTTTAGCTAATTAAAAGTATCAAAAACAAAGTCTGCGGACATGATGCCATATAAATTAATTACCAAAAAAAGAAAGAGGGAGCTGAACAAATTTAAGAACAAGAGTTCGAATGTGTGTGATGTTCAATTTTGAAATTCTATAATTGCATCTTGGAATATTTCAACTCCTGGGAAGGATGTTTTGATAGGATTTGTACTTTTAATTAAACAACTTCATATTTTTTTTACCAGTACAGAATGAAACCACGGTCCTCAATTTTGTACTTTCCAAACTTGGTGAAATGTTCAGAATAATCATAAATAGATAACTTATTTGACAAGTTCTGGCTTGTCGAAAACATTTTCTCTGAATAGAGGCAAAGAAACTGTGGCTGTCACAATATTGGAGCTGGATTATTTAAGAATTGAATTACGGAAAAGTTTCAACCAGCAATGTCCCCCATGTAGAATTTGCTCTGAGCTTAGCAGGTATTTCAGCATCTACAGAAAGACTATCTTCTAACAACAATTTCATTAATCATAAAATGCAGTTTGAAGAAGATTTCTGGCAATTTTATGAAGGAACTAAAAATAATACAGCCCATTGAAAAACCAAATTCTTTGGAAAAATAGTAGTAACAGCTTTAGAGAGGAGGGTTTCTAACATACCTGAGATTATACAAGAATAATGATTTTGTTTGTGTTTGTGTTCTTTTAACACTGAGAACAAACTTAAAAAGTTTTTTTCACATTTTGCTTAGTGTGTACAGATACATGCTATTTTATTTTGTTTTAAATTAATTTATTATTATTATTTTTTGAGATGGGGCTGGAGTGCGGTGGGCAATCTTGGCTCACTGCAACCGTCTTCTCCCGTGTTCAGACGATTCTCCTGTCTCAGCCTGCCTAGTAGCTGGGATTACAGGCGCCCGCCACCATGCCCGGCTAATTTTTGTATTTTCAGTAGAGACAGGATTTTACCATGTTGGCCAGGCTGGTCTCGAACTGCTGACCTCAGGTGATCCACCTGCCTCAGGCTCCCAAAGTGCTGGGATTACAGGCGTGAACCAGCGCGCCTGGCCAGACACATGCTATTTTAAAAGAGAATTTTATTAGGGCCAGACGTGGTGGCTCACGCCTGTAATCCCAGCACTTTGGGAGGCCGAGGTGGGCAGATAACCTGAGGTCAGGAGTCTGAGACCACCCTGGCCAACATGGAGAAACCGCGTCTCTACTAAAAATACAAAAAGTAGCCAGGCATTGTGGCGCACACCCGTAACCCCAGCTACTTGGGAGGCCGCTTAACCCAGGAGGTGAAGGTTGAAGTGAGCGTAGATTGCACCACTGCACTCCAGCCTGGGCAACACAGTGAGACTCTTAAAAAAAAAAGAAAAAAAAAAAAGAAGAGAGAGATTTTTATTTTTGAAAACAATTTTTTTTTTTTTTGTATAGAATGATTTTAAAGGTCCACCAGTAAAATAAAACCAGTTGTCAATTAAGATTTCATCTATCTATGTAGCTTTATCTCTATCTCTATCTCTGTAACTATTTTTGATGCCCTTTTCACTTCCAGAATTGTCCTGGTGTGGAAGACTCATTATATGGTCGCGCTCTCTATGTACCAGAGCGGGATAGTAAAAATGCTCTCCAGAAAGGAGCTTTTCAGGTTTCCTTCATCTCCATTGGCCCCAGGCGAGGTGTTAGTTTTGCCAGGTGTGAGGTTGTTTCTGGTTGTTGTGTCGATCCTGACACCATAGTTTGCTTCTGTGTCTGGGTGAATGTCAGGGCTGAGAAAGAAAAAGCTCTGTCACTTGAGAACTGGCTTAACCTGTGGGGAAATCAGACTTAGACTCTATGTCTCCTCTGTAAAATATTAACTGTTAAGGTGCGTTCCAACTCAAACGCAATGTTATTATCAACCATTAAGAGAATCGGTCACTTCCTGTTCATTTTCTCTTCCACTAGGTGGCGCTGTCCGTCACATTATAACAGTGCTGCCCAGGGCCTGGAACTGTCAGTTGCTACAGCTTTTCTTTAAGATCTGTGAGCTCCCGCCCTGCCTTAGACCTCCTGCCCCCGGCCACTGTGGGGACGTTGTTGAGGAGCTTTCTTCTTCCTGCCGCCAAGACGCTCTGCAACATTCCTTAACGTGTCATTCTAGGCTACCTCCCCGAGCTTAAAAAATTTGTTTATGGTAAGAATGCTTAATGTGAGGTGTAACTTCCTAATTTTCAATTATCATTATATCATATATATTTCAATATATCATTATCAGCTATAGGTACAGTGTTGTATAGCAGATCTCTAGAATCTATTCATCTTACTTAATTGAAACTTTACTTTCAGTCTTTCTAGAACTCGTGTTGCACCCTGTGTGACTATGATTTACCACCCACAGTTCAGGGTGTGAACACTGAAATACATAGCTCATAGAGGCTGGTGGTACTGGGTCTGGATGAGTAGGAACAAACAAGGCACTGCCCAAGAGCGCTCCTACCTGCATGAGCATCCGTCCACAGGTGAGACCCGGGGACTCAGCCCCGACTTTGCTGACGTGGCTCTGTGAGCACCAGGTGTGTGGGGCTGGGAGACAGGGCCCATTCTAGTTTAGCTTCCTTAAAACCTTCAACAATGGCTCCGCAAGGTGCATATAAAAGGAAAAATCCGTGGGATGAATCCCAGGGCAGTTGAGATCTGTTGTGGATCTACTCTGTACCAGCCATGTGCTAGATGCTTGATATACACAACCACGTTTATGTGTAGCACAAAAACCCCGTAAGGTAGGGACTGGTACTTTGATCCTCACTTTGTTTCTTGAACGTTTGCTAATTGTTCTTTGCTTCTGCCTCAACTCCACCCCTTCTGTCCCTTTCAGTCTGACATACCAGTGGACTGCCCTCCTAGCTTGGTTTCCTAGATTCCAGTACCATTTGGTGCATTATTGCGATTAACTGATGAAAATCATGAGCCTCTTTCATGTTAGGGAACTAGGTCTTCTGGGTGGAATCCAGCCCGAAGGCTGGGAGTTGGTGACTTTGCTTTGTGTTTCTTCTTGTCACGAGATGCCTCATCCCTCATCGTAGGAGTCCTAAAAGTTTCATATGTCTCAGCATCTCCTGAGAATTTTGTTAAAATGCAGATTCCAAGGTCCCGTCTCCATAGGTTCTGACTTATTATCTAAGGTAGGCCTAAGAATGAATATTTTGAAATAAGCATCACGGTGATTCTGAGGCAGTTTCCAAGGATCCCGTGGTGGGAAACTCACCCCATGGGGCTGGCTTATTGTCATGGATGCCCTATCTCGGTGCCTGCTTCTTAGCTCCCTATCTCTACAACAGGTACCCCGTGTGAAACGTGCTCATCAGGGATCTGTCCCTTCGCCCCTGGGAACCTTCTGTAGTCCAAACCAATGCCTTCACCCTCAGCTCTGTTTTCAAGTGTGAGGCTCTTGCTCTTCCTCAGAGACGGGTTCCATGAGTAACCTTTTCCTTTTGGTGGGGCCTACTCCCTATAAGCAGGGCGCGGCCTCACACCCAGTGCAGGCTTGGAAATCCCTTAATTGTGGAGTACGCAGAGAACAAGCGTTACCGGGATAGGACAATGGTGGCAGGAGCCATGCTTCTGCCCAGCCTGTTGGGCAGGATGATGATGATTTCTCAGGCAGGATAAGGGTGGGGTGGAAGCTATTTCTAGAAAAAGAAAAGCAAGAACAGTGAAAGGGCCAGGTGTGTTTGGGAGCCTAGAAGAGGCTGTGTGACTGAAATGCATGTGTTTGGGAAAAGTGGAGAATGAGTCACAGATGCAGGGTGTGGAAAGGCTGGACATCCACCCTCAGGAGATTGTCCTTCATGCTGGCTAGGGAGTGAGCAGGTGTCCTTTTGCAAGGGGGAGACAGATTGAATGAAATAGAGGGACTCAGTGGGAGAAAGAAAAGTTGATCAGAGGCGGTTGACTCTGATACAGAATAAAAGTAATGAAGGCATAAACCAGGGCAGTGGTAGAAAAACCAGACCACAGAGGAGAAAATGTGGAGAAGTTTGATAGGTAGAAGCTAAACACCTTGAAGCCCAATTGAGGGTAGGGGTGGGTAAAACAGGAGAAATCAACAACTAACATTTTAAGCTGAAGTGAATAAACAGATGGTGAAGCCATTCTACAAGACAAATAGAAGGTGTCAAACTAAGTAACACACAGGGAAACTCTCTAAAAGAAAATGATATTTATTGGGAGTAGCATTGCAATGGGAATATGTGTATCATAGTAAACTAACTATGTGTGTATTCAAAGAGGTAGAGGCAAGGAGAAATTTTTAAAGGTAAAATAAGGAGGATTACATAAGTTGTTTTGAATTAATTATCCTTGGCTGCAAGAATCAATAACAAGGGTGGCATCAGTCCAATGTTAAACAGGCAGTTGGTGGACAGATGTCCTTGTATAAGGAATTTTTTTGTGTGAGGTTGTGCTGCCCTTTGTGCAAAGTTATGACTTTTGCAGAGTCTTTTATGATAGTTCTGGTTATCGGGCATATGCATATGAAAAAAAATCCCATCTTGCCTTCTCTGGCTCCATTTTGTCAGGGCTTGACGTAAATGACTCCATTTGATTCTGACAATGTTCACATCTCCCCCTTTTGATCAAGATTTTTCTTTGAAAGCGTCAGCGATCAGTCATCTTGATAAGGTTTGGTTATCCCTCAATATCGGTGTGGACGTGTCCCAGGTTGCTAATCTGATCCCCTGTTGGAGAGAAGTGACTGGTGACTAGGAGTCCGGGTCAAAATCCTTTTAGCAACATTTGAGCAACAAGGGAGGTTTGGAAGGAGTGGCTCTTGACTAAGTCTACCTGGAGTCCATTGTCAAGTTCAGTTTTTGTCTATTCTGTAGGTCTTGGCTATCATCTCAAAGCTAGAATTGTACTTACTATTATCTTGTCGAAGAAAAAGGTAGGCACAAGCAAGGGAAAATGAAGAGGGGCAAGAATCTCATTATGATGGGAGTTTTGTTCTGTCACTATGAGAAAAGCTGTCCACAGCGGTCACCTACCTATCCCTCGTCCTGGTTTGGAGTCTGAACACCTCCAGTAATGGAATTAGGTGGTTTAGTGAACTTTTGGTGTGACCCATATATCAGGCATGAGACTTGTCCCTTAAAATTCATTTAGTTTCAGCTGTAGGGCTTCAGGAACAGAACAGTTATTGTTCTTGGTTGGAGCATTGTAGTTAGATATTGGAGGAAAGTAAGGTAATTCAGAACCTAGTTCAGTCTACAGGTAGATAACCAGAACTCAAAAACAATGTATAGGGCTATAATCTAATGAAAAGTGTATTATAGCTATAGAGAAACATAGTTTTTGTCTCTATAATAATCCTGATTTTTATCAGAGATATACAAAGTAAGACTAATTTGTTTTTAAAATAATTTTTGTTTTCACCAAATTTTACCTGATCATTTACATAGTGTGACAAGAACAATGACTGACCATGTGGTAATTTTAGATTTAAAAACCTCTTGAGGCTAGAAAGCCAAACCAAGTCATACTTCAGACTTTGTCTGCAGGACATATAAACAACTTAGAACTAAAATCTAACTCAAAACCTTGGTAATATAACCAATACTTGCAATAGTATCCTGTTATAAAAAGAGCAGATTCTTATTGCTAGAAAAATAAGAATATTCACAAATAGTTTCCAAATTTTGGAGGGATCAATCAGCAAAAGAAAAGTAAATGTTTCTACTTTTGTTTACAAGAGTATATTTTACCAAATTGCAAGCTGTAGATAAAGAGAAAAATGATAAAGAGAAAATTTCTTTAAATCTGGGAAACAAAACGTTAAAGAACCAATAGTTTTCAAATAAAAGCCGTAAAACATAATCTTTATCAGTTATTCCATTTCTTGTAATTAATTTTTTGTTTTGCTTGATCTTGATTAGCAGTTTCACAGATTCAACAGTTTCTCCTTTAAAGTTAAGGGAACTTCTTATTTAGTCCATCATCTAAACATTATTAGAAATCTGCATTCAAGAGTACTGGTTAGAATCTTTGCCATGAATCTGATGGCAGCTGCCTTTAGAGAAGAATCAAAACAGTAACTGTGGATGACAAACTTAGAATAACCATGGTTAAAAATCTGGAAATTCATAAGAAAATTTGTTTTTTTTTTTTGGTGGCATACAACAAGATAGCCAGAATTATAACTGATGACATATTAGCTTTTAAGGAATTTTGTATCACTTTAGAACATTCATATCAATAACATAGTCATAAATGTAACTGAGATAAAAATCTAGCATCAGATATGATTTGATAATGTTTCTCATATAATTCAACATATTAATTAATCCTGATTTAGTTTAATATGTCATTTTCATAAAACTTTGAGATGTTCCAGGGTCCTCTGGAACACTTTATCAAAACACTTTATCAAAATGGGATAACATGTCACTGAGAAATAATAGTCATTCATTTAAACAAAGTGATATTCAAAAGACTTTAGAAGCAAATATAGACAGTCACATGGTTGTAAGAAGAAAAATCCTTAACCCTTTCAAAGTTCAGTTTTCCTAAGTATTTTTTACTAAACTAATGAAGACAACGTGAAGCACAAGAAATGACAAAATATTTGTTTCCTAGGCCAATTAGTAAAAGGTAAAGATAACCTCCTTTGGTGTGATTGCTTCTGCCTATGGGAAGCTTGTTTAGATAATCTGGAAGTCAAACCTGATGAAATTGTCCTTGAATTCAGTCAAGCACAGGATGAGCCTGTGCCCATGTTGTGAATGTACACCATATGACAGAAGAAATAAACCAGTAAAAAGCCAGTACCTTAAACAGGGGAATGTATGGCTTTTAGAAAAACTAAAGGCACCTGAAATTGCCTGGATGCAAGCACGATTCGGACAGATCAAGAAAAGCCAAGAGTACAGAATCAAGTTATACTGGAAGAAAATATTGCTTTTCTAAGCCTTCAGGACAAACATTTCAGCATCAGGTCACAACAGCAGATTAATAAATGGAAAACAATGTTATAGGAACTGATGAGAAGGTTGAAGGAGAGAATTACTGTCCCAGCCAAGCAAAAAGCTGTACTTTCTCAAGGACAGAAAGAGCAGGAGGCAGTGATGCATGACTTGCAAATCACAAGCTGTGGACACAGCAGAAGTCGAACTTCCGCGATATTGAATCTGAAAAGCTTCAAGAGGAAAATTCTACCTTGAGAAATAAAATTGCCATTCTAAGTGAAGAAGACAGCATTCTCAACTTTAAATGGGGAAATTACATGGATCTCAGGAAGAAATATGGCAGAAATGAAAACTGTAAAATAAGAAGTTGCAGTTCAGAAAATGGTTGAAAAAATTCAGAATTAAAAGAAAAACTCTTTTTTTGCTAGAAAAGATCAACACTTTAAGTAAATTTTGTTATTCCAACATAGGGGACCAAAATATTCTAGTTTTG
The DNA here is from genome assembly GCF_024542745.1 of Macaca thibetana thibetana. Lineage (NCBI taxonomy): Eukaryota > Metazoa > Chordata > Mammalia > Primates > Cercopithecidae > Macaca > Macaca thibetana. Next base: position 16,585,913 of record NC_065595.1, on the reverse strand, counting down.
TATTAGTATATTATTGCTCGATTTTTGGCAACACTTCTAAATAATTCCCTTTTAATTGTAGCCAAATTGATTATACACAAGTTTGTTTTCTCTTTCTTTCTTTCTTTCTTTCTTTCTTTTTCTTTCTTTCTTTCTTTCTTTCTTTCTTTCTTTCTTTCTTTCTTTCTTTCTTTCTTTCTTTCTTTCTTTCTTTCTTTCTTTCTTTCTTTCTTTCTTTCTTTCTTCCTTCCTTCCTTCCTTCCTTCCTTCTTTCTTTCTTTCTTTCTTTCTTTCTTTCTTTCTTTCTTTTTCTTCCTTCCTTCCTTCCTTCCTCTTCCTCCTCCCTCCCTCCCTCCCTCCCTCCCTCCCTCCCTCCCTCCCTCCCTCCCTCCCTCCCTCCTTTCTTTCTTTCTTTCTTTCTTTCTTTTTCTTTCTTTCTTTCTTTCTTTCCCTTCCTTCCTTCCTTCCTTCCTTCCTTCCTTCCTTCCTTCCTTCCTTCCTTCCTTCCTTCCTTCCTTCCCTCCCTCCCTCCCCTCCCTCCCTCCCTCCCTTCCCTTTCTTTTTTCTTTCTTTCTTTCTTTCTTTCTTTCTTTCTTTCTTTCTCTTTCTTTTTCTTTCTTTCTTTCTTTCTTTCTTTCTTTCTTTCTTTTTTTTCTTTCTTTCTTTCTTTTTCTTTTTTTTCTTTCTTTTTCTTTCTTTCCTTCTTTCTCTCTCTCTCTCTCTCTCTTTCTCTCTCTCTTTCTTTCATTCTTTCATTCTTTCATTCTGTCTGTCTTTTTTTGAGACAGTTTTGCTCTGTTGCCCAGGCTGGAGTGCAGTGGCATGATCTCGGTTCACTGCAACCTCTGCCTCCTGGATTCAAGTTTCTCCTGCCTCAGCCTCCTGAGTAGCTGGGATTACAGGTGCACACCACCATGCCTGGCTATTTTTGATTTTTCGTAGAGATGGGGTTTCACCACATTGGCCAGGCTGATCTTGAACTCCTGACCTCAAGTGATCTACCTGCTTTGGCCTCCTAAAATTGCTGGAATTACTGGCATGAGCCACTGTGCCTGGCCAAAATTTCTTTTATAAATTTATTATTTATAAAACATTTACAACATGCTCAGAACTTCTACAACATGCTTGGACCTTTAGTTTTGTAGTTTTGTGCTATACTTCCTTTTACCAGTCATTTTATTTTAGGACTAAAAATTTACTTTCTTTTTTTCCCTTTCCATTTTTGTTTTTTGAGATGGAGTCTTGCTCTGTCACCCAGGCTGGAGTGCAGTGGCATGATCTTGGCTCACTGCACCCTCAGCCTTCTGGGTTCAAGTGATTCTCCTGTCTCAGCCACCCCAGTAGCTGGGACTATAGGCATGTGCCACCATGCCTAGCTGATTTTTGTATTTTTAGTAGAGACAGGGTTTTGCCATGTTGGCCAGGCTGGTCTTGAACTCCTCACCTCAGGTGATCCACCAGCCTTGGCCTTCCGAAGTGCTGGATTACAGGCATGAGCTACTGTGCCTGGCCCCCTTCCCATTTTGAAAAGTTCTTTGGTTTTTAACCTTCCTTACCAAAAATGTATTTTCATACCTATAATTCTTTTTAATTTCTTTCTCACATGCTTACTGGTTTCATTCTATGTTGTTTCTATTTCCTTTCTAAGTCTGTATTTTGAAACAACCATTAAATGACCTCCGACTTAGACAATAAAGAACTCATTTTCTATGCCTTTCTTATAATTTTTTCCATCAAAAATACATCTTAGTTTTCTGATATACTTTGTGTACAGATTTATATACACTAATTAGGAATTTTACTCATAGTAATCTTAATTTCTAGTGAAACCTTAGAAGTGAGCAGTTTTGAACTCTTATACCAACAGCTTATAAATACATATTTTATAATTTTTAGAAACATAGCTTCTCATAGAACAATTTTTAATAGTTAACAATTTTATTAATAGAGTCAAATATATTTAGTTATTCTATAAAATTTAAGAAGTCAAGAACAAACTTGTACTTGTGTTCAGCAATTTAGTTTTCATAGTGGAAATGACCCAGACACTTAACAAGTAAATTTATTACTTAATTCAGCATAATATTACTCTAACATTTCAAATTACATGAAAAGTTCATTTATAAATGTTTATCCAACTTATATTTACCCAATTTATTTATTTTTTAAACAATTGTACCTAGATTACTTATGAAAACTGCAATATTCAATAGGTCTAGTCATTATTTCAAGTGATTTCTTTGTTAACTGCTTTTATAGCCTGTAAATATTACGCATTTATTGCCCAAGTAAGAACTTTAAAGTAAATATGTATTTTGCTAATAATTCAGAAGGTATAGCTATTTTCATTAAATTAACAATATTAAACTAGTCTTATTCATCAAAGACTTACACAAATCATTTTATTTTTAAGCTAGATTTATACTTTCATGACTTTAAAACATCCAGGTAAGACAAATATAATCCTGTCTGACCAATAAACCCAGGCAAAATGTATGCTGATAATTCTGAAGACATTTCTATTTTTATATTATCAATAATTTAAAAATCATGGGAACTTAAAAACATTTGAGTTAGTTGCTATATTTTTGATAATGTATTTGATTTAAACACTTATTTTTTTCCTTTAAATTAGTTAATTAACTAGAGCTCTTTCATGAATTTTGGTTGAAAGGTATTATATACACACAACATGAAAACATACAAACAACATAAATACAGAAGCAGATTCCCTAGCTTCAATTTTATTTATTTATTTACTAATACTTATTTACTTATTTTTAGAGATGGGGTCTTGCTCTGTTGCTGGAGTGCAGTGGTGTGATCACAGTTCACTGCAGCCTTGAATTACTGGACTCTACTGATCCTCCCACCTCAGCATCCTGAGCAGTTGGGATTACAGATGTGAGTCATGGTGCCCACCTTCCCTAGCTTTCATTTTAGAATTTTAGTCGTGAAACAGTAAAATATAGTAAAACAAACTCATGACATTAACTGTTTTATATTTTTATCCAAATTGTGTTTCTGACAAAATGGGACAAATCTATCCTGTTCGGTAGCTTAGCTTTATGATTTTTATTTGCCTGATAATCTTATGAAGACTATGGAATACATTTGGGATAAAACAGTTTGGTGTAAAAAAGTATTTTACCATGTTTTCCCCTCTCTTTTCAATTTTAAGTGAGTTGAGGGATTGTTTCAGTGTTTACATTTTACAGTCATGTGTTATTTAATGATGAGGATACATTCTGACAAATATGTCATTAGATGACTTCCTCATTGTAGGAACATCACAGAGTGTACTTACAGGAACCTAGATGGCATAGCCTACTACACACCTAAGCCATATCATATTGCCTCTTGCTACAAACCTGTGCCGCATGTAACTGTACTGAACATTGTAGGCAACTGTAACACAATGGCATATTTTTGTGTATCTAACATATCTAAGCATAGAAAAGGTACAGTAAAAATACAGTATTACAATCATATGAGACCTCAGTCCTGTATGTGGTCAGTTGTTGACTGAAATGTTGTTACGGAGTATATGAATATAGTTAGAATTGGCTGAATTGTGCAAGACCATCTCCAAGTGGTCTTACATTTTAGTAACAAATTTTCCTTTGTTTGCTGGTCTGGTTTGCTTGACTAGTCAATGCAGGCAGGGAAGCATTTTAGAAAAGTTTATTCACAGTTTTTTCTTTTTTTATGGCAGACCAAGTAAGTTTTATGCTGGACAGAGATATATTATAGCTCTGAGCTCAAGATATTGACCTGTTTGACCTGGAAGCCTTTTATAAGAACATTTATCTAGTTCTTTCCTTTCAGACTATCAATCCTTCAAGTAACAGTTCCATTACTCTAAGTGATTATTAGACAGTCAAATCCAAATTTACATTAAAAGGGATGACTCCTTAAGAGGCTGTCATTGAGAATGGTCTTCTGGTGGGGGAAGTGGAAGTTGAGAGAAAGATTGCATGGACCTTTTTCTTTTGTGGCAATATTTTTTTTCCAGTCAGCTGCTTTTTTATACTCGTTTTTATACAGGGAGCTTCTATCTGTCATAATTGAAGTTTAAGGGTTTTAGTGGTTTTCTTTGTAGTAGCATCCTCAAGAATGCAGGCAAGTTGGTTTGCTAAATTAATTATAGGGAGTGGGCATAGTTTCCCATTCTGTGTGAACTCCTTTAACAAACTGGGAAAGTTTTTAAGAAAAGCAATTCACAAACGTAGAATTAAAATTACTCAAATAGAATCAACATCAATAGGTAATTGATATGGTTTGGCTGTGTCTCCACTCGAATCTCATCTTGAATTCCCATGTGTTGTGGGAGGGATCTGGTGAGAGATAATTGAATCATGGGGGCAGGTCTTTCCCATGCTGTTCTCATGATAGTGAATAAGGCTCACAAGATCTGATGGTTTTATAAGGGGGAGTTTCCCTGCACAAGCTCTCTCTTTGCCTGTTGCCATGTGAGACGTGACTTGCTCCTTCTTGCCTTCCACCATGATTGTGAGGCCTCCCCAGCCACCTGGAACTTTAAGTTTATTAAACCTCTTTTTCTTTATAAATTACCCAGTCTTGGATATATCTTTATTAGCACCATGAAAATGTACTAATACAGTAATCAAGAATTAGCTAGGAAACTTCTAAGAAAAATAAGTTTAGGGAGTTTGCAAGATCTGTTTAATAGCCACAAATTATCCTTGGTGTAATTTTTCCATTGATTAAAAATGTATACAAGAATGGACCATAAATTTTGAATAGATAGCTGGCTGGAGTCACAGAAAATTTGGCATGCCTCAAGATTTGAGAATCCCATTTCATTTCTTAGTCTTTGAGAGCAAAAATAAATAAATAAATAAATACAGTCTATAAATCCTATCAGGCCATGTCAGGGGTTTGGACTAATGTTTTAGACGGTGGATACTGCCCTAGGTCTTTTGATTTTGGCCATCTTGTGCCTACCATATGGGATGTTCATTTTTAGTCTTGGGAGATGTTCAGAAATGAGGTAAGGGGAAAAAAGTAAAATAGCCAGATAATTTACAGAAATGTGTAGCCAAACCAAGATGAAATTAAAGAGTGCTCACAAAAATTTTAGACCAGGCAAGCAGACCAAACAAAAAAACCTTAAATTAGGCATGTAAAAAGATCCCAAACTGAATTCACCAGAAAAAAATGAGGTCCTTACAAACAATGTAGATTTGGTAGAAGCTAGAGTACTCTCCAAAAGGACACTCGTCTATATCAGAAAGGGCTTGCCAAAAAACACTTTATAGTCTCAAGAGGGATGCAGGATCCTTCATTTAAGGCAGTCTTATACCAAAAGAGAAGATCCCAAATAAAGTCAAAAGAACTCATCAAAAGGAGGGAGTACAAGAATCAGAGAGGAGATTCACCAGAGTAGAAAAGGCGACTACTGGAAGTAGATAGTGCAAAGAGCTCTGCTGGGACCACTCTCAGTTCCAGGGACTATTGATCCATCTGAGGTGAGCTCACTCTATCCTGCTTCTGGACACTATTGTGTCAAACTAAATAACAAGCAGAGAGGAAAATTCTCTAAATAAAAAGTATTTATTCAGGAGTAGCATTGCAGTGGGAATACATGTGCCTTACTAAATCGTATGTGTATTCAAAGAGGTTCAGGCAAGGGGAAGTTTTTGAAGGCGAAACAAGGAGGATTATGTAAGTTGCTTTGAATTCATTATCTTTGGCTCCAAGAATCAATAGCAAGGATGGCATCAGTCTAAGGTTGGTCAGGAGGTTGCTGGACAGATGCCCTCAATGAAGTATTTCCTAAGGTTTTGATGGCCTGTATGCACAGTTGCAGTTTTGCAGAGTCTTTGGTGATAGTTCTTGTTATCAGGCATATGTGTGTGAGAACCTCCCTTCATGACTTTCCCAGGCTACGTTTTGTCAGGGATTGGTACAGGTGACTCGATTTTGATTCGACAGCTTTCACAGATGACAAGCAGTTTGGAGGAAATAGATTGAATTCAGTTTGGATTTGCTAGGTTTGATGTGTTGACAGTTTTCTACTGGCCCAGATGTCAGCACTTCATTTAAAATTATGTATCGGAATATTATTTCATAACTTTACTGCATAAACTGGTGGAATGCTCTGTGTGTGTGTGTGTGTGTGTGTGTACCTGTGTGTATAGTTTGGGTGGGAAGAGGTGTTTAAACCAGTGAAACATAATTATGCCAATTAAAAAATAAAATAAAATAATGTTTTGTTTATTGATTGGGGCACAAGATTAGGTTCCTTTTTTCCCCTCTGTTCATATTAAAGAACTCTTATTAGTCATCTCACTTGTGATGTAACGTTTTTCTTCCCTTTTTCAGGAACTCCTTCCCATGACAATTAAAAAACCTACAGGATGCACACTTGCTCCCAGGAATCATTGCAATTGCTAGAATACTATAATATTGAGGAAAAAAAGTTATCTAAGTCTGTGAAGGGGTCTCATTCTATTGCCGTGGTCACTGTCCCTGTTCAAACACAGGCACAAGGTACATGACTTCATTCGCTGCTAAATGATCTGGGTGACCTGGGTATGTAATGTCCCAGCCAGGTTGCTTTTCAGTGGTAGGGCATCCCTGTCCAACGAAGCAAAGCTCTTTGGTGACCCAAGGCTGAAGCCAGTATTACTGGCACAAGGATGGTATTTGCCTTGATTAGTATTCTCAGTTACAAAAAGACCACACCACCATAGGCCTGGACTCTCTACAGTTACACTGCCATTTTGGTGCTGATGTTTGTTTATTAATGTATACACACTTGCAGCCATTTTTCTAAGGAATGCCACAGGATGCCCAGGTCTAGACCCACCTTCCCCCTAAACTTCCATATCTCAGCTTTTGAAGCAGAGGAAGAACTTCCTTCCGTTGGATTCAGGGCTTGCTTCTACTTCTTGTCCTAGAATGACACTTCTTTAAACAACTTGTTAGAATCAATCAAACAATAGATGAAAGTCAGGCGGCTGTCCCACTGCTGCCTTCGAGAGATGTCGTACTTTCAGAGTTGCCTCAATGCCCGGTGGCAAGTTGTACTAGACAACATAATCAGGTCGTGAGTACTTATCAGATGCCCACAGGGGGTGTAATACATGGTGCTCACACACTCAGGGCCTCCTTCAAGGATTTATAGGTGATAAGTTCATAATTAAGCGAAGTATGTCACAGAAAGGCAGTAATTACAACTGTATCCTTAAATGGGAGGGGAAGGTTAGAGAGGGGGAGAACGAATTGGGAAAACCTAACCAAGGTGACCGACTTTGAACCATTCAGAAACTCAGTTTCATATTTAATAAACACTTACTGATCAGCTACTAAGTGCCAGGCACTTCCACATAATTATTTTTGCTCTAAGAAATAGAATTCATTCTCAAGTGTATGCTGCATGGCTCGAAAAAAACAACAGTTCTTTAAAATCATAGAGTTCTGCAAGACCGAATAGACCTGAATCTTTCATTACAACATTGTAGCCTAAAGAGTGTAGCCTGCTTGCTCAAATGTGCAGGAGTTTGCCAAACCCCAGATGCTCAAGAGAGTTCAATGAGCAATTGTCGATAATTATGAATCCATGCACAAAAATGGATGAAGAGTTTCCTTGGGTCATTAATTTTCTCTTTCTTTATAGATCCTGAGACTATTAAGCTTGAGTTGCTGTGGCCTTTCTCAAATGGTAGTCAACATTTGGATTACTAATTTGTTCCAACTTCACAGGGAGGGACAAGAAATGTCAAAGACCTGGACCACGTCTGTGTTTCTCAAACATTCAGGGATGGACCGCCGAGCAATTTTTACTATCAAACTCAAATAGCGTTGTTCTTTGGATGTAAATACAGGCAAATAGTTTTTGAGGCAGTAAAGATTTAAGAGTAGGAAAGATACAGGTTTGAGTTACCCTATTTAGAGTTCAGAGACCTCAGCAAGTCACTTCACCTCTCTGAGCTTCCATTTCCTAATCTGTAAAACTGAGATAATATTCCGTCTCCTACTGAGGGTTAAGTGACATGAACTAATAAAATACCCAGTTTAGTGCCTGGCAATAGTCAATATTCAACAAATATTTGTTACTTCTTTTTCCGTTCTCCTAAATTAAATATCATCTTGCACCTAGTCCTAATATAGATAACTTGCAACAAATGCCAAAGGTTTAAGACATTCTTTCAATGAAATAATTGTATTTATTAACATTTCATTTCTGTGATTCGGGGAAATGCTGTTATTTAAATATGGTCGAGGAAAATTTTAATCCAAACTGTGGTACCCAGGGCATTGTGAGATCACAGCTTGAGACGTTCCAGCCAGTGTGGTTTAGGGATGACTGTTGCTTCCCATAATAAGGTAACCGAGTAATCACATAATTCCCACTGATTTAAATAGTTATTTCTAAGATCTTGGGAAACAGAATCATTGTGAATTTCCAAGATCTTAGGAATAGTGTCTTTGTATTAATACAAACCCATCAGATGGATTTCAAGGCCACTTGGACTCTAGCTCACACTTTTGCCTCCTTGTACCTTATATTCTACTGGGAAAGACAGAAGACATCCTTTCAGTGGTAGACACTCTACACCGATATAGGACACAGTCATACATCTTCGTTCAAGAGACTCAGGGGTTGCTTATCTCCAGCCTTCTGCTTACAGTTGCTAAGACCCTGACGTCCTCTTTCACATGGTTGAAAATACTCCCCATCGATATTTTAATGGTTGTCCATCAAAACCAGGGACATATAGAGAAGGCCACATAGGTTATAGTAAGTTTTCACTTAGCACTAGTTTGTCACACCAGCTAGTTGACATCTTCCACTTCCATGGGAGTGATGCAGATGTCAGTTTCTGGCTTGGGGCCTGAATATTGGGGGTTTGGGGTACAGCAAGAGAATGCTGATTAAGGAAGTGGGTACTTTGTGGTGTAGCCCTGGGCTGTATGTCTATAGGAGCGGTGGGGATTTAGGAGGAGGAGATGAAAGTTTTGGACAGATTTTACCTACTCTACGGTTTTGTCTTTTACTTGCTCTGGCTCATCTTCAAGAGCAGGTTGTTTGAGATTAAAGAGATTGTCTCTATGGTAGATGCAAATGATTCTTGAAGTTCAGTAGGAGCTTGCTGAAGGGTTGCTAACCTCTCAGGGTGTGTCCACAAATCAGGTGGTACTAATTCTGGCTTCTGAGTGATGTTTAATGAATATAATTGAAAAGTAAGGAAAACAACAACAGTAGCAGAAGCAAACCCCATCCCCATTCTTATTTTTAGAACAGAATATGTTTGTAGTGTGTCCCTGTGCCTTTCTGGGCCTGAAAAAGTTGACTTAGCAGGTAATAGAAGCTTTTTATTATGTAAACCTTTGGTACCTAGTAACTACTCAGTTCATGCTTGTTTTTTTGTTTTGTTTTGTTTTGTTTTGTTTTGTTTTGTTTTGAGACAGAGTCTCGCTCTGTTGCCCAGGCTGGAGTGCAGCGGTGCGATCTCAGCTCACAGCAACTCTGCCTCCTGGATTCAAGCGATTCTCCTGCCTCATCCTCCTGAATAGCTGGGATTACAGGCGCCCACCACCACGCCTGGCTAATTCTTGTATTTTTAGTAGAGACGGGGTTTCGCCATGTTGACCAGGCTGGTCTGGAACCCCTGACCTCCTGATCTGCCCACCTCGGCCTCCCAAAATGCTGGGATTACAGGCATGAGCCACCGTGCCTGGCCTCATGTTTCTTAATGAATGAATCAAACTTAAGTTCTGGTGGTAGGGAATGTGTAAGAAGGTTGAATCCTGAGTATGATATTTAATCAGATATTTCAGCCTTGACAACTTGATAAGATTACCAGTTAGTCCACTGTCCTCCCATACAATTCTCTTGTAAACAAATATGGCACCCAATTACACCTAATGCCGAGTCTGAAAATTATAGAACAGCAGAGCTGAGAGCAGTCTTAGAGTTTCATTTATCCAACCCCTTAATTTTGCAGATAATGAAACAGAGGCATAGTTTTAATCCTTTTGAAAACACGTTAATCCAGATTCCCTCCTGGCTGTAACGAGTAGGTGCTGATCTCTTTCATTGTTGACCCAGAGCTGGGATTTTAGAGATTAGTTTGCCCAACACTATCTATAATAGAATATTTGTAACTCTGGCATTTTCCCACCTCCCTTTACGTGTACCCTCCCACCTCTTGAACTTTCATCGCCAAAGGAATACATCTACAAGCTTAGAATTACAGAAGTCCACATGTGCATGTGGGAAATAAACATATTTGGAGAAGGGGAGTTTTTTTCCCTCCCTCACATTTTCCTAGATGTAAACTTTTAGGGCCTTTTGAAATTTTGGGGCAGGGATATAGGCATAGATAAAGAGAATAACTTACTAAATGGGAATAGGTTGAATTCTTCAAGAATGTATATCATCTCCAGAGAACAAATCTGTTCTGTGAGGTAGTTTTGGGATGCACAGACACTACTCTGGGCAGAGTTTGAAATCACAATGACACATCCTACTGCTTCCAGTCTTACTTGTCCTAGACTTGATTCTGGCTTTGCTTTATGGCGTAATTTAAAAAATTGATCCCTGTCACTCAACTCACAGGCCTTGTTGGAAAATTCCTCACCAATATTTTTAAATTAATGTGGCTTCACTGAAAGTCTTAGAATCTAAAAATAAAGAACACACTCATCAAAAGCAATTGTAAGACTAGTAGCAATTGATACTCTGTTTTTTAAGGAGACAACTCATTGAAAACAAAAACAAAAACAAAACAAAACAATAAAACCACCTCACAATTATCTGTGGATACCTGTGGGAAGCTACCAAAGTTAGAGGGCCCTGAATTTGTCAACTATGTCCTTGCTGCCTTATTGTATTATTTATCACACAAAAGGACCAGATTTTCTAAATCTGAATTATTCAGTACTCATGAAATTGTTTTATGAACTTTTCATGAATAGGTATTATATTGGCCAGCACAGAAAAGCTAGACTCTGCTGATATAGATAGTAGACTTGATTTCTGAGATTTTAATCTAGTGGAATGTGGAAATAACCTGAAATTCACAAACTTTTGTTTTCTTTTTTCCTGGTAGAAAGAATAGATGTTTAGGAGAAACCGGATCAAGCAGAATCCCTGGTAATTTGTACTCATTTCCATTCTAATATGGTTTCTCTGTAGTCGTCAGTACTTGTCTTATGAGTTGCTTTTCCAGAAGTGTTGACACTTTGCAATAACACTTTTGTCTTTGTGGCTTCTGATATAATGATTGGGTGGCGGAGGAAGCTGTTTGCTTGTGATCGAACCTCTTTGGAAATTGAAACTGCAGAACGTGGTCGCATTCACAACACATCATGATCAACAAACGAGTGCAGAGCACAGTCACATATGCATGTGAAACACCCTTAGATTTATCATGAGCAGAGTAAATGTCGCAAATAAAGAATATTTTTCTTGAAACATTTTAGATGAGAGATGGAAAGCAAAATATAGACAAACTATGCTTAGTCAGAATGTTGCTAATGGTTTATGGATTTTTCAGAACAGTTTTCCAGGTTGCCAACTAATAAATATAGAGAGAATACTGGTTAGAAAATAACTTTTAAAACATTATAGTAGTCATTGATTCAAGCAAAAATCATTAGTGGATGCTAAAATTTGAAAATGTTTGATGAGGGCAAGCATACTTACAGTCTCAAAATAGCTCCCTCCTTTATATTTATCCAATGAAAGGGGCAGTAATAACTTTACAATGGAGAAATCTACAGGACATCACCCAACCAAATGATCAAAAGTAGAGTGCTCAAAGGTAGAATGGGAAAAAGGAACATGATGCGCCTCCTGAGATGATGCCCCGAGATAGCTTAGGCATTGTGCTTGCCAAAAATGCGTAAGTCGAATCTAATCATGAAGAAACTTAAAAATAATACCCCAAACTGAGGGAAATTTTATAAAATAACTGGCTCTTACCCATCAAAATGTTAATTCCATGAAAATCAAAGAAAGGCAGAGAAACTTTCCTACATTAGAAGACAAAAAAGAGATGACAACTAAATGCAATGTGCAGTCCTGGGTTGGATCCTGGACTGAGAAATCTGGACATAAAAGACATTTTTGGGATAACTGGTGACATTGGAATATGAACTGTGGACTGTGGATTATGTTACATTTCCAGATTTCAGTACTTGTGCTATGGTTAGGTAAGAGCATTCCATTTTCCTTAGGAAATGCATGACAAAATATTTAGAGCTAATAGGACATGATGTATGCAACTTATTCATATGTAAATATACACACACACATATATACACACATACACACGTGTATATATATATATTCAGAACTATTAATAAGTTACATAGATGTGTGTGTATATATATGTATACAGAACTATTGATGAATAAGTTGCTATACATGTGTGTATATATATGTATTCAGAACTATTTTCTATGTATAATATTTATATGTATTCAGAACATGTAAATATCGTATATGTAGAGAGAATTGTAAAACAAATGAGACAAAGTGTTAATAATTGGTAAATCTGGATAAATGATATATATAGTTCTTTTAAGTATTCCCACAACATTCTATACATTTGAAATTAATTACAAACAAAATAGAAAAAGACAGACTTGATTTAATGAAAATTAAAACCGTACGTTTTGAAAGAAATAACCATATTTAAATGTCAAATGACAAAAGTGGAAGAACATTCACAGTAGGTACAGTTAATATTTATAACAACAAAAAAGGAAGTATGAATCAATGAGAAAATATAAATTACTCAACTTTAAAAATTATTAATGGATACAAAGACACAGAAAAAGAAATAACCTACAAATGCCAATTAACATGATTAGATACTTAACTTATAACTAATAAAAAAATGCAAAATAAAGCAAGGTGATTCCACTTTTTGCCATTTTTGGAAAGTTTATAGGAATTAATGTTAGAAGAAATTGTCTTTCTTATAGAGAGAAGAGGACTTCCTTTTTTTCTATTCTTGTGAAAGAAGCACATATTGACTTATAATTCCTCTCTTTCCACTCCCCATCCATTTCACCCAATGAGGATTGGTTAGATTGGACAGAACCTGATCTCTATTGGTCTAAAACAACTAATCTCTTTTGTTGAGAACATTTGTATGCTAGGTACTACATGGTGTATTTTATATACATAAATTATTTCATTCACCTATCACAATAATTTGTTTTACAAATAATAATAGTCTTATTTTACAAATGTTTTAACTTTATTATATATATAAACTAACTAGATGGTAAGAGAAGCAATGCCAATCAAAGGAGGAGTTGGTAATTCATATAGTGCTGGGAACATTGGCTGAGTATTTAGGGGAAACAATTTATTTAAATCCCTACCTCACATCATAGAACAAAATAAATTTTTGGTATACTAAAAATAAAAAGTTAAAAATAAAACCTAGAAGAAACTGAAGATGAATAACTATCTGCTCTCTGGAAGTGGACAACTTTGTAAATATCAAATAATTAAATAAGTTATCAAGAAAAGATTAAATTTATCACATGAAAACCTATGTTGATCAGAATCAACTAATACATCATGGACTACATGTCCAACATATCTACATCATGGACTGATTGCCAACAATGGTTTGTTTGGAGACAGCTAGGGCCCTGTGAAAGAAGTGGCCTGCAGAGATTGCAGGTTGGCACCAGGTGCACTCTGTGTCTCTCCTAATAAGCTACATGTTCCTCCGGGGAAGCTACTGTGTTCTTCTGACCTGTGTGTTCCTATTTTCTTGCACTGCACCTAGTACACCTTGTGCATTGTGTTTTCTGTTTTGGTAAATCGAGTAAATGAAAGAATGTATTCAGGTGTGGCCAAAGGAGAATGATAGAAAAGCACAAAGCCGTGTTCCTAGATTGATGGCATACCAGGGGTAATGATAGAGTTGGAACAGTTTTATGCTTGAAAGGTATTTGATTTAATTCTACACCCATATTTCTAAATTTGTTAGGAGTGTGGATAAATTATATGAATATTCTTTCGTGCCCAATAAATTGTTATTGAAAGCTTGGGAGATGAAAACAATTCGGCAGAACTCTGACTTTCTAGGGAGGCAACTACAAACAATCAAGCCCAAGTTTTAACACTATCTGAATGAAATCTTACCATATGGAACCCTTCTTGTGCATGGTTTGAAAAAACTCATAAAGGTTGTCACATTTATTAATTTACACTTAATGACTAATCTTCAGAAACCATTTAATTACTGTTATTCAAAAATAGCATTAAGTCTTTGCACTTAGAGATGAGGTTTAGAGCCTGAGGGAGCACATTTGGATCAGTTGAGAGTAGGTGGGACAGGTATGAGACTGTGGTGGGATGAAGGCTATGGTTGAGGCTTTTCTAATATATAGGAGAAATTCCACCAGATGCTAATTTTGGATCTGTCTTATTCACTTCTAGATGCATCCACCATAGTACTTAATAGATGCTCAATGATTATTTGTTGAATGATAATTGAGTGTAAAAATAACATGGAAATAAGATATGGAAGAACTTCAGGCACCAGGACTGGGCGACAGAGTCACAGAGTCTGCTGGAAGCCTTGATCTGTTGAAAGCAACATGTCTAGCACTTTTCTTAGAAAACTACTTTATTAAAATATAATTCACATGCAATAAAATTCACCCTTTTAAAGTGTATAACTCAGTGATTTTAAATAAATTTACAGAGTTGTACAGCCATAACCACAATAAATTTTAGAACATTTTCATCATCCCGAAATAAAACTCTGTATATTCGCAGTCCTCATTACCCTTCCCTCTAATCCTGGCAACCACGATAATCTACTTTCTCTGTCTATAGATTTGCCTATTCTGGATATTCATGTAAATGAGATTGTAAAACATGTGGTCTTTTGTGACTTGCTTCTTTCACTTAGCATAATGTTTTCAAGGTTCATCTATGTTGTAGCATGTATTAGTATTTCATATTTTTAAAGGCCAAATAATATTCCATTGTGGAATACATTACATTTTATTTATCCATTTGACAGTTGATGGACATTTGAGTTGTTTTTTCTTTTTGGCTATTATGATTAATATTGATATGAGTATTTGTGTACAGGCTTTTGTGTGGACATAGGTTTTCATTTCTCTTAGGTTTATACCTATGAGTGGAATTGCTGGATCATATAGTAACTCAATATTTAGCATTTTCAGGAACTGCCAGACTGTTTTCCAAAGTGGCTGCATCATTTTGTTTTCTAAATTGTCTGCATCATTTTACATTTCCACCAGCTATATATGATGGTTCCAATTTTTCCACATCTTTACCAAGACTTGTTATTGTCTGCTTTTCAATTATAACCATCCCATGTGTATAAAGTGGTATCTCATGGTAGTTTTATTTTGCATTTCCCTAACAACGAATAATGTTAGGCATTTAAAAATGGTGGCCAGGAGTGGTGGCTCATGCCTGTAGTGAATTCTCCTTGAAAATTTCCCCTTTGTTTCTGACCAGTATATAAATGATGGGGATCCACCTGGGATGGCTGAGACCACCAACCTTTCTCTCTATGAGAAGAGAATGAAGGTTGCTCCCTGACTAGGGTTATTTCCTCTCTCCTAGCACTGTTTTCTCTCTATGATCATGACTCTTCTCGAGGTCTCCAGTAGCTATCATTGCAACCATAGCCAAGGCCCTCCCACAGCCTCAGTCAGAATGGATAGGGGGTTTGGAAAAAGAAAGCACGGTCTCTATATGCCTGTCCAACTTTTCAGTAATTCTAAAAGTGCGCTAAAGAAAATAAAGTCTATTCCACTTCCCCATGTCCCCTGAAAAAATAGAAACAAAATGCACAAAATTTCCATACTTTTTCCGGCAAAGCTGAATGAGCACCAAGAGGTACTGCATGCCCCAGTGGTTTTATCTCCATTTCTCCAGAAGTAGGAAGAGAAGGGTTCTAGATACATGAGATAGGGGGTAGCAGAAGGGATGTGGGAGGATTGTTTCCTGGGCCTGGGTCAAGGAACTAATGTCTATTCCCTCAATTTATCAATCAATTCCCTCCACTCATCAGGCGTCCCCCCACCCCACCCCGCCTGCTTTCAAAACAAAACAAAACAAAAACCACAGCAAAATCTTTTCATTCTTTGTGGGCATGCACACCAATGTCTGGCACGGTGGGGTTGGTCTAAAATGAGTTATATTCCTCAAGCACACTGAGAGGCATGGTATAGGGTCATCACTCTCCCAGAAACCCTCCTGATAGAAGGGAGAACCGACTGGGCATTATTTCCATGTATGCTGTTTCTTTTAGCTTCCATTTTGTGCACAACTTTTACCAAATAAATTCAGTTTTTGAGGGTGATCTTTCTGTTTTTCAATGGTGTGTTCTATAGAAGTCATTGCTGGGTGCCACTGGAGACAGTTAGTACATGGACATAGAGAATTGCAATTGGGTGATAGAGTCACAGGGAAAATAATACAAGAAAGGTAGGCTCCAATTTGTTTTTGGTGTTCCCCTAAGAATACTCAGAAAATTAGGTGGTTACACCCTGTTTCCACTCCCTGGTGAGAGACTAGTTTGAAGGATGCTTAAAACCTGGCTCAAATGAACTGTAGAATGTCTAAATAGTCACTTGTCTGATTGTGCAAAAGAGTGATTTGTGTTAGAGGAGTTGTACAAAATGCTGATCTTTTTCTTTCCTCTCCTGAAGAGAGTGGAGGTTGGTTACTAGGTTTTAGGAGAGGAAAATGGGATGAAAAACAAAATAGTGCAAAGGCAGTAGATTCCATGCATTGCTGACGGGATCTCCCTGGAGTACAATTCAACGCGACACATTCAGGCTTAAAAACGTTTGTGCATTTTTATCCCGTAATTCAACACCTAGATATTCTATGTTAAGGAAATCATCCGAGATTCAGATAAACTGTTAAAATCCCACTGCTGATGGGATCTTCCTGAAGTACAATTCGACAGAATACGTTTCAGCTTAAAAATGCTCATGCATTTTCTCCAGTAATTCAGGACCTAGATAATCTATGCTAAGGAAATAATCTGAGATTCAGACAAACTGTTAAAATCCCACTGCTGGTGGGATTTCTCTGGAGTAACATTCAACATGATGCATTCAAACTTAAAAACGTTCATGCATTTTCATCCAGTAATTTAACATCTTGATATTCTATGCTCAGGAGATCATCTGATATTCAGATAAACATATTAAAACCAGATATTTTAAAAATAAAACTGTGTATATAAATTAGAAATCACTTAAATGTTTAATTAATAGGAGAATGGATGTCATTAACATAGTCACTAAAATAATTCTTATGATCGGAATTTTAAAATATGAAGAAATATTTAGGTTTAAGTATTAAATGTTAAAAGGATACAAAATTACAAATTAGTATGAGCTCAGCTATGTATAAAGTGTGTATAGAGAAAAGGAAATTGTGGATTTTGATGGGCTTACAAATTATCTTTACTTTTATGTTTTCAGTATTTTTCATATTGAAATATTTTCTCAAATGACGTGTGTTATTTAAAATTCATTTGCACTTGACTACCCCAAATTTTCTACCATCTCCTTAATTCAAAACTTTTATTGCTTTGATAATTATATTCTCAGTTATATGATTATTTTGTGGGTTAAATCTGGTTCATGGGAACCTAATTTCATGTTTACAAGTTACATGCCACTCGTTCCCTCAGATTCTCTTACTACCTGGTTTACATAGGTTAAGCGTTCACAACTTTAACACCCACAGCACCGTGGGGCTTTCTCATGTAGTGGGGTAGGGTCTTCATTTTTAATACAATTGCAGACAGTGCATGCTCCCCAAGTTATGATCCTCACTCAATCATGATGCACGATGGGTTTTTGTAGATCTTGAGTGTACTATCCTAAAGTTACACTTCATGACAGGCGCCTCAAGAGGAGGAAACTTTTTGTGGAAATCCAAGGGCATGGCTTTGCTTTAAGACTGCAAATTGAACTAAATGTCCTCAAAATACCTCAAAAAACCTCCAAGGATGTGTTATTTTTCTTAACCAAATATGAACCACATTTTGAAAAAGAGCTGATGTTGTTCTATGATGATAGGTAATATTTAGTGAGTTTTGCAGGTGAATGAAGTCTTCTGAGGTGTTTGTACTGAAGGAGAGGAAGAGGGAGAGGGAGAAGGAGAAAGAGACAAGCAAATGGGATGGGGTGGGACAGAGGCGAATGGGGATGGAGGAGATGAGGAAGATAGAGATGAAGAGAAGGAACAGAGACAGAAGGGAAGAGGGGAGAGACGCCTTTTGTTCATTTGCTAAGTACAGTCTGACATACCAGAAGAAAAAACAATAACTGGTGAGGATGCTCAGGGAATTATCCTAGACAGCTGTGGAGTTGCAGTCATGATAGAGTAGCGAATAACAGTTGATAATACCTGAAAAGTCTGGCTTCACACTTCACTAAGAACCTCACAGTTCAGTCACTACTCAATTCCTTTGATGGTGTGCATTGGGATAGGCCAAGAAAAATATTCCACCTGGATTTTGTGTATTCTGTTATAAATTATGAACTCATGTGTTACACAGTGACTGCAGGGCTCTGTAAGTTGTTTAGGGAGAATAAGGGACAGAGATATGACGCTTCCTCTTTACTGAAGGCTCTAACCCCTAACCTGTGTTTTTCCCACTGTTCCCCTCGAAAGGAGAGGCCCTCGTGGTGGAACGGTTTGTTCTAAAGGAGTGATAATGTAGAGATAATCACTTTAACTTAAAATTCATTGAATTGATGGCCATAAATGCCTGTCTTGTTTTCCCCCTCATATGTTAATTGTCCTGATTCACAACCAGTATTTAAAGTGACAGAATAGCTTGCTCAATGCCTCTCCTTATAAGTTTTCACAGGCTGTAGGACTTGCCTGGTTCCTCCTCTGTTTGATTGATTTTTGAATTGACTTCATCAGAGCACAGACCTTAGCTGGGGACGGTCCTCACTGGCTTCCAGGTAGGTGCTGGGAGGTGGACAAGCTATTGTTGGTAGAGATGCCTCTGGGGGCTAGTTGTCCTGGTAGTGAAGCTATATGTGTTGCAGGTCTCCATTCTTGGGATCAGAGAGTCAGAGAGGTGCTAAAGTTATTCTGCTACTTTCTTTTTTTTTTAACTTTTATTTTAGGTCTGGGGGTACGTGTGCAGGTTTGTTATATAAGTAAATTGCATGCCAGTGGGGTTTGGTGTACAGATTACTTTGTCACCTAGGTCATAAGCACAGTAACCAATAGGTAGTTTTTCGATTCTTACCCTTCTCCCATCCTTCACCCTGAAGTAGGTCCCAGTGTCTGTTATTCCTTCTTTGTGTCCATATGTTCTCAGTGTTTAGCTCCTACTTGTAAGTGAGAACATGCGGTATTTGTTTTTCTGTTCCTGTGTCAGTTCCCTTAGGATAATGGCCTCCAGCTCCATCCATGTTGCTGCAAAGGACATGATTTTGTTCTTTTTAATGGCTGCATAGTATTCCATGCTGTGTATGTGCCACATTTTGTTTATTTAAATCATTCTGCTACTTTCTAGCATTATGATTATGAGCAACTTAAGGCCTTCTCTGAGTCCTTGTTTTCTTATTCATCATATTGGGATAATAATGTCTCTCTTCCTGACTTATCAGGAATGAATGAGATAATGGGCATGGAAGGGCTTGTTACATAGTAGTTCCTTGAAAAATGTTTATTGTATCTAAATGCAAGTCATCTAGTTGGACTGTAAGCTCCTACTGCATGAGGCATCATGAGTGCAGGGACAATGGCAGTCCCCTCTACTAAAGGCTCTAACCCTAGCCTGTGCCTTTCCCACTGATCCCCTTGAAAGGACACTCTCATGGTGGAATGCTTCATTCTAAAGGTGTGATAATGTAGAGATAATCACTTTAATTTAAAGTTCATTGATGTATACTCAGTGCCTGACACATTGTAGACACCTGATAAATAATTGTTCAACAAATGAATGTCTAGGCTGTTATTTTACTACAATACTGAAGGGCATTAAGGTTTTGCTTGGGGTTAAGATCTAATCAAAACATACATTTTATTTATGTATTTATTTTTATTTTATTTATTTATTTATATTGAGACAGAGTCGCACTCTGTTACCCAGGCTGGAGTGTGGTGGCGTGATCTTGGCTTAGTGCAACCTCTGTCTCCCTGGTTCAAGTGATTCTCCTGCCTCAGCCTCCTGAGGCAGGGATTACAGTCTCCCGTAGCTGGGATTACAGGCATGCGCCATGACACCGGGCTAATTTTTGTATTTTTAGTAGAGATGAGATTTTGCCATGTTGACCAGGCTGGTCTTGAACTCCTGACCTCAAGTGATCTGCTGGTGTCAGCCTCTTAATGTACTGGGATTACAGGTGTGAGCCACTGCGCCCGGGCAAAATGTATATTTTAGATTTAAGAAAATAGGTTTCTTGTTAGCATATTACAATATTTATTCTATGTAAATAGAGGTTATATATGTAAGGATATAAAAACTTCACAGGTTTTAAAAACCATGGTATTTCATCATTTAAAGCAGGGATCAGCAAACTTTTCAGTAAAGGGATCGATAGTAAATATTTGCAGCTTTGCAGGCCATGGGATTTCTTCTCCACTACTGCTGTTCAACTCTGTCATTGTAGAGCAAAAGCAGCCATAGACAGTAATAAACGAATGGATGTGTTTTGTTCCAATAAAACTTTATTTACAAAAACAGGCAGAGGGCTGGATTTGGCCTGTAGGCTGTAGTTTGTAAGCCATGATGTGAAGGATGAAGTCCTCATTTACAGTTTTGGAAGAAATAGATCATGTTATAAAGATTTGGCTAAGAAATAAAAAAAAAAAAAGCTTTGTGCAATACTAATTCTATGTAATTATATTAAAAACATGAATAGTTGTAAACACATAAGAGCTTGGAAAAACCATATTATTATTCTTATTTTTTTATGGGTGAGAAAATTGAAGTTTTCATGATGTAGTTGCCTGAGGTCTCAGGCTAGTAAGATTCAGCCCAGGGTCTGCTTCTTCTGATTGTTAAGTTTACTGCTTTTTCTATGTGTTCTTTGCTGTCTCATGGCTTTGCCTGTCTTTGATCTCTGTGTCTCTGTCATATTGGGGTGGACAGTTGACATTTTTTCAATCCTGGAGACGTCAGTTTTGAAGCTGAAAGAACTAAGGGCTTTTATGAGAGGGGTAATTGATATCTTAAGGGTGATTGCAAGTTTTGAAACGAGTTTGTGTTTTAGTCTTTATTGTTGTTTTAATAGATTTTTTTCCTCTTTTTATGTGTTATAAGACTCTTCAATTTGGAGGGTACAAGATGAACATCAGGAAAACTGTCTGCTTTAGATAAAAGATGCATTTTTTCATTAGATTGAAAGTGTCTGTGCTGATATTTTTCCTATAAACGTGTTTTCTTTTCTCAATATTGGGTTGTAAAATTAAATGTCAAAGAGCCTCTTTATAATACTTCAAAAATACTTCCTTTATCATTAGGGGAATATTAATCATATCATTTTGCATCATAAACTGGCAAAGACTTTGATTGTTGAATCATTCTGGCATCCTCACATTTTTAATTCCAGGCAGAAAAAGCCTAATTGCTGAAAGATTGATTGGCTTATAATTCATGCTGAGTTGTAACATACCTAGGAGGAATCATCTAACTCTATACTTGATGAAGTAAACATTATTTTTACAGCGTGTTGACATAGAAACGTAGAACTTTTTTTTTTTTTTTTTTTTTTTTTAACTTGCCTTGAATAGCACTGTCAGGCTAGTTGACCTCCAAAATTCTTTCAAACCCTAGTGTAATTCTCTGGCACTTGAAGTCACTGATACTAGAGAGGCTCGCTTTCTTCAGTCATTCAATGATAAATTACATGTGTAAAGTACCAAATGCAGCTGGGCATTTATTAAGTGCTCAAGAAATTCTCATTCCCTTGTTAGTGATTTATCAAACTACCTTAATGTTTAGCTACATTTAGTGTCAGATTTCATCATCGCTCATTGAGCAATTGCACCACACCAAATTTTTAGGCTTGTAGGGTACAATTATCTGTAGTTAGATCTTTGTTGAATGATTTGAGAGGATAAACAGATGCAACCCCAGATGAAAGATATTCAAACAAGTTTATACTCTTCTCAGGTACCCAGAAGGCCAGTGAAATTTGAATATTATCCCCCAACAGTAACAGATGTGACACCTGCTTCCAGGAAGCCAGGCAAGAACTCATCCTGTTCTGAATGTGAATGGTATATACTTTTGGAAAGGCTATCACGAGCAACATGAAGTAGTAATCAAAGACATAAGATACGTGAATTAAATAATTCACATGTTAGAATTTTCCAAACTCTTAAAAATCATAACCAATGACTAGACTGGTTTTTAGAATTTTGTGGAAGAATTTAGAAAAATAACCATAACTATTTTCAAATGATCACGGAGTAAAGAAAACTAACAGCACCTTTCTTTTCTATGCTTACTATTGAGAATTCAGAAAAACTCTGGATGCTTACTAATTTCCACTGGTCAATATCTTATAAAATGCTTTTTACTTGTTTTATTTATATACTAGCTATATAAGTAGCTTATATTTTCCATAAAGGCCATCTCTCTATTTTAAAAAGTTTTCTTTTGAATTTCCCTACGGCTAATATATTTGTAGGGTCATGGTTCAGATAATATTGTTGTCTGACAACAAGTTAGAAAAGGAAGATAAAGGGCTCAGTAAGAGAACCAGGTCAGAGAGGAGCCCTCATTTGTCCTTAAGTCAGGTCAGTTCCTGGAGTTTGACTCTTCCTAGCTTTCTCCTAGTTGCTCCATACTTTTTGCTCTATCCGCTGACCCTCATGTTTACAGTCAGTAATATAACAGGATTGTAGAGTGCTAGAACCAAAAGTAACATCAGAACATGCTTTGGCTAAGTTTAAAAAGTTTTGTGTTTTCAGTTGTAAAATATGTGTGTCAATAATCAAATAAGAATTCTCATCCCTACCACACACCTACTGCAGGGAAACAAAAACATTGAAGTAGCTTAGAGCACATTTTGCAAATCCTATGTAATAACTTACAAAGATTTTAGAACAATGCAAAAATTCAAATGTAAGAGGTCATCCAATACAATGCGTATTTGAAGTAAAATACATTTCTGCTTCATGGTCTTCTGGTATAGAAATTTGAAATGAAAAGTGTGAGCCAAGTGTTGTTTTGAGGGCTCTATAAATTGGAAAGAGCAAAGAAAATATAAGCATATTAAGATAAATATTCAATTACTTGAAAGCATAGCATTTGTTTTAAAAAGTGTATGCCACTCTTTTCCCTTTAATCTATCAATGATGATTTTACTGTGGGTTCCAAAATGGCATTGGAAAAGTGCCACAGGGGGAGGGGCAAAGTTGATATATTTCCATTCCTGACAGGGTGTGTCTGGAAGCTTACCTGACCAGCTGTTAGCAGCAACTCTGAAGGCAAGAAGGTAAATGCTTGAATTGCCTGATATAATTTTTAACAATGAACACTGCATTGGAAAACCATTTTAAAGAATAGAAACCCAAAGGCGATGTGATTGAAATAGAAGGATACACTTTTTAAAAAATTAAGTCAAATACTTAAAAAAAGAGAGTTAGTTTTATGATGTTCTGGATTTTCTGCAGATGTGGCAGTCCTCACTGGGAGATATTAATAACACTTGTCGCCTCACTCAGCACCAACCACCTGGTCAGATGCCTGATGTATATGATTGATTTTTTAAAAAATGTAGATGCTTGAATAACTTTTTAAAGTTTCACATAACTTGACATATTGTATTTTATCTTTCAATGAATTATTTCTGAAACAGAAAATGGTATAATATTTAGAATATCTATATTTTAAACAATGAGAGTTTAGATTTTTTTTTTTTGCACCGTAAGTTGGAAAGCACTTTCGATGGTATCTTTCACAAGTATTTCTTTGTTTTTAGATATTGGTTATTATTTAGTTTGCTATAACCTGGTTTCAATATTTGTTCCTGCAGAATAGCATCTATCTGTGTAAAGTTTGAATTTCATTCTTGAGTTAGCAGTTTTGTGGGAATTATAGAAATTATGAGACATGAAATATTTTTGGAGTTAAATATTTTTCTTCCTACTATATATAGAAAAAAACAGTTTTACTCAGAATATTTTGGGTTGTTAGAACGTCTATGTTGTCTAAACCTTTACATTTTTACTACAAGGGAAAATTGTAATAAATGAGCTTTTTCTTATATAGTAAATGAACGTTTTCTTATATTGTAGTAAATGAACTTTTTCTAATATAGTAAAAATTAATAAAAAGTTGAATCTCTTATGCAGAATCTGTTAATTACAGCTGCCTGCAGAATGTATAAAGTTAATATGAAATACTAAATAATCTTCTAGCATATCAAACATTAGGATTATCTACAATGAAAAATGGGCAGATGATAGCAAACCAATTCATAAATATTATGAAGGGCTTTCATGTGCTGCCATTGTGTTCTTCACTGATGGATAAAAAGATGAATTAAAAACACTGAACGTACCTTCAAGATAATTATGATTTGGAAGTAAAGACAGCAGTATAAAAAATAATTACCTTACAGTGTGATAGAGGAGTTAAGGGAAACAAATGCTGTATGGTTATTGTATACAGTGGTGACTAATTAACTCTTTAGAGGGAGCGGTTGGAGGAAAGTGAAAGAAGGTTTTACATGTGTAATAAAGCCAGAAGGAAAGAAAACAAGCAAAATAGATCATTTGTTGATACCTCAAACACTGTAAAAGTGGAAAAAAATACCTTTAAAAAATTAAAAATGCTACACATTCCAGATAATTAATATTTTAAAATGTATCTTCAAAGCTAACAACATAAGTTAAAATCTTACAGGAAATATTTTTTTTCTTGTAAAAAATTGAAAGTAGATGAAGCTTTAAAATTAAGTTGAAAATACATTACTTTCAAGGTTTTGAAGTGATAGAAGAGAGCGCCAGAAAATATCGATAATTTTAAGTAAATAAGAGTAAAAACAGTTCTATAATAACAATAAAGAAAATAAATAAAGGAGGGTAACAGCTAGAGGAATTTTTTTTTAAAGAACAAGTTTGAAAAACATAAAATGTTTATATAATATGAAGAGTTCATAATGATCAATAAATAAATGATCAAGACTTCAATAGATAATTGACAAATAAGTAAGAGACAGTTAATATGTGAGAATTAATAAAGAGAAAAGAACGCATGGAGAAACATTCAAATGTTAGCAAGTATCAATGCCATGTAAATTTAAAAATAATACAATTTTCTTTTTATTTTTTAAGTTATTAAGAATGACAATAATATCTGAAAAAGGTGATTATGATATAGCTGTTTCATCTGTAACTTTTGGTTGACAGTACGAAAGTTAAAAATCTTTATAATACTTGACCTAGAAATCCCATGTTGAAAAAGATACTCTGAAGAAATAATATGAAGGGAGATAAAAGCTCTATTTATGACAACGTTTATTGTAGAATTATTCATATTAATAAAAACTGGGAAGCTAATTTAAATATCTAGCAATAAGATATGTTTAAATGTTTAGATATATCAATATAATGAGACATCATAAGGCCATTAAAAGAACATGTATGAAGGCAGCATTAGTGAGGATAAACACTGAAGATGCAATTCGAAGTGAAGACAAGTGAACATAAAATGTTCATATAAACAGACACACACACACACACACACATGAATGCAGTGATTGAGAGACTGGAAAGCGCATGGAGAAATAAAGGCAATTTATTTGTCAATATTATGAGGGCAAAATTCCTCATTACTATTATTCTGCCATCTGTATAACAAATTAGACTTTGAGAATAAAATACCTTCTTCTGCTTCATCAGAGGTTAAATCGTGAATCACTTACCTGGAAAACATTATAGGCAAATATATGATAGTATTTGTATCGATATAAAATGAATTTTTTTCTTTTTCTTCTGACTAGGAACTGCTTATCATCTCTTTCCTATATAGCTATGGTCAGAAGGAGGTGACGTTGGGGATAGTACATGGGAGATACCATGTAAGTCAGTCCCAATTAGGCTAAGATTGTTTGCAATCTTGAAATCTCAATCTATATTTATGATACATTTGCACAGATTTCAACGCAATTTGAGAAGGATTTTTTGAGTAAATTTTCAGTCTAGAGAAGCAACCCCCATAAAGATTGTAGGAATCTTTGGAGGACAAACTGGAGCTTGAGATGTGCCTTCCAGAGAGGGAGTTCGAGGCCATCCTGAGATGGACTCTCAGTGCTAGGGGGTCCTTTCTATAACCAGTGGCCTTGGTAAGAGACACAAACAAGACATGGACCTGCTGGTGGCATCTGCATCCCATAGAGCCACATGGTGGTCACTCAGGACACGGCCTTTGTGAGCACAAGTGTTATCTGCTCCAGAGGGTGGCCTGGTATAGGAGGAAAGAGGGTGACTTTGAAATCAGACTGACAGAACTGATTTGCACACCACCTGTGCCACATAGTGGTTGGATGTAAAATGAAAATTATTTCTAACTCACAGGATGTTTTGAAAAATAGAGACAATATTTGTGAATTGCCAGACATATCACAAGCTCAAATTAAACAGTAGCTGTTAGGACTATAATGTCATTGCGGGTGGAGTTAGCACCAATTACTTAAGCTGAATGAATTTTCGGGGACCTTACTATTTTAAAAGGTTATTTCAAGTCTGTTTGAAAATAATGATGACTGAAGTAAATTGCATACAAGTTTTTCAAGTTGTAGCTTACTAAGAGGCAGCCTGTGTGAGCAATTGCCTTTAGACTCAATCAAACAGTAACTTCTTTGTGCGGTGGATATTTTCCAGAGTAAACACCAAGTACGGCCTGTGAGTGCTTGGGGAGCATTTCCTAAATGCATCTGGAGCCAAAATTTCATTGTGAAAAATTTCTCTTCCATTTTCCATATACAGTATTCTTAGCTATTGGGTTAGGTACTAACTTGCAATGTCTTAAAATTAACTGCCATGTTTAGTAATACATCTACAATACATTTTAAAATTAAACTTTATACATATATGCCTACATGAACATCCCCCCACACATTAATACATAAGTACATAAGAAATAAGTGTAACTTTAATGTGTAACCAACACTCCAATTGAAAAAGGAACCAGTACCAGCTTCCTAGAAGTCTCCTTCATGCCTAGTTTACTTCTGTGCATCTTTTCCCAACTCTGGGTACAATGATGTTTTGTTGGCAAATTGAAATTAACCTTAATGGGGTATTTACACCATAGAAATCAGCAAACATTGTGAATCATGGATTTTTGTTGACTTTTGTGTTTTGAGGGATAGTTTACTAGTCTGCTGCTGTCCCTACCTGTGGCTAACCACAGTTCTCCCCACCCATTCCTAAGGGTAGCCACTCTCTTGACCTCTAAAACTGCAGATTAGTTTTGCCAGTTTTGGAACTTTATGTAAATGGAATCATACAGTATGAAAGTTTTCATGTATGATTTCTTTTTCTTTTTCTTTTTCGAGATGGAATTTTGCTCGTTGCCCAGGCTGGAGTGCAATGGCATGATTTTGGCTCATTGCAACCTTTGCCTCCCAGGTTCAAGTGATTCTCCTGCCTCAGCCTCCCAAGTAGCTGAGATTACAGGCATGCGCCACCATGCCCGGCTAATTTTGTATTTTTAGTAGAAACAGAGTTTCACCATGTTGGCCAGGCTGCATGTATGATTTCTTTTACTCAACGTTATGTTATGATGTGATGTGATGTGAGATCCATGCTATTTGTTTATTCTGCTGATGATGGACATTGCGTTGTTCCTGAGTTTTGGCTATTATGAAAGTGTTGCTATGAACATATTTGTACATATTTTTAAAAAATTCTCAAGGTGATTTTGCTACATACCTTTGAGAAATCTCTCTTACAATTACATTTTAGTATTATAATATTTAGATCTCTGCCTTTTCTATTTCTTGCTAAATGGGTCCTATTTTGAATCCAATTGATTCAGAATTTGTGATTTAGTCATTACTGTTTTCACATTAGTGTCCATGTAAAAGGCATTATTGAAATGCCAGGGGTTTGGTCTATGTCCTATTGCTCACCGCACAGACAGGCAATCACTGAGACAAGTGTTGCCAGGGAAGAAGGCTTTAATCAGATGATGTCAGCCAAAGGGATGGGGGATAAATCTCAAATCATTCTCCCTCAACTTACTAAAATGGGAGGTTTATATAGTGGGGAAGAGACGTAGCTACATATGGGAAAATAAGAATTAGGGAGCGGAAAGAAAGCAATCAAGATGAGTGAGGGTTCTGCCATCTCTCTGCATGGCATGATGTAAATTTCAGTTGCTTGATACTCTCTGGGAGGCCTGCCGATGGGTTTCCTGAGGAAGGAATTCAGATAAGACAAATGTGAGTTTCAAGCTTTAAGACCAGGAGGGTCAATTTCTATGTTTATTCATAAAGACCATAAACTCACTTCCATGGAATAATTAGGCTGATTTCAAAGGGATTTTTGATGAGGACAAAACAACTAACCTTAAATTTCTTTCTCTTTTCTTTTTAATTGCAACAACATAGCATAACATGACTTTTACTAAGAGTCTAAGCTTATTTTTAATAAATAAAAGCAATGTTAAAAGCTTAAAACTATTTTTTAAAGTGTCATATTTTAAAATTGCCTATTTGAATCTGTGTTATTAGAATAATCAAATCTTAAGGAGTGCTTCCTACAAAATACTCGTTTTTCTTTTCTATTTCATTTTATAAATTAATATCTTACTCTTCTATGCTTCTTAAACTACTCCTGAACCTGCGAATGCATTATCTGCTCTGTTAGGTCATAGATTTCTCGAAGGCAGAGATTGTGTCTTGTTCAGTTCATCCTTTTATTTAGAGTGACTAACCCAGTGGGAGAACTTCATAATTAGGTTGGTGTCAGATTTAGGCAGTTTCTAATTTAAAAAACTGACTCCTCCCAACGCCCCCCAAAACCAAACAACCCTTCAGAAGGTGGTTAGCAGATGATATTTTAATCAAGTCGTTAAATGTTCATTATTTGCTATGTTTCAGACTTGTATGTAAAGCCAGGAAAAATCTTCCTATTGTAAGTGCTTATATATAGTCATTAAACTTTAACAGCAACTGTCCAGCTGGTTTTTTTTTTTTTTTTTTTTTTTTTTTTTTTTTGGTTGTTTTCTGTTACTATTGTTCTCTCAACTCCCTTGGAAGGCGAGGCAGCATTAAAGCTGCACACAACTGTAATGAAAGCTTAGAACCAGGTAACACTCAGAAAAGGGAATTGTTGCTGGGGTGAGAGCATCGCAGTACTCCTGGAAAGTAGTTCACAAAGTTTATAGAAGCTTGATGCAGAAATGGGCAGAGAGAGTTTTGGAGAGTTCTGTAGCCCACAGAGTGAGTCAGTGTAGTGCCAGAATTAGAATGGAATGGAATGTGAAAAACTGTGTGATCTAGGAGGAAGCAGCCTTAGGCATGAGGAGGTCTTAGCCTTGCTTTGCTTCTGGACAGCTGCATGACTGTTGCAAGTCACTTCACCTCATCTGACCTCAGTATTTTTATCTTGAGAAGTAGGGAGTTGGCCTGCTTGAGTAGTCATGTCCTTTCTAAAGCAGGCAAGACTCTGATCATTCAGTTCTGGGAGTGCTCATGTTAGAAGACAGCAGGAGTGAAGCTAAGTGATTACCTGGAATATTTGAAGAGCCAGGTTGGAATCATTCAGTCTTTCTATCCAATCGCTTCTTTTCCTTCAATATAGTCAGGCTGCAGTCTTCTTTTAATAGCGGTGACCAAATGGCCAGAATGCCCTTTACCTTCTCCTCCTTTGATGCTGAAGATTTTGATCAAATATCAACCTAAGTTATACAACAAAGTTTTTAAAAAATATTAGACTACGTTTCACACAAAATTTTATCATTAATCAAAAGCCTGTGAAATCCCCCCAACTCAGACCATCTTTAGTTTGTTGGTTTTCTTTTCTTTGTTAGTAGACTTGTTACTATATGGGTAATGTGAGCCATGTGTAGAGAAAATATGCTGGACATCAAGATGTTTACCAATATATGCAAAGGTAGCTTTCTGAGATGTGAAGCGTTACTGAATTTTCAGACACATCCAGGACATCCATTACTCAAAAAACACCCACCAATTAAGGCATAATGCTCCTGAAAGCACTCTGGTAGTCTCTGATTACCCCGAAATTCATTTGAAAATACAAAGTATGTCTCAAACCCAGTTCACAGATGCAGGATGAGAACTGTGAGTCAGGTACAAACTTGGCAGAAATAAAATGTAAGAATAAAATGGACTATAAGCTGAATAACGCGGGAAAGTACCCACACAGCAGGCATGTGTTTGATCATCTATCATCAGTTGAGGGGCAAGTTAGAAATGGTAGATACAGTAGAAAGAGCACTAGTTAGTTTTGGGCCAAATATATGTGCTGTTTGATTCTGCAGTTTTCTTTTCTGAAAAAGAGGGAATGATCACATCTACCTTGCAGATTGTAGGATTAAAGCTAACATATGTCAGATATTTAGCACACATTAGACACATTTTTTTAAAAGTTACATAATGTTATCTTTTTGAATTAGGTTTTATAGGCTAAAAAAGTCTATTTTAACTGGCTGGGAAAGTGTTAAAATAAATTACACCATTCCATTCAATGCAGCAATATTTCTTCATGCTTATGGTGTGCTGTATCTGATGATAAAAGCACGAATAAGAGGATTTACATTTCTATCTTGGAAATACACAATATCTATAGACAAAGAGACAAAAGAAAAGGTATTTCATTTGAGAGGCATAGGTCAGTGGTGAGATCTACATATTCTCGTGATACTCTGGAATAGATTGGGTGGGGAAGGCAAGATACCTGTTCTTAGGAAGTCACTGTCTTACTTTGGTTCTATATTATCTGTGGTTCTACACTGTCAAAGAGGACATTGAACCTGGTGATACAGTTTGGCTCTGTGTCCTTACTCGAATTTCGTCTCACATTGTAATCCCCATAATCCCCACGTGTTGAGGGGGGGACCTAGTGGGAGGTGATTGGATCATGGGGGCAGTTTCCCACACGCTGTCCTCATGATAGTGAGTGAGTTCTCACGAGATCTGATGGTTTTATAAGTGTTTGGCAGTTCCTCCTTTTCTCTCTCTCTCTCCTGCCTCCTAATGAAGAAGGCACTTGCTTCTCCTTCTCCTTACGCCATGATTGTAAGTTTCCTGAGGTTTCCCCAGCCATGCGTAACTGTGAGTGAATTAAAATTCTTTCCTTTATAAATGACCCAGTCTCTGGTATTTCTTTATAGTAGTGTGAAAACGGACGAGTACACTTGGTGACATCAAAACTCCCAGCATCATTCAAGATTTATTGTTTCTTGAACAATATGAGTGATTGACTGAAGTGCCTCAAGTTCTGTAGTTTGCATGTGGCATGAGTCAAAAGGGGGTGAGAATGTTAACAAGGGACATGACCCATGGGAATTTGCTG
Organism: Macaca thibetana thibetana; assembly: GCF_024542745.1. Lineage (NCBI taxonomy): Eukaryota > Metazoa > Chordata > Mammalia > Primates > Cercopithecidae > Macaca > Macaca thibetana. The sequence goes on along the minus strand of NC_065595.1, from coordinate 16,554,397 downwards.
GGCATATCCTCAGTCACAGAGCAATGAGGGGAGAGTACAGGCAAAAGGTGTAAGCTGAACCAGCCACAACCTGTGGAGAACAATGAGATGAGATGATGTTTGCTTGGCTGCTAACTTGATAATAAAGAATGTTAGCCTTTGGCTTCATTTTGCCTGAATAAAGGGAGTTCTACCACAAAGTGGGTAGGATTGTGTCCCCTCAAAATATTAGTTAAAGTCCTAATCCCTCTACCTGTGAATATGACCTTGTTTGGAAATAGGATCTTTGCAGATGTAGTCAAATTAAGATGAGGTTGTACTGGCTTAGGATGGGCCCTAATTCAATGACTGCTCTCTTTAAAAGAAGAGGGAAATTTGGATACATACGTGGATGATAAAGAGAAGAATGTGAAGATGGAGGGAGAGATTTGAGTGATTTGTCTACAAGTCAAGGAATGTCAAAGTTTGCTGGCAACCACCAGAAGCTGAGAGAGAGACGTGAAACAGATTTTCCCTGAGAGTCCCGAAATGAACCAAATCTGCCGACATCTTGATTTTGGACATCTGTTCCCCAGAACCATGGGAGAATAAACTCCTGCTATTTAAACCACTCAGTCTGTGGTAATTTCTTATGGCAGCCCCAGGAAACAAATTCACACCACTAAATGAAAATAGATCCCTGTCTATCAATATCAATATCAATAAATATCAATATCAACACTAATGTTTATATACAGGGAAGATAATGACCTTAGTTTTCCAGTTCTTAATAGCATACTGAATAATTGTGCATGATTGCATTTCAGGTATGTAAAATAATAATTGTTTGTTCACTTATTTTCTTCCAATCATCATTTTCTCCTTCTCTCTCTCTTTTTTTTTTTTGGTTTTAGATCATTATAGGTTTTACAATGGACTCTCTTGTTGCAGCAAACACCAAATTTTGCTTTGATCTTTTTCAAGAGATAAGCAAAGATGATCGTCATAAAAACGTATTTTTCTCTCCCCTGAGCCTCTCAGCTGCCCTTGGTATGGTCCGCTTGGGGGCTAGAAATGACAGTGCACATCAGATTGATGAGGTATGTGTCCGCTAGGGTGCTACACAGGGTCCTAAACTCTGGGTCCACACTCAAAGTCAGATGCTAATCCCACTCAGGCAAGCCAAGGTGCTTATTGCACCCTGGGCTTGGTCAGAACCCATCCCGGTCTCTGAGTCTCTATTTGTATTTTCCCCACCTTACTTCCTCTTCGATCCTACCATTCTTAAAATCTCACTTAAACTTCTACCTTCTTTAAGGTGCTCCCCAACCTCATGTCTGGCAGCTTTTCTCATTCATCTCTATCTTTATCTCTGTATGCATGTCTGTCACTCTTTTCTCTATAATTACTAATACCAATATTGCCAGCAATTTTCAGTATGTGTATATGTCTTCTCTCTCACTCATTTCATTAAATAAATATTTATTAAGCACCATAAATGGTTAATTGGCTAGACAGCTTGGTGTCCTCCTGGACTCTTTCTCTCTCACTTTATACCACCTTTGTTAGCAAATTCTGTTGGCTTTTCTTTTGAAATATATCCATAATCCAGGCACTTCTGCCAGTCTCCTTGAGGTCTGAACCACCATCGTCTTTTCTCACCTGGATACTGCAACAACTTCCGGATGGGCTTTCCTGCTCCCACTGGCAATCTATCCTTTGCACAGCAGCCCAAGAGACCCTTTTAAAACCTGAGCCAGATAATATTTCTCATCTGTTCCAAAACCTGGATTTCTCATTTCACTTATGATAGAAGTTCAAGTCCTTACTTGAACTTAACTTAATGGAATAAGAAAGTAGAACACCAACTCTAAGTAGATGAATAAAGCAGAATGACCCCAGAAACACATTCTGTCTTAATCCATAAATTCTCCTGCTCCATGTTCAGGGGAGACAGCCTGATTTGTGCTCACAAGGATTTGCGCCACAAGGATCTGGAGATCTGAATCCCAGATAAGCCCTGTGACTCCATCTCTCACTTTCATCCCTCCTCACTGTACCTGTCACACTGGCCTCCTGGCTTCCTTGGGTAAGCCATGCCCATCTTATCTTGGGGCCTTTGCTCTGGGTCCCTTTGCCTGATGGCTCTTTCCCCTGGTAATTGACCTCAGCTCACTTTCTTCTTCAAGACTTTGGTCAGTGTTTATCTCCTCTACGGGGCTTACTTCGACCTCCTAATCTAGTGCTGTATCCTGAGCTCCAACCCCTAAGGGATACTTTTTTTCATGTGGCATTTTCCACCGTGTAACATACTGCATACAGTAATTAATTACTATGTGTCTTGATTTTTGTATGCCTCCTCCACTAGAATATAATCTCCTAGAGAGCAGGGATTTTTGTCCTAGAACAGTGCTTGGCTTAGAGTAGACACCTAATAAACATTTCTAGAATAAATAAATGAAGGTGATAAGAACAAATCCGCAAATAAACTACAAGTTCCCGTGGTTGGCCTTATACTTCCTCGGATGTAGCACATAGTGCAGGGGTTATGCACAAATCAGGCTGTTTCCCCTGAACATGGAGCAGGAGAATTTATGGATTAAGACAGAATGTGTTTCTGGGGTCATTCTGCTTTATTCATCTACTTAGATTTGATGTATTATTTTCTTATTCCATTAGCAAAACTTAGCTTTAGAGTGTAGTTTGCATCTTGCAGGGCAGAATCCAGATGTTCTTTCTTAGGCACTTGAGGGCACCTGCTGACCAACTGGGTCTGAGCAGTGCAGGATGTGACACCTGTCTCCTACCTTTCTACCAGGCTCTGGATAACTTGTCTTTTGCTGTCCTCAGTCCCTTGATTCATGTGAAACTCTAGATCAGCACTGTCCAACACAAACATAATGAGAACCACATAGTAATTTAAAAATTCTTAGTAGCTACATTACAAAAGTAAAAAGAAACAGGTGGGACTAATTGTAATAATACTTTTTTAACCTAGTATATGCAAAATATCATATCCACATATAATCAATATAAAAATTTTAATGAGCTATTTTTTTTTATACTATATTCAAGATCTGGCGTGTTAGTTTGCACTTACAGTCAATTCAGATTGGGTATCTATGAAATGCTCCATAGCTACATTTAACTTGTGGATACCTCTATATTCTTTTAGTTTGGTTTTATTTATTCATAAATGTTCTCCCAGGGTAGCAGTTGGTACTTCTCCTCCATTCCACCTCCCAGCCCAAGGACAGAAGCACCCACTTTCCTTTAAGCCGTTGTTGATTGTTTTGTTTGACTATGTAATCGTTGCCATTGTCTCACTACGAACATGTTTCTGAAGTTATTCAGGCTTCCCTCTGTTCATACTGTCTGAAAGACCCCATCCCGTTATCATGCAGGTACTACACTTCAACGAGTTTTCCCAGGATGAAAGCAAAGAACCTGACCCCTGTCTGCAAAGCAACAAACAAAAAGTGCCGGCTGACAGCTCTCTGGAGGGGCAGAAGAAAACGACAGAGCCTCTGGATCAGCAGGTGAACCGCCACCATAGTAAACTCTTGCCCTTCTTATTTATAAACTGCTCACTCTGACTGTAGGATATTAGGTGATAGTTGCTTATCCCCAAACATTAGACTCTGGATACCATCAACAGCAATGACCTCAAGTGGTCTGTGATTCCTTTCTGAGTATGGATCTCAGATGTCCTTGGCTATGAGCTAGTTTCCTAAACAGTAGGATCTGGTATCTTCTGCTTATGATAAAGAAACCTAGATCATCACTGTGTCACTCATCTGCTTCTACAGGCCACAGGGCCCCAACATAGAGCATGGTCAAAGATAAAGGTGGTAAGGAGTAGGGTCAGCTGTGGAATTCCTATCGTCTCCGTCCACCTCTGCTTGTTCCATTTTGTGCTGAAATCTGCACTGACAGACAAAACTTTTATTGGGTGCCTCATGCCAGGAGGAGGAAACATATTCTCCAGGGTATGCATCCCCCCTACCTTAGAAAGTTTAAAAGGAGGGTAGAGAGATGATTGTCTTTCTTTCTTTTTTTTTTTTTTTTCTGAGATGGAGTCTCGCTCTGTCGCCAGGCTGGAGTGCACTGGCACGATCTCGGCTCACTGCAACCTCCGCCTCCTGGGTTCAAACGATTCTCCTGCCTCAGCCTCCAGAGTAGCTGGGATTACAGGCATGAGTCACCGTGTCTGGCCTCTTTTAAATATAAAGAAAATCCGGGTGTGTCAGTCTGAAATATAGTGAGCATTGCTGAGTTCCCCAGATGTGTTTTTCCTGGATGATCTTGATATAGATGCGGGAGCCATAATCTTCCACTGGGACCGCTTCTCACCCTCCATTCCTCTGCTCTTCCCAGCTCACTTCCCCTGCATGGTAACAGAGACAACTGACATCTTACTAAGAAGCTCTGTCTTGCTTCTGTACAAAACACGCATCCTTTAGTTGTGTTTAGCTTTTCTGATAGACACTGTGAAGGTCACATTTTGTTTCTGCTTTCCTTAGGCTGAGTCCTTAAACAATGAGAGTGGGCTGGTCAGCTGCTACTTTGGGCAGCTTCTCTCCAAATTAGACAGGATCAAGACTGATTACACACTGAGTATTGCCAACAGGCTTTATGGAGAGCAGGAATTCCCAATCTGTCAGGTGAGTTGCACACAAATGGTGACAAAAGCTACCATGTAGCATACTATTTAAAAATCAGGGAGTAGCTGGGTTACTCACCTGCCATCTAGAACACAACCTCTTTGACAGGATGATGCGCTGTGGACTGGTGAGGTGTCCAGGACCTCCTTCTTTCAGTCCCACACTTTTGTTCTCTTCCCAGTGTTCAACGTGAGCATTGTGGGTGGAATAGAGTGGGTGAAAAAGGGTTGTGTGAGTAATGGAGACTTAGGAGCACTTGTGGGCTTGGTAATGGCATCCTCTCCTACTGTCTTCCTCAGTCAAGGTGCCTGGTTGCTGCGCTTTTCTCTCCCTTATCTGTTGGGTGCCCCCAAGACGTTTCTGTGGAATCTCCTTTTGCGCCAGGATCATGCTACCCCTGCAATGCAATCGTGTTCACTATGCTCTTTCGAGAGTAGGGTAGTGGGGGAGTGGAGAAGACTGCATTTTGGCATTTGGAGCTGAAAGGCACAGGACTTGTCTCTGTGGCTAAACAGCTTTGTACCTAGAGCAAGCTGTGTCTCCATCTGGGCTTCAGTTTCCTCTCGAATTACTAGAAGGAGGCATGTACTAAACAATAAATGTGGGGGATACGACCAATGGTCAAGACGTGACATGGCTAGTTAGTGAGGGACTAGCCAGGGGTCCGGTGGCCTCCTTTGGCCAAAATAAGTGTGCTCCCTTGCAATGAAAGTAAGATTTTTCATGCTGGATTTTTAAAAACTAGCTTTTTTTTTTTATGAGCTGTAAATTCACATATTAAACAATTCACCATTAAAAGTATACAAACCAATGGGTTTGGTATATTACATTACTGATTTTTTTTTAATTATGGTAAGATACACATAAAATTTACCATTTTAACCATGTTTATATGTACATTTCAGTAGCATTACTTACATTCACAATGTTGTGTAACCATCACCTTATCTATTTCTAAAACTTTGTTTCTCATCACTCTAAACAGAAACTCTGCAACCATTAAGCGGGGGTTTAATTCTTATAAACAGAAGCATTTTCCAGCCAAGTCTCTCAGGTTACTTGATATTTACCTTGTGATGGCTCCACAGATGGGTTGTTGAAATAAAAGGATATCCAGCAGGAAAGCCTTGTCCTGTTTAACTATAGACTGTTCATGAATAATGTTCAATATCCTCATTTGCAACTATAAAAACTGAAATGTCTCTGGCTAGTTTAAGACTGGGGATGACTAGAAACTGTCAGGCCTGTCCCTGCAATGTGAAATGACCAGGCTCATCTTTCTTGGGAGACTTCTCAGGAGAGCCTTACTCCTATGAGCATCGCTGCCTGATTTTATTGCACTATTTCCCTTTTATTCCAATTGAACAGGAATACTTAGATGGTGTGATTCAGTTTTACCACACGACAATTGAAAGTGTTGATTTCAGAAAAAACACTGAAAAATCCAGACAAGAGATTAACTTCTGGGTTGAATGTCAATCTCAAGGTAAGAAAGCCAAAAGCACGGGAGCTGGTATTGGTTTCCATTTAAAAGAAAATCAGTCTGCCTAGCTTTGCAGATTGCTGGTCTACTGGAGACCAGAGGTTCACATATGTGGACTGTGTTCAAAGCATGGTTTGCAGAATGAGACACCATCTCACACCAGTCAGAATGACTATTATTAAAAACTTAAAAAACAACAGATTCTGTCAAGGCTTCAGACAAAGGGAAACACTTATACACTATTGGTGGGAATGTAAATGAGCCATTGTGGAAAGCGTTTGGAAATTTCTCAAAGAAGTTAAAACAGAGCTATCATTCGACCCAGCAATCCCATTACTGGGTATATATCCAAAGAAATATATATCATTCTACCAAAAAGACATATGCACTCATATGTTCATCACCACAGTATTCACAATAGCAAAGACATGGAATTAACCTAAGTGTCCATCAGTAGTGGGTTGCGTAAAGACAATGTGCTACATATACACCATGGAATACTGCACAACCTTAAAAAAGAATGAAATCATGTCGTTTGCAGTAACGTGGATGGAAATGGGGGCCATAATCCTATGAATTAACACAGGAACAGAAAGGCAAACATTGTATGTTCTCACTTATAAGTGGGAGCCAAACATTGAGGACACACAGGCATGGGAAGGAACAATGGACCCTCCAGATACTAACTGGGGGCAGGGAGGGAGAGAGGAATGGGTTGAAAAACTACTTATTGGGTACTATGCCTACTGTGTGTGAACAACACGCCCATGTAACACACCTGCACATGTACTCCCTGTATCTAAAATAAAAGTTGAAATTAAACAAAACAAAACAAAACAAAAAAGCATGGTCTGAACAGCATCAAACAGTTAAACTGCTTGGATATTGCTGTTATTTATTATTGCAGTTTTGGTCTCTGGTCTCTCTGGCTCTGGGTGGGAAAGAAGGGAGGACACCAGCCTCATTAGGGCTTATCTTCTAGGTGAGGTTTACAGAATGCTCCCTTCTGCCGGTGCCTGTGTGAATTTGAAAAACAGAATAAACTCTCTTCCCTCCAGGCACAAAGTTAGTGACTTGAAGGGTCAGGTCAGGCTGCTGGACACAGATTAGACCCCTTTTTGATCACTGTTGTTGGACTGGGGAAGATGTTCCTGTGCAGTGAAAAGTTTGGCGGGCATGAGAGAGCACAGGTAGTGCATCGCGTCTGCTGTCTTCAGTGAGACCATGACCCCAGGCATTTGCCTACATTTTGGGTGGCTGGAGGCTGGGAAATGATAGTTGACTTATTTTAGGCTGTCCTTGGTACCAGAGCGACACTTTCGGTTCCTCCCTTCCATGTGGTGGCTTTCTCTCCCTGTCTCCTCTTTTTCTCACACTGACTTAGGGATGGGATACCCCTGCCTGGCCTTTCCTTGAGAGAAGTCTGTAAATTCCAAAATTATGGCTTCTTCCTTCTTTCATACGCCACAAAAATGACCATTCTTTCAAGGCTGTACTGAACTGTCAAAAGGAAAGCAATTCATTAACGAAGTTCATATTAAGGCCTGAATATGTACTTTCCCCTTAGTGAGTTAACTCCTCCAGAGTATGTTAAATGTAGATGATGTCAACCTAATCTATCATTATGGGATTTAAGTAGAGTTCTTCTTGAGATGGAAGATCTTTTCTTCTTAAGTCATCTGCAGACATTCAAGTAACTGGTGATTTGGTAGTTTGAGGTAGAAAAGGGTGTGTCACGAAGATGGGCCATTGCCTGCTAGCCTGGGGCTTTTCAGGTTGGGCTTAGGGCTGTATTATTGTGGAAGGAGTCCCAGAGCTGAGCTTAAAGGTGGAACGCCTGAGGACCCATTCCCGCCAGTCTTACTGCTTCTTGGCTGTGTGACTTCAGCTCTCCCTGGATGCAATCGATTCTTCTATGAAGAAGGGATAACGATACCTCCTTATAGTGGTATGGATCAATTAATTGATTAATGTGGGATGGAATGAGAAAGAGCATGTAAAAGTATCTATAAAATAGGTTTCATATCATGGCCTAGCACATTTATGTGTATTTTTATTTATATGTAAGCATATATCTTATGCTATGTTGAGTGCTTGAGACAGGAAGTTTATATTGTAGTTCTTTGTTCTCAAGGGAGCTTATCATATTGTCAGATGACTAACTATATAATTTGAAAGATAAACCATAGTATAAGATGTCTACTGATAAGTTCCAAACACAAGCAATACAGGGAATCAAAGGAGATTCCTTCTGTTACAGTGCTGTGATTGGACCTCCTGCAAGGTCGTGTGAGAGCCCTATCACTGCCTTTCTTACCTCCAGCCAGGACTATGAATTAATCTTCTTGGGTTAGTTCTTGAATGAGACACTCCCTAGTCTTGGGGGTGATAAGCTGCGTTAAAAAAAATTATCGGCCGGGCACGGTGGCTCACGCCTGTAATCCCAGCACTTTGGGAGGCCAAGGCGGGCAGATCACCTGATGTCCGGAGTTCAAGACCAGCCTGGCCAACATAGCGAAAACCCATCTCTACTAAAAATAAAAAAATTAGCCAGGCGTCGTGGCGGGCGCCTGTAATCCCAGCTATTCTGGAGGCTGAGGCAGGAGAATCGCTTGAGCTGAGAAGGCGGAGGTTGCAGTGAGCAGGGATCACGCCACTGCACTCCAGCCTGGGAGACAAGAGTGAAACTCTGTCTCAAAAAAATGAAAATTATCTATACAAATACTTTTGATGTAATTCATACTCAGGATGTTCTCTGGGATCTTTTCTTAGGTAAAATCAAGGAACTCTTCAGCAAGGACAGTATTAATGCTGAGACTGTGCTGGTCCTGGTGAATGCTGTTTACTTCAAGGCCAAATGGGAAAATTATTTTGATCATGAGAACACAGTGGATGCACCTTTCTGTCTAAATGAGGTACTGAATCAGAACTCACGGTTTTCTAGCTATCCAACTCATAATTTGCACTAGGAATGATGTGCAATATGTATACTCAAAAAGTTACAGCTTACGGCCGGGCGCGGTGGCTCAAGCCTGTAATCCCAGCACTTTGGGAGGCCGAGACCGGCGGATCACGAGGTCGGGAGATCGAGACCATCCTGGCTAACCCAGTGAAACCCCGTCTCTACTAAAAAATACAAAAAAACTAGCCGGGCGAGGCGGCGGGCGCCTGTAGTCCCAGCTACTCGGGAGGCTGAGGCAGGAGAATGGCGTGAACCCGGGAGGCGGAGCTTGCAGTGAGCTGAGATCCGGCCACTGCACTCCAGCCTGGGCGACAGACCAAGACTCCGTCTCAAAAAAAAAAAAAAAAAAAAAAAAGTTACAGCTTACATTTACAATAAGAACATTTTTCATTGATAAGAACCAGTACCTGAATTTCACTGAGTGTTTTTGTGCCAAGTGCTACCTGCACTGAGTAGTTTTCCATTTGTTATTTCATTTGTTCCCCCAAAGAGCGTTATGAGATGGGTGCTATTATGATTTCCACTTAGGATTTGAGACAAAAAATGGAAAGGCTAAGTTAGTTAGCCAGATTCATGCATTAGGATTCAATCTGTGAGCATTTGCCCCAGAAACCTGTGTTCTAAGATAGTAGATTTAGAAACGAAGGGTTGGGTCCCAGCCACCCACTTGTCGGCCGGCTAGCTTATTACCGGAGATGCATTTTTCTCTCAAGCACTGAATATCCCCATCTGCAGGTTGACGATCCCTCACCCACCACCTTGAGGTTATTGTGAGATTTAAGGTGCCTGGGGTTGTGCCTTCCCAGGAGCAGGTGTTGTTATTTAAGATGGAGATGATTCGCACTTAACGATGGCTGCCCTTGGTGCTGTGGTGGGGTCATCCAGGCCAGCTGGCGTGGAGTAGTGTGAGGCCAAGAGGCTGGGCTGGGGCAGGCCCTACAGTGGGACAGCTGGCAGGGCGTGTTTCTGCTGACTTAACAGTGGAGATGCTTTGATAGTAAGTTTACCAATAGTCTTCTTGGGAGCTGAAGAACTGATTAAAAAACATGGAAAGGGCCAGGTGAGGTGGCTCATGCACGTAATCCCAGCATTTTGGGAGGCTGAGGAGGGAGAATCACTTGAGACTAGGAGTTTGAGCCTAGCCTGGGCAACACAGGGAGACCCTGTCTCTACAAAAAATAAAAAAAAAAAATAGCCAGGTATGGTGGTCCGTGCCTGTGGCCCCAGCTACTCAGGAAGCTGAGGTGGGAGGATTGCCTGAGCCTGGGAGGGCACCACTGCACTCTAGCCTAGGTGACAGAGCAAGACCCTGTCTCAAAAACAAACAAGCAAACACCGCCCCCCCAACCCCCGTCACTCCACAACAAAAAAAGACACTGAAAGATAAAGTGTTGGCAAAGTAAGGGCCACTGATGAGTGGGCAGACTCTTGCAGTCTGGATCCCTGGTGTGGCTCAGGACTTCTGCAGGACCTTCTCATCTTTAGGAACCCCTGTCCTCAGTGAAGCTGGGACCATATGAATTTGGGAGCTTCCCATAGCCATCCTGTGACTTCCTACCTTGACTACTACAGAAAGAAAACAAGAGTGTGAAAATGATGACGCAAAAAGGCCTCTACAGAATTGGCTTCATAGAGGAGGTGAAGGCACAGATCCTGGAAATGAGGTACACCAAGGGGAAGCTCAGCATGTTCGTCCTGCTGCCGTCTCACTCTAAAGATAACCTGAAGGCTCTGGAAGAGGTAAATCTTCATTTCCACATCTCTACAAAATATTCAATGATAGATCCTCAGAGAACAACGCTGTCTACCACCGACCATCTTGAGGAAATACAGTACCTCAGCTGTCAGACATCAAGGAATGTATAAGAATCTGCATTAGATTAGATATTTATCCTCATTTGTTTAAAGTAAACAACAAAAGCCAGAAATATTGGGACTGGGGTTTCTTCTTTAACCTCATAGCTCTCTGCCACTGTTTTAGCAAACTGAGGAATCTGGGTTCTGAGTAACTTGAGAAGTTTTTAAGCTTTTCCTTTTCTCTGAATATCCTGACTCTGGCCTCTTACTCATACCATTTTTCTATAGCTCAGTTAAAGAATTAACTGAATCCTGTTTTGGGGAATAGGTACCTTGACAGAAGCGTAGAGGTGACCCCAGAATTGATTGCTTGCCAGGCAGGAATTAATAAAGGCTGGAGAAGCTCAGCTACAGATTTTGTCCAAGGGGGTAAAGAGATAAAGATAGAAACAGAGAGAAAGTGAGAGAAATACCAATATAGCAGGCAGAGTAATTACAACATCAGTAACAACCATTATTCAGAATTTGCTATGCGCTATCACTGTGTTAAGTACTTTATACACATGATTTCGTTAATGCTTGCAAGAACATAATCGTATTATCTCTGTTTTATGGAAGAGGAAATTTAACTTCAGAAAATTAGGGCTTGGCCACAGCACCCAACTAATCGACTGAGCTTTGCTGTGCTTTGAACATTTGTCTGTCAAACACCAAAGCACACTGGAACCTGAGTTGTCCCCTAACTCTTTGCAAAGAGGAAAGATATTTGCTTGAAGTTTTAAATGAAATCAGACTATTCTCTGGCTTAGAGGAAGGCCTTGAAGGTCGTCACCCACCACTGAAATGGACTCAGGCACCTTTAAGTAATTGGGGCATTCTTTGCGGTCCCATAATCCGACGCTAAATATTATTTCCTTTCTCTTGTAGCTTGAAGGGAAAATCACCTATGAAAACATAGTGGCCTGGAGCAGCTCAGAAAACATGTCAGAAGAATCGGTGGTCCTGTCCTTCCCCCGGTTCACCCTGGAAGACAGCTATGATCTCAATTCCATTTTACAAGACATGGGCATTACAGATATCTTTGATGAAACGAGGGCTGATCTTACCGGAATCTCTTCAAGTCCCAATTTGTACTTGTCAAAAATCATCCACAAAACCTTTGTGGAGGTGGATGAAAATGGCACCCAGGCAGCTGCAGCCACTGGGGCTGTTGTCTCGGAAAGGTCACTACCATCTTGGGTGGAGTTTAATGCCAACCACCCTTTTCTCTTTTTCATTAGACACAACAAAACCCAAACCATTCTCTTTTATGGCAGGGTCTGCTCTCCTTAAAAGGGAAGCATTGTCTAGTACTTTAGAGCTGGAGGAAAATGTCAGTACAATCTTCCCCTGGCATAAGATGGGCATTTGAGTTTTTGGTAATATCTAAAGCATCCCCTTCATCCTCCAGCCATCAGCCTGTGCTTATCTTCATCTTTCCTTCACCCTGTAGCTTATTTTCGTCTGAGTCTGTTAGTATTGAAGGGCTATTGTTCTCTACCCTAAACTTTCAAGCGTATAGATTCACCCTCTGTGACCTGAAGGTCAACACAATTCAGAACAGTACCTACCTCCTTTTGAAGGAATCCTAAAAGTTCAGGTCATTAGACCATTTCTAAGAGATAGCAAACTCAGAAGCCACTTTAACATGGGCAGCAAGAGAACATGTGTGACTGGAATATGTTTGGAAACTCAGCTCTCTTTCTGGGGTAGTTATGATTGTGGTCATCACTGGGCAAGATGCCCTGTTTCTTCCTTTGACAGCTACTGCATGGAAGATGTCCTGTGAGGTCTTTTCACCTAGGAGAAGGTAGGGCTTGGGTGTATTTAAGTGATAGCTCAAAGACGTATGAATGCCCCAACCAGCACTCACTTCGCACAGAGCAGGGGAATGATATTTGTCTTGTGATTTTGATACTGACCCAGGAAAGTGGCTAGTGGATTTAGAGGAGGTTTATCTCAGTTTTCCTTGTTGGGTCCCCCAACATTATCATCAAACACTTCCCTCTGTCTCTCCTCCCGCTAGCTCCAAGAATTCCCACCTGTGGCTAGTTCCTCTTACACACCCAGCACAGGCAGGTGTGGAGAGGAATGCTGCTGCCATTGTGGATGGCTGGCCTCCTTGTGCTCCTCTCTCTGCCCTCTGGCCAGGTGGACTTTTGTGTCTTCCCAGAGGTCTCATTCCAGGCCACATGGTGAGAACAGGCTTGAGCCTGGGCATGGTGTCCATAGAAATGCTTGTTGGCTGGGCATGGTGGCTCATGCCTGTAATCCCAGCACTTCTTGGGAGGCCAAGTCAGGTGGATCACTTGAGTCCAAGAGTTCAAGACCAGCCTGGGCAACATATTGAGACCCTGACTCTACAAAAAATACAGAAATTAGCTGGGTGTGGTGGCGTGCACCTGTAGTCCCAGCCACTTGGGAGGCTGAGGTGGGAAGATCACTTGAGCCCAGGGCGTGGGCGCTGCAGTAAGCTGAGATGGCGCCACTGCACTCCAGCCTGGGTGACAGAGCGAGACCCTGCCTCAAAACAAAAACAAAAACAAAAACAAAAACAAAACAAACAAAAAACCCAAAAAGCCAAAACAAAACCTGAAATCCTTGTCAAGAAGGCCATTGGGTTCATCTCAAATTCTAGTCTACTGAAGCCCTGACCCCTGAGTGTTCCTACTCGCGGACTCAGGAACTCTGTTCTCTGGTGTGGTAATGTAAGTTCCTCATTTCTGTCTTAGCTGAATGTTCTGCCGTGACCACTGACATGTCTGACTCACATCTCTTTGGAGTCAGTCTCTTTCCTAGCGAGGTGGGTTTCAGGTCTTGCTTGTGGCTCAGTTTCCTTGGCCCACCTTGTGGCTGTTCTCCTCCCAGCTGCCACCAAGTCATTCAGTGTGGCCGCAGCAGTTTTTTGTGGGAGAAGGCAGGTGAACCACACCTGCTCCCAGGCTAGCCTCCTCTCCCTTTTCTCACCTACCCCAGTGATTTCTTTGTGCTCTGAGAGACAAGTTCCACATTCTCCATACAACCCTCTCATTGTTGAAGCTCATGACCTAAAACAATTCGTTGTTGGTAACTGAGGCAGTTTGAGTCAGTGCCTTTTCCAGAATGCATGTCCCATGGGTCACATTTATTTCAGATAACCAAAAACTTCATGTCCCCTGTGGTTCCTTTTGGGGTTGACATTTTGGGGTCTGTTTCCATGTTTGACTTGGCATCATTGCCAGACACTGAGCTGGAAACCATGACCTGTATATAAGCCTGCATTGCTCGGCATTTCTTTTGTTCTTATTCTTTTACTTGGTAAACACTTTTTTTTTTCATTTATATCGGGATTACTCATATTTTAAAGCATGAGAGGGAGAATGTATCTATTTACAATAATGAGGAAAATTAAGAATCTTAGATTTTTATGTAAATCATAAACATTCTTTACTAACTTTTGATGTATTAAAAAGTTTCTTCTGAATGAATAAAGCACTTTTATTATTAGTTAAAATATGTACGATGTGTTGCCAACTGATTTTTTCAGGGATATGAATCTAACTTCAAACTGTTTCATCCAAAAATATAAAAATACATAATCTATGAAACTAACAATTCATTTCAGTTACACAGGAAAAAATACATTTTGCCCCAGTAATAGTTTCTCCCAGCTTTCCATCATAATTACCCTATGAAGGCATATAAAACAGATGAAAACTGACAATGCTAAAACTGGAGTGATAGCCAGCTGATCATCAGAATATAGAAGAAATTTCTACTGACTACAAGTTTTTCCTTTTTTTTTCTTTGAGATGGAGTCTTGCACTGTTGCCCAGGCTGGAGTGCAATGGTGCAATCTTGGCTCACTGCAACCTCTGCCTCCTGGGTTCAAGTGATTCTGAAGCCTCAGCCTCCCGAGTAGCTGGGATTACTGGCGCCTGCCACCACGCCTGGCTAATGTTTGTATTTTTAGTAGAGATGGGGTTTCATCATGTTGGTCAGGCTGGTCTCGAACTCCTGACCTCAAGTGATCCACCTGCCTTGGCCTCCCAAAGTGCTGGGATTACAGGCTTGAGCCACCACACCCGGTCCCTGCTGAGGACAAGTTAACGAGTCTGGGCCGTGAGGCATTGTTGAGGGGTCATCAGCATCTCATTGCCAGTGAGTAGTCTACCTGTTTCCTCCCATTGCTGCCTTCCTCTGAGTTCAGAAACATAAGCTGTCTCCCAACTTGAATTTTGGACGTCTATCTCTTTACTTTGTACTTGCTGCTGTCCTTTACCCTCTGTCTTTCTTACAAGTTAGTTTGTTTTTTTTTTTTCTGCAGCCGTTTGAAGACTGAATGACCTCCCAATTATGATTTGGAAGAAGGTGAGGACAGGCATTTGTTCCTTTCATCCTAGGCAGTTTAGTCATCAGAAATAAAATACTTTTGGTGAAGCCAAGGACAGGAAGAGCCTTGGTGGCAGTGTTCTTGGATATTTTATCTACGCTGTCTGTTTAAGTGTCCCAGACCCAGGCCATACAAGGAGGAGGAGATTTACCTGAGCCCAGCAGAATTACACTAGATGGAACCCTTTCAGACACTGGAAATTATGCTCCAAACAGGGAGATCTTGACTCTTCATTTTTCTTGCACCAGCAAGATTGACCCAGCAATATGGTGCCCAGGGGTAGAAAGAACATATAAGTTGGTAGGCTGATATAATTGCTGGAAAGCCAACCAGAGAATGATTTTAAATCAACAAGAAAATGAACTCCCCACTTCCTCAGTTTAAGGTTTCCTCCGCATAGCAATGTTGACAGGTAGAACAGATGAGGTAATATAGATTCAAAGACAATTGTTTCGCTTATGCTGACTGTAAATATTCTGGTAAGAGACACATGGACATATAGTACTCCACAGGCTCCCTAATACATCCAGAATCTGTATGTTCAATTGCATTTCAAGTCCTCCTTAGAATTTCATACACTGTCTAGTGCATACTTCTCAAACTCCTCTGTAGTTTTTTCCTTGAGCTGGGACAAGCCAGAACATGTGTTGCTTCATTCCTAATTGCTGTTTACAGCTTTTGCATGCTGGTATTTTTAAAAATTACAGTGTCATTAACCCGAGGCGGAGGTCCAAATTGGACCAGCAGGGTGAGGAAGCTTGTGCAGTTGTCTCAGTGGATTTCTTTGCTCCACACTTGAATGCCAATTCCAGATGTGTTCTTGATCCACACCACTCATCTGGCATTCTTAGTTTCCCAAATCCGTTTTATTTTCTCCTTTCTCAATTAAAAGAATCCAAATCCTCTTTTTACCCAATAAAAATAGAAAATATCCCCAAATGTGCACACTTAAGTATATTAAGCATATTAATATATGTATTAAGCATATTAAGTAACTCTATTCACAGTGTTTATATGAAGCATAATATATCCTTAATATTTAATTTATAAATGCTCATATTCTAATGCAATAAATTTTCCATTTAAATAATGTTTTCTTTCATATGCATCAACAAAGCTTTAGCTACAGATAGGTGAAAAGGATTTGAAAAGCAACCCAGTGCACAACAGTGGGGCTGAGAAATTCGCACACCCCTTGTTGACACACATAAGTTCTGAACAGATCATTCCGTGTTCAAGATTAAATAAGTGGAGACAAAAGTATAAGGTATGAAAAAAATAAGTGCTGAATAAGAAGAGATATATCATGTTATAAATGAGAGAGAGAGCAAGAGGGAGGGAGGGAGAGAGAGAGGCTGACTTCATAAAATGATATACAGCAAGAACTGGAAGAAACTTTTAGAAAGCTTTTGGGCATAATTAATAGGATTTAAGAAGACACAAAATCTATGGAATAGGAGTGCAATGCTGCGAAGATAAACTCTGATAAGATGTGAAAAAGCTAAATGAGATAAAAACAGACCACTAGGGAATGAAAAAATGCAATAGATGCAATAGAAGAATTTAAATAGACTTTAAAGGCAATAAAGAAGCAAAACTGAGACACTGGAAACTTTAGTTAGTGATGAATAGGGTGTATTTGAGTGTGTCTCTTAGAATGTATGGGAAATAATAAGAGAGAAGTTGGTAGATATAAAGAGAGAATAGAAAGTAAACCCAACAACTATGGTGTTTCTCAGGAAAAAAGAAGACTAATTGGCATAAAGTCAACAATTCAAGACATGATGGAAGAAAATCTTTTTAACTTGGATAGTCACAGGATCATACTCAATGATTCCCTCTTCCCCTGCAGAGCAAAAATAGACATGCTAAAAAACTTTAAAAGATTGAGAAAGTAATCCTATCAGCATTTGGGTAAAAAAAGAAATAGTTACAATGTATAAAGGATTAAAAAAAACCAGATGAGCATCAAACTTCTGTTTTGTACAAAATTTCTGAAGATAGTGAAACTTAGTGTGCAGGTCTGAGGGAAAATATGTGATTAAATAATTTCATATCTAGGCATGTTGGCTTTTTTGTATGCATGAAACAGAAAGCCATTCTCAGATCTATTTTGGTGTATGTGAGTGCAGATATACTTTATCTTTAGCTCCTGACATCATGAAACAGAAAGCCATTCTCAGATCTATTTTGGTGTATGTGAGTGCAGATATACTTTATCTTTAGCTCCTGACATCATGATGTAAACATCACAGGAATTAAAATTAAATGCATGTTGTTCTGAGTGGTATCCAATGCAGTCAAAGACTCGGAAAGCTAGTGTATTAATCCGTTTCCTACTGCTAATAAAGACATGCCCAAGACTGGGTGATTTATAAAGAAAAAGAGGTTTAATGGACTCACAATTCCACATGGCTGGGGAGGCCTCGCAATCATGGCAAAGGAGGTAGGAAGTCAAAGGAGGAGCAAACTCATGTCTTACATGGTGGTGGGCAAGAGAGCATATGCAGGGAAACTCCCCTTTATAAAACCATCAGATCTCATGAGACTTGTTCACTATCACGAGAACAGCACGGGAAAGATCTGCCCCCATGATTCAATTACTTCCCACTGGATCCCTCCCGTGACACCTGGGGATTATTATAATTCAAGGTGAAATTTGGGTGGGGACACAGAGCCAAACCATATCAGCCAGTAAAAAAATTCCTTCAGTAAAACTATGACCTCAGTTGATAATCAATGGAAGAAGAGAAATTCCTCATTTAAAATTCTCACTATGCCCAATAATTGTTGGCAGCTGTGACTTTTTCCCTTAGCACTGGACTTTTTACAATGTTGGGTTCAAGCATGGAATGAGTTTCAATATCCAGAATAAGACTGCAATCATGAAATATCTGAACTGGGACAATAATAATACTAACACTTTTTGTGCTTATTGTATGCCAGCTTTGGTCGAAGACCTTTATGTTCACTAGTCCATTTAACGTTCTCAATCATCCTAAGAGGTGGGTTATTATTATTATCCGCCCGTAACCAATGAGGAAACCAAGGCACACAGGGATTAAGTAATTTGCCTAACATCCCTCAGATAGCAAATGATTGAACTAGCATTTTTAACCAGGCTGTCTGGCTGGATGTTATACAGAAGATGTATCACCACCACTCAATAAAAGTATCAAGAAGTAGAAGTTCCCAACAAGGTTTGTAACCACTAATACGCTTGCCCCAAAGCACATCCAGGCCATACCACCGTTAAACTGCCAAGGCAAGTTGTGGTAAACCCCAAAGCAGTATTCATAGATAGTTTAATGAGGAATCGCAAATACAAAGAGAAACGTACAACCCAGATCTCTCACATGATTGTAGAGAATAATCACATGAAAGAAGGGTATCAGCCTCAATGGGGTTAACAGGTTAAGCAAGAGATTTTAAAAAATATATAAGTAATATACTTGATAGCATCCATATATCAAGAACAGAGTATTATTAAAAATATTCATCTAGAGTTTCTGGAAATAAATTTGATTATTACAATTAAGTAGATTGAATAGTAGAAAGAAAATAACTGGAGAGTTAGCTGGTAGATTGAGCTGTGAAATTGTACAAAATGTAGAATAAAAGGATAAAGGGATCAAAAGTACTTAAAAATGTTGGTCAGGTGTGGTGGTTCATGCCTGTAATCCCAGCACGTTGGGAGGCCGAGGCAGGCGGATCGCCTGAGGCCAGGAGTTTGAGGCCAGTCTGGGCAACATGGTGAAACCTTGTCTCTACTAAAAATACAAAAATTAGCTGGGTGTAGTGGCACACCTGTAATCCCAGCTACTTGGGAGGCTGAGGCATGAGAATCGCTTGAATCTGGGAGGTGGAGATTGCAATGAGCTGAGATTGCTCTACTGCACTCCAGCCTGTGTGACAGAGTGAGACTCTGTCTCACAAAACAAATGAAAAAACAAACGAAAAAACAAACAAACAAACAAAAACCTTAAACATGTTAAGAATCATGTAAGGTAGTTTAAAGGGTCTCAACATTTATTAAAGGGCATTTCAGGAAAAAAGAACAGAGAGATAACTGAGGAATAGAAATACTCAAAGAAATAAGAAAAACAATGTACAGAATTGAAAACAGTCATGCATTCTCATTTTGAAAGGACCCATTCAGAACCCACACTTCCACACTGTGGCAAAATTAAAGAAGATCAATATAAAAATAACATATTCTAAAAGCTTTTTGTGTTAAAAGGTCAAATTTATAAACTGGAACGAGAATCATATACAGTTTAGCTTTCTCTTTGTCCTACAAGAAGACACAGACCAATATTTTGAATTTCTGGCAGAAAACAATACTATAAACTGAAATATTTACCCATTAAAAACTTTCATTCAAGTGCGACGGCAAGATGCATGAGCAAGCACTCTAAGTTTACTATCTGAAAACTTTTACCTAAAGGAATGACTAGAAGTTCTGCTCCAAAAAATTTAAAAAAATGAATTGGCTAAAAAGTATGGAATATAAGTAGCAGTGATGCAAAAAAGAGAGTAAAACATGATTGAAGATTAAATTAGAATTAATAATTTAAGAATTAAAACTCAGATGATCTCACATTGAGAGGTAGAAGATAGTAGGCTTGAGGAGTACAAAGGGAATTATGGAGAGAGAATGGAAGGAAGGAAATAAAACCTCTGGGGTTCTTGTTCTTTTCAGGGGATGATGGGGAAAATAGTTTAACCCTGGACATTAATTTAAAAATTATGTACAATATTTGTGTTAAACTAAACTATAACCAGTTGAAGATTGAAGTGGAATACATAATCTCCAAAACAGTAGAGGAAAAAAAAAAAAGAAAAATACTTGAAAAAAAATCAAAGGAATATAAAAAAAAAAGAAAGTAAGAAAGCATAGCACATATGAAGCATAAAACAAGACAGCAAATAAGTACAAATATGACCAGTCTTAAGAAATGTGGATGTTTTAAATTGGCCAGTTGAAAGAAAGACTGCATTAAAAAGACAAAGATCTACTTATAGACAATTTATAGGACACAATTCTAAAACAGTAAAAACAAGGGGATTAAAATGATAGAGAAAAACAGGCAATACAGAAGTATTAAAAAGAGAGAAGTAGAAATAACAAGAATAACACCAAAAAAATTCTACCCAAAGTCCAAAACAGTAATAAGAACAAATATAAATATTTCAGTTTGATAAAAGACGCCATGTGTTAAAGGTAAAAAATAATATCACCTAATAGCATAATTCGAAAATACAGGGAGGTACAAATAAAAGAAGAAATGGAAACATTTACAAAAATAGTGAATAACTTTAACACACCTTTTCTAGTGATCAATAATTTAAGTAGAAAAAATTACACAGAGAAAAATTTAAACTTTTATTTTATTTATTAGGAAACAAAATAATTAAAATGTGTAAATTGTTGTATTCCCCAGAATTTTGAAAAAAGAAGAACATGCTTCACAAACCCAAATAAAGATGAAAATAATAAAGACAAAAGCAGACATATAAAAAGTGAAAGACAAAAGCTTAAAAAAATTAGAGTTATGACAAAAAGAATAATGACACTAACCAACAATTTAGGAACAAGAAAGGGATATATGCTATTTTGTATTTATGGAGGTATACCTTTAGGGTAAATTCCTAGGAGTTGCATTGCTGAGCCAAAGTACCATTGCATATGTAATTTTCTTAGCTATTGCTAAATTCTGGTTATAAGGATTACACCATAGCACTCCTATTAGCAATAATATGTATCTGCCTATTTCTTCACAACCACACCCACAGAATGTCATAAAGGCTTTGGGTGCCTGCCAAACTGATAGATAAAAAATACTATAGTAGTATATATTTAATTTAAATTTCTCTTGTTTTGAGTGAATTTATGAGCATGCAATCACATGCTCTGTCATTTATATATCTTTCCCTGTGTTATGTCTGTTCTTTTTTTTGACATTTATATAGGTGCATTTCTTCTTGATTTTTAAGAGATTTTTATGAGTTACGAAGATTAACCCTTTGTATTAGAATTAGCATAAACCTTTTCTCAGTTTGTCAGTTCTCTTTGACTTTGCTTATTAAATCTACTTTAAAGATTTTTATAAGCTGAATATACTAATCTTTTCTTCTACTGCTTCTAAATTTTTAAAATCAGGTTTTCCTTAGTTCCAGGTTTTAAGGTATTTACCCATACTTTTTTCAATTACCTGTATATTTTCGTTTTTAAAATTTAGAGCTCAGATTCAATTGAAGCTTACTCGGCATGAGATAAATTTGAATGCTATTTTAATCTTTTTCCAAATGGCTATTCAGTTGTTCCAATACTACTTATTAAAACATCTGTCTTGGCCATGCACGGTGGCTCATGCCTGCAATCCCAGCACTTTGGGAGGCTGAGGCAGGCAGATTACTTGAGGTCAGGAGTTAGAGACCAGCCTGGCCAACATAGCGAAACCTCATCTCTACTAAAAATACAAAAATTAGCTAGGCATGGTGGCGGGTACCTGTTTCCCAGCTACTCGGGAGACTGAAACAGGAGAATCACTTGAACCCACCAGGTGGAGCTTGCAGTGAGCCGAGATTGCATCATTGCACTCCAACCTGGGTGACAAGAGTGAAACTCCATCTTAAACAACAACAATAACAACAGCAACAACAACAACAACATCTATCTTTCCCTTTGGGATTTGAATTGCCACATTTATCATGTACTCAATTTCCATATGTGGTTAGGTCTGTTGATGGATTTACTAGCCTCTTCCTTTGGTCTGTTTATTCATGTGCCAACATCAGTGTTTTAATTATGGAAGTTTTGTTGCTTTTCCTTTGCAGTGTTTACCTATTTATTCTTGTTTGTCTGTTTTTCCATATGAACTTTAGAATCATATTGTCTTGCTATTTTACTATATTTTCTCTCTTTAATTTTTCCTTGTGATATTTAGGAAAGTTTGTATTTTTGTTCTAGACATTATTTTTATGCTGTATTATGACCTAATGGCCTCACGTTACCCTTTTATTTACTTAGGCTTTTATCATTTTTAAGTGATATCTTTTGACGCCCATCTGCTGCCTGAGTAATAATCAACAAATTTATATTCTACCTTCTAATTTTCTTGCTAGCATTTCCTCTCACGTTTTTTGTCATTTTTTTTAACTTTGGCAGCACATATAAAACATAGAACATGTATATATTACTTTCCTACTCTTATTCATGTGTTTGCTTTAGTCTTAGAGCTATAATAAAATATATTTGTGCTATCAGTCTTCTGCTAAAGTTTCTTCAATTTTTTTTTTTTTTTTTTGTTACTGGATGAAGCTCATCCTCTGGTAGATTTCTCAAGAAGGGCTAACAAGTACAATATTCTCTAAGTTCTTGACTGTTTAACACAGTTTCTTTATGGTCATGAAAGACCATTCATGAAAGAGTACTTTTTGATATATAAAATTCTTGGTTTGGATTGAATTGAATTGGTTTGAATATCTTTATTGCTCCACTGGTTTGTATGTTGTTCTCAAGAAGTCTGATGTTAACTTGCTTTCTTTACTTTATATTGACTTGATTCTCTCTCATTCTCTTTCTCTCTTATCTTTCCCTCTTTTTCTCTTCTCTGCAGATGTTAAGACTGATTTTCCACAATATGTCTTAGACTTCATCATTCAGGGTCAATTTTCCTAGGTACATTGTAGGCCATTTCAATACACAGATTTGGGATTTATTTTATTTTTGAAATGTTTTCTTGGATTATAGCTTTAAATATCATTTCTACTCCACTGTTTTATTTCTGTACTTCAGAGACCATGGTTACACATATTTAGATTTATTTGCCTGTCTTTATTTCGTTCTTTTATCCTTTTACTGTTCTTTATTTTGTTTTTGTTCTCTAGCCTATTTTTTATTTCTCTTCTCTATGTTCTTTATTGTACTTTCTCCTGTAGGCAACTGGTTGTCTAGGCCCATTTCTGAGATGATTTTGTTATTTTTATTATTTCTATTTAATTCAGACATATCTCATTACAGTACTTTCTTTCTGTGCTTGTTTTGTTATTCATATATATTCTGAGTTTTTAAAATTATGACTTGAAGCATTCTTCATGTTCATAATCTCTTTCCAAACAATATTTAGTTCATAAGGTAGTGTTACACTGCAGCTTTATCCTCCCTCATGATTGATTTCTTGGGTAGTATCTCCATGAGCTAAGAGTTTTAATTTTCACAGTTTTCTTTGTATAGTAATTTTACATATTTGTTGGGTACTTTTTCTTGTTCATACTGAAATGTGCAGGATTTTTGGACGAAAAAGGACAGGCAACTTTATGAAGAATTGAGTGCCATACTCTGTTTTCTTGGTGCAAGAGTGCCCTCTTCTGTCGGTACAGTTAAGTGCAGTTTTAAAACGGTGCCTTATTGCTACGCTTGTTCATGTGAGTTTTGTGCAGAGAGATTTGAAAGTAGGTGTCCTCCATTATACTGAAGAATAGTTCCATCAGAGGAATAAATATTGGTAAAAAGAGGCCAAACCATTATTCAGAGATTTTATGATCATCTTTCTAGAAAATCAAAGCTAATAAGCTTATAATTTACCATAAAAGAATATTCTTCAAGATGGTTTGCTAGATATCCAAAATTTTTTTCTTATACACCAGTAATAATTATTCACCAACACAATGCCTTATTCAATTCATAGCACTTAATTCTATTTTAGATTATCTTGTTTTTGTTTATTTATTGTTTGTATCACCCCAATAGAATGTGCATTTAATGAGAGAATGGACCTTTTACACCTACATCTTATTCATTGCTTTACCTCAGTACCTAAAGCAATATCTGGCAAAGAGTATATGCTCAAGAAATACTTGTTGACTAACTGACTGAATGAATGAATGGAAAACCCAAAGACTGTATTCACAAGAATATAAAAATGATAAAATATCTATAAATAGATTGAACAAATTTATTTTTCTTGTGATGAATAACACAAATATGGAAATATTAAAACGTATACATATAGCTCAATAAATTATCACAAGGCAAACAACCAGGGAAACACCACCCAGATTAAAAAAATAGAACATTACTATTGCTCCAAAATTCCTCTTACATCTCTTTCTAATTACTACTTTCTTCATCCTCTTCGATACGTAACCAATATGCTAACTTGCAGCACTAGACAGTTGACCCTCAAACAACACAAGTTTGAGCTGCATGGATCCACTTACACTCAGAGTTTTCTCAATAAATACACTGGAAAATATTTCTCAATAAATATACTGGAAAAATCTTGCAGATTTTTCAAATCACAGATTTTTCAAATTGCTGTGTAGTCTAGAAATATCAAAAATACTAAGAAAAAGGATGTCACGAATGCATAAAGTATATGTAGGTACTAGTCTATTTTATCATTTACTCCCATAAAATATGTACAAATCTATTATAAAAAGTTAAAATGTATCAAAACTTATGCACACGAATACTTACAGATGGTCATGCATGGTGCTATTTGCAGTTAAGAGAAACATGAACAAAAGTAAAGATACAGTGTTAAGTCATAACTGCATAAATTAACTACAGTACATAGTGTATTACTGTAACAATTTTGTAGCCAACTCCTATTGCTATTACAGTGAGCTCCAGTGTTGCAAGTATCTGCTTGAAAGGGTGTGAGGACAATGATCTCTGCGTGAGCAGCTCATCTGTCCAGTAAGTTGTGTATCACAATAAAAAGTGATCTCTCACAGTTCTTGCGTATTTTTCATCATGTTTAGTGCAATACCATACAACTTGAATAACATCATGGGGCCTATATGAAGTGCCACCAGCGATGCTGAAAGTGTGCCCAAGAAACAGAGAAAAGTCATGATGTTGCAAGAAAAAGCTGAATTGCTTGATACCTCTCATAGACTGAGGTCTGCAGTTGCATTTTCCTACCATTTCAAGATAAATGAACCCAGCATCAGGACCATTGTAGAAAAAGAAAAGGAAATGCGTGAAGCTGTCTCTGCAGCTATAGCAACAGATACGAAAACCTTGCACTTTTTGAGAAACACGTTTTCATTTTATATTGAAAATGTGGCTTTTATATGGGGGCAGAATTACTATAAGAAAGGCATACCTATAGACTCTAATGTGATTAGAGAAAAACCGAAGTCATTGTGTGACAAAGCAAGAGGAAGGTGCAGGATCTAAAGTTGGAGAATTTAATGCCAGTAAAGGATGGTTTGATTATTTTAGGAAAAGATTTGGCTTAAAAAATGTCAAGATAACATTTTTTTAATGACCAAGAGGCAGCAAATTCCCAGATGCCATTAAGAAAATAATTGAGGAGAAAGGATACCTATTTGACCATGTTTTTGAAGCAGATCAAAGTGCCCTATTCTGGAGGAAAAAAAGGCCGCAAATGACATGTATTAGTAAGAAAGAGGAGCAGGCATCAGGACTTAAGGCAGGAAGGGATAAGCTAATGCTACTGTGTTGTACAAATACAGTTGTGTTATACAATCAAAATTGTCTTTATTGATAGCACTAATCTCCAACCCTTGAAGGGAAAAGATAAATACCAGCTGCCAGTCTTTCGGTTGCATGAATATGAGAATATGAGAGTCCTTTTTCTGGATTGACTAATCAATGGTTTGTCCCTGAAATCAGGAAGTGCTTTGCCAGAAAGGGACTGACTTTTACAACTCTTTTGCTATTGAACAATGCCCCTGGTCACCCAGAACCCCATTAGTTCAACATCGAAGACGTCGAAGTTGTCTCCTTGCCATGAAACACAGTATCTCTAATTCAGCCTCTAAATCAGGGGGCCATAAGGACCCCTGCTGACACACAGTACTCTATGGAAAGTATTGCCAACACTATAGAAGAGAACCCCAGTAGAAAGAACACCATGGAAATCTGGAAGGATTATACCACTGAAGGTGACATCATTGTTATAGAAAAAGCCATGACAGCTGTCCGGCCTGAAACAGTAAATTCCTGCTGGAGAAAACAGCATCCAGATGTTGCACATGACTTCAAAAGATTTATGACAGAACCGATCAAGGAAACTATGAAAAAGATTGTGGATGTGGCGTGCGCGCGCACACACACACACACACACACACACACACACACACACAGGTAGGGGATGAAGGATTTCAAGATCTGGATCTTGGGGAAATTCAAGAACAAACAGATTCCACACCACAGGAATTAACAGAAGACCATTTTATGGAGATGAGTACTTCTGAACCAGCCCCAGATGGTGAGAAAGAAGACATAAAAGAAGCAGTGCCAGAAAACAAATTGACATTAGACAATCTGACAGAGCAGTTCTGATTACTCAAGGCTGCTTTTAAATTCTGTTTTGACATGGACTCTTTGACGACACAGGCATTGAAGCTAAAGCAAATTATGGAAGCAGGATTGGTACCATGTGGAAACATCTTTAATGAAATGAAAAAGAAAAAAAGGCAGACATGATGATGTATTTCTATAAAGTTACACCAAGTCTATGCATCTGCTGCCTCCCATTCCACCTTCTCCACCTCTTCTGCCTCTGCCACTCTTGAAACAGCCAGGCCAACCACTCCTCTTTCTCCTCCGCCTCAGCCCACTCAATGTGAAGATGACGGGGATGGACTTTACTGATGATCCACTTCCACTTAATGAATAGTAAATGTGTTTTCTCTTTTTTTATCTTCTTAATAATTACCTTTTCTCTAGCTTACTTTATTATAAGAATATGGTATGTAATACATATAACATACAAAATGTGAGTTAATAGACTATGTTATCAGTAAGTTTTCTGGTCAACAGTACGCTATCAGTCGTTAAGTTTTTGTGGAGCGAAAAATTATACGTTGTCTTTGGTTGTAAACTAGGGGTGACTTTTTTGCCCTCTTTATGCTTCCTTTGTTTTCTACAAGTTTTGTATATTATGAACATGTATTCTTGTAATCAAGGACGAACATTTAATAGCTTTATTAAAATATTATTGTGAAGGGTAAAAAAAATACATATATACACAAGCTGGGCATGGTGATACATGCATGTAGTCCCAGCTACTCAGGAGGCTGAGGTGGAAGGATTGCTGGAAGCCAGGTGCCCAAATCCAGAATCTAGCCTGGACAACATAGTGAGACTCTATCTCTAAAAAAAAAATTATAAAAATAAAAAATTATACCTGAATTTTCAACTGTGAGGGGTGTTGGCATCGCTACCCCTGTGTTGTTCAGGGGTCAACTGAAGTTTAGTTTTGTCTGCTTTTGTACTTTATATAAAAAGAATCACACAGTATGCATTCTTTTAGATTTGGCTTCTTTAGTTCAATATTGTTTGAGATATTTATCTGGTTTTTTTTTTGTTTTTTTTTTTTTTTTTTTTTTTTTGTTTTTGCCTGTAGCTTTAGTTCATTCATTGTCATTGCTGTGTAGGATTTCATTGTGTGAACATATCATTATTTACGTGTTATGCTGTTAATGTACATCAGTATTTGGCTATTATGAATGTTGCTATGGGCACATGTCTCTTGGTGCCCATGAGCACACGTTTATATTGGGTAAATATCTGGGGTGAAATTATTAGGTCATGGGGTGTATCTGTATATATCCAATTTTGGGTATATATAGCTCTCCAACTTTGAAAGTGTTTTTTTGATTAATAAAAGCTTTTAAATTTTGTGTTGTCCAGTTTACTAATTTTTACTATTATTGTAAATGCTTTTGTGTGTTTCAATTAGCTCTGTGATCCATTTAGAATGGAAATCTGTATATGGTGTGACGTAGTAGTTAAGATTCCTTTCTCCCCCATGTGATTATCCAATGAACTCAACATAATTTACTGAAGAGACCATTCTTTCTCCACTGCTCTGCAACAAACTTGAAAAAAATCAAGGTGCATACATGCATCAGTATTTTTCGGGGCTTCTGTTCTGATCTATCCTTTGCCAAAAGCCATGCTGACAATTAATAATAAATCTTGCTATCTGACAGAGCAGGTATTACCTCTTTCTCCTTCTCTTTCGACAGTGTCATGGCTGTTGTTAGCCCTTGGCTATTTCATATAAATTTGGAATCAGATGCCCAATTTTTTGAAAAATGAACATCCTGAGATTTTGATTGAGATTGCAGTGATTAATTTTTAGAAAATTGACATTTTTAAAATATTGAGTCTTTCAAATCACAAATAAAATGTACCCCTCCATTTACTCAGTCTTCTTAATTTCTCTAAGTTATGTTTAATCTTTTTCTATATGTAGTCTTAAACATCTTTCACATTTACTAGTTATGTGATGGTTTTTCATTATTTAAAAAAAAGGACATAAAATTATATGTATTTATTACATACAAGATGTTTGAAGTATAGAACATTGCATAATGACCAAATCTAGCTAATTAACACAGTATTATCTCACATAGCTTATTATTATTTTTGAGATGGAGTCTGGCTCTGTTGCCCAGGCTGGAGTGCAGTGGTGTGATCTTGGCTCACTGCAACCTCCGCCTCCTTGGTTCATGCAATTCTCCTGCCTCAGCCTCCCGAGTAGCTGGGATTACAGGTGCCTGCCACCAAGCCAGCTAATATATTGTATTTTCAGTAGAGATGGAGTTTCACTATGTTGGTCAGACTGGTCTCTAACTCCTGACCTCAGGGGATCTGCCTGCCTCAGCCTCCCAAAGTGTTGGATTACAGGTGTGAGCCACCATGCCCAGCCTCACATAGCTTTTTTATACTCTTTTACATTATATATATTCAAAACGTTTCTAACTGTATGTTGCTAGTATATTAAAAACACATGAGTTTTTATCGACCTTGTATTCGGCAATCTTGCTAAACTCACTTTTTAATTCTCATAACATTTGCCTCAATTCCTCTGCGAATGATTCTATTTTTCTTTTTACATTATCTTACCTTTCAAATAATTATCTAATTAATCAGTTAATCCATTGCTTTGTTGCACTTGCCAGGGTCTCTGGTTCAATTCTGAGTGGAAGCAGTGACGGTGAGCATACTTGTTTTGTTTTTCATCACGAAGAGAAAACTGGTTCTCTCTCTCCTTCATCTCTCTCCCCGTCCTTTCTTTCTATTAACTATTGAAGGACATGTAAGATGATCATACTACTTGCTCATTGTGTAAAGATGACAGTTTTTCCCATTTAACATATTAATTCTAAAGAGTCCCAATCTAAACCCCAAAAGTGTTCTTCATAGGTCTTGATAAACTAATTAAAAATTTTATCTAAAGAGAATATAGGCAAGGTTGCAAATAAATTCTTAGACAGCAAAAATAATGAGGGCTTGGGCTAGATATCGAAACACTTTTGTCATAGGTTTGGCACCCTAGCAGCAGAGCCAAAGACAGGGACTTTTCAGGTAATTTTGCGGGGGAGTGTGATGGGGAGGGTGCTTGTTTTAGAGAAGCAGAACAAGGCAAGGGGAAATGTTAATTAATCATGTGATTTCTGCTAAAGACTGGCTTCAGTCTAATCTTGTGGGGGAGGTCTGGAGGAGAAGTGGCACTATAAGTTAGTCTTACCCAGGTGGCTGTCTTCTTTTTTTTTTTTTTTTTTTTGAGGTGGAGTTTCACTCTTGTTGCTCAGGCTGGAGTGCAATGGCGTGATCTCAGCTGACTCCAATCTCCACCTCCTGGGTTCAAGTGATTCTCTTGCCTCACTCTCCTGAGTAACGGGGGTTACAGACATGTGCCACCACACCCGGCTAATTTTTGTACTTTTAGTAGAGACAGGATTTCACCATGTTGGTCAGGCTGGTCTCGAACTCTTGACCTTAGGTGATCCACCTGCCTTGGCCTCCTTAAGTGCGGGGATTACAGGCCTGAGCCACCGCGCCCAGCCAGGGGCTGTCTTTTTATGACCTTATGCCAGTGAGTCATGCCTGAAGTGTGCCCTGGTGAGGGGGATGGGGTGGTACCTGGCTTCCCAGGTAGGTAGCTCTCCTTTAGCCGAGAGAAGGGCATCTGTGAATTATAAGGCAAAACAGCAACTGGGTAACAGGCGTGCTGGTAGGTTAAGGAAATCTGGTGGGAACATCGGCAGCATCCACTATGAGATTATATGCTTGGAGAAGAAAAATACTGCATCTCAGTGTCAGTAATAGACACACACAGGTTGGAACAAAACTGTGAGCTATGGAACAGGGTTGGGAACCTATCAATACTCTGCTTCAGGGGATAACTATTTCTTCTCCTCACTTGTCAGCACAAAAATCATTTTTTAAATGGTTCTTGATCATCAACATATATTCTACCTCTGGGGCAGTTTTGATCCTAGAAAGGAGAGACGGATAAAACAGAACAGGGAGGAGTCCTATGATAAGAGGTTGGGAAGGCATTGAAAATTAGGTTTAGAGAGAATAAGGATGAGAATCTGTCACCAGATGGAGGTACTTGAGTGTTAAACAAGAGCGATTCCTGGTGTGAGTGGGCTACTATAAGAGAGGGAAGGTAAAGGTCCGAGAAGTGAGAGGCGCTGGCAACAGGAATGGTGAAGGCGTACAGGGTGGCAGTAGCAGCTGGGGTGGACAGGAAGACCATACGCAGAGTCCTGGAGGGGCCCGTGGGTGGGAACAGAACAGCACGGCATGATGGCCTAAGTTTCCAAAGGGGAACATTGGAGGTGACTGAAGGAAGAAAGACTTGGAAGAAGAGAGAGTGCGAGGGACAACAGGAATGGTGACTTTGCTTTCCCAAGATATGAGTGGCCGTTCCCAGAAAAGACTACGGGATGTAGTAGTCCTCAGGAAAAGCCAGGTTTCCTGCTGAAAGCAGGTGCTAGAAAAAAAGCTTTAGCAAAAAGCAGAAGGTCTGTGGAAATGGCTGGGCAATAGAACAGGAAGTCTAGGGGCCACAGAAAAAGAAATGAGAAGATATAAACTGATAGGCATATTAAAACATAAAGCATTATGGCTGACTCAGAGATTTTATGCTATTTTAAAAAAATGAACATTTCCATTTCACTGGCATCCTGGGTTAACTAAGTGTTAATTCTTTCTAAACCTTACTCAATTTGCAAGATTCTCAGTGCTCATTAAAAAGCAAATCAATTAAATGTGCCTTTGAGTTTACTTAAAGAGTAGCAATTAAAATATTTTGAAAAAAGTAAATTGTGAGTATGGAGATTGGAACACACG
Source organism: Macaca thibetana thibetana (assembly GCF_024542745.1). Classification (NCBI taxonomy): domain Eukaryota; kingdom Metazoa; phylum Chordata; class Mammalia; order Primates; family Cercopithecidae; genus Macaca; species Macaca thibetana. The sequence goes on along the minus strand of NC_065595.1, from coordinate 16,522,987 downwards.
TGACCCATATGCCCTTCGAGCCTGTGTATCTAAGAGGTGTTCTTCTAGGCAGAAGGAAGAGCTAAGACGCCCTTCTAGGAGCTGCTGCCCAGCAACGATGGCAAATCTCCAAGCCCTTTACTGAAGATTAAAGCTGAGACTAATCCAAGCACAGTTTCTTTTAACGAACTGGTAGGGCCAGTACAAATGCTGCAGGGTTGACAGGAAAAACTGGAATCTGGGGGTGTAATTTCCTATTGAGGTTTTTTTGGTAGTGTTGTTTTCCTGAAATCAGTGAGGGTATTGAGGGCTTATGAATTATTAGCGTTAGAGACAGTAGCTGGTACATAATAGACTTGATAAATGTTTATTGAATGAATTAAAATGAGATATTTTATAATTAATGGATGGAATAATTGAGAATAAGAATAGGTGTGTGTGCGTGTGTGTGCGCGTGAACTCTTGCTTGTATGTGGCTGCCTACCCGAAATTTTCTTGTTCCTTTTTCTTGTTCTTTTCTAGCAAGATAGTTTTCTTTCATTTTCTTCCTGGCATCTGGCACTCCTAAACAATACAACTGCAAAAATAACTCTGTTACAGAGAATGACTTGTCAGGACACAGCTCTGTCCATCGTGGTAAGTAAAGTATGCGTTTAATGTATGTCTTCATCAGGCTATATACCTTTGGTTCCCAGCGTTGGTTGTACGCTGTAATCACCTGGGGTGATAAAAATTCTGATGTCTGGTTTCCACCCGAGAGATGCTGACTCAGTTCGTCTGGGGTGGGGCTTGAGCATAGATTTTTTTTAAAGTTCCAAGGAGATTTTAAGGTGCACTCAAGGTGGAAAACCACCACTGAAGCAGATGTGGAGAACTATAAATTAAGAATCCCAGCTACTTAATTGACATATGCTTCCTAGTTCCTTGCCCAGCCACCACTGTCTCTCCAAAAACCCGAGGTAAGTTCTTATTTTGGCTCCAATTTAAGACCTCTGTATTTTGAGAACGATGATGTTTGTTGTTTGAAAGGATTACTTGTATTGTGCATGGACTTTCTGGAGGTAGTTTTATTTCATTCAGTTCCTACATGGCCATGACAATGTATCATCTTTGACAGTAAATGAATCCATTTTCTTTATTAGTTAACCTGTAAAGAATCCCTGCAGGGAAACCCGAGGTTGAAATGGAAGCTTTGATATGGATGTGGGATGCCTTAGCAGGGATGGGCCCTTGAGGGCAAAAGGCCCCAAAGTATGTGGGCTTTAAAAAACTTTAGTTTTCGTTAATCTTATTTTTGTTTTAGGATTTCTCCTAAAGCCTTTACTTCCTAGTTATAAAGTAGCTGATAATAAAGCAAACATAAAAACAGTTCTACCTATTTATTTTTGGCAAACATTAATTGCTCTTTAAAAGTTATTTTTGTGAAATGACAAAAGTAATGCAAGCTCATGTACAAGCCTAAAACAATACAGAACAGTGTAAAACAAGAAAACTCTTTCATCTCCACCTAATAATTCATGACCAGAGATTGTGGTTTCTGCTTCAGAAAAATTCAGCCCAGAGTCAAGTTTTTACGCAGTTAGGGAAAGGGGTTTAAGAGATTTAATCAATCCTGTCCCTCTCTGGGCTGAATTTTGAATCCATTGAGAAATAGTATCAGATAAGGATTCAAGTCTTGGCTTTATTATTGCTAAGGTTGGATCAGAGAGCGCTGCTTGAACTTGAGGGCCGTGGAGATTCTTGTGCCTACCCCCCTGCCTTATCATGGGCCCCACATCTGGACAAACTGGTGTTGCCTGGACAAGGGCTGGGTCTACCTGGGGAAGCTTTCGTGAAGAGGAGGTTGTGGGGAGGCAGAGGCAGGCAGGTTCAGACAGAGAACAAGAGAATAAAGTCATTAACACATGAACCCTGCCCCCCGGGGTAATGAGAACTGAACACCACCAGAGGATGGAAGACTGCAGTGGATTGATGGATGTCTCCCGGCAAGAGAAGGCCAAGAGAGGATGTGAGAAGCAGGCAGCAGCGACCTTTCACCAAGAGGGTGGAAATCCCTGTATTCTGTATCAATGCAAGAAGAGGAATGGAAGCAGGAAGGGTTCCCCTGACACAGAGTAATTCAAATGTTCAGTTTTGATTGTTGTTCTTGCTGTTCTAGATATCGCTAAATCATCATCATGGATTCACTCGGCGCCATCAGCACTCGATTTGGGTTTGATCTTTTCAAAGAGCTGAAGAAAACAAATGATGGCAACATCTTCTTTTCCCCTGTGGGCCTCTTGACTGCCATTGGCATGCTCCTCCTGGGGACCCGAGGAGCCACCGCTTCCCAGTTGGAGGAGGTTGGGCGCAGTCGGGGGGCTTCCGTGTTTTCCACACACAAATTCATTCTGGGGGTTGTTCAGCCCTCTTGCATTATCTTAAAAATATGCTCGTGGTGGACCAGGAAACAAAGACTTTCAAGACGGGGAGCAATTTCAGGTCTATCAGGAAAGCCCTCTTCCCTTTCCAAATACCGTTTCCCCACCTGCTCCCAGAAACTTGAATTGTTTTGAGTAGGGACTGGTTGAGTGACCTCGTCTAAAGCCATTGCACTCATAATTAAGACAGAGCATGAAAAGCACTTATGGAAAAAGTGACATAATCCCTACAAGGGTAAAAATGACACATCCAAGATGAACACAGGAACACATAAGCCAATACAAGCTCCTTAGAAAAAAACCAGAGGTATTTTTAGTAGAGACGGGGTTTCACCATGTTGGCCAGGCTAGTTTCGAACTCCTGACCTCAGGTGATCTACACGCCTTGGCCTCCCAAAGTGCTGGGATTACAGGCATGAGCTTAGCTGGGTGTGGTGGCAGGTGCTTATAATCCCAGCTGCTCGGGAGGCTGAGGCAGAAGAATCACTTGAACCCAGGGGACAGAGGTTTCAGTGAGCCAAGATCATGCCATTTCACTCCAGCCTGGGCAAAAGTGTGAAACTCCGTCACAAAAAAAAAAAAGAAAGAAAGAAAGAAAGAAAATCAGAGGTAAACACAGACCTTTTCATGATTTTGCAAGGGGAGAAGGACACCTCATATACCACCGAGGTTTCTTTCACAAGCGTCCACTCTCCCCCGACTGATTCTGTGTGAGGTTTTCTCTTCTCTGAGCACCACAGTAATATTTTCTATCTCTTCCAGGTATTTCACTCTGAAAAAGGCACGAAGAGCTCAAGAACAAAGGCTGAAGACAACGAGGTGGTGAGAATAAAGGCTGAAGGAAAAGAGGTGGGGAGATGTGTTTTACAAACTTCAATAGAGTTGCATTTTAGGCGTGGGCTCTCTGGGGAAAAGGGCTGAGACAGGCATGAAAGCAATATTATTTCTTTATTATTAACCAATAATAATCACGGTAGACAAATAATGTTGTAAGGATTATACAGTAGTAATAACCCCTTAGTATTGAGAAGAGACCTTAGTTGTAATGGACAACACTGCTATGATAGAACTGGTAAGGCTAATAGACTGAAAAGTTCCCATAGCAGAGTGGATGGGTTTTGGAGTTAAACAGACTGAGGTTCAAGTCCTGGCTCAGTCACTTAAGAGGGATGCTACTTTGGGCAAGTTATTTATCTTCTTTCAGCCTCTGTAAAGTGTCCAGTAGGGGCATCTGGTAACTGAGCCAGCGGTGGTGGCAGTGGTAGCAGTAGGTGATATTATTACTAAACTCCACTCATATTTTTAACCCCATGCTGATATTGTATTTAAAAAGTTAGTACAGGCCCAATGACTTCCTGAGGTCTTTTCCAGCTCCAGTGTTCCTGTATTCCCCACCCAAAGGAGAGTCTACTCAAACAGGGGAAAGGAATAAGCCCATTAGGTCAGGGCTAGGATCAGATGTTAGCAGTCTCAGGAAGGGCACAGCTGCTCTGACAGTAGTCATAGTGCAATTCCAGACCCTCCTAAAACCATGGCTCAGATCACCCAGCAATATGAGCTGCTCATTTCACAACCCCAAAAGGCTAGGTCATGTGGGTGGCTCAGTTGCACCTGTAGAGAGTCAGGCTTCCCTTCAGGGTTTGTGCAACCAAGTTGGGTCACGTGGCCACTGCAATGTCCCCTCAATTGAGGAGTGCAGTTGTCTTCAGAGCACATTCTTTCTCAGCCATGATAGCCCATGTAGAACCTTTGTGCAAGTTAGAAAACAGCTCATTCTTTGCCATAGCTGCTCTACTCCTATGTAAAGGGCTGGATGACTCGGAACCGAATTTCAGCTTTGTGTAAGGCACAGCTTACATATACATGCTGTCTAGCAGCTTTGCCCATTCCCCAAAATTTTCCTGGGAGCCACAGAGGTATGAAGAGAATAGAATTACTGACTGAAAGGATATTAGGACTGGAATACATCTTAAAGGTCATCTACTCCAATCTCCTCATTTAATAATTTGTCCAGAGACTGGCTTACCAGGTACGCATTTGATTATTACATAAATTCAGAGTATTCTCAATCTTGCTTTGAAAAAATGCTGGTAAAATCTCAAGACATATATACAAAAGGTATAAGGAAAAATGCAATAAACACCCTTTAACTCCTCTTTTCAGTGTATGAAATAAACCATTATCAAATCGCTGATGCCCCTTAGGCTGATGTATAATACCTTCCTTGAGCACACCCCCATCCTGTCCTGAGAGAGGAAGTCCCACTATTGTGCATTAGGTGTTCATGATTCTCACGTATTTATTATTTCATTACATACCATATATTTTTGTCATTATTCTTTGGAACTTGGTTATTTTGGGCTTAGCATTGTGTTTATAAGATTCATCTATTTTAAGTGGATACTTATAGCCCTATTTGATTCATTTTTATAGCTATTTCCTCATTTATTCTGTTGATGGGACAGGTCTTCCTTCCTTCCTTCCTTCCTTCCTTCCTTCCTTCCTTCCTTCCTTCCTTCCTTCCTTCCTTCCTTCCTTCCTTCTACAAACAATGCAAAAATGGCCCTTCTAATACAAGCCTCCTAATTTGCCTGGGTGAGAGTTTATCTAGTTCCCAGCTATCCAGCATGGTAGCCACTCAAGTGGCTATTGAACACTTGAAATAGATCTAGTTTGAATTGAGATGTGCTACAGGTGTAAAATGCATATTGTATTTCAAGAACTTAGTATGAGAAAAGAATACAAAATATTAATTTTAATGTATTATTTTTGCTGAAATATATATTATATATAAATATACAATTAATGTTGATTGCATTGACATGTTGAAATAATGGCATTCCAGATATGTTGTTAAGGTAACATAGAATATGAAACCTTCAACCAGAAAGCTGATGGGTCCTACACAAAATATCCAGAAAACATTTTTTTTCCCCTGGAGACAAGGATAAATCTCACTTCAGCCCAATGTGGAGTGACTCATACCATTAGGAGTCACTCTTCTTATTCACTCTGGAAAAAAATTTCCAAACTTCAATAGATAAGAATTGTCCAGGGAAATCATTTACTTTCCTTGATGCTTAGAATCTTGTGAGGAGCTAAAAACAAGCTTATTTAACATTTAGTGAGCACTTTTATTTGAGACCAAATAAACCCACAACTTGGGTTATAAAAGCAAGATCTGTGATGTTGGGCTGGCAGAGAAGGCTTCTCTCTGGAGCTCAGATTGGTCATAACTTACATTATCATATGACTTGTGTAAAGGCCACCTGGTATCCAGGGGCCACATCAAACACAGAGATCACCCTTGAGGCTGACAAACTGGGGGAGAGACCCAGCAGCCGCATCCTCTTAGGGGAGAATCTAGGCTTGCTTTTGCCAAGATAACCTGTTGAGATTTTGTTTTAATTTTCAAGATTGAGAAGACAGAAGCAATACATCAACAATTCCAAAAGTTTTTGACTGAAATAAGCAAACTCACTAATGATTATGAACTGAACATAGCCAACAGGCTGTTTGGAGAAAAAACATACCTCTTCCTTCAAGTAAGTTTGCTGTGCTTACCATATCTGTGAGTGGTATTCTGGAATGGCCAAGGGGCTCTAGTAGGACTGTGGGTCCTGAAGTCGGGCTGCCTGGCTCTGGTCACATCCCTGCGGTGCTTTTCCATCCTGATCTACAGATATTCAGAACTGCAGGGAGCTTCTTTATAGTCCTGGCAATCTGAGCCTGATTTTTGCCTCATCCCCAGATAAGCTGCATAAAAATGTGCATGCAGGTACTCAATGTGAGATGCCCAGGACCTTACAATTTCTCTTACTGTATTAGTCATCCCAATGTATACATAAATTTATTTAGAGATGTTGGCAATTGATAAATTGACTTTTTAACCTCTTTTTATTCCTTCCTTGTTTCTCCTAAAGAAATACTTAGATTATGTTCAAAAATATTATCATGCATCTCTGGAACCTGTTGATTTTGTAAACGCAGCAGATGAAAGTCGAAAGAAGATTAATTCCTGGGTTGAAAGCAAAACAAATGGTAGAGTATGGGTGGGTCATTCATTGCAAAAAAACCAGAAACAAACAAACAAACAGACAAAAAACACTTCTTGACAATCTGCTGTGAGTGAAGCCCTGGACTTGTCACTGCGTGAGGTGCCATATAATGCACAAGCTTTGGGAAGGGACTTGAGACAGGTTTTGCAGGGTTGGAAGGGCAAGCCTGGGCCTAGGAGGTAGGGAGGGCACTGCAGATGGTGGAGCAATTTCTGCAAATGTGGAGAGGCCAAGGGGAGCCAGCGGGGGAACTGCATGAAGCCAAATGCATGGAAACGCTTGCTGGAGAACTGTTTACACATAGCCATGGATCACAATATCTTGGGGGTCCCGAAAATGGGATGATGCCTGTATGCCTGTCTTGGGTTTACATTCTTTCCTTTATATCAGAGCCTTTCTTCCTGAGTTTTTCTCTGTCTGTGTTAAGTGAGAAACACACAGCTCTCCCATCAAGACTTGTTCCCATCCACAGCTGGGGCCACCTGGTCTTCATCTTCACTTAAGCATTGTGCAGGGATAATGACAAACGACAGCCCCCCCCGCCCCCCACAGCAGAGGATTTGACAAGTTTCTTATCCCATTCTTCCTTTCTCATCCCCTAGTATGAGAAATCCACAGAGAAATGTTAATGTGGAAATTCACCTTGGGGAGCAATAGTTGATACTTTAGTGTTAGAGTTTCAGATTCCATTTTTATACCAATTATCAGAGACACCTTTGTTACTTAGAATGTGTTTTTTTCCCCCTCATCCTTGGCCTGAAGAAAGGAAATAAGAAAAGCAGAAAAAATAGGATCTTTCAAAAAGTTGGTTGAACAGTATTTTTTAGTATTTATTGTGGGATGGGCTGAACTCAGACAAAAATATCAACTCCTTCTCCAATATAATAAGTAATCCCTCAATCTCAGGCGGTAACTATATTAAATGGTAAGCATAATAGCTAACACAGAGTGCTTATTATGTGTGTGAGATGGTGTTCCAAGAGCTTTACATGTGTTGAATCATTTGCTCCTTTCAACAACCCTATGAGGCAGATTTTATTCCTATTTTACAGATGTAGAAACTGAGGCACAGAGAGTTTAAATAACTTGCCCAAGATTCCTCAGCCGATAAGAGGCAAACTGGATGCTAACAGAGGCATCTGACCCCAGAGTCCGGACTCTTAACCATGAACCTCAATTTATCCAGTGGGATAAATAGGCGATGGGCAAAATGAGAACCTCCTTGCCGATTCTGCCAGCGAACCCTTAGTCAGCAAGGCCCTCAGGTGCTGACCTGGCTGGTTTTTAATGATCAGTCAAGTCCATCTGCATCATATGTGTCATGCATATTACTTGTCATTTGGAAGATGGGCCAACCTTTTTCTGTTTCTTCATTTACAGAAACAATCAAGGACTTGTTCCCAGATGGCTCTATTAGTAGCTCTACCAAGCTGGTGCTGGTGAACACAGTTTATTTTAAAGGGCAATGGGACAGGGAGTTTAAGAAAGAAAATACTAAGGAAGAGAAATTTTGGATGAATAAGGTATGCTCCTTAATTTTTTTTTGTGATGTGCTTACACATGGAATATAAAATCTAAAGTCACGGCTAGGTGCGGTGGCTGACGCCTGTAATTCCAGCACTTTGGGAGGCCAAGGTGGGTGGATCACGAGGTCAAGGGATTGAGACTATCCTTGCCAACATGATGAAACTCCGTATCTACTAAAAATAAAAAAATTAGCTGGGTGTGGTGGTGCGCTCCGGTAGTTCCAGCTACTTGAGAGGCTGAGGCAGGACAATCACTTGAACCCGGGAGGCGGAGGTTGCAGTGAGCCAAGATCGCACCACTGCACTCCAGCCTGGTAACAGAGTGAGACTCCATCCCTCACCCCGCTAAAAAAGTCCAAAGTCATATTTGAGCAAATGCATACTGGTAGATAGTAAATGCTCATTCTGAGACTCTGATATTGGGCTTTATTTTAGATTGAGTTAGTTATTTTGATGAACTAACTTGGTTGCCTTAAAGCCTTTGGTCTTATGTCCTTTGATATTGTGTGCTCTGTTAATTTGTTGCAGAGCACAAGTAAATCTGTGCAGATGATGACACAGAGCCATTCCTTTAGCTTCACTTTCCTGGAGGACTTGCAGGCCAAAATTCTAGGGATTCCATATAAAAACAATGACCTAAGCATGTTTGTGCTTCTGCCCAACGACATCGATGGTCTGGAGAAGGTAAACGCTTACATCTCCTTATTCTTGCTTTCATTTCCTGAGGTTTTCTGTCTCAGGGCTTCTGAGTAGGAGCTGGTGGCCAGCAGTGTCAAATAGAAAGTGTTTCTCACTCTCCAACAGCTATAGATGGATGTCTACTGGGGAGCATTAAATAGTACGAGTCAGGTTTATTGAGAAAAACCAATCCAAGAATGTTTGGGATGAACTGAAATGAATAAGATTATATGGGAGTCATAAAGATCATCCACCATTCTGAGAAATGGTTGATATCTACGGACCCCTTTCCTGGAAAAAAAAATTCACATATGCTTATATACAACCAATTCTGCGCACTGTACAGTAGGCTCTTGGAGCTTTTGAATTTCTTTCATACACTCTTAGTCTTGGAGCATTTGAATTTCTTTCTTACACCCTTACACCATTGATTTACTCTCACCCATTTTGTGGTTAAAAAATTATGTGGCTAGTGTCCTGTATTTTGAAAATCAGGAGAGCTTTGTTTCAAATCCCTGTTTCTCTAGTGGCTTTCTGACCCTTGAAGCTTCTTAACTTCCTTGAACTTCAATACTTGCCCATCTCTAAAGAGGGCTCCATGGTGCTTAATGTGTAGCAGTGTTGGAATGATTATAGAATTGTAGACTAGAAGGGGTCTAAGACATAGAAAGCACTCGACAAATGATAACTGCTATCTTCTTAAACTATCAGATGCTGTGCTACTTCTGTGAAATATTGCTAGTAGCATTTTAAGTTGGAAAATATTTTGGGACAGCAAAATGGCAGTATGTCTCAGAGCTGTAAGAGTATTTATATTCTGATTCAAAAACCCCAGTTGTGGGAATTACCCTAAAGAAATAATGCAGAAGAAAAAAATTGCCTTTCTGGGTCAACTCAGTTATTTCGGTATTAAATACACTGGAATGCCTGGTTTGAAATTCATCATAATTATTATTTTTGTATCCTTAGTAACTGTCAAATCTATCACAATGCCTGATACAGACTAAATGTTTGTAAAGTGAATGAATAGCTAAATATTGGGAAAAATTTGTCAACTTCATAAGAATATTATCTAACTGTTTGAAGATAGGGGAGATATGTAATATTGTGAAAAAGTTTACTTTTTATCAAATAAAATGGACATTCACTGTGATTGCAACTATGTAAATATATATGCATTCAAAGACTAGGGGAGGTAGTTAAAATGAAATATATACTAGGTTGATAAAAGAAGAAATGACTTATTTTTAATCTTTAAAAACGTATTCAATGCTACGGTATTTCCACATACAAACAGATAATTTACATAAAGAAATATAAGACGACCGCCTGCAGTATAAAGACAATAATCTAGTGAAATAAAATTTCCACTTTTAATATGACTAAAATTAATAACTTCTGACTGACACAAATTAGTGTTACACTGTTTTAGATTTTTATTCATAATCATACCATTCTACTCTTCTTTTTTTGAAAATAGATAATAGATAAAATAAGTCCTGAGAAATTGGTAGAGTGGACTAATCCAGGGCATATGGAAGAAAGAAGGGTAAATCTGCACTTGCCCCGGTTTGAGGTGGAGGACAGTTACGACCTTGAGGCGGTCCTGGCTGCCATGGGGATAGGCGATGCCTTCAGTGAGCACAAAGCTGACTACTCGGGAATGTCCTCACTCTCTGGGTTGCACGCCCAGAAGTTCCTGCACAGTTCCTTTGTGGCGGTAACTGAAGAAGGCACCGAGGCTGCAGCTGCCACCGGCATAGGCTTTACTGTCACATCCGCCCCAGGTCATGAAAATGTTCACTGCAATCATCCCTTCCTGTTCTTCATCAGGCACAATGAATCCAACAGCATCCTCTTCTTTGGAAGATTTTCTTCTCCTTAAGATGATCGTTGCCATGGCATTGCTGCTTTTAGCAAAAAACAACCACCAGTGTTATTCATAGGATTATGAAAGTCGTCCATTCTTTTAAATGTTGTCTCACTTGCATTTCCAGTCTTGGCCACCAAATCAATGATTTAATGACCCCAATAGTGTACGTGTTTGTAACCATCCTTGAAAGTGAAATGTCCTTTTCTTTGTGCCATGCATAAGGTGAGTCAAACCAAACCTCATTAATAATCTCCCCTTGGTTTCTTTTGAAAGGAAATCGGTATCTTGCAGTTTTGTGCACTAAAGGAGACAAAGTCTCTCAAGTAACGAGTATGAACTAGTAATTTTGGGGAGGTCTCTTTAATTCTAGTATTTTGACATGTTATAATACACAAGTAAAATAAAACAATAGTTTACTCGGCTCATGTTATTATTCTCCAACAGATATTGTGCCAAATTGCACATAGGAAAGAAAATTTAGGAATACAGTAGCAAAACATAAATTAAAACTCAAATGCCGGGACAACGTAAAACAACATACCAGATGGAGAGGATGCCCGTATTTTCATCTTCCATTCTAACATTATCCATTGTTAGATGCATAAGCATTTTGATATTGTGTAATAAATGTGGTATTTGAGAAGATAAATGAGGTAGTTGATCAGTATTCCTCCTCTATCATCTTTTTAGACTTTATAAAGTAAATATTTGGAATAACTTTTAGAAGAGTTTCCTTTCTTTTTCTCCATTTACATTTTTCTGGTTATTTTTTGAGTGAGGTAGGAGTATTACTGAATGATATTTTCTGAAGATGCTTTATGAAAAGCTCTGAATCTATTCTTTTTTTTTTTTTTTTTGAGACGGAGTCTCGCTCTGTCTCCCAGACTGGGGTGCAGTGGCGCGATCTCCACTCACTGCGAGCTCGGCCTCCTGGGTTCACGCCTCTGAATCTATTCTTAATGCTCTTAATTATTGGCTTGTTTCACTTTTTTCCTCCAGTTTTTAACAAGGTCACATAACTGGCTTATTTTTTAACAGCTTTGTCAAACTACAATTTACATGCCATAAAATGTACACACTATAAGTTTATAATTCGTTGACTTTTAGTAAATTTCTAGAGTTATGCATCACCACAATCCAGTTTTAGAATATTTCCATGACCCTGAGAAGTTTTCTCATGCTTATTAATATTCCCAATCCTAGGCACCACTGAGTTGCTTTCTGTCTTTATAAGTTTTTCTTTCTACATCTTATGTAAATGGAATCATACTACACGTAGTATTTTGTGTCTGGCGTCTTGCACTCAGCATGATGTTCTTGAGATTTATCTGTTGTAGTATGTGTTGATACTTAATTTTTTTTTATTGCTGAACAGTATTCCATTGCATGGAAAAGACCTAGTTTATTTATAGATTCACCGGTTGAGGGGCATATGGATTGTTCCTACTTCTTGGCTCTTAGGAATAATGTTGCTCTGAACATGTAAATAAAAATATTTGTGTTCACATATGTTTTTAGGAGAGAAATTGCTGGGCCATATGACAAATCAATAGCTTTGTAAGAAACTGTCAAACTGTTTTCCAATGTGACATTTTACATTCCTGCCAGCAACGTTTAAAACTAGCGTCTTCAAATCCTCACCAACATCCAGGATTGTGTCTTTATGATTATAGCCATTTTTGTAGGTACAAAGTGGCATCTCATGGTGGTTTTAATTTGCATTTCCATAATATCTAATTAGGTTGAGCATTTTTTTATGTGCTTATTGGCCATTCGTTTGACTTTGTTTGGTGAAATGTATACAAATCATTTGCTCATTTTTAATTTGGGTTGTCTGTCTTGGCTGCTCATTTTATTGAGTTAAAAGAGTTCTTAATAAATGCTGGCTTACAAGTCCTTAATTTATCAAATATATGATACATGGACAGTTCCTCATAGTCTGTGGTTTCTTTTAATTTTGTTATTAGTCTTTTTAGAACATACATAATAATTTTTAAAAGATATAATTTAATACCATAAAATCTGCATATTTAAATTACAATTCATTGGTTTTAGTGTATTCACAGAGTTGTGTAGACACCTCCACTATCGAATTTTAGAACATTTATAACACACCGAAAGAAATACTATACTCATTAACAATCACTCCCCATTTCTCTCTTCCCCAGCTCATAGAAATTAATATTCTATTGTCTGTGTCTATGAACTTGCCCATTCTGGACATTTCATATAAATGGCATCATATAATATGTGGCCTTTTGTAACATGATTCTTTCACTTTGCTTAACAATTTTAAGTTACATTCAATTTGTAGTATGAATCAATACTTCATTCTATTTTTGGCTAAGTAACATTCCACTGTATGAATACGTTAGACTTTGTTTATTCATTCATTAGTTAACAAACATTTGTATTTGACTTTTTGGCTCTTATGAATAATGTTACTGTGAACATTTTGTATGGAACAAGTTTTTGTGTGTATATATATCTTCATTTCTTTTGGGTACATACATAGGAATGGATTTGCTGGGTCATATATTACTAGTACCTTTGTCTTTATCGTTTTGAGGAAATACTAAATTGTTTTCCAAATCAGCTGTACCGTATTACAATACCACAGCAATGTATGAGGGTTCCAATTCTCCACATCTTAGCTAATACCTATACTAGTCTTTTTAGATTTTTGCTATCCTTGTGAATGTGAATTAGTATCTCAATAGTTTTGTGGGATCTTTCATAGGGTGATTGGAGTTCAGCTTATCATTAATATCATTTTTTTTTTGAGACGGGTCTTGCTCTGTCGCCAGGCTGGAGGGCAGTGGTGTGACCTTGGCTCACTGCAACCTCTGACTCGTTGGTTCAAGCGATTCTCCTGCCTCAGCCTCCTGAGTAGCTGGGATTACAGGCATGCACCACCACACCCAGCTAATTTTTGTATTTTTATTTTTATTTTTAGCATAGGTTGGGTTTCACCATGTTGGCCAGGATGGTCTCGATCTCCTGACCTGGTGATCCTCCCACCTTGGCCTCCCAAAGTGTTGGGATTACAGGTGTGAGCCACTGCGCCCAGCCCATTAATATCTTTTAAGATTCAACCTTTTGATATCAAATCTGAGAATATTTCCCTAATGATTAGTCATGTTGAGCATTTTTAAATGTATCTGTTGGCCATTTTGTATGTCTTCTTTAGAGAAATGTCTATACAGGTTCCTTGCCTGCTTTTAAAATTGGGATTTTTGTTTTCTTATTATTGTTTATTTTTATATTTTGGATAATAACTTTTTTCCTTCAACTTTTATTTTAAGTTCAGGGGTACATGTGCAGGATGTGCAGGTTTGTTACATAGGTAAAGCATGTGCCATGGTGGTTTACCACACAGATCATCCTATAACCTAGATACTGAGCCCAGCATCCATTACCTATTCTTTCTCCCTGTTAGAAGTGAGAACATGTGGTATTTGGTTTTCTGTTCCTGCATTAGTTTTCTGAGGATAACAGCTTCCAGATACATCCAGGTCCCTGCAAAGGCATGATCTTGTTGTTCCTTTTAATGGCTGCATAATATTCTGAGGCATATATGTACCACATTTTCTTTATCCAGTTTATCATTGATGGATATTTAGGTTGGTTTCATGTCTTTGCTATTGTGAATAATGCAGCAATGAACATACATGTTCATGTATCTTTATAATGGAATGATTTATATTTCTTTGGGTATATTCCCAGTAATGGGATTGCTGGGTCAAATAGTATTTCTGCCTCTAGGTCTTTGAGGAATTGCCACACTGTCTTGCACAATGGTTGAACTAATTTACACTCCTTCCAACAGTGTAAAAGTGTTCCTTTTTCTCCACAACTTTGCCAACATCTGTTGTTTTTTGACCTTTAAATAATAGCCATTCTGACTGGCATGAGATGGTATCTCACTGTGGTTTTGATTTAAATTTCTCTAATGACCAGTGATGATGAGCTTTCTTTCATGTTTGTTGGCTGCCTGTATGTCTTCTTTTGAGAAGTGTCTGTTCATGTCCTTTGCCCACTTTTTAATGGGGTTGTTCTTTTTCTTGTAAATTTGTTTAAGTTCTGTGTAGGCTGTGGATATTAGACCTTTGTCAGATCGATAGATTGTAAAAATTTTCTCCCATTCTGTAGGCTGTCTGTCTGTAGGCTCTGATGATAGTTTCTTCTAACCTGTAATTAGATATATGACTTGCAAATATTTTCTCCCAATCCAGAGGTTGTCTCTTCACACTCACAACCATTTCTCAAAAAGATGTTTCTTTCTGCATTGAATTGTCTTTGTATCTTTATTAAAAATCAGTTGACAATAAATACAAGGATTTTTCTTATTAAGCTTATGCCTAGGTATTTTGATTTTTTTTTTTTTGCTGTCATGAAAATACGTTTCATTTTCCAATTTTTTGTTTGTATATATAAAGGTCATTAATTGTTGTAATTGTAGTTTTATAAGCTATTATCTTATAAAATTATTTTATTGCTTGTGTAGTGTTTTCATCAATTATTTTGTGTTTTCCAGATATTTAATTATATCACACTATGTCAGATATAGCATACATAATTTTCAAATTGATTTTTATCTCTTCCCTTCTATTTCTAAGGCTCTACTTTCTTCCTCTTCTCTGATTGCATGGCTAATACCTCTAATAATATGGTAAATAGTAGTAAAGATAGTGGGCCTTCTTGTCTATATTCTGCATTAATGGTTCTCATATTTCCCCATTAAATTAAAAAAATATGCTGGCTGTCAGGTTGTATATATAAATGTTCTCTTTAGTTCTGAAAGTATCCATGAACTCATGATACATGTGTTTTTTAACATTAATGGGAATTGATTTTTTAAAAAATGCCTATTGTGCATCTAAATAAATGATCATATATTCTCTTTGTCTCATTAATATTTATATTTGTTTTTTTGAGTCCATTTAAAATTCTATTCAACTTCTGACTATTTTGAGTATTCAGTTTACATTGGCATTAATTTGGAAAGTCCCTTTCCAGATAATTTCATCTAAAATTGTACCTATATTTTGTAAACTTCCTATTTGTTTGTTGGTTTTTCCCCAGGCTTTTCTGACATTTTTTATTCTAAAGACTTATAATTAATATTATAGAACTTTCCAACAATGAATTGTTTCTAAAAGCAGAGATTGTATGCACCTATGTGGCCATTGTTCATTTTTGTAATGTATTTTTTTGGTAATCAGTTTGTTTGATTTTTTTTTATCTCCATCTCTTCTTTGAAAGGGTTTAAGATGGCAAAATTTTTAAATTTATCTTTTTTAAGAGAACACGTGAACATTATTTTCTAGTTTATATCATTCAATTTTTTTATCCTAAAATGATTGTGAGTTGTCACTGTCGATTTTCAGAAAATGAAATTCTCCAGTTTGTTTCCATTGAGGATAGTACAAAGTCTAAGCCATGGCCCTAAGAAAATCCCCAAGAAGTTCCCAAACTATTTTGAGTAATAAAACTAACTTGAAGCCATCAGTTCTCATTTTTCATGTTTCAACTGAGTACTCTTGTTAAAATCTCAGAGGTCAGTAGAGGAATACTCTAAGGTAGGAAGAGAGACTTTATTCTTTTTTTCTTCCTTTTCTTTTCTTTTTTTTTTTTTGAGACAGGGTCTTGCTCTGTTGCCCAGGCTGGAGTGCAGTGGCATGATCTTGGCTCACTGCAGCCTCAACTTCCCAGGCTTAAGCGATCCTCCTGCCTCAGCCTCTTAAGAAGCTGGTACTACAAGTGTGCAAGCAGGCAAGACTTAACTCTGGCAGTGGGGCTCAGACATCAGAGCAAATTGAGGACTAGCTAAAACAGGGAAGAGTTGGAAGCACCTCTCCGTAAGACATGCCCATCAGCGTGCCATATCAGTTTACCCTTGCCATGGCTATATCCAGAAGTTATCACCCCTTTCCATAGCAACAACCTGACAATCCAGAAGTTACCACCCTTTTTCTAGAAACTTCTGCATAATCCACCTGTTAATTTGCAAATAACTAGAAGTGGATGTAGAATGACTGCAGAACTGCCTCTGAGCTGCTACTCTGGGTACACTGCCTATGAGGTAGCCCTGCTCCACGAGCAGCAGTACCTCTGCTGCTGCTGTACACTGCCACTTGAAGAAAATTTGCTGACACTACTGGCTCATCCTTGAATTCCTTCCTGGGTGAAGTCAAGAACCCTCCCAGGGTAAGCCCTAATTATGGGGCTCACCTTCCCTGCACTACTTCTAGAATATATCTACATGTACTTATAGAAAAATATATAATTTTGTGTTCTTTAATTTTTATATGTATCTTTTCTTCTGCATTTTGCTTAAGTTATTTGAATCTCTATTTCAAATTTCACCACATTGGCAAATAGAAATTTAGCTTAATTTTTGTATGGCATTTCCTCATAGAATGGACAAATAAACCTACAAGTACCTTAATGTGTTCCTTGTAGTGTGAAATAAAATAGGTCTATCCTTTGAATCATGTAAAGTTAACTAAAGAATGAATTGTATATTATGGTTAATTCCAGCACTTTGTTGATCATTTTTATTATTAAGCTTTTAGCTGCTTGTGGGCTAAACATTTGTAATTTACTGAAAGCTGTTTGCAAGGTGAGTACTGAGCGCCTTATCTAGGTCTGTTACCAGCGCAACCACTTGATACCACAGTAGCACCGTTTATGATTTCCAGCACCTAGAGTTTAGTCTCACACAGCATTTTTCACTAAAAGGAATGAGGATTTTTTGAAAGATAGCTCTTCCATGTACTGGGCAGGAAAAAATTAGAAGGGATTTGTAATCTGATGTTGTTGTAAGAAAAATTGGTGATGCTAAAAGGATGAAGGAGCCAGGTTAGGAGGTTCTCATGGCCAAATTGTGACAATCTGGTCATGTTTAATTTTGGCAAAATATCTACAGTTAGTTGAAACTGGTTGCATCTTTAGAGATTGTATATTTATTATTGGTGTGAAGGTAGACTGGTGCAGTCATTGTGGAAAATAGTATGGAGAGAAATTAAAAATAGTACTACCATAAGACGCGGGTATCCCTTTTCTGAGTTAGTACCCAAAGGAAATAAAGTTACCATCTTGTAAAGATATCTGCACTTCCACGTTCTTTGTAGCATTTTTCACAATAGCCAAGATATGGGCACAACTGAAGTGTTCATCTGTGGATGAGTGAAGATATGATGATATCTATCCATCCATCTATGAAGATTCTCCTTTCTCATGGCTGCCATTAATAAAGAAGGAGGTCCTGGCATTTGCCATAACATGGGTGAAGCTGGAGGACATTATGCTAAGTGAAATGTCATACACAAAAAGTACTGTATGATCTCACTTGCATATGTAATATAAAAAAGTTAAATACATAGAGAAAGAGAGTAAAATGGTAACTATCAGGGATTGGGGAGATGAAGGGAGAAGGAGAGAATAGAGAGCTATAGGTCAAAGGATCCAAAGTTGAAGATATGTAGGATCAACAAGTCTAGAGCTCTAATGTACAAGACAAGGATGATGGTTAATAATAATGTATTATATATGAGATTTTTGTGAAAAATAGTAGATTTTAGGTGCTCTTGCCACACATACAAAAAGGATAACTATATGAGATGATGGATATATGTTAATTTATTTCACTAGAGCAAACATTTCACTATGTACATGTATATCAAACATCAGGTTGTATACAGAGATATAAAATAAAAAATAAAAAAAGATTGTGTGTTTGAAATGATATTCAAAAGAGGACATTTAAACAAAAAGGAGCTAAAATAATAAAGCATCAATACAAACTGTTTTAAGGGAATTTAAAAAGTGGGGAAGTATTAATTTTCATGGGCATTTTGTTGAGTGACATTATCTCTGATGCTCAAGAACTGGAGAATGAAGCTCAAAGCTGGAACAAAGAGGCTTTAAGTACCCTACATTCATAAAACCCCTGAGTATTGTGACCAGACACCTCAGGCTTAGGATGAAAAGGCTAAACCGGCTCTTCTGCTTCCAACTGGTTAGGTGGCCACCCCCTTCTCAGTCTATTAAAAAAGGCAGGAATGAAGCAGTGGAGGTGATTCATCTGAGTTGTGAGTAATAAGCCTTTAGCAAGTGCAGTGAATGAAAATGCAGTAAAGATGGGCCAACAGGTAAACAGATAGAGCAGGAGTGTTACTAACCACAAGGTACAATTCAGAGCCTTCATCAGTGCTTCCCCCACCAGCTACAGATATGGGGTCCTTCATTCCACAGTCCCTTGACCGAATATTCAAGGTCTCTTTCTTTGGGTTTACAAGTGTCCACAATGGAGCTGGGCATGTCCATAAGTGGTAAAAGGAGGATATCAGGAAACAGTCAGGTGATATAGTTGAGCAGTATTCTATCTGGCAAACAGCAGAGGAACACCTGTTTAAACCCTCTCTTGGTGCCACTTGGCAGTAATCTGGTAAGGTTGCTAATCAGTTCCAAAGGACCTCGACTGGTCACATGGCTCAGTCTTGGCCAATCACTGTCCCTGTTCAGCCACAGTAGTCTGTCTAAGGGATGAGAATGTGGCCTTGGACTTCATATAAACATGATGGGACTGAAGCCCCCTTTCCTTGGGGTTACTAGATGACATAAATTAATCTAGGTATTTTCTGAAGTCATATACTGTTCTTCTCATGGTGCAGGAAGCTTTCCCTTATACAGTAGAAGAAGTTGAGACCAATACTGAGAAACAGTGCCAAGGGATGAATCTCATCTTCCCCACCCACTGAGACACACACACATGCATGCGCACGTGCACATGCGCGTGCGCACACACACCCACAGAAAACCTGACCCACCCTGTTTCACAGTTCTACCAGCCAGCAAATGTCTGTAGTTGATTAAACTAGTTAAAGCTGGGCTTCAATTCTGGGTACCTGAAGAAGCCTGAGGACTACACAGCATCTTTAGATGAAAACTTATTAATAGCAGCCAGGTTGGAATCTGTTTCTGGGGGATGGCTGGAGTCCTAGTTATTTTGGGGAATTGACTGAAAAGATTTTCACTTGTTTTATATATGGGGGATGGGTGCCAGTGGCACAGCTACTATATTTTTAGAGAATATAAATTTTGCCTTATAGTTTGCCTAGATAGAAAACCATCTGTTACAGGGAGAATAAGAAAAGTAAATCTCAGAGTTAAACCTTAAATTTTTTTTTTTCAATTTTGGTAATAGTTTTGAAATGAATCTCTTGCTTCTTGTTTACATCTCAGAGATGGTTTATGAACTGTATAATTCACATCTACTTCAAGGTAGGTTGGTAATATTTCAGTGGGGACATTATTGTAATTGATCAAATCCTATGGATAAGAATTTTTTTTAATAAACAGAAACTCATCAGAATGAGCTCTGAGCATTCTTTTTTGCAAGACAATTTAGGGCAATGTTGTGTTGGCTTCTATGGTGATAATCACATTTACAGAAGTATTTGGGTCAAATATAAATCACTGCCCATGTTACATTCTTTGGAAGCGATCAGCTTCTGAGGAAAGATGGAGTGGCTGGTGTTGTGGAACATGTGGAATATGCATGACAGGTCCGATGGGGAAATGCTTCCAAATGCGGACTCTGGAATCAGATTACCTGAATTTGATTTCTAGCTCCACTACCACTTAATAATGTGACTTTGAGCAAGCCATAAGACCATCTCTATCATAATTTATTCATCTGTAAAATGGGGAGATCACCCAATAAAATAATGCCTTATAGGGTTGTTTTTGAGATTAAATAAGATTGTCTATACGAAGCGCTTAAGAAAATGCCTGGCACTTAAAAAATTCTCATTAAATGTTAGCTGCTGCTTCCTTTTCCTTCTTCTTTTCATCGTCATCCTCCTCCTTCCTCTATAATTGTTTATAGTAATTGAATGCAGTGATTCTATCAGTTTGTGTCCCAGCAGGAAAGAGATGATGTATTTAACTAGGTTTTTAAAAGAGAATGTTCTTTATGTAAATTTTTATTTGGAGTCATTTTAGATTTACAGAAAAGTTGCAAAGACAGTAGAGTGAGTTTTCATATGCCAGTCACTCAGTTTCAGTTTCTGCTAATTATTGTAGTGCATTTATCAAGTATAAACCAATATTGGCACATCACTGTGGCAAGCAGAATTATAAGATGGCCCTTAAGAGTCGATGGCCCTTAAGAGTCCAGGCCCCTGGTCTATGCACACATTCTACTAGTTATTCGATCAAATGATCCTGTGGCTGTTGCTGTGAAGGTATTTTGGAGAAGTAATTAAGGTCCCAATCAGTTGACCTTAAGATAGATAAGTTATTAGAGTGGACCTGACCCAATCCTATGAGCCCTTTAAATCTTGGTGAAGAGGTGAGAGTCAGGGAAGTCAGGGAGATGCAAAGCCTGAGAGGGTTTTGACAAGAGTGACATTCTCATGCTAACTTTGAAGATGAGGGTGCCGCTGGCAAGAGGAGCAGCCTCTAGCTGCTAAGAGTCGCCGTGCTGACAGCCAACCAGGAAATGGGGAGCTCATTCCTGCAATAGCAAAAAAATGAATATGGGGAGCAACTCAGATGAGCTTGGCAGTGTATTCTTCTTCAGAGCCTCCAGGAAGGACACAGCCTGGTTGATAGCCTAATTTCAGGTTTGTAAGACACTGAACAGAGAACTCCATCATGCTGTGCCCAGATATCTGATGAGCTAATCAATGCACACAGCTATGCAGGTGTGAGTTAATAAATTTGTTGTAATTTGTTATGCAGTAATAAAAAACTAATAAAATTTCTATTAGGTAAACTCCAGACTTGATTTAAATTTTACCATTTTAAAAACTCAGTATTGTTTTCCTGTTGTAAGATACAGGACAGGGTATAACAATGCATTTAGTTGTCTTGTCTTAGTCTCTTCTGATTCCTGGATCAATGACAATTTCTCATGCTTTCCTTGTTTTTCATGACCTTGGTAGTTTTGAGGGACACTGGGCAGGTGTTTTGTATTTTGGGCTTGTCTGATTTATTTTCTCATGATTAGAGAAGGGTTATGGGTTTTTGGAAAGGATATCACAGAGGTGAAATGCCTTTTTATTTTATCATATGAGGGGGTCCCTGATATCTACATGACATCACTGGGGTGTTAACCTAGATTACTTGGTTAAGGTAGAGTTTGCCAGGTTTTTCCAATGTAAAGTTTCTATTTCCCTTTCCATACTATATATTATTTGAAAACAAGTCATGAAGCTCAGTCCACCTTCTTAGGGGAGGGCTTAAGTTCCACTTTCTGAAGGGGAGAATACCTGTATTATTTGGTATTTTTCTGTAAGGAAAAATTCAGGAGTATGTAAAAATATTAATAATCAACATTGTTAAGATGTAATTTATGTAAAAGAAAATGTACCCATTAAAGCCTATGATTTGATGAGTTTTGACAAATGAATACAGGAATGAAAACGCCACAGTGACTAAGATACAGAGCAGCATCCTCCACGTTCACTTGTTCTGCTTCCCGGGGAACCGCCCATGCAGCCTTGGCCCAGCAACCTCTAGTCTGCTTTTCATCGCTGCAGAGCAGATTTGCCATTTCCAGGTTTGTGTGTTTTCTGTTTTTTAACAGAGACAGCATCTTATTCTGTCACCCAACTTGAAGCTCAGTGGTGCAATCACAGCTCACTGTAACCTCAAACTCTTGGGCTCAAGCAATCCTCCTGCCTCAGCCTCCCGAAGTGCTGGGATTACAGCCACATGCCATCACACCGAGCCAATTTTCAGGTTTTATACAAAGGGAATGATATAGTATGTAGCTCTTTGTGTTTGACTTCTTTTGCTCAGTGATATGTTTTTGACATGCATCAATGTTTTGGGGATGTCAGCAGATTGTTACTTTCTATTGGCAAGCAGTATTCCATTATGTGGAAAAGGATATTTTGTATATTCATCGGTGGGCATTTCTGTTGTTGCCAGTGTTTGGCTATTGTGAATAACTACTATGAAAATTTGTGGGCGCAAGTTTTGTGTGGGCTCATGTTTTCATTTCTTTTGGGTAGATACTTACAGTGAAATTGCTGGGTCATATGATAAGTGTAAGCTTGAATCTATAAGACACTGCCAAAGTGTTCTCCAAAGAGGTTCTATCATTTTATATTCCTATCAGCAATGCACAAGCAGTCCAGCAGCTTTGTATCCTCTCTAATATTTAGTGTGGTCAGCCTTCTTTGTTATAGCCATTCTACTGGCTATAATTTAAATAGCATCTCATGTGGTTTTAATTTTTACATTTCTTTTATGACTAATTATGTGAAGTATCTTTTCTTATGCTTATTGGCCATACGCATATCTTATTTTGTGAAATGTCTGTTCAAATCTTCGCCCATTTTAAAATTACTTTGCTGATTTTCTTATTGACTTGTAATTGTTTTTTAATGTATTCTAAATACAAATCCTGTGTGAGATCCAGAGATTGCATCTTGAAAATATTGTTGAAGACCGGTTTTAATTTTCCATGAAGTTTCATTCTTTAACTTTTTATTTTATGTTTTCTACTTTTCTCTGTCTTAAGAAATATTTGCCAAGTTTAATTTTGCTGAGACTTTTATCCTTTTTTTCTAGAGGTTTTATAGTTTTAACTTTCATATTCAGGCCTATGAGTTATTTTGAGTTAATTTTTGTAAATAAGTGTTGGTATTAACTGTTTCTTATACAGGTATTCCATTGTTTTAGGGTCATTTGTTGAAAAGACTCCTTATTCTAATGAAGTAATTACCCTGGACACTTGGTGACATGTAAATATACAGGCTGTATCTGAATTCTTTGTTTTTCAACTAATGTACGTCTATCATTATATCGATACCACACCATCCCTGATAATAGTCCTTGTCCTGAAATTTAATTTGTCTGATATGAATGTAACTACTGAAGATTTCATATATTAGTGTTGGCACGGTATTTCTTTTTGCATGTTTGATTTTTATCTTAGAGGTGCCATTACATTTAAAGTGAATTTTCACATAGACATCATATATTTGGATGCTATAGTCACATCACGAAGATAGGATAGATTCCCCCACCCGCCTAAAATTGGTTGAATGTTGTGGCTGCTGATGCTACACATGCACCAGGAGGGTATGAAGAGATTTATTACTCATGTAATGAGGCCTTCTGGGGAGAGCAGAGAAGATTCCCAACAAGGCTTGAGAGAGTCAGGAGGGTCAACTGGCTTTGGCTTTTATTGTGGTTGGGGGCTGGGGCTGGGGTGAGGGTTTCTGTGATGGTCAGGGCTTACTTGGTTTGAACTTCCCATGGGTACCAAGGGAGGAGCCCCGGGGCTTTCTGCCCAAGCAGATGTGGATCAGAGGGAGAGAGAGAAGGTGGGGTTTGATGCTGTCAGCAGTCAGCCATCAAAAGTGGAGCCAGACTCCATTACATTGGATTTTGCTTTGTAATGTAGTCTGATAGTATCTGTCTTTCAAATAGAGTATCCAACAACATTTACGGTAATTATCATTGAGCTTGGGCTTGAATTTACCATATGGTCATTTATTTTTTGCTTGTCTCATCTGTTCATTGTTACCCTCTTCTTCTCTTCCTGACTTCTTTCTGACTATTTTTAGTATTCTATTTCATCTCCATTCTTGGCCTACTTGTGGCTGCTTTACAGGTCATAATATTCACATTTAACTTATTAAAGGCTACCTTCAAATAATATTATTCAACTTAATTTTTAATGTGACAACCTTACCACAGTGTACTTCCATTTCACCCGCCCATCCTTTGTGCTATGGTAGTCATTGATTTTATTTCTACATTTCTTATGGCCCCTGTAATACCTTTCTATTCCTTTTGCTTCAATTAGTCAACTATATTTTAAAATTGAGCAAAATATCTTTTATATTTATCCACGCATTACCATTTTGTCATTCTTCATTCTTTTGAAGTTTCTATTTCATACAATTTTCCTACTGCCTAAAGAAGTCTTGGGGGAGGCCAGGCATGGTGGCTAATGCCTGTAATCCCAGCACTTTGGGAGACTGTGGATCACGAGGTCAGGAGTTCAAGACCAGCCTGGTCAAGATGATGAAATCCTGTCTTTACTAAAAATACGAAAAACAAAAACAAAAACAAAAACAAAAACAAAACAAAACAAAAAAACAAATTAACGAGGTACAGTGGCAAGTGCCTGTAATCCCAGCTACTTGGGAGGCTGGGACAGGAGAATCTCTTGAACCCAGCAGCAGAAGTTTCAGTAAGCCGAGATCGCACCACTAAACTCCAGCCTGGGTAACAGAGTGAGACTCTGTCTCAAAAAAAAAAAAAAAAAGTCTTGGGGGAGTTCCAACAACTCTTTCACTGGAAGTACAGAGGTGACCTGACCCCTCAGCATAGATATGGTGCACCCATAGGGACATACAGTTGAAATTATATTATGTTACCTTTTGAGACTCTGAATTTCTCAATAGAAAGATGTAACAAAGCAAGCATGATTTTTAAACCTGTGCTGTTCAATAGGGTAGCCCCCAGCCATATGTGGCTACATTCATTTAAATTAATTAAAATTTGAAAATTTAGTTTTTGTATTAGTTATCTATTGGTGCATTTAAAATACCCCAAAATATAGCAGCTGAAAATGATAAACATTTCTGATCTCACATTTCCTGGGGGTCAGGAATCTCCCAGAGCTTAAGTGGGTGTGTGCCCTTTTTACCCGTTCTTTGTTTTGTGGCGTGCATGTGGTGTGAGCCTGGTGTTTTGTCTAGAGGAAACATGGGGCACAAAGTAAGCCCACCCCACAAGGAACTGTGTTGAAAATTTTCAAAAAAAGGATTCAAGGGAGACTATGGAGTGCTACGACACCAGGAAAATTTAGAACTGTGTGTAAGATAGACTGGTCAGCATTAGAGGTAGGTTGGCCATTAGAAGGAAGCGTGGACCGGTCCCTTGTTTCAAAGGTATGGCACAAGGTAACCTGTAAGCCAGGGAACTCAGACCAGCTTGTTTTAGATCCCCCGCCCCCCAACACGTGGTGGTTGAGAGAACAGCAGCAGAAGCCTCTGGCAGAGGCAAAGAGAGAGAGAAGAGACGGAGAGGAAGAGACAGACAAAGAGGGAGTCAAGGAGAGACAGAAAGAGGCAGAGAGAGAGAGGAAGAGACAAAGGCAAAAGGAAAGTCAGAGACAAAGTCAAAGAGAGAAAGAAAGAAAGAGAGATATATACAAGTAGTTAAAAAAAAAGTGTACCCTATTCCTTTAAAAGCCAAGGTAAATTTAAAACCTATAATTGATAATGGAAGGTATTTTCCGTAACTCTATAACACTCCAAAATACCACTATGTTGTCAGTGTAAACAAGGGCGTAACCCGGAAAGCACTGAGGCCTTCCTATCAAAAAAAAAAAAAAAAAAAAAAAATCCTTAACCCAGTAACCCAAGGATGGCCCAAAGGCATTCATTCATTCAATCTGTAGCGGCAACTGCTTTGCTAACAACGACAACAAAAAAAAAAAGTAAAAAAATAATAATAATAACTTTTAGAGGAAACCTCATTGTGAGTACAACTCACCAGTTCAGAAGTATCCTAAGGAAAAAAAAAAGGGAGGGGGGCGGAATTTATATAAAAAGAGTGTTATATGGTATTTCTTGTCCTGAAATAAATTAACTGGTTGTTTAAAGAAATGTTTGTAATAAGTCTGAAAGTGAAGGCATGTCAAAAAAAAAAATTGCCTGTAAAAGTCGTGAAAGAAAAAAAAAATTATAAAAAAAGTGTGTTAAAAAAAGAATTTATGCAAAAATGTTGTATAATTTAAAAGTAGGCCTCCTGAATGTAAAACTATTGGGGGAAAAAAAAACAGTTTATGTGTAAGGTGTATAAGAAAAGCAAAATATATCTTTGGTAAAAGGATTATAAGGAGGCATAAGAATGCACATTTTAACCTGCATTAAAAAGTTAAAAATTATTGTTTTGAAGGTTTAAGCAAGTTTTAAAATGTTAATTGTAAAGAACATTCTGTGTGTAAACATATTAGCTAAAGTTAAAGAAGTATCATCCAGTTTTTCTGTGAACTGGACATTAAAGTAAAAGCATAACAGGTTTTTCTTAAAGCACCAGCCTGCGCTTTCGCAAAAATTATAAAAGATTAAAAAGAGTCTATAAAATCTTACCTTATGGTCAAACATTAAAAATTAAATAAATATGCCTACAAGGTTTTATTAAAATTAGGTTTAACATTAATAACACACTAATATAAAGATAAAATTTAGCTTATCTGGTATAAAAATCATACGAGAAGCATTGTTAAATGTAAAATAGTATTGGCTTTCTTTGGTTTAAAAACTAATAAAAATAGGTGCTAAAGGAAATTTCTCAGTAAAAAGGCACTAAGGACTATAAAGTCCACTGCCAAGGTCCCCACATTTAAAACGAAAGGTCAATTTCTTAAAAATTATATACTTGGTTTATCTTCCACTTTCCTTTCTCGCAAAAAAAACCTAAAAGTCTTTTAGCACATGTACCACCCCTAGAATTTTCAGTAAACCAACAACAGCCTGAAGATCACATTCTCATCGAAAGGTGGAAAGAAGAAAAACTCCCAGCCTGGGAAGGACTCTACCTTGTGCTGCCAACCACCAAGACTGCTGTTCGTACAGCAAAAAAAAAAAAAAAAAAAAAAAAAAAAAAAAAAAAGGATGGACTCATCACACCCGAGTCAAGAAAGCGCCACCCCCTCCAGAGTTGTGGGCCATCGTCCCAGGGGAAAACTGTCACACGCGTCCGTGTGAAGAGACCACCAAACAGGCTTTGTGTGAGCAATAAAGCTGTTTATTTCGCCTGGGTGCAGGCGGGCTGAGTCCGAAAAGAGAGTCAGCGAAGGGAGATAAGGGTGGGGCTGTTTTATAGGATTTGGGTAGGTAAAGGAAAATGACAGTCAAAGGGGGGTTGTTCTCTGGCGGGCAGGAGTGGGAGTCACAAGGTGCTCAGTGGGGGAGCTTTTTGAGCCAGGATGAGCCAGGACAAGGAATTTCACAAGATAATGTCATCACTTAAGACAAGGACCCGCCATTTTTACTTCTTTTGTGGTGGCAGTGACTCTTCCTAAAACAATGTATTTCATACCAGATGCTTATTTGCTTTCTTGAAGACTCTGCCATTAGGTCTTTTCATGTTCCCAATACATTTAGGAGCTGGAAGTTTCAGAGCTATTGTCAGAGAGCTGAGCTCTAGCTGATCTCTCTCTCTCTCTCCCCAAATATAATATAATATACTATAATAAAAATAAAATAAAATAAAATGAAATAAAATAAATTCATCCTTTGACAGGGCACACAGCTAGGTGATACCAGAACTGGGAAACTGAAGCCTGGTATCATGACTCCCGGTGGGGTTTCCTCTCCACCGTAACAGCACAGACTTGTGCCCTGAGAGTATGAACCACATAGGTCTGAAGAAATCCAATCCTGGGTCAATTCACTGAGTATATCTATGGGGAATATAACATATATTTAGAATGATGAAAGTGTTTCTTTGTCTACTACCATTGTGGAGAGGGTTTCTGGGTTGGAAGAAGATTTTAGTTTTAATCATATTTTTCCAACACATTCCACAATTATGAAGAACATGCTGATACATATCTATATCTATATGATATGTGTATATATATACACACACACATGAAGTATATTCTATAAATACACACACACGTATCTAGGATATATCTATCTGTGTATCTACACATATCAAGTTCTGAGATACATATATATCTGATATATATACACACATATATGCATATATCTGATATATATACATATATATCATATATATGTATCTCAGAACTTGATGTGTGTGTGTATGTATATGTGTGTGTGTGTGTATATATATATCCTAAATATGTAATAAGTCACTCTAAGAATGACAACTTGGAGGGCTTGGAGGGGAAGGTACAAAAAGCCCCAAGTTCCCTGTGAGCCTGTTCAGTCTTGATGAGGTCCCAGTGCACTCCTGCACCTGCGTTCCCTCAGCGTACTGAGGTCCAAGCCTCTTAATAAAATTATGTCTAAGGGTCTGTCCATTCCACAATGCATCAAATGCTTGTAAGGAAACAAAGCCTCCTCTCTTCAATGTCACAATTACCAAGCATATTTTCCTTAAGCATCTCATGACAGGGTTCTGCTGGAACAAAGCACACTCTTCATAATTGTGGAATGTGTTGGAAAATTATAATTAAAACTAAAATCTTCTTCCAACCCAGAAACTCTCTCCACCATGGTAGTAGAGAAAGAAAGTGCTTTCATT
The DNA here is from genome assembly GCF_024542745.1 of Macaca thibetana thibetana. Lineage (NCBI taxonomy): Eukaryota > Metazoa > Chordata > Mammalia > Primates > Cercopithecidae > Macaca > Macaca thibetana. The sequence goes on along the minus strand of NC_065595.1, from coordinate 16,494,192 downwards.
ATTCAATAAGCATTGAACCTGAATGTGATGTTCATCACAGGCAATATGCTAAGACATGGCAAAGTCAGGAAAAAAAATCTCACTCTTTTATGTAGACAAGCAGATCCAGTCCATTCCATAGATGTTCTCAAAATAAACAATAACTACTCAAGTAAGAGAATTTGACAGCCCCATTTATCACACATAATTCATCCCAGGTTCACCTGGTAATCGGGGTGACCTTCTGTGTTAGTTAATTGGTTTTATACATAGGAAAAACAAACTTGTATCTTGAGAAATGGAGGTAGTTTTGCAGCTTGGAGCCAGGTGCCCTCTGATGTTAAGCTCCTGTCCTCCTCCAGAAGCTGGGAGAGAGGGCAGCTATCTCCCCTGATGTTTACATTTCAAAGAGATGGTTCCCAGGTCCTTGAGAAAGATATTTCTTGGTCATAAAGTGGACAAAAGACATATTTAGTCTTCGAATGAATTTATATACACTTCAAAGGCGGAGGAAATATTTAGAATTATAAACTTTCTAAAGTAAATCCTCAGATAAAAATGAGGAGAGGAGAATATCTTCCCTTATCTTTAATAGGGAGAATTAAGACTCTTAATTTTAATTTGCATTTGTCTTTACAAAGGTTAAGTTGAATTGGGGTTTTCATTTCACATTAGGCCTATTAACCACAATCTGGTTATCACAACTGTCATATCTCACTCAAAAATGTATGTAAAACAATGTGGTCAGTAATATACTTTCAATTCTCCTTTTCTTTGAACTCATTGCATTGTTTTCTTTATCATGATTCATTATCTTAAACTAGTATTACCAGATGTTTGGAAATAGTAGTTGCCAAAACCACTTACTAGAATTACAGTGTATAGAAAATAGTGAGTCTTTGTAGACAGTAGTAATGCACTATAATTAGAGGGTATTCTGCTTTGTTTAGTGTGAGTCAGCTTATGCCAATAGCAGTGTTGATGTCAGACTCTGTTCCTTGAGAGTTGACAGTTTATTAATGCAAATAAAGCCATACCTAGATGGACACGTAAAACAAATCAGACTTAGAGCCAGTGGATTCTTTTAAAATTTAGATTTTATTGATATTTTTATTTTTTATTTTTTTATTATACTTTAAGTTCTAGGGTACCTGTGCACAACATGCAGGTTTATTACATATGTATACATGTGCTGTGTTGGTGTGCTGCACCCATTAGCTTGTCATTTACATTAGGTATATCTCCTAATGCTATCCCTCCCCACTCCCCCCACCCCATGATAGGCCCTGGTGTGTGATGTTCCCCCTCCTGTGTCCAAGTGTTCTCATTGTTCAATTCCCACCTATGAGTAAGAACATGCGGTGTTTGGTTTTCTGTCCTTGTGATAGTTTGCTCAGAATGATGGTTTCCAGCTTCATCCATGTCCCTACAAAGGACATGAACTCATCCTTTGTTATGGCTGCATAGTATTCCATGGTGTATATGTGCCACATTTTCTTAATCCAGTCTCTCATTGATGGACATTTGAGTTGGTTCCAAGTCTTTGCTATTGTGAATAGTGCCACAATAAACATACATGTGCATGTGTCTTTATAGCAGCATGATTTATAATCCTTTGGGTGTATATCCAGTAATGGGATTGCTGGGTCAAATGGTATTTCTAGTTCTAGATCCTTAAGGAATTACCACACTGTCTTCCAGAATGGTTGAACTAGTTTACAGTCTCACCAACAGTGTAAAAGTATTCCTATTTCTCCACACCCTCTCCAGCACCTGTTGTTTGCTGACTTTTTAATGATTGCCATTCTAACTGGTGTGAGATGCTCTCTCATTATGGTTTTGATTTGCATTTCTCTGATGGCCAGTGATGATGAGCATATTTTCATGTGTCTGTTGGCTGCATAAATGTGTTCTTTTGAGAAGTGTCTGTTCATATCCTTTGCCCACTTTTTGATAGGGTTGTTTTTTTCTTGTGAATTTGTTTGAGTTCTTTGTAGACTCTGGATATTAGCCCTTTGTCAGATGAGTAGACTGCAAAATTTTTCTCCCATTCTGTAGGTTGCCTGTTCACTCTGATGGTAGTTTCTTTTGCTGTGCAGAAGCACTTTAGTTTAGTTAGATCTCAATTTGTCTATTTTGGTTTCTGTTGCCATTGCTTTTGGTGTTTTAGACATGAAGTCCTTGCCCATGCCTATGTCCTGAATGGTATTGCCTAGGTTTTCTTCTAGGGTTTTTATGGTTTTAGGTCTAACATTTAAGTCTTTAATTCATCTTGAATTAATTTTTGTATAACGTATAAGGAAGGGATCCAGTTTCAGCTTTCTACATATGGCTAGCCAGTTTTCCCAGCACCATTTATTAAACAGGGAATACTTTCCCCATTTCTTGTTTTTGTCAGGTTTGCCAAAGATCAGATGGTTGTAGGTGTGTGGTATTACTTCTGTTCTGTTCCATTGGTCTATATCTCTGTTTTGGTTCGAGTACCATGCTGTTTTGGTTACTGTAGCCTTGTAGTATAGTTTGAAGTCAGGTAGCATGATGCCTCCAGCTTTGTGCTTTTGGCTTAGGATTGTCTTGGCAATATGGGCTCTTCTTTGGTTCCATATGAACTTTAAAGAGTTTTTTCCAATTCTGTGAAGAAAGTCATTGGTAGCTTGGTGGGGATGACATTGAATCTATAAATTACCTTGGGCAGTATGGCCATTTTCATGATACTGATTCTTCCTATCCATGAGCATGGAATGTTCTTCCATTTGTTTGTGTCCTCTTTTATTTCGTTGAGCAGTGGTTTGTAGTTCTCCTTGAAGAGGTCCTTCATATCCCTTGTAAGTTGGATTCCTAGGTATTTTATTCTCTTTGAAGCAACTGTGAATGGGAGTTCACTCATGATTTGGTTCTCTGTTTGTCTGTTATTGGTGTATAAGAATGCTTGTGATTTTTGCACATTGATTTTGTATCCCTAGACTTTGCTGAAGTTGCTTATCAGCTGAAGGAGATTTTGGGCTGAGACGATGGAGTTTTCTAAATATACAATCATGTCATCTGCAAACAGGGACAATTTGACTTCCTCTTTTCCCAATTGAATACCCTTTATTTCTTTCTCCTGCCTGATTGCCCTGGCCAGAACTTCCAACACTATGTTGAATAGGAGTGGTGAGAGAGGACATCCCTTTTCACTTTTTTTTTTTTTTTGTGCCAGTCTTTTCGCCCAAACTGGGGAGCTCATGGCTCCGCCTCCCAGTTTACGCCATTCTTTGCCCGAGTAGCTGGGACTACAGGCGCCCGCCACCTCGCCCAGCTAAGTTTTTGTATTTTTTTTAGTAGAGACGGGGTTTCACCGTGTCAGCCAGGATGGTCTCGATCTCCTGACCTCGTGATTGTCTTCCAAAGTGCTGGGATTACAGGCTTTAGCCACCGCGCCCGGCTTTTCAGTTTTTATGTTAGTTTTTGCCCATTCAGTATGATATTGGCTGTGGGTTTGTCATAAATAGCTCTTATTATTTTGAAATACATCCCGTCAATACCAAATTTATTGAGTTTTTAGCATGAAGGGCTGTTGAATATTGTTGAAGGCCTTTTCTGCATCTATTGAGATAATCATGTGGTTTTTGTCTTTGGTTCTGTTTATATGCTGGATTACGTTTATTGATTTGTGTATGTTGAACCAGCCTTGCATCCAGGGATGAAGCCCACTTGATCATGGTGGGTAAGCTTTTTGATGTGCTGCTGGATTCAGTTTGCCAGTATTTTATTGAAGATTTTTGCATTGATATTCTCTTTTTTTGTTATGTCTCTGCCAGGCTTTGGTATCAGGATGATGTTGGCCTCATAAAATGAGTTAGGGAGGATTCCCTCTTTTTCTGTTGATTGGATTGTACCTCTGGTAGAATTCGGCTGTGAATCTATCTGGTCCTGGACTTTTTTTGGTTGGTAGGCTATTAATTATTGCCTCAATTTCAGAGCCTGTTATTGTTCAGGGATTCAAATTCTTCCTGGTTTAGTCTTGGGAGGGTGTATGTTTCCAGGAATTTATCCATTTCTTCTAGATTTTCTAGTTTATTTTCGTAGAGGTGTTTATAGTATTCTCTGATGGTAGTCTGTATTTCTGTGAGATCAGTGGTGATATCCCCTTTATTATTTTTTATTGTGTCTATTTTATTCTTCTCTCTTTCCTTCTTTATTAGTCTTGGTAGTGGTCTATCAATTTTGTTGATAGTTTCAAAAAACCAGCTCCTGGATTCATTGATTTTTTGAAGGGTTTTTTTGTGTCTCTATCTCCTTCAGTTCTGCTCAATCTTAGTTATTTCTTGCCTTCTGCTAGCTTTTGAATGTGTTTGCTCTTGCTTCTCCAGTTCTTTTAATTGTGATGTTAGGTTGTCAATTTCAGATCTTTCCTGCTTTCTCTTGTGGGCATTTAGTGCTGTAAATTTCCCTCTACACACTGCTTTAAATGTGTCCCAGAGATTCTGGTATGTTGTGTCTTTGTTCTCATTGGTTTCAAAGAACCTCTTTATTTCTGCCTTCATTTCGTTATGTACCCAGTAGTCATTCAGGAGCAAGTTGTTCAGTTTCCATGTGGTTGAGCGATTTTGAGTGAGTTTCTTAATCCTGAGTTCTAGTTTGACGGCACTGTGGTCTGAGAGACAGTTTGTTTTAATTTCTGTTCTTTTACATTTGCTGAGGAATGGTTTACTTCCAACTATGTGGTCAATTTTGGAGTAAGTGCGATGTGGTGTTGAGAAGAATGTATATTCTGTTGATTTGGGGTGGAGAGTTCTGTAGATGTCTATTAGGTCTGCTTGGTGCAGAGCTGAGTTTAATTCCCTGATATCCTTGTTAACTTTCTGTCTCGTTGATCTGTCTAATGTTGACAGTGGGGTGTTAAAGTCTCCCATTATTATTGTGTGGGAGTCTAAGTCTCTTTGTAAGTCTCTTTTTAAGTCTCTAAGGACTTGCTTTATGAATCTGGGTGCTCCTGCATTGGGTGCATATATATTTAGGATAGTTATCTCTTCTTGTTGAATTGATCCCTTTACCATTATGTAATGGCCTTCTTTGTCTCTTTTGATCTTTGTTGGTTGAAAGCCTGTTTTATCAGAGACTAGGATTGCAACCCCTGCCTTTTTTTGTTTTCCATTTGCGTGGTAGATCTTCCTGCATCCCTTTATTTTGAGCCTATGTGTGTCTCTGCACATGAGATGGGTGTCCTGAATACAGCACTCTGATGGGTCTTGAGTCTTTATCCAATTTGCCAGTCTGTGTCTTTTCATTGGAGCATTTAGCCCATTTACATTTAAGGTTAATATTGTTATGTGTGAATTTGATCCTGTCATTATGATGTTAGCTGGTTATTTTGCTCGTTAGTTGATGTAGTTTCTTCTTAGCATCGATTGTCTTTACATTTTGGCATGTTTTTGCAGTGGCTGGTACCAGTTTTTCCTTTCCACGTTTAGTGCTTCCTTCAGTTGCTCTTATAGGGCAGGCCTGGTGGTGACAAAATCTCTCAGCATTTGCTTGTCTGTAAAGGATTTTATTTCTCCTTCATTTATGAACCTTAGTTTGACTGGATATGAAATTCTGGGTTGAAAATTCTTTTCTTTAAGAATGTTGAATGTTGGCCCCCACTCTCTTCTGGCTTGTAGAGTTTCTGCCAAGAGATCTGTTGCTAGTCTGATGGGCTTCCCTTTGTGGGTAATCTGATCTTTCTCTCTGGCTGCCCTTAACATTTTTTCCTTCATTTTGGCTTTGGTGAATCTGACAATTATGTGTCTTGGAGTTGCTCTTCTCGAGGAGTATCTTTGTGGCATTCTCTGGATTTCCTGAATTTGAATGTTGGCCTGCCTTGTTAGGTTGGGGAAGTTCTCCTGGATAATATCCTGCAGAGTGTTTTCTAACTTGGTTCCATTCTCCCCATCACTTTCAGGTACACCAATCAGACATAGATTTGGTCTTTCACATAGTCCCATATTTCTTGGAGGCTTTGTTCATTTCTTTTTACTCTTTTTTCTCTAAACTTCTCTTCTCGCTTCATTTCATTCATTTGATCTCCAATCACAGATACCCTTTCTTCCTGTTGATTGAATCAGTTACTGAAGCTTGTACATTCATCATGTAGTTCTTGTGCCATGATTTTCAGCTCCATCAGATCACTTAAGGACTTCTCTACACTGGTTATTCTAGTTAGCCATTCGTGCAATCTTTTTTCAAGGTTTTTAGCTTCTTTGCCATGGGTTCAAGCTTCCTCCTTTAGCTCAGAGAAGTTCGATCATCTGAAGCATTTTTCTCTCAACTCATCAAAGTCATTCTCCACCCAGTTTTGTTCCGTTGCTGGCGAGGAGCTGAGTTCCTTTGGAGCGGGAGAGGCACTCTGATTTTCAGCTTTTCTGCTCTGTTTTTTCCCCATCTTTGTGGTTTTATCTACCTTTGGTCTTTGACAATAGTGATGTACAGATGGGGTTTTGGTGTGGATGTCCTTTCTGTTTGTTAGTTTTCCTTCTAACAATCAGGACCCTCAGCTGCACATCTGTTGGAATTTGCTGGAGGCCCACTCCAGACCCTGTTTGCCTGGGTATCAGCAGTGGAGGCTGCAGAACAGTGAATATTGCTGAACAGCAAATGTTGCTGCCTGATTGTTCCTCTGGAAGCTTCGTCTCAGAGGGGTACCCAGCTGTGTGAGTTGTCAGTCTCCCCTTACTAGGGGGTGCCTCCCAGTTAGACTACTCGGGGGTCAGGGACCCACTTGAGGAGGTAGTCTGTCCATTCTCAGATCTCACACTCCATGCTGGGAGAACCACTACTTTCTTCAAAGCTGTCAGACAGGGACATTTAAATCTGCAGAGGTTTCTGCTGCCTTTCGTTCAGCTGTGTCCTGCCCCCAGAGGTGGAGTCTACAGAGGCAGGCAGGCCTCTTTGAGCTGCAGTGGGCTCCACCCAGTTCCAGCTTCCCAGCTGCTTTGTTTACCTACTCAAGCCTCGGAAATGGTAGTCGCCCCTTCCCCAGCCTCGCTGCCACCTTGCAGTTAGATCTCAGACTGCTGTGCTAGCAATGAGCAAGGCTCTGTAGTCATGGGACCCTCCGAACCAGGCGTGGGATATAATCTTTTGGTGTGCCGTTTGCTAAGACTTAGAAAAGCACATTGTTAGGGTGGGAGTGACCCAATTTTTCAGGTGCTGCCTGTCACAGCTTCCCTTGGCTAGGAAAGGGAATTCCCTGATGCCTTGCTCTTTCCGGGTGAGGCAATGCCTCGCCCTGCTTCTGCTCTAGCTCAGTGGGCTGCACCCACTGTCTGACATGCCCCAGTGAGATGAACCTGGTACTTCAGTTGGAAATGCAGAAATCACCCGTCTTCTGGGTTGCTCACGCTGGGAGCTGTAGACTGGAGCTGTTACTATTTGGCCATCTTGGAACCCAATATTTTTAAGTAGGTGATACATTCACATGATTCAAAATACAAAAGGTGAAAAGGGTTTATGTAGTGCACACTCTCTCTGCCACCAGTGTCACAAAGCCACTTAGTTACCCTGCTCTGGACCACGTGGTGTTGTTTCTTACATATTCCTTCAGAGATATGTTATATGTGTACACACAAATACATGTGTACAGATTTTTTTTTGCCTGTTTAACAAAAATGGTATCACACAATATAAACAAATCTCCTCTTTTCTTTTTTTTTTTTTTTTTTTTTTATGTATTCATTCTTTGGTACTGATAAAAACAATAGTAATGCTAGTGTTCTTTTTTATCCTTTGAATTCAATGCTTCTTGTGTTTCTAAATGCTTCTAGAAACTATTAAACCTGATTTTGGCTTTGAAATTGAGACAGCTATACTTTAATATGTTAAAGAATCAATCTCTTTCTGTTTTATTTTATTTTATTACTAGCTTTTATACCACATATATATTAAATTTTGTCACATAATTTTCCAGGATCTATAGCAGTGCTGTCTCATAGAATGCTCTGTGGTGATGAAAATGTTCAGTAATTACATAGTTCAGTACAATAGCTGCTAGGCGTAGGTGAGTACTGACATGTGGCTAGTGAGACAAAGGAATTGTACTTTTAATTTGTTTAATGTTAATTATTTAAATTTAAATAGCCACATGTGAATAACGATTACTGTATGGACAGTGCAATTCTGTAGAGACTTCCCCCTGAGATCTTTTAATATGGTAAAGTATATTAATATATTTTCTAATATGGCTATCTGGAATAAGCCCATTTAATCATAATGTGGTATCCTAAATTTTCCTTGATTTAAAAATATATACAATGAATATGTACAGAAGTATATATATGTGTGTGTGTATATATACAGTTTAATAAGAATAATGATAATAAATAATTTCTCATATATCTTTCCAACAGGTCAATAAATTGGCCACAGAATCTCTCTCTCCATACATTGCTTCCTGCAGGTATATGCTATATTCATTTTATTTTTATTTTTAGTAGAGAGAAAGTCTTGCTATGTTGCCCATGTAGTCTTGAACACTTGATCTCAAGCAATCCTGCCTTGGCCTCCCGAAGTGCTAGGATTAAAGGCATGAGCCACTGCACCCAGCCTATATTGACTTCTGATTTAATTGATTCCTATTTTTAAAAATAGTTTTATCAACTATGAATGTACTCCTAAATAATGTGCCAATTGGTTGAAAACACTGAGTAGTAAGCACAAACCTAGCCATATAATGTAAGGCCACTGTCTCCACTATTAGATGAAGTTTCCTGGGTAATCTTCACAGGGTAAATGACGTAAGCAGAATTGCAGAGCCCGAGCCTTTCTGAGCATTTCCAAGAGACCCCTTTGAAGTAGTCAGTGGCTGAAGTAATGAAGGATCTTGGGAAGCATGGGTTTCTCTACAGTTGCGGCATCAGGCAAGCGTATAGTGTGTCCAAGGGACTGACTATTTGGTGGAGTAGGTTACAGATGGAGCTGCTCTGAGATTTCAACTTTTAAGCTCACCTTAGCCTACCTCCAATTCACAGAAGCTTCTGTGGGGAAATGAGTATTCTTGACCGATCCAGTCATCAGGGTATGAAGAGTAGGAATTTTGTCAGCACACAGTCAAGACAAATCAAGTGTAGATAAGACGCTGAGTCAAAATCAGCTGGCCATCCTGTCCTCAAGATCAAAACACAGTACTATTGCAGCAGTGATCTTGGAAATGATAGTCATCATGTGCTGCTTTTTCCTTAAATCATATTTTCTGATGTATGCTGTTTGGTATACTCTCTGGTCAATAGTTGTCGTCTTAGGAACTCTTTCACTGCCTTTTGGAGATTTCCTTTGCCTTACTCCTATATTGGGTATCTATCCTCTTTTTTATTGTCTCCTGTGTCTTGATTTACTCTTTCATTTGATGGAACATGTCCTTCAGTAGCCTCCTGAGGAAGAAAGGATATGAGATACATTTTTGAAACTTTCCATGTTTGAATATGTCTATATTCTACCCTCACATTTGACTGATATTTCTCTGAGTTTGGAATTCTAAGTGGAAAATCATTTTTCCTTCACAATTAAAAAAAAATGTTGTTCTATTGTCCTCTTTCTTTCTTGCAGTGGAGAATTTTGCATTCACTCAAGTTTCTTATGTGTGATTTCTCTTTTTTCCCCTTGCTTGAAGCTTGCAGAAACTTTACATCAGTATTCTCAAATTTTACAATATGGGCTTTGATGTGGCTTTATTTTCACTTATTCTCCTGGGCACTCGGTGAGTATTTTCACTTACTTTTTTCTTAAAATCTTTGTTCTGAAGTTTGGGTAATTTTTATGAATCTATATTCAGGTCACAGATCATTCTTTCCATGGCAAACCTACCAGTAAATGTTTCAAAGGCATTTTCATCTCTGTTATTATGTTTTTTATGTCTGCTATTTCTCTTTTGCACTTTCCATCTTTATGTTGAAATTTCCCATATAGTTTGAACATTGTCAAGACTTTTCACCATTTAATATATTAATTATATATAAGAATGTGTGTGTATATATAGATACATGATTATGTATTAGAATGTTAGAATTATAAGTTAGAATTTTAGAATATGTGTCCTAAATGAAACAGAAATATTTAACTCCCACATAGTCTGTTATTCATGAACCACAGTGTAATCAACATTTGGCTTGTTGATCATGGCAAAAGAGGAGTGAATTCCAAGGCCCGTGCAGTCAGTGCTTCTGGAGGATAACAGATCCATTCCTAAGTGAACAGCATGAACATGTAACTTTAAATTGATCAACTTAGTGGAGGGTAGAAAGCCAAGTGAAGAGCACCAGGTTGGGAGTCAGGAAGCTAAAGTTTCTATTCCAGTTCTGCCCTGACAACTCAGAAGGCAATTATGATCTTTGGACTTTAATTGCAAAAATGAAGAAAATTTTATAAATGATTTCTAATACCCTTTTTAACACCCCCTATAAAATTATTCGCTGTCTAATTTTAATGAAAAATGAATAATCAACAATTAATTCAGACATAAAGATGAAATTATGGCCAGCTACTTTAGCAATAAAAACAAATCTTGTTCATGTTCATCTCTAAATCCTATGTGCCAAGTTTAGGGTCAGACAATTGGAATGACCTTGGGCTGTTGAGTTTATCTTTCTGAGATTCAGTTTAAAAACATTTAAATGAGTTATATAAGAATTTCTACTTTATTAAGTTATAATAAATAGAGCATGTGTTCATTAAAGAATATGGGACACGGTGTGTATTCAATTGATGTTAACTACAATTTTTTTTGCTCTCATCATCATCATCATTATCATCATCATCATTATATGACCACCACCACCACCACCACCACCACCACTACCACCATTAGCAGCAGCAGCAGCAGAGGTGGCAGGATCTTTTAACTTCACTTGGAAGCCAAATCATGGCCATCCTGTCCTCAGCCACCTTCTTAGACTATCAGTGTTAATTTATCAGTTCTAAAATGTTGGTGGATACCAGGTCAAAGAGGTATTTCTCTTCTCCGTTTCATTTATAGCTCCACATCAGCATTTGAAAATGAGTGTTCTTGGAAGCTGTACACCAATGTTTGTATTAAGCTTATTAAGTGTGTTTAATATTTCTGGCTCACTAAGCTTACACAGATTAATTCCTTGAGTCTAGAAAATGTTAACTTATGATCTTGTATTTATGATGCACTTTCCATCTCCAAGTAGATTTTATATCATCACCACACCCAAAACCTGTCACTGCAAGAAGTGTTGGCAGAAAAAGCTGCTCCAAAATTTACATATATACAAACTTCCTGCTTCCTTTCCAGCTCACTCACTGGGGGTCAGCAGAAGGTCCTAAGACACCTGAGCACTTGTATAACTCTGCTTTATTTGTGCAGGTATGTATTTGGAGGGTGGGGGCTTTGGATGGATAGGACAACCTCCCTTTCCCCAGAGCCACTGTCTGTGTGATCCAGAACATGCTCTGGATGATATGGGATCAGAGATGCAGTGATAGGCTGTATCAGGATGCAGATCTTTCCTATGATGGAGACAGGAGACATCAGGATCATCTTCACTAGCTGTCTCAGCATTGCCTTGGAGGTCATTGATATGCAACTGCTGGAACAGTGATAAACGTGGATTTGAATACAATGCTGCATTTGTCATGCTCAGTGTACCTGAAGGTCGTCCTCACTTTAGTCTGACCACTGTCCAACTTAAAAGACACTAAAAAATGCAAGCTTTGGTTTTTCTTAAAATTATTATTAGAGAAAAAATATAGGTACCAAGTTCTGAAGGAGGAAGCAATTGCGTTTGTTGTCTAACATGAAATAAGAATACGAATTATCTTAAGCAATATTTTAAATTATGTGCCTTTCTGGCTTCCTCCCATTAGGGCAGATAATTAACAGCAACAGAAAAAATACAAACTTAAAACTTTAATCTCCTAGAAGCCAAAGTTTGGCCCTGGGTTTCTTACACCCTTGGATGACCCTATCCTTGATGGAATCATACAAATAGCTGCTTGGGCAGACAGAAGTTTGTTTCAGTGAATTCTGCTCTCTTGTGTCTATTACAAAATGTCTTCCTGAACTTTTGAGTTTTTCTCTTTTATGAAATCTCTGGGTTTTGTGGATTTATAGATTTTTTGATTGCTCACCCACTCCTTTCTGCCTGATCTCAGGTACTTACATCCACCTATTGTGTTTATACTGTCATTATAGTTTTAGACCGTAGGCTCTGCCTTGACCATTTGGACATTTTTTCTGGTTCTGGCCCACTTGTGCTCTGAATTTGGTTTCCCCTTGTAGCCTTCAGCATGCTTGGTTAATTTTTTTGTTGGCCTACATCTGAGAATCCATTGCCTAATCCAGTGTGGCACATAGTAGGTGCAGAATAATTGTTGAATGGCAGATGAGACTGAACACTATACACAGTGATTCTACCTTTTTGGGGTTTATAATATATTTTATAATAGAAATATAAATATGTTCCCGTATAACAAATGATGGGTTTCTGAGAGACTTAAGAGAAATGATTTAGTCATTCATTTACCACATAGATGCTGACCATTTGTGTGGGTTCCAGGTATTCAACATAAATTATACAAAACCCCCATTTTGATAGAGTAGACAAGATTATACAGTAAGGGTTTTTCTCAGAAGAGTACTGTGTCATTTATAAGAAAGGAAGTTATGTATCCTTCTATTTATACAGCAAAAGTAGTTTGTAAGGCTTAACTTCCATCTTTGACTATTGGAAATTGTATAAAAAACTGACATAAATACCAAATTTTATCCAATCACATTTAATGGAAAATTATCTAGAAATAAAGTTTCTCTTTAAACTCTTCAAAATTTCAAACAAAATTTTAAATACAATCACTTTTAACCTCTTGATGATCAGTTAAGGCAAATTGGTAAGGCACAAATACAGAATTTTATTTTTCAATTTTTAGTTTCATGGTGTTTCTTGCTCTTTATGACAGGAATACTAGCATACATATGGTTAACTGTATATTAATCTGTTCTCACATTGCTATAAAGAACTATCTGAGGCTGGGTAATTTATTAAAAAAAGAAGTTTAATTGGCTCATGGTTCTGCAGGCTATACAGGAAGCATGGCTTGGGAGGCCTCAGAAACTTACAATCCTGCAGAACATGAGAGGGAAGAGAGCACGTCCTACGTGGCTGGAGCAGGAGGAAGAGAGAGAGCAAAGGGAAAGCTGCTATACACTTTCAAACAACTTGTGAGAATTCCATCATGAGACAACACTGGGGGATGGTGCTGAACCATTATAAACTGCCCCCACAATACCATTATCTCCCACCAGGCTCCATCTCCAACACTCAGGATCACAATTCAACATGAGATTTGGGTGGGAACATAGAGCCAAACCATATCATTCTGCTCTGGCCTCTCCCAAATCTCATGTCCTTCTCACATTTCAAAACACAATCATGCTTTCCCAACAGTCTCCCAAAGTCTTAACTCATTCCAGCATTAACTCAAATGTCCAAGTCCAAAGTTTCATGTGAGGCAAAGCAAGTTCCTCCTGCCTATAAAACTGTAAAATAAAAAAAAGTTGGTTTCTTTGAAGATACAATGGGGGTACATGAATTGTGTAAATTATCCCATTCCAAAAGGGAGAAATTGCCAAAACAAAGGGATACAGGTCCCATGTAAGTCTGAAACCCAGCAGGGAAGTCATTAAATGTTGAAGCTGCAAAATAATCTCCTTTGACTTCATGTATCATGTCCAGGCTACACTGACACTAGGGGTGGGTGTCTAAGGCCTTGGGCAGCTCTGCCCTGTGCCTCAGCAGGGTACACTTCCTGTGACTGCTTTAACAGGCTGATATTGAGTGCCTATGGCTTTTTCAGGCATATGGTGCAAGCTGTTGGTAGATCTACAATTCTAGGGTCTGGAGCACAGTGGCTCTTCTCTCATAGATTCACGAGGCAGTGCCCCAGTGGGGACTTTTTGTGAGGGCTCCAACCCCACATTTGCCCTCTGCCCTGCCCTTGTAGAAGTTTCCCACGAGGGCTCCACTCCTGCAGCAGACTTCTTCCTGGACATCCAGGTGTTTCCACACTTCCTCTGAAGTCTAGGTAGAGACTCCCAAGCCTCAACTCTTGCCCTCTGTGTACCTGTAGGCTTAAAACCATATGGAAGTTGCCAAGGCTTATACATTGCACTCTTTGGAGCAGTGGACTGAGATGTATCTGGGGTTCTTTTAGCCATGGCTGGAGCTAGAGCATCTGGGATGCAGGGAACCTTGTCTTGAGGCTGCACAGAGCAGCAGGGCCCTGGGCCTTGCCCACAAAACTATTTTTCCCTCCTAGGCATCGAGGCCTGTGATGGGAGGGGCTGCTGTAATGGTCTCTAAAATGACTTGGAGGCATTTTCTCCATTGTCTTGGCTATTAATATTTGACTCCTCTTTACTTATGCAAATTTCTGCAGGCAGCTTTAATTCCTTGCCAGAAATGGGTTTTTCTTTTCTACAACATGGACGGGCTGCAAATTTTCCAAACTTTTATGCTCTGCTTCCCTTTCAAATGTAAATTCAAGTTTCAGATAATCACTTTGTGCATGCATATCAGTGTATGCTGTTAGAAGCAGCTAGGCCAGGCCACGTCTTGAATACTTTGTTGCTTAGAAATTTGTTCACCAAATAACCTAAATCATCTCTCTCAAATTTAAAGTTGTACAGATCCCTAGAACAGGACACAATGCCACCAGTCTCTTTGCTAAAGCATAGCAAGAGTGACCTTTATTAAGTTCCCAATAAGTTCCTCATCTCCATCTGAAACCTTCTTAGCCTGGACTTCACTGTCCATATCACTATCAGCATTTGGTCAAAATCATTCAACAAGTCTGTAGGAAGTTCCAAACTTTTCCTTATCTTCATGTCTTCTTCTGAAGCCTCCAACCTGTTCCAACCTCTGCCTGTTACCTAGTTCCAAAGTTGCTTCTACATTTTCAGGTATTTTTATAGGAATGCCCCACTTCTCTTGTACCAATTTTCTGTGTTGGTTTGTTTTCACATTTCTATAGAGAACTACCTGAGACTGGTAATTTATTTAAAAGTTATATTTAATTGGCTCATGGTTCCACAGGCTGCACAGGATCTATGAATAGGGAGGCCTCAGGAAACCTACAATCATGGTGGAAGGCTATGGGTAAGCTAGCATGTCCTACATCACTAATGCAGGAGGAAGAGAGAGGGGAAAGCAGGAAGTACTACACATTTTTAATCAATCAGATCTTATGAGAATTCTATCACAATTTAGCACTAGAGGGATGGCGCTAAGCCATTAGAAACCATCCCCATGACACAATCACCTCCTACCAGGCACCACCTTCAACACTTGGGATCACAATTCAAGATGAGGTTTGGGTGGGGACATGAAGCCAAACCATACCAGTATGTAAATAAATTGAAGACTGGTCAACAATTAGTAAGAATAATGTTGCTCTTAAAAACATGTTTAGGATGCACATCAGCAAGATGGTGGAATAGGACTCTCCAGTATTTATCCCCCTACAGAAACATCAGTTTGAATAACCACCCATTAATGAAAATACCTTCACAAGGATTAAGGAAACCAGGTAAGAGATTACAACACTTGGATGTAGCACAGAAATGAGAAAAGACACATTAAGGAGTATAGGAAAGACAGTTTTACATCACCCACATCACCCTTTCCCCAATCCTCAGCAGCACAGTGCAGAGAGAGATAATGCATGGAGGAAGGAGAGGGAAGTAAGCATTGAAGTTTGCCTGACATCCAAGCGCAACTATCTTGCCATAGCAAAGCCCAGCACTAGGCAGGCCCTCATTGCTCCAGATTCCAGGCCTGTACCTGAGGACTGAGTAACCAGACCTGCCCAAGGGACAGGCCAGGTCTGGCAGCTCCAGACTGAAGGCCTGTGTAACAGGTCAAGGGTCTAGAACTGTCCTTCTGGACTCCACTGTTGGACTGGCTCCCATAAACCTAGGCTCCAGTATTGTCTTTGTGTATCTGGGTCCCAGGTTAGTCCTGAAGCCCCCAGGACCCATGTTATCCCATGGAGAATTATCCTCTAGCACACTCAGCCTCCAGGAAAGCACCAGAGGACAAAAGCCCATGCTAGTTTCTGTCAACCAAGGGTCCAGGCCAGCCTCAGTGGTTCTAGGTACAAGCAAGTACCCATTATTCTAGGCTTCAGGCTAGCCTTAGTAAGTCCAGGCTCCATGGTGGCCACTGCACCAGTATCCAGGCTGTTCCCTCTGTCCCAGGCTCCAGAAGACCCAGGGTCTAAGCTTACTCTAGGATATCAACGGTCCAGACCCACCTCAGTGAATTCTAGTGTCAGCAATACTTTGTAGACTGAGGCTCCAAGACCACTCCTGTAGAGCCAGGCTTCAGGCCAGCTCCCATGGACCCAGGACACAGACCTTTCCCAGTGGACTCAGGATCCAGGCCAATCTATGTGAACTCAAGGTTCAGATGTACCCACGCAGATTGAGGCTCCAAGCCCAAACCAGTGGACCAAGGTGTCAGTCCCATCTCAGTGTTTGACCGGTCTTTGAAGGCTCAAACTCACTGACTGTCCCAGTGTCAGGTTGGCCCTGGTGGACCCAGGCTTCAGGCTGGACCTATGGATGCAGGTTTCAGGCTTTTCCTCATGGACTTGGGCTCCAGTAGATCTTTGGGGATTCAGTCAACAGGTCAACCCCAGTGAATCTAAGCTTAAGGACCAACTCTCAAGACTCAGGCAACAGACCTGACCACTCACTGACTCAGCACCAGGATAGCCTTCCTGAGGACTCTAGCAGCAAACCTGCCCAATGGCCTGCCAGAATCTCTGAATGAAATAACTGGTGAAGGGCTTTCCCAGAAAAACCAGTCTGCAAAGACTGGAATAATTCCCTACTTCTTCAAACATGCAGACATCCATGTAAGGCAACAAGAAACATGCAAAACCAAGGAGACATAACACCACCTAAAGAACAAAATAATTTCCCAGTAGCTGACTCCAAATAAATGAAGATATAAGAACTGGCTGACAAATAATTCAAAATAAAAATTTGAAAAAAAATCAAGGAACCTAATGAAGGCACAGAAAAACAATTGATGAAAACAGAAAAACAATCAATGATGAAAATTAGAAATTTAACAGAGAGACTGAAATTATTTAAAAAAAGCAAGTGGATTCTAGAGCTGAAAAATACAATGGATAAAATAAAAAAATTCAGTAGAAAGCATCCGCAGCAGAATTGATCAAACAGAAGAAACAATCTGTCTTCTGTGAACTTGAAGACAGATTATTTGAAAATATACAGTCAGAGAAGAAGAAAAAAATAAAAAGAAGAAACAACGCTTACAGGGTTTATGGAAAAGTATAAAAAATTCAATGTATAGGAGTTTCCAAAGAAGAAAGAAAATGGAATAAAAAGCATATTTAAAGATATAATATTTAAAAAAACTTTCCAAATTTGAGAAAAATATAAGTATCCAGATATAAGAAGGTCAAAATTCTCCAGTCAGATTTAGTCCAAACAAATCTACAAAAGGACATAATATAATCAAACTGTCAAAAATGAAGACAAAGAGAGAATAGTGAAAGCAGCTGGACAAAATAAGGGATTAACAAAAAGGGAGTTCTAATAAGTCTATCAGTGGATTTCATAGCCAAGACCTTATAGGCTGGAGAGAGTGAGCTGATATATTTAAAGTACTGAAAGAAAAAGCTTGCCAACTAAGAATACCAACTATGACAATGCCCTCCTTCAAAAGTGGAGAGATAAAAAAATTTCCCAGACAAACAAAAACTGAGGGAGTTCATTATGAGCAGATATATCTTATAGGAATTGCTAAAGACAATTAGTTCTTCAAGGTGAAAGAAAAAGATGCTTTGGGTAACACAAAATATATGAAAGTATTAAACTCACTAGTAAAACATAATAACAGCAGTAATTTGTTAAGGAATATACAACATAAAAAGATGTAAATTATGACATCAAATATTTAAAATGTGGTGGAGACATAGATTAAAAGTGCAGAGGTTTTCAATGCCGTCAAAGTTAAATTATTATCAGCTTAAAATAGCCTAATGTAAATTTAAAATATTTTCTATAATCCTCATTGTAAATAAAAAGCAAAAACCTAGAGTAGATACACAAGGATAAAAACTAAAGAATCAAATCTTATGACTACAGAAAATCATTCACAAAGGAAGACAGCAAAAGGGGAAGAAAGGAACAAAAGATCTACAAGCAACTGAAAACAAATTAACAAAATAGTGGTAATAAGTCTTTACTGATTAATAGTTACCTTGAATATAAGAGGATTACATTTTCTAATCGTAGACACAGAGTGATCAAATGGATAAAAATAAACAAGGTCTAACTATATGCTGCTTACAAGAGACTCACTTCACCTGTAAGAACATAGACTGAAAGCGAAGGGATGGGCAAAGTTATTGCATGCAAATGGAAACCAAAAGAGAGCATGAGTAGCTATACTTACATCACATAAAATAGGCTTTGAGTCAAAAACTGTAAAAAGAGATGAGGAAGATTATTATATAATGATAAAAGGATCAATTTGTCAAGAAGATATAACAAGTATAAATATATATGCACCGAGTATCAGAGCACCTAAATATATAAATATTATCAAATCTGAAGGGAGAGATAGACAGTAATACAATAATAGTAGAAGACTTCAGTACCCCACTTTCCTCCATAGAGAAAATCAGTAAGGAAAGAATGACTTAAACTACATCTTAGATCAAATGGACCATTCAGAACATCCCATCCACCAGTTACAGAATACATGTCTTTCTCAGGCATAGAAATTTGAGAACATTGAAATCATAGTAAGTATCTTTACCAACAACAATACTTGAAACTATAATTCAGTAACAGGAGGAATTTTGGAAAATGCCCAAATATTTTAAAATTAAACAGCATACTCCTAAACACTCAAGAGATTAATGAAAAACATTTATTAAGGATTATCTTGAGGCAAACAAAAATATAAAAAAAAATACAAAACTAACCTATGGAATGCATATAAAAAGCACTTCTAAGAGTAATTTTTCTTTTTGAGACAGGGTCTCACTCTGTCACCCAGGCTGAAGTGTAATGGCACAGTTATGGCTCACTGCAGCCTCAACTTCCAGGGATCAAGGGATTATCTCACTTCAACCTCCTACATAGTTGGAACCAGAAGTGTACACCACCAAGCCTGGCTACTTTTTTCATTTTTTCTTTGTAGAGATGTGGTTTCCCTATGTTGCCCGGACTGATCTTGAACTCCTGGGTACAAGCAATCCTCCCATTTTGGCTTCTCAAAGTGCTGGGATTACAGGCATAAGCCACTGCACCTGGCCAAGAGCAAAGTTTATGCAATAAATACCTACATCAAAAAAGAAGAAAGCTCTCGAATAAACACCCTAATGTAATGTTACAAAGAATTAAAAAGACAAGAACAAAGCTAATCCCAAAGTTAGTAGAAGGAAGGAAATAATAATAATCAGAGCAGAAACAAATGAAATGGAGATTAGAAAATAATAGAAAAGATAAACAAAAGTAAGAACTGCTTTTAAAAAATTATACACAAATGATAAACCTTTAAAGGCTAAGAAAAAAGGTGGAAAGGTGCAAATAAACAAAATCAGAAATGAAAGAGATTTTACAACTGATATCACAGAAATACAATGCATCATATGGATACTGCTAAGATGAATTATAGACCAAAAAATTGGATAACCTAGAAAAAAACTGATAAAATTCTAGATGCATATAATCTACCAGGATAAATCTACCAGGGTAAATCTACAATGAAGGAACAGAAAATCTGAAAAGACCAATGGTGATTTTGGAGATTGAATTAGTAATAACAATTCTTTTGTCAAAGAAGAGCCCCGAACCCAGTGGTGCTACAGCTGAATTCTACCAAATATATAAAGAAGAACTAATACCAATTCTTCTCATACTTCCAAAAAAACTGAAGAGGAGGTAATACTTTCAGATTCATTTTAGGAGGCCAGGATACGGAAATACTAAAGCCACACAAGACCACTACAAGAAAAAATTATAGATGAACATCCTTGATGAGCATAGATGCAAAAATCCTCAAAAATTACTAGCAGACTGAATTCAATAGCACATTTAGTTGATCAATCGACATAATGAAATAGGATTTATCACAGGGATGCAAGGATGGTTTAATATATGAAAATCCATAAATATGATAAATTATATTATCAGAAGAAAGGACAATGATATGATTATCTCAAGAGATGCAGAAAAAGCTTTTGAATAAATTCAACATGCTTTCATGATGAAATTTCTCAATAAATTAGGTACAGAAAGACTGTATCTTAACATAATAAAAGCCATCTATGACCAACTCACAGCTAAAATCATATTCAATTATGAAAAGTTAAAACGTTTCCGCTAAGAATAAGACAAAAATGCCCACTCTTTTATTCAATTTCATACTACAATTCCTAGCCAGAGCAATTATGCAATAGAAAAATGTAAAAGCCTTCAAAATCAGAAAGAAACAATTTAAACAGTCTCCATTTGCAAGTGACATGATCTTTTATATAGAAAACCCTAAAGATTCCACAAAAAATCTGTTAGAACTAATGACTTCAGTGTAGTTGCAGAATACAAAATCAACATACAAAATATTAGTAGTGTTTCTATGCACTTACAAGCAACTACCTGAAAAAGAAACCGAGGAAACAATTTCTTTTACAATAGCTCATAATATACTTAGGAGTGAATTCAACCAAGGATGTGAAAGGCCTGTACACTGAAAATTATAAAACATTGATAAAAATTGAAGTAGACAGAAAGCAATGGAAGGATGTACCATGTTCATGGACTGGAAGAATTAGTATCATTAAAATATTCATACTTCCCAAATTTATCTATGGTTTCAATGCAATCCCTATCAAAATTTATTTAAAAATCCTAAAATGTGTATAGAACCACAAAAAAACTAGAATAGTCAAGCAATTTTGAACAAAGAGAAGAAAGCAGGAGGCATCACACTACTTAACTTCAAAATATCTTAAGAATCAATATTAATCAAAATGGCATGGTACTGGCATAAAAGCAGGCACATAAACAAATATAAGGGAATACAGTCCAGAAACAGATCCAGATATTTATGGCCAAATAGTTTTTAACGAAGGGTCAAGAACATTTAATGGAGAAAGGACGGTCTCTTTAATAAAAGGTTTTAAGAAAGCATATACACATGCAGAAGAATGAAATTAGAACCGTATCTTACACCATATAAAAAATCAATTCCAAATAGATTACAGGTAAGTCTTAAAACTGTAAAACAACTAGTAGAAAATATAGGGGAAAAGCTTCATGATATTGGTTTGGGCAATAATTTTTTGGTTATGAAATCAAAGGCAACAAAAGCAAAATTAGACAAATGAGACCATGTCAAATTAAAAAGCTTCTGCACAAATAAGAGTCAGCAGAGTGAAGAGACAAGTGGGAGAAAATGTCTGTAAAGCATACATCTCAAAGGAGATTAATACCCAAAACACATAAGGAACTGGAACAACTCAATAACAATAAAACAAATAACCCAATTAAAAATAGGCCAATGATCTGAATAGATATTTGTCCATAGAAAACAAGCAATATCAATAATCATTTAAGAAATTCAAACTAAAGCCACAATGAGATATCATCTCACTCCTGTTAAAATGGCTTTTTGTCAAAAACACAAATGATAACAAGTGTTGACAAGAATGTTGCAGAAAAAGACTTGTTTTACTCTGTTGGTTGGATTATAAATTAGTGCAGACATTATGGAAAACATCATAAAGATTCTTCAGAAAATTAGCTACAGAACTATCATATGATTTAGTAATTCCAGTTTTGAGTGTGTTTCCAAAGGAAATAAAAGCAGCTATGTTGGAAAGATATGTTTATTCTCATGTTCATTGAAGCATTATTCACAATAATCAAAATATGGAATCAACTCATGTATGTAATAATGAATGACTGGATGAGGAAAATGTGTTATGTACACGCACAGTAGAACACTTACTATTTGGCCTCTAAAAGGAAGGAAATCCTGTCAATTACGACAAAATGGGAAACCTGGAGAACATTATGTTGAGTGAAATAAGCCACGCAGAGAAAGACAAATATTGCACGATCTCTCTTATATGCGGAATCTAGAAAAGTCGAACTCATATAAATAAAGAGTAAAATTGTGGCTACCATGAGCTGGGGTGTGAGAGGGAATTGAGGAGATGTTGGTTGAAGGATACAAATTTCAGTTAAACAGGAGAAATAAGTTCAGGAGGTCTACTGTACAACATGGTGACTATAGTTAATGCATTTTATTTTTGAAAATTGCCAATAGAGTAGACTTGCAGTGTTCTTACCACAAAAAATTATGTGAGGTAATGTATATATAAATTAGCTCTACTGATTCATTCTACTATGTATACATATTTCAAAACAACATGTTTTACAACATAAATGTATACAGTTGTTATTAATTAAAAATACATTAAAAACAACATTTAATGAAGAAGATTTTTTTTTCACCTAAAGATGTGTGTTTTGGAGAATTCTCTTTTACCTTTTTTGAGTCAATTTTATAGAGGCATAATTTATTAAAATAAAATTTAAGTGTATAGATCAATAATTTAAGAGTGTTTTCCAACGTGGTTGCACCTTTTGTATTTCCATCAGCAGTGTGCGAGAGTTCCAGTTTCTTTACGTTATTTTCAAAACTTGCAATGGCCTAGTATTTTCAGTTTTAATTTTGGCCGTCATAATTGGTACAAAGTGGCATTCCATGGGCAGGAGTTTTGAAAGCATTTAAAATTTGCTTTTCTTATCAAAATTTTAATTTAGTTATGTATTTTATATCAGCAGGTACTCGTATGCTGTTTTATTCAATAGACTTTAATTCATTATTTAGAAAATCAAAACAAAACATTTGGCTTTCCCTTCAGTGACTCTTGCAGATGGCTACAATGCAGGTGTAACTGGTTTTCTGGTGGGCCTAGAATGTATGTAAACATTTCAATTCTCCTAACAAAATATCAACTATGCCCTCTCCTCTATAAGACTCTAATGCTTATGAGCCTTTGTCTTAACATTTTCATTATTATAAAGTCCCTTCTTTTAAACTCAGAAAAATTAATAATTGTTGAAAAATATGGTCCAGTGATTCTAACAATCAGTTCTTCAAAACTATCCACTGTACCATTTTCAGCTTCACTGAATCGTTAGAAATTAATTCTCACCTATTGGAAAGAATTTGAGCTTCACAATTCCTTACAATTTATCATTTTAAAGTACACTTCAAAATCATAGATCCTGGCCCAAACTTCTGACCTCTTCATATTTCTCATAAACTCAATACCATCCTTATTTGACCTCAGTAAGTATTGTAATGTACATCTGTTCTTCAAGACTACCACATCCTTCTTTGCTTTCCTTCCCCAGCTCCATTCACTGAACAGATTGTTCATGTTATACACTCTCTGGCTAGTCTGTCAATTCCCTCGACAACTTGACCAAATCTCGTAGTTAAGTGGTGAAACATTTGTTTCCTCTGCCTTAATCCTGGACTGCTGACTCTTGCTGAAGAAAACTTCAACCTTGTTCAAATTCTCTAAAACTTATTTTTATGAAACCAGGTAGGATTCAGTACTGACTGGGAAGAATCTATGGGAGTAAATATGGAACCCTAAGAAAAGCTACTTTCTGGAAAATAAAAATGATCAATTCCTGATCTTTACACATACTGATATCCTTCAAGGTCAATTCTAGATTCTTCTTTCTTCTAACTTTATCCTTTCTCCCTAGGATCTTATCTTTGCTTTTAGCTACAATTACTGTACTTATCCCAATAACTCTAAAGTATTTATATTGAATATCACAAATTTAGAGTTTCAGATCATATTCTGTTTCTGAGATTTAGACTAGTATCTTCAAGTGCCTGCCAGACAAATCCATTTGAATCTTAAAAGTACCTCAAATTCAACAAGTACAAATTTAAACCCATGATGTTTTTTTTTTTTTTTCTGTCAAAAACAACAACATTGGACAGGCATGGTGGCTCATGCCTGTAATCCTAGCACTTTGGTAGGCCAAGATGGGCAGATCACGAGGTCAACAGATTGAGATCATCCTGGCCAACATGATGAAACCCTGTCTCTACTGAAAATACAGAAATCAGCTGGAAGCGGTGGCACACGCCTGGAGTCCCAGCTACTCAGGAGGCTGAGGCAGGAGAATCGCTTGAACCCGGGAGGCGGAGGTTGCAAGTTAGCCATGATCATGCCATTGCACTCCAGCCTGGCGACAGAGCGAGAGTCTGTCTTAAACAACAACAGCAACAACAACAACAGCAACAACATTTTCTTCCATGCAACCAGTTGGCTAGGTCAGAATCTTAGATGTCTTTCTGCAACTATTACTTTCTAAATAATTTCCCCAGGCCATTTCTTTCTCTCCATTTCCACTCCCAATACTCTAATGGTTCCTAATTTATATATGGTAACCACACTGTTCTTTCCTGTCATCCACTGATATTAGTGTATTTTCAAGATGCAATTATAATTTTATCCCCCTCTTTGACAAATAAACAATCAAACAATCAAAGCCTCTAATGAGCTTCTTATCCCTTTTAGCATAAAATAGAAAGTTTCTAATGTGGTTTACAAGGTTCCTCAAGTTCTGAGATCTGCCTTCTACTCCAGGCTGGTCATGAATTACTCTGGTTTTGAATTTTCCTTTGTATATGATTAATATATTTCTAAATTATCTTTCCTACGTGTAAGTGGACACTTCTCCTTTCTGAGAGAAAAAAGGTAAAGCAAAAATGATTTAAGTAAGTCATTATTTTATTGATGATGTATTTTATAGAATCACAAAATTTAGAAACGTAAGAAGGATTTCAGGTATCACCTAAATTCAAAGAAATGTGGGTTTCTAGGTTGCTAAGTCTGAAGAGAAAGTATGATTTGGTTTAGTCCATTTAAAACAGGTCACAAACAGAATTACATTTCAAATTTAGGAGATACAGTATTAAATTATTCATCGTATCTTGGACATTTTTCCTCACGCAGAATTTTTCTGGAAGAAAAAGTAGGTTTATATGTGTTCTTATAAAGAGAAAGAAAGAAAGACATACTATTTCAATCATTAAATTCTTGATGATGATTATGAGATTGAAAAGCAATATGAGTGAAGAGAAACTGTTGTTGCCAGCAATGAGTTTACCAGAACACCTCTAGGTGAACATTTTCCAAATGGAGTGACAGACTAATTGCATCTAAGGGGATGAGAATCTGCCAAAGAAGAGGATGCTGTTGGTCTTATTTTGCCTGATGAAGAATAGGAAAGGGTGATTACAATGGAACTCTTCATTAGTTAAAAGAGGTGATGAAAACCCTGTTACTACAGCGGTGGCAGCTGCAGCCTCCGCTCCCTCCTCAGTGACCTCCACAAAGGCCCTGTGTAGGACTTTAGATACCATGAGACCACGGCTCCCAGTCATGCCTGAGAGGTCTGCATCCCCATTGAAGATATCCACCATTCCCATGTTTTTCAACGTGTCCTTGAGGTCATAGCTCTCTTCCACTTTGAACCGAGGCAAGTGTAAATCCACATGTGCCTCTCTCATATTCTGCAAACTTGTCCATTCCAACAATTTCTCAGCAGTGAGTTTCTCTTCAAGCTATACAAATGGAAAAAAGAAACAGATATGACTAACTATTGATCTCTAATACATCTTAACAATGAGTTGACTATGTGGAGTATCTTTATTTTGGCAATAATGTGAAATACAGAAGGTTCATTATTAGATATTATTCTAATCGGAAAAAGTATGAGTCCTGAATATATCAATACACTGAATTATATGTGTATATGTAAATATATGTATCTAAAAACAGAATCATGTTTTTATGTATAAGTAATGTGTGCATATGTATGTATACAAATGTATAATACATATGTAAAATATGATTACAATATTTTGTATACAATGAACTGTATATATCACTATTTCTTGTGCCAACAGCTTACTACATGTGTCAATTTTTAATAGGCTCATGTTATTTTTCTGTATACATTATTTAGTATACATTGCAATTATTGTATATACCCTAAATCTCTATTCCCTTTTTTACTTGGTGTACTTGTAAACTTTCCTCACATTGCTATGTATTTCTCCCAGTCAAGTTTAAATTGCTGCATAATGATATCATCAAATTGATATATTATGCATGTAACTCTAATAAATTAATAATTAATTAAGCCTTCAGTTTCTGTCAGGCCCTGTGCTTAAATATTTGTAATATGAAGGTGAGTAATCATTCCTCACTTTGAATTTTTCATTATTTTGAGGAAATTTGGTCACAAGTTTTTACCTTGCTTAAACTTGGTATCTTTGGAAAAAAGTCAGGCAGTAGAAGAGTTGTAGATGCAAGTTTTTACCTTCTGTAGACCATTGATTTCATTCGGCAGCAGCACAATCATGCTTAGATCTTTGCCTTTGTATGGTATTTCCAAGACCTTGGCCTGTACATCCTCCAGCAAGGCAAAATTAAAGGACTCGTTTTGCCTCATCATCTGTACAGACTTGTATGTATTCTGCAATAAATCAATGTGTCCAACAAATACCAAGTGAGACACAAGATAAAAAAGATAATATTATGGAGATATCAACACATCCTTCTTCTAAGACAACCCAAGAATTTAATGAGTTAGACACAAAAGTTTCTTCAGGTATTTCTTACTAAATAAAGTATAAGACTAAAACAACAAAATGACAGACATGATAAATTTTATTTTTTACTTGTCATAGTACATTCCATCAGCAATGTTTAAATTTATTAACATATTATATTATATAAGTAAAATAAAGACAATACCTTGTTTGGCCAAAATTTTTCCTCTTTAGTATTTTCTTTATTAAATTTATTTTGCCATTGACCCTTGAAATAGATTGCGTTCACAAGAACCAGTGTGGTATCGTTGTCAATACTTCCATCAGGAAGTAGGTTTTTAATTTTTTCTGCAAGGGAAAGAATAAAAGAGTCTTTTATACAAGGTACAAATGGTTTGTCTGGAAGATGCTTTGCAAATGTTCGTGACTGATCATTAATTATTCACCCAAATCCTTACTTGAGACTCGCTGACTTTGATCTTTGAATTATTAGACTCACTGACCAGTGGTTCACCATATGCAGCTTTCTTTCAGGCTCCAGTCGGATAAAGTTACCCTTGACGGAGACATCACTTCTTGTGATAGAGAAGGAGTTTAGGTTCTCTGTGTATGAGTGACTCTAGTTCATATGATTTGGAATACTAATACACTGATTTTATCTACTCTTTCAACACATCTTTCCTTTCTCCCTCCCTCCTCTTCCGATTATTTTTCTTTTAACTATGGGGTCCTGAATCAGAGGATGTAGGCCCTAACTGCTTTTTAGGACAAGTGATATGAGCTCTGTAATATGAAACACATGTCCTGTGCTGTCAGACACTACTTCCTGGGGTATCTTCCTATTCACTCTCATGTTGAGTTGCTGTAAGTTTGGCCTGTAATGAGAGGTGGGAGGTAGGAAAGATGTCTATGGAATGGAGGCTTTGTTAGCTCTTTGCCCTTGATGGAGAAGACAGCTGTGATAATCCCTGCAGAACGTGTGGTTAGAGATGTGGTCCAGGCAGCTCCAGTTCAGATGGCAAAAGGGTGATTGACCGGAGAGCTGCTTGTTTCCCAATTAGTAAAGGAGAAGGGAGATGCTTTCTAATGTTTTCTTTTAAATATTCATCATAAAAAAAATTGGTTCTGATTCAAAGTAAAGGACATGATCTCAAAATGGGCCTCAGTGGAGACAGGGGATCCACAAAACTATTGTCATCCAGGAACATGAGCAAATAATTCTCCGGCTGTGTTTTCATCTAATTGGCTTCCTGTAATTTCCTCCTTGGCTCCCCGAGGCTCTCTTTATATTCATTTGGAAAAACTCTTTATGTGGTGTGCCTTCTTCTGTCTTCCCTGCAAAACCATCTCAATCCCCACCGCCGGTCCTCATGCAGTGTCAGGCACAGGGCTCACTCGCATAGGTTTCTCAAAGGGGTGTCTACAATGGGCGGCTCTCCTACCATTCGTTTGACTTTCCACCCAGGAGTTAATCTTCTTTCGACTTTCTTCTGGAGCCTTTGCAAAATCAACAGATTCCACACTGGTCTGGTAAAATTTCTTGATGGCATCTAAATATTCCTTTGAGACATGAAGGAGGAAAGTAGGAATTAGAAGTAATTTATGTAACTATATATTACTAAATTTAGTTATTTATAATTATAGTAAGCCGAATCCCGAACCGGAACAGATGCAGTATCTCCTGTCCATGCATATTTTTATACAGATGCCACGTAGGCAATGCAAAAGGGTAATGTGGGCTGGCCCAAAAATAGGTCACTGAAGGTCAGTGCCAGTTTACTGATGGTATCTTATTACTCACTCTACTACCCAACCTCCTCTTTTATTACAAGATTATCCCTAAATGCACACTTCACTGATGTATTGTCAGGGTCTGGAACACTCCAGTGGGGGAGAGTTGTGGAAATGGAGCTAATGCACTCTGAGTAAATGCTCCCCCCATGGGTCAGGGAGACCCATGTGCCTTGCTTTCTTCCATTAGGCCACTCAGAGACACAGACACCAGGCTGCAGATGAACGGTGAAATTTACCTGTAAAAATTGATATGTCTTTTCTCCGAAGAGCTTGTTGGCGATCTTCAGCTCATATGCGTCAGTGGATTTGTTTAATTCAGTCAGAAGCTTTTGAAACTGGTGATGAACATTTCCTGACCTATCAACCTTCAAACATCAAAGAAGGAGATCACTGAATTACTGCATCAATGTAAATTCTAAACCCGTGCTAAGTCTGTTAGATCAGTTCCTAAAGGCTGGTATCCTCAATGATGACCTTTGTGCTTATTCCCTGATACTTGGTGTATTTCACCTCAAATACTCTTCAAAATCTACCTTATGTTTGACTTCTTCCAGAAAATTCTTCCTGTACTAATGTACTCCAATCTTTTTTCTTCTGAACTAAAGATGCAGCACTGTCTACCACTGGATTTTCTCCTTGTTGGGTTAAAGGGTTAGGTTTAGCTTCCCAGTTAAACTCTCAACTCCTTAAGGGCAAGGACCATATTTCACTTCTAACAGCCATCAAGGATATGAGTATGTTGAAGTTTGGATATCTTAAATAGATTATGCCAGGAAGCCCTGTTATACCTGTTGGTGGTATCATCTTGTAAGACACAATGACTGATCTATGGTTCTTTCCTCATGATTGTCATTCTCTGCAAGTAACAACAGTGTGTGTCAGGTAGATGGCTAAGGACTTTACATGGGTAACTCTAAGTCTTTAGTTCAATTCGGGTGAAAACAAGAAAGCTCAGAGAATGGAAAATAAACCTCTTTATAGAGACATAAATTAGAAATGCCAAGTTTTGAACCTAAGCCTGTTAAATCTAGAAACTTCTACTTTCCAGGAAGCATTTTGCACTATTAAGTCTCTAAACCAATATATTCCATAGAAATCATTTTCTAAAATATACTTGGACTTGTGCCTATTCCTCTGAATCTCATTAATGACTCAATTAAAATTAAAGTATTTTTGTAACATTTTTGCGATTAGTATAATTATAGCTATTTTATAATAACAATAACATTTATTATGACTTTTTATGGACAGGGCACTGTTATAAATGTTTGCATGTATTTGCATGTATTGAGTCAGATTTTTTATTACCCCTACTTTTCTGGGATGAGGTCACTGGGACTCTGAGCAGTTGTGTCATGCTCCTGTTCACCATTTGTGAAGAGCAAAGCTGGAGTTTGAACCTAGCCTATCCTGATCCAGACCTATGCTCTGAAGTACAGGGCTGACTGTCTTTCAGTAATGCAAAAACGAGGAATAATAATTATGTGCCATGAAATGCCAACCCACTCTGTACGTCTCAATCTTTTCATCCAGGCTTTCCCTTAAGAATGGCCTTTACTTAGTTTCTGTGAAGTTCCAGGTTTAAACTATGACCTGCTCAGGGATCTAAAGCTGAACCAAAGTGCTCTGTGACTCACGTGATGTGTTGCAGCTTTTTCTGTGGTGTTCTCTGGGACTTGATCGAAGTGAAGAACCTGGAAGACACATGAAGCGGGACAAGAAAACTTTACTCTAAAGATCTGTTTAAGTCAGTGGGTTCACAGTTACGGGAATTCCTGCTCAGCCCCCTGCGCTACCTGTCAGGCCACCACATCTATTACCATCTGCATGCAAGCTGCTGAAACTACAGAGAGAAATTTCAACAGGACAGCGTAAGAAGCTGATATCTACCTTGTTAATTTGTTGTGCAGTGTTGTCTCTGGCCCCTAAGAGGACCATCCCCAATGCTGTTGTGATGCTGATAGGGGAATAGAAGGTGTTGTTCTTTTGTGATTTTCTGAACTGTTGGAACAGATCGAACATGAACTTGGTGTTGGCTTCACTGAGTGAATTCATGGTGAACTCGATGTGATCTGGACTCCTGGAAAAGCATCAGATTCCCATCAGAATGAATTTAATAAATGCAGTGGTATTTTGTAGTATGATTTTCTTAAAGAAATGACATATCTGGGTTGTGAGATTTTGACATTTAAAGTTTTTCTTTTCTCGTTTTTAACGTTTCAATCTTTCTACAATGTGCATATATTAAATATATTAATGTCCTAATTAAGAGGCTCACAAAATTACTGTTTTTAAAGACTATTATAAATCAGTAATAGACCCTCTTTATCTTTCCTTCATTGCTGGTTACACTGGGGCTAGGTAGGAAGGCTTTATAATGAATGCTAACAGGAGACCTCTGTGGATCACATCCAACCAGCTCTTAAGGGGAATCCCTGACGTTTCCTTCAAGGCTTTGTGGCTGCAAGGCACTCTCCCTCTGTGTTCCTAAAAGTGCACTGGTTTACTTGGAACTAAGTAATTTACATAAAGGACAAATCAGATGAAACAGATATTTTAATTATGCCCTGGCAGAATAAGTAAAACATAATCAGAGAGAATGCAGGAGATGCATGATATAGAACACAGTATCATTATTATTCTCAAAAATAATTCATGTTATTAAGCTGGAGTGGCTTGAAGCACTTACCTGTATTCCTAGAGGAAGCAGAGGTGGGCGGAGAGCCTGTGTGTGTCTGTGGAATGAAGGGTGAGATCCTGAATTTATGCCTCTCCTCTTGCTGCCTCTCCCTCTGTGGAGAAGACATTTCACAAGAAGGCTAACACTCCTTTTTAATCTACAGGGAAAAAATGCAAATGCAAATCAGCATCACTGGCTTATTTGAAATACCTGTAGGTGACTTTCTTGCTGCCTCTCCCTTTGTGGAGAGGAGATTTCACAAGCAGGCTAACACTCACCTTGATGAGTGAGAACATTTATGACAAAGGATACGATTACTGTTCTACCATTGTACTTCCTTTTTAATCTATAGGGAAAAAATGAAAATGTAAATCAGCAATCACTGGCTCATTTGAAATAATGTAGGTGACTTTCTATTGCCAATGAGAATAAGGTTAGAATTCCAATTTCCTCTCATTAATTTCAGCTCCTTTACTTTGTATACAACTCCAGATGTTAAAAAAAAAAAAAAAAAAAAAAAAAAGAAAAAAAACAAACAAAACAAACACAGAAAGAGGGCCATTCTTTTCTTGGATGTTGCATTGTCTTTAAGGCATGCTTTGAACACCAAACAACTAAAAAGCTTACATTTCCTGTTTTTCAGTTCTGAAAGTTTTTGTCATCCTATGCATTTCATTAGTTATTTTTCTGTATAACAAGGAATATAATTCTAATTTTAAGTCCAAAGAGATACCGAAGAAGTGTACTTCAGTATCTCATAGCATACTATGGAGAACAGGATTCTATTGCTTTCTCTTGAATGCTCTACCTTGGCAGTGATCCTGCCAGTCATCTCCCGTGCCCCTTTCAACCATCCCAGATGTTTTCTGTTGGATAGAGTCAGTGAGAAAGTTATCTACCTTGCTGAGTGATACGGTTTGGCTGTGTCCCCACCCAAATCTCAACTTGAATTGTATCTACCAGAATTCCCACGTGTTGTTGGAGGGACCCATGTGGAGGTAACTGAATCATGGGGACTGGTCTTTTTCTGTGCTATTCTCGTGATAGTTAATAAGTCTCAGGAGATCTGATGGGTTTATCAGGGATTTTTTTCTTTTGCTTCTTCCTCATTTTCTCTTGCTGCCACCATGTAAGAATAACTTTTGCCTCCCACCATGATTCGGAGGCCTCTCCAATCACATGGAAGTGTAAGTCCAATTAAGCCTCTTTCTCTTGCCAGTCTTGGGTATGTCTTTATCAGCAGCATGAAAACAGACTAATACACTGAGTTAACAGGCTAACACTGAGAAGAACAATTGAAACAAACGGGCCATTTTGAATGGCAGTTTTTAAATTTTTCATTTAAAAATGAAGCAGAAAAATAAGTTGTTTGAACTGTCAGGATCACAACATTGCTCAGTGGTCCTACTATTTAGCACCTGGCTTCAGACTCATTCCAGTGTTTTCCCTGGAATATCTTGTAATCTGAAGAATGTCTGTGGCCAGAGAGAGGGTTGTTGTCCAAGGCCATTTAATCCAATATCTCCCTGACCACCAGAATAGAGGGCTGGTTTTCTTTTGTGAACTCCCCTTTTTATTAACATGTAATTTATATACCATCAGGTTCACCATTTTCAACTGTACAATTCAATGATTTTTAGTACATTCACAAAGTTGTGCTATCACCATCATCATCTCATTCCACAATAATTTCACTACTTCCAAAAGAAACCTTGTACTTCATTCTTCCCTCTCTCGAGACCCTGGAAACCACAAATCTACCTCTTGTTTCTATGGATTTGCCAATTCTAAACATTTCATATAAATAGAATCATACAGTATTTGTCCTTCTGTGACTGGCTTCTTTCATCTAGTATTATTGTCAAGGTTTGTCCATGTCCTTGCATGGATCAGCACGTCATTCCTTTTTGTGGCCGAATAATATTCCATGGTATGAATAGACCACATTTTCTTTGTTCATAACTAGATGGACATTTGTGCTGTTTCCATCTTTTTACTATTATGAATGATGATGCTCTGACCTTTCATGAACATTTTTTTTTTTTTTGCATGGCATATGTCTTCATTTCTTTTGAGTATAAACCTATGAATGAAACCGCTGGGTCGTATGGTAACTCTAGGTTAACATTTTGAGGAAATGCCAGACTCTTCTCCATAGAATTCTGCACAAGTATGCATTCCAACCTACTGTGAATAGAGTTCTGATTTCTCCACATCCTCCCCAACACTTGGTATTGTCATGGGCTCTTTTTAACACCAGCAGTGAGTTTGTTTTCTCAGCACATCACAAAATCAAGGGAGATTCATCTACAACAAGGTTCCAGAAATACATAGGATGGAAGTAGGGGCTGGACGGGAGAAAGGAAGCTGTGTTTCCAATCTGAACGTTTCTCACCTGCCTGTTCCCCAACCTCCAAGACATACTCTTCTTAGGTCTCCTGTATCAATACATATGTTTTGAATCTCTGAATGAGATTGGGAGGTATAAGGTCCCTGATTTAGGTTGGGGAATAGACTAATGGGGTGTTGATGACTAAAAGGTCCAAAGATAGAAGAAAAAGAAACAAGAGGAAATATATGAGATGAAGAATTCCAAAAATGAATAATGGTCTTCTCAGCTGAATCTGCATCCAGGGCTATAAGACAAACATGGACCTTCCTCTATATGGATTAAGATGGGTTTACCTGGGTACCAAAGAGAAGGAATCTAACATCTCATAAGACAGAAGCAAGAAGCTCAGCCTGGGAATGGAGGGAAAAAAAGCAGGATAACAAGCTGAGATAAACTGGGGCTACAGGGGACCTACCTATGGAAGAGAATTTCAGACTATGGTTAAATCTTCTGAGATGCTGAGGTTTGTCATGAAGGTGGAACTTGAGGAAAGGTACTAACTGAAAATGACCAGGAGTTTGCTTAAATTTAGAGAAAGCTTGGATGAATTCAAATGAGAAATCATTTCAGGCATTTTTTTCTGTTCCTAAAAACTGCTCCTGGTGTGTGATAGGGAAGCTAGATAGGACATATCCTGATGTGTGACACGGGACATATCCTGATGTCATATATTGTGACAGAGAACTCAGGAATTCCAAGAAGTTTTTGCATATGAACACTTGCCAACTTATGTCTCTTGGCATTTCATAAACATACGTCAACTTCATTGGCTCCAGAATCCAGAAATTAAAAACAAATTCTCAATGGGAAATTACACTTTCAGGAAATCTCCTGTCATTACTAATGCCTTTATAGATTGGTTAAGAAACATCTCCTAGATTTTCCTGGACCTCACTTCCTTATGAAGGCTGTAAAGTTTTCTCAGCTGTGTTAAGTTACAAATTATAGAGAACATTTTATGTATTGTTTCTTAACTATGTAAGAACTGTGTTACATATGACTATCTATTTCAAAAACTGGTCACTGGAGTTGTTTTTTCAAGCATCAAATAACAGAATATATGCCAACTACTGTATTCCCAAGGATCTCTCTACAGATATAGATATGTATATTTGAAGACCTGGAATACAGATTGGCATATTTCTTGTTTAGTTTTCATGAGGGGAAAACAACTCCAGTAAGGTTTGAAAAGAAGAGAGGGAAATAGTCTCATATGTAACTACAGTTCTTACATAGGTAAGAAACAATAAATAAATGTTCTTTCATTTGTAACTTAAGAATGCTGAGAAAACTTTACAACCTTCAGAAGGAAGTGAGGTCCAGAAAAGTCTAGGAGATATTTCTCAACCAATCTATAAAGGCATTAGTAATGACAGGATATTTCCTGAAAGTGTAATTTCCCATTGAGGATTTGTTTTTAATTTCTGGATTCCTGGAGCCAATGAAGTTGGCATATGTTTATGAAATAGTGAGAGACATAACTTGGCAAGTGTTCACATGAAACAACTTCTTGGAATTCCTGAGTTCTCTATATGGCAATATACGACATCAGGATATGTCCCATCTCTCACATCAGGATATGTCCTGTCTAGCCTGCCCATCACATACCAGGAGTACTTTTTAGGAACAGAAGAAAAATGTCTGATGCCTGACATGATTTCTCATTTGAATTCATCCAAGTGTTCTCTAAATTTAAGCAAACTCCTGGTCATTTTCAGTTAGTACCTTTCCTCAAGTTCCACCTTCATGACAAACCTCAGCATCTCAGAAGATTTAGCCATAGTATGAAATTCTCTTCCATAGATATGTCCCCTGTAAGCCCAGTTTGTCTCAGCTTGTTATCCTGTTTTTTCCCCCTCCATTCCCAGGGTTGAGCTTCTTGCTTCTGTCCTAGGAGATGTTAGATTCCTTCTCTTTGGTACCCAGGTAAACCCATCCTACTCCGTGTAGAGGAAGGTCCATTTTCATCTCATGGCCCTGGATGCAGACTCAGCTGAGAAGACCATTATTCATTTTTGGAATTCTTCATCTCATATATTTCCTCTTGTTTCTTTTTCTTCTATCTTTGGACTTTTTAGTTCATCAACACCCCATTAGTCTATTCCCCAACTTAAATCAGGGAACTTATGCCTCCCAATCTCATTCAGAGACTCGAAACATATGTATTGATACAGGAGACCTAAGAAGAGTATGTCTTGGAGGATGGGGAAACAGGCAGGTGAGAAATGTTCAGATTGGAAACACAGCTTCCTTTCTCCCGTCCAGCCCCTACTTCCATCCTATGTATTTCTGGAACCTTGTTGTAGATGATTCTCCCTTGATTTTGTGATGTGCTGAGAAAACAAACTCACTGCTGGTGTTAAAAAGGGCCCATGACAATACCAAGTGTTGGGGAGGATGTGGAGAAATCAGAACTCTATTCACGGTAGGTTGGAATGCACACTTGTGTAGAATTCTATGGAGAAGAGTCTGGCATTTCCTCAAAATGTTAACCTAGAGTTACCATATGACCCAGCGGTTTCATTCATAGGTTTATACTCAAAAGAAAGGAAGACATATGCCATGCAGACAAAATGTTCATGAAAGATCAGAGCACCATTATTCATAATAGTAAAAGGATGGAAACAACACAAATATCCATCAACTTATGCATGAAGAAAATGTGGTGTATTCATACAATGGAATATTATTCGACCACAAAAAGGAATGATGTACTGATCCATGCAACAACATGGACAAACCTTGAAAACAATACTAGATCAAAGAAGCCAGTCACAAAAGGACGTACTGTATGATTCCATTTATATGAAATGTTTAGAATAGGCAAATCCATAGAAACAGGAGGCGGATTCCTGATTTCCAGGGTCTCAAGAGAGGGAAGAATGAAGTACAAGGTTTCTTTTGGAAGTAGTGAAATTATTGTGGAATGAGATGATGATGGTGATAGCACAACTTTGTGAATGTACTAAAAATCATTGAATTGTACAGTTGAAAATGGTGAACCTGATGGTATATAAATTACATGTTAATAAAAAGGGGAGTTCACAAAAGAAAACCAGCCCTCTATTCTGGTGGTCAGGGAGATATTGGATTAAATGGCCTTGGACAAGAACCCTCTCTCTGGCCACAGACATTCTTCAGATTACAAAATATTCCAGGGAAAACACTGGAATGAGTCTGAAGCCAGGTGCTAAATAGTAGGACCACTGAGCAATGTTGTGATCCCGACAGTTCAAACAACTTATTTTTCTGCTTCATTTTTAAATGAAAAATTTAAAAACTGCCATTCAAAATGGCCCGTTTGTTTCAATTGTTCTTCTCAGTGTTAGCCTGTTAACTCAGTGTATTAGTCTGTTTTCATGCTGCTGATAAAGACATACCCAAGACTGGCAAGAGAAAGAGGCTTAATTGGACTTACACTTCCATGTGATTGGAGAGGCCTCCGAATCATGGTGGGAGGCAAAAGTTATTCTTACATGGTGGCAGCAAGAGAAAATGAGGAAGAAGCAAAAGAAAAAAACCCCTGATAAACCCATCAGATCTCCTGAGACTTATTAACTATCACGAGAATAGCACAGAAAAAGACCGGTCCCCATGATTCAGTTACCTCCACCTGGGTCCCTCCAACAGCATGTGGAAATTCTGGTAGATACAATTCAAGTTGAGATTTGGTGGGGGGGAACACAGCCAAACCATATCACTCAGCAAGGTAAATAACTTTCTCACTGACTCTATGCAACCGAAAACATCTGGGATGGTTGTAAGGGGCACGAGAGTTGACTGTAGGATCACTGCCAAGGCAGAGCATTCAGGAGAAGGCAATAGAATCCTGTTCTTCATAGTATGCTATGAGATACTGAGGTACACTTCTTCAGTATCTCTTTGGACTTAGAATTAGCACTATATTCCTTGTTATACAGATGATTACTAAGAAATTCATGGGATAACAAAAACTTTCAGAACTGAAAAACAGGAAATGTAAGCTTTTTAGTTGTTTGGTATTCAAAGTATGCCTAAAAGACAATGCAACATCCAAGAAAAGAATAGTGGGGTTTTTTTGTTCTTTTTTGTTTTGTTTTGTTTTGTTTTTGTTTGTTTGTTTGTTTTACAGCTGGAGTAGAATACAAAGGGATGGAGTTGAAACAAATGAGGGGAAATTGAAATTCTAACCTTATTCTCATTTATATTAGAAAGGCACCTACAGGTATTTCAAATGAGCCAGTGATTGCTGATTTGCATTTTTATTTTTTCCCTATAGATTAAAAAGGAAGTACAATGTTAGAACAGTAATCATGTCCTTTGTCATACATTTTCATACTTATAAAGGTGAGTGTTAGCCTGCTTGTGAAATCTCCTCTCCACAGAGGGAGAGGCAGCAAGAAAGGCACCTACAGTATTTCAAATAAGCCAGTGGTGCTGATTTGCATTGCATTTTTTTTCCCTGTAGATTAAAAAAAGCCTTCTGAAATGTCTTCTCCACAGAGGAAGAGGCAGCAAGAGGAGAGGCATAAATTCAGGATCTCACCCTTCATTCCACAAACACACACAGGCTCTCTGCCCACCTCTGCTTCCTCTAGGAACACAGGTAAGTGCTTCAAGCCACTCCAGCTTAATAACATGAATTATTTTTGAGAATAATAATGACACTGTGTTCTATATTATGCATCTCCTGCATTCTGTCTGATTATATTTTACTTATTCTGCCAGGGCAAAATTAAAATACCTATTTCATCTGATTTGTCCTTTATCTAAATTGTTTCATTCCAAGTAAACCAGTGCACTTTTAGGAACACAGAGGGAGAGTGCCTTGCAGCCATAGAGCCTTGAAGGAGACGTCAGGAACGCATCTTAAGAGCTGGTTGGACGTGATCCACAGAGGTCTCCTGTTAGCATTCATTATAAAGCCTTCCTACCTGGCCCCAGTGTAACCAGCAATGAAGGAAAGATAAAGAGGGTCTATTACTTATTTGCAATAGTCTTTAAAAACAGTAATTTTGTCAGCCTCTTAATTAGGACATTAATATGTTCCATATAAGCACATTGTAGAAAGATTGAAATGCTAAAAATAAGAAAAGAAAAACTTTAAATGTCAAAATCTCACAACCCAGATATGTCATTTCTTTAAGAAAATCATACTACAAAATACCACTGCATTTATTAAAGTCATTCTGACAGGAATCTGATGCTTTTCCAGGAGTCCAGATCACATCGAGTTCACCATGAATTCACTCAGTGAAGCCAACACCAAGTTCATGTTCGATCTGTTCCAACAGTTCAGAAAATCACAAAAGAACAACACCTTCTATTCCCCTATCAGCATCACAACAGCATTGGGGATGGTCCTCTTAGGGGCCAGAGACAACACTGCACAACAAATTAACAAGGTAGGTATCAGCTTCTTACGCTGTCCTGTTACAGCTTCTCTCTGTGGTTCCGGCGGCTCGCATGCAGATGGTAATAGATGTGGTGGCCTGACAGGTAGCGCAGGGGGCTGAGCAGGAATTTCCGTAACTGTGAACCCACTGACTTAAACAGATCTTTAGAGTAAAGTTTTCTTGTCCCGCTTCATGTCTCTTCCAGGTTCTTCACTTTGATCAAGTCCCAGAGAACACCACAGAAAAAGCTGCAACACATCACGTGAGTCACAGAGCACTTTGGTTCAGCTTTAGATCCCTGAGCAGGTCATAGTTTACACCTGGAACTTCACAGAAACTAAGTAAAGGCCATTCTTAGGGGAAAGCCTGGATGAAAAGATTGAGACGTACAGAGTGGATTGGCATTTCATGGCACATAATTATTATTCCTCGTTTTTGCATTACTGAAAGACAGTCAGCCCTGTACTTCAGAGCATAGGTCTGGATCAGGATAGGCTAGGTTCAAACTCCAGCTTTGCTCTTCACAAATGGTGAACAGGAGCATGACACAATTGCTCAGAGTCCCAGTGACCTCATCCCAGAAAAGTAGGGGTAATAAAAAATCTGACTCAATACATGCAAATACATGCAAACATTTATAACAGTGTCCTGTCCATAAAAAGTCATAATAAATGTTATTGTTATTATAAAATAGCTATAATTATACTAATCGCAAAATGTTACAAAAATACTTTAATTTTAATTGAGTCATTAATGAGATTCAGAGGAATAGGCACAAGTCCAAGTATATTTTAGAAAATGATTTCTATGGAATATATTGGTTTAGAGACTTAATAGTGCAAAATGCTTCCTGGAAAGTAGAAGTTTCTAGATTTAACAGGCTTAGGTTCAAAACTTGGCATTTCTAATTTATGTCTCTATAAAGAGTTTTTTTTCCATTCTCTGAGCTTTCTTGTTTTCACCCGAATTGAACTAAAGACTTAGAGTTACCCATGTAAAGTCCTTAGCCATCTACCTGACACACACTGTTGTTACTTGCAGAGAATGACAATCATGAGGAAAGAACCATAGATCAGTCATTGTGTCTTACAAGATGATACCACCAACAGGTATAACAGGGCTTCCTGGCATAATCTATTTAAGATATCCAAACTAAAACATACTCATATCCTTGATGGCTGTTAGAAGTGAAATATGGTCCTTGCCCTTAAGGAGTTGAGAGTTTAACTGGGAAGCTAAACCTAACCCTTTAACCCAACAAGGAGAAAAACCCAATGGTAGACAGTGCTGCATCTTTAGTTCAGAAGAAAAAAGATTGGAGTACATTAGTACAGGAAGAATTTTCTGGAAGAAGTCAAACATAAGGTAGATTTTGAAGAGTATTTGAGGTGAAATACACCAAGTATCAGGGAATAAGCACAAAGGTCATCATTGAGGATACCAGCCTTTAGGAACTGATCTAACAGACTTAGCACGGGTTTAGAATTTACATTGATGCAGTAATTCAGTGATCTCCTTCTTTGATGTTTGAAGGTTGATAGGTCAGGAAATGTTCATCACCAGTTTCAAAAGCTTCTGACTGAATTAAACAAATCCACTGACGCATATGAGCTGAAGATCGCCAACAAGCTCTTCGGAGAAAAGACGTTTCAATTTTTACAGGTAAATTTCACCTGACCTACCCACCTTTCGTCTGCAGCCTGGTGTCTGTGTCCCTGAGTGGCCTAATGGAAGAAAGCAAGGCAGATGAGCCTGGCCGACCCAAGTGGGGAGCACTTACTCAGAGTGCATTAGCTCCGTTTCCACAACTCTCCCCCACTGGAGTGTTCCAGACCCTGACAATACATCAGTGAAGTGTGCATTTAGGGATAATCTTGTAATAAAAGAGGAGGTTGGGTAGTAGAGTGAGTAATAAGATACCATCAGTAAACTGGCACTGACCTTCAGTGACCTATTTTTGGGCCAGCCCACATTACCCTTTTGCATTGCCTACGTGGCATCTGTATAAAAATATGCATGGACAGGAGATACTGCATCTGTTCAGGTTCTGGATTCGGCTTACTATAATTATAAATAACTAAATTTAGTAATATATAGTTACATAAATTACTCTTAATCCCTACTTTCCTCCTTCATGTCTCAAAGGAATATTTAGATGCCATCAAGAAATTATACCAGACCAGTGTGGAATCTGTTGATTTTGCAAAGGCTCCAGAAGAAAGTCGAAAGAAGATTAACTCCTGGGTGGAAAGTCAAACGAATGGTAGGAGAGCCGCCCATTGTAGACACCCCTTTGAGAAACCTATGCGAGTGAGCCCTGTGCCTGACACTGCATGGGGACCGGCGGTGGGGATTGAGATGGTTTTGCAGGGAAGACAGAAGAAGGCACACCACATAAAGAGTTTTTCCAAATAATAATATAAAGAGAGCCTCGGGGAGCCAAGGAGGAAATTACAGGAAGCCAATTAGCTGAAAACACAGCCGGAGAATTATTTGCTCATGTTCCTGGATGACAATAGCTTTGTGGATCCCCTGTCTCCACTCAGGCCCATTTTGAGATCATGTCCTTTACTTTGAATCAGAACCAATTTTTTTATGATGAATATTTAAAAGAAAACATTAGAAAGCATCTCCCTTCT
This sequence comes from Macaca thibetana thibetana, assembly GCF_024542745.1. Taxonomy (NCBI): domain Eukaryota; kingdom Metazoa; phylum Chordata; class Mammalia; order Primates; family Cercopithecidae; genus Macaca; species Macaca thibetana. Next base: position 16,452,655 of record NC_065595.1, on the reverse strand, counting down.
CCTTAACTAATTGGGAAACAAGCAGCTCTCCGGTCAATCATCCTTTTGCCATCTGAACTGGAGCTGCCTGGACCACATCTCTAACCACACGTTCTGCAGGAATTATTACAGCTGTCTTCTCCATCAAGGGCAAAGAGCTTAACAAAGCCTCCATTCCATAGACATCTTTCCTACCTCCCACCTCTCACTACAGGCCAAACTTACAGCAACTCAACATGAGAGTGAATAGGAAGATACTCCAGGAAGTAGTGTCTGACAGCACAGGACATGTGTTTCATATTACAGAGCTCATATCACTTGTCCTAAAAAGCAGTTAGGGCCTACATCCTCTGATTCAGGACCCCATAGTTAAAAGAAAAATAATCGGAAGAGGAGGGAGGGAGAAAGGAAAGATGTGTTGAAAGAGTAGATAAAATCAGTGTATTAGTATTCCAAATCAGATGAACTAGAGTCACTCATACACAGAGAACCTAAACTCCTCTATCACAAGAAGTGATGTCTCCGTCAAGGGTAACTTTATCCGACTGGAGCCTGAAAGAAAGCTGCATATGGTGAACCATTGGTCAGTGAGTCTAATAATTCAAAGATCAAAGTCAGCGAGTCTCAAGTAAGGATTTGGGTGAATAATTAATGATCAGTCACGAACATTTGCAAAGCATCTTCCAGACAAACCATTTGTACCTTGTATAAAAGACTCTTTTATTCTTTCCCTTGCAGAAAAAATTAAAAACCTACTTCCTGATGGAAGTATTGGCAACGATACCACACTGGTTCTTGTGAACGCAATCTATTTCAAGGGTCAATGGCAAAATAAATTTAATAAAGAAAATACTAAAGAGGAAAAATTTTGGCCAAACAAGGTATTGTCTATATTTTACTTATATAATATAATATGTTAATAAATTTAAACATTGCTGATGGAATGTACTATGACAAGTAAAAAATAAAATTTATCATGTCTGTTATTTTGTTGTTTTAGTCTTATACTTTATTTAGTAAGAAATACCTGAAGAAACTTTTGTGTCTAACTCATTAAATTCTTGGGTTGTCTTAGAAGAAGGATGTGTTGATATCTCAATAATATTATCTTTTTTATCTTGTGTCTCACTTGGTATTTGTTGGACACATTGGTTTATTGCAGAATACATACAAGTCTGTACAGATGATGAGGCAAAACAAGTCCTTTAATTTTGCCTTGCTGGAGGATGTACAGGCCAAGGTCCTGGAAATACCATACAAAGGCAAAGATCTAAGCATGATTGTGCTGCTGCCGAATGAAATCAATGGTCTACAGAAGGTAAAAACTTGCATCTACAACTCTTCTACTGCCTGACTTTTTTCCAAAGATACCAAGTTTAAGCAAGGTAAAAACTTGTGACCAAATTTCCTCAAAATAATGAAAAAATCAAAGTGAGGAATGATTACTCACCTTCATATTACAAATATTTAAGCATAGGGCCTGACACAAACTAAAGGCTTAATTAATTATTAATTTATTAGAGTTACATGCATAATATATCAATTTGATGATATTATTATGCAGCAATTTAAACTTGACTGGGAGAAATACATAGCAATGTGAGGAAAGTTTACAAATACACCAAGTAAAAAAGGGAATAGAGATTTAGGGTATATACAATAATTGCAATATATACTAAATAATGTATACAGAAAAATAACATGAGCCTATTAAAAATTGACACATGTAGTAAGCTGTTGGCACAAGAAATAGTGATATATACAGTTCATTGTATACAAAATATTGTAATCATATTTTACATATGTATTATACATTTGTATACATACATATGCACACATTACTTATACATAAAAACATGATTCTGTTTTTAGATACATATATTTACATATACACATATAATTCAGTGTATTGATATATTCAGGACTCATACTTTTGCGATTAGAATAATATCTAATAATGAACCTTCTGTATTTCACATTATTGCCAAAATAAAGATACTCCACATAGTCAACTCATTGTTAAGATGTATTAGAGATCAATAGTTAGTCATATCTGTTTCTTTTTTCCATTTGTATAGCTTGAAGAGAAACTCACTGCTGAGAAATTGTTGGAATGGACAAGTTTGCAGAATATGAGAGAGGCACATGTGGATTTACACTTGCCTCGGTTCAAAGTGGAAGAGAGCTATGACCTCAAGGACACGTTGAGAAACATGGGAATGGTGGATATCTTCAATGGGGATGCAGACCTCTCAGGCATGACCGGGAGCCGCGGTCTCATGGTATCTGAAGTCCTACACAGGGCCTTTGTGGAGGTCACTGAGGAGGGAGCGGAGGCCGCAGCTGTCACCGCTGTAGTAACAGAGCTTTCATCACCTCTTTTAACTAATGAAGAGTTCCATTGTAATCACCCTTTCCTATTCTTCATCAGGCAAAATAAGACCAACAGCATCCTCTTCTTTGGCAGATTCTCATCCCCTTAGATGCAATTAGTCTGTCACTCCATTTGGAAAATGTTCACCTAGAGGTGTTCTGGTAAACTCATTGCTGGCAACAACAGATTCTCTTCACTCATATTTCTTTTCAATCTCATAGTCATTATCAAGAATTTAATGATTGAAATAGTATGCCTTTCTTTCTTTCTCTTTATAAGAACACATATAAACCTACATTTTCTTCCAGAAGAATTCTCTGTGAGGAAAAATGTCCAAGATACGATGAATAATTTAACACTGTATCTTCTAAATTTGAAATGTAATTCTGTTTGTGACCTGTTTTAAATGGACCAAACCAAATCATACTTTCTCTTCAGATGTAGCAACCTAGAAACCCACATTTCTTTGAATTTAGGTGATACCTGAAATCCTTCTTACGTTTCTAAATTTTGTGATTCTATAAAATACAACATCAATAAAATAATGACTTACTTAAATCATTTTTGCTTTACTTTTTTTCTCTCAGGAAAGGGGAAGTGTCCACTTACACGTAGGAAAGATAATTTAGAAATATATTAATCATATACAAAGGAAAATTCAAAACCAGAGTAGTTCATGACCAGCCTGGAGTAGAAGGCAGATCTCAGAACTTGAGGAGCCTTGTAAACCACATTAGAAACTTTCTATTTTATGCTAAAAGGGATAAGAAGCTCATTAGAGGCTTTGATTGTTTGATTGTTTATTTGTCAAAGGGGGATAAAATTATATCTGCATCTTGAAAATACGCTATTTTACTTTAAGTTCTGGGGATACAAATGCAGAAAGTGTAGGTTTGTTACATGGGTGTGGTGATTTACTGCATATGCCATGGTGGTTTGCTGCACCGATCAACCCATCATCTAGGTTTTATGCCCTGCATGCATTAGCTATTTGTCCTAATGCTCTCCCATTCCTTGCCCCCCATCCCCCAACTGGCCCCAGTGTGCATTGTTCCCCTCTCTGTATCCATGTTCTGATTGTTCAACTCCCAATTATATGCAAGAACAAGCAGTGTTTGGATTTCTGTTAATGTGTTAGTTTGCTGAGGATGATGGCTTCCAGCTTCATCCATGTCCCTGCAAAGGACATGATCTCATTCCTTTTCATGGCTGCATAGTATTCTATGGTATACATGTACCACATTTTCTTTATCCAGTCTGTCATTGATGGGCATTTGTGTTGGTTCTATGTCTTTGTTATTGTAAATAATACTAACTATTCTTAAATTTTTAGGGCTGGTGTGATGTGAACAACTAAAATTGATAAATATGTTGCTGAAAATGTTTTATTGTTACAACTATTTTGGAAAAACTTGGCAATATCTGGTTATTTTGGTAATTCTATGTTTAAATATATACCCTAGGCCACGTGCAGTGGCTGTCACCTGTAATCCCAACAATTTGTGAGGTTGAGAGGGGCAGATCACTTGAGGTCAGGAGTTTGAGACCAGCCTGGCCAACATGGCGAAACCCTGTCTCTACTAAAATTACAAAAAATAAAAATAAAAATAAATTAGCCAGGCATGGCGGTGCATGCCTGTAATCCTAGCTACTCAGGAGGCTGAGGTGGGGGGATCCCTTGAACCTGGGAGGTAGAGGTTGCAGTGGGCTGAGATTGTGCCACTGCCCTCCAGCCTGGCTGACTGAGACTCTGTCTCAAAGAAAAAAAACCTCTCTTTCTTTCTATATATAGCCTAGATGAACCCATGTACTATGTTGCACAAGACACGTATAAAGGCATGAATTGCAACAATCTTGACAATGGCGAAGAATTAGAAACAACTTAAATGTATATCAAAAGAAGAATAAGGAAAAATTAAGCTAGGTTTATACAGTGGACTATTCTATAGCAGTGAATATAAATGAAGTGGATAATCATGTGTCAAAGAGAATAAATCTCTAGACATAATAGCAAGGAACTGGAAATCAAATGGAAAAGAATGTGTAAATATCACTTATGAAACATTTTAAAAGCACCTATAACATATATCTGTAATGTATTGTGTTTTAACATAGGAATGACAACATATTAACTTGTGTCAAATTTAGGTGGTAGGCATATGAAGTTCTTAAATTGTTTTCAAAACCTTTTTTAAACAGTTAATTTTTTAAAAAAAATGGTAAATAAAAATTGTATATATTAATGGTATACAACATGAAGTTTTGACATATGCCCACATTGTGGAATGGCTAAATTAAGCTAATTAGCATATCCATTACCTCATATAATTATCATTTTTGTAGCTAGAACACTTAAAATCTACTCCCTCAGCAATTTTCAAGTATACAATATAACAGTATTAAATATAGTCATGATGATGTAAAATAGATGCCTTGAACTTATTCCTCTTGTTTAACTGAAATTTCATACCCTTTACCAACATCTTCCCAACCCCTCCACCCCACCACCCTCAGGTAATGACCATTCTACTCTCTGTTTCTATGAGTTCAACGTTTTTAGATTCCACATATAATTGAGGTTATGTAGTATTTGTCTTTCTGTGCCTTGCTTACTTCACTTAACATAATATCCTCCAGGTTCATCCATGTTGTTGCGAATGACAGAACTGTCTTTTTTTATGGTGGAATAGTATTTCATTGTGTATATATATCATATTTTCTTTATTTATTCATTTGTTGGTGGACACAGGCTGATTTCATGTCTTGGTTATTGTGAATAATGTTGCAATGAATATGAGATACAAATAATTCTTTGACATGCAGGTTTCATACCCTTTGGATATATTCCAAGAAGTGGGATTGCTGAATCATATGTTAGATCTGTTCTTAAAATTCGGAGGAATCTCCATAATGTTTTCTAAACGGCTGTACAAATTTTATTCCCACCAACAATGTACCAGGGTTCCCTTTTCTCCACATCCTCACAAACACTTGTTATCCTTTGACTCTTTGATAATAGCCATCCTATTGGGTATAAGATGGTATCTCATTGTGATTCTGATTTGCATTTCCCTGAGGATTAATGAAGTTAAGCAATTTTCTATGTAACTGTTGGCCATTTGTATATCTTCTTTTGAAAATGTCTATTCAGCTCCTTTGCCCATTTTAAATATGTATATGTATATGTATATATTTTGCTGTTCCAGATCATTTTTTCCCATTTGGTAGGTCATCTCATCTCTCCGTTGATTGTGAATTCTTCACTCCTTGGCTGTGCAGAAGCTTCTGTTTTATGTAATCACATTTGTCTATTTTTACTTTTGTGGCCTGTGCTTTTGGAATCATATCTAAAAAATCATTGTCCAGACCAATGTCATGAAGCTTTCCCTCTATGTTTTCTTTTAGTAGTTCTACATTTTCAGTTCTTACATATAAGCCTTCAATCTGTTTTCAGTTGACATTTGTATATGGTGTGAGATGAGGATCTAATTTCCTTTTTCTCCATATGGATATCCAATTTGTTTTCAACACCCTTTATTGAAAAGACTGTCCTTTCCTGATTGTGTGTCCTTGGCATCTTTGTTGAAAATCAATTCACTGTATATGCATGGATTTATTTCTGAGTCTTCTATTCTGTTTCGTTGGTCTATATGTCTGTTTTTAGCCAGTACCATGCTGCTTGATTCCTACAGCTTTGTAGAATATTTTGAAGTCAGGTAGGGTGATGCCTCCCGCATCGTTAGTTTTCAAGGTTAGTTTGGCCACTGGGGGTCTTTTTTCATTCCATGCAAATTTTAGGATTTTTTCTTATATTTATAAGAATTGGATTGAAATGAATCTGTGGATCCCTTTTGGTGGTGTGGACATGTTAACAATATTAATTCCTCCAAACCATGAACACAAGAGATCTTTTATTTATCTGTGTTTTCTTCAGTTTCTTTCATCAATGTTTTGGTTTTCAGTGTATAGATCTTTCACTTCATTGGTTAAATTTATTTCCAAGTATTTCACTTTTTAGTAGCCATTGCAAATGGGAGTGTTTTCTTGATTTCTTTTTTATATAGTTAATTGTTAGCACATAAAAACACTAGTAATTTTTGCATGTTGGTTTTGTATCCTGCAACTTTGTAGAACTCATTTATTAGTTCTAACATATTTTTGGTAGCTGCTTTAGGGTTTTCTATACATAAGATCATGTCATCTCAACCAGATTGTTTAACTGTTCCTTTCTGATTTGAATATCTTTTATCTTTTTCTTTTGCCTAATTGCTCTGGCTAGAACTTCCAGTGCTATGTTGAACAGAAGTGATGAGAGTAAGCATCCTTGTCTTGTTCCTGATTTTAGAGGAAAAAGTTTCAAAATCTCATCATTGAATATAATTTTAGCTGTGCAATGGGCTTTATTTTGTTGAGGTATATATTTTTTGTGCCTAATATCTTGCAAATTTTTATCATGAAAAAATTTTAAATGTTTTCAAATGCTGTTTCTGCATCTATTGAGATGGTTACATGATTTTTGTCCTTCATTCTGTTAATGTGGTATATCAAATTTATTGATTTGCATATATTGAACCATCCTTGTATCCCTGGGATAAATTCCACTTCATGATGTTGAATGATCCTTTTGATATGCTGTTGAATTTGGTTTGCTAGTACTTTTTTGAAGATTTTTGCATCTACGTTCATCAGCGATATTGGCATGTAATTTTCTTTTCTTATAGTGTCCTTGTGTGATTTTGGTATCATGGTAATTCTTGCTTCCTAAAATAAGTTTGGAAGGATTCCTCACTCTTTGTTTATTTGGAAGAGTTTGAGAAGAATTGGTATTACTTCTTCTTTAAATGTTTAGCAGAATTAAACTATGTTTGTGAATTAAAAGACTTAATATTGTTAAGATGACAATATCACCCAAAGCTACCTACAGACTTTTTTGTAAAGATAGAAAAACTCATCCTAAAATTAATATGGAATTTCAACACACCTTAAATAGCCAAAACCGTCTTGAAAAAGATCAAAATTTGGAGGTTTCACATTTCCTGTTTTCAAAACCTATTACAAAGTTACAGTAATCCAAATGATGTGGTATTGGCAAAAGACAGATATATAGACCAATGGAATAGAATAGAGACCCCATAAATAAACCCTTCTGTAAATGGTCAAAAGATTTTGACTAGTGTTTCAAGACCATTCAGGTGGGGAAATTACAGTCTTTTCAACAAATGGTGCTGGAAAATCTAGAAATCTACATGCCAGTGAATGAATTTGGACCCTTACCTTGAAGCATATATAGAAGTTAACTCAAAAGGATTAAAGACCTAATTGTTAGAATCAAAATGATAACTTTAGAAATAAAGATAGGCAAGAGGCTTCATAATATTGGACTTAACAATGACTTCTTAAATATGACACCAAAAGCACCATTACCAAAAGAGAAAATAGATTAATTTGACTTCATTAAGATTAATAACTTTTGTGCATCAAAGGACACTATCAAGACATAGTTAAAAAGTAACATACCAAACGAGAGAAAATATTCACAAATAATAATTTGATATATAATTCACATCCAAAATATATAAAGCACTCAACTCTACAACAACAAACAACCCAATTTAATAGAGAGAAAAAGGACTTTAATAGGCATTTTCCCAAAGATACTGGTGGCCAGTGATTACATGAAAAGATGCTGAACTTCAAAACCACATTGAGAATCAGAAAACAGCAAGTGATGGTAATGATGTAGAGAAACTGGAACTCTAGAAATTGCATTGCTGGTGGGAATGTAAATTGGTGAAGTAGCTGTGGACATCAATACAGCAGTTCCTCAAATAACTAAATATAGAATTAATGTATAATCCAGCAATCCTACTTCCAGGTGTATACACAAAAGAATTGAAAACAGGCACTCGAATATATATTTGTACACCAATGTTCATTGTGACACTATTCAAAATAAACAAAAGGTGTAAACAACCCAAATGTCCATGGTATATACTATGGTATATACTGACAATAGAATATTATTCACTCTTAAAAAGAAATAACATCCTGATACATGCTACAACAGGGACCAACCCTCAAAACGTTATGCTGAGTGAAATAAGACAGAAACAGAAGGACACATATTGCCAGAAACAAAAGGACACATGATTCCACTTATGTGAGGGACCTAGAATAGAAAAATTCACGGAGACATAAAGTAAAATAGTGGTTATCATGGTCTGGGGGAATGGGAGAATAGGAAGATGCTGTGTAATGGATACAGAGATTCTATTATTATATTATTAATACAAAGAGATAGGGTCTCACTACGATGCCCAGGCTGGTCTCGAACTTGTGGCCTCAGGTGATCCTCCTGGCTCGGACTTCCAAAGTGCTGGAATTACAGGAGTGGGCCACCACATCCAGATGATACAGAATTTCAGTTTGAGACAATAAAGAAGTTCAGGAGATGGATGGTGGTGATGGTTACACAACATGTGGATGTACTTCAGACCACACTGAATGTACACTTAAAAATGGTTAAAAGGTGAATTTTATGTTCTGCATATTTTACCAAAATTTTAAAAACTTATGAAAGACAATCTCTTTGGTGACTTACTAATAGCCTCCTAATAATAACTTCTGTGCATCAAAAGTTACTGTCCCTCACTGAATTTTTGAACCTATTTGTCTCTGTTGACCCCTCTTCCTTGGAATTCTGTATTTTGCTCTCCTGCACATCTCTGACTTTCGGTCTTCAATTCCTTCTCCACTGCCACTCCTTACTTGCAGACATTTCCCAGGCATCTATCCCAGATATTTTCCTCTCATTCTCCTTGGATGATCTAATGGCTTCAACCTGGAAGTTCTGTCATCTGTTTCTCTCAGCTTTGCCCTCTTCCCTTCTGTCTCTCCCAGCTCTGTGCCAAAACCCTTCTCTGACATCTCCCACCTCCATTCCCTTAATTCAACCTTTCTCTTCCATTTGCTTTGGATCAATATTTAACATTTTTAAATTGATTGATATTTTACATTATTTTTATCAGTCCTTAGTGAAAAACGTATTCTGTAACTTTTTATCATATCAAAACAATTACCCTGCCTCCTCCCTCTTCTGTTACGTGGCTCTGTGAATATTTCTGTAGAACAAGTGCTGTTCTTTGGAACGCCTTCACGTAACCACAGAGCTACATTATCCTCTATGCATCAAGTCCAGATGCAACCAGGAATCATTTTTGGCTGCTTGACATTTCGATGAATGCTTCTTGAGGACCAAATGGGATCCAGAGATGGTTACATACTATGTTTGATTGTCTATTTTTAAGGGCTCTTCAGTGATTTTTTCTTTATAAAATGGATTCTTAGTTATTGTCTATGCCTAAATGGTGGGTTGAGTGAGACGTCTCTAGCACCTTGCCTGAAGTAGGGACTTATTGATAAAAGAGGTTTACCAAGGTCCATTTTAGGTGAGAGGTGACTTGTTAAGCACCATCCTCTGAGCCAAATTTCTGAGCCAATCCCCTCATCACACCCTTCCCATCTCATTGCCTCTAGAACCAGCCTCTGCTTTCCTGGAAATGGTCCTGCCTTTAACATACCTTTCTCCAGGACTTCCAGGAGAAGTCACCATTACCCACTTCTTCAGTCCCTCAGTTGCTGAAGCCGGGTGAAACCTACTCCTATACTTACGAGTACTTCTCTGTTGCTGCATGAGAAAACTCCTGTCCTTGACCTTGCCCCAGGGGTGTCATCTCTAACATCATGTACATTAATTATAGTTTATGTTAAAAAATTGCTCCTGAAAACCACTGCATTAAAATAAATATTTGGTCAATATTTGTTTTGATTTATAATATTACTCCAGGGATGCTTAGCTTTGCTTCTTTAAACGTTACTATTTTAAAAAAATCACCAAAATACTAGAAGCTTGCCATAGTAAACTAAAACTGCAGAAGAGTATGTAGGAAAATGTGAGAGGGGAATCCTCTCCGACAGGGCAGTGGTGGGAGTAATGACAGTTTTCCATTCATACCTCAGCCTCCTCCAATCCTTGTCTTTTGTCAAATTGCATTCCTCCACAAACCAAAGCGAAAGAACATCTGCAAGAGTTACTGAATACTCTACATGGTGGGATTTTTTTTTTTTTTTTTACCAATGAATTCCTTTCTACTCTTCTTAATACTTAACCCTAGTGTAAGAAAAATACCCAATCAGGCAAAGCAGTATATGTTATGTGACTGATTATTTTAAATTTAGCTGAGATGTTTTACTGAGTATATATTTTTAAGCTACACTGAATAAAACTCATTACATTTTGTAATTTCTTTCAAGTGTGCTGTGTATTATTTAATAAATATATAAGAACTATTTTATCAAATAAGATAGTTTTTATTTATTTATTTTTTATTATTTTTATTTTACTTTAAGTTCTGGGCTACATGTACAGAGCATGCAGGTTTGTTACACAGGTATACATGTGCCATGGTGGTTTGCTGCACCTAGCAACCCATCATCTGGGTTTTAAGACCTGTATACATTAGGTATTTGTCCTAACGCTCAGGTAAGATAGTTTTTACCATGAAATGTTTACTCCTATCACAGGCCATCTTCATTCTATTTTATCTTATATAAAATGATTCATGTTTTAATCTCCTATTGTTAAGATCTAAGAGTCTAAGATGCAGAGTCAATACATTTTAAAAATTATTTTGCCTACCAAATTGTTGTCCTGAATGAAAGACCACAGGAAAATTTTTGTTCTCATTCATTAAGAGATGCAACTACAGTCAAAATTAGCTTTTATGTTTAATAATTACTTACCAAAATTTAAATATGTATATTTTCAATTGTATACTAACAACAAGTTAGTATACAATAACTGAATCCAGATGAAACTTTTTAAACATTTAGAACAATGACCATGGGCCATAAGAACATTTTGTATTTTAAGTGCATGTACGTACTTTCATTTCAGAGAAATATGGCAGGGTTATCAATAAAATACTTTCAAATGTAAAAGTATATTAAATTAGGAGAAAATTCTTTGGAGGAAATGAAGTGGAAATATAACACCAAGGTAAAAGTAATGATGTAAAATATCTGAACGTTCAAGAGGTTTTTCATGTGTATTTCATAGGTTTTTCATGTGTATTTATTAGTGATGGTGGATCTCACATGGTTAGATTTCACTGCATGCATGTAAAGAATGATGGAACTGTTTTATTTTAAAACAACAGCATTCACAATTTGCCTGAATTAAATCATCTGCAATTATTTAGATTATGGGCAACATTTTAGCTATCAGCTTAGAAATGTGCAAGGAATATATGCTTTTTTAAAAAAAGAAAAAAGTTATAGCATGTTCTTGGGCAAAGGTTTCAGAGATCACCGGTACCTTGTTGGTGTTGTGCAGCACATTGCTGGCCACACCACCTGTGACACCATGTGGCAGTGGCTGCAATAGCACTTCAACAGCACAAGACTTCTGGGGACAAGAAAGACTTTTTCACTTTAAGGCAACGGCAAGGCCGAAGATGCGTCTCCTCATCCCTAAAGTTGTTAAGGGGGAGAAGATCATGGGACAGAGAATGACATCGTTCCTCAATAGGATGGGGGAAGGAAGCAATTTCATCTGATTATGAAAAAGAATGTGGACTTATTTAATGATACAGTTTTTGCTTAAATTCACCCTGGTCTTTCGGATCAGAGATTCTCCATGTGTGATGTGTGGATCCCTAAGAGTTTCTGAGACCACAAGATCACAACCAATTTTATAATAATACTAAAACACTTTTGCCTTTTCCACCGTGTTGTGATTTGTGCTGATGGTGCAAAAGTGATGGATAGGACTACTGTAATTTAGCATGAGGTAGGCTCCAAGCTGGGCTGGTAGTCATGGATTCCTCACTGCCACACATATAGGAAAATGTCGTTTTTCACTTCTGAATGTCTTGATGAAGCAATAAGTATTGTAGATTTTATTAAATTTCAACACTTGAATACACATCTTCTAATATTTGGTGTGATAAAATGGTAAGTATCTATAAAGCATCTTTAAAAAAACTTGGAAATACTTACAAGTTTGCAGGAAATTGCCAAAAAATGTATAAGGAAATTTTCTACCAGTTTTCCCCAATAACAATATTTTGCACAACTATATACAAACAGAAACACCAGGAACTGACATTGGTGCAATCCAAAAGACTCTTCAGAGGAAGAGAAGACCTTCTCAGGGTTTAAAGGATGAATAGGAGCTCAACAAGTGGCTAAGTCTGAGATGGCATGCATTACAGCAAAGGGAGGAGAGACGCAAATTGTGTTAGGGGAAAAACAAATAACTCCGTTTTGTTAAAGTAAGAAATGCAGGAAGAGACACTCACAAGGGTGATGAGACTGGGAAGGAAGAATTGCCTAATGATGAAGGCCTCTTGTGTCACGATGAAAGACCTGAGTTTTTTTCTGAAGGCCCTGGGGAACTATTGAAGGGTTTTAAGCATGTGGGTGGTATGACTAAATTTGTATTTCAGGACAGTATCTATGGGCTTTTTTTTTTTTGAGAAGTGAAGGACCAGTAACAGGAAGTAATAGGAAGCCCATTAGGAAGGTTTGCAATAATGTATCTAGGTCATGAGATTTTGAGCTAACGCACTCCACGGAGGGAGGAATATTTAAGAAGCAAAAACTACAGGGCTTGGTAGTGGATGAGGGAGGTAGGGGCAAAAGGAATCTAGGATGACTCACGGATCTCTGACTTACGTGGCAGGATTTAATGATGGTACCATTCACTCACATGCTCAGTTTGGGAATATTTGAGTTTAGCTTTTTAAGAAACATCAAGATGTAGATAGCTGGTTTTGCTGGCACAGAGTATGGTAAAATAATCAGGTTACAGATACATATTTGGATGTCATCTATTTGGGACGTTGTTAAAATAATGTGAGTGGTTGAGGTCATCCAGAGAGAGAGAGAGAAGACATAATATAATAATAAGGAAGCAAAGGATGAAAACTAGGGGAAAACCAGACAGTGGAAAGAGGAAAATAAGTTGGAATGGTGCACTGAGGAAGATGAGAGAAGAGAAATGAAAGCTAGAAGAGAATGTTCAGCGTACTAAATGCAGCAGAAATATACGGTACAGTGCGTACCCAGACATTTTGGTTTCAGGACCACTTTAAATTCTTCCAAATTATTAAGGAAATCTCAAAGAACTTTTGTTTATGTGCATTTTTCTAATGATATTTACTACATCAGAAATTTAAATGGAAAAAGTTTAAACATAAAATTATAAAATAACATCTTAATATTAAAAAATAATACAACTGTTGCATATTAATATAAATGACACATTTTTATTTTAAAAAGTTATGTTTTCCAGTATACAAAAAATAGTGATAAAAAAGGCATTGTTTTACATTTTTACGAATCTTTTCAATGTTTGATTTAGTGTAATTATGTCTGGTTAGATTTATGTATCTGCATGTGCATTCAATCTGTTGCAATATGTTGTTTTGGTTGAAGAATATATGGCTTCACATAGATATGTGGTTTCAAAATAAAGGATTTTTTTTTTTTTTTTTTGAGACAGAGTTTTGCTCTGTTGCCATGCTGGAGTGCAGTGGCGCGATCTTGGCTCACTGCAACCTCCGCCTCCCAGGTTCAAGCAATTCTCCTGCCTCAGCCTCCCGAGTAGCTGGTACTACATGCACAAAACAGAGTCAAAACGTGCCAACACGCCCAGCTAATTTTTGTATTTTTAGTAGAGATGGGGTTTCACCATGTTGGCCAGCACGGTCTCAATCTCTTGTCCTTGTGATCTGCCTGCCTCAGCCTCCCAAAATGCTGGGATTATAGGTGTGAGCCACTGCGCTGGGCCTAAAGGAGAATGTTCATAGCTTCTTCAAATAACTGTGATTCTTTCTTTCTTTTTCTTTCTTTCTTTCTTTCTTTCTTTCTTTCTTTCTTTCTTTCTTTCTTTCTTTCTTTCTTTCTTTCTTTCTTTCTTTCTTTCTTCCTTCCTTCCTTCCTTCCTTCCTTCCTTCCTTCCTTCCTTCCTTCCTTCCTCCTTCCTTCCTTTCTTTCTTCTCTTTTTTTCTTCCTTCCTTCCTTCCTTCTTTTTCTTTTTTCTTTTCTTTTTTTTATGACAGAGTCTCACTCTGGTGCCGAGGCTGGAGTGCAGTGGTGTGATCTGGGTTCACTGCAATCTCTGCCTCCTGGGCTCAAGTGATCCACCTGCCTCAGCCTCCCAAGTAGCTGGGACTACAGGTGTGTGCCACCACGCCCAGCTAATTTTTGTATTATTATTATTTGTAGAGACAGGGTTTCACTATGTTGCCCAGGCTGGTCTTAACTTACGAGCTCAAGTGATCCACCTGCTTCAGTCTCCCAAAGTGCTGGGATTACAGGTGTAAGCCACTGTGCCTTGCAGATTTTTCTTTTTTATACCACACCAAAATTCAAAAAGTGGTCTATGAGGCGAATTGTTGGAACAGAGAAACTGCATGATACTGGACCCTTTAATGAGCAACATGCTTGGTGAAATGTTAGATTAGGAAAATAATTTAACCACATGGAAGAAAGATTTAAAGGGCACACTATTATCTTGGCCTGGCCTTTAAATTAATAATAATAATAATAAATTATATCCATAGGCCTGTAATACCATGGTTTTGAATTTATATTACTGAGTTAATTTGAGAACTGCCAAGCTAAGAAACTGACATAAAAAACAGTAGGGTATACCCCCCAATTTCCTGACAAAAACACAAAACTCCTCCGAAGAGCATTTCCTCAGCCTGGATTGCACAGAATTCTTCCTCTGAAGACAAGCTTCCAAAAGTAATACTGCAAAACACTGGAGGAGGCGACCTCCCAAGACGTAGAGTCAGTAAACAGAGCAAACAGAAAGATTCAACTTTCCAACAGCTTCAGATAAAAGAATATAATATTTTTAAGTGATTAAATATAGAAAAGGTAGAATCAAAACCACAAGAAACTCCAAGACTGGGTAGCAGGAAGCACAGTGATGGATGCCCAGTGAAGAGGAGACTGAAGGTGAAAGGCGAGCAGGAGGGGAGCAAGTAGGTAATTTACCCTATTGAGTCCTCATCTGTGTAAGAACCGGCAGCAGATGGATGAGAGGGCAAAGGTGCCTCATTGCACATGGCCCCATATGTCTTAACTGTGCTTGGGAGTGCATGGACAGTCTAGTCCAGAGATGAGTCCAAACTTAATCCACCGTTTATCTGTATCCAACAGAAAATAACCTTCCTGAGACTTGTCCTTCCCATCCTGAGTCAGCCTGTCTTTATATAGCTATTGAAAGTGGAGGTGGTATATTCTCTGAAGAGCAGTCTTAAACCAAAATATTCAAAAGTTTGACCTAAGAAAAGATCAGCTTGCGATATCAGAACATACTGAAATATACTTGATTCTTTGACGGATGAGAAAAGGCTTCTGAGTCACCTCCTTAGAAGTTTCCCAAATGAAGAAAGCATTCAGGTTTGAGTGCAAGAAAAGCCAGAAGGGAAGGCTTATGTAACACTCTTTTCATTTGTGTTAGTTAAAATTTTTGTTTTGATGAACACTTGTCCAAAAGAAGGAAATTAGTGCACCAAAGAGATACCTATACACCAGTGTTATTGCAGCACTATTCACAATAGCTAAGATGTATAATCACCCTAATCGTCCACCAACAGATGAATGGATAAAGAAAATGTGGTAACTGTACTCAATGGAATACTATTCAGCCTTAAAAAAGAATAAAATCCTGTTATTCACAGCAACATGGATGAACCTGGAGGATGTTATGTTAAGCGAAAAAAGTCAGGTACAGAAAGACAAATGCCACATGTTTTCACTTGTGTGTGAGAGCTAAAAAAATGGAGGTCAGTGAAGTAGAGAGTAGAATTGTGGTTATTAGAGGCTGAGAAGCATAGGAGATAGGGAGGATAGGGAGAGGTTGGTTAACAGGTACAAAATATCAGCTACATGGGTAGAAGAAGTCTAGTGTTCTAGAGCACTGTAGAGTGAATATGGTCACCAATCATTTAGTGCATATTTTTAAAAAGCTAGAGGAGAGGATTTTGAATGTTCTCAACACAAAGAAATGACAAAGGTCAGAGGTGACGACTGTTAGCCAGAATGGATCATTACGCATTGTACACATGTATTAAAGTATCACTAATTAATCAAGTCTGTTTTGTACACTACCCTATACCAGTACAGTCCTAGGGTATGTAAAAGATAAAAAGTAAAATGAGGCCAGATTCCATGCTCATGGTACTCAGCCACTTATTTGGTAATATCTCCCAATAAATACACATTAAATAAGTAACTTGAGAGGCCAAGACGTCAAGTATGTTTAGTCAATGTGCAAATATCAACATTGATTCTGTGTGAAGGTGCCCAGGAAATCTGAGACCATTACTGAAACACAATAAATCTCAAAACCTTGGCAGTCTTTGCATTATTTTGCCTCCATGGGCAAGTTCCAGTGATTCTGTGAGCTTTTGTTCTTTAATAAATTGAGCAAATATGAACTACAAATGCTGTCATCTTGTCTCTATTCATTGTGCTATGTAATTGGAAGAAGAAATTTCTGTTTGTTTCTTCCCTGTGAAACAGACGGGCAAAAGACCAGTCTTCTGACATTTGTACCTGGGACAGTTGCAGAATCTCATGATTCAATGCTTTATAGACTCTTGCTTGCTTAATAGCACAGTGTCTCATTTCCTGGAGTCTATGGGCTGACATTAAAAGCTGCGAGAAGCAGTGATCAGATAGCTGTTGGTTCCAGAATCATAAACTCTTGGACCCAAAAAGGACCTCAGAAATAAAAGCAGCAAGCGTAAATTACAAAATATATTTTGAGGGAGAAAAAAAAAGCTAATTAATTATATAGCAGAACAAACAGCAGTATAAGTGCTCTCATGGGTCTGCTAAACTTTGGCCACTCACAGGGCCACCTTTAGGCCTCACAGATGGGGCAAGACCAGGTCAGAGAAGTGACTCCAGCAAATCATTAGATACAACTGCCTTGATTTGCAGCTGAAAAATATGAGGCCAGGAGGATTTTCCCGAAATTGCCCAGAAAACAGGACTAGTGGTCTGGCCTTGATGAAATCAATCGTGGAGGACATGCTTGATCTCCCACAACCCTGCTTCTGCTGGAGCCTGTTGTTTGACACACTTTTTCTTTCCCGTTAGCTCTTGCATCTTCCTTTCCTCTGCCTTCGTCCTTCTCCTCCCTCCCTGCCCATCTCTTTATGCCTCCATTTTGATCCCTCCACATTGATTTCTAGCTCCTTTCACTCTTCCTTCTTTGGTATATTATATACATTTTTAGTATTTCTATATTTATTAAATCAAGTACTCTGCTTTGAATTATTTTTATAAGTGGATTTGTTAAATATTTTATATTTATCTCTCTAAACAAGAGAACACTAATAGTTGTGTCACCCAGTATTTACTCTGTGATCTGATACCACCTCACTACCCCACCAGAATAAGAAATAACAAAAACTAACATTTTTTTTCCCTCCCTGTTCCAGATTCTTCCTCTTGGATCTCAGCATTGGAAAAGTCCTCCTTCCCTCTCTCCCTCTTTCCCTCCCTTCCTTCCTTCCTGCCTGCCTTCCTGCCTGCCTTCCTGCCTTCCTCCCTCCCTCCCTCTCTCCCTTTCTCCCTCTCTTCCTTCCTTCCTCCTCTCCTTTTCTTTCTTTCTTTCTTTCTCTTTCTTTCTTTCTTTCTTTTCTTTCTTTCTTCCTTTCTTCCTTTCTCCCTTTCTTCCTTCCCTCCCTCCCTCCTTCTCTCCCTTCTTTCTCTCTTTCTTTCTTTTTCTTTCTTTTCCTTTTTCCTTCTCTTTCTTTCTTTCTTTCTTTTTCTTTCTTTTCCTTCTCTCTTTTTTCTTCTTTCTCTCTCTCTCTTTTCTTTTTCTCTCAATTACATTCTCCAGATAAGACTATTGTACACACAAACCTCAGATAATAGCAACATATCATGTTCACTATATTTACTGTTCTCAGCATTATTCAGTACGCAGGTTGTAAAAACAACAAGGCAAATGGATAGGAACTCCCAACAGTTGATCTGTGTATTCTCTGAGTAAGCCTTTCTTTGAGAGGCTGAACCTTGCCTCTCCACCCCATTAACGCAAACACTGTGGAATGCAGTCTTTAAGGAGCATGGGAACACAGAGGTGGTGCCAGGCTAGGGTGGAGGGGTGGTGATTTTTTGCAAGATTGAGAAACCCAGGAAGCTGATCAGCCTTGGTAAGTCAAACCAGCAAGACTGTTTTAAAACCCAGGATCTGTGGCCATTAGAGGAGGAGTCTAATGGGGTTCCATTTATCAGAGATGCCTAATTTGGGCACATGGGCTTTCCATTTCATTACAGACTCAATCTCCTGCTGCTCTAGCCAATATATAGGCAAAAAGGCAGTGGAGTGAGAAACTGTTTCCCAGACAGAAGCTTCAGGGTCTGTAGGTGACAAGAGAACGGTTTCCTAGGACAAAGGGTAACTAGCCGTAGAGACTGGACAGCTGTGGAAGACAGTTTAGGAAGACACTATATTAAAACTCTGAACTGCAGATGGAAACTCAGAATTTTCTATAATAAATGAGTAATACGGACTTCTCAATTTTAATTTTTATTATTTAGTTATTTTTATAACAGCAGCATTAGGATCCCTCTGAAACTGAGGCAAAAGAGGGTTTATAAAGCCTGCATGTCACAAAATCGATCTGATCCAGCCCAGCCCAGCCCAGCCCGCCACTTCCCACATGATCCGTGCAGGGAAGATCCCAATGGTGGGGACTTTGCTGTATTCCTTACTGTATGCACCATGCTAGTGCAAAGCAGTCACTCACTGCTTGCAGAGTCCAGCGCACAAGAACAAAGTCTGGTATAAAGAACATGACTTTTTATTCCAAAGCTAGCTTAGGGGAAGAAGCAAAGGCTTCCTGCCTTAAGGGTACTGCTTCACTTTTGGAGCAGAAAGCAGGGGCTTTTAAAAGGGAATGTGGCATGAATGGCATGCAGGGGAGGGAGTGAGCTGGTGGGGAGTCCATGTGACTTGCTTTGGTATTTGACCTACTGGGTGGTTGAGCTGGCACCATCATGGTCAGAATTAGGTTGTAGAGTGGTGTTGTCTCCAGATTCTCTCCAGGTGGGAGAGAATTTTGTAGCAGGCATACTTTTGGTTATAAATTGACTGTTGTCTCTCAAGGCAATCTCCTGGTGGGAGAGATTTCTGCTTGGAGCTTTTAAGTAAGCACACAGTTAGATAATGTTGCCTGTTGAAGGGAAGATAAGTGGTTTTAATTGCATTTCTAAAGAGCTAAGTAAGAAGTACGGGAACGGGGGAAAGGGAGGAAAGAGAAAAGAAGAGAAAAAAAACCTCATTCTATATCTCTTAGAAAAATTGGGATACTCAGTTACACTAGAACAGTACCTTGCATGTTATAGATGATCAATTAATAGTGGTTGGATACCCAACTAAGGCTTTTGATGAATTTTTAGTGAGAAAGAATTAGGAGTGAAGGCTGGAAACCACTATGTATCATCCCTTGTTTGTTGTGCACAGGTATGTTGTCAACTAAGCATGCTCATTCCACAGAATGAGATCAGCTAATCCTTGATTTCCCTCATAAAGTTCTGATGTAGGATTTTTCTTCTTGGTTGCTTTGCAAGCTGAAGATCTCTGGCTGGCAATGCTCCACATGGGCTCCACTCGGCCATGCTGGCATGTCCCAGCTTGCCTGTTATAACTTGTACCCACATTCAGTGATCCCTGAGCTCTTATACCATACTCAAGAAGAATGAGGATATGCAGGACATTGAAGAGTGAGGAGGATGGAAAAGAATTTTATTGAGCGATGAAACAGCTTTCAGTGGAGAGGGAACGTGGGGGTGGTCCCCCTACCTCAAGGTGTGAAAGTCCCTCTGTGACTGGGTCCGGGGCCTTTCATGGACTCAGAATGGGGAATGCATGCTAATTGGTTTGTGAGTATGCAAAAATGTTTAAAGTGAAGACAGCACTCAAAGGTGGGCATGACAATGTAGAAAACCAATTAGGAAAGGGTAGGTATATGTAAAATAGGTTAAGGGTGGGGACCAATCAGAGGAAAGCATGCCAAATAGGAAGACAAGTTCTCAATCTGGTCTGAGGATTTAACTTGTAGCTTGGCTTTCAGGCTTTAAACCTTCTTTGGCTTGGAGGTGGGGTTTCACCAGGGACCCGTCCCTATCTCCCTAGGTATTTGACTGCCTGCTGCCACCCTCTGTTCCATATTAAAAGATTTTATAAGAGTAGTTATCTCAACTAGGTACACCTTTCCTAATGACTTCAGTTAAAATTCTGGTAGAACGGACAGAACACAGAAGCACACTCCTTTTTCCCACTTGCATAGAGCCAAACATTATAGGGAAGAGAAACAAAAGGAAATATCAGCTTTTCTTGAACGTTTTAAAAAATTTACTTGGTGTTTCACATACCTGCTGCTGCATAATAAACAACCTTAACACTGAGTGGCTTAAAATAACAACCATTTTACTTGTAGGCAATTCTGTGGGTCAGGGATTCGAATGGAACAGTGGAGATGGCTCGTTTCTGCTCTGTGTTGTGTCTACTAGGGCTAGAAGGTCCAAGAAGGCTCCTTCACTCACTCACATGCCTGTTGCCTCTGCTAGAATGTCTGGAATAGTTTAGGGCTGGCTGCAATGACTCAACTGGGAAAATGAGCGGGCTCTGCTTCTCCCTATCGACTTGTTTCTTCGACTCTTCTCTGTTGTTTCAGGACCTCTTCCTTTCCACTTGCTCCCTCCTTGTGGTTTTTTCACGTGCTTTCCCCAGCGAGACTCAAATGGTGACTATAGACTCCTAAGAGCCTGAGATGAAATGATCAGATCTTCTTAAGACTTAGGCTCAGATGGTCAGGTGTGGTGGCTCACACCTGTAATCCCAGCACTTTGGGAGGCTGAGGCAGGCAGGTCACCTGACATCAGGAGTTCGAGACCAACCTAACCAACATGGTGAAACCCTGTCTCTACTGAAAATACAAAAATTAGCCAGGTGTGGTGGTGCATGCCTGTCGTCCTGGCTACTTGAGAGGCTGAGGCAGAAGAATCGCTTGAACCTGGGAGGTGGAAGCCGCAGTGAGCTGAGTTCCTGCCACTGCACTCCAGCCTGAGCGACGAAGAAAGACGCTGTTTCAAAAAAATAAAAAACAAAACAAAACAAAAAAACTTAAACCCAGAAAAAAGCACAGCATTATTATTATTTTTAAACTAAGCTGTTTAAGTTTATAGAACAGTGGAATAGAAAGTACAGAGCATTCCTATACCATACCTCCACACTGCCCAGCCACAGTTTTCTCTATTATTAACATCTTGCATTATAGTGGTACATTTGTTACATCCATATGATATCTGATTATTAACGAAAGTCCATAGTTTACATTAAATTCACTGTTTGTGTCATACAGTCCTATAGGCTTTGATACGTGCAAAATGACTTCTATCCACCATTAATTATAGTGTCACACAGAAAAGTTTCACTGCCCTAAATGTTCCCTGTGCTCCACCTGTTTATCCCTTCCCAATCCATTTCCGTTCCTTTGTGAAAGTTGCAGATACCAGAAAGAAATCACTCTCGTCAGACCCAGACAAATCAGATCTGGGAAGACCCAAAAGAGAGGAGACTGATGCTGACACATCTGAGAGAAGAACTGTTTCCAAGGACTTTCTAAAAACTCTTTCTCATCCTTCATGCATCTCCTGCTTTGATAAGATTTATCACTAGAAATTCTTTATGACGCACTAATTCAGGCAAGATATTCCTAGAGGAACACTTTCCCAGCATCTCCAACAATGAACTGACAACAACTCCAGCTTTGAACCTCTGGAACAAATGAACCCTATTTCTAAGTGGCTTATGTAAATCTCTTTTTGCTAAAAAGCTTCCCTTAACCTTCCCTCTTTGAAGGCACTGGTGGCTTGCCGTTCCATGCATTCCAGGCTATAATCTTTATTTCTTTTCCCAAGTAAACCCAACATATTTAAAGAATAATTTTCTCTAGCGTGTGTGTGTTTCTTTTTTAGGCTGACACCTTAAGCCCTTGGCAACTACTGATCTTTGTACTCTCTCTATAGTTTTGTTTTTTCCAAAATGTTATATAGTTTGAATCACACAGTACGTAGCCATAGGTTGGCTTCTTTCACTTAACAATATGCGTTTAAGGTTTCTCCATATCTTTTCATGCCTTGACGGATCATTTTTGTAGTGCCGAATAATACTCCATTGTGTGGATGTACCACAGTTTGTGTACCCGTTCAACTATTAAGGGACATTATTGTTAGTTCCAATTTTTGACAATAAATAAAGCTTCCATAAATACTTGTGTGCAGGTATTTGTGTGGCATGAATTTAAACTTATTTGGGTGGACATGAATTTCAGCCTAGTAAGGTAAATACCTAGGAATGCAATTGCTGGATTGCAGAGTAACACTATGGTTGGGTTCGTTAAAGAGATTGGCAAGCTGGGGCCAAGTTGGCTGAATAGAAACTGCTCTGGCCTTCAGCTCCCAGCGAGACCAGTGTAGAATGTGGGTGACTTCTGCATTTCCAACTGAGGTGCACAGTTCATCTCATTGGGACTAGCTAGGCAGTGGGTGCAACCCACTGAGAGCAAGCCCAAGCAGGGTGGAGCATCGCTTCACCTGGGAAGTGCACGAAGTTGGGGGCCTCGCTCCCCCAGCCAAGGGAAGTGGTGAGGGGCTGTGCTACCCACCAGGAGTATGAAGCTTTTCCCATGGGTTTTTGCAATCTATGAATCAAGAGATTCCCTTGTGAACCTACACCACTAGGGCCCTGGGTTTCAAGCACAAAACAGGGTGACTGTTTGGGCAGGCACTGAGCTGCAGGAGTTTTTACATACTCTAGCGGTGCCTAGAACTTCAGTGAGACAAGAGAACTGTCCACTCCCATGGAAAGGGGGCTGAAGCCAGGGAGCCAAGCAGTCTCGCTCAATGGATCCCACTCCCATGGAGCCCAGCAAGCTAAGCACCCTGGCTTGAAATTCCCATGATCAGAACAGCAGTCTGGAATCTGCCTGGGATGATAGAGTTCCCAGGGGGTAGGGGAGGAGGAAGGGGAGACCACTATTACTGTGGCTTTAGTAAGCGGTTTTCCCCTGACATTGCTAAGGAGACTGGGAGGTTTGGACTTGGTGGACTTTCCCACAGTATAGCAAAGTGGCTGTGGCCAGACTGCTTCTCTAGATCCCTCCTCACCAGGCAGGGCCTCCCTGCAGGAAGTCCACCAGCTCCAATAAGGAGCTTACAGACAGAACTCTCATCTCCCTGGGACAGAGCACCTGTGGGGAGGGGTGGCCATGGTCCCAGGTTCAGCAGACTTAATCTTTCCTGCCTGCTGACTCTGAAGAGATTGGCTGAATCTGACGAGGGACACTCCTCCAGCACAGAACACCAGCTCTGCTAAGGGATGGAATTCTTCCTCAAGAGGGTCCCTGACCCCATGCCTCCTGTCTGGGTGAGACCTCCCAACAGGGGTTGGCAGACACCTCATACAAGATAGCTCTGTCTGGCTTCAGGTCGGTGCCTCTTGGAGATGAAGCTTGCAGAGGAAGGAGCAGGCAGGAATCTTTGCCATTCTGAAAGCTCTGCTGGTGATACCCAGGCCAACAGGGTCTGGAGTGGACCCCCAGCAAACTGCAGCAGAGCTGCAGAAGAGGGGCCTGACTGTTAGAAGAAAAAACAAACAGAAAGCAACAACAACAATATCAACAAAAAAGATCCCACAAAAGCCCTGTCCAAAGGCCATCAGCCTCAAAGATCAAAGGTAGATAAATCCATGAAGATGAGGAAAAACCAACACAAAAACGATGAAAATCCCCAAAACCAGAATGCCTCTCCTCCTCCAAATGATTGCAACACATCTCCAGCAGGGATACAGAACAGGCCTGAAGCTGGATGGAGGAACTGACAGAAGCAGGGTTTAGAAATTGGGTAATAATGAATTTCACTGAGCTAAAAGATTATGTTCTAACCCAATGCCAAGAAGCTAAGAACCATAGTAAAAGACTACAGGAGCTGGTTAACCAGAATAACCAGTCTAGAGAGGAACATAAATGACCTCATGGAACTGAAAAACACAGCATGAGAGCTTCATGAGGCAAACATGAAGTATTAACAGCCAAATCAATCAAGTAGAAGAGAGAATATCAGTGCTTGAAGACTATCTTGCTGAAATAAGGCAGGCAGACAAGATTAGAGAAAAAAAGAATGAAAAAGAATGAACAAAATCTCCAAGAATTATGAGACTACGTAGAAAGACTGAACTGATGACTGATTGGAGTACCTGAAAGATGGGGAGAATGGAACCAAATTGGAAAACACACTTCAGGATATCATCCAGGAGAATTTCCCCAACCTAGAAAGACAGGACAATATTCAAATTTAGAAAATCCAGAGAACCCCAATAAGATACTCCATGAAAAGATCTATCCCAAGACACAAAATCATCAGATTCTCTGAGGTTGAAATAAGGAAAAAATGTTAAGGGGAGCAAGAGAGAAAGGCCAGGTCACCCACGAAGGGAAGCCCATCAGACTAACAGTGGACCTCTCAGTAGAAACTCTGCAAGCCAGAAGAGATTGGGGACTAATGTTCAACATTCTTAAATAAAATAAATTCCAACCCAGAATTTCATATCTGGCCAAATTGAGCTTCATAAGTGAAGGAGAAATAAATTATTTTTCAGACAAGCAAATGCTGAGGGATTTTTGTCACCACCAGGCCTGCCTTGCAAGAGCGCCTGAAGGAAGCACTAAACTTGCTTCCTTGGATGCAAGGAAATGGATAGGAAAAACTGTTACCAGCCACTACAAAAACACACTGAAGTACACAGACCAATGACACTATGAAGCAACTACATTAACAAGTCTGCAAAATTAACTGGCCAGCATCATGATGACAGGATCAAATTGAAGCATAACAATATGAACTTTAAATGTAGATGGGCTAAATGCCCCAATTAAAAGACACAGAATGGCAAGCTGGATACAAAGACAACATTCATTGGTGTGCTGTATTCAAGAGACACATCTCATGTGCAAAGATGCACATAGACTCAAATAAAGGGTTGGAGGCAAATTTACCAAGCAAATGGGAAGCAGGAAAAAGCAGGGGTTGCAATCCTAGTTTCTGACAAAATAGAATTTAAACCAACAAAGGTCAAAAAAGACAAAGAAGGGCCTTACATAATGTTAAAGGGTTCAATTCAACAAGAAAAGCTAACTAACTTTAATATAAATGCACCTAATACAGGAACACCCAGATTCATAAAACAAGTTCTTACAGACCTACAGAGAGACTTATACTCCCACACAATAATAGTTGAAGACTTAAAACCCCATTGCCAGTATTAGACAAATCATTGAGAGAGAAAGCAAATATATTCAGGACTTGAACTTAGTTCTAGACCAAGTGGACCTGATAGATACCTACTTCTGTAGGTATCTATAGAATACAATAGAATATACACTGCTTTGGTGCCCCATGACATTTACTCTAAAATTGATCACATAATTGGAAGTAAAACACTCCTCAGCAAATGCAAAAGAACTGAAATCTTAACAGTCTCTCAGACCACAGTACAATCAAATTAGATCTCAAGATTTAAAAGTCCACTCAAAACCACACAACTACATGGAAATTGAGCAAGCTGCTCCTGAATGACTCCGGGGTAAATAGTGGTAAATAGTGAAATTAACGCAGAAATCAATAAGTTATTTGAAACCAATGAAAACAAAGGGACAATGTATCAGAATCTCTGGGATGCAGCTAACGCAGTGCTAAGAGGGAAATTTATAGCACTAAATGCCCATATCAAAAAGCTAGAAAGATCTCAAATCGACACCTTAACATCTCAAGTAAAAGAACTAGAGAACCAAGGGCAAATAAACCCCAGAGCTAGCAGAAGACAGGAAATAACCAAGGTCAGAATGGAACTGAAGGAGGTAGAGACATGAGTAACCCTTCAAAAAATCAATGAATCTGGGAGCCGGTTTTTTGAAAAAATCAATAAAATAGACAGACCATTAGCAAGACTAATAAAGAAGAAAAGAGAGAAGACTCAAATAAACACAGTCAGAAACCATAAGGGGGATAGCACCACTAACCCCACAGAAATACAAACCATCAGAGAATACTATAAACACATCTATGCAAATAAACTGAAAAATCTAGAAGAAATGGAAAAATTCCTGGACAAATACACTCTCCCAAGACTGAACCAGGAAGAGGTTGAATCCCTGAATAGACTAGTAACAAGTTCTGAAATTGAGGCAGAAATCAAGAAGCCTATCAACCAAAAAAAGCTCAGGTCCAGATGGATTTATCACTGCATTCTACCAGAGGTACAAAGAGGAGCTGGTACCATTTCTTCTGAAACTATATCAGACAATTGAAAAGGAGGGACTCCTCTCTACCTTATTTTATAAGGCCAGCATAATCCTGATACTAAAACCTGGCAGCGATACAACAACAAAAAAGAAAACTTCAGGCCAATATCCCTGATGAACATCAATGCAAAAATCCTCAATAAAATACTGGCAAACCAAATCCAGCAGCACATCAAAAAGCTTATCCACCATGATCAAGTTTGCTTCATCCCCAGGATGCAAGGCTGGTTCAACATATGCAAATGTAATTCATCACATAAGCAGACCTAAAGACAAAAATCACATGACTATCAATAGATGCAGAAAAGGCCTTTGATAAAATTCAACATCCCTTCATGTTAAAAACTCTCAATAAACTAGCTATTGAAGGAACATACCTCAAAATAATAAGAGCCTTTTATGACAAACCCACAGCCAATATCATGGCTAATGTATGGGCAAAAGCTGGAGGCATGCTCCTTGAAAACTGGCACAAGACAAGGATGCCCTCTCACTACTTTTATTCAACCTATTGTCAGAAGTTCTGGCCAAGGCAATCAGGAAAGAGAAAGAAATAAAGGTTATTCAAATAGGAAGAGAGGAAGTCAAATTGTCTTTGTTTGCAGATAACATGATCCTATATCTAGAACACCCTATCATCTTAGCCCAAAAGCTTCTTAAGCTGGATAAGCAACTTCAGCAAAGTCTCAGGATTCAAAATCACTGTGCGTAAATCACAAGCATTCCAATACACCAACAACAGACAAGCAGAAACCGAAATCATGAATGAACTCCCATTCACAATTGCTACAAAGAGAATAAAATACCTAGGAATACAGATAACAAGGGAAGTGAAGGACCTCTTTAATAAGAAATATAAACCATTGCTCAAGGAAATCAGCAAGGGACACAAGCAGATTAAAAACATTCCATACTTGTGGATAGGAAGAATCAATATTGTGAAAATTGTCATACTGCCCAAAGCAATTTATAGATTCAATGCTATTCCCATCAGACTACCATTGACATTCTTCACAGTACTAGAAAAAACTATTTTAAAGTTTATATGAAACCAAAGAAGAGCTTGCATAGCGAAGACAATCCTAAGCAAAATCGACAAAGCTGGAGCTCATGGTACCTGACTTCAAACTGCACTACAAGGCCACAGTAACCAAACAGCATAGTACTGGTACAAAAACAGACACATAGACCAATGGAACAAAATAGAGAACTCAGAAATAAAACTGCACATCTGCAACCATCTGATCTTCAATAAACCCAACAAAAACAAGCAATGTAGAAAAGATTCCCTGTTTAATAAATGGTACTGGGAGAATTGGTTAGCTATATGCAGAAAATTGAAACTGGATCCCTTTCTTACACCTTATACAAAAATTAACTCAAGATAGATTAAAGACTTAAATGTAAAACCCAAAACTATAAAACCCTGAAAGAAAATCTAGGTAATGCTATTCAGGACATAGGCATGGGTGAAGACTTTATAATGAAATCACCAAAAGCAATAGCAACAAAAGCAAAACGTGACAAATGGGATCTAATCAAATGAAAGAGCTTCTGCACAGCGAACAAAACTATCAGCAGAGTGAAGAGACAACCTACGAGTAGGGAGAAGATTTTTGCAACCTGTCCATCTGACAAAGGTCTGATATCCAGAATCTATGAGGAACTTAAGCAAATTTACAAGAAATAAACAAACAACCCCATTAAAAAGTGAGCAAAACATATGAACAGACACTTCTCAAAAAAAAAAAAAAAAAAAAGACATACATGTGGTCAACAAACACAAAAATAGCTCAACATCAGTGATTATTAGAGAAATGCAAATCAAAATCACAATTAGAAACCATTTCACGTCAATCAGAATGGCAATTATTAAAAAGTCAGAAAACAGATGCTGGCAAGGTTGTGGAGAAATAGGAACGCTTTTACACTGTTGGTGGTAATGTAAATTAGTTCAACCATTGTGGAAGACAGGGTGGTGATTCCTCAAAGTTTTAGAATGATAAATACCATTTGACCCAGAAATCCCATTATTGGGTATATATCCAAAGGAATATAAATCATTCTATTATGAAGATACATGCACACGTATGTTCACTGCAGCACTATTCACAATAGCAAAGACTTGGAATCAACCCCAATGCCCATCAATGATAGACTGGATAAAGAAAATGTGGTGCATATACACCATGGGATACTATGCAACCATAAAAAGGAATAAGATCATTTCCTTTTCAGGGACGTGGTTGAAGCTGGAAGCCATTATCCTCAGCAAATTAATGCAGGAACAGAAAACCAAAAACCTCATGTTTTCACTTATAAGTGGGAGCCGAACAATGAGATCAAAGAAATGTAAGCAAATGTAAGTATTTACCACAATCTGTCAAGAAAATGCCAAAGAGGTAAGGTTGTCAGATAAAATACAGAACACCTAGTTAAATTTGAATTTCAGATAAACAATGAATACTTTCTTCATATAAATATGCCCCTTATACAGTATAAATCTGTCTCATACAATATTTGGGATATATTTATAAAAATATCCATCATTTGTCTGAAATTCAAATTTAACTGGTCATCCTGTATTATTTGCTAAATTTTGCAATCCTAAAAAGAAGGATGACATCCATAATGTGAGTAAAAACTCCTGAAAGTCATCATTCTCTACCCTTTTCAATCTCCCACTCATAGGGCAGAGGCTCCCAGAGTCGTCTTTATCCCCACTCCCACCCCAAGCTCCCAAGAACAGCTAATGCTGTCTAAACAGATTTCTCTTTGTCCAATTCTATTCTTAAAAAATCTGCTAGAATATCTTGATTCTACAGTAAATTTTTTTCTTTTCCCTTTTGTACGCACACCTTCCCTTTACCCATCACCCCTGATTGTATTAGTTCATTTTCACACTGCCATAAAGAATACTACCTGAGACTTGGTAATTTATAAAGGAAAGAAGTTTAATTGACTCACATTTCCACATGGCTGGGGAGACCTCAGCAAACACAATCATGGCAGAAAGGGAAGCAGGAACATCTTACATGGAGGCAGATTAGAAAGAGAGAGAGAGTGAAGCAGGAAGAGCCCCTTATAAAACCATCAGATCTCATGAGAACTCACTCACTATCGTGATAACAGCACGGGAGAAACCATCCTCATGATCCAATCACCTCCCACCTGGTCCCTTCCTCAACATATGGGGATTATGGGGATTACAATTTGAGAGGAGATTTGGGTGGGGACACAGCGCCAAACAATATCACTAATGAAACCACAGAGGTGGTCTTGGATCTTCAACTCCTGTGATCTCCTTCCTCTGAGAGGGCAGGGGAAGTGGTCACATTGTGAATACACATTGTCCATTGCTTTTCCCTGTAAGAGTAAAGTCATGCTTAACAGGATTCTTCAACTTGGCTTCCTCTAACATCATCTATGACAAACTCTGGGAAAGGGTGTGTTCTTCTGTAGTGTGTTCTATGATGCACTGCAGCCTAGATTTTTCCCTCAGTACCCCACTAAAGCAACTTCTGCTAAGATTACTTATTCCCCCAGATTGCCTCCAGGTTCTTCCTTGAAATCCTCCTACTCCTCTAACTTGTGACAAGGGCCATCAGTTACAGGTGATGTAAGTGTCCTACCCAAGACAAGGTGGGTGGCTGGGGGCAGTAATTAGTCCATCCTCTGCTCTCCAGCCCATGATCACTGTCCTAGGTTATGAAGTCCCTAATAAATAACTCCCCTCACCTCACCTGAGTCCTGAAAAAATGAAGATAAAGTCAAATAAATCAGGCAGATAGAGAATAAAAATATATATTATATAATGATAGATTGGAGTCTGGGGATTAGGCATGAGCCAATAATAGGTTTTCTAATTCTTTGATGTACAACCTAGTCACAGGGATTACTGGAGTTTCAAAATCAGGCTTGGCCCTGGGAAAACTTAGGGCAGAAGGAATAGATGAGAATCCATACTTCCTTTGGACGTTTGGCTGCCTATAAAAACAAAACAAAACAAAACAAGACAAGACAAAACAAGACAAAACAAAACAAAACTTGAGGGCATTTCTTCTCCAAACCCACCAACACAGGTTAGATGTGTTAGATGCCTTTTGTTAGTCACTTCATGTTCTGCCACCCTACCTCTTAATCCAGCTGCTGCTGAGGCCAGCACCAGTTCTGCATAGGCTTTAAATAACTTGGTGCATTGCATTCTGGCAGCACTTCCTCTCACACCTTGCTTCCAGCTCCAGGGCTTTGCGATGATGCTTTGGTGTGAATGTGCATACTTGACACTCAAGTGCGATCCGAGTTAACACCCATGGGACCTTCCTTGACCAATGGGGATACAAGCCTGTAGATATACGCTTCCCCTCTTCTTCCTCTGGGTGGACAGCTCTGAGGCACATTTGGTAAGATTCCTCCAAAAGTCCATGGATTCAGGTACCAGTGGCCAATTTTGTAAGAATCGTGTTAGCTTTCTTTCCATCTCTGTTCCACCCCTCTGTCTCTTCTGCTTTTTTTCCCTGATACCACTTCCTGAATAAACTACATGCGTGTGAACCTTTATCCAGGGCTCTGCTTTCAGGGAATCCAGGCTAAGACATTGGGGAGCAGGAGTAAATTCGAGGGTAAAGAGAGGCAAAGAGTGTTATGCTAACGGATGTCCTTCCAGCTGGAAGGAAAAATCAGAAATAAGTACTTCCTCTCCAACAGGGAAAATAGCAGGACTACAATCTAGATCAAAGGCATAAAAATACCTTCTTTGATTACCCCAATGCTTAGACAGAAAAAAAAAAAAAAAAAAAAAAAAGCTAAGAAATTCAACTCCCTTTTTACAGAATCTAAAGAGAGATGAAAACAAAGTTGAAAGTTAGAAGATCAGCCCTAATGGTAGATACGAGGTTTTTAAGCCCTGAAAGCCCCCAGCTGGAATTGATTCATGTCAGAAAACATGTGCTCTGAGCAGAAGAAGACTGGACAGAGCTGGGATCCCCTTTTAGTTCTGTGTGACTGGTTGTGTATAGTTATTTTTATGAGAACCTTGTGGGCAAAATGGGTATTAGGACTATAATTTTAGAACCATGTTTTCTGGTTCTCTTGTCTTGTAGAATGGTTTAGTCTGAAATAAGAGAAGAAATATTCTGCGCTGAAAATGAAGAGAAAATCACTGGCCATAAAGGAATTTCTTCTATCATAAGTGCGGTGCAGTCTGTCATCATTGATTGGCAGGGGTATCAACCTGGGGAGGCTGGGCTGTGGATTGCATGGTCAAGACTGGTCTTTGGGAAGCTGGGCTTTTCTCAGAATACTGATTCTGCCTACTACGCACCCCAAACATGATCTGTCTCTAACTCTCATTCCTACCGCTAATCTGTAATTTTTCTTCCCCACTCCTGAATCATAACTCGGCCTCTGCATTCACTTTGGGTAGGGCTGGCTTGTTGCTCCCACCAAGCTTCTAAACTGAAACCACAGAATAACTCTTGCTTGAGTTATTACTAACAAAATAACTCTTGTGTTTTTTTATGGGACAGGATTTACCTGCTAGTAGATTGCTGAAGCTCCACATAAAAACATATGCTCCATGCAAGAGAGCCCGGAAGATCTTGGGATGAGTCTTCCTCAGGCCAGGAAGCGTCTGCCACAGCTGGGACCTTTCCTATTGAGTAGCTTTGCACCATGTGCACGGACACTGGAGATCCCTGGAATTTTGCATATGGCACTGCCAACTTGTTGGATTGATGGCAATCTCTTTGACAGACAGCTTGTTCTTCTTGAATAGAGGCCAGGCTTGTCAATGTTTTCCCTTAGTAAAACAGAAGGAGGTTAAGAATTGGGTGCAGGGTCAGGCATGGTGGTTCACGCCTGTAATCCCAGCACTTTAGGAGGTTGAGGCAGGCAGATCACGAGGGCAGGAGTTCGAGACCAGCCTGACCAACATGGTGAAACCCTGTCTCCACTATAAAACATTTCTGGGTGTGGTGGTGCTCGCCTATAATCCCAGCTACTCAGGAGGTGGAGGTTGCAGTGAGCCGAGATGGTGCCACTGCACTCCAGCCTGTGAGACTCCATCTCAAAATAACTAACTAACTAAATAAATAAATAAATAAATAGAAAAAGAACTGGGCGCTTCTCTAAAAAGCACTGGCCATCTTGGGAGTCTCTGGGGGATCTCATTAAAAATTTTATTTTTATTTTTTAATTTTAAAAATAGAGATCGGGGTCTCACTATGTTGCCCAGGCTGGCCTCAAACTCCTAGCCTCAAGAAACCCTCCCACCTCGGCCTTCCAAAGTGCTGGGATTACAGGAATGAGCCACCATGCTGGGCTCTGGGGATTTAAAGAAGCTCTTGATGGACTTCCTTTTCAGGGCTGTACTTTCCAACCAGCAGGTGAAGAGCTGAATCACTAAGGACACAAATGAAAAGGGAGGGGCAAAATATGAAGGCTTTATATTTCCTTTTGAGGGACGCAGCTCCAGTCTAACTTGCC
This sequence comes from Macaca thibetana thibetana, assembly GCF_024542745.1. Taxonomy (NCBI): domain Eukaryota; kingdom Metazoa; phylum Chordata; class Mammalia; order Primates; family Cercopithecidae; genus Macaca; species Macaca thibetana. The sequence continues at coordinate 16,419,355 of NC_065595.1, read as the reverse complement.
ACACTGTGAACTTCACCACTGGAAAGTAACAAAGGTAAGAGAAATGTTTCTGTACTTTATTATCTCAACTGTGCTTGTTGTCAAAGGGGACAATAAATAAGAGTAAACCACAGCATTTGGACAGGTTGCATAATGAACCAAGTGAAGGGGCAACTAACTTATTATTTAATTGAGTATGACTTTTGCTGATCCCTTGATAAATACATTAGCATATTTTGATATCATTGATAGTGTGCATTTAAAAATCTTGAGGTAGGCTGACTTGATTTCAGATCTTTGTGTAGTAGAATGGAACTCTGTTGATATTTTCTGCTTACTAATCTTCATTCAAAACACAAGCTAGTCATGCATGCTGTGGCCTTTGTGTATTGAAACACTTCTTAGCTCCTTACAAGATCTTTTTTTTTTTTTTGAAATGGAGTCTTGCTCTGTCCCCCAGGCTGGAGTGCAGAGGTGTGATCTCAGCTCACTGCAAGCTCTGCCTCCCGGGTTCACACCATTCTCCTGCCTCAGCCTCCCGAGTAGCTGGGACTACAGGTGCCCGCCACCACGCCCGGCTAATTTTTTTGTATTTTTAGTAGAGACAGGGTTTCACCGTGTTAGCCAGGATGGTCTCGATTGCCTGACCTCTTAATCCGCCCGCCTCGGCCTCCTAAAGTGCTGGGATTACAGGCGTGAGCCACCGTGCCCGGCCAGAAGATCTTAACTTACTATGCTAGCCTTATTAATCACTATGTGTTGGAGACAATTTCTTTCTTTTCCTGCCTCTCAGTTTCCTCTTATAGCTTTAAAATTAGTCTCCTAAGTAATATGTGTATTCTGTACATGCAGGTAAAATATCATGGTTTATGTTTATGTGAACATTCTGAAATTTCTACTATTTTTAGGAATGAGCATATGTGAAATTCACAAAGTTGTAGGGCGGAGAGTGAGACTAAAAGAATAGCTCTGATTTAGGGAAGGAGAGGTAGGTGCTAGATAAGTGGTCATGAGAGAAGAGTCTTGCGAGAGGGGAAGAACATACCTAGGGTATGGTACAGATTGTAAGATGCTGGTGCCTTAGCCACCCTTGGAGATTATTTCCCCCAAGAGGACAGAACCAGACCCTCTGTCTGTTGCGGTCCTTTAGTGTTAGTATCCCTTCAGATAAGATAAGATGTATTCCCTTCCACACATATCCCAAATAGAGTTCTCTTCTAGAAATCCCTCTTCTCAACCTTGAAGGGCTATAGTGACAGATACCCTTCTTTTCTTCATTTCTGTCATAACAACTTCCAGATGGCACACCTCATTTGCTTGAAGAAGATTTTTTTCTTCCCAAGACACAGCCAATTTTCCCTTATCATGTGAGTGGGCTGTTTTGGGGGTCCATATAGATCTTTGATAAAATTCTGGGAGACTTGGGACTTCTGCCTTCCATGAGTTCTGCTTCCCTGAAACGGACTAGGCAACATTAATTAGACTTGAAGTTGTAAAATATCCAGAATATTGGTTTCCGTAACAAGCATTGATTCCTGGGTGAATGTGGAAGGCACTGACAATTTCACAGATGAATTTTCTCTGCCCTTAAAGAATATTCAATGTAGTGAGGAAGACCAACATATTAAATGAACCAAAATCCGTCAATCCATCCATATACACCTCTGCAGGTGCAAAGACAATCACCCAGATGTAGAGGGAATTGTCAATAAAACCAGTTAAATAGATGATTAACATAGAAATTCCATTGTGAAAGATCTCTGCAAACAGCTAGAAAGGTAGAATTTTGGAAAATGAATGAGGAAAGCCCATTCACTTTGGCACTACATTAATAATATAGTTAAAACTCTGTCTTGCCAATAAACAAAGTTCGTTTGATATTTAGCATGTCTATTGGCAAGACAGAGTTTTAATATTATTGATTAGAATTTGAATTATTCTAATTCAAACTATAATTAATACAAAGTTCATTTGAATTCATTATAATTATGTATTGCCAATGATTTTTGAGTAAAACCTGAACCTGAAGTATTCCTTCTTGGTACTATGAGCTCAATGCTTGAAGAGCTGTAAGATCTAACTATGAAGTGAGGCGAACATTATCACTCACCCTGAAAGACTCAAGATTCTGAATAATACACATGTAGTACCTGGCACATACATGAACCCTGTAAGTTAGCCATTTCCTTTACAAAGAAATTCTCACACAGCTGTGTGAGGGAGTAGGTGTGCTGATGTTCATCATGGCACTGTTAGTGGTGGCATGAAGAAGGAAAACATTTGGGTATCTGTCGTTGGCAAATGAATATGGTGGAAGCAAAAGAATGGAGCAGTCAGAAGGTACGGACTATATTCCCAGAATAACATGGATGAATCTTAAAAATATAGTACTAAGTGAAAAGTATGTGAAAACTTGTATTTTTTTGTTTTGCTTTGCTTTGGTTTGAGACAGGGTCTTACTCTGTCTCCCAGGCTGGAGTACAGTGGCGCAATCACTGCTCATAGCAGCCTTGACCTCCTGGGCTGAAGCAATCCTCCCACCTTAGCCTCCTGAGTAGCTGGGACTGCAGGCATGTGCCACCGTGACTGGCTATTTTTTTAATTTTTTGTAGAGACGGAGTTTTCGCCACATTGCCCGGGCTGGCTTCAGACTCCTGGGCTCAAGGGATCCACCTGCCTCGGCCTCTCGAAACTTATGTTAAGTATTATCTAACATAACTTCATTTATGAAAATTTAAAAATGCATAAGATGAGGAAATCAATGTTTTACAGAAACACATATAAATAAAAGAATATGCTTTAAACAAATTATAAGTGGTGTCTGTGGTGGTGGAGAAGAAAGGAAATGACCTGGGTCAAAGGCCATAAGTAAAGAAGAGAATGGCCTTGTAATCCAGTGATGGCTTTTGCCAAGAACCAGAGTATGTGATGACCTCAACCTTGTGTACTTGTGGTTATAAAAGAAGAAACAAACAAATAAACAGCCTAATAAAAGTGTCTCCCACACAGTAAGTGGCCTATCAGCATATTCCAAACTCTTTTCTTAGGTGCTCTAGTAACTGCAGGGCTACAATAGCTATGATATGTGAATAGGCGATTTTATAACAACAACATGATACAAATTTAAGATAAATACATTTACATTACTTTCCAGAATACAACTCCACTAGCTTACTTAGTTCACTAAAATGCAGAACATAGTGTGAAGAGCAATTGACTTGGATATACTTCACGATTGGAAGTGCTTTCATTATTAAAGTAACTAAATGAAGGGCTGTCAAAGACACTGTCATGACCACATGTAATCCAGAGAGCTGTATTAAAATCACCTTGAAGGAAAACATTCTGCCAGAGGTACATAGTTGTATTTTAGCAAAATAATATTAGTAAAACCTTTCTGTCATATTTTAAAAAAACTGTCAAGAGCAAAGAAAAGTGTGGTCAAGGCTTGGTGTAGTATCATTAGCAACTGGGATAAATACGTATTGGCCGGGAAATGTATTGGCCTTTGTCATAGTGTCCTATAGCATATATGCTTAGACTTGGATTCTAAAAGAGGGCAAAGCTGTAGTCTAGAAGATGGAAGGTAAAAGAACCAAATATTTCTGTATCCCAGGTGGACTAAACAAGGGAATAATGTAACTATGCTACACAACGGTGAATGTGGAGTAAGTAGGCTAATTGGCCCTAGCGAACTAGGGTGTATAGAACAACCCTTGAAGTGAGTTAGAATTCATTTAGCTGCAAGTAACAGAAGACTCAACTAAAATGGCTTAAACAATAAGAAAAAATTATTGTTTCACATGAAGAGAAATCTCAAGCTAGGGCAGATCCAGGATTGGGTAATCCATTCACTCAATGGTGTGTCATCGAGAATGCAAGTTCTGTCCATCCTTCCTCTCTGAAATCCTGGCTTATCCTCTTAAACTACCTTCCTTGTGGTCACAAAATAGCAGCTGCAGTAGTAGACACATGCAGATAACCCAACTGTGAGAGGAAGAAGAGGGATGGTTTCCTCTTTCGGATCTCTTCTTATTGGAAGCCTTTTCCAGAAGCCCTCCAGCAACCTCTCCTGTCTTTCTTGTACAAATTATGGCACCTTCTGACTCCTACACTAGAAACTTGGGACCTAGAATTCCCTAAAGTGGCTTAGACTAATCCAGGCTTGCTCTTGGGGCCTGAGGAAGGGTGAAGCCTCCTCTGAAGCACATGGCTGCATGAAATCTGCATCAAAGGAAGTTCTCTTAGCACAAAACAAGGGAGTGAAAGGGAAGGGCTGAATGGTGGGCAGCCAACCTGTTTTTTTTTTTAATATGCTGTCCAGGGAGAGAGAAGAAGAGAAGGAGAGAGATTTATAAATTGATGATCAGAAAGATGATATGAACTTCTGACTAAGTGACATAAAGAACCAACTCCATCATGAGCTATGTGGGGTGTGATCTCTGATTTCTCATCAAGGGGCATGCCAGGCTTCTAAAGCCATAGTCCTGCCTATATTTGGCCCTACTGTCCACCACTTTTGGACTCTTATTTCATGCACTTATAATATAAAATTTATCTTTCAGGTGTTTGAGTCTCTGCTTATGCTATTCCTTCTGACAGGAGTGCTCTTCTTACATGTATATACATGGGTGATGCTTATTTCATTCTTCTAGAAGCAGCAGGGATATTATCTCCTCCAGGAAGGCTAACTATAACTCTCAGTTTGGTTCTGTCTCTCTCCTCTCTACTTGATTATGTGCATACCAGCATATCACATAGTACTTATTGGATTGATATTCTCTTCTTCATTTCTTCTTTCTGCAAACATGTACTGGGTCACTATTCTATGGATAGGACTTGTCTGGATGCTGGAATAAAACATAAAACCAAAATGAAGTCCTTGCTCTAATGTACTATAGAGGGAAGGGAATCAGATAATAAATACATCTGTAGTAAGCCAGGTGGTGGTATGTGCTACGGTAATGGAATGGTGGGATGTGGGCTGAGATTTCAAACAGAATGAATGGTCAGGGACAGCCTTAGTAACGAGATGCTGTCTGAACAGATATGATTAAACTGCTGGAAGGAACCATTCAAATATCTTCGGGAAGAACATCATGGAAGAGGAATAGAAAGTGCAAATGCCCTGAGGTTGAATGTGCTTGTTATGTTGAAGATATGCAAGGAGGTGACATAGCTAAATTGGAGTGAGCTGGTGGAAGAGTGGTAGGAGATGAGGTCTGACAGGTGGCCAGGGCCAGATCACAGAGGGCCTTGTTGGTCACAGTAAGGACTTTGGCTTCCTCCCTGAGTAAAAGGGAAGACAGTGGAGTTTTTGAGCAGAGGAGTACCTAACTAACTGTTACTTAAAAAATACTAGTCTATCAAAGATATCATGGAGGAGGATAAAGACTGGAGTAGAAAGAAGATAGGAGATTATTTAAATAATTCAGGAGCACCTTTATGCTGTTAAAACTGGGGAACATGAGAAATGTGCAGATGGGGAATATTTCCAAAGATGGGGAAAACAGGATTTTTTTCACTGATTGAATAAGAATGAGAAAGTACTTAAGGATGATCCCAAGGTTTTTAGCTTGAGAAACTGGAAGAATAGAATTGTCATTTACAGAGGTAAAGAAGGCTGTGAGGGACGCAGGCTGGAGAGAGGAATTAGAAAACCAAGGATTCGCTTTTGGACATGTTCAGTTTGAGATATATATTAGACATTCAAGTGGGGTTGTTGAGTAGGCAGTTGGATATATGGGTTTGGAATTCAAGGCAAGCATAAATACAGGAGCTAATAGCATATTAGTGACATTAGGACATTCCTCCTAATTAGATATTAGGAGGAATGAGGTTGGATGAGATCACCTGGAGTATGAGTGTTCATAGAGAAGAGGTTCAAGATCTGAATTCTGCTTTATTGTGATGTCTAGAGGTTCAAAATTGAGAACGATTCTGCAAAAGAGACTGAGAAGGAGCAGTCAAGGAGGCAGGCTGTGGACCAAGAGAGAATGATGACTCCGAAGTTAAAAGAAGGAAGTGTCTGATGGCAATGAAGCTCCTGAATAATGAAGTCTCCCTGAGAGCAGAAACTATTCTTGATCATTCTTATATCCATAGCCCTCTACAGTGAGCGATGCTCAATTAATGTTTGTGGAACTGAATAGAATGAACTCTTCTTTCCTGACATATTCTTGTCCTGAGATAACACATATTCCAGCATCATCTTTTCTTCTCTTGGATTTTCCTTTTCCATTTCTGTTTTCGTAAACATGACGACTGTGGCCTCCAGGCTGAGAGCTCTGACCACTTTCTTATGGCAGGACCTACTTGTTAGTATTGTCTGACATTCATGGAGGGATACATGGAATGAGGCCCCACTGAGGAGATAAAAACGAGCTGGAAATTCTGCAAGTGCTGTCAACTTGTTTGTACAAAAACGACTGAGATGGAGATGTTCTCCTCCTGTGACACTGCCAAAGTGGGTGGTCTAGTGGGAAAATATCTTGATTGGCTGATCTTGTGTAGCTCAAGATTTTTTACTGCACAAATTCCAGGGTGAGGAATGTCTTAAAGTATGGAAATTCAAAATGCAAAGATCCAATTCCTTTTCATCTTTCGCTCCAGAACAATTATAGATTATTTAAAAATGTACACAAATGATAGTAAGATAGATTTTAACCATTGGCTGAAGGAATAGTAAATCTTCTGTTCATTGGAATGTAACACTAATGTGAATTCCCCTCTCTAGCATTTATGAATTTCTCAGAATTGTGATAAAGGTATGTAATTTTTCATGAAGCAGTGTGCCCTGATACTTAAACTCATGAAATGCAATAACTGAACTCCAGATACTATCTGTAACTTCAAGTGATGTTCTGAGAATTTTTTTCCTTCTGTTCTCAGGCAGTCATTGGCATAAAAATGGGTTCCCTCAGCACAGCTAATGTTGAATTTTGCCTTGATGTGTTCAAAGAGCTGAACAGTAACAACACAGGAGATAACATCTTCTTTTCTCCGCTAAGTCTGCTTTATGCTCTAAGCATGGTCCTCCTTGGTGCCAGGGGAGAGAGTGCAGAGCAACTGGAGAAGGTATGGAATTCCACAGAGATTTACCCAGGGCCCAGAAGTCTTTCATGCACCCGCTCTGGGTCAGCCAAATTAATTCTATCTTTATACCAATAAAATTGCCATCTTGAGAAAGAAAAAAAAACACATTGAGTAAATCATATTTCTTAAAAATTGATAATGGTGTGATTAATGGAGTATGCTGTAGTGCAAGCAATGTAATACAAGCAACACGTGGTCTCTTTTTTACTATCAGTGGTATCACAAATAAATCTCTGCAGTTTACTTTTAGGGTCTCTTCATTCAGTGATTTAAACGTGACAGAGTTACTATGATTGCCCTGTAGAAGGTTAAATTTACAATAAACGTAATGCTATTTTAGACATTACCAAGTTAAAAAAATTTTCATGATTATGTTTCAAATTCATAACAGTTAGGAATTGTTATCCACACTTTACAGATTGAAAACTGAGACTCAGAAAGGAAAGGTGACTTTTCAGGTTATATAGGCTAACATTAGAGATTTTCCCATTACATATATTTTTATTGCAGTGGAAAGTCTAGAAGAATATCACTTAACAACTCTTAGGACACTTGCAAATCTTATTATTGTTTGTGCTGGGTACTGTCTTAGTTATCAGCCTAAGAGCAGTAGGGACAGAAGGGTCTAGCGGATAAGAGATTAGTCCCTGGAGCCTGACAGTGGTCTGACGCAAGCTGCTCGATCTCTCTTAAACTTATAGTTTCCCTAACATAGAATGAGGGTAATAGTATCTACTTATACAGTTTTTGGGAAGGTTAAATAAGATATGTAAAGACTTAGTTCAGGATTTGGAAAGCAACATTATTAAATTTAGCTATCACTATTGGTCTTGATCTAAAATAGAAAAATAGATCCTTACAACTGTCAACCTTGATAGACTGTACATTGCTTCTGATGCCAATGGATCCTTTTTTTTTCTTTTCTAGGTGCTTCATTTTCATCATACTGTAGACTCATTAAAACCAGGGTTCAAGGACTCACCTAAGGTATGATAATACTGCTGAGTTGTCAAATGCTCTTTAACCTAAGAGGAGGATGAAATAATTGTCTGAGCATTGAGTAGAAGAACTCCTTCTTTTGTCCATGAGGGAACCAGCTATGTGTCCCCCTTTAACCTTCCTGATGATAACTACAGCCTGTAGAGTTTAGTATAATAATGATAATGATAATAACAATAGTAAAGTTTCTTAGATTTTATTACCTGATTTATTGCCATCCTTACTCAAGCTTTTTTGTTCCTTTATGGAGGGTGCCCTACGTTGAGTCTGCCAGTCTTGTCTATGTGGTGTTAGATTTTTCTGTCTAGAGTGGGGACTGAGAAAGGACCCTGATGCTTGGCCATATAATTATGTGCTGGGAAAACATGGCCTGATGCTTCTCAATCCACACGCTGTGGGACTATGGTCTCTAGTTTTTTCCAGTAGAAGGATTCATTTTGACATCAAAATTATATAGAACTCCTACACGAAAATAGTTCTGTTTGATTGTGATTGGTTGAGAAAATACACAAATGCGTATAGCCTCACAGAACACCAACTTCACGGAACCCAGCTGACTATTAAAAGTTCTAAGTCCATAGTTTATGAACATTTGCTTTAGGGAACGCTTTAGGGAATATAGGCATATTCCCTATAATGTCCATAAATTCTTAGCCATCTTTCAAATGCAACAAAGCTGCAGCTTAGCAGAATTGCTACCACTGAGAAGCAAATTAGTGTGTAAACTAAGTTCAGTGAAGGGCTGAGGTATTTGATCAAATGACCACATGAAAAATGGAGACGTAGAAAAAAGTGTGAAAGAGAAGAGAAACGATTCTGTAAGTACAAGGGCAGCAATAACACTGGAATTATTGCCCTGAATACCCCACTAGGATCTGTTTATTTATGAAAACTGCCTTTGAATTAAATCGTTAGGACCACAAGTACACATGTATTATGCAGTAACTTACAATTCTGCACACAGACTGCAACTAAAGTTACAGAGTGGTGAAATTAATGTGCTAGCGAAAATCCAAAGAAGAAAATGCTTTAAACTAATTTCCTTGTATTCACAGCCCTTTTATTCAGAGGCAAACACCTTGCTGTCTAGACAGTTATCATTCTCCAATGGCAAAAATCAAGCCATTTAATACACCATTCTTTGTTTACTAATGCTTCAGTGCAGCCAAGCTGGAAGAATTCATTCCGAGTTTGGTGTCTTATTCTCTCAAATCAACCAGCCAGACTCTAACTATACCCTCAGCATTGCCAACAGGCTCTACGGGACAAAGACAATGGCATTCCATCAGGTAAGTCCATTTGGAAGAATGATCAACAACTTTCTTGGCATCCTCTGAATTTCATACCACAAAATTGATGAAGAGTGAGAACGTTTATCATTAAGAGGCTGAATTTGAGCTGACTTACAGTTTCAGTGAAATGGATTTATTGAAACTCTCATGTAAAGTTATAAAATATTACATAAAAATGGCTTCTTCAAGATCCCTAATGCTGTCCAAGAACCAAGGTCAGGGATGAAGCACAAAACAAAGTAGGTAAGAATCATCCCTGTGGACCAGAAGAAAAACAAAACCAATTTTTCATATCATTTTCAGAGGTTCTTAATAGTGGAGTATCAAGAAGTAGTTGAAATTACACTGGACCGTGAGCCAAGAGACAGGAGTTCTGCTTCCATTTAGAATACATAACTTTGGGCAAGTCACTTCTATCTTTAAAATGAGAGGATTAGGCTTAGTTCTATGTAGCTCCAATATTCTAACACTATTTATGCCCTTTCCCAACACCATGGCCCTATGTAGTTTTATTGAGTATTTACTCTGTGCCAGTCATTCTGCTTAGCTCATTACAGGCATTATCTCCTATAATCCTCACATTGTGCTAAGATATGGGTGTAAAATGTCCATTAATTCTGCAGACTGTGAAGCAGATTCTGAAAAGTCAGGCTGACAAGAGTCACAGAGATATTTGAATGGCAAAACCTGGATTTGACCCCTATCCAAATCCATCTTCCTGTTTTTAATTGCTACATGATCTTGCTATGATTGAGGTGAAATGCAAGCTTTTGTTTGACTAGGGTTATTTAAATGCCATCTGCGTGAAGCTGGATGAAACCATGAGTTTCTAATGTTCTTCCCTGGCCTGGTAGATCAGGTTATGTCTTGGATGTGATGAGCTTCTGATAGTCAAAATATTTGCAACTTGGGGTAGGTATTATAGACATTTAGAGGGTATTTTATTTTACTGCCCTGGAAGCATATAGGGAATGATGTATGGAGAGTGTCTAGAGTGGCAGGGATTAACAATCATGGTCCTTCGAGTTGGGATACTCCCTCTCATGACTTTGCCTTCTCAAAACAGTGACCCACACATAACAGTAGATAAATGTGGATTTGGGATGATCATTATGGCATCTGTTCCTGAAGTGAGAAGGTCCTCATTAGCATCATGAACATTGTCTTGAACTATGTCATGAGAGGGACCTTGTTATTTCAGGATTCTGGCTGGAAAAACATCCATCTCCTGGGCTATGGAGAGTTACTTAAGGTTGTTTCAACCACAGTTGGATCCAGCTCAGGACAAGATTCATTCTGAGGCCCAGATTTTGCTCATAGTTTATCAGAGGAACCCACCCCTGATAATTCAACATAGATTCTTTTCTGTTTTCCCTAAGTGTTGGGCGGTCTGATAAATAAAGGGAAAGAGGACAAAAGAGAGAAATTTTAAAGCTGGGTGTCCGGAGGAGACATCACATGTTGGCAGGTCTGTGATGCCCCCAAAGCTGCAAAACCAGCAATTTTTTATTAGTGATTTTCAAAGGGGAGGGAGTGTACGAATAGGGTGTGGGTCACAGAGATCACATGCTTCACAAGGCAATAAAATATCACAAGGTAAATGAGGGCAGAGCACCGGGGCGAAATTAAAATTGCTAATGAAGTTTCAGGCATGCATTGCCATTGATAACATCTTATCAGGAGACAGAGTTTGAGAGCAGACGACCAGTCTGACTAAAATTTACTAGGCAGGAATTTCCTCATCCTGACAGGCCTGGGAGCACTATGAGGGACTGGGGCTTATTTCATCCCTTATCTGCAACCATATAAGACAGACATTCCCAGAGCGGCCATTTCAGAGACCTCCCCCTAGGAATGCATTCTCTTTCTCAGGGCTGTTCCTTGCCGAGAAAGAGAATTCAGCAATATTTCTCCTATTCGGTTTTGAAAGAAGAGAAATATGGCCCTGTTCCTCCCGGCTTTCAGGCAGCCAGACCTAATGGTTATCTCCTTTCTTCCCTGAACATCGCTGTTATCCTGTTCTTTTTTCAAGGTGCCCAGATTTCATATTATTTAAACACACATGCTTTATGAACAGTTTGTGCAGTTAAATCAATCATCACAGGGTCCTGAGGCAACATACATCCTCAGCTCACGAAGATGATGGGATTAAGAGATTAAAGTAAAGACAGGCACAGGAAATCACAAGACTATTGATCAGGGAAGTGATAAATGTCCATGAAATCTTCACAATTTATGTTCAGAGATTGCAGTAAAGACAGGCATAAGATATTAGAGAAGTATTAATTTGGGGAACTAATAAATGTCCATGAAATCTTCACAATTTATGTTCTTCTGTCACAGCTTCAGCAGGTCCCTCCGTTTGGGGTCCCTGACTTCCCATAACATTAGTTAAGATTTGTTTTTCTTCTATGCTAGGCACATCTTCCATATCTCAAAGTCTTGTATCATTCTATTCAGTTCATGCTGGGGCATCAGGTCCCACTGGGCTGTGGAGGTATGCTCCTAAGGTCTCAGGAATTGCATCATGGTAAATTCATTTGGGTCCATGTAGATATCACTGTTGTCTTGACAGAAAGACAACAGAAAGTCTCCAGTTCTGTAGAAATCTAGGGCCATGGGTGGTCATCAATAGTTGCTCCAGAATACTACATAGGAGGGGCTTGGGAGTAAGAATTTTTGGTTAAAAGAAAGGGTAAGTTCTTTATACTGAGTCTGCACACCACTTTCACTTGGATAATATGTTATAGGTGAACGAAATAATAAATTCCTTAAGATATTTTTGCTCACACTTTATATAAATTTGACAGAAATGCCAACTATTTACATCAGAGAATGTTTTTATTATTAATTATATTTATGGCAGCTTGTGAGGAGATTGATACATATCATGGGAACAACCTTCTGTTAGACCTCAGGAAAGCAAGTCACTTAACCACTCTTCTCAGTTTTCCTGTTTGTAATCTGAGAGCAGTAGCTTCCATGTCTACTTTGAAGAGGAAAGAGTAGTAATAGAGTCAGAAGGTGCTCATTGTATTGCAATTTGTCATTTTGCTTTGAACACTTTAAAACTAAGACAGCCAATCATGTGACAGAAGTAACAACAAAACATTTCTGAACATTCTTTTGGAAGGGTTTCCGATTTTGTTAAATTTATTTATTTCATTAAAAATAAGTACATATGCATTCTGCTTCCTCTCAGACTTGTTTATAGGAACTGCTTTTTTCTCTGCATTAGAATTTTAGAATACATCAAGCTATAGTTTTTGTTTTCCTTACACTGTTTTTGAATTGTTGTTCAATTATCATGTCTTTTATAGCAATATTTAAGCTGTTCTGAGAAATGGTATCAAGCCAGGTTACAAACTGTGGATTTTGAACAGTCTACAGAAGAAACGAGGAAAACAATTAATGCTTGGGTTGAAAACAAAACTAATGGTAAGGATAAGTCAATAGGTGTCTCTAAATTCTGTGTTGTATTGATAAGCAATCCGAGTCCACTTGCTAACGAGGAAGCTGGCTGAAGTCCGCACCTGACATAGGCAGATCAGCAAGAAAGGAATGGGGCCATATTTTGGAATACCCTTTACAATCAGTTGTTCTAAAATATATACAAAGTGACTCTGTGAATGAACACCATTTCTATTTCATAAATGTATGGTGCATTCTGCAATTAAAATTAATTAAATTTAAATTTACTTTTCACAATTAAAAACTCATATATATTGCTAAATATTTCTTAAATGGCACATTTAATATTTGGTACCAAGGATATATTCATTTTTATTTAGAAACATTTGGTTGAGGAAAAATTTAAGGATATACAAAAGTAGAGAGAATATATAGTGAACCCTATATACCCATCACTCAATTGCAACATTTCTCACTAATGGCTGGCCTTATTCATGTAATCTCTCACCCTTTCTCCAACACCTCTTTAAGATTATATTGCAGCAAATTCTAGATATTATATCATTTTCCTACACATATTTCACTTTGTTTTTCTAAAAAATATGGACAATTTTAATACAACCACTACACTATTATTGCATCTGAAAAATTAAAAATAATCATTTCATGTTAAATATTCAGTGTGTTTTCATTTTTCCCCTGTTGGCTTTTTTTTTTTTCTTGTTTGAATCAGGAGGAACCAAATAACATTGACATATCACAATTAGTTAATACATCCCTTAAATTTTGATTTTAAAAATAAACTTTATGATTTAAATATACATACATATAGAAAAGTAAATTATTGTATGTGTGCTGTTTGATAAATTATCACAAAGTGAATATACTCATGAATCACTACTCAGGTCAGCAAAATAAGGCATAAGTTATCAGAAAGAGGCACTGCAAGGGCCCCCTTAAATCCTCTTCTAGAAATAAGCCCTTTTTTTCCCCAAATGTTAAGGTTTCTCTGACTTCTGTTACCACTTATTAGTTCTGCCTGTTTTTAAATCTCATGTAATTGGAATCATAAATTATGTGGGTTTTTTAAGGCCAATATATGTTTGTGAGATTCATCCACATAGTTACACGTTGCATGGTTTGTTCATTTTTATTAGTATGTATTTCATTCTCAGAATATTCTAAATATACTTACCCACTTTACTGTTAATAAATACTTAGGACATTTTTAGTTTGGATCCCTTATCAATAGTGCTGCTGTGAATATTTTTGATACATATCTCTGATACACATATGTATGCACTTTTATTGGGTGTACACCTTGGAATGGAATTGCTGGTCATAAGGCATATATACATTCAATTGTAGTAGATGCCAAGCAACTTTCTTAAGTGGTTGTGTCAATTTATTTGCCCAAACAAGAAATGAGAATTTCAATTGTTCCTCCTCCTTGCCAACACTTGGTAGTGTAAGGCTTGTTAACTTTAGCCACTGTAGTTATTTTAATTTTAATTTGCATTTCCTTTATGAATTACATGGTTGAACAATTTTTCAGATGCTGCATATCCTCCTTTGTGAAGTTTCTGTTTAAATCTTTTGCCCACTTGTAAGAATGGTTTGTTTGTTTTTCTTTTTTTCTGATAAATTTTTAGGAGTTCTTTGCACATACTGGATACCTATGTTGCAAGTAACTTCTACTAATTTGCATCTTATCTTTCCCATCTCTTAGTGATGTCTTAGATGAATGGAAGTTTCTAATTTCAAAGGAATAAAATTTATGATCTTTTCCTTTATAGTTAGTGTCTTCGCACACATTTTTTGGATGATTTTAAAGAAATATCATCGTGAAAATATTTTCTAGTTCATGAAAATATTTTCTTATGTTATTTTCTAGAAGTTTTATTGTTTTATTAAAGTCAGGATTCATTTTAAAATTAGTTTCATTCCACGTGGACGTCTAATTTATATGGCATTATTTATTGAATAAAGAATCCTTTCATTATTACACTGCAATGTAAATTTTATCATAAATTAGATGACCATATCTGTGTGAATCTGCTCCTGGGTTTTCCATTCTCTTTCATTCGTCAATTTGTTTATTCTCATGATGATGCCACAATTATAGTAGCTTTATAATAAGTCTTGGAAGCTGGAAGTATAATCCCTCCAATGTTGATCCTCTTCTAGGGTTGCCTTGCCAAATCTTGATCCTTCGTATTTTCATATACATTTTAAAATTAGTTTGTTAACTTCCATAGAATGTATCAGTTGCAATTTTAATAGGATTTACATAGAATCTATAGATTTGGAGAGAAAATACATCTTTATTCAAACTGTAATCCATGACCACGAAATTTACCTCTATATAGGTCTTCTTTAGTTTTTTCTTTTGGTAACATTTTGTATTTTCCTATGTTGAAGTTTTGTGCATTTTTTGATAAACTGATTCTAGGTGGTATTTGAGGTGTTTGGTGAATTTTAGCTGGTATCTATTATTTTGGTTTATTTGTTGTTGATGTATAAGTATATACTTTACTTTTGTATATTAGCATTGCTGAATTCACTTAATAATTCTAGTTTAGCTTTATATTATTTTAGATTTCTTTTAGCATAAAGAAAATGTTTTCTAATATATTTGTCTCCCATTATATCACTTAACAGTGATGAGCTCTCAATAGTATCTTTTTGATTGAGGAACTGACAGATGTCAAGTTTAGTAATAGGCGACCAGATTAACATATGTATCTATTCTATTATTTGTATTAAGTCAGAAAATGCTTTGAAAGGTGTATATATTTTTTCATATCTGTTAATTTACCTAGCACAGTGGTGTAAAAATATGCCTCATCTCTTGTGCTAACTCTAATCCACTGGTAGTCACTGCTTGGAAAATCTGTATTGAGAGTCTGAGGCTTAAACTTAGGTTACTTGAAAAAGCCCACAATTGAGCCGGTAGGCACTAACTCTGTGACAGTAGAGATTTTTGTCTGTTTAGTTTTGTGTTATAGTCTGAGTTTAGTGCTACAGTGTCTAGAACAGTGCCCAGAATCTAGAAAAATGCCTAAATTCTTTTGGCATGAATGAAAAGATGATTAGTGTTGTCTGCCATGGGTGTGCATTTGGGATTCACATGTTATATATTCATGTAGAATATTAATATTATTTCATCATTTGTTTATGTCTTTATTTACTGTTCCAACCAAAAATACACATTGTACACTTAAGGTTAGGTATTGCTATCACATGCTAGGATTGTGTTAGGCCTAGAAGTTCAATGAAAATTAAAACCTTCATGAAGCTTAAAGCTGATGTTCAGATATTCCTGTGTTTCATATTGTATAACAGATTACCTTCCAAAAAGGTTTTATAAATCGCAATATACCAAAATGCACCAAGACGGCTGGATGTTTAATTTTGATCAGTTTTATTTACCAAGCAATTCCTGGCATAATTTTATGAATCTTGATTTTCAGATATGTGTTTACTTGAAGTGTTTTTGTATACATATTTGTAATACACTAATTGTAGTGCATTGAAAGAATAAATATTTTAAAATACTTAACATATTTGCATGTAATGAAGTGCTGGTAAGCATAAAGTCTTGTAAATATTAAAAGTAAGCCACAAGAAATTATTACATAGTATTTAAATAAGCAGTAATATATAAGAAATCACTTGATATAATGAGGCGTAAGACAAATTGATCCATCATGAATATACTGGCAACTTCCTGGATGCTGTCTTCTGGTTAAATAACAAAGCATTAAATATTCCCTGAAATAAACTTCATTTGACAAAGAAGGCTCCGTGGCCAGGAGATGAAATGAGTTCTGGTATCTCAAATTTACAATTAGTCTTAAAAAAGAAATGGCTGTAAATTTCTCATGACTCTTCACCTCCCTATCATCAGGAAGTTCAAATCCAAATACGATTATCTTATTTTTTACACAAGGAAAAGTCACAAATCTCTTTGGAAAGGGCACAATTGACCCTTCATCTGTAATGGTCCTGGTGAATGCCATATATTTCAAAGGACAATGGCAAAATAAATTTCAAGAAAGAGAGACAGTTAAAAGTCCTTTTCAGCTAAGTGAGGTAAGTATTTTATTTTCAGACTGATGACAAATGTTGGCGAATACAGTAATCATTTAAGGACAACTTAGAAAGATTTAGTGATTTAGTGAAAATATTGGTCTAGGTTTCTGTTGGTTCTTTTATTGTATTTTCTACACATTTTAATTTTTCCTCTATTAAGTGACAATAACTTTTATCACAGAGCACCCAACTGGAGACTTGGGATACTAAGATTCTCTGGCAAAGAAGAAAACCCATTCTTTTCTTAATGTTCTATTGGTTTATTCTTTCCATGTACACTGTGGTTATTTTCTCCAGCAGCACACTAAAGTTATCTGTGTTATTTTTTTTTCTAGAGAGTTTCTTGAGGAAAGATTAAAAAGAAAATGATTTAATGATGTATCCTTTTTTTTTTTTTCCACTAAAGTCATGTTAGCTAGAAATCCTGACTTTGCTTTTGGTAGACCAAGCTATCTATATATATTATTAGAATAATTCAGTCTCTAACCATGACTTATTTTAAATTAAAAAAATGGATAATTTTTGCAAAGGGAAGTAATAAGGAATCTACTTTGTAGTTTCTATTTTACCCATGTCTTTAGAGTGTTCATGCAGATATTCATGTTATGCAAAGTAATCAGTATACACACATGTGTGCTCACATATGTAACTATATATACTACCTAATTATAATCCTTTTCTTCTTCACAGGGTAAAAATGTAACTGTGGAAATGATGTATCAAACTGGAACATTTAAACTGGCCTTCCTAAAGGAGCCGCAGATGCAAGTTCTTGAGCTGCCCTACGTTAACAAATTAAGCATGATTATTCTGCTTCCAGTAGGCACAGCTAATTTGAAACAGGTAAAATTATAAGAATGCTAGAAAGAAGTTAAAGCATGTGTGCATGTTCACACACACACACACACACACACACAGTGTATCTCATGACATTAGTGTAGTCATTGATTCACAATCTAAGCCTCAGTAGGATTGCCCCAGGGGCTGCGAAAGTAGCAGGGAGACACGTGGCCTCTGCCTTTCAGGACAATGTGTTTATGGAGAACAAGCTATTCTTACATGAGAAAGGCACATGGAGGCAGAAGTGATGTTTTGTACAAATACACACAAGTACTGGTTGGTTGATGATTGGGGGACATCTTTCTACAGTAATGAAGTTATAATGCTATTTGGGCTCCTAGTGTGCAGAAATCCGATTCAGCCAGTTTACCGTCAGGGGCAGTATTTCTGAGCCAATTGTAATGTACTTTCGTGGGCTAGCCATTATTAACATCTCAGTTTTGTGGAGAAATGTGCACCACACCCGTTAAGAAGTGGTCATGGCAGTGAAAGGAGTTTGGATCCATCCCCCTTTCCCCAGCTGCAGCCGAAGCTGCCCAGGACAGAGCAGGCTGTGCTTCTGACAGCTGAACTTCTGGGAGCCTGCAAAGCTGACACACATATGGATGATATGGCCCAACAGTTAGGGGCTTGTAAGCCAGGGAGTGCTGGCTTGAGACGAAAACACTGTGGCACAGATGAGCAAGGTGTGCATGTGTGTCGGGTGGTAGGGAAGGCTTCCGGAAAGAGCAGGGTCAGGATGTACGCATTTGGATTCAGAAGTGAGACGGGTGCCAATTGAGAGGGAGCTGTAGTAACAGAAGTGCACTGTGGCCATGAGAACAGGTATGCTTATGGTTGTGGCCAAGTCAGAGGGAATCAGGTCCCTGAGGGCCTGTGGTTGACTGGAGTGAAAGACAGTTGGAGGCATAAAGCAGTTTGGGAGCAGTTTAGACTCTGCAGAAAGTTTTCTGGAAGTAGACTTTGGGATTAGAATGAAGGGGTCAGAAGGGATTTCCTAGCAGAGCACTTTTAGTCCGAGCCTTGCTGGATGAACAGGAGAATCACAGGGGCCCTGCTAAACTGAGCAGAGCAAAGAGCAGTGCAAATGCCTTAGAAGAAGGGCAGCGTGAGCTGTGGCATGAAGTCATGGTCTCTTGGATGTGGGCAGAAAAGGACAAAAGGAAAAGACACTTTGGAAGAAAAACCACATTTATTTTATGGTGGATTATATATTGTCATGGTAGGCAGAGGTTGTCAAAACTGTTTTAAATTCTTAGATTAAAAAGATGGGATGTGACACAGCATGGTGGTTTGGAGCTGGGAGCTGTGGACACGGCTGGCTGGAGAGTTCAGTGCCTGAGGGGGGCGTTTGAAAGATTTACAAACAAATGATGAAACTGGATGGAGAAAAATGAGAAGTCAGAGTGCTGAGGCTGCTTTGGGAAACCTGAGCATTGATGTGGGAGCTGACATGCTGGGCAGAGGCACAGGTGGCCCAGAGTTCAGCCTCAGGAGCAGCTACCAGAGACAGTGACAGAGAAGGGCATGAGAAGGATGAAAGCTATCAGAATTCACGGGATCCTGGCATCAGGGATGCCAAACGAGAATCACGCTCATAAAGGAGGGTGTCGTGGAATGTTTCAGATATGAGAACCAAGAAGAAATGGTTGAGTCCTTCCACGAAACAGGACCATGACAACTTCACAGGCGATAGTGGGAGAAGTGCAGTGAAGCATGTGTGCTGAGGGAATTGAGGGAAAAGACTGTAGGATACCTACTTGAGAAGCTTAATTATGAAATTTAGAGGAGAAACAGATGACAGAAAAGGGAAAATGTGGCTAATGGTATGATTTTGTTCCCAGGTAAGTAGACTGTATTAAAGGTAGAAAAAGTGATGAAGTTGAAACACTCACACTGAGAATTACAAAAACCATATGACATTTAATGTAGAGGTCATGTGTTTGACTCATGTGGGCTTGTCTGTGTTTTGTCTCTTAGATAGAAAAGCAGCTGAATTCGAGGACGTTTCATGAGTGGACCAGCTCTTCTAACATGATGGAAAGAGAAGTTGAAGTACATCTTCCCCGATTCAAACTTGAAATTAAGTATGAGCTAAATTCCCTGTTAAAATCTCTAGGGGTGACAGATCTCTTCAACCAGGTCAAAGCTGATCTTTCTGGAATGTCACCAACCAAGGGTCTATATTTATCAAAAGCCATCCACAAGTCATACCTGGATGTCAGCGAAGAGGGCACGGAGGCAGCAGCCGCCACTGGGGACAGCATCGCTGTGAAAAGCCTACCCATGCGAGCTCAGTTCAAGGCGAACCACCCCTTCTTGTTCTTTATAAGGCACACTCATACCAATGTAATTCTATTCTGTGGCAAGCTTGCCTCTCCCTAATCAGATGGGGGTGAGCAAGTGTCAGAGTTGCAGATGAGATGCAGAGACAATCCTGTGACTTTCCCATGGCCAAAAAGCTCACACCTCACACACCTCTGTGCCTCAGTTTGCTCATCTGCAAAACAGGTGTAGGATCTCTTCCAACAATTTCATGAGTTGTGAAGCTAAGGCTTTGTTAATCATAGAATAAGGTGGATTTATGCAGAAAGCTTTCTGGCTTTCTTATCTGTGGTGTCTCGTTTGATTGCTGTCCAGTGACATGATCAAGTCAATAAGTAAAATTTTAAGTGGTTAGATTTTCTTGACTTGTATATATTTGTGAGATCTTGAATAAGTGACGTGACATCTCTGCTTAAAGAAAACCAGCTGAAGGGCTTCAACTTTGCTTGGATTTTAAATATTTTCCTTACATATGTAAATAAAATGTGGTGAGTTTTAGTTCAGAATTCTGTGTTGAGAATAATAAATGCATGGAATACCTTAAAGCTCTGTGAAGACTTGTAACATATGGCAGCAATCAAATGGCTTACAAAAGGATACTTTGAACGTGGAGAAGTCTAATTCAGTCAATATTTCAGTGGAATTTTTGGCCAATTGCTTGAATTGAATTTAATTGAATTATACTACTGAATTAAACAATAGATTTTCTCCTCCTCCTTCTCCTCCTCTTCCTTCTTCCTTCTCCTCCTCCTCGTCCTCTTCCCCTTCTTTCCCTTTTTCCCCCTCTTCCCCCTCTTCCCCCTCTTCTCCTTCTTCTCCCTCCTTCTCCTCCTGCTCCTCCCTCCTCCTCCTCTTCCTCTTCTTCTTTTTCTTCTCCTCCTCCTCCTCCTCCTCCTCCTCCTCCTCCTCCTCCTCCTCCTCCTCCTCCTCCTCCTCCTCTTCTTCTTCTTCTTCTTCTTCTTCTTCTTCTTCTTCTTCTTCTTCTTCTTCTTCTTCTTCTTCTTCTTCTTCTTCTTCTTCTTCTTCTTCCTCCTCCTCTTCCTCTTCTTCTTTCTCTTCTTCTTCCTCCTCCTCCTCTTCTCTCCAATCCTCCTCATCCTTCTGCTCCTCCTTCTCTCCCTCCTTTCCCTACCCACCTTCATCTTCAGCAAGTAAAGATTCAAAACAGAAAAAGGCATAAGTCAATCAGAAGATTTTTGTTTTAAAGGAAGCCTCCTTTTATACTCAGGATAACATGGAGCAATAATCAGATAAAAAGTGTCAATAAAGCATTTACTGCCTTCTCAGTGCCTTCTTGGTGAATATTTTCTCCTGGAACTTCCTCAGAAGTCTTAGTAGAGCACTTCTAACTTCCCTAGCCCCATCTTAGAAGAGGTGGCTGGAGGTCAGCCATTGCTTCCCTCCTAGGTGATAGGCAACATTCTTTTAGGATAGACAGTGCTGGCAGCTAATAAAATCTTTTCCCTTCTCCTTGGGGCATTGAAGAATATGGCTTACTTTAATCTTCAATATAGATATTATAAAATTGCAAACAAACAACAATCTCAGCAAAGTGTAAGACTGAAGAATATCTACTTATAATAGCATGCAACTTCCTTGCTGCACTGAATGGCTGTCTTGTTGCATGTGGTTGTCCCAGTGATTGTCTACCAGGCCCATCTGTCACATGGCATAAAGACAAGAAGTTGCCTTGGCTAACGTCACAGGATAATCCAAGAGTCCACAGGCACAGTGGGTTTAACTGTGGTAACATGGAGAGACACGAAACAACAATGATGGGTGTAGGAAAAATAAGAATGGTTTTTTGGTACCTACTTTTCACCCTAAACATTGTGAGGTTGTTACCTGGAAATGTGGGAGTCCTCTGTTTCTGTCATTTTTGAGAGAAAGAATTTGGCCAAGAGACAATTTAGCTAAGAGAGCGGAGAGTTTATTGAACGAGAGTACACGCCAAGAGAGATATGGGTTTTCCTGACACAGAGTCCTGTGTTGTGGTTTTTATTATGTCAGACTTTTTCTTAATGTTCCCACTATATATATGTTCACCACTGTCAATTATAAAACATACATATATCTATCTTTATATAATCTATCTATCTATCTATCTATCTATCTATCTATCTATCTATCTATCTATCTATCTATGTCTCTCCATATATTACGGGTAGGGGGAGAGAGAAAGAGAGAGAGAGTTTAATTAAAGGAATTGGCTCATGCAATTGTGGAGGTTGGCAAGTGCAAAATCTGCAGGGCAAGCCTGAGACCCAGGGAAGAATTGATACTGCAGCTTGAGTCTGAAGGCAGTCTGGAGGCAGAGTGCCCTCTTCCTCATGAGACCTTGATCTATCTTCTCTTAAGGCTTTTAACTGATGGCATGAGGTCTACCCACACTATGGAGAGTAATCTGCTTTACTGAAAGTGTACTGATTTAAATGTTAATTTTATCTAAAATTGCCTTCACAGCAACATCGAGACTGGTGTTTGACCAAATACCTGTGGGCCTAGCCAAGTTGACACATGGAATTAACCATCAGAGGCACCGAGGGGGCAGGGAGGTGAATTTTCACCCTTCAAACAGCTAACAGAAACTCTGCCTCTGCCAGTATAAACAATGTAACAAACCAGCAAGACTCATGGAAATAAGCCACAAAAGCAGCCTTGTATTTCCCTCCTATTGTCCCTGTAGAGCTGCTTAGAGGGAGATCCATCCCTAGCCCCAGCATGAAAACTCTTGGCAGTCCTCATGGCTTTCTGGTTACACCTAAAATCTAGAAAATCTGTGATTGTTCCACATCACAAAGATAATCAGATTCAGGAATTAAAAGATTTGGGCCCAGATAGTAATCTAAACCCTTACCATTCCTCGGGTGGTCTGGGGACCACAATACTGGTCTCATGGGAGCTTGTTAGAAATGGAAAGGCAAAGTCTCTGGCTCCAACCCAAACCCACAGAAGGAATCAGAGCCTGCAGTTTAACAAGCTCCCCAGTTGATTTGTGTGCACATGACAGTTTGAGACACACTGATCCTAACCACACGCCTAATTTAATAGTGTATCTTCTTCCCGCCCACCAGCTGCAACAGGTGCAGGGAGAAGCCTGGGATCTGGAAGAGAGGGGTGGCTCTTCCCTCACCCACCTGCTATTTCTGACTCCTAAGGAGAAGCAGTAAGGGAGAAATTGACAAGGGAATGAGACAGTCCTGCAGATTTACAAGCTGGTGTCATGCTCTGGACCTGACATTTTGCCTGTAGGAGCTGTTGTGGGTTCCCTGGACAGAGGGCCCCTCTGCTCCCTCCCATGGGCAGTGCTCTTCCTGCTGGTGAGCTGCTGGCCCCAGTAACATTCCCCATAACCATAATGATTAAATTCCCTTCCCTTTTTGTAAGGATCTCTTCCTCTTGCTTGAGATTTTTTTAATTTCTTGGCATTACTGGTTAATATTTTTTATTGGATTTTAGAGTGTTCAGTCATTATTTCTTTAAATATATTCATGTGTGTGTATGTACATATGTTTTTGCTAAAGGCAAAAACCGCAATTACTTTTGCACCAAACTAAATATATTTTTCTTTTTAAAAATATTTTACTGGCGACAGAGCCTGATCCCATGGAAGCATGGTTCTGGGGCTTTGCTATGGTGGATCTAGATTAGCTCTTATTCGAGGGCCGTGGCCAGCACACTGCAGCCTGAGGGCCAAGTCCTGCCTTCCACCTAGTTTTGTATGGTTTTGAAGCTACCACTGGTTTTGTGTGGCCAGTGGTCAGCACTTGGAAGGAGTAGCACTGTGAGCCGCTAAGATACACTCTGGTGTTCCCTCCACTCTCAGTTCTCCTCTCTGCTCCCCGTCCGCAGTGTCTGCTTCCTCAGGCACCACATTACGTGGCAGAATCTCAGTCCATGAATCAGTGACTTAGCAGAGACAGCCA
Organism: Macaca thibetana thibetana; assembly: GCF_024542745.1. Taxonomy (NCBI): domain Eukaryota; kingdom Metazoa; phylum Chordata; class Mammalia; order Primates; family Cercopithecidae; genus Macaca; species Macaca thibetana. Next base: position 16,395,393 of record NC_065595.1, on the reverse strand, counting down.
CACCCTCCAGGAGGAGAAAAAATCTGAGTGTTGTTGGGGCTTAGAGAGAAACTGACCCAGGTGGTCGCACCCCTTCCCACTTGCCTACCTGGCCCACCTGGTCCCTCTTCCTTGAGCAGGTCATTCTTCATTCCAAAAATGTTTCCAGCTGGTGGCAGCTAGGCACAAAGTGGGTCACCTCCCAAGATGGCCTATGGGCAAACAGGGAGGGACAAGGTAAGAGTTTATTGAAGTATGTTTTGCCTTATGACCTGCACAAGTTTTAAAGAGTCTCCTACCCAGTTTTATTCGATCATCTACATATAGTCTAATATCTCATAATTTATTTTGATGCCTCGCTTAAACTTAATTTGGCATCACGTTAGACTTGGCATTAGGTTGCATACTGCTGTTTACTTTTGTGGCAGACATATCAAAATTGTTAGTAACAATGATATCTCATGCTGATTGGAATCTCTGACCAGAAGTTATAGATATCTTTGATGAAGCAAATCTGTGAAACAAAGGCGGTTTTGTGGATAAAATATTTTAAAATATGAAAGAAAAATGATAGAAATAGGGAAAAATTAAGAAATCACTCATGTGTCTAGATGCCACTGGCCTGAGTTCATGACAAGAGAAGTGGAGGACTGAGAAAAGAGACTCCTAAATATCCTCACTTGTGTTACTGAGTTAAAGGGAAGCTGAGAAAGATTCCAAATAGCCCACACAATATTGAAGAAGAAGAAGAAAGTCAGAGGATGTCTACCACCTGATTTCAAGACTTACATAAAGCCACAGTAATCAAGACAGTGACATATTGTTGAAAGAATAACAAATAGATCAGTGGAACAGAATAAAGAGCCCAGAAAGAGACCCACACAAATAAAATCAATTGGTCTTTGGTAAAGGTGCAAAGCCAATTCAATGGAGAAAGAATAATCTTTTCAACAAATGGTGGTAGAACAACTGGATATCCACGTGTCAAAAATAATCTAGAATCTGATTTTACATGCTTCACAAAAAATATCTCAAAATTGATCATTCACCTAAGTATAACATGGAAAACTACAAAACTTCTAGAAGATAACATGGGAGAAAATCTAGGTGACCTTTGGTTTAGCAATGCCTTTTTAGATACAATACCAAAGGCATGATCCATTAAAAAATGGATAATTTGGACTTAATTAAAATTAAAAACTTCTGCTCTCAAAAGACACAGGATAAAAACACAAGCCACAGAGTGGAAAAAATATGTCTGATAAAAACAAAGCTGGTATTAAAATATACAAAGAATTCTTAAAATTCAACAATAAGAGGCCAGGCATGGTGGCTTATGCCTATAATCTCAGCACTTTGGGAGGTTAAGGCAGGCAAATTGCTGGAGCTCAGGAGTTTGAGACCATCCTGGGCAAGCAGAAAAACGCTGTCTCCCATCCCCCGCCCCCCACCAAAAAAAGTTAACCAGGCATGGTGGCACCAGCCTTAGTCCTAGCTGCTTGGGGGACTGAGGTGGGAGGATGAGTTGAGCCCAGGAAGTAGGGGCTGCAGTGAACTAAGATCACAGCACTGCACTTCAGCCCAGGAGACAGAGAAAGACTCTGTCCACCCTAACCTCCCCCTCCCCGCCCCCCCCACACACTATTAACAATAAGAAAACAGCTAGTTAAAACTGGGCAAAATATATGCACACCATATCAGAGAAGGTACATAGATGGCAAATAAACAAATGAAAATATGCTGTACATTATCTGTCATTAGAGAATTGCAAATTAAAACCTATTAGGATGGCTAAACTCCAAAGCACTGACAACATCAAATGCTGTTGAGGATGTGGAGCAACCGAAACTATGTCACTCATTGCTTATGGGTATAAAAAGTGGTATTTTGGGGCAGTGTCTTATAAAACTAAACATGCTATTGCTATACAATCCAGCAGTTGTACTCATTTACCCAAATGACCTGAAAATTTATGTCTACACAAAAACCTGCATACAAATGTTTATAGCAGCTTTATTCATTATTGCCAAAAACTTGGAAGCAACCAAATGTCCTTCAATGCATTAATGATTAAAAAACTGTGGCACATTTATACAATGGAATGTTATTCAGCAGTAAAAAGAAATGAACTATCCAGACATGAAAAGACATAGAGGAACTTAAATGCATATTACTAAGTAAAAGAAGTCAGTCTGAAAAGCTGCATACTATATGATCCCAATTTAGAACATTCTGGGAAGGACAAAACTGTGGAAACAATATAAAGATTAGTGGTTGTCAGGGGACTGGGGAGAGGAAGGGAGGGATGAATAGGTGAAGCACAGAGGATTTCTAGGGCGGTGAAACTACTTTCTATGATGCTGTAATGGAAAATGCACGCCATTGTACATTTGTTAAAACCCATAGGATGTACAACAGAAAGATTGAACTCTAATGTAAACTACAGAATTTAGTCAACAATACTCTATTTAGTTAAGAACTATCTAAATTAATAATAATATTGGCTCATCAATTATAACAAATGTACAACACTAATGCAGAATGTTAATAGCAGGAAAAACTGGGAGGGAGGGACTAGGAATATATGGGAACCCTGTATTCTCTGCTCTATTTTTCTTTAAAACTAAAATTTCTTTAAAAAATCAAGAATGCTAATTTTTTTCTTTTTTTTTTCTTTTCTTTTTTTTTTTTTTTTTGAAATGGAGTCTCACTCTGTCACCCAGTCTGGAGTGCAGTGGCGTGATTCTTGGCTCACTGCAAGCTCCGCCTCCCGGGTTCAAGTGATTCTCCTGCCTCAGCCTCCAAGTAGTTGGGATTACAGGAGTGTTCCACCGTGGCTAATTTTTCTGTATTTTTAGTAGAGACGGGGTTTCACCATGTTGGTCAGATTGGTCGCAAACTCCTGACCTCAAATGATCCACTCTCCTCGGCCTCCCAAAGTGCTGGGATTACAGGCGTGAGCCACCATGCCTGGCCAAGAATATTGATTTTTAAAGAAGGAAATTGGGAGTTTTGTGTGGGCAGAGCAAGATGGCAGAATAGAAGCCTCTACCACTTGTTTCCCCTGCTGGAACACCACATTCTAATAACTATCTGCATATAGAAAAGCACTGTCATGGCTGGGTGTGGTGGCTCACAACTGTAATCCCAGTACTTTGAGAGGCTGAGGCGGGTGGATCACCTGAGGTCAGGAGTTCGAGACCAGCCTGGCCAATATGGTGAAACCCCGTCTCTACTAAAAATACACAAAATTAGTCGGGTATAGTAGTGGGCACCTGTAATCCCAGCTACTCGGGAGGCTGAGGCAGGAGAATCTCTTGAATCTGGGAGGTGGAGGTTGCAGTTAGCCAAGATCGCGCCATTGCACTCCAGCTGGGGTAACATGAGTGAAACTTAGTCTTTAAAAAAAAAAAAAAAAAAAAAAAAAAGCACTGTCACAAGAACCAAAAATCAGGTGAGCAATCACAGTAACTGGTTTTAACTTCATGTCTTGGAAAGAGGAAATGAGGGGGCAGGAGAGACAATCTTGAACCGCCGATGCCACCCTTTCCCCATCTCTTCCGCAGTGGCCATGCAACATGGAGAAAGAGTCTATGCCCTTGAGGGAGGGAGAGTGCAGCAACTTGGGATTTTACATGGAATTCAGTACTGCTCTATCACAGTAGAGAATAAAGTTTAGCGGAGAATAAGGCCGTGCTGGGCTCAGCCAGCTCACCCTTGCACAAAGTGAGCATTTGGACCAGCCCTAGCCAGAGGGGATTCACCCATGCCAGTGGTTGGAACTAGAGTTTCTTGACAAAACCTTGCCACCACAGGCTAAAGCGCTTTGGGGTTTTAGGTAAGCTTGAAAGACAATGTAAGACACAAGGACTTCAATTCCTAGGAAATTCCTAGTGCTAGGCTGGGCTCAGAGCCAGAGGTCTAGGGTGGCACGTGACCTAGGGAGACACTTGCTTCTAAGGGAGCGCTGGTGTCACCCCTCCCCCGACCCCAGGAAGAGCAGCTCACAGCAACAAAAGTGATTCTTTCTTTCTATTTAACAAGAGGAGAACAAAGAGCAAAGAGGACTTTGTCTTGCATCTTGGATACCAGCTCAGCCACCGTAAGTTAGGGCACCAGGCAGAGTTATGAGGCCCCCATTCCAGGACCTGGCTCCTGGACGTTTCTAGAGACAACCTGAGACAAAAGGAAACCTGCTACCTTGAAGAGAAGGACCCACTCCTGGCAGAATTCGTCATCTGCTGACTAAGGAGCCCTTGGTTCCTGAATAACCAGCAGCAATACTCAGGTAGTACGCTGTGGGCCTTGGGCTCTGAAATGTGCTGACTTCAGATGAGCCCAAGCACGTCCAACTGTGGTGGCTATAGTGAAAGGCTCCATCTGTTTGAGAAGCAGAGGGAAAAGTAAAGGGGGACTTTGTCTTGCACCTTAGGTACCAACTTGGCCACAGTGGAGTAGAACAACAAGTAGGCTCTTGGGGTCCCTGAGTCCAGGCCTAAGCTCTTGGACACCATTTCTGGATCCACCCTAAGACAGACAGGAGCTGACTGCCCTGAAAGGTGAGTCCCAGGCTTGGCAGCATTTATCACAAGTGGACAAATGAGCCCTTGGGCTTTAAGTGAACATCAGCGGTGGCCTGGCAGAACCTGTGTGGATCAGCGGTGGTGGTGACCACAGGGAGAGGCTCCTCCTCTGCCTGTGGAAAGGGGAGGGAAGAGCAAGAAAGTCTTTGTATTGTGATTTGAAAGACAGCTTAGCAGCAGTAGAATATCAAGTAAGTTGGTAAGGTTTTTCACTCCAATCTCTGGCTCTCAGACAGCATCTATGGACATGCCTGCAGCTTGGAGGAACTTGTTGCTGTGAAGGAAAGGGCCTTGGGCAATATCCAGTGCTATGTTGGCTTCAGGTGCTGACCCACCACAGTCTCAGTGGTGGTGACCACAGGGATGCTTGCATCACTACACCCTCAGTTTAAGATGGCTCAGTACAGAGAGAGAGAAAGAGAGAGACAGAAAGAGAGAGAGAGAAAGAGAGACACAGAGAGAGAGACAGAGAGAGAGAGACAGAGGGAGAGACAGAGAGACACACACAGACAGAGACTCTGTTTGTTTGGGACTATGTAAGGGAAAAGAACAAGAGCCTCTGTCTGGTAATTCAGAGAATTCTTCCAGGTCTTATCCAAGACTGCCGGAGTGGTACCTCTATGAGTCTGCAAAACTGACAGCATTATGGGGCTTCAGGTCCAATCCCTTCAAATACTCTGAAAGCCTTCTCAAGGATAGCCACAAATAAGCTCAGACTGTAAAGAATACAGTAAATACCTAGCTTTTCATTGCTTAGACACTGACAAATATCTATAAATATCAAGACCATCCAGGAAAGTATAACCTCACCAAATGAACTAAATAATGAACCAGGGACCAATTCTAGAGAAAGAGACATATGTGAACTCTCAGAGAGATAATTCAAAATAGTTGTTTTGAGGAAACTCAAAGAAATTCAAGATAGCCTAGAAAAGGAATTAAGAATTCTATCCAATAAATTTAACAAAGAGATTGAAATAATGAAAAAGAATCAAGCAGAAATTCTTAAGTTGAAAAATGCAATTGCCATCATGAAGAATGCATCAGAGCCTTTTAATAGAATTGATCAATTTAATAGAAGAAAGAATTGGTGAGCTTGAAGACAGGCTGCTTGAAATACACCGTCAGAGGAGACAAAAGAAAAAAAGAATAAAAAAGAATGAAGCATGCATACCAATCTAGAAAATAGCCTCAAAAGGGCAATTCTAAGAGTTATTAACCTTAAAGAAAAGGTAGAGAAAGAGATAGGGGTTTATTCAAAGGGATAATATCAAAAAACTTCCCAAACCTATAGAAAGATATCAACATTCCAGTACAAAGCTATAGAGCACCAAGTAGATTTAACCCAAAGGAAACTATCTGAAAGCATTTAATAATCAAACTTCCAAATGTCAAGGATAAAGAAAGCATCTTAAAAGCAGCAAGAGTAAAGAAACAAATAACATACAATGGAGCTCCAAAATATCTGGCAGCAGAGTTTTCAATGGAAACATTACAGGCTAGGAGAGAGTGGCATGACGTATTTAAAGTGCTGAAAGAAAAAAATCTTTTATTCTAGAATAATATATCCAATGAAAATGTCCTTCAGGCATGAAGGAGAAATAAAGACCTACCCAGACAAACAAAAGCTGAGGGATTTCATCAAGATCCAACCTGTTCTACAAGAAATACTAAAGGGAGTTCTTCAATGTGAAAGAAATGGATGTTAATGAGCAAGAAGAAATCATCTGAAGGCACAAAACTCACTGGTGATAGTAACCACAAAGAAAAACAGAATAGTGCCCTGCATAGTGGCTCACACCTGTAATCCCAGCACTTTGGGAGGCTGAGGTGGGAGGATCATGAGGTCAGGAGATCGAGACCATCCTGGCTAACACAGTGAAACCCTGTCTCTACTAAAAATACAAAAAATCAGCTGGGCGTGGTGGCACGTACCTGTAGTCCCAGCTACTTGGTAAGCTGAGGCAAAAAAATCACTTGAACCTGGGAGGCGGAGGTTGCAGTGAGCTGAGATTGTGCCACTGCACTCCAGCCTGGGCAACAGAGCAAGACTCTGTCTCAAAAAAAAAAAAAAAAAGAGAAAAAGAAAAAACAGAATAGTAAAGCACGGTAATTGCGGTGTGTATACCACTCTTCTCTTAAGTAGAAAGATCAAATGATGAAAAAATAAAAAATAGTAACTACTTTTCAAGACATAGATGGTACAATAAGACATAAATAGAAACAACAAGAAGTTAAAAAGCAGGAGGACAAAGTGAAAGTGTAGAGTTTTATTAGTTTTCTTTATGGGTGTTTGTTTATGCAACCAGTTTATGGGTGTTTGTTTATGCAACCAGTGTTGACTTGTCATCAATTTAAAATAATGAGTTATAAGATAGTATTTGCAAGCCTCATGGTAACCTTAAAAAAAATACAACGGATACACAAAAAATAAAAATCGGGAAATTAAAGTATACCACAAGAGAAAATCATCTTCACTAAAAGAAGACAGGAAGGAAGGAAAGAAGGAAGAGAAGAGCACAAAACAACCAGAAAAGAAGTAATGAAATGGTGGGAGTTAAGTTTCTACTTATCAATAATAACACTGAATGTAAAAGAACCAAACTCTTCAATCAAAAGACATAGAGTGGATGAATGGATGAAAAACAAGACCCAATGATCTGTCACCTACAAGAAACACATTTCACCTATAAAGATATATATATACCAAAAATAAAGGGATGGAAAAAGGTATTCTATGCCAATGAAAACCAAGAAACAGTAGCAGTAGCTCTACTTACATCAGACAAAATGGACTTCAAGACAAAAATTGTAAGAAGAGACAAAGAAGCTTATTATAAATGGTAAAGGGGTCAATTCAGCAAGAAGATATAAAAACTATATATATATATATATGCATCCAACACTGGAGCACCCAGATATATAAAGCTGAAGAGAAAGATAGACTCCAATACAGTAATAGCTGGAGACTTCAACACCTCACTTTCAACGCTGGACAATCAGACAGAAAATCAACAAAGAAATATCGGACTTAATCTGCACTACAGACCAAATGAACCTAATTAATATTTAGAGAACACTTTTTCCAATGGCTTCAGGACATTCTTCTTCTTCTCAGCACATGGATTATTCTCAAGGACAGACCATATGTTAGGTCACAAAACAAATCTTAAAACATTCAAAAAAATTGAAATAATATCAAACATCTCCTCTGACCACAATGGAATAAAACTAGAAATCAATAATAAGAAAAATTTTGGAAACTATTCAAACACATGAAAGTTAAACAATACACTCCTATGAAACTACTACAAGAAAACATTGGAGAAATGTTCTAGGACATTTGTGTGGGCAAAAATTTCTTGAGTAATACTCCACAACTACAGGCAACCAAAACTAAAATGGACAAATGGGATCATATCAACTTCAAACAACTACTGCACAGCAAGAGAAACAATCAACAAAGTGAAGAGATAACCTACAGAATGGGAGAAAATGTTTGCAAACTACCCGCCTGACAAGGGATTAATAACCAGAATATATAAGAAGCTCCAACAGCTCTACAGGAAAAAATCCAATACTCTGATTAAAATTGGGTAAAAGAATTGAACAGATATTTCTCAAAAGAAGACATACAAATGGAAAACAGACATATGAAAAGGTGCTCAACATCCCTGATCATCAGGGAAATGCAAATCAAATCTCATTCCTGTTAAAATTGCTTTTATTAAAAATTCAGGCAATAACAAATACTGGCAAGGATGTGGAGAAAAGGGAATCCTCATACATGCTGGTGGGAATGTAAGTTGGTACAACAATGGAGAACAGTTTGGAGTTTCCTCAAAAAACTAAAAATTGAGCTACCGTATGACTCAACAATTCCACTACTGAGTATTTACCCAAAAGAAAGGAGATCAATATATCTAAGAGATATCTGCACTCTCATGTTTGTTGCAGTACTGTTCACAATAGCCAAGATTTGGAAGCTACCTAAGCATTCACCAACAGATAAATGGATTAAGAAAATGTAATGCTTATACATAATGGAGTACCATTCACCTATAAAAAAGAATGAGATTCTGTCACTTGCAACAACATGAATGTAACAGGAGGTTACTATGTTAAGTGAAATAAGCCAGGCACAGAAAGACAAACACTGCATGTTCTCAATTATTTGTGGAATCTAAGAGTCAAAACAAGTGAACTTATGGAGATAGAGAATAGAAGGATGGTGACCAGAGGCTGGGAAGGGTAGTGGGGGTTGGGGAGGAGGCGGAATGGTTAATAGGTACAAAAATATATAGTTAGAAGAAATAGATAGGACCTAGTATTTGAAAGCACGACAGGGGGACTATAGTCAATAATAATTAAATTGTATATTTTATAATAACTAAAAGAATATAACTGGATATTTTTTAAAGCATTTATCCATTATGCATTGAGTGGATAAATGCTTGAAGGAACAGATATCCAATTTTTCATGTTGTAATTTTTACACACTGCATGCCTGCACCAAAATATCACATGCACCCTATAAATACATATGCCTACTGTGTATCCACAATTCTTTTTTTAAATTTAAAACAGGAAGTTGGACAGAAAGTGGAAAGAAGATCTCCTTGACTTGGATTTCAAAACACAAAAGACAAGTCTTTATTTTTTTTCCTCATTTGTTCATGAATAGTATTTGTTTTTTATCTCTATTGTTCTCATTTCTTCTGACACCTAAAGTTTTTGAGTTTATTAATATATTTTTTTCCTTCTTACTGGACAAACACTGAGCCCCCAAATCCATGTTTGGTACCTATGATATCATACTGACTCAGGAAAATTGCTGCTTCCCTGTGACAGCACTCACAGCCACGCCTCTAATGGACAGGAAGCACGGTGCTCCCCCACAGGCCGTCAGTAGCATCAAACCGGATTCTTAGTCACAGGGCACCAGTGGGGCATGGAAAGGGCATAGTGTACACGAAAGACAACTTAAAGAAAACTTCAAGGAGTGTTTCTGCTCAGAGGCTCCTCCAGGGGTAACCTGATGTAAATTTAAAAGACAAAGTGAAAATAAGTCACCATTTGGGCAGTGGCACAGTAAGTGTCTGTGTACTTACTGCTCAGTCTAGTTTTTCCTTCTACTACTTCTAGATCTGTCATCTTTTTTTTTTTTTCTCAGAAATTTTCAGGAAAAGAATGGCAAAAGTGAGGACTTAATGGGGAACATTTTCTGGGAACAAAAACCTCAGAAACTCCTGCGTTTGGAAAATCTAGTTCCTTCCCCACATGCTGTCCCTTGAAATATCTGAATTAACAGGTGAATATACGCCTGGGATTCCTGCCTCAGTCCTGGTCTACTCCTGTTGTCCTGGTGTAATGATCAATAGCTTCGCTGAAATGCAAAAACTCTCAAAAGTGTCTTGATTTGGAGGATAAATGATATGGTCACCTTACCTAAATACTACTGGATATTATGCCATGGTTGGAGACTGCTGTATCTATTGGTCATTGGTTACAAAAGGCAGCAGGAAAAAGGGCTGCTAGTAAGAAGCCCTAGTTATCTTGGCAACGGCAACCCCTGACACTCTACTAGTCACCCAATTCTGCACCGGTGTTTATAAGGAAGCTTTATAGTAAGTTTTGAAATCAGGTTGTGGCATCCTCTGACTTTGCTCTTCTTCAATATTATCTTGGCTATTCTGAATCTTTTCCAACTTCCCTTTAACTCAGTAACACAAGTGAGGATATTTAGGAGTCTTTATTTTCTCAGTTCTCCACTTCATTTTGTCATAAACTCAGGCCAGTGGCATCTATACATGAGTGATTTTCTAAATTTTTTCCATTTCTATTATATTCTTCCATGTTTTGAAACATTTTGTGCAGAAAACTGATGTAGTTTTACAGATCACACTCTCTTGCACTCTGTCTTCTTCCTATGGTACCTTAGTTTTGTAGAGGAAGCTTCCCCTTTTATCCTATCCACTGATGGCACTTGTTCCTTCTTTGTGTCAACAGAAAAAGCAGAGATCAAATGAGGTACCCAGCTTGGCCTCGACAGGACCCAAAAAGGAACATACACCTCTAGCCAACAATAGATTTACTGACAAGAGTAAATGACCTTAAAAGATTTTCATTTTAAAAATTCATTGACACCCTTATTCAATTTCATTTATTTTTTGAGACAAGATCTCACCATTTTGTCAAGGCTGGTCTTAAACTACTGGACTTAAGCTATCCCCCTGCTTCATTCTCCCAAGTAGCTGGGATTACAGGTGTGCACCACCCTACCCAGCAGATTAATTTCTTCAACAAACATTTATTGAGCACCAATTATGGCCCAGATACCATGTTAAGTCACAGAGATACACAGTGAATAACACAAAGCCTCAGTCCTTGTCTTCATAAGGCCGAGCAGACAGCTTTAGGGTAGTAATGACAATTGGGTAATTGGTGTCATGAGAAGACTGTTATAGGCAGGGTCCTTTTAGTGGACCCAATTTCAAAGAGTGAGGGCTGTCTTCCTAAGACAGGGACTTGGTGGTTTATTTTGGTTATGTGTATGTAGCGTCTCTGACAATTTGGGTGTCACAGTGACAGGCACCATTAGGTGCTTAACTGGGTGATGGAATTGTCCAGTAATTTGAACATGAGTCATAGTCACCTACAATAACCATGACATGACCATGCCAAGAATTTCCCAGCACAGTCTCCAAGCATCTTTGACCATCACTGTTGAAAAGTCTCTTTGTTAAGAGGTAATAAGGCTGTTGGGGGGCTGGGCACGGTAGCTCATGCCTGTAATCCCAGCACTTTGGGAGGCCGAGGTGGGCAGATCACGAGGTCCAGAGATCGAGACCATCCTGGCTAACACGGTGAAACCCCGTCTCTACTAAAAATACAAAAAATTAGCCGGGCGTGGTGGCGGGTGCCTGTAGTCCCAGCTACTCGGGAGGCTGAGGCAGGAGAATGGCGGGAACCCGGGAGGCGGAGCTTGCAGTGAGCTGAGATCCGGCCACTGCACTCCAGCCTGGGAGACAGAGCGAGACTCCATCTCAAAAAAAAAACCAAAAAACAAAACAAAACAAAAAACTGTTGGTTGGGAATTTACCAGACTGGGATTTGGCAGGGTTTCCAGGTTTTTTCTCTTTTAAACATTTATTTTAGATCCAGGGGTTAAAAGAGTATATTGTCAATTGTTGGGGATTGGGCTCCAGTGTACCCATGACCCATATAGTGAACATTGTACCTGATAGGTAATTTTTCAATCATTGCCCTCTTACCCTCCCCCCTTTCTGGAGTCCCCAGTGTCTATTATTTCCATCTTTACATTCACGTGGACCCATTGTTTAGTTGCCATTTATAAGAGAACATGCAGTATTTAGAGACTCCAGGTTATATATCTGAGCCAGATATTTGTTTTTGTAAATTCTGCTTTTTGTTAATTAAATCTTTTTATCACCTTTATAGCCTGTGTCTTCCAGACAACAACAAACTAATGGTCTGGATTAAATCCCACTGATAACTGTGTTCTTCTGAATCCCACTCCTCCTTCTCTTGGTTCCCCCAAACCCTCTCTGAGATTGACCCCTCTTCCCGAACTCCTCATGCTTTACTCAGTGAAAAATCTGCTTCCATGTCCTGAGCTCACAGAACAATGGTGGAGCCTACGACTTAGCTGACAGGTCTATGAAGGTCCGACCCTCCTGATGTTGCCATGTCTAGAACTGCTTCTGGCCAGGTGTCCCTGAGTTCCTGGAGCTGCTGCTCCTGCCCATAAGGCTTGAGAATTTGATGTTGTCAGGTATTTCTGGGCTCGTTGTAGAAGCTGGGGTGGGAAGACTCTCACCATCTGTTGGCTGTATCCCCATTCTGTCATTCCAACTGGGGCTGACTTGACCTCCCAGTCTTGTTCAGATGGTGCAGAAGTTCTTTGAACTGTTCATGGTGCCTTTTCTTCCTGAGATTCAGACTGTGGTCTGGGGAGGAGCTTGACCTGAGCAGAGAGAGGGCTGCTTACCTAATCACCCCTCATCTCCCAAACTGAACCACTGTCCTTTGGTCATGGACATCCTGACTCTGACTCTTCACTTGAGCTTAAATTCTGTCCAGGATGTTTCTTGTTTCCTCATGCAAATAATCTCCATTAGGCTCCCTCAGCACTTCTTCCTGTGTTCCCATGCCACCTGAATTCCTGCATAATCCCAGGGGTCCATCTGGGACTCTGGCCATGCTCCTAATTCCCACTTAGAGATATCAGGCTCTGAGCTTGAGCTTCTATCTAAATTGCAACCTCAGTACAGACTCTCAATCCCTCTTTGCTGTTTTACTTTTCTCATCAGCATTTACTTCTCTCCTGACATATACTTTATTTATTTATCTTGTTTACCGGCAATCTCTCCCCACTAGAATGTAAGTTTCATGAGGGCAGCGGTTTTATATTTTTGTGTTGTCTCAGCAACAACAATTCCAGGAGCATGGTAGATCTTCGATAAATATCAGTTGAATGAATGACAGAATTCATTCTTTAACTCTTTTGATGCTTTTAGTGCCTGCCTACTGTGTTCTAGAATTGCAAAGTGAAGAGCAGTGGCCTGAATGAGATAAGCTGGGTGGGGTTAGTGCACTGAACTTGGCCCATGACAGAGCTCCACTGACAATTCTAATAAGATTGTTCTATAAGCAAGTTAAGGTGGCTTCAGGCTGCAGTATAGAAAAAAATGTTTTATTTCTACATACACGTGCTCTTCTTAGAAAGGAAATGAAAGAGTCTGCATACTACATATATCAGATGGTTTAAAATACAACTTGTGTTGAGCTGGGTTCCCAGAAGATCTAAGCTACAGTTTAGAAAGGGGAAGCCCAGACTGTCTAACTGAATTCAAGGTGTTGATAACAGAGAGCTTATCATTTAGTGGTTGCTGATTTGTTAGGATACGATTTAAATCTTGTAAAATTGTTAGGGATGATTGGTCAAGCATTGTGGCTCATGCCTGTAATCTCAGCACTTTGGGAGGCCGAGGAAGGCAGATCATGAGGTCAGGAGATTGAGACCAGCCTGTCCAACATGGTGAAACCCTGTCTCTACTAAAAATACAAAAATTAGTTGGGTGTGGTGTCGCGTGCCTGTAATCCCAGCTATTCAGGAGGCTGAGGCAGGAGAATCGCTTGAACCCGGGAGGCAGAGGTTGCAGTGAGCTGAGATCCCACCACTGCATTCCAGCCTGGGTTACACAGCAAGACTCTGTCTCAAAAAAAAAAAAAAAAAGAATTGTTAGGGATGATCAAGAATCTTCTGACATCTCTAAAACAAAGTTTCCTAATGTTAAATAAGGTAATCAGTTTTGCCAATTATTCATTGAATTTTTATTCAGCTTTTACATTAAAGTTATAATCCTTTTGTCAATCAGTGTATATTGAGCTCCTCCTTGTGGATGAGGCAATAACACAGGATGAATAAAAGATGTAATCTGTCCTTGTGGAAGTCCATGATGACAACAGAAACAAGAGCTAACATTTATTGCAGTATTATAACTTCATGCCAGGCACCATTTTACATATATCACTAATTTGGTCCCATAACTCTATGTGGCATGTATTATTGCTATTTTCAGTCCAAGATGAGAAGACAGAGACTTGGACAATGTCATTGGTTTGCCTGGATCACAGTGTTAGTTGCCTAGGAAGTTAGATTTGAGCCTAGGAAGTCCCGGTTTCAGAGTCAATGTCCTGTCCTCTGTGCTGTTGCTATAGTAACAGTCAGTACATTTGTGGGTGGGGTTAAATTTGCAGTTTAGAGACCTGAGTTCTAATTTTGATTCTCTATAGCTTCTCTTTCAGTCCCATAACTAAGTCTTTGAGATGAACAACACTACTTTAGTTGGAGCACTGCACTGCTCACTGCAGAAATCAGCTCCTCCCTGTGGCTAAGCTTTTTCCTAGAACCTTTGACTTTTACAAACTTTCTCATCCACCATACAGATGCATCCTCTCTGTTTCAGCTTTTGTGTCTGATAGTACTCCTCTAGCCTTTGTGCTGGGAGGTCATCATTGACTTAGTGCTTATCTCTTTCTTTTCTCTCTCTCTTTTTTCTTTTTTTTTTGAGATGGAGTCTTGCTGTCACCCAGGCTGGAGTGCAGTGGCATGATCTAGGGTCACTGCAATCTTTGCCTCCTGGGTTCAAGGGATTCTTGTGCCTCAGCCTCCTGAATAGCTGGGATTATAGGCACCGACCACCACGCCCGGCTAATTTGTGTATTTTTAGTAGAGATGGGGTTTCACTATGTTGGCCAGGCTGGTCTTGAACTCCTGACCTCAAGCGATCTGCCCACCCTGCCCTTCTAAAGTGCTGGGATTACAGGTGTGAGCCACCGTGCCCAGCCCTGATCTCCTTATTTCACAAGGCTCAAGGTTTCCGCATCCCAGCAAACATCCAGTTGCCTGAGAGATGTCAGTTTCTCCCAGTGGCAAGTACCTGTTTTGTTTAATTTAATTTAGGAGAGCTAAATAATTAAACATGAGGCCAAAGTACATAAGAAAGTGGCAGTCTTTTATTGCAAATATGCATACACTCTCGGGCGAAGTTCTCTGGTCCTCAGGTGTGGGGGGCCAGGGAAGTCGCGCCGGCGCGCTCTCGGGTGATGTTCTCCGGTCTACAAATGCGGGGCCGAAGAAGTCATGCCGGGACTTTTATGCATTGGTACTGGAAGGGGGAGGGCAGTGGGCGGGATAAGGGCGTGATAGGGGCGTCTCCATTGGCGTAGCCAGGTAAGTTTCTATCTCTTCGGATTGACATCACCTGGCGCATGCTCAGTTGATCTGCATCTTCCCAGGGCGGGCTGCATTTTCCCGCACGCGGAAATGTTGGTGAGGAAGAACCCAGAAGCAACATGGATTGCGCCTCCTTGTTCACCTTCCTCCATCTTGTCCTTTCTCCCTCACCCAAACAGTCCAACCTCTTATTGATTATAAGAATTTGGGTTGTCGTTGTCTGTCTGTCTGCTTCCTGCTGTTAGGGGGCGTAGTTAGGGTCTGAGGTTGGCAGTTGGGTGTAGGGATGCAGGAGCATTTGGTTGAAGGTGACTTGGGTGATCTCTTGGACCTTGGCTTGGAAAAATTTTATTAAAATGGGAGCAAGACGTAACATAAGGTAGAGGATTAGTGTGGGAATTAGGAAATCACAAAGGGCACCTTGCCAAGCTAGGTCTTCTATGAGAGTAAAAAGTTGGGAAACCCACTGGTTGGGGGATGGGTCAGGAAGGAGGGTGTCTATGGGGTTTATGAGGGAAAAGTCAGTTAAGTTAAGATGAAGAATGGTGAGGAAGTGGGAAAATTTGAGGAGGGTGTTGATCCTTGAGTAGAACCTGGTCACCTGGAGAAAGGGAAGGGGAATAGATGTTTTGAGTTAGGTTAAGATGTCTCGTCCCAAGAGGGGGTGGGACAAGAGGGCATGATGAGGAAAGAGTGGGCAAAGTATGCATAGTCCAGGCAGTAATTTAACATTGGGGTCTGGCGAGGGTTAGACGGTTTACTGTCTACCCTAACTACTGAGATAGTGGATGGCTGGCTAGGACCTCCATAGGTTGACAAAACAGAATAGGCAGCCTCCGTATTGATGAGAAAAGAAATTGGCTTACCCACTACCTGAAGAGTTACCCTAGGCTCGGCGAGGGTGACAGGGGTCTCCAAGTGTGGGCACCGTCAGCCGTCGTCCAGCTGTAGGAGCTGGAAGGAGCCTTCTGGCCTTTGAGGAGAGGCACCACGTTGAGGCGCAATGCCTGCCCTGCTGGCGGCGCAATCAGACTTCCAATGTCCTTCCTGTTGGCAGGTTGGGCATGGCGTGGTAGGCAGGTGAGGATTTGGACACCTTTTTGCTGAATGCCCAGTTGTGCCACACTAAAAGCGTGGATGAGACGGAGTGGCCAGCTTGGCCTGGGGACACTGGTTTGCCTAGTGTCCTGGGTTTCCGCATTTATAGCAGGAGCCCTTAAGAGACTTATCTTTGGTTTTCCCTGCCAGCAAAGTGAGCAACACAGGTTGGACGGTAGCCACTGAAGCTTGCGCCTGAAGCACAGCCCTTCTTTTCTCCTTGTCTAGCTCTGCGGCCTCAGCTGCTTCCTCTCTGGAGTTAAAAACTTTGAAGGCCAATTTTCCTGTATGGGAGTCTGAGGCCTATCTTCAAACTTTTTTAGCTTTTTCGAATATCTGAGGCTGACTGGGAGATAAAATAGGAGGCTAGGACAGCTGCTCCGGCTGGGGAGGTGGGGTCTAGCCGAGTAAATTGGGCTAGTGCGTCTGTAAGGCGATTTAGGAAGGAAGCCGGGTTCTCATCTGGGTGCTGGATGATTTCCTTTAGTTTATCAAAATTGACCACTTTGTTAGAGGCTGCCTGCATACTGGCCAAGAGACATTGAACCATAATGTCTCTCCTATGGCGGCCGGACTGCTGTGGTTGGTAGTCCCAATCTGGTTCTATGGACGGGACAGCCATCTCTCCTAACGGGACGGTGGTGTCGGTTAAATGCCATTGATCTGCATGTTGCCTAGCGGCTGCGAGAATGCACTCTCTTTCCTCTGGGTTAAGAGTGGAAGTAAGAATGACATGTAAGTCATGCCAGGTAAGGTTATATGCCTGGCCTAGGTATCGAAACTCTTTGGAATATTAGGTGGGGTTGGCTGAGAAGTCGCCAAGTCGTTCTTCAGTTTTGGAAAGATCAGCCAAGGAAAAGGGGACGTGGACTCTAACCACGCCTTCGGCTCCGGCAACTTCTCGGGGGGGTGGGGGGGCAACAAACTAGCAGGGGAGGTTGGAACAGACTGACCAGTAAGGTAGGTTAAGACAGGCTAACTGGTGGAGGAGGTTAGGGCAGGCTGACTGGTAGAGGGCTGACTAATGGGGGCCATTACCGCGGTCTTGGAGTGAGTGTGGACGGAAATGGGAGAGGTAAGAGGAGTGGCTGAGGGAGGAGTGTCGGGCGGGGCGGTGGGAGCTCCATAGGGAGGAGTGAGAGGAGTGGCTGAAGGAGGAGCGTCAGTAGGAAGTCCCTAGGGAGGGGGGGGTCGCCTGCCATCGGCCCCATCTGAGATGGAAGTAGAATCTTCCTCTGCTTGTGGTGTGGGGGCCGAGGGCTGGATTTTAACTAACAAGACCTGGGCCATTGAACACTGGGCGCACAGGTCTGGGTGAGAGCGCAAGTCCTAAAAGCCTTGGACATAGATAATCTCTGACCACTTTCCAAGCCTTTGGCAGAAATTAGAGAGATCTAATAGAATGTTATAGTCAAGTGTGCCGTCTGGTGGCCATTGAGAGTGGTTGTCTAATTTATATTGCGGCCATGCCACAGTGGAGAGGAAAATTAGCCGCTTTCGTTTTAAATCTTGAGCTAAATGTAAGGCTTCCAAGTTTTGGAGGAGACACCTTAAGGGGGTGTTCCTAGGGATTTTGGATTGTGAGGTTCCCATTGTTTAACCACCAGAAATGGAAACCGACCTCACGCAGTGGCAAAGCGTCCTTTGCCGCTGCTAGAGACCGGGGGCTCCTGGAGCCACTAACGGAGAATTGAGGAACTTCAAGATGGACGTCTCCGGGTTGAAGGCCTCACTGCGCCACAGGGTGGCTACGTCCTTGGGCGTACGTAGGACTCCAGGCCAAGGACACGGAAACGGACGGAGATGGTTAACAAAGGGGAGTACTCACCGAAGAAGAAATTCTCAGAGCGGCACCAGTGGGAGGCTGGAACACTTGTTCGGTGTTCGTGGCTGGTTGGGTTGGGAGCCGGTTCGCTGTGGAGGAGGTTCGTTAGACCCGTAGGGGATGTTGAGGAAGGGTCTCTTCCTGGGTCGGGTTTCTGCACCAACTGTTTTGTTTCATTTAATTTAGGAGAGCTAAATAATTAAACATGAGGCCGAAGTACATAAGAAAGTGGCAGTCTTTTATTGCAAATATACATACACTCTCGGGCGAAGTTCTCTGGTCCTCAGGTGTGGGGGGGCCAGGGAAGTCGCGCCGGCGCTCTCCGGTGATGTTCTCCAGTCCACAAATGCAGGGGCCGAAGAAGTCATGCCGGCTCCTGCCGGTGGCGGACTTTTATGCATTGGTACTGGAAGGGGGAGGGCAGTGGGCGGGATAAGGGCGTGATAGGGGCGTCTCCATAGGCGTGGCCAGGTAAGTTTCGATCTCTTTGGATTGACATCACCTGGCGCATGCTCGGTTGATCTGCATCTTCCCGGGGCGGGCTGCATTTTCCTGCGCGCAGAAATGTTGGTAAGGAAGAACCCAGAAGCAACATGGATTGCGCCTCCTTGTTCACCTTCCTCCATCTTGTCCTTTCTCCCTCACCCAAACAGTACCTCCCTCTGTATGTGTGTTTTTCTTTCTCTTAAATCCAGCTCCTCCGCGTATGGTATAAGGTGTGGGGAATTTATCCCCCTCTCCTTCATGTGGAGAGCGGCAGTATCCGTTTCCCTTTTTCCTCCAAAGAAACCCCCATTCTCTAACCTCCAGGGGAAAATCCTCAGCATCCTCTCCAGTACCTTGGATGTGAGCCTTGGGGTCAGGGTCATCAGACCAGGCCCATGGTGTCTTGGCTTATCTTGAGTGGATGCCCTGGTAGCCCTGTTTACAGCAAGATGCGTGTTTATTATCTGCTAATATCTGCCTTGGACCAGCAGACAAACTCGGAAATAAGACAAGTCCCATTTAACATTATTATATCTGTATTTTATTATAAGATGAAGTTGGAATTGGAGTTTTCTGGGGTAGATCTTGGGAGGACAGCCTACAAGAAAATCAGGAATGGGATAAGGTTTAAACAGTCTCTGAGAAGGTGGGGAGCCTGTAATGTACCCCAAAACCTGTTTGCTTAGCTATACCAAGCCAAGTGGGTTAGCTCCCTTTGAAGATTTTTATTTCCTCATTATGTAGACAGCTCCAGGGGAAAGCGCCCCAGGAGAGAGGACAGGCAAGAACACCATTGGCGGTGGCTTGGGCTGATGAGAACAACAGCTACGCCTTAGCTTCAGGGACAGCCTTCCTCAAAGAAATTACAACTGTTCTGGCCCTTTTGTGCAGGTGGCTGCAGAGGTCGATGCCTTTGAAATAAGTTCCCCAGCAGCAGGGTAGAAAAGATATAGTGAGATGCATCATACTTAAGATTCAACTGGGAGCATACCAGGGATGCTCTCTAACGTAATCAAGGGAAGGCTGAATGAAACAAAGTGATTTATCATCTATAACTTCAAACCTATTTGTGTTTTGACATCAACTCTGTTAACATTGTGTCACAATTTTGTAGAGCCTTTGATATACAAATACAATTTTATTTGTGTTTAAAATAAAAGAAAAGGTACAGTGAAGAAATAACAGCAATTGCCAAAGACATGTGCCTGTTGCTCAGTAGGAGATCATAGCTGGGTAACTTACAGTTGTCACCTAAGCTTTTGTCCAAATAAAGTAAGGAAAACATGGGTTCTCAAATATCCTAAGGGCTACATCAGAGAATCATAAAAAATACCAATTATTAATAATAATAGTTGATATTTATTGAGGTCTTACTCTGTGCTTGGCTTGTGTTAAGTGTTTTATAGTTATTTGTCATTTGTTCCGCAACAGCAGCAACAGGGTAGGTGATACAATCAACCACATTTTCAAGTTTAGGCAATGCAGGCTCAGAGAGATTAAGCAATTTACCTGAGGACACACAGTAAGTGGAAGAACCAGAATCTAAACTCAAGTTTCGTTTCAGTTACTATTACTGCATATCAAACTACCTCAAACCTGAGTGGTTTAAGAGAGCAGCAGTCATTTCATTATCTCTTATTTTTTTTTTTTTTTTTTTTTGTGAAGGGCTTGATTAGTTGTTCTGGCTAGGGATATTTTATATATTATTTAATATAAGTTATATATAATAGATAAAACATATTATATATTTCATATATAGGTATTTCATATATATATGAAATCATGCAGCAGCTCTAGTTCTACAATATTCTATGGGTTATAAATAAATCCCAAACCTGCTCAGATTCAAGGGGAGGTTAATTAGACTCTAACTCTTAAGGGCAAGTGGCAGAATTCTAGAAAACCATGGATAGGAACTTTTGTTGTAAATATCTTTGAAAAATACAACTACTACAGATCTTTTGAGTCCAAAACCTAGGTACATAACCACCAGGCTGTATCATTTTCCTGAAGGGGCATCAGGAGCCACACACTGATTTTTCTAACTTTGATGTATCATAGTATTTTTTAATGAAGTTAAAGTAATTGGTTAACTGTATAACCAAACGTTGTTCTTTCTTAGCCCTTTAAAAGTTTATGTAATATTTACAAGTCAGAGTTCTTTGCAAATTCATGTTTCCTACTTTTGGGTTTAGATGATATAGTCAAGGTAAGTATAGGAATTTAGATGAAAAAAGTTTTTATCAGGAAAGGCTTTGTAGAGGGGTTAGGACTTTAGCTGGTTTTGATACATGAGTAGGATTAGGAGGTCAAACGTAGCAGGACATCATTAGGACAGGGGATGAGGGTGATGAGGGCATCGGACCCCAAATGGAGGATCTTAGGGAAGGGGTAAAAGGGCTCAGAGAGATATAGGTTTATCACACTTACGGCCATGACAGTTCTTTGAGATCATTTGGTCTAAGTATCTTTGTTTAGACATAAATCATCTAAAACCCAACAAATTTGAAAGATTTCTCCAGGATCACATACGAAGTTAATAAATATAATGGTGAAGAAATTCCAGAGTTCCTTCTTTCTCCCTCTTTCTTTCTTTCCTTTCCTTCCCTTCCTTCCTTCCTTCCTTCCTTCCTTCCTTCCTTCCTTCCTTCCTTCCTTCCTTCCTTCCTTCCTTCCTTCCTTCCTTCTTCTTTCTTTCTTTCTTTCTTTCTTTCTTTCTTTCTTTCTTTCTTTCTTTCTTTCTTTCTTTCTTTCTTTTCTTTCTCTCTCTCTCTCTCTCCCTCTTTCTTTCTCTTTCTTTTTTTTTTTTTTTGATGGAGTTTCACTCTTGTTGCCCAGGCTGTAGTGCAATGGCACGATCTCGGCTCACTGCGACCTCCGCCTCCTAGGTTCAAGTGATTCTCCTGCCTCAGCCTCCCAAGTAGCTGGGATTACTGAAACCTGCCACCACATGTGGCTAATTTTTTTGCATTTTTAGTAGAGGTGAGGTTTCACCATATTGGCCAGGCTAGTCTCGAACTCCTGACCTCAGATGATCTGCCCACCTCGGCCTCCCAAAGTGCTGGGATTACAGGCATAAGCCACTGCGCCCGGCCCAGAGTTCTTATTTCTTTACACTTGATAGACAGAGACCAGATGGTGCACTCATTTGAATCCCGCATCAATAAATTTGAATGTTATTTGAAAGCTGTAGAGAACACTTGACATTTCTGATTAAGGAAATGAACATATTTAATTCATACATGCTAACTGGCAGGTCAAAACCCATGGAAAGATTTTGTACAGATTCTAGGGAACTATGGATGGCAGTTTACCATCCAAACACTAGATAGCAGACTCGGTTGTAGGAGGGAGAGGAGGATGTGGTGGGTATATGGTATTTAATTTATAAATCTTATGTTGGATCCTCCTGGTAAAATAGTTTTTGGGCTATTTCACTTAGGCATTATAAATATCTATTATTACAAATTTCTACTCATTAAATTTTCTTTCAGTATGAATGTAAGTGCTCCATTTCCCCCTTTATGTATTCATTGTGTGCCAGATCTATAAAAGGAGTATACATCGCAGAGTGGGAAATTTGGCCGCCTCACTCATGACCTCATCTAGAACAGTATCTGGCTTACAGTAGGGGCTCAAAGATGTTTGAAATTTTATTTGCTTTATTTTTTCATGTTCTGATCACATCATTTTTAAAAGCCTGTTTTAATTTGAAGAATCTTTGTCGTATAAAAAAGCAAACATGGTACGAAGTGTGGTCTTATATCTTTCAGCCCATTAACCAAAACATTAACATCTTACATAACCATAGTACAAATATCTAGAGTAAAAAGTACTATTGGTACAACTGTATTAATGAAACTAAACACCTTATTTGAATTGTACCCATTTGTGCCCCCTACCCTCTAACTAATGCCACCTTTCTGGTTCTGGGATCTTACCCAGAATTTCCGGTTACATTTAGTTACTATTTCTTCTGAGTCTCCTCCATTTTCTGACAGTTCCTTGGTCTTTGTGTTTTGTCACCCTGACAGGTCTGAAGAGTACTGATTAGGCACTTTGTAGATTGTCCATTAGTATTGACTTATCCAATTATAAATGAGGGTATGCATTTTTGGCAAAAACGCAGGACATAATATTGTGTCCTCAGTGCACAGCATCAAGGTATTTATAATGTTGGTGTGTCTCATTGTGGGTGATGTTTACCAAGATCACTTGGTTAGTTTGATGATTGCTGATTTCTCCAATGCCAAGTTACTTCCCCCAACTTTTTAGTTAATAAGTACCTTTGAGGAGATTCTCTGAGACAATGCTAATTCTGCTTCTCCTCAAACTCTTGTCCTCAAACTTCAGGATCTGTTTTTGCTCTATAATTACGCTGTGTTATTAGGCCAAATTGCTATTTTGCTGGCTTCATTTTTCATTCTTAGATGATCAAGAATATACATCTACTCTACATCTACTATCTGTTGACCAGTTTTAGATATAATATTTTTTTACTGATGGCTACTTACTTTCCCAGACTGAAGCTTTTTGCACCTCAGTTTTAATATTTCTAAAGTGAAAAGCTATGTTCTGAAAATACTGGGAAAAAATACCAACAATAATTAGTGGAATAGGTTCTACACTCTTAATTTCATTGAAAATATAAAGAGGTCTATTTATAAAAATTTATACAGTGGCATAAACATGTAAAAATACAGAAAACCACAAAGAAATAGCTTGTTAATAATTCTTCCCTCAACTCTAAACTTTGTTAAAATTATGCAAATATTCTTCCAGAATTTTCCTATGTGTATATTCACATATATCTAAATTTGTATTTTAGAAAGGATCATATTACATATACCATGTTAAATTTCTTTTTGTATTTAACATATTCTTAGCATATCTCTCTCAATAAGCATTCTCCACAAAATAATTATTAAGTGCTGTACTGTATTCATTTATGGGATACAGCAGGATTTATATAAATAATTCCTTATTAATGTATATTTATTATTTGCTTAATTTTTAAAATTGAAATGCAGGAGACAATATTTAGGAATAATATTTGAGGGTTACTTACTTCCTTGATTGTTCATATCCACCTTGTAGGCTTTCCATGTACGCTGTCTTCATGAAGAAAATATATAGGATCTGGAACAAAGACACCACTGAGGTTTCTTAATCAATTTTCTAGACTCACAGTCATGTCAATAGTCTTGGAAGTCTTGACAAAGGTCTGATATCTAGAATCTACAAGGAACTTAAACAAATGTATAAGACAATAACAACCCCATCAAAAAGTGAGCAAAGGATATGAACGGACACTTCTCAAAAGAAGACATTTTTGTATGTGGCCAACAAACATGAAAAAATGCTCATTACCACTGGTCATTAGAGAAATGCAAATCAAAACCACAGTGAGATACCATCTCATACCAGTTAGAATGGCGATCATTAAAAAGTCAGGAAACAACTGATGCTGGAGAGGATGTGGAGAAATAGGAACGCTTTTACACTATAGGTGGGAGTGTAAATTAGTTCAATCATTGTGGAAGACAGTGTGGTGATTCCTCAAGGATCTAGAACCAGAAATACCATTTGACCCAGAAATCCCGTTACTGAGTATACGCCCAAAGTATTGTAAATCGTTCTACTATAAAGATGCTTGCACACGTATGTTTATTGCAGCACTATTTACAATAGCAAAGATTTGGAACCAACCCAAATGCCCATCAATAATAGACTGGATAAAGAAAATGTGGCACATATACATCATGGAATACTATGCAGCCATAAAAAGTAATGAGTTCATGTCCTTTGCAAGGACGTGGATGAAGCTGTAAACCATCATTCTCAGCAATCTAACACAGGAACAGAAAACCAAACACCGCCATGTTTTCACTTATAAGTAGGAGGTGAACAATGAGAGCACATGGGTACAGGGAGGGGAACACCACACACTGGCGCCTGTTGGGGGTGGGGGGTAAGGGGAAGCATAACTTTAGGAGAGATACCTAATGCATGTGGGGCTTAAAACCTAGATGACAGGTTGATGGGTGCGGCAAACCACCATGGCACGTGTATACCTATGTAACAAACCTACACATTCTGCACATGTATCTCAGAACTTGAAGTATAATTTAAAAAAAGAAAGTCAAGATTTTGCTTGCACATACTGAATTTTAAGGAGACTAGGTTCTTCCCATTTCTGAAATTTGACACTCAGTATACAGGGTGCAAACCATGAAATAAGCAGAATATGCAGCTAATTTGGTACGCATTTCTATTGAGAACTGAAATAGCTGGATTATAACAGAGACCTAAGGTTGACTCTACAAGATACTTCTCAAGAGTAGTCCAAAGTAGTTCTTGTAATTTATACTTCTATCAGCAGTATATGAGAGTTCCAGTTCCTCTACATCCTCAGCAACACTTGTATTACCAGTCTTACTAAAAATGCTCACTTTAATGGGTGTGCAGTGGTACTTTACTGTGGTCTTAATTTGCATTTCTCTGGTGACTAATGATGTTGAGAATTTTTTCATAAGCTTTTCGACATTTGGATTTTCTCATTTGTGAAGTTCCTGTTCAAATTTTTTGTGAAGTTCCTGTTTGACATTTTCTATTGGGCTATTTTTACTTTTATTATTGATTTGTGGAAGTGCTTGATACATTCCGGATAGTAGATCTTTTTCAGAAATATTTATTGCAAATATTTTATTTATTTATTTATTTATTTATTTATTTATTGGAAGGGTCAT
The DNA here is from genome assembly GCF_024542745.1 of Macaca thibetana thibetana. Taxonomy (NCBI): domain Eukaryota; kingdom Metazoa; phylum Chordata; class Mammalia; order Primates; family Cercopithecidae; genus Macaca; species Macaca thibetana. The sequence goes on along the minus strand of NC_065595.1, from coordinate 16,369,911 downwards.
GGAGCTTCCATGTCCTCCCTGGGCATGCCAACCTCCTGGAACCTCCACCATCTAGAAGCTATCTGGGAGCTCTACAAGTATTTTCTACCACTCTGTGGCATGTCTTTTTCTTCTCTTAAAGGAGTTTTTTTTTGATCACCAGAGGTTCTTAATTTTAATGAAGTCAGTTTATTGTTCTTTTTCTTTATAGCTAATGCTTTTTGTGATCCATTAACATTTTTGTCTAAACCAAGTTGACGAAGATATTCCCCTTTGTTATCTTCTAAAGTCTTATTGTTAAATCATTTTCCTTTAGATCTATAAGATGTCTGAAATTTATTTTTGTGACCCCTGTAAAATATGGATTAAACTTCATTTTTTGAAAAAAGTATGGATATCCAGTTGATCCAGACCATTTACTGAAAAGACCCTTTGTCCCTCTTCCTTTGCTTGATGGTGACTTTGTTTGAAAGCAACATGAAATTGGCTGGTCTGTTTTTGGCCTCCCTCTTCTATTCTGCTGCTCTATTTGCCTATCTTTGCACCAATATCATAGTCTTAATTACTGTAGCCTTATAGTTGGCATCTGCTAATGTAAGACTCCAATTTCATTTTTAAACTTCAAGATTGTCTTCATTATTCTTGGCCTTCTTTCTTTTGATATAAATTTTAGAATCAACCTGGCAATTTACAAACACATATACACCAAAAAAACTGCTAAATTTTGATTGGAATAGCAAAAAAAAGTGATGGAAAATTTGGCAGAATTGACATGTTTATAATATTGAGTGTTCCATTCCATAAACATGATATATCTATCCTGCTGTTTAAGTGTTCCTTCATTTCTTCCTGTTACATTCTTCAATTTTTTTTTTCTGGTCTCTCACATACTTTGATTTTTTTTTTTTTTTTTGATCCCTTTGTAAATGTCATCAGTACTTAAACTTTACTAATTCACTGTTGTAAATGTCAGGACAGAAGAAGAGATTCAGGGTGATGGGCAAGCCTAGTAGGGAGAATTTGTTTCTGTGCAGTCACTTCACTGTTTTGATTGTTTTTGTTTTATTTTCCTTTTTTCTTGTGGTGTTGGTTGTTTTCCAAACACTTGATCTAGGTGCAGAGTCTTCTGTAGCCAGGCATCCAGTTCACTTTTGACTGTAACAACCCTGCTTTATTCACTAATTTATAACAAGCCACTTTGGGAATTCATTCTTCCAAAACCTTGCCAATGATGAATTTCTTTGCACATCTGGTTTTCAAGGCCACTTTTGTCAGCCAACTACTCACTATAAAGACATGTCTTATCATCTCAGGAAATCCCTCTTCAGGGGCTTTTTGCCCTTATATCCATCTGAATTTCTAGGATCCTTTGTCACTCTGCCCTCAAATCCCATCACTTTATAAGCAAAAGAGATTCCATATGAAGCTATTCTTGGTTGGTCTTGCTGCCTGCACCATCTTCCTCACACGTCCACCCTTCTGTTTTCAAGTTCAGGTGTGGAGGGCGGGGCTTCTATCGCCTGCTCCCTCAAGGTCATTGCTCATTGTAATGGTGATTTGCAAGTGAACTCTGGTTATCTTTCCATGAACTTTCTGGTAATGACATTATTCCCTTATCAACAGTGATGGAGGTTTCCCTTACTACAAATTTTATGTCTTTTCTAATAACATTACATCGGGAATAGGATGAGGCGGGTGAGAATGACATCTGTGTTGCCAAACCTCATCTTCCCCCACAGGTTTGAAATGGTTTTACTAGTGAATATATGAGAGTATAGTGATTCATATTTATGTCTCCATACTCAGAGGGCCATGACTGTATTCAATATCAAAGTTAAAGTGGCAATATTTTAATGATAGGTAAGATTTGTATTCTCCATACAGATGATGGAGCAGTGCAAAAAATGAAAGGTCTTTTTCTGAAAGGTAATGCAGGAACTGTTAAGCTGTTTACAACAGATATTTATCATCATGACCAACCAAAATAGTACCTGTAATGCAATTATTTAAGCACCTACTTATCAAGTGCTTACCAGGTTTCTTGTAGTATGTTCAACACAACGTAGATTTTAAAACAGCATGGCTTGGTTTCTGTGCTTAGGAAAATATTTTGTATTTAGTGACTTATAAGTGACGTAAGTAGTGACTTCTGAGTGACAACCTAAAATTATACAGCAGTGGAAATATTTAGTAAAATCATACAATGAAATAATATTATTAAGAAATGAAGAACTCAATATAGTCTCATAATAATTTGGAAGATGATGGAAATGGTGGAACTTCGGGTGGCCTTGAGTAATAGGCAATATATGGATAGGTGGAGTACTCATACATCCTGGATTTTCCTGTCTCAACCTATTATTATATTAATAGCTACATTTATCAAGTGCTTACTATGTACTAAGTACTCTACATGTTACCTATAATCCTCTTAACTATGACGTTATGAAAAATTTCCCAATTTTTCAAACAAGTGAAGCAAGATACAGACAGGTTGAAGAGCCTCTTGAAGGTCACATGGGTCCAAGATGGGGAGCTAGAATTGGAACCCAGGTTTGTGTGCCTCTAAGCCTTAGCTCTGACACCCTACCTCATGTATTCTGCATCTAAGGGCACACTTTCTGGAAGGTATATCTTGAGTCTGGCTCAGAATATCTGGTCTCTGCTGTGGGCTGTCAGTGTTTCTCCAGAGCTGTATATTGCCACTTGATATTGGTAAAAACCACTATATGTTGCAAGCTTATCATGAGATCTGTGACTTGAGTTACTTCATCGTTCAGGGAGACCATTTTAACCCTAGTCCATGACTGTCATGGAAATAGATAAAACCTAGGCATCTAACCTTGGTCCTGGGTGGAGGATTGGATTGTTCAAAGTCTCTTCTCCTGGCTCTGGCTCCCTCCTGCGTCCTTCCCTGGTTCTAACCTGCTGGCTCTGATTCCTGACTCCCAGGCTACAACTTGCCCTACGTCCAGGCACACACATTTGGAATGGGAATGTGAAAGGAAAGTCTTTAGAATGTTTGCTTCTCTGGTTTGTTGGTCAATGGAAGGATGAGCAACACGATACCCTGGGGCACTCCTCTGTGCTTCCTGCAGAGTTGGGGGATGCCAAGTGCCTTTCTGAGCTGGACAGGAAAGCCCCGTGGAGACCCTTCCTGATGTTCCCTCCATGATTTTTCCTCTTTGTGCAGTCTGGGATAAAGGAGGGACTTTTCATTCAGTGCTGTCACCACTGCTGCTGCTGTCATCAACCTCTCCCTTGGGAGTTGAGCCAAAGGGAAGTCTGGGGAATTTTCCCCGAACCTTGGTAGAGGTGTGCTGGGAGGAGTGAGAAGTCTTAGGAGGTAGGAAGCAGGAGGAACTGAAGCCCAGCTGTGAAGGCTGCAGACTGCAGTGAGAGGAGGTGAGTGGCGTTCTTACTTATACTGGGTTATTCTAGGCTTCTGAGTATGCTCAGATTCCCTAGGATGGATGGACAGCCCCTAGTGCCTGAGGTGCTGCATGCCCTGAGTATTCACCTGCTGTCAAAACAACAGCTTTACCTCTAGCATCTGGGATTCTGGAAGACACATACCCCTTTCCAGGGTAACCACAGTCAATCTCTGTTCTCCATATGGTTGTTGTAGACTAATCTTGGGGATTAAAATGACAAATGACGGCAGCATCTAAAACATTGGCCAACATATTTAATAGAGAAAGTTCAGCTTTATTCCTTACCTTTTGAAAGAAGAAATGCCTACCGACTGCTGAATAGACCCCTAAGCTTATAAAATATAGCTCACACACCAACTATATCTACTACCTGTGTCTGGGCTTTCTATCTCTGGTGTCACAGACCTACTGATTAAATATATGTGAATGAATGAATTGATATTTATAAGCTAGTTTTACTTTTTTATTAAGCAAATGATTCACAACCCAGGTGACAAGTTACATGCCAACTCCCAGGTCGATCACAATACAACCATGATGATAATTCCCTAAGAGGTCTGCTATGTATTGGACACTCCTTGTCAATTATATTTTTATTTTTATCAATGATATTTGGTAACTTGAGCAACATTTTTGAGAGGTTTGAGGTTTCAAAAAAATTTTTAGTAATATGAGGCACTTTTAGTACTTGAGAGAATGGTTCACAATCATAGGTTCTCCAAAAAATCCCAAACCATGTACGGCTGAGCTTTAGAATATCTCCATCTTACAACTGTCTTCTACAATGACTTACAACCTTGACATCTCTGCTAATATTTTTGCCCTCAATATAGACAAACTAGAATGTGGGCTGCTCATGGGAAGGGAAAGGATCCTAAAATCTGTGGCTGTTGGAACAGAAATGGTAACAGCAGGACATCTTGTATTTAATCATAGTTGTATCTGGAAGATTTTCATCCAAACTCTTTGGCAGGGTTTTTAATGCTAATTTATAAGCATAGTAGTTTACTTACATTAATAAATAAAATCGCATTGATTTCTTGACAGAGTTTAAATAAATCTATGCTGGAAGATTTTTTTAAGGAGTTATAAAGTCTACCATTTGTCTGAAATGTGGTTTAGAGATTGATAGAGGATAGAATTAGGAAGAAATAAATTTCACTCCAGGGGAATATGTATTCAATAATTATGTTGAATGAATAAAGGCTGGGTTCGGGTTTGTTACAAAATGAAAACAGATTGTCTTCTTTGTTCTTGGAGAACTAATCAGATTATGTTTTCCTTTCTGAACTTGGTCTTGTTGCCATAGGTAATGCTGAGGAGAACATCAGTAAAGAGATCATCATAAGAGGCATTTAGTAGGTATGAGCCCTGTAGTCTAAGGATGTTCCCTAGAGGAGCAAAGACGCTGGTCAGAGGTAACGCGAGTCATTACGGTGGTCCCGAGAGAGACTCAAGTTAGAGGGGCAGGCAGGACATGCAGGTATCATTCCCTCCCTTGGAGCCCCACCCTCTACCCAGTGGACCTCGCTAGTCTGTCTCCTTCCTCTGCCAGATGGAGTTTCAGCATCATTTCCATTCCAAGCCTTCTGTAACTCTTCCACCTCCGCAAAGCACTTTACAAATACTTCCACCATCATTGTTCCTACATTGTAGCCTGATTTTCAAATGTATTTCTAGATCACGGACTTTGGAAGGACAGGCAGGGAAAATGTCCTAACAATTTTCTAGTGCCCAGCAATGTTTAAACTGAGGTCTTAAGTTGAGGTGGTGTTTCAGGCTATAGTTAGAGGCCTTTACTTTTTTTTTTTTCTTCTATTTCTTCTGAAATGGATGAAAAATACATTTTTCATGGATTCATTTCATTTCATGTGCTCCTTGTTTTCAATTTTTCTTTATGAGAAGTCAAGAGCAATTTTTGGATTGCAGGAGGCATGGATAGGGACAAAAGTCAAAGACTAAAATGAGAATAGCTTCGTTTCTTTCTACTGACATTCTTGTTTCATAACTAGCTTGTTTCAGTACCAGACACTGAAGTTTGAGGTTTAGCTGAGCAAAATTCGCTTGAAAAAGTATCATTTAAAAAGATGAATTTGTGAAGCAAGCTATGCTTAACAGATCTGCAATTTGAAGAAAGTTTTAAGTCCCTACTTAGGCCAGGTTCAGTGGCTCACGCCTGTAACCACAGCACTTTGGGAGGCTGAGGTGGGAGGATTGCTTGAGCTCAGGAATTGGAGACCAGCCTGGGCAACATAGCAAGACCCTGTCTGTACAAAAAATTTTTAAAAATAGCTAGATATGGTGGTGTATACTTGTAGCCCCAGCTACTTGGAAGGCCGAGGTGTGAGAATTGCTTGAACCCAGGAGTTTGAGGCAGCAATGAGCTATGATGATGCCACTGCGCCCCAGCCTGGGTGACAGAGCAAGACCCTGTCTCTAAAACAAAAACTTCTATTCAACTATTGACATTAAATGAATCATTTCATGACTAAAAAGTATAAAGTTCTTATATAAGGTCTTTATAGTGAGTTAAGAAAGGTGGAAACAAATAGTAACAATGTTCATTGATATATAAATATATATATATATACACACACACATCACTTACAACATAATACAATATAATATAAATATATATATATAGGGTTTACACACACACACACACTCATATACTTAATATATTTAGTGTTTACACATGAACTTTTGTGGTTTAAAAGTAGGTGCTTTTCCTCAACATACACAGGTGTTAACTAACAAGAACATGCCCTAGCAGATACAAAGCTAAGGCCAGAAATGTTTTCTTCCACATGTTTTTACCTGTTTCAATCTCAAATTGTAAACTCTACCATGTACCAGATACCAGAAAATCATTAGACTGTGTGGGTGTGTGAAACGTTTGGGCAAACTGGAATGGATTTTCCTGCACATCACAGAGTAACTTGTCTTTCTGTCCATGGAACACGGAATACCAGTTTGTGAGTGGTTTAGTTCCAGACTCATGTGCAGGACTCAGCAGAGGGATCAAGTGAGGACACAGCAATGCAGTAATAAGCCCAAACCGGTCTCTTATTAAAGATCTTTTAAAGCCAAACAGCCATTCACTCTTATCCAATAGAGTGGGCCCAGGTCTCCACTCCATCTTGGTAGAGATCAGGGTGGAGGATAGGTGGAGGTTTCCTCCTTCATGCTTGGCATAATTTGAGGAGCTTGAGAAGAAGATTCTGTGAGATTAGAGCGCATTAATAAACATCTAGGATCTCTAGGATGGGAAGGCGTGGCACTTTGTTTTCCTCCCATATTTCTGTCCTGTATTTTGGATTTTGCCAGTTGTTTCCAGGGTCTTGGGGTAGCTTGTGTGTGTGTGTGTGTGTGTGTGTGCATGTGTGTGTGTGTCTGTTCTGTGAGTAGAAATGAAGACACTTACAAAGACTCTAATTTCTTTGTAGTTGGCAATAAAGTGAATTAAAAGCCTTCCTTCACTCAATTCTATACCTTTTCCTATTTCAATTGCTACCACGATTTTTGAAAGTTTCTATTCCATGTTAAGAGTTAGTAGTATATGAATGTCTTCTTTTGAGAAGTATCTGTTCATGTGCTTGCCCACTTTTTAATAGAGTTGTTTTTTTTTTTTTTTTTTTTTCTTGTAAATTTGTTAAAGTCCCTTGTGGATTCTGGATATTAGACCTTTGTCAGATGGATAGATTGCAAACATTTTCTCCCACTCTGAGCTTCACATCCTTTGTCTAGGAAATTCAATCAGCCACATAATGAAAATTTAGCTTCCAGGTTTTCTGATTCTTATAAAGTCAAAAAATGGTGTGTAAATCCCCTCTCATCCATTACAACATGAATAGCCTTGGAAAAGCAATTGAATAGCTTGAAATCTCAATTCTCAGCTGCAAAATGGGAATAAAAAACAAAATAGTACTAATAATATCAATGCTTGTGAAAGTCAAGAGAGATGCTAATTTGCTATTATCTGTTGCTGGGTTTAACTGGCGCAATAAATTGTAAAGTCAGTTACAGATCTGTCAAGATTTAACCATGTCGTTTGCCCAGGACTTTAGGGTAGGGGTTAGCAAACTCTGGCCCTTGGTCCAAAACTGGCTGGACACCCGATTTCATAAGTAAAATTTTATTGAAACACAGCCATGCCTATTTGTTTACATATTTCCTATGTCTGCTTTAATGCCACAACTGAAAAATTGAATTGTGATGGATAGATATATGGCCCACAAAGCCAAACATATTTACTCTTTGGCTTCTTGCAGAAAAAGTTGACCACTCTCTGCTCTAGGGAGTTCCTAATGAAACACATTCTGTAACTTTCTACAATGCATTGCTTAATCTTTCATTTAACTGTAAGCACTGGCACTACGCTAAACAAAATAATAGCAGAGCACCCCTTCGGTCCAGAATCTACTTTGCCTTCCTAGGTTTTGCCAAGGGTTCCTTTCTTGATTGCCTATGGATCGCTAATCTGCTCTCTCAAGTACAAGTAGCTTCATCAGGAGAATCAGAAGGGTGTGTTGTCCTTCTATTTTAATAAGCATTTCTTCATACTTTGTGTTACTGTCATATTGCCACATTCTCATGGCGCTTAGCTTCTCTGTACCTCTCTGTGTCTCTGTCTATCTCTCCCTCTCTCCCTCTTTCTCTCTCTAAAGTACATGCATGCATGCACAAACACACATACTGTATCATTGTCATTGCCAACTTTGGCCTATATAGCAGATAACAAAGACATGATCAACGTGATCTTAAAATGTTCAAAGATATAAACCCCCAGAAATATTTAGTAGCATTGTTACCATGACTTATCCCAAAAGCAACTATGCCCAGAAGCAGACACCACCAACAGCAATGGAACAAATATCTATTTCTTCAGATACTTGTTCACTTTCTGCCTGTTAGGACTTCAATTTTATAGTGACCAAATTTTTTACTGTCTAGAAAAGATCAGGTAATATAAAGTGAAGCAAAAATTCATGAACCCTTTTCTTAAAGAAGCTCTGATTCTCTGAAGCACTGGGAAATCTACCCATGTGTAGAAACTGGTTCTAAATAAGAATAATGTGTCTGTTGTCAGCTGGTCTCAAATCCTCTGTATCTGGCCCCTGGAGAGGTAGCAGTTGATTGTAGAAAGATATTTCAGGGATATTTCTTATAATAAGAAAAGAATTCTTTAAGGCCTGCTCCCTCCAGTGACCAGAAGGTCATATTATCTGGGTCTCTGCTATAAAGCTTACAAAGGAAATCCTCATGACAATCTTGGTGACACCATGTGATGCCCCCACCTCCTTCTAGCCCTCTACCCTCTCATCAAGAAGAATGAACACTGTGAGGGTTATACTCTCTGCTTTGGCAGAAAGCCCAGCTCATCACAGGCTTCCTCACAGAGTCCAAGTGTACCAAAGCTTGAAGAGCAAGAACTGTGCTGCATGGTAGGGTCCAAGAGTTTCCATATTAAGCCTTAAATGTTTAAGAAGAATTTTAAAGGGATGTCAAGCCTTGAGTGGAATCATCACTAGATGTGGACCCACTTCTTGGTGAGTGGCTGTCAAGTCATTTTGATAATGACCCCCTAATAACTTTCTACTTGATCATATGCATGGGTGCATAAACACAAAACAAAACAACATTTGCTCCTGCTATGAGTAGGCTTCATGATCTATCCTATTCTATTCTACTCTTCTGATCTATCCTATCCTATCTTATATTTTAATTCATCTCATTTTTGTTTTTTAAAGCTGGTGTTTAACTACTAAATGTATTGTGTTTCTCCAAGTGATTTGTAATCTGAATTTTTAAAAAAGTGAGTAGGCAAGGGTCAGTAATGCCATTAGCTGGAGCATTGTTGTTTATAGAATTAAAATTGTTTAAAAATTTTCCAATTAAAATTGACAGTTGGAAAACAATATCTATTTTCCTTCACAGAAAAACATGACAAAGGAGTTTAACCGAGAGTACACAGGCCTCTCTGGGCATATGTAGGTTTTTCCTTCCAAAACCAACTTTTAAGAATCCTTCTTTTCTTTTTTATTGTAGTACCAGGCTTTCTTTTTCCATTATTATTTTTTTCTTTCTATTCATTTTGTCCCTCTCTGCCTTTTACCAGTAGCTCATCTGGTAACTGGAAGGGCTTCCATGTTTTCTCTTACCCCTGACCTGGGGTTTGACTATGTCCCCACCCAAATCTCACCTTGAATTGTATCTCCCAGAATTCCCATGTGCTGTGGGAGGACCCAGTGGGAGGTAATTGAATCAAGGGGGTTGGTCTTTCCCATGCTATTCTTGTCATAGTGAGTAAGTTTCATGAGAGCTGATGGGTTTATCAGGTGTTTCCACTTTTGCTTCTTCCTCATTTTCTCTTGTCACCACCATGTAAGAAGTGTCTTTCACCTCCTACCATGATTCTGAGGCCTCTGCAGCCATGTGGAACTGTTAAGTCCAATGAAACCTCTTTTTCTTCCCAGTCTCATGTATGTCTTTATCAGCAGCATGAAAACAGACTAATATAGTAAATTAATACCAGGAGTGGGGTGTTACTGAAAAGATACCCAAAAATGTGGAAGCGACTTTGGAATGGGGTAACAGGCAGAGGTTGGAACAGTTTGGAGGGCTCAGAAGACAGGAAAATATGGAAAAGTTTGGAACTTCCTAGAGACATGACGAATGGCTTTGCCCAAAATGCTGATAGCAATATAGACAATAAAGTCCAGCCTGAGGTGGTCTCAGATGGAGATTAGGAACTTGTTGGGAACTGGAGCAGAGGTGACTCTTGTTATGTTTTAGCAAAGAGACTGGTGGCATTTTGCCCCTGCCCTAGAGATTTCTGAAACTTTGAACTTGAAAATGATGATTTAGGGTATCTGGTGGAAGAAATTTCCAAGGAGCAAAGCATTCGAAAGGTAACTCGGATACTGTTAAAGACATTCAGTTTTATAAGGGAAGCAGAGCATAAAAGCTTAGAAAACTTGCAACCTGACTATGTGATAGAAATAAAAACCATTTTCTGATGAAAAATTCAAGCTGGCTGCAGAAATTTGCATAAGTAGCAAGGAGCCTAATGTTAATCCCCAAGATCATAGGGAAAATGTCTCCAGGCCATGTCCAAGACCTTCATGGCGGCCCCTCCCATCACAGGCCTGGAGGCCCAGGAGGAAAAAGTGGTTTTGTGGGCTGGGCCCAGAGTCCTTGTGCTGTATGCAGCCTAGGGACTTGGTGCCCTGTGTCCTAGCTGCTCCAGCAGTGACTGAAAGGGGCCAACGTACAGCTCAGGCTGTGGCTTCAGAGGGTGGAAGACCCAAGCCTAGGCAGCTTCCATGTGGTGATGAGCCTGCAGTGCACAGAAGTCAAGAATTGAGGTTTGGGAACCTCTGCCTAGATTTCAGAAGATGTATAGAAATTCCTGGATGCCCAGGCAAAAGTGTGCTGTAGGAGTGGTCCTCTCATGGAGAACCTTTGCTAGGGCAGTGCAGAAGGGAAATGTGGGATCAGAGCCCCCACATAAAGTCCCTACTGGGGCACTGCCTAGTGGGGCTGTGAGAAGAGGGCCACCGTCTTCTAGACCCCAGAATGGTAGATCCACTGACAGCTTGTACTGTGCGCCTGGAAAAGCCACAGACACTCAAAACCAGGCCATGAAAGCAGCTGGGAGGGAGGCTGTACCCTGCAAAGCCACAGGGGCAGAGCTGTCCAAGACCATGGAAACCCACCTCTTGCATCACCATGACCTGGATGTGAGACCTGGAGTCAAAGGAGATTATTTTGGAGCTTTAAAATTTGACTGTGCTGCTAAATCTCAGACTTGCATGGGCCCTGTAATCCCTTTGTTTTGCCCAATTTCCCCAATTTGGAATGGCTGTATTTACCAAATTCCTGTGCCCCCATTATATCTAGGAAGTAACTAACTTGCTTTTGATTTTGCAGGCTCATAGATAGAAGGGACTTGCCTTGTCTCAGGTGAGATTTTGGACTGTGAACTTTTGGGTTAATGCTGAAACGAGTTAAGACTTTGGGGGACTGTTGGGAAGGCATGATTGGTTTTAAAATGTGAGGACATGAGATTTGGAGGGGCCGGGGCAGAATGACATGGTTTGGCTGCGTCCCCATCCAAATCTCAACTCGAATTTTATATCCCAGAATTCCCACATGTTGTGGGAGGGACACAGGGAGAGATAATTGAATCATGAAGGCTGGTCTTTCCTGTGCTATTCTCATGGTAGTGAATAAGTCTCACAAGATCTTACGGGTTTATCAGGGGTTTCTGCTTTTGCTTCTTCCTCATTTTCTCTTGCTGCTACCATGTAGGAAGTGCCTTTCACCTCCCGCCATGATTATGAGGCCTCCCCAGCTATGTGGAACTGTAAGTTCAACTAAACCTCTTTTTCTTTTTCTTCCCAGTCTCAAGTATGTCTTTATCAGCAGTGCAAAAATAGACTAATACACCTGTCATGTCCTGCTGGGGCCACCTCTCTGTGTCCTAGGCCTGACCCAATCCAACTTATCTTTCAGGTTTACTTTTCTGTGGAAACAGTTCCTAATTCTTCTAGGACTCAGTGACATCTATTTCCAGGTTGTCCAAACAGCATCGCTTATGGTACTTTTCATGCCACCACGTAATTGCTTGTGAGTTGTTTCCCTTAGTGGACTGTGGGCCCATGGAGGGCAAGAACTGGGTCTTCTGCTCCACAGTAACCCTGCACTGCAGTGCCAGGCCCAGCACCCACCAGGCCTGTGATGAAAATCTGTTCAGTCAATGAGAGGATGAATGAATCTATTGGTTGGAGGGGGAAAAGGCCATTGGATGAAGGATTTCAATGGGCAAATTTATTAAAATTAGTTCTACTATACTTATCTTCTTTGGCTTAATGTGCAGGCTGCTCTCTAAAATAAGATTGAAATATTTTTCTCTTATCTCTGGAGAGATAGTCTTTGTAGGTTGATTCAGAACTCTCTTGCCCAGAACATTCTACTATTATTGAGTCTGATTTACAGATTATGTGCATTGGTATGCATATCAGGTGCTTGGAGACACTGAGGCCCCCTGGATATACTTATGAGATGAAAGGAAATGGGAAGAGATTATATGTATTGAGGATACTAGCTGGGCACAGTCAGGAGAACTGCATGTGCCAAGGATCTGATTTGCCTTATTTCCCCGCCATCTCTCGGGGAGTGGAGAGCAGAAAACTAACAAGAGTTAGAAGGCCTGATCTTTGTCAACACATTTGATACTCACTTGTTCTGTGGTTTTGAGCACTTTTTAATCTTTTACTTTCCTTGTACAAATGTTTATGAGAAGAGTCATTTAATGTGATGATATCTTTCATGAGAGTCAGCAATGCCTTCTGGATTCATTTTTATTTCTCGACCACCACTATTTGATCATAAAACAGGAGTTGTATAAATATAACAAGATAATATTTTAAAGTAAACATTAAATTTAATTACCTGCATGTTCATAATATTAGCAGAAAATTGTGGATTAAGACGTAGATGACATTTACCTTGAGGTTAGGTCATATTCCTATTTTTAGATTGCATCAGTAAAAAGCCCCCCTTTTACTGTAGATGTCACATAAAACATCTACAGTTTTACACTAGTACTGTAGTGTAGCGTAAAACATATATCTCTAACTGTGGAATTTGGTTGAATTTGGGTTAGACTACAAGGTAGATGAAAATCTTGCTCTGGACTGAGATTGGGCACCATTGCTAATAACATATGAGCCTCTGCTTTTCATAATCAAAATGCTGACATAATTTTTCTGAGTATTACAGGAAATTGTTGAAAATTCTATATCTCTACCATGTTCTGTGCTTCAACTTTCCTGCTACTATTTTTTTTAACAAGAAGAAATAGTATGCTAACAAGTGGAAACAACTAATACATCATCCAGAAAGTAATTTAGTCACTAGAATAAACTGTTCTTAGAATTTCTGCTGGTATTATGTAAGTATTTAATCATTTTCAATCTAAAATGGTTTTATGTTGGAGCTGGTCTAAATATTATAATATTAAAAAATTGGTAAGTAATCCACTTTTCATTTATGAGAGGATCTAAAAATAGGTTTGTCTTCTTTTAAAATAATTCTGATGAAGTCATAGCCAGAAGTTAAATTTGGTAGTGGTCAAATTCATCACGTGCTGCCTAAAGGATGTTACTAATCCAAAAATTGAGTATCTGATGTTAAAGTGTTATAGAAATACGAAGCACTTACAAAGACTACCTTAAATAATAAAAAGTCAGAGAAGGAAGTTAAGGGCTAAAGAATGAGTTGCAGCTTTCATTGATGCCTTTGACTTGGGTTTAATGAGGCAGAAATTATTGGCCATTGGATAAAGAATATTGTAGCTACTTTTCTTTATTACAGATCGTGTCCTGTGAACATGCAGTAATTACTTTACTAAATCAAGGACATTTCTAATGTCTTAAATCCTAACATTTCACCATGCTATTCTCTGAGAATTCCATGACTTGGGAATGCTTTTCAGGTCAATGAACCCAGAAAAGAACAAGTTTGACCTGTGTTACTAAATGGGTCACTGTAGGGAATTGCATTACAATACAATTGTGTAGTATTTCCCAAGTTATGAAAACAGAAACTCTGCATGCCATTTCTATGGTATGAACTAAATTAGAGGCAGGCCCTGGAGTGAAGCTTACTCAACCTTTAGGGAAAAGAAACAAATTTTCCCAAGAGTTGAATTTTTATGAGTGATTATTAACCTGATAGACTTGGATGGATTTTTCTCAATCACTTACAGCGATGGTTCCCAATGTCTCGGGTAAAATGACGTGAGGGCAGTGGGATTTGGTTTGCTAATCTAAGAAGGTGTTACCACTCTACTGTTCTGTGGGCCTTAGCCCAATTACTGTGTCTGGGGATTTCAAAAACAAATTGTATTCTGACTAATTCATATTCAAATAAACATATGAGTGACAAAGGGGTTTTGAACTCTGGCTGTCCCTATCTATGTGGCTGCTGAGTGGAGAGTCAAGAGGAAACTTCTCACTCATCTCTCAGGAGGGGCTGTTCCCGAGCACCAAGGCTATTCTTAAGTAACATGTGACTCGATGTGTTTCTAAAATCATAGAAATAAATAATTCCACTATACTCACTATATTCTCTAGTCAGATATTTCTCTCAAAAAATAAATTTAAAATTCCTTTGGAAAAATTAAATGAGTGAAATGGTAAAAATGTTTTGAAAATGATGAGCAATTATACAGGACTTTTCCTACTAAACACTGAAACATACTCTTATTAAACAATTTTAATTGGCGAAAAAAATGAATGTACAGATGAATGGAGCAGAGTGTAGCTCAGAAATAGACTGTTAGATAGTTACAACAGCTTGTGATGAATGGGTATCACACGTCTTTTGGGAAAAGAGAACTTAAAGATATAACAGCGGTATATTTGATTAACCACTATTATTATTATTACATATGTATGTCATCACCTCATATCTAAAAATTACAGAAGGCAAGAAAATAGAACAAAATAAACTACCAGAAGAGGTGAGGAATTAGGCACTGGATCACAGAGTAGGAAAGGAGTTGCTAAACATAAATCACAGAAAAAATGATATATTTTTCACTATGTAGACATATAAATTACATCTATGTAAAAATTATCACCAGAAATGTAAAAGGCCATCAACAAATTGCATAATTTATTTATGACAAATAAAATCTTCTGACCTCTCTGTGATTCCTTTGTTCTTTCCTTTATAGTCGCCTCCCACAACTGTAAATTCAACTATATGTGAATAGCCAATAAGCACCTCAAACTTAAGTCCCCAAATCTCATTCTCTGCAATATTCCACCTCTTAGAAAAATGTTAGAAACTCTTGTTCAATTTCCAAAGCCATAAGTCCAGATGTTACCTTTTTTTTTTTTTTTTTTAAATTTTCTTCCCTTTCTTTATAAAATCCATCAGTGTAGCCTGAAGATTCTACCTCCTAAATTTATCTGGAGTACATTTTCTCCATCTCTGATGGCACTCCCTAGTCCACATCCCTATTATTTCTGGCCTGTTCTGTTCAAATAACTTGTCTTTTGTTTGTTTTGTTTCCACTCTTGTCCATCTCTGATTTGTTTTCTAGAGCAGCTAGAGTATTATTTTTTAAAAAGCAAAATAAGAACAAGCCATCTCTTGCTTAAAATCTTTCACTTGCTTCACTTCCCTTTTAGGAGAAAATTCAAATTCTTTCTGACGGCCTATAGCCTCTACACAGTCCCTGGCTTTCCTCATCCTATGCCACTCTTCTTGCTGTCCTTTCTTTCTAGAATGCTCTCTCCCTTCCTCTCCTGCTCATACACTCCAGCTCCATTCTTATATTTTAGATCCTGACTTAGATTTATTTCCTTAGAAATACCTCTATTGACATTACAATCTAAATAAGTGATTACCAACCCATTATTCTCTTTCTAGAAACTGATATTTTTCCTTCATAGCACTTATTATTTATAGCGTGTGTTTAATATATTAGGATTAATTTGACAGGTTTCATGCAGCTGAAAAAACAGCATTTTCTCATGTAATTAGAAGTTTAGAGTTAGAAAAGTGGTTACTGGTCTTGCTGTTAGTGGCTCAAGGCTATCAGGACAGATGTCTCTGTAATTCCTTTGTTCTTTCCTTCAGTGTCGCTGCCCCCCATCACAAGGATGCTGCTCTACCTCCTGCATCCTACATTCCAGGGAAGAGCAGTGAAGAGCATAGGATAAAATGGGCACCTAACAAACTCTTGGAAAAGTTTCCTGAAAGCCACAGACAGAAGCTTCTACTTGCATGACTATTGGTCAGAATTTAGACACGTGTTCCTCCCCATCTGCAAGGGAAGAGGGAATTTTTTAGTTTGTTTTTAAACTGGGCACAATGGCTTCTCCCATTTTCCATTAGTTTTCTTTCAACTAAAAATAATTTGGTTTCTTTTAAAAGAAAAAGAGGGGGAATGAATCTTGGGTATTAACATTCTTGGCTACAGTGTGTATGTTTGTTTACCAAATTCCTGTTTTTCCTAACTTTTAAAAGAAGGCATCATGTTTTATTTTTTCCAAAAATGTATATACCCATGGCCTACATTTGGGTAAGCATTCAATAAATTGTTGAACAAATAAAACTTACTGAGAATCATGGCATAGCACTTCCTGGACTTTCCAGGTCAGGGATGCTATGTTGAGGTGGTCCAGTTTGCACTGAAGGCTAAATTTTGCTCATGCCCTTGGAGATCATACTATAGCCCACCTTTTGCAGGAATGTTCTTCTGAAATTATCTTTCTTTTTCTCCTTCCCCATCTATTATTCTTCCACCAGATGATTCCCAAAGCAAACAAGATGACTTATCATCTCCCGACTTAAAAAGATATATCTATATGCTGATTGCTACCATCTCAGCCCCAGCCCTGACCTCTTTCCTGAACTGGATAAAACTATCTGTCTGACATTACCATCTACAGGCTGCTCAAACGTAACATTATCAAAACAACTTTCAATTCCCTGTAGTTATCTGCATTTCGGTAAAAAGCAAAGCATCTACTTAGTTATATAAACCAAAGAACCTTGAAGTGATTATTCTACTTCTTTCATTACCTTCCACATCCAATCAGCAAGTTCTGCTAAATACACTTTGCATAAATCCATTACATTTCTCGTCTCCATTTCTATATCTTGTTCACAGCATGGTTAGCCTTCTCCTGTCCTATGCTGAAAAGAGTAGAGACTCTCGTTCCAGGCCATTCTTGCTGGATAACCATGGACCTACACAGGTCCAGTTGGGGACTGTGAGGTGAAAGAATAGAGGCAATGGAGAGAAAAAAAATATATGCAGAGATTTCCCCCACATTCACTGAACTTTTTAGAGCTCTCTTTTCTGCTACTGAAGCCAGAACAAGAGGGCTTATCCTGGATTTCACTCTGTCTGCTTCACAATACTCAATTCAGAGTTCTGGGGTGGGCTGAGTTAAATAAATAAATGTATTTATTCAGAATGGGAATAATAGAGGGGAAAACTCACTATTGTCTTGTTTGTATATAGAATTCTGTTCTTCCCAGATCAGTCTGTTGATATTTACTTTTTAGAGTTTTCAAATATCCATCTACACATTCTGTCCAGGTCTTACAGTTGAGTCTGTGGGAAATAAAAGAAAGACTGTATTTCCTCCCTGGCCTTTTCCTTGGAGTGTTAATGGATTATACTAACACGCTTCCTAATATTGAACTGGCCTTGCATTACTAACATAAATTCTTCTTGGTTGTGATGTGTTATAATTCCTTCTTGGTTGTGATGTGTTACAATTTTTATGTATTGCTGGGTTTCATTCACTAATGTTTTATTGAGGTTTTTCCCTTTACATTCATCAGGGATATTTTTCTCTAGTTTTCATTTTGTGTTCTGTCTGATTATAGTGTCAGGGTAATGCTGGCCTCATAAATGAGTTGGAAAGTGTTATCTCTCGTTTTCTGGAAGAGATTGTGTAATACTGGTGTTATTTCTCCTCTGAATATTTGGTAGAACTCTCTAAGAAAATCATCTGGGACTTGAGATTTCTATTTTTGGAAGGTTTAAAACTGCACATTTAATTTTTAATAGGTATAGAACTATTCAGGTTATTTGTTTAATCTTGGGTGAGTTTTGGTAGTTTGAAGTTTTTCACAGCTTTGGTCTAGCCCTTCTCAGTTGGTAAATTTATGTGCATAAAGTTATTCTTAGTGTTTTTTAAAAAATTCTTTTAATATCTGCGGTGTCTGTGAAGTCTGTAGGTCTCTTTCCTTCCCGATACTGAGAATTTATATGTTCTCTTTCTTTTTTTTTGACAGTCTTGTTAGGGGTTAAATCTTACTGATTGATTTAGGAAATTATCTTTTGGATAGATTTTCTGTATTGTTTTTATTGATTACTGCTCTTTTCTTTATGATTTTCTTGTTTCTGTGTGTTTTGGGTTTATTTTGCTCTTGTTCTAGATTCTTGAAGCGAAAGTATAGATTATTGGTTTGAGACTGTTCTTCATTTTTTTAATTACGTAGATCATTCTACCCTTCTTTTCTTGCTTTTCTAGAACCTTCCGCTCCAATAGTGAGAAAATTTGACTTGCACCATCTTTCATCCATTTATTTAATCTTTCCATTCCACTATAATGATATCAGAATTATTTAACTGTGCTCCTGTGAGAAACACCTTTATTGACCGGGCCACAGTGCTTACGTGCAGTTTCTTTTGCCTTTAGTCTTACAAACTCCACTCATTTCCAAAATCACTTAGGTTCACTCCTTTTCCCTTTCAGTGAGTTCGTTTCATACATTTGCAATATAATTAGATCTTTTTGTTACATTTTGCATGTCTTTCTTCCTATTAAGGTTTTGAAAAGTCAGCTTTATTGAACTACAGTTATGTATAACAAATTGTGTCGATTTAAAATGTAATTCAGTGAACTCTGACAAATGCAAAACCCCATTGCCACACCCAGGAAAGCACTGCCACCATCAGTTTATAGAATGCTTCTATCACCCCCAAAACTCCTCCCGGTCCCTTTGCCATCTGTCCTCTCCCCATGCCTGGCCCCAGTCTACTACTAAGCTCTTTGTTACCATAGATCAGATTATGGTTTTGTTTTAGTGATTTTGAGATTCATTCATGGTTTTGAGTGTATCAATAATTTGCTCTTTAAAAAAACGGACTAGTATTCCATTGTTTGGATATACCACAATTTATCTTTATTTTATTTAACCACCTGTTGAGGAATATTTGGTTTGTTTCAAGTTTTTAGCTATCGTGAATGAATGAAGCTACTGTAACACTTATGTACAAGCACTTTTGTGCAAATAATCTTTCTTTTTTCTTGGGTAAATAACTTGGAGTTACACTTCAATGACACCATGTTAGATGTTTTATTGTTGTCTCACAAGCTCTTGAAGAGAGATGAACAGAAAATTTGAAATTCAATGAAAAAGAAAAATTGATTGAAAAATTTCTGTTGATCTCTCTAAAAGTTAATTTTTTCCATCATTTTCATTAGTACATTTTGATTTGTATTATTATATTTCTTATTCTAAAGTTTCTATTTGCTATTATTATCTATTTTCTATTTTCCCTCTTATTATAAAAGTGTCTGAAACCACTTGTTAGAGTCTTTTTATAACAGCTGCTTTAAAATCCTTGTCAGATAATTCTAAAATCCGTCTCATCTTGGTGTTGACATCTGCTGATTATCTCTTGCCATATGAATTGAGATTTTCCTGGTTTTTGTTTGACAAGTGTTTTGCATCATGTCCTGGACATTTTGAGTATTATATAATAAGACTCTGACTCCTGTTTAAATCTACTTTTTAAATAGACAGCAATATTTTTTTGTGTGTTTTTTTTTAAATTTTATTATTATACTTTAAGTTCTAGGGTACATGTGCATAACATGCAGGTTTGTTACATATGTATACTTGTGCCATGTTGGTGTGCTGCACCCATCAACTCGTCAGCACCCATAAACTCATCATTTACATCAGGTATAACTCCTAATGCAATCCCTCCCCCCTCCCCCCTCCCCCCTCCCCATGATAGGCCCCAGTGTGTGATGTTCCCCTTCCCAAGTCCAAGTGATCTCATTGTTCAGTTCCCACCTATGAGTGAGAACATGTGGTGTTCGGTTATCTGTTCTTGTGATAGTTGACAGCAATGGTTTTAATGGCAATCGGTGAGTTCTGGTTTTAATGGCAATTTAATTGTCAAAATCTTCATAGTATTATTCTCATCTGCCCTGTTTTTGCACTACCCAGCAGTCAATCTGAAACTATCTCATAATTTAGTCAACCAAGCTTTTGCTCTATTGATTCTGTTCATTTTCACAGATTAATGGAACAGTGGTGAACTCAGGACTTCATATACAAATTTAAATCATTCTTTTCTCCATCTCCCACTTCTTTGTGATTGTCCTCAAACCCTCTACCTGGGAGGGGAAGGGGTGCTACACTTTTGCTAGTGTCTACTTTCTTCAAGGTGGTAGTTGACAGGATCCCACCTCACGATTTTGTGCACACAGCGTGAGTAGAAGGGGAAGGGCTCTGTTATCTGTGTGTCCGGTCACCATCAAAGGGTGGAGGTAGGACACTGCTGCTTCTGCTTGTGTTTACTTAGTGTAGAGTGGGATAGTCATTATGGTTCTACCCTACAGTTTTTACAGCAACCAGGTCAGTGGGGAAGATAGAGGGTGTTACTTCTCTTGTGGCATCTGCTTGTAGTGGAGTGATTATTATCCAAAGGATTCTTCTTCTTCCTGGACCTCTAGTTAGAGAGATTCTCTCCCTGCCCCTGTTAGTATTATAGCAGCAGGGTGTGGTTTGCAATAGCACCTAGGCTGGAATGTAAAGGAAAACAACAACAACAACAACAAATGTAACACTAGGTGGCCCCTCAAGTCCTGAGATTCCTAGCCAGTCTTCCTTCCTTTCTTCCCCTTTTAGAGTTTTCTCATAGTTACTCTATGAGAAACTTACAAACTTTACCTTATTTTATTTCCAGTCTGTACATGCGCGCGCACACACACACACTCTCACACAGAGAGATTCCATAAAATTTTATTCATCTTCTTTGGAACACAGGGGGCTGATAGTCTGAGAAGATGTTGCCAGAGTGGGAGAAAAACTTAACTTCCAAAGATGTGCATGCATTTTGTGTGGTGGAGTGGGGTGGGTGGGTCACATGTCACTGGGTGCAGTAGGAACGGGGATAGTGTGAACATGTACGAGAAAGTAAGAGATAAAAGGGAAAGGGAGGCATAATTGTGGTGAGGAAGCAGTGCATTTGAAAAGATATAAAAGGGCATTTAGTTGCTGATGTAAGTGAAAGTTTGGGGATGGGAAGAAACACTTTAAAAGAATGTGGGAAGTACTAAAAGAAGTTGGCATGCTTTGTGAAATCCTTAGAGAGGTCTCCTTAAGGAAGCCTAAGTGAATGACATGGGATTTGTGTTTTCTTTGAATATGGTTTCCTGCACAGACTGGATGCTGATGGTTCCCAGTTTTTATTCTTAGTTTTACTTTTATTTTATGTTTTATTTATAATGAAATTGATAGAATTGTAAATGAAACGACCACAATAAGATAAACTCTTAATAGTTTCCTAATCTTATTAGACTTCCCTTTAGTTTATACTTATTTCATGTGTTCTTGTGTGTTTCACATACACAGAACATATTGTTTTTTTCTTAAAGACACAATTGATACATGCTATTGCAACTTCTGCCCATAAATTAAAGGCATCCTTCTAAGGGTTCGCATAAGTTCTCACTCATAGGTGGGAACTGAACAATGAGATCACTTGGACTTGGGAAGGGGAACATCACACACCGGGGCCTATCATGGGGAGGGGGAAGGGGGGAGGGATTGCATTGGGAGTTATACCTGATGTAAATGACGAGTTGATGGGTGCTGACGAGTTGATGGGTGCAGCACAGCAACATGGCACAAGTATACATATGTAACAAACCTGCATGTTATGCACATGTACCCTAGAACTTAAAGTATAATAATAATAAAAAATAAATTAAAAAAAAAAGAAAAGTTATTACTACAAAAATAGTAAGGAAACTACTCTGAGTTGAAAGGGTTTGCTTTTGTTTTTGATAAGGTTATGTATGGAATTCTCTATTTCTCATAGACCTTTATGAGAACAGATGGACTGTGATTTTTAAGCAGATTTTGTGGGGATATTTATGAATAAGTCAAGATAGTAGCCGTATTGTCTTCTGACTTCTAAGGATAAGTTTAAAAGGATGTAGTGGGAGGCAAGCCCAGAAATGATCAGGAAGGCTTCATGGTTCAAAAAGAAAAAAAAAAAATCATAGGCACCCTAGGATCTATTTCAACTGCTTTTTTTTTTAACTTTTATTTTAAGTTCAGGAGTACATATGCAGGTTTGTGATACAGGTAAACAGCATGTTGGCGGGGACGTTGTGTAGAGATTATTTCCTCTCTCAGGTAATAAGCCTATACTTGAGGGTGGAAGGCGGGAGAACGGAGAGGATCAACAAGCTTTCTGAACCCTACTTTTCTCATGTTGTAAAATGGGAGACTTTGACTTAAATAATGTCTAAAGTTTCCTTTAGCTTACTATCTATTAATAAAGGAAAAATTGGATATGTATTTACTTTCAAGGCTGCTGAATTTGCATATTTAATTAAAATTAAGGTGAGGACTTAAGCATCACTCTGCAAATGGAAGAATATAGGTAGAGGTTTTAAAGCTCCCATTTACAAACAGAACAATAATGTTAAAGGATAAGAAAATAGAGGCTTGTAGGAAAATTAAACACATCATTTATATTGAACCTGACCACTGAAACTGGTCAAGGTAAAGCTTAATAAATTTAAAGATTTAGAACATTTACTTTTTCATGACAAATAATGACATTCAAAATGTGGTGATAAAATAATTTAGGAGATGAAATGGGACCAATTATTGCATTTCTTTGGGAAGTTGAAATCCTGAGGTAGAAAGTGAACTTTAATTTGCTTCTAAAATTAGATTTGGATTTTGTTTAGGAAACCTCCCTGTGTTTGTTCATGAATCTCATAGAACTAAAAAATTCAAATAGAAAAGGTAGCACTGATAACAATAGTGATTCTTCAAGACTTGATTCTTCAAGAATGTACCGTTTATTATTCTGTTGTTTGGGGCCATGACAACAT
Source organism: Macaca thibetana thibetana (assembly GCF_024542745.1). NCBI lineage: Eukaryota > Metazoa > Chordata > Mammalia > Primates > Cercopithecidae > Macaca > Macaca thibetana. The sequence continues at coordinate 16,346,807 of NC_065595.1, read as the reverse complement.
GATGAAATGATGTAGCACAAATAAGTGGAAACCAGCAAGGCCTCCCGCAGTTGGAATTCTGATCAGAGAGATTACAGGAAGTTCCATTGACTGCATTCATTTAAATGCATGAGGAGAATACTATATCATGTTATTTATTGCCAAGTGAAAGCTGAGATTATTCATTTCAAAAGTAAAAGAGAAACAGAAGAAGGTGGAGGAACTAGAGCAAGAAGAGAAGAGAGGGTAACTATTTACATGTAAACAAGAGATGTAGAGTAATTGAAGTCCTTTATATCCTGCCCACAGTAAAACAACAGAGAATACATCAAGAAGTAAAAATAGACCTAACATGCAATCACTTAGAATGAATTCACATGATAGAATGTGCGATTAAGCCATGGAGCTTGCTACTACAAGATTTTATTCAAATAAACAGATAGATTAGAAAGATTAGAGTTGGTAAACACAGTTTATATAAAAATTTCAATGTCTGGAATTTGGAACCAACAAAAATAATATCAAGCAAACAAACAAAACACAAATGGCATCAGCTTCCAGGGAATAGGCTTATATATTTAAGGATATGCAAAGAATATCCCTTAATTTGGAACATGAAGTATACCCAGGTCATTTCCATTTTCTGGGCACTACACTAAATCTAGCACCCCCTTACCATGCCCTTGCCATTAGTATTTGGTCACCAAAGAATTCTTAAATCTTCAGCCTAAATACAGAGCTCTATGTAACCAGAGTTCACAGCCTCCTCTACTGACACCTCATGTAATCCTGAATTAATCCCTAGTAGTTTCCTTAAACTCCTCTCATGTGGAAGCTGTTCATTTCTCATGTGCACCTTAATTTAGGCCAAGAAGAGAAAAAGACTTTTCTTCTGGCTCTTTGCCATCATTTTAAAGTCATTTTTCTGTCGTTTTCTTTTACTATTCTTCCTCCTTTGAAGCCCTACACATCTACATCTGCTCCTTCTTTCCAAGCTTGGTCATGACTACCTGCCAAGCTCCAAGTTCTTCCTTCAGAATCGTCGAGGATTTTGACATCTGTACCTCAGTTTTTTCTTCCAGCTTATCCCTGTCCCAAATGTTCACGCTGGATACCATCTACTCTCTAGCCATTTAACCAGTTCAGCACTCCATTTTGTTGGGCACCCCTGGACATTTTTATCTTTTGGAAATGGTTCACTTTTGAAATTCTGAGCTCTTTACCTGCAATCACAGCCTTTGTGTACTCCACCCTCCCATTAAACATGCTTAATGACACCTTGTCTTCTGGTGTAATGATGTCTATAATCTTAAAGTCCAGCAAGCCTTCTTAGTTTCTTTTATATTCAGCCTATAAAGGCTCACTATGTTCACCAGTTACAAGAGTTTGGGGGTGGGAACCTGATGTGTTGATATCCATGGTCTTGAAACAATCTCTGGAAGATCGTGAGGAGGGTCATGCCCACCTCTTTACTGTGCACTGTCCAGGCTGGTCTTCATGGTCTACTATTTCAACTGCACTCTCATTAATGCTAAATTCTAGTCCACCACATCTGCATTCATAATTCGCAACCTAACCATTGATTTTTCTCTACCTTGCTCTTGGACTTTCAATTACGACTATAGAAAAGTCACATAATCTTGCTACTTAGCTCCTCTACAAATATTGAATTTCTAGCCACAGCTGGTTGTCTGGCCTTTCCAAGTCTCTATGGAAGTCTGGATTATTGTTATGCCTATCCTTTGAGTGTGGGAATTTCCCAAGGGATCTTCCCAATGTTTTTCCTTTTATTGCTTTGGACTCTGTCTGGAAGTCACATCAAAGGTTTTAGCTGCCATCTAGATGTCAGAGACTCCAAACAAGCATCTTTATCACCAGCCACTTCTTTTATATACAGGCTTAAATATTCAACTACTTTTTCCAAATGGATGTTCTATGGGCATTTCAATTTCAATGTATTCAAAGCCAAACTTGTTATTTCCTTTTTCCCCATCATTCATCGTCCTCCTGCTGAATTCTCTGTCTCTTAATGATATCATCATCAGACAGTCAAGCCTACAGTGTCCCCACCACTCCACGCCAGATTATTAGGTATTTGCTAACTATTCTCAGAACACATCATGTACACTAATTCCGTGGGTGTTTGTTCATGCTGTTCTCTCTCCCCTGGGATGCTTTTCATCTTCATTTTCCCTGATCCAGATCAAATGCTAGCTTATTTGTGAGGCCTACTTAAGACTCCCACTTCCAATTCTTTCATCCTGAGCACTTCCATTTGCTTGCCTTTCTGTCCTGTCACTTGTTTCGTTTTACCTTAGCACATTTCGTTAATTCAGTAACATTTATTAAGCCCCAAGTATCTTAACAGACACTATAATACACAATGGGAAAGAAACAGGAATAAGTTTTGGTTTTTGGACTGAAGGAGTTTATATCTCCTGGTATCTAGAATATAGCCTTATAATTGTGGCCACCCATGTATTGAATTTCAGTTAATTTAAGAAACAAATCTTGAAAAAATGGTAAAAGTTGTTTAGGTAGCTGGAGAATTACTATGAATAAAACCTTTTTGAGATTGGTAGTTGTGACATCAAATCTATGTGGAAAAACATCATGTCTCTTTTAGATTTAGCATGAGAATGACTTGTGAAAAGGCAGTGCTTTCCCCTAATTATAATAATTATTTATTATTTTTAGAGAGATGGGGTCTGGCTATGTTGCTGAGGTTGGTCATCCCCTAATTACTTAAAAATCACTCCCTAGTTTTATAGGACACCCAAGTTTTGGAGAAGAGAATAACTTTGGCTCCAGATAAGACCACTTTGTTTTACTTTCGAGGCTTTTGATGGGAAAGGTGGATATTTTAAATTTATTTTATATTATGCCTTTAGAGAGAAGGTATGGCTAGTGGTTCATTTGGGGAAAAGGGGAGAAATACTTTGGACAAAGCCTTCATATAAAAATTTACAGATAGAGTGTTTAGTGGTAATAGCAGAAAGGATTGAAAAGTAGTTGGCTGATATGATGGTTTGGAAGCCTCACAAAGTGTCTCCTTACACTCGTTCATTTTAATTGAGTCAAGGAACCTACAAAAAGAATGCATGAGTAATGATGGATAAGGTGGGTGAATGAGGAAACACAAGAGTCTCTGTTATTCAACTGGTCCCAAGGATAAGCATCTGCCACTGGAACTGATGAGATGCCAACCAATAGAAGATGCAGGGACAATTAGCCTCCCTGCTAGGTGCCTGGTATCAAAAGAGTGAGGAAGGGCTCTTCTTCTCAGTTCTTCATGGGACCAAGTGATGATGCCAACCCTGTGGCTTGGTGTCTATGAGGGCATGGGGAAATAGTATTCTTGGCAGAGACACTGGTGCTCTCTGAAGACTGAGAACATTGATGAGGCCTCAGAGCAGGAGAAGAGAAGCACAGAAGACCCGTGTGGTGGCTGCAGCTGAGGAACAAATCTGTTTCCTTGGGAAGCCTTAAACTTCTTAGCAAGCTTCAGCCCTGGGTAAGTGAGGACAAGAGACAGTAAAATGTAGGTTATTACAATTCATGTTTCCTCATCTATATGCATGAACTGGCAAGGCCAATGGAAATTTCGATTATCGTTGTATGGCAAGGGAGAATAATTAATGTAACACACCAATCCACATGACTGCTTTCTTCTCAGACTTATGTCACTTTGGGACTGGTTAATTGTAAATCAACTGTTGCAAATACAGTAGTGGGAGGGATGTCTGAGTTAAAGTGAAGAAGAAAACAATGGTGAGTAGAGCCTTAATTATGGATGACTCTTGGTAATTCCAAGAAGATTATCCAGGGTGTGTGTCACTTGGGTCACTTGCTTTTTACCTATTGACCATTTCACCACTTTAAAGTACTTTATATCCTCAGTAGGTAAGAAATCGAAAGGATGTGGGATTCAAAATATTCAGCCTATGAACACAGCAATTAGAATATGGAGAACAGGGAATCCATTTGTAGGCTTATTTTTTTTTTTCATAATAATAACAACCTTCTCCTTCAGAAAGTCCATCAAAATTGCTAAATCAAAATTAAATTTCAGGGATTATCTGCAACTTTACTTTTCTCTATGATTATACTACTCATAAACAATCATGGAGGTGAGCAATAACTACTCTATTCGATTTTGGACAAGTTAACAGGACCCCCTCCTGGGAAAGAGGCAAAACTCCACAAAATTGAGAGGTGAGCAAGTGGAAGATGATGGTACCTTCTAATTCCAATAGCTTTTTACAATAGAGAAGCCAGTTACTTGGATAAGTGTTGACTATTTTGAAAACACTCAGGCAGAAGGACCAGGCTTGCAGTCACTTCCGTGCATAGTAGGTGAAGGTAGGTGCAACATACTGCTCAACCTCATGAGGCTAGAGCCAGAAACTGAAATGTGTTGTTGCCCCTCTATGGTGTGTTCTGATGGCAAAGGTGTAGGCAACCAACTGGGCCCAACATACCTTTCCCTACACCTGGCCAATTTTCAAAGCGCAAACCCACTTTAACAAACTCTAGCCTGTATTATAGGAGGAAGGATCTGGGTGGTACAGAGGTGGCTTTCCATTGCCAGATCAGAAAGGTGGAGGAGAGGCTGGCAGGATGACAAGAATGAATGAACACACCAAGTTTCAGCTCCTATCTGAAGCTGCTCAGTTCAGGTAAGCACTTAGAGAAGCCAGGTGCAATAACTAACAGGGCAAATGTTTCTCTGGAAAATTCCAAGCCAGAGAAAATTGGGAAAAAGAGGGAAAGGTGGAAAGCAGTACAAAGAGTAGCCAGCTAAAAAGATTAGAGGTCAAGATGAAAATATGAGATTAGAGAATGATAAAAAACATTGTGTGAGATTCTATTTTAGGTCATTATGCCAGAGAAATTTACACAGGATAGGGTTGAAAGAAATTAAGCTATAAGATGAGTGGCAAGTTGCAATAAAATGGCACCCTAAACTCACCAAGTCACTGTTGCCACTGCTATCGTGCCTAAGTTGATTTGATGTCTAGTTAGTCTATTTGTGCATTTCTCACAGAAGAGTATGTTTTGACCCGAGCTGACAAATACTGTTGATTCTGAAATTTGTTTTTATGGTTATGTTAAAACCATTGTCATTATAAGAAACAGAGATGGGAATATCGCCTCCTCAAATCTGATTCACATACAAACTGAATGAACCACATAACAACCACCTTAGTCAGATACTATTTTGAAACATGGTTCAAAACCTAAATGCTTATAAGATTCTTGAGAGACAGCGCTGTGCTCTGAGTCATAGGGAAGCCGTCCCAGAAGCCAGGTCTACCCATCAATAAGCAGCTGCCTGTGCAGGGTGCAGGCTGCACCTTTGGACAGCCTTTAAAACTGAATTCTCAGAATTTTAGAACACATTTTTGTCTAGAAATGCTGACTTTGGTTCATTAGGTAGCGATAAAACAGGCTCCCTTCAAAGCTCTCCTTTATCACCTTCCTAAGTGCATGGGGAAAAACACCTAGGGCTGAACTGTCTTGAGAAGTGTGGAAACATTTTCTTTGTGAGTGAGAACCGATCACCTAGAGAAAGGAGATCAGATTGCCATCACTGCTTCTGGGTATCAGATGCTAGCATGAGTACATTGTTGATTTGCTTATCCAATTTTTGATTTGCATTATTGCTCTTATCTTCTGTTGTAGGTGAGAGGTAAGTTCACTAACGAATCTCAAGGAAGATGTAAATGGCCAATGATCATGCTCAGAGGTCTGAAATCTCTCCAGGTCGCCTCCTTGGAGGGATGCTTTTCTGGTGGGGCAGCTTGTATCACCATACACAAATGTGCTTGGGTTTAGATTCTGCTGGAGAGAACACTGTGACACTTGGTCTCTTCCTTGGGCCATGTCAGTCAGTTTTGGACTTATTTTGCATCCCATCTTCACTGACGCCTGTGTATCCTTGGCTTGGGGTCCCATCCCATTGTCCATCAAAACCTGCTATCAGGAATAGATCAATTATCAGTTATACACAATGTGCCATGACCCTATCTCAGAGGCATTTGGTCATTTGGCTTCTTGGTTTTTTGTTCTTGCTGTTGTTGTTGTTGTTGAGTTTTAAAATAATGAAATATAATGTGGCTACATAAAGGTGCATTCAATAGATGCGTACAACTTAATAATGGAACATCGCCAGAACCTCTAAAACTTCCCTCCCCATTCTTTTACCAACAAAACCTCCCCTCCCACTAGGGTAACTAAAGCAGTTATATCCTTGGCTTAGTCTATCCACCCACGTAAGCATCCTTAAAAGAACAGTTTGTCTGGTTTGATCTTTTCATGAAGGGCATCTTACTGTGTGTATTCTTTCGTGCCTGACTTATTTGCCTTCTAAACCTTACTTCTATCAGTGGTGTGGGAACTGATGGCTACTACCATGGTGATTTCAGACAGTCTTGAGAAGATGAGGGTAGAGTTTTGTGGTCAGAAACCTTCTTGTGTGCCTTAAGATAGTGCAAACTGAAAGACCATGTGCCGGTGTGAAGCATAGTTTTTGGGTATACTAGATAAACCAAGGTCTGTGGGAAGCTCGGGTAGACAAAGGGAAGAAGTGGGTCCCAATGGACATCCAATGAGGACTGGGGGGTTTAAATCATTAGGACTATGATAACTTTATCCACAGTTGATCTATAAAGTGTACTATGATATACTTTTCACAATGTAAGCTTTCTCTGGAGTTAATAATTATCAAATTTACTCATTTTTGGATATTTGTTTGGTTTCTAAGTTCCTATCACTAACGTATTTCTTTTCTGTTGGTGGTAGATATCCTTCTCCATGTGCTCAATATAATCTAATGCATCTCTCTCTCTGATAGCATATTCACCTTAGAGAGCTTCAAACAGTCAGCATATTCAATTTTAGCATTAACCATACAATGAAAATAAAGGCAGTATGGGCAAACACTTGTGGGAAACAATGTGTAAGATAAAGTGAGAAACACTAAGTACGACCCTACTTCTCCTGAGAGGGACAGCTCACCTACCTCCCCAAATACAGTGTAAATACTATGCTGGTGATTATACACATAAATAGCAACATACACATATATATGTGTGTGTATACTAATGAAAATGTAATTGGTGTGAATTTTTATTTTATGGATGAGAAAAGGCCCACTCTATTCTATAGCACTTTGCTTTCTTCACCTCTCTGGGACTGCAGTGCTACTCCTCTATGATAGCTGAATTAATAGATGTCAGAATATGAATTATTCCAGGTGGAGCTCAGTCATGTTCATCAAACACCAAAATCGGAGCAGGGCGGAATCAAATAAACAACAACAAAAATCAGTAATTGAATTTCCACATGTAGGAAGTGCCACTTGTGCCTTAATGTAGGGATATCTAAATTTACTACATAAAAATACTATGTGATATTAAATATCAAATGAAATAACATTTCATGCTAAAATTTGATTCATTAAAAATATATATTTGACTGCTTTGAATTAGAGCTGTAGCTAATATTCTACAGACTTCTTTTAAATTGCTCTATAAAGCACCTGAACATATTCATTTTAATGACATTATTTAAAACTATCATGGCCATCATAAAAAAAAAAAAAATAGGGAGTGTCTGAGTCAGAGGCTTTATATTTCAGAGTAATGCAAGGAACTCTTTCAGACTCACCCAACCAGCGGCCAACTTCCTCTATGAAGACAGTAAGGTAAATATTTCTGAAGTTCATAATTTAAAGTCTGGCCAGATCCTTCGAAAAAAGACAGACTCACACACACACACACACACACACAAACACACACACACACACACACACACACACACACAGATCTTGGTTACTTTGTGTCTGAGACGTTAAACTCATAAACAATATCCAGATCGGATACTGGTCCTCTTGTCTGCTTCTCCACCTTACAGCTTGTCTATGACTGTTTTAAGTGGTGTCATGGGAGAATGCCATGGGAATCGGATGACAGCTGAAAAATTTATGTTCCATCTTTGAAGAGATAAGTGGGGATTATGTGCAAATCTAGATTCTATATTTCCTGTGTTCTTATTTAAGGCATTATAGGTTGGAGTATACTAAATTTTGAGACTAGAACTGAACTCTTTTAAGTGCATAATATACTATTTTGATTAGAGGTTTATCAAAATTTGAAACTACGTGTTTAAAAGAAATACAAAGATTTTAAAATATTTCTCCCAGCATTATCTGTGTAGCATCGTATTTGACTTATTGATAAGAATAAAAATTAATCACATTCAAGTGATTATTCATTTCTTTCCTATATATATATCCTAATTCAGTAAATGTAAAAGTTTTAAAAAAAATAATGTATCATGAACTATAATTAATTTTCTATGTATAGGCAAAAGTATCCTAAGACTAGATAATATTTTTATCAAGCATGTAAGGCACATAATTTATCAGTTAGGTGTAATAAGTTTAGATACATAAAATAGTATCATAATTTCATGTTTCACTGAATGTGTTTTGTGCCTGAATTTTCTTATGCATTATTTAAAAACTACCATTTGCTTTTAATTAAATTTTAAAAAGAAACTTTAGTGAGAAAATATCTATTTTTATTGTTGTTTTGACACAAATAATATATTGGCTACAGGATGAAAGGGATAAAAACGTTCTCAGATTAAAATAGGTCATAAGGAATCAAATAGGCTTCAGGCTGCCGTGGACTTTTAGACCCTCAAGTCTGAAGTTTGGGATGTAAAAACATCCATTAGTACTTGCTAATTTATGTTAACTTTAAAATTATAAATTAATCGCTTGCTTGTTTGTTAAGCTAAAATATTTATGCAAGACACAGAGGAATATAATATATTTTTAGCGAAATGAAAAATTAGACTATAAAGCCAAGTTCTTTTATAATTTGAAAAGAACTTTCCTGCATTGCCATGTCCAGACAATGAAATACTGGGTAGTGTCATACTGACATCTTCCTTAGGTAGGTTTAATGCAATTTGTTTTCCTTGTCGATTTCCTTAGTTATTTAACTGGGACTCAAGTCAATTGGTAGCGGTTGGTGGCTTGCCTGAACTTAGTTTATTTTTTGTTAATGTTTAATCTATTTAAGTTGCTGTGAAAGTATTTATAGGTGAAAGGAAAAATCACAGTTTTGGTCTCATGCTAATTTTTATTTATGTGTCACCTGATGAAAACTTTCATGTGTAAAACAATCAGTTCAGCCTTAAATATAATTGTTTATTTGCCAATGAGAATCAGACTTTATATCAGATGAGGAGAAACAAATCTTACTTTTATTCTTGGAACTTAAACAGTGACCTGCATGGAGAAAGATAATAAAAATAATTAAGTGAAATGGAACATACTTTTTGGTATTTATTTTAAACATACATGAACATGTCTCTACAAGAATGTTAAAGTATATACTATTTAGTATCATCTATCATTTTAAGAGTTATGACTTGAGAATTTATAATTATCTAGGAATGTCTTGGCTCATGTTTCTCTGTCATGATTTTTTTTTTCTAGTATGATTTCTCTGCCATAAAACTTACTTAAGCTAAACATTTATGTACTCTGTATCCTGAATGAACACATTTTTGTGTAGCTTCTCTTTTCTTTAATAAGATTATAGTTTCATTAATAATTTACCATGGAAATGGGATGCCTAAAAGTTTAGAATGTGAAAATTTGTGATTGGTGCTTAGAAAGTGATTAAAGAATACTATTCAAAAGTATAAAATTTATTTTTGCCCCAAAGGTTAAAATAGTAAGGCATAATTTGTCAAACAACAAGAAGAATTGAAACTTCAACAAAGAGAAATGTACCTTAAAGTGTATTTTTGCACTTTGGGACATGATAGCTTCCAGACACCCATTGGCCCGTGCAAGCACGTTTCTAAACACGGTCATTTAAAAATCTTTCAGGTCTTATTTTAAAAGCTCTAGCTCACATTTTATCAAAACATTACAATACACCCCATCTTCTACTAAATATAATTTTCACTGTAAATACTTTGAAAGGATTAATATGACTTTGGTTTCGAAGTTACTTTCCTAAGAACAATTGATTTCATGTACTACTGTCTGATTTTCAGCAACCAGAATGAAGCCTTGGAAATCCTTTAGGATGGAGAGAATCCAGCACGCCATTTCCTTCTAAAATTAATGAAATTCTTACGAATACTAAATTAAATAGAAACATCAGCATAGATTTCGTTTTCAGATACTTATTTGTAAACTTGTTAATTTTGATCTTTTTTTTCATGTTTTAGAAGGAATACTTATTTTTAGGTCTAAAATACGATTTGAATCCCTTAAAAGTTTGAGGGCCTTTGGCACTGCTAATATCAGTCACTGTATTAAGCCATCCTTTTCCCGCCAACTCCCATCCTGTGTACCCAGCCCTAACTGGCATTGTTTCTCATCTCCTTTGTTGCAAATAGTTTCTCCTGTAGCTTTAATCACAATTGCCACAGCTTTTTACCCTGGATTACTTGGATTAGATATAAAATCAACACACTTTTTTTCTGGGTGACTTTTGAAAGAACGTAGGTGTTCTTTCTTAAAGATATGTGGGGCGTGAATGATTTTCTCACCTCATGTGCCTGGGTGTAACTGAGGAGTATGACTTATAACGAATTCTATATAGCTAAATTTGACCCTGAAAAGCAGCATCATGTAGGGTGTCATGCCTCGGTGGTGTTCTCTGTGCTTGGAATTCCACAGTGCAGAGTATGGGTCCCTCAGGGACATTCTTTCTGGAAACGTTTGCTGTCTTTTAGGACAGGACAGGCTATTACCACTTTACAGAAAATAGTAAATGCAGCAGCTTCAATTCATTGAATGTCTACTCTGGATCACGCATTGTACTAGAAAAAGTTGGTTTTTTTTTATTTTTTAACTCAAACTCCCATTTGACATAATAAAAGTTAAAAAAACTTATTTTAATTTCATTTACAATTTAAAAGGCCTTAAGTATTTGCGACTGCGACAAAGCCAACACAATGGCAATTTTAGAATATTCTCCTTTCAGACTGCATGGCTCTCCCTCCTTGTGACCCCCTTCCTCACCCACAGCATGCCAGTCCCCAGATGCCTATGTGTGCTCTTCTTATGGGACAAAAGGTACAAGGAAGTATGATTTTTCTGTTGAGAATCACTATGCTAGATCCTGTACATAGATCATCTCACTGAACAAGGTGAAACTTAGAAGTTCAGAGAAATTAAAGACTTGACCCAGTTCACACAACTACTAGCAACAGTAGCAACAGGGTTGAGACTTGGACGAAGTCCCCTAAGGGTTTGTGACTCCTGGCATCTGCAACACCCGGCACCTGCCACACCATCAGATGTAATATTATTGGACACTCATGAGGAATAATTTGGAGAATTCCTGTAAGTTCATTTAGTCTGAGACAACCCCAACTGTGATTTTGAGATCAATTTGAGTTGTGGAGAAATTCTGCAAAAAAAATTACCCAAGTGGATCCCTGAAGATTTCCATGGCGGTGGCAGCCCTCTGTATTTCAGAAACAACATCGTGAATTTGAAGACAATCTCCAATTTGCTACTGTGCCCTGGGTTCTCTGGCAAGAAATAGGCCTATGTGTTGAAAAGTCTTGTACATGTTCTTACAAAATCTGATAATCACATTTTGCATTCCAAAAAAATCAGAAAATGGTTTTAAACAAATTAATACACTTATGGGACCAATGATGCATAACACTGAAAATTAGGACAGTTTTGAAAAAAAAAAAGTAGAATGTATGATTGTTCTAAGAATTTGCAGAGGCCATATGGAGAGAATGGATTACAAATGATGTGTTAAACCTCAAAAATTTAACATTGCATTGAATTACAGATGGTTTAGAAAGCAAAGGCTGTAGTGCCTCAAATAGACTGTCTAATATTGTAATATTTACTTTTGCTCTCCTTCAGTTCAGAAATCTGGGGTGATTTGAGAAATAGTGAGCCCCATGAATGTGTCTGCTTGGGGGTTGGAAACAGGCCACTCACAGGCCACTGAGGATAGAAACATCCAACAACGAGAAGAGATAGTTTTAGGGTATTAGTGACAAGGATACTGGGCCAAGGCAACTTTTCCCTTTTTGTTAGAGTTATGTGATGATTACCTCCAAGGCTGAAAAAATGAAGCTTTAAATTATAAAAAATAATTAAATCTAAAAATATAATATTCCTAGAAGATGTACCAGGAGCTAATTTCATTTTCTCATTGTCCTCTAGGCTGCAGTCCATTTCACAATGGCCTCCCTTGCTGCAGCAAATGCAGAGTTTTGCTTCAACCTATTCAGAGAGATGGATGATAATCAAGGAAATGGAAATGTGTTCTTTTCTTCTCTGAGCCTCTTCGCTGCCCTGGCCCTGGTCCGCTTGGGTGCTCGAGGTGACTGTGTCTCTCAGATTGATAAGGTCAGTCTCAGCTTTTGCAGTTCATCATTGGGACAAATTGTTTTTCCCACGAGAACATTTCGTTGCAGTGGTCCCCATGTTAATGGAGGTCATCACGAGGGCACAAGGTGTCACATCTTCACACATCTCCACGAGGTGTCTCATCATGAGGGCACGAGGTGTCACATCTTCACACATCTCCACGAGACCCTCTTTGGGTGTGAAGAAAGCACAGGGCTTGCAGCACTTGTTTTTGAGCCAAGAGGCAGCAGAAATATTCCCAGCACTGCAGCTTTGATGTTCTCCCTTAGTGCAGTGGTTCTCAAAGTGTGTTTTCCAGACCAGGATCATCAGCACTGCCTGGAGAACTTGTTAGAAATGCAAATTCTTGGGCTTTACCCCAGAAGTACTGAATCAGAAACTATGGGTGTGGGTCCCAGCACTCTGGGTTTTAATGAGCTCTCCAGGTGCACCTGAAAGTTTGAGAACCACTGCCTGCGTAGACACGGTTGAGATAGGAGAGTTAGAAGGAGATTCCAATGACCTCCCAGATTCAGGACTCGTTACCTGGGCACAAATAACATCATAGTACATTCCAGATAATAGCAGTGTACCTGAATAGTCTTCGCATTGTCATCATCACCACCTTCACCACCACCTTCAGGGAGTGCTTATTAACACACCCTTGCACACAGCTGTGGGTGCACTTTACAGGGAAGTAGAATGGTCAAGGTTTCCCTCCCTTCTCAGAAAATTGCCACTGAAACTCAGTAGCTCAACAGCAGGTGAGATGCCAGGTCCAGGCTGCATGCAGAGGCCTTGATGTCGTCCCTTTCTGTCCCCACCTCCCCGTGCCCACTCCTTGCTGCACTATTCCTCCCACTATTTTAGTTCAGAAGGGCTTGCCAGAGGAATCTGGTGCCTGTTGTAACCTGTCATACCTCAGCTTGTATGGAAAATCATTTGTGTAGATAATTTAAGCTAGAATAATTCCTTCCTTTATCTGGATAGCTTAGTAAATATTAATTGCTAGAGAACAACTACAGAGTCTTAGACTGCCATTTTTTCAAGCACTAGAGTGGTTTACAACCTAGTACATAGGATACTACACTTCAATGAGATGATAGTAACAACGGTCTGCTGAGAACTTTATCAGTGTTCAGGATCCGGGATAAGCCCTAAGAATATGATATTATTTGATATTCACGTTGACACGCTGAAGTGGGAATATTATCCTGATTTTGTGGAGGGGTGACCATACTGCATGCTGGTAGATGGTGGACCTGAGATTCAAACTTAGGACGATCTTCTACAACTGGTCTTCTCACCTTTGGCACTACTGACACTTTGGGCTGGATACATGTTTGTTGTGAGGGGCTGTCCTATGCAACGTTTAGCAGCATCCCTGGCCTCTCATCAATAAATACCAGCAGCATACCCCTCCCCCAGCATGACGACCAAAAACATTTCCAGGTATTTCCAAAGAATACTCTCAAAAGCAAAATCAGTCTCCAGTTGAGAACTGCTCTGAAGCCACCAAACTGTAATTATAGCTCAAAGTACATCATTGTGAAGCTTCAGTATTTTCAAGTCAGCATTGTTTTGATAAATAAATATAAAGCCCTTGAAAAACATTCAACAAATAAAAATGTATTCATTTATAAAAATTCATAACGTTTCAGAACCAAGTGAGATGACTTGGTATCATGGAAATAGCCCTGGTCCGGGAGTTCGAAGTTTGGGTCCAAGTTCTGACCTTGGGAAAATCATTTCATCTCTGTGGGCACTAGTGTCTTCACCTGTGCACAGAGGATGTTGATTTGATGATAAAACAAATAAAGAAAAAACCTTACCGTTATCACTGTTCAATGTGTTAGACAATGATGTGCAGGCACCATGCCTATGACTAAAGCTTGATTTTAATGCAACAGAAGACACGGCTTTTACTTACTGTGTGCTTTCATGTGAGGGGCAATCTTTCAGATCCTGTCTGGTATACCTTCTGAGGTCTCTTTGCCCTGCACCTCGTGCCTGGTGGGCCAGGGTCAACAGCTCATGAGTCACAGGGAACTGAGAGAGCTACTGTTCTGCTGGAGTTTGCTCTGTACTCTTTGCTGCCTCATCAATTACTCTCATGTGTGACTTTCTATAACTCTTACTATTATGATCTTGCATGAAAAAATATGTAAGAGGAGAAAAGGCAACTAGAGACACAAAAGCATTCATCTAATTTATCCGTGCACACTTTTAATCCTCTGTAAATGTCTTCTAGGAAATTAATTTTCAGCTTCTCCCCTGCCTCAGTTTGTTTCTCATTGCAACACTTGACCCTCGTCACCATGAATCACACATTTCTATTTTAGATGAATCCAGACTCAATTTACGGCTTCCAACTGTGGGTCTCTTTTAAGCATCCCCAGTGATCTGTGTTTCTTTTTCCTTTTGATGCTCAAAGTGTCATAGCTGGGCCAGTAGATATCTCTTTAACCCAATCTTTTGAAACAATCCTTCCCAATAACTTTACAATATTTTTGCTTTCTGACAAGACATTCTGGGCTTATCTTGAGTTATCTTGGCTCCAAGAGGAGCTCAGCTATTCCTCATGAAACTCTGGCTCATTTACTCGATTAAATGTATATTATAGAGTAAATATATATGTTTACTCGAGTAAAGTCAAGAATCAGTGTGCTGGAGGTTCAATGCAGTTGAAGTGCCATGAAGGCTGCTCACCATTTGAGTGAAAGAGCTGGAAAAGCGTATTTACTGACCAAGTCATGGGTTCAGACTGACCCTTTTTTTTTTTTTCATTTTTAGCTCTAATAATGCTGTTCTTTCTTATAATGTTTGAATATAAAAGTTTTAAAGAGTGATTTTCCTATTTTGTAAGCTACTCGCTCCTCTCTTCTCTCATAAGACATTTCCACTGAAATTCATTATACATATATATGTATATATATATACACACACACACCCCCACACATTTCCATTGAAATGCATTATTTTATATATTATATATAGTTTAGATTACACATGTTTGGATTACTTATGTATGAGAGTCATATGTTTGGACTTTCTTCTCTCTCACAAGACATTTCCATTGAAATACATTATGAAATATATATACACACATACCTATGTTTTTTTCTGAAGTCATATGTTTGGATTATAATCTTATTTAAAAGTTTACAAATTTGAATTTTCTAAAATGCAACCGAGTTTTACAAAAAGCATTTAAAAATAATCATTAATATATATTACTTATTGTACCACTCTGTAAGAAGAAATAATAATTTTATAATTTGGCATGAATATACAGGTAGAAGTCCAAGGATGATTCATAGTATCCTTTTTTGTAAAAATCCTTAATCCAAATGTCCTGAAATTGCTTATACTGTATAGACCCATGATTTTCCTCATTGCCGTCATCTGAATTCATTAACCACTTATCAGAAACAAAAATTCTGATTTCCCTACATAAGCACATGAGGGAACATGAAAGTATAGCACACTTTGTATTTCGGATAGAAACACCAAAAAATTAGATAAGAAAAGTAAGAAGAGGAAGAATTGTGATAAACAAACCCTTTGAAGTTTTATCTAATGTTTATCACACATAAATATTTACTGCAGGTTGACTATCCCTTATCTAAAATGCCTGGGACCAAGTGTTTTGGATTTTGGAATTTTTCCCTTTTGGGATTTTTTTTTTTTTTTTTTTTTTTTTTTTTTAGATTTCAGCATATTTGTTTATACATGAGATGGGATAGGACCCAGGTATAAACATGAAATTTATCTATGTTTCATATACAACCTATACATATAGCATGAAGGTAATTTTATACAACATTTTAAATCTTTTTTTTTAATGAAACAAAATTTTAACCGTGACACATCACATGAGGTCACGTGTGGAATTTTCCACTTGTGTCATGTTGATGCTCAAAAATTTCAGAATTTGGAGCATTTTGGATTTTGGATTAGGATGCTCCATCTGTAGCATCATTATGCATCTTTAGTCATGGTAGTTTTACTGTTGAATCTACAGTTTCTTGAATTTTTGTAAAGATAAAAACAGACACGTATCATTTCAATATTTGACCCTTCCAGTTTACTAACATTCAATTAGGAATATCAGAAAATCAACAAAATTCATATCAAAAGAGAGTAATACTAGTAATGATCAAAGAATAATGTTAAATATTTACACTTATTAAAGCTTTATTCAAAAAGTTCAGGAGAATGACTTCCGGATAGTCATATAATTTTAAAATTATTGCCTGGGTGCCAAAAGCATTATCTCAGAAAATATGTTAGTATGTTTGAATCACTTTAACGTGGTATTTTATATTTTTGTTCCATGCGTATATTCCTAAATTATTCTTTCCAATGGTAGCTTTGGGACTATTTAAAAAAATAAAATAAAATCAGAAAAGAACTGCAGGGAGGTTTTAAAAAGTTACAGTCTGTCTTAAGATAAATTTTGGCCAATGAGAAGGGGAGATTCCTTTCTCTGCAAGGCTTCACATAAATTACTAGGTTCTTTTTACAAGGTAGAGTCACAGGCCATATAATGACATTTTGGTCTGTGATGGACCACAGGTATGAGGGCAGTACGGTAAAATTAAAATGAAACTGAGATATTACTATTGTCTAGTGATGTTGCAGCCATCATAATATCATAACGAAATGCATTACTCACGTTCCTGCAGTGATGCTGGCATAAACCAACCCATTAGACTGCTAGTTGTATAAAAGCCTAACACATGCAATGACGTACGGCACATAATGCTTGATAATGGTAAGTGACTATTACTGATTTATGCATTTACAATACTATACTTTTAGTAGTTATTTTAAAGTGTACTCCTTCTACGTATGAAAAATAAAAGTTAGCTGTGAAACAGCCTCAGACAGACCCTTCAGGAGTGATTCCAGAAGGAGGCATTGTTATCATAGGAGATGATGGTGCCATGCGTGTTAATGCTCCAAAGACCTTTCAGTGGGACAAGATGTGAAGGAAAAAGACAGTGATATTGACAATCCTGACTCTGTGTAGGCCTAGGCTAAAGTTGTTTATGCCTTACTTATTCACAAAAAAGTTTAAAAAGTTAAAAAATTAAATAAATACAGCTCATAAGATAAGAATATAAAGAAAAATATAATTGTACAGTTGTACGATGTCTTTGTGTTTGAAGCCTAGTGCTGTTACAAAATAATCAAAATGTTTTTTAAAAATAAGAAGTTTATAAAGTAAAAAAGTTAAAGTAAGCTAAAGTTAACTTATGATTGAAGACAAAATTATTCTTCATAAATGTAGTGAAGACTAAGTGTCCAGTGCTTGTGAAGTCTACAGCGATATACAGTAACATACTAGGCCTTCACATTCACTCATTACTCACTTGCTGACTCACCCAGAGCCATTTCCGGTCTTGCAAGTGCCATTTATGGTAAGTGCCTATACTGTTTTGCCAGTTTTCATCTTTTATACAGTTTTTTGCTGTACCTTTTCTATTCTTAGATGTATTTACATACACAGATATTTACCATTGTGTTACAGCTGCCTACAGTATTCAGTACAGTAACATGCATTACAGGTTTGTATTTGGGGAGCAACAGGCCATACCATGTAGCCAAGTTGTGTAGTAGACCATACCATCTGAGTTTGCATGAGTACACACTGTAACATTCGCACAATGACAAAATCACCTAATGATACATTTCTCAGAAAGCATCCGCATAGTTAAGTGATGCACGATTGTAATGAGTAGAAGGTTTAACACTTTGAAGAGCAGATATCAGTCAAATTATATTTTATAACTTATATTTATATAAATTTACGTAGCCATGTATATTTTGCTCAAGACATTATCTCATAATCAAATATGACTTCCAATATGTTCTCAGCCTTTACTGGTTAAACTTTCCTCCTTGAACTGTTTCAAAGATTAACGAGCTGGTCCCATCAACTCCTGACCCCTCATTTTAGGAAAGAAGGATACAAAGGGACCACCTAAGTTCCAGCCGGTCACTGCTTATCTCTCTCTCCATCTTATACTGAGATGATGGACAGTGATGACTTTCATTTGAAAGTTTTCATTCTGGGAGCCCTTAGCGACAAACCTCATCTATTTTCTGACATAGGATGAAACAATTATAATGATATAGTCCAAAGTATAAAGATACATGCTTTTATTTCCTTTCTTGTAGTAGCCCAAATAAATAATTCCATGGAGTGGAAAGTCCCTGTTGAATCTTCCTTTCCTAGTGGCAAGTGACCAACCCCACTGTTCACCACTGTTCACCAATGAAGTCGCAGCCACAATAAAATTGACTAAAAAACTGAGGCAGGATTGTTTAAGGATACAAAGTACCCAGCATGTTTTCTCTCTGAATTCTTTCAATTGGGAAGAGATAACTGCCATATTTTTAAAGGCATTGAAAATCCACGTTGGCCAAGAGCTTATTCTATTTTCAAGTAGAGCTGTTGCAAAGATGCAAGATTCTCAAAATATAGTGAAAGGTTGAAGATTAAAAGACTTCTTATGGTTTCATTGTCTTTTCTTTATCATAACATGCATAGATGTTCTTGTAGACTGGTATGACAGGTCCTTCAGTACCATAGGCTCACAGTGATAGTTTATCAAATCTACAGATCTAAAGACTAAGAAAGCTCTTCTATAAATCAAATGCTGATGTTCCCATGGGCTGTTGAACCAGAATTGTTCAAGGGTCTCTGTTACACAGTCGCTGGAGGTCCTAGTTCAAAATTTTGAATTTTGAATTCTTCCATAGGTGAAAACATGCCATGCATAGTCACTATTGAAATAAAAATCACTCGTAAATAATTAGATGATGCAAACTACAACTTTTTTTTTTTTTTTTTTTTTTTGAGACGGAGTCTCGCTCTGTCGCCCAGGCTGGAGTGCAGTAGCCGGATCTCAGCTCACTGCAAGCTCCGCCTCCCGGGTTTACACCATTCTCCTGCCTCAGCCTCCCGAGTAGCTAGGACTACAGGCGCCCGCCACCGCGCCCAGCTAGTTTTTTGCATTTTTTAGTAGAGACGGGGTTTTACCGTGTTAGCCAGGATGGTCTCGATCTCCTGACCTCGTGATCTGCCCACCTTGGCCTCCCAAAGTGCCGGGATTACAGGCGTGAGCCACCGCGCCCGGCCCGCAAACTACAACTTAATAACTGCAATGACTTCTTGAACTTTATTGTAAGTATGGACGTTTCTAAACTGAAAAATATTAAGCATTCCAGTTTTATTATATTATGAATTTAAGAAATTTTTCTTTAAACCCACTTAATATAAAAATCCCCAAATTCAACACATTTTAAATTTTATAAACCTCTGTAAAATAATTTTGAATTAAAGGAACAGAGGGGGCAAGTGCTGAAAAGTTCTCTTCTTTTGTCAGAAGCTACCACGGTGAGGTTGATGCACGCAATGATGGTGGGATTAAAAACAGTCAGCTTTGGGGAGGAAGCATTTAGTAACTGTTATTCTGTATATACATTGCTGTGAGAAAATCCTCTATCAGACTAATATAGTCAAAATTATGCCTGATACACAAAATATAGTTTTTAAATTTGGTCGGTACAAATGACTACCTTAACTAAATTTGTACAGTGCGGCCTTTGTGTGAGACAACGTGTAGTTATAAACAATCAGACAGAAATATAAGGGATAATATCAAATATTAGAGAGAGTACAAATTCTAATTATGAGTTTGTACTCTCAATAAGCTGAAAGTTAGCAGAAGCTCTACATGTTGAAAACTCCGTAAAACATGGGGTAGGGAGGGAAGGGGAGAAAGAAAGACTTTTAAGTGTTCAAATGGATTTGACCCAGCAATCCCATTACTGGATATGTACCCAAAGGATTATAAATCATTCTACTATAAAGACACATGCACACCTATGTTTATTGCAGCACTATTCACAATAGCAAAGACTTGGAACCAACCCAAATGCCCAGCAATGATAGACTGGATAAAGAAAATGTGGCACATATACACTATGGAATGCTATGCAGCTGTAAAAAAGGATGCGTTCACATCTTTTGCAGGGACATAGATGAAGCTGGAAACCATCATTCTCAGCAAACTAACACAGGAACAGAAAACCAAACACTGCATATTCTAACTCATAAGTGGGAGTTGAACAATGAGAACACATGGACACAGGGAGAGAAATATCACACACCGGGGCCTGTCAGTAGTTTGGGGGGGCTAGGGAAGGGATAGCATTAGGAGAAATACCTAATGTAGATGATGGGTTGATGGGTGCAGCAAACCATCATGGCACGTGTATACCTATGTAACAAACCTGCACATTCTGCACATGTATCCCAGAACTTAAAGTATAATAAAAATAAATAAATATTTTTTAAAAATGATGATGACATGGAGTTTTAGAGCCTATTTAAGTAAAACAGTGCTTTTTTACGTTAAATGACATTTCAAGAAATGTAGGAATAATCATTGGTAGGAAATGTGGATAGGTTCCATGATTCCAAAATTACAAAAAATAAGAGGAAAATCTGGTAGGTAAAACTTAATAAATATTAAATTAACACATGAATTGATGACCTAATTTGTATTGGCCCAAATGTTAAAATTATAGCTGCCCGGTCACTTCAGAAAGAGGCTTATTCATTCCATAAATCACAAAATAGTGCACAGGGTTTTTGTTTTTGTTTTTGTTTTTTTTTGAGATGGAGTCTCCCTCCGTCGCCCAGGCTAGAGTGCGGTGGCCGGATCTCAGCTCACTGCAAGCTCCGCCTCCCGGGTTCACGTCATTCTCCTGCCTCAGTCTCCCGAGTAGCTGGGACTACAGGCGCCCGCCACCACGCCCAGCTAATTTTTTGTATTTTAGTAGAGACGGGGTTTCACTGTGTTAGCCAGGATGGTCTCGATCTCCTAACCTCATGATCTGCCCGCCTTGGCCTCTCAAAGTGCTGGGATTACATGCGTGAGCCACCGCGCCCGACCAGTCCACAGGTATTCTGAGTTACACCATTGTATAGTGAGGATGGTGGTCACATTTCACTGACTATATTGAAAACTGTAGAGTTTCGCTGCTGAAATATGCTTTTCATTCAGTGTCAGACTGGGAGAGCTGTGCACTGAGGCATTAACATCCGTGTGTGGACTGACTACTGGACAAGCATGATTTAACCGGAAGCGATGTCACTATAGCATTTATGTAAATTGACACAGATTCCAAAATCCTGGTAAACCTAAGAGAAAATCAAGTTGTGGTAAAGAAAGAAAATGCAATAAAAATTAAAACCAAGTATGCCTGTTGATGTGCATTCAGAGTCATGGGGAGAATCAGCTCTAAGACACTAATGAACTTGGAATGGCAATTAGACACATTTATTGGGAAATAATATTTTTATTTTTAAAACCTCTTGCAAACTGTTCTCGTAACCCCTGATTCTAATGATTGCTTTCTTTGTGCCCTGTTTACAGGTGCTTCACATTAACACTGCTTCAGGATATGGAAACTCTTCTAATAGTCAGGTAAAGACAATACGTTCTTTTAGAAAAAGAGATGGTGAGCCAGGTGCAGGGGCTCATGCCTGTAATACTAGAACTTTGGGAGGCTGAGGCGGGTGGATCACTGGAGCCCCGGCGTTCGAGACCAGCCTGGGCAACATGGCAAAACCCCATCTGTGCAAAATATACAAAAATTAGCTTATAGTCCCAGCTACTTGGGGGGCTATGGGGGAGGTTAGCTTGCGCCCAAGAGATGGAGGTTGGAGAATGTGGAACTATCCTTTCAAAGCTAAGAAACATGCTTTATTCAGATTTCCAGATTGTGGATTTTTCAAGTAGAATTTTTGATAATTTACTTGTTATTTATTAATTTACTAACATTTTATTTACATATTGGCCATATTTTGGCAAGAAAGGATGAAGTTAAATGTTTTGCCTTTTTCTTTGTATATTCATAGACAACTTACATTGGTAAAATTAATTATTTAATATATATTATGCAAAATCATTATCTTCTGTTAACAATTTTATTTTAAGGCCAAGTATTTAGTAAATTATTTCATTTGATCACAGACACTATTTTGAGAAAGGGTAAGACATAGATGTATGTGGCCTTGTTTGCTGTTTTTAAAGTATTTTTAAAAATTATTTTATGGTATAATATGCATGTTCTATTTTATGTGTAAATGAGATTATGCATATCTTTGCAGTCCAAAATTAAATTTTTATACATCTTTTTAATAACAGCCAGGGCTCCAGTCTCAACTGAAAAGAGTTTTTTCTGATATAAATGCATCCCACAAGGATTATGATCTCAGCATTGTGAATGGTCTTTTTGCGGAAAAAGTGTATGGCTTTCATAAGGTAGGTGAAACTGCCTCTGTTAGAAGGACCTGAATCTTGTTAAATCCATTATCTGAACAAAGGCTTGTGTCTTTTTACTGAGTCATACAAAGATGGTTTTGTTTCTCGTTGCTACTTATTATGTTCTCAGATGTCTTGAAAATATCACCATTTCCAAAGTTCAACTTTTTACCCAATTAATCCACATATTCAGGTTCACTAAACTGACAGGCTTCAAAACAGAAGAGAATGTGTCCATTGGTAGGGATGTCGAGCTGTAAATGGAATGGAGGAGCAGTCAGCCCATTTAGGGGTGTCCATGGCAGGAAACACATTCTGGGCTCAAGCAGTAATCCCATCTCAGCTTCCTGAGTAGCTGCAACCACAGGTGCGTGCTACTATGCCCAGCTAAATTTTCTGTTGTTGAGAAAGGTTCTCTCTATGTTGCCCAGGTTGGTCTTGAACTCCTGAGGTTGGTCTTGAACTCTTGGGCTCAAGTGATCCTTTTGCTTCAGCTTCCCAAATTGCTGGAACTACAGGCATGAGCCATCTTGCCTGGCCAAATTTTATTTTTTATGTCACTTAAGTTTTATGTATTTTTTAAGGACATAGACAAGTCTTAGAAGGAGATCAACATGACATACTAGTTGGACTTTTCAAAAAAGTATAAATGCTTAGTGGCTTCTAGCTCTTCTAGAGTTTCTCTCTCTCTCTCTCTGTTTTAGACAGAGTCTGGCACTGTTGCCTGGGTTGGAGTGCATTGGCACAATCTTGGCTCACTACAGCCTCTGCCTCTTGGGTTCAAGCAATTCTCCCGCCTCAGCCTCCCAAGTAGCTGGGATTACAGGCACGTGCCACCACGTCCTGCTAATTTTTTTTTTTTTTTTTTTTGTATTTTAGTAGAGACAGGGTTTTGCCATGTTGGCCAGGCTGGTCTCGAACTCTTGACCTCAGGTGATCTGCCCACATCAGCCGCCCAAAGTGCTGGGATTGCAGGCATGAGCCCCTATGTCTGGTCTGAGTTTCTTGGAAGTGGTAGAGAATAGCAACATCTATGTAACTATCCTGTCCCTTCCGACTGCTATCTTTATTCCTTGCTGACATCTTGCATGTATCAACCTCTTGCACGTATCAACCTCTTGCACGTATCAACCTTCCTGGGCCATGGACTACTTAAAACTACTCTTTGTGTCAAAGTGGGTGGATGAATGGATGTGTGGATAGAAGAATGAATTAATCAGTAGATGAAAAGAGCTGTATCCAAGGAAATCACACACAAAGCTTGCATTAGAGAGCTAGTCTTTTCCTGTGGATAGACAAAGGACAACTAGTGAATCTTCATTATTAGGATGAAAATCCTATAAACTTTAATAGGAAATCGACTAACAATACCTGGTTCGTAATACATCTTTTTCTTCTAATTCTGAACATCTTTCCACAAAGATATATATGTGTATATTTGTTGAATTACTAATGTATTGATAAATTAGATCATTGTGACTTTTTAAAAATTAAAAACAGCAAGTATTTCTTCTTTTTTTTTTTTTTTTTTTTTTTTTTGAGACGGAGTCTCGCTCTGTCACCCAGGCTGGACTGCAGTGGCCGGATCTCAGCTCACTGCAAGCTCCACCTCCTGGGTTCACGCCATTCTCCTGCCTCAGCCTCCCAAGTAGCTGGGACTACAGGCGCCCGCCACCTCGCCCAACTAGTTTTTTGTATTTTTTAGTAGAGACGGGGTTTCACCGTGTTAGCCAGGATGGTCTCGATCTCCTGACCTCGTGATCCGCCCCTCTCGGCCTCCCAAAGTGCTGGGATTACAGGCTTGAGCCACCGCGTCCAGCCGCAAGTATTTCTTAGGCAACTATTATGTCCGAGGCAATGTGCTAGGTACTGGGAATAAAATCATAAGCAAGGCTTATATAGTCTTGACTTCACAGAATTTGCTGTTTTGTGAAGGGCTCTGACAATCTCAAAGGTAAAAAGGATGTATTATGATAACAGCTGTTATGAAAAAAATCAAGGTAAACATACTGTTAGAAAATGTAGCTGGGACCGGGCACGGTAGCTCATGGCTATAATCCCAGCACTTTGGGAGGCTGAGGCGGGCGGATCACCTGAGGTCAGGAATTCAAAAGCAGCTTGACCAACATGGTGAAACCCCATCTCTAAAAATACGAAAATTAGCCGGACATGGTGGCAGGCACCTGTAATCCCAGCTACTTGGGAAGCTGAGGCAGGAGAATCGCTTGAACCCAGGAGGCAGAGGTTGCAGTGAACCGAGATCACACCATTGCACTTCAGCCTGCAAGGGGACGAGAGTGAGACATCATCTCAAAAAAAGAAAAAAAAAAAAAAAGAAAGAAAGAAAGAAAACGTACGTGGAACCTAGAGAAAATATCTGTCAAGGACAGACAGCCATACTTGGAACTAGAAAATGGGTAAGACATAATCATGAGGTATATGGGCCATTTCAGGCAGAAGGAACGTTGTTCAAACACCTCTAGTGAGAGATGACACATGGCATTTTTGAGAAACTGTCAGGAATGTGGTATGGTGGGAGAGCAGAGTAAGGAGAAAGTGGCTATGACATAAGCAGTGTGGGGATCAGCAGAGCCTTGTCGGCAAGGTTCAAGGGCTTGGGCTTTGTCTTGAGTGCAATAATGTAGCCTTGAAAAATTTGCAGCAGGAAGGGATGACACAGGCAAGGGAGACTAGTTAGGAGGCTATTGAGTTATTTAATATGAGAAAGCAGTGGTAAAAGGGTGGACGTTATCTATTCTCTATTAGCCTCCTCAAATCCATTTCAGATAAACTTAAGTTTAAACAGAGTATTTGCTGTACAAATTCAACTTCAAATTCACCAGATCCCCTTCCAGCCCAATTTCCATATATCCCTATATTTACATACTTATCTTTGAGGCAGAATTGAACCTTTGAATAAAGCAGTGAAAATAAAAAGTTCAAAAATACATTTCTTATATATTTAGTTGGTGATGATTTGTAAATACAAAACCTGTATTCTTCTTTGTAGGACTACATTGAGTGTGCCGAAAAATTATACGATGCCAAAGTGGAGCGAGTTGACTTTACAAATCATTTAGAAGACACTAGACGTAAAATTAATAAGTGGGTTGAAAGTGAAACGCATGGTGAGTATTGAAATACCCTATTTTTCTACAAGATTTGTCAGTTATATGTTAATACTGAGAACAAACGCTGGGAGTCTTTTGTACATACATGGAAGAGCTCCTAGTTCAAAGTAATGATTGCTGCTACTTAAAATTGCTTTAGTATTTGTCTGCAATGTGGTTTTGAATAATTTTAATAATTTGAATGCTTTGCACTTTTCAGAAGTTCAGTCTTTTACATTTTCTCATTTCATTGGTAAAACCTTCAGGACAAACATAGTATTGTGATCATTTCATAAATTAATAACAAGCTGAGTTAATTTGATAAATTAACCTCAATATCTCACCCTAGTTAGTGAACAAAAACTAAGTTATTATTTTATTGACATTACTTTCAATGACCACATTATTATTTTCAATGACCACAGCATAGCATTTCATTTAATAATCAACCTATTTTTTAAAGATAGGCTGGATTTTCATACTTTATTATTCCTTTATGGACTGAATCTTATTAAAGTTATAACATTCTACCGTCAAAGAAATATATTTTCATAACATTGCTTTTTCCAAGGATGTATAGTATATCTCTTATTTTAAAATGTTCTTTAATTACCAAAATAATTTATGTAACAAAGGTAGTACCTTCCAGAAAAAGTACAGCTCTTTATTGGTAAGTCTCTGTCACAACTAAAAACTGAATTCCAGCTAATGTTCTGGTTTAGTGCAAAGCAAATAAAGAAATTTATTAATCCTTGCTTTGTTCATCAACCAATTCCAAAGCTACTAGTTGTTTCATTACCTAAGGGCTGGCCTTGATTTGTACTCTAAACATTGTACCTGCATTTACTGAGCCTAGCTATGCCTCAGAAATATGAGATAAATATATCTCGCACTTTAAATGCAAACTTTCAGCAGCATACACTTAGTCCTGGGACTAAGAATACAGTGTATAAAATTTCTTTTTATTCATTCATTCCTCATTATATTCATAGTGGGTTACTTTGATGTTTAGCCATTACATGTTTCAAATATAACACTTATAAATCAAGAGAAACTATGTAATTATTCCTTTTCTAAAAGCTAGGTGGGATTCTATTTAGTATATAATATAAGGGTATCAGATTGCTAACAATTTTTTCTATTTAGAGTAGTTATTTCTCTGTCTTCCTTTCTTGTGCAAATCTATGCATAATTACTCTAATTTTTCATAAGCATATGTACTCAATATTTATTTGAGGAAACCCTTTAAAATGTTGCCAGTATTCTAAACAACCCTACCCAGGTCTTGAAGCCCATATCCTCCACACAATACCAGAACCATCCTTTTGAAAGGCAAATCAGATCCATCATGACCGTGACCTTTCTTGTCTTTCAATGAATCCTGAGCAATTATTTTCCATCACCTTCAAAATAATACAAAATTCTTACCAGACATTCAAGCCTCTTCATTATCAGGCCCTTGCTTCCAATCTTGCCAACTTATTCTCCCCGACAAATACACCTTGCCCTTCCAGGCTTCTGTGCCTTTGAATAAATAGTCTCTGCTTTATGGAAGCTCTCCCTGCTCCCCCCTGTCCTTCAGCTAAAGCAGAACACCACAGAAAAAGTTGGGTGCCTTTAATCTGTGCTCTCACAGTGCACTGAGATCAGACCTCGATGTTACTGGTGGGTTACAACTGCTCTTCGGATGTTGACGCTTCTGTGCTGGACTGGGAGCTCAATGATGGCACAGGCTATGTCTTTCACATTTGTAATTCAAATATGCAGAATAGTGCATAGCGTCCAGCAACAATCTTGTTACTGTAGAATGAAGGAGGGTATTACCCTTTCAATGGATTGAAGTACTGTAGTAGCAAAAGGTGGCCTAGTCAATGCAGTAAAGGCATTTTGGTACCTACGAGCAGGGACTCTGGGGTTGTCTTCCTGGGTTGGAATCCTATTGCTATCATTTTCTTGTTGTGTGTCTTAATGTCTTTGTGCCTTAGCTTCATCAACAGGAAATGGAGACAATAATAATGCCTACCTCACAGGGATTATGTGAGGGTGAAACCAAAGATTGCATCTAAAGGGCTTAGAAAGTGCTGGACACATTAATTGCTCATAGGTTATTCTTAATATTCTTATTGGTGTTATTATGTGGTAAGAAAAAAGCTTCATACCAATTAATGGTCTTTTAAATCATTTAAAAAATTATATTAAAATAAACCTTTCTCCCCTCATTTTTTTTTTTTTTTCAAAAGGCAAAATCAAGAACGTGATTGGTGACGGTGGCATCAGCTCATCTGCTGTAATGGTGCTGGTGAACGCTGTGTACTTCAAAGGCAAGTGGCAATCAGCCTTCACCAAGAGTGAAACCACAAATTGCCGTTTCAAATCTCCCAAGGTATGTTGTCAATCTCCTGTTTAATTTAGAATTCTTCCTCAATAGTATTCCTTTGCAGGACTGTGATAGTTACATAGTAAACTCTGGATTCACCGTTTTTAACTCATTTAACTTCTTTTGCATTACCAATATTGTATGGTCAGTTGCTTTACAAAGCAAACTTTCTATTTTGCCTGTCATGCAGGCTATGAAACATCGCCAAAGGTGTCTTGTAAATTGGTATTCTTTAAAATACATTCAAAATGGAAAGAAGTGGCATGAATGTGTCTTAAGATATTATAATTGGAGGCCTATAAGAAAACATATGACAAAAGTGTATTTTTCATTTTTCGTTATTTTAACCATGAGGTCTGCACTTAAAATCATTTACTATCAATGATTTTCCTGAGTCACAGTAGGAAATGCGTTTTCTTTTACAAGGGGAAAAGCTATGTTTAGTAAAGGTATGCATTTCCAAGAATAAGCCATATGTATTTCTCCACTTAGTTCTGTTTTTGATCTAAAACATCTTATTACCAACCTTTATAAAACATATATTCTTGGGTTTTAAAACCAGTTTGTACACAGTAATCTTTGTACAGCAGAAACAACAAAGCTCTTGCAGTCAGGAATATTGTGTTAGGATTCCTGCCTTGCTTCACAGAAGCTGCATTCCTGTTTCCTGTGTTATTCTTTTCTCCTATTTTTTTTTTATTTTAAAAAGCATTACTATAGAATAACATTGTTTTAAACACTCTCCCTGCTGGTCCACACACCCTATGTAATGTAGCTGTAACAGACAGCTTGTAATGTAACATGCTATGGAATCTGGATCTCTGATGTCAATGTTAGTTCTATCATATTAAAAATTGGTAACATAATCTCTTCAGCATAACCCAGATGTGTAATTCTTCCCCTGCCCCAGTGAGACATCCTGTCTGTCACATCCCAGTCCCCATGTGTATCAGGCTCAATTCTGCGGACCTGTCTCACTAAGCAGATAGATTTCATGTATGTTCTTTCTGAGGATTGGACTCTAAATCAAAAAAGGCAACATTTCCAGAGAGAGAAGGACCTTCAGTTCAAGGACAGAGAATTATCTGTCCTCCCCATGTAGGATGTTTGTTCTTAAAAGGGGATATTACAGAAATGTTGACAAGTTTGCAGATTATAACATCACTAGGAGAAAGTTTATTGTACCTCAATGGTGTCTCTAAATCTATAAATGATATTCTCAAGATAAGAGCTACTTTTTTTTTTTTTTTTTTTTGCCCTGGTGAATTTGAAGGACATTATCAAATACCTTGCAGGAATTTTTATTTTTCCAAGACCTCATGCTTAAATTGTGTTTTTGTTGTTGTTGTTGTTGTTTGTTTTTTGAGACAGGGTCTCACTCTGTTGCCCAGGCTGGAGTGCAGTGGTGGAATCACTGCTCACTCTAGCCTTGACTTCTTGGGCTCAGGTGATCCTCCCACCTCAGCCTCCCAAGTAGCTGGGACTACAGGCATGTTCCACCACACCCAGCTATTTTATTTTTATTTTTTATTTTTAGTGGAGATGCGGTCTCGCCATGTTGCTCAGGCTGGTCTTGAGCTCCCAGGCTCAAGTAGTTTCCCTGGACCTCCCAAAGTGCTGGGATTACAGGCATGAGCCACTGTACCTGGTCTTAAATTGTGTAATTTTGTTAGTACTAGTCTGTATTTTACTTCTGAGAAGAGAAAAAAAACCTATAGCATTCATTTTTCACTTTAATGTTATTTAGTACCTTTTCATTACTTATTATAGAGACTTTTCAGTTAAAAGACTGAGTGCAAGGCAATGTTCCAAGTGCTAGACATATTAATTCACGTAATCCTCACAACAATCCTGTATAGCAGGGATTATAGTCACTCCCATTCTATAAATGAGGAAATGGAGGCACAGAGAGGCACAGTAACTCACCCAAGGTCACACAGTTATTTTAAACTCAAGGAATCAAACTTGAAGTCTTGGCTTTACCACTAAGATTTGCACCAATGCAACCACCGTTAGTAACTTGTCAGGAAAAAATCTGCAGGATCAACTGAGCAATCATTTATTGACCAAGTACAATATTCTTGTATGTGTTTGGTTAATAAGTAAAATGAAGTGGGATTATAAATAATTTTTTGTGACTTGACTTTCAGTGCTCTGGGAAGTCAGTGGCCATGATGCACCAGGAGCGGAAGTTCAATTTGTCTGTTATCGAGGACCCATCAATGAAGGTTCTTGAGCTCAGATACAATGGTGGCATAAACATGTACGTTCTGCTGCCTGAGAATGACCTCTCTGAAGTAAGTTACGACTGTCATTTTCACTACTGGGAAATAAGACTTTTAGGATACTGCTGATTCAGTTTTCATTGATAAACTGCAAGATTTCAGGGTATTGAGATATTACAGACTTACCTGCTTGTTAAATGATTTGACAAATATTTAAGGAGTACCTAGTACGAGCCAGACACCATTATAGTTGCTGAGATTGACTTAACTCAGTTTAGCATAATTTTAGTTGAATACTGATCAAGTTGGAATCCTCTCAAATGTCAGCTATGGAATTAAAAAGACATGAGTTTAGGTATTTTTGGTGTTCGGTCATGAATATAGTCTTTTATGTGTTATTGAAATTTTGCTAGACTGAGCATCTTTAGGCAGGTATGATGTGATACAGACCTGAGCCTTTGAGAATTAAAATGTATGGTCTCACTGTAATTGCACAAGAGGGTCTCCCTGCCTGCTGCACAGGAAAAATCAAGTCACTGAGGGCACAGCATTGTAGTAAAGAGAGTTTAATTGATGCGAAGCCGACCATGCCACCTGGGAGATGAGATCACTACTACTCAAATCAATCTCCCTGAAGGTTTGGAGGTTAGGAGTTTTCAAGGATAGTTTGGCGGGCAGGGGTCTAGGGAATAAGTGCTGTTGACTGGGTGGGGATGTAATCACAAGCGTGTGTAAAACTGTTCTCATGCACTGAGTCCACCTTTGGACTCTGTGGGGGCCACAGGACCGGTTGAGTCATGAGTCATGAGTCCAAGTGGAGTTAGTGTCAGAAATGTAAAAGTCTGAAAAGACATTTCAAAAGGCCAGTCTTAGGTTCTACAATAGTGATATTATCTACAAGAGTCATTCGTGGAGTTACAAATTTTATGGCCTCCATAACAATGATTGGTTAATGTTTACTATGCCTACATCGTGGCGGAATTCAGGCCTCTCTCATAATCATAACCGTGCGGTCTTTCATTAGTTTTACAAAGATGATTTAGTTTTGGGAAGGGCTATTATGATTCTTGCTTTACATTTAAACTATAAACTAAATTTCTTCCAAAGTTAGCTTAGCCTATGCCAAAGAATGACCAACAACAGCTTGGAGGTTAGCAGCAAGATGGAGTCAACTATGTCAGATTTCCTACTGTTGTAATTTCCAAAGGCAGTTTCATCCCTCCATGCTGCTGTGTCTCAAGTGAAAAGCAGAGTTTAGGGACTGCCCTGTGACTGATGTGGCAGGAGAAATGGACCAACACAGTGCAATGGGAAGACGGTGGGGGCCGTGCAAGCCAGACACCACCACTGTATCTCAAAGCCTGATCTTTTTTCAGTCGTTTTTCTGCTTTTCCTCCTCCTGAACTTGGCTCTTTGAGTTTGATCTGCAATCTCAGAGGCCTGGACTCATCTCTCTTCTCTATTCTCTCATTTAAAAGGAATAATAGGTGCCATTTATTTAGCACCTACTACATCCCAGGCCATGTGTTCTGAGCTTCATTTACATTATCTTGTTTGATATTTACAGCAAGCATGGGAGATAGGGAAGGGAGGTTGATAGAATTTAGTCAATTTTTCTGATAGACACATATGTGTAGATATGCATATTTGTGTGTATGTATGTGCACACACATATATGTATGTCAGCTACACTGAAAAGTTACAACTACACTTAAAAGTATTCGTTTTGTTTTGACTTGGACAATAATGAATATTTGCTGTGGAATAACAGGACAGTGGAATGAATATAAAGAAATAGACATGCCTACCATCCAAGGGACATTACTATGATTTAAAAACATGACTGTAAAGCTTTGGAATGACACTTTCTACATAGACAAAGACTACTAAATTTTAGCAATAACTTTCTTTCATTACATTTTCATCTAAATTGTTTTGACATGAGAAGCAAGAGAAATGTCATAACATTGGTACTATTAAATCTAAAGTATGACCATATAAAATATTGGTCCTCATATTAAATTTATTATTCACTTGATAATCTTCATAATAATCAGATTTTAGCATACAGCAATTAGTTTAACTTGAAATAATCTGCAACAGAAAAAGTAGCCCAGACAAAGTAAGCTAACAACATAGTTTTGTTCTTGCACTTACTGTCTGAATTTTCCTTTTCTGTAATAGATTTACCTAATAATGTTCGAATCTGACTATTATAAACCTACCTACTCTACAATCTTAAATACCTGCATAATCCTTCATAACCAGATAATGATGAGGAAGTTGGATCTCAGTGCACTAAATGAAAAAAAAATTCCAACAGGGTAAAATTATATTACAGATTAACCACAAAACTGGATAATTAACGCAAAAAATTCAAATTAGACTAAATTTGACTGTACAAATTTAGGTCCTTGATAAGAATACAAGTTGAATTTAATATCAGTAAAAAGTTGTTTAAGATTGAAGTTGAGCCTGAATTTGAGAAGAAATGTCCTTACGTAAGATTTCTAAACAGTGTTTATGAAAAATCTTCTTATTCTAAATTGAGAATCTGTGATCAATTCTCAGTATTCAAGAGCTGGTGAACTGGCTTTGTGAATTGTTTGTAGGCAGCGATGCTGCTGGAGAGAGAGATAAGGACTCTTCTGGCTGTGGAACTAAGGTTGCTTGCTTTGCCTTCAGGCATATCGAACTACAGCCTCCTGCACTTCAGTTGCCTCATCTGTTGAGAACAAGAAATTGATTTGATACAGTATGGGTAACTGTACTGGGAGATATTGATCACCCAAACCTTCGAGGCTGGAGCTCTGGGCTCCTTGCCTCAGGCCACATGGGGTCCCTTTGGTTTACTCCACTAAGCTCTGCAGACTTGACTTTATCTATCTTTCATGATGAGGAGATGGCTAGGAAACATTGATTTAAATGACCACTGGGCTCCTTTCTCCCTCTGATGGTCTCAGATTCTCAGGTTCCTTCACCTGTCTTTTGCTCCACTTTAGTTGTATCTGCTCATGGGTGAACAGAGAGTGGAATTGCCCTAAGATGCAAATAAATTATGCCTTCTCCTAGTAGAGCAAATTAAACATTGGATTTGTTAAAAAGTACTTGAACTATTCATTTTAATCATATTCTGTTTCAAGACTTCCAAGGACCGATTCATGTACTTGAACACAAATATCCAGGAAGGGATAAATTATAGAAAACTATGTATCTTTGTAGCTATTGTTTCATCTATCACTTAACCATATGATTCTAAATTATCTTTGAATTATTTTTACAGATTGAAAACAAACTGACCTTTCAGAATCTAATGGAATGGACCAATCCAAGGCGAATGACCTCTAAGTATGTTGAGGTATTTTTTCCTCAGTTCAAGATAGAGAAGAATTATGAAATGAAACAATATTTGAGACCCCTAGGGCTGAAAGATATCTTTGATGAATCCAAAGCAGATCTTTCTGGGATTGCTTCAGGGGGTCGTCTGTATATATCAAGACTGATGCACAAATCTTACATAGAGGTCAATGAGGAGGGCACCGAGGCTACTGCTGCCACAGGAAGTAATATTGTAGAAAAGCAACTCCCTGAGTCCACGCTGTTTAGAGCCGACCACCCATTCCTATTTGTCATCAGGAAGGATGACATCATCTTATTCAGTGGCAAAGTTTCTTGCCCTTGAAAATCCAACTGGTTTCTATTACAGCAGTCCCCACAACATCAAAGAACCACCACAAGTCAATAGATTTGAGTTTAATTAGAAAAATGTGGTGTTTCCTTTGAGTTTATTTCTTCCTACCGTTGGTCAGCAGATGACACTGGTGACTTGTCCCTTCCTAGACACCTGGTTGATTGTCCTGATCCCTGCTCTTAGCATTCCACCACCATGTGCCTCGCCCATTTCTAATTTCATTGTCTTTCTTCCCACACTCGTTTCTTCCCCATGACCCATCTGGAAATTATGGAGAGTGCTCAACTGGGAAGGAGAATGTAGAAGTAGCCCTAGGGATCCTTTTTGAAACTCTACAGTTATTGCAGATATTCTAGCTTCATTGTAAACAATCTAGGAAATAAGCCCAGCTGCTTTCTAGAAATAAGTGTGAAGGATAAATTTTTGTTGTTGACCTATGAAGATATTAGAGTTTACCTTCATACGTTTGATTTTAAATCAATGTATAATCTAGATGGTAAAAAATATAGAATTGGGATTGAGGACCAACCAAAATATCTCATTAATGCTTTCAATTGACAAATTTTGGCCTTTCTTTAATAAGACTTAATATGTACATAGTTTTTTCAAATATTAAAGATCTTTTAACTGTTGGCAGTTGTGATTTACAGAATCATATTTCATATGCTGTGTAGTTTATAAGTTTTTTCTCTATTTATCAGAATAAAGAAATACAACATACCTGTACAGTGTGATTGTTTTCCTCTGACCAATTGTAGGACAACTAGGGCTTTCTTTGTTTTCTAGGCAAAGCAAGCAAGCAAGCAAGCAAGAATTCTTTTATAATATGTTTGATTTGATACAATGTGGCTCATTTATTACACATAAAATTGCTTATACAGATACATAGATTGATTAATTTTAAATAGTAGGATTTAAATACATGAGGAAAAATGATTTGTATATATGAATATTTATAGTAAGCCATCTGTAATTTTATAAACAGAAGAAAAATAAATTGAGAATCATAAGATCATGGAACTTACTTATGAATTTGTAAACAATGAGAGCCCACTGAATTATATTTTCATCAAAAAAGACTTTTACCTGAATAGGAACCGTATAAATCAATGATAGCCTATTGCATGGCTCTGCAGTGCTTAATACCAGACCTTGCAGATACCTAATTTTCAACAAATACTGTGGAATCTAAAAATATGATATAAATGAGTAAATTTGACATGACTTGAAATATGTAGAAAATCTCTTGACCAAAATAATTTAACCACTAACCTGCAGCGCCCGAACTATTACACCTTTCAGGGACATTTATGGAGAGTGAATTTAAGTGGCATGTTTTGAGAGAGGAATTGATTTTTCTGATTACCGTTCCCATCTACTACCATTCAAAGCACGACCTTAGGAAACAGGTGATGGGAACATGTATTCAGATGGTGGCCATATTGTGTTGGGGGTTAGGTATCAACACAGGGACTTGGGGAGACCACAAACATTCACACCATAGCACTATAGACAAACTAAATACAAACTTTCCTTGCAATTTTGGTTGGTTGGTCTTGCCCATATGTCCACCTCATGTTTAAGGGTCCTAACTTATTCAGAGAATGGCTATATTGTGTAGTCATGATCTAGGCTTTAGATCATGAAAGTGGAACTTTCATAAGCTTGAAACAGCTTCTGAAACTGTGGTGCCTGTGGAATCATCGACCTTTTCTGTTGAATGTTGTCAAACATCAGGTTCAATGGTAGCAAATGTAGCATCTGTTCAGCTCCTCTCTTACCATTGAAATTCGTGCTTCCTGGGACAGGATTCATGTCTGACTTATTATCCTCACAGTCCCAGAGCAATACTTGATATATGGTAGGTGCTCAGTATATTTTTAGAATAAATATACTCATTAGTTTCAGAAACATGATTTGAGATGGAAAGACCACTTTAGTATAAGGCCATGTCACTGACCTTGTAATGGATTCTTTTCTATACAAAGATGACTTTTCATCTTTCAGGATCATAATTCTTTAATCTGTTTATTAACCACAGATATTTGCAGGGTTCTTCTCCTCTTTTTCAAAATTCCTTCTATATGTAATTCCATACAGTCACGTGGCTTCAATAATTGCTGATGACAACTACCTATATGCTTAACTTCATCCTGATTCACAATTGCCTCCTGGTAAATCCACCTGAATGTCCTAGAGTGAAACTAAGCATTTGTAAGAGGAAATACTCATTTCCTTGAGTTTGTTAGACAGTCTTTGGTGTTCATTTTGGTCCATTGTCTAAAACTCAAGCATGAAACATCAAGATGATCCTTGTATCTTCCTTCTTTTCCACAATGGAACTGTTTTTTGGTATTACCATGAAAACTACTCTTGAATATATCCCTTTTTCTTCTTTTTCATCAACACTGACCTTGTTGAGGCTGCATTTCTTCTCTAGATTGGTCTTGTATCTGATCTACCTGTCTCTTGTGACTCATACTTTTCTCTGACTTTTAAACTTAAAGTTGTGAAGATATTCTATGTTTTCATCTATAAATGCCAGTTTTCTACCTAAAACACAGATCAGATTAAGTTCATATTCTTATAAAACACTGACAGCTCTTCACCCTCTCAGAATAGAGTTTAAACTTCCTAGTACGATATTCAAAGCCTTCCCACAATGTTACTCTATCTTCCTTTTCCTATTTGTTTTTGCCACTCCCTGCCAAAGACTCTAACCTGGAGGTGCCTTGTACTATTTGGAAACCAAATCCACTACTCTCACATTGCTTAGCTTGTCCCATCTGACTGGGATGCTCTCTCTATCTTTGTTTGATAAGACTCGTTTAATTGTTCAAGAAACTGGCCATGTTCATGTTCTCTGTACAGCTTTCCACTCAGCTGGACTCAAAGAATACATTGTGCATCCTTGCGTGAGAGCTGGGTTCAGATTTCTTGCCATGTCCTGTTTGTGTGTGTGCATGTTTATATGTGTATGTGTGTGCATGTGTGTGGAGTGGTATCTCACTAGATAATAAACTCTTTAAGGACAGAAAATGGCATGTGGTAGGTATCCCTTTCTCATTTTAAATGAAAAAACTCCCTTAGAGTCCTAAGAAAGAAACAAAATCAGAGTACAAGTGCAGACTCTATCCAGCCCTAATTCCCACCTCCACCACCAGAGGCTCCTGAGAACTTTCTGTGTCCTGCTAGTCACATGCCAAAGCCCGTATGAAGGCATAATCCGGATTTCTGAGGTGGGAGAAGAAGCACTACTGGATCTTCGGTTATTAGAGGGGTAGGAAGAAGTGTGTTTCATTCCTCTCTCAATGCCCAGGCGAAGCATTACTGTCATCATCTTCACCATCATTTTCTTCATTGCCATTCCTGCTTCATCACTTATAAAACACTTTCCCAGGCTTCATCTCAATTGCCAGAACACTTGTGTAAGGTGGGAGTTACTCTGATGATTATTGTTATTCCTATTTCGTAAGAAAAATAATGTTCAGGCCGGGCGCGGTGGCTCACGCCTGTAATCCCAGCACTTTGGGAGGCCGAGGCGGGCGGATCACAAGGTCAGGAGATCGAGACCACGGTGAAACCCCGTCTCTACTAAAAATACAAAAAAAAATTAGCCGGGCGCGGTTGTGGGCGCCTGTAGTCCCAGCTACTAGGGAGGCTGAGGCAGGAGAATGGCGTGAACCCGGGAGGCGGAGCTTGCAGTGAGCCGAGATCGCGCCACTGCACTCCAGCCTGGGCGACAGAGCGAGACTCTGTCTCAAAAAAAAATAAATAAATAAATAAATAATGTTCAGAGAGGCAAGGCAATTTCCCAGGATCATGTGTGCTGTTTCCATCAGAACATGCTCACTTGTGCCTCAGCTGTGCTCAGAGTCCTCTCATCTCATGCCCCAGATGTCACATGGCTCACTTCTTCCCTGGCATTCCTACTGACTGATCAAGCATCGCTGATGACCTCAGATTTTCCTGGAACACCACACCTCTTACAAACTTGGACAAGTCCATAATGGTTATGTGTTCTTATGTTTGGGTCGTTTAGACATTTAGGTGATTTCCCTTGGCTTGATATTGCTTATAATAATCTTCCTGAGAGGTTATATAACAAGAATAATATTGCAAACTCTCCAAATAATAAACTCTTAAGTATGAACTCACTGAGAGAAAAGGCAGCTTCTGCCCCCTTTGTAATCTCTGGCACATTGTAGACAACTTCACTGACTGATTGATGCTAGTTATCCAGGGAAAGGCAGTATATGTATCTTTAATCATTTGGACATTTCTTGACACGAATGTTTTATTTCTATTCCCGCAGACAACCCTAGAATGTGTGAAAACCCATGGCTAGAATAGTATTTATAAACATAAACCTCCTCTTAGATATCAGCAGCACCTTCAAAAAAGAAAGCCACAGAAGTCTTACCTAATAAAACAGGTAACAGCCTGGCTAACAAAACTTAATTGCATAGTTGGACATTCCTTGATACTCTTTGTTCCTTGTCTATAGCATTGTGAACCAAAACAAGAATTCTGTTGTCCTTGAAATATAAGAATACTTTAGTGAAACTAAAGTGACTAATAGTTTGACTCTAATGAATGATGTATAATTTAAACAAAGCAAAATAACCTAACTCTATATTATTAGTTCTTTGAGAAGAAAGAAAAAGTGATCAGAATGGAAAGGAAAATGTGGATGGAACAGAAATTCTTTCTAGACATTTGAAACGCAATCTATTTTACATTATACTGTTCTCCCACCCCGTGGTTGTGCCTCTTCAAACCATACCCTTCAGTGTGACTAAGAGTCTTAGTCTCAGGCTAGAAGCAGTGGTCACAATTTCCACAGGTATAGCAGGGAGATAAATGTGATAAGTAAGGGCAGATGAGCTATGGACGTGTGAAGCAGGGGTTTCTACACCAGTCCTGAAGTTTGGGAAGACTTCCTGGAGGAAGGGATGCTGTGGCTCAGATGTGGAACAACGAGTAGGAGTAGGAGGAATGGGAGGAGAAGGAGAGAGGGTTCCAGTGGATGCAAGAGCATGATTCAGGGCCCACAGTGAAAGACCACAGGCTCCTCGGACTCTGCAAGGATGTAGAGGGCATAAGCACAGTGAAAGGTGGGCTGCGGAGGGGCAGCAAGCAGGCCACAGAGGGCCTTGGACAGTAGGATGAAGAGTTTGCTGTGGTTCTAAGATGACTGCAAAGGCATTGAAGGGCTCTAAGGAGAGGAGTGAACCTCTCTGGTTTGAATTTCTGAAGGCGTATGTTTGCTGATTTCTGGGTATGGGGCTAGAGTGTTACGAGACTTGACAGGGAGAACTGGACAATAGTCCAGGTGAGAAGTGATGGTGGCCTAACCCAGAAGATGGATCTTGGGAATGCACATAGTGAATGAAGGTGACAGATTTGGGAGGCAGCCTGACTGGTCAGGACTTTGTGAATGACTGAACGAATGTAAAAGAGGAGGACTTCTCAAGTTTCAACTTCACAATCTTTAAACAACCATAACATCACCATCCAGAGCAGAGGGGAGGGGATGACAGAAGAAGGGGAGAAGCTGGATGGCAGGGGCATCCCGCAAGGCCACTAGAGCTGTTATTGTAACGCTTATTTACTTTTGAAATAAGCACTCCTTTTGAAAATCAGATTTAGGGATACCCAAAAATGCACACAGAAAGAATTTATGTATATAATTTTAAGAAGTTCAAAGAGTTCCTGAATCCCATTCACAGATTCCCTAGGTTACAAATCCCTGTCACTTATACCTAAATTAGGGCATACCGGATGGGAGCCATCCATTGTAGCATAAAGAAAGCCAAGTGTAAGAGCCATGGACCACTAGATAGATGCAGTTTCTATGTGACTCGGGCTCTAGGGGTGACCATGTCCAGTGATCTGTGCCTTTAAACATCCTGTACAATAGGAAGAGATGCACCACCTCACTCCTAACTATTAATTAGAGTCTTTATAGATAATAGACTTTATAGGCAAGAGCAACCTGTAAATGTTTCATTAAAGATAATAGCATAGATGTCATTGACCACACCCAGCCACCTCTTTGCAAATAACCTCTGGTTCTGTGACTAGACATTTAGTGAATATTAACCTTTTAAAAAGTGTCTGTTCCTTGGGTCTATCAGTGAACAGTGTCTCTAGATGCATCAGGGTCTCTGAGAAGTTGATAGCATTTATTCTTTCATTATGAATTCCTTTTTTTTTCCCTCTTCCTCCTTGAATCCAAATCCTCCTTAAGACTGTAGATGAGAGAAGTCAGGTTCTTCAAACTGCTGGACGACCTGATTTAAGGTGTGTTTCTTTGAGCCTAGAGAAGATTTTAATATTCATTTTATAGTTCACCTCTCTCCAGAGCAAGATGAATACTGTCCCCTTCTCTCACTCCAGTGTTTCCACACAAGTCCTTAGCTCCTCAATGAGTGGTCCCCCGTCTCCTGTCTCTGTTTTAAATGGCTCCTTTGAGTGAGGTGAGTTGGCTCTCTGAAAGAGCTAGGTCTTCTTGAGAATATAGACCATGCATCCTGGATGTCTCTCACTAACGTCAAGCAATTTTTTAAATTTCTGCCTTAAAAGAATTATTCAGAAGCAAGTTGCTTAATTTTTGTGTATATGTGTATGTTTGAAAGATCTTCTTGATACTGATTTCTATTTTTAATGCATTGTGGTCTGAGATTGTGCTTGTTATAATTTCAATTTTTTTAATTTATTGAGACTTGCTTTATGATCAAGCATGCAATTGATCTTAGAATATGTTCTATGTGCAGATGAGAAGAATGTGTAGTCTGTGGTTGATTGGTGGAGCATTCTGTGCGTGTCTATTAGGTCCAATTGGTTGGGTGTCGAGTTCAAATACAGAATTTCGTTGTTAGTTTTCTGTGTCAATGATTGGTCTAACAGAGTCACTGGGGTGTTGAAGTCTCCCAGCATTATCGTGTGACTGTCTAAATCTTTTCATAGGTCATGAAGGGCTTGTTACGGATCTGGGTGCTTCAATGTTGGGTGAATATATATTTAGGATAGCCAAGTCTTCTTGTTGACTTGAACCCGTTATCATTATATAATGCCCTTCTTTGTCCTTTCTGAATGGTGTTGATTTAAAATCTGTTTTATCTGATATAAGAGCAGTGACTCCTATTCCTTTTTTTGTTTTTTGTTTGCATGGTAAATCTTTCTCCATCCCCTTACTCTGAGCCTTTGGGTGTCCTTACATGTAAGATGGGTTTCTTGAAGACAACAGACAGTTTGGTATTGCCTTTTTATCCAGTTACCATTCTATGCCTTTTAAGTGTAGCATTTAGACCATTTATATTCAGGGTTAATATTGATTTGTGAGAGTTTTATTTTGTTATTGTGTTTACATCAGGTTGTTTTGTAGGCTTGATTGTGTAGTTGCTTTATAGTGTCTCTGGGCTGTGTGTTTAAGTGTAGTTTTATGGTAGCAGGTGTCATTTTTTCATTTTCATGTTCAGCACTCTCTTAGGACCTCTTGTAAGGCTGGTCTAGTTGTAATGAATTTCCTCAGCATTTGCTTGTCTGAAAAGGATTCTATTTCTCCTTCACTTAGGAAGTTTAGTTTGGTGGGATATGAAATTATTGGTTGGAATTTCTTTTCTTTAGGAATGTTGAAAATAGGCCGCCAATCTCTTCTGACTTGTTAAGGTTTCTGCTAAGAGTTCTGCTGCTAGCCTGATGGGGTTCTTTTTGTACATGACCTGCCCTTTCTCTCTAGCTGCCTTTAAGATTTTTTTTCTTTCATGTTTTCCTTGGTGAATCTGATGACTATGTGCCTCAGAGACGGTGGTCTTGTATAGTATCTCACCAAGGTTCTCTGTGTTTCTTGAATTTGTATGTCAATCTAACAAGATTGGGGAAAGTTTTGTGGACTATATATTCAAATATGTTTTCCAAGTTGCTTACCCTCGTCCCTCTTTCAGGAATACCAATGAGTCTTAAATTCTATCTCTTTACAAAATCCCATATTTCTTGGAGGTTTGATTCATTTTTAAAATTACTTTTCTTTATTTTTGTCAGGCTGCATTGA
This sequence comes from Macaca thibetana thibetana, assembly GCF_024542745.1. Classification (NCBI taxonomy): domain Eukaryota; kingdom Metazoa; phylum Chordata; class Mammalia; order Primates; family Cercopithecidae; genus Macaca; species Macaca thibetana. The sequence continues at coordinate 16,304,605 of NC_065595.1, read as the reverse complement.
TTTAAAGAACTGGTGCTTGAGCTCTGAGATTCTTTTCTTGGCTTGGTCTATTCTACTCTGCTGTTAACACTTCTAATTATATTATGAAATTCTTGTAGTGAATTGCCCAGTTCTAGAAGTTCAGTTTGGTTCTTTCTTAAAATGTCTATTTTGTCTTTCAGCTCTTGGATTGTTTTACTGGGTTCTCTGGATTCCTTGCTTTGGGTTTCAGCTTTTTCCTGAAGCTCAATGAACTGCCTTGACAGCCATATTCTGAAGTCGATGTCTGTCATTTCAGTCATTTTAATCTGCTTAAGAACCACTGCTGGGAAGCTAGTGGAATCATTTGTAGATAAGGGGATACCTTGCATTTTTGAGTTGTAGAGATCTTCAGCTGATTCTTTTTCATCTGAAAGGGCTGGTGTTTCTTTAACTATGGCATAAGTTGAGTATAGTCAATTGGCTTTATTTCTGGATGCTTTCAGAAGGCTAAGTCTCTGTACAAGACCTTTATTTGTGGTTGGATTCTTGCCCTGAGTGTCATGGGAATGTCTATTGGAAGAATAATTTTTGATGTGATTTGGGCTGTGATCCAGTGGATGTTGCTTAAGAGTGATGGCTAGCAGATAGGCCCTTACTCAGTTGCATGGCTATTTTGTGTTTCCACGTGTTAGTAGCCATGCTCTGTGGTGGGGATGCAGAGAGATGACCCCCTCACTAGGTTCACTCCTGGGCCTCAGGAGAGCCCCCTCCAAACACTGGTACTGTGTCTGTGTTTTTTTTATTGGGTTAACAGGGCTGTGGGGCTCCCTCAGGCAGATGCCATGGCTAGGAGATAGGCCACACTCTTTCTGGTCTGGTCTTATATAGGGAGGCACATCCTGTTCCCATGCCAGTCTGCAAACCCATGAGTCTCACCCCTCTCAGTATTATGAGAGTGGGTGGGGTGTCCTTCTCCAATTGAGTGTTAGCCATAGATTACTGCAGCCCTGGAGTGCCAGGACTGGCCTGAAGCTCTGTCTTCTGGACCCTTGGAGTCAGGCAACAGATGTGAAGTGCCCCCTGGCCACAGGGAAGTACTCAGGTGGAGCCACTGGTAAAACACTCTTACTAAGTAGTGAAGGCTGTGTTGTGCACCTGCTTCTGTGGGAGTGGCCAGGCAGCGTCCCTGGGGGGGTCTGTCAGGCATGAGAGCCTGCAGAACAGAAGTACCCCAGTCCTGCTGGGAAACTGGCCCCACTCTCTCTTGGCCCTGCAGTCAGTCAGCTGGGGCTAGAGCTACTCAGAGGGAGATGGGGTCCCCTTGGGGATTGGCACCTCTGACATCTTGCTGCTGCAGCTGCAACATGTGCAAAACTCCCTGGATTCTGCCCAGGTTGGAGCTGGGTCTCTGCCTACTCTCCAGGGAGCTCCTCCTGCCAGCTCAAATGTTTATAAGGGGCATGAGATCTCTTGTAGCTAAGATCCCAGAGGTCTGTGGCAAGAGTGGGATGCCCCTCCATCCCTACACTCACCCCTTCCCTAGAAACTGCTCAGGCCTAGAAACTAGCCCTAGCATTGAGCAACCCCATGCAGGGTTCCTAGCTTCCTCCTCTTCAGGCTTGGTGTCTGCATCTTTTCTCTATCAACTGTTGGTGTTGCTACTCCAGAGATCTCCTCAAAGTATGTCGGTTTACTGAATATTTTGTTCTCTCTTCGTGGGGGCAATGCCTACTGGCTGTGTTAACTGGCCATTTTGTCTCTATCTGTCAAATTAGAGGGAAAGGTGCTGGAAAATTAGAGGAAAATTGGCTCTTAGAATTCTGAATTTGGTGTTTTCTAGATGTGTGGACTTGAGCAAGTCAGGTAGCCCTCCTAAGCTCCCTTCAGTTTCTCCACTTGTAGGATTTGGGGGCAGATCCTTTTCTTTTCAAATCCATGACTCCTCTTTGGGTTAAATCTATATTTCTTAGAAGGGCGAAGGAAGATAACATTATTGAGTGACTTTTCTCTTTGGAGGCTGTCGATTCATTGCCACATTTAACAAACACTGTAGAAGTGTAAGGTATCTTCTATTATCCCTAGTTTATGTATACAGGTGCAGAAAAGTTAAGTAAGTTGCCACATACATAGCAAAAGACAGGTTTTGTATTAGAACTCAAATTTGTCTGATTTAAGCTTTCCATTATAAGGACCCATGACTGGGCATTTCAACTGATTGTCCCTACAGCAGAGCAAACACGCTTCTGGGATTCTGTGGGTCTCATTAGAATGATTCATATGAGTTAGCAAGGGACAGGCTTCTCAGTTGAGTGAAGAGGAAAAACCAATAAGTCGGTATTTTGCAAGCTCTTAGAAATATGGCCATGCCTTTACCTTTATTTATATTTTCTTGTGACTTGAACCCTATCTGACCCCCAATTTTCCTTCTCTCCCATTTCTTCCCAGTTGCGTGACCTTCTAGTCCCGGGACAACTAGGCAACAGAGACACATGGTGTCTTAGAGGCTTTTATTTCTGTGTTGATGTGACCAGAGTGTTAGCTTTCCAAACAAGTGGTAAAATTTCTGGTCTCTGCGAAATGTCAACCACCCAGCCAGTCAAAGTATTTAAGCTGACTCTTGTCTGTGTAGTAATTCTTAAGGCAGTTTTATTGGAACCACATCCCTGTGCTGAGAGAGTTGCTGCAGGGCCTCCGGATGCTGGCAAGACACAACGTAAATTAAATCTTTCAGAAGAAAGGATTATGACTTTCCCATTCATATTCTCACCCAAACCCAGCAACCACAAGTTTTCCTTTTCATGTTGTTTTTTTTAAAGGAATCTTTCATAATGAGTGTCTTCCCCGTTTTAAAACCTGCAGGATGAACAAGGCATTTTCCTGTTTTCCTCAGACTTTTTGACTTTGCTTGACTGAGATGCTCCATTTGCATCAACAGCAGAGGGCAGAAACACTTTACTTCTGATACTTTAGGAGCTCTCTGGAGCTATGATGTGACGTAAGACAGAAATACAGCCACCAAAAGATTTGTTCCCTGCTGTATCCAAAGACCTGACCGGGTGTCTCAAGCAGGGCCAGGAATAGGGTGAGGCAAAGGAGGCTGCTAAGGTGCAAACCTTAAGGAGACACTGACTCTCACGGTACCAGCCCTGTACTCTATGACCTTGAGTGTTACTGCCTCCTTAAATGTTATACAAAGTGTGACTCATTCTTAAAGAGAAGCTCACTCTCGGCATCTCAGGGCCCTGCAAGGACAGAGTCCACACAGTACAGCAGGGACTCCTTAGGGTCTCCCCTCATCTTAGTCCCAGCACTAATCCCAAGGGGCCATAGACCCCACCGTGGTTCTTTAACGCAGCAGCCACAGGCAAGGAAGGGAGATGCAGAACACGGTACATGGGCTCCCATTGCCTGATTCCATCTGCAACTGACTTCAGTGCAGGCGCCAGGCAGCAGCAGCGATGTTGAACTTCCCGAGTTGTTATCTAGCCTTATTCCTCCAGACAGTGCCCAGTGCAAGGGAGGATTCAGTGAATGGAGGAAGGCAGGAATGAAGGAATGTTCTTCCTGGAATTCTCTCACATGGCTTTGTGTTAGCTCTCTGAAGAGACTCAGAGTTCCAAAACCCTAGTTTGGCTGTGAGCAACCACTTCAGAAAGGCATTAAGCCCAGGTGTGCTCCGCCAGTTCCAAAAACCTTAGACCAGGAAACTGTCTCTCAGTGAGTATTTGAAGATGACTCCAAAGAAGAAAGTAGAATATTCATTCTATAGGATGATAATATGCTTAGTTATATTTTTCCCCACCTTAAAAATATAGATAAAATAGTATACTCCTTTATTTATGTTGATGGCACTGCCAACCCACTGTGAAAGGATGTGCACTTTGAGATGTTTTTCCAATGGGAAATGGGGATGGGAATTCGCTTTGGCTGGTGCATACTTACCCTCTCCTTTAGCACCTTTTGTGTACTTCTGCAAGATGCAGTGAGGTCATGTGTCTATTGGAATCAAAATCATAACATTGTCTTTTTTGTTACTACTCTGACAAAGGGAAGTAAACTAAGCTAACAATAACAACAGCAATAGTAACAAAATGGCCATACTTGACCACCATTTGCAGGCACTGTCCTGGGAACCCCGTAAATATCACATGATTTAATCATTGCACTAATCCTATAAGGAAGCTGTTATTTAAGCACTTTTCCAGAAAAGGAAATAAAGGCCAAAAGATCTTAGGTAACTGGCCATAAAATTAGAATATGGCAGAGTTGGAAATGCATTTGGTTATAAAATCTGCATTAGTTTTGCTTCCCCAAAGTCCCTCTCTGAGCACTTATGTTGACAAAATAAAAGTAAGTCTTGCCCTAATTTGAAATAAACTGTTAAATAGTGGTGTTTCAATTTATATTTTTGTTGTTGTTGTTGATGTTTGCCTTTGTATTCCAGGTGCAGGTAGAGAAAGACGCTCTTTCAGTGCAGCAAATGCACAATTCTGCTTTCATGTCTTTAAAGAAATGAGTTATGGCCACACAACTGAGAATCTCTTCTTTTGTCCCTTGACTGTCCTGTCTCTCCTGGCTGTGGGGCTCTTTGGAGCCAGAGGCAACAGTGTATCTCACAGGGAGAAGGTGCATCGCAACACACTTTCAGTCATGTCTAGAAGACAATCAGGTTACAATTTCAAACATTGTCATGATATGGAGATTTTATGGATGCTGGGCTCTGTAAACACAAGAGAAGGTCCACTCTCGCCTAAAGTTTCCTAGGAAATTGCCTCCTTCAAAAAAGGGTGTAAAAGGTAAGAGTGTCCCCAGCTTTCTTCTGTGGAGCAGTTGAAGAAGGGATAGCCAAGGCTGGAAGGAGGAGACACACTCAATGAGGCCAACCTGGCCCATGGAAAATTGGGAGTCCCCAGCTCCATCCCTTCCTGTACATTCTTAGCTCCCAAGTGCCATCCTGCTATGAGTCAGCAGCCCAAAATGCTTCCCAAAATTCAGGCCCTTTTAACTTCCTCTCTTCTACTTCCTCTTATGTGTTCCGTTTTCTCAAAACACAATCTGGGTGCCAGGTGGACTGAAATTAATGTGTTTTAACACACAAGTGGATAACTCAAGTCAGATGATAAGTATACAATGTTCAGGATTGTGCAAAATTGTGCTCTGTGCATCGTAAATGACCAGCGCCTCTAGCACCCAGTACTAAGGAGCCTTTAAAAAACTATTTTTGCCCGTTGACTAAATAATTGCTGGATGAATAAACAAATGACTACAGATCACATAAAGAATATTTCACAAGGCTTCTGTCCCCAAGAGGCTCATAATCTAATGAAAGAATTTACAATCCACACAATTACACTTCTAAGAGTAAATAGTGCTGCAACTCAGTTGAGAATTTCAAGTGAGTGGAGAAGATATTTCTTAGTAGGGATCTTTCAATTTGCCTTAATTATCTCTCTACTTCATTTTAGAGGGAATAATTAACTAGCGGAACAAGGCTTCTCCCAATTTGGGTTTTAAACTGGAAGTTAATTGAGAAGCTGTAATAGAATACGGCATCTAATGTTATTTTTAAAAACAAGAAAAATTGGCCAGGAGTGGTGGTTCACGCCTGTAATCCCAGCACTTTGGGAGGCTGAGGTGGGCGGATCACTTGAGGTCAGGAGTTCAAGACAAGCCTGGCCAACATGGTGAAACCTTGTGTCTACCAAAAATACAAAAATTAGCCAGGCAAGGTAGCAGGCACCTGTAATCCCAGCTACTCGGGAGGCTGAGGCAAGAGAATCGCTTGAACCCAGGAGGCAGAGGTTGCAGTGAGCGAGATCGCACCATCACACTCCAGCCTGGGGGACAAGAGTGAGACTTCGTCTCAAAAAAAAAAAAGGAAAAGAAAAATTAAATGTAAAAGCTGTTGTGTGTTCCATTTGTTTCTCTTTCCGTGCATTCGAATAGCTCCTGAGTGACTCACTCATAATATGTGTTTGGTAAGTATATATTTGTGGAGACAGAGACATAGTTGAGAATGAGGAAGCTGTGGGAATCTTTGCAATCATCTTGGGATGTGGACGCATGGGGTAGAATCGCTGTGTCCTCACCCCCTTTCTTCATCGTGAGAGACTGGCTGGAAGCCTTGGCTGCACTTGTGCTGCCTCAGGTTTTGCAACCAGAGATATGGTGTGGCCTGCAGTGCTGCGGGCACAAGTCAGGCAGAGAGTCTGGAGTGGAAATAATTCTTTGTCTCTGACAGCCAAGCGGGCTGGGTAAGAACAGAACCAAATAATATAAACTTTCCCTTCTCTTCTTCCCATGCAAAATGAAGAAAAATTCTCATATTTTTCTTCTTAATGATTCTTCCCCAAAACATTCAAAGATTGAGCCAAATGCTTAACATTGCAGGCTTAATTATTGTACTTTTCTTTTGATGGTGGCAGTAATGGAGCTGATGAAGAAGATGATGATGATGATGACGATGATGACGATGGAAGCAACAGCAGGGAGCGCCATTCACGCATTCTCTAGATTATGGAACAGTGTTGTGTCTTCTAACACTTAGGAACCTTTCAAAAACATTCAGACAGATCTAAAGGTTAGAAAGGTGTTCCTCACATTGAGCTAGTGTCTACCTCTCTATAACTATTGCTCCATTATAATTTTCTTGTTCTTTAAAGACACATGCACACCAAGCTCTCTTTCATGTTTGTTTTAATATCGGTTATTATATGTGTTCTGTATCTGCTGCCTGTGTATTTCATTTCTATTCTTAAGAACTACACAAAACACGATAAAAGCACTCAGTGTTTAAATATTTGAAGAGATCTGCAGGTTTTTGATTTAGCTGTTCTCTGATAGAGACCTTAGGAAATTACGCTTATACCTCAAGTAAGCCAAGTAGTTGTGTATTAGTCCATTCTCGCACTGCTGTAAAGAAATACCTGAGACTGGGCCAGGCATGGTGGCTCACGCCTGTAATCCTAGCACTTTGGGATGCCAAGGCTGGCGGATCACCTGAGGAGTTTGAGACCAGCCTGGTTCAACATGGTGAAACCTTGTCTCTACTAAAAACACAAAACTTAGCCTGGCGTGGTGACGGGCACCTGTAATCCCAGGTACTCGGGAGGCTGAGGCAGGAGAATTGCTTGAACCGGGGAATTGGAGGTTGCAGTGAGCCCAGACCGTGCACTGCACTCCAGTCTGGGTGACAGAGCAAGATTCCATTTCCAAAAAAAATTACCTGAGACTGGGCAATTTCCTTTTTTAAAAAAGGTTTAATCGGCTTACAGTTCTGCAGGCCGTACAGGAAGCCTGGCAGCATCTGCGTGGCTTCAATTATGGTGGGAGGCGAAGGGGAAGCTAGCACTTCGCATGGCCCGAACAGGAGGAAGAGAGGGTGAAGGGGAAGGGGCCACGCACTTTTAAACAACGAGATCTCCTGAGAACTGTATCACAAGAACAAAACCAAATGGGAAAATCCACCCCCATGATCGATCCAATCACCTCTCACCAGGCCCTATCTCCAACACTGGGGATCACAATTTGATGTGAGATCTGGGTGGCGACAGAGATCCAAACCATATCAAGTTGCCTTGTGACTACAGTACTACAGGAAACATGTTAATAGTAGTGAAGAAACATCATATCAGCTCCTGGAGTCTCAAAGGGATACTGTGCACAGCAAATCAGATAATATTTGTGAAGGTAACCTGAAAATAATTACCGATTATGTGAATTCAAGTCACTATTTGTATATGGTCAGGGAATAATAAATAATATTAACTGCCTGCAAATGATATTAAAATGCATTCATTTATCCATTCAATATTTATTCATCCTTCATTCATCAAATATTTATGAGGTTCCTACTATGTTTTACAACTAGCAAAGCACAGATGAACAAATTTAAGTGAAACACAAATAAGCAAGCCCGAATTGGTTTTAAAACATCTTTTTAAACCTTCAGTTTGCTTTTTCTATACCATCATAGATTGGGTTGCCTATTCTAAAATTTCAAATAATGGAATAATATAGCAAATACTTTTTCTTCTGTCCTGTTTCTTTATACCCAGTATATAATTTTGAGGTCAATGTGAAAGACAATTAAGCAAGCCTGAATTTATTTTAAAACCTTTTTAAACCTTCAGTTTGCTTTCTCACACAAGGGTTATAATGGTGAATATACATATATATGAGTTAATGCCTACCTCCCATTCTTAACTTTCCGACACTCAGAACACTGCCTAAGAGCACTTGAAGGATTTTGTTTTCAAACTCACTTTTCTTCTTTAAAATAATATGATTTTTTAAAAAATGAGGAACAAAAGAAAGAAACAGAAAAAAGACAGGTGGAATGAATAACAGAAAATTCATAAAAATGTAAAAAGTATATCATTTATGGCAAGAAAATGGCCTGCTATGTCACTATCTGGTCTTTTGGCGTAACATTTGCAAAGCCTTTGAAAATGGTTCTTTGTTTTCTATTGTAGGTGCTCCACTTGGATGAATTAACAAGAACTTCAAGTTCTTCAAATGAGGAGGTAGATATTGTTTCTGCTTTCATTTTTACTTCGATTACAGCAGTCCATCTTCAATCCATGAGGATTAAATGTTTACAGAAATAAACAGTATTTCTTCTAGTATTTGTCCTTTGTGTCTAGAATGTAGACATATACACAAACTCCTACTCTGCTTCTTTAAAAGGATTCATCATGTTGAGATTTGAAATAAGAGGTGACAAAGTAAAAAACTCAAATAGTTAAGCTGGACACAATGTGCCTTGAAGAAAAAGAGCTATTCTCTCCCATGAACAGTAAGTGCAAAAGGGAGATTATTCTCACAGACATTTCATAATGCAATCCCAAAAGCCACCCCGAAGGTGGAATTGCTTCAAACAGTCCCTAGATGATAGTGGAGTGTTCAACAAATACAAGGATCAAAAAACATAGATGAATATGGGAATGCTAGCCACAAAGAGACAAATATATCATACTTTGAAATTGTAACTATATAAAGATGGTTTGACTTTATGAGTTTTATTGATATATGTTAATTTCTGGGGGAAATGTATAACATATACCTTCATTTGTCTACAGCCATCTGTCACTTCATAAAAGATGTGGGCTTCCCCAGTATCATCCATGGTGGGGGCTGATAAGACCAAATTTTATGGCTCGTAATTCTTATTAAAACACACAGCAAGTACATATTCCTGATGTCAACGGTACTAAAATTAATACCTCAGTATTGTTTGCTCTGGGCCAGCTGGTGGGGAAGATAGGATGAATTCTGTCTAAGGCAGGGATGTACCAAGTCACCCTTTACTTCTCTGTGATTGTAACACGTTGCTCTGACGTCTGCTCTCCACGTTTATTCAGATGGTCAGGCTGCACATTTTGGTGAAAAGCAAGAATTTAAGTTACTTATTGCAAACTGGAAATAAAGTCAGGTAATGAGAAATAACAGCAATGGACAATATAGAAAGGAACTGGCAGGCAGGTCACCTGTAAAATGAGCATTATCTCTTTCAGAAGTAAAGCAGAACTGGTCAACGAAATCCACAGTATGGACAAAACACTCTAGGTTTACTATCCTTCTATCACCCTCAGCTTTCCCAACCTCTAGTTCTAGTGCCCAGAAAGTGTCCTAAATAACAGACCACAGCCAAAATAAGACATGCTACTTAATACGAAAGAATGGATCTGTACGTAATAACTAAGTCACTGTGCTATCAAGCATGTTCATTCTAGCTCACCAAGAAATGCCTGAAATTATAGGTAAATTTAAAATGTGTTCTTGTCAAGTGTAAAATTAGAGTTTCTATTTCTGAATATATACTTTTCATATAAAATAAGCATGTACAAATAATAGAATTAATAGTATTTGATTTTTTTTGTCAACTTCAGTTAATACTAAAGTACTAGATACCACAATTCCCATTTTCAAGCATTTTCTAACTCTATCTTATGTGATCAAGATACAAGAATCTATTCACATATTCAAGCATTCCTGTCTGAAATCAGTAAGTCCAGCTGCAATCAAGTCCACATGGCAAGTGGAATTTTTGCAGAAGCAGCTCATCCACTTCTCTTGGTAAGTTACAATAAAACACGTTTCCATAAATAAAGTGGAAACCTTTTGTTTCTGTCTTTATTTAGTCTACTCTAGAATTGCCTGTGCTATCAAAACTGTGGCAGAATAAAAAAAGATCTTACAGATAGATAAATGCATGCAAAACTGTGGGAAAATAAAAAAGATATTACAGATAGATAAATACATGCTAATATAGAATATAAAATATATTTTATACATGCATTTTGTTTCATATAAAATACAAAAGAGTTTAGGATTCTAACTTTCAGGTGCTAGTTTGTAACAATTTCAATTGTATTTTAGGCAGACCCAACTGAAGCATGAATTTTTCATAGTTTATGATATAGTTTTGATCTGTGTCTCCACCAAATCTCACGTAGAATTGTAATCCCCAGCGTTGGAGGTGCAGCCTGGTGGGAGGTGATTGGATCATGGAGGCAGTTTCTCATCAATGGTTTAGCACCATCCCCTTGGTGCTATTCTCGCGATAGTGAGTTCTCATGAGATCTGATTGTTTAAACGTGAGTAGCGCTTCCCCCATCTCTCTCTCTTGCTCCTGCTCCTGCCATGTGAGACGCCTCATTCCCCCTTCGTCTTGTGCCATGATTGGAAGATTCCTGAGGCCTCCCTAGAAGCAGAAGCCACTGTGCTTCCTGTATAGCCTTCAGAACTGTGAGCCGATTAATCTCTTTTCTTTATAAGTTACCCAGTCTCAGGTATTTCTTTAGAGCAGTGCAAGAATGGACAAATACAGTTTATCATAAATCATTCTACTATAAAGACACATGCACACATATGTTTCACTTCCCACGGGTGAAATCTAGGATCTCTTATCACCCAACAGCCTCACATCTTCCAATCAGCTGGTGTTGGTTAATGCCATCTCCTTCAGAGAGAACCAGAAAAAAATGCACCTTAGAAAGACCAAACAAAAGCAATGGCTTTCAGGTTGGATGAGGTGGTCTCTTGTAGTCTTGCAGCTTAATTTGTTTATCTCTTAAAAGTATTCCTCAAAATTTTTGTCCTTAAGAATTGCTAAATTATTTCTGGCCTTAGGGAGGCAAATTAATTTCCAAGTGGCTATCCTAGCTACATACGTAATAAAAAGTAGATTTTGATTTATAAAATATTTATTTTGTTGTTGAATCTTTCTTTAAAAATTTCCACTGTCTTTTACCCTGTATAAAAATAGAAATCGTATTTTAGCAATACAATTGTACAATTAAAAAATGATATGAAATATAGAACTTGAAAGTGTTTAAAATAAGCCTTGGTTAAGACCGCTTAAACTACTATCAAGCCACTTACTTCTTGCTAACTGGAAATAAGGTCAGGCAATAGGAAAAAAACAAGAGACAACTGAGGAACTAACAGGCAGGTCACTTTTTTTTTAAATTATACTTTAAGTTCTGGGATACATGTGCAGAACGTGCAGGTTTGCTACCCAGGTATACATGTGCCATGGTGGTTTGCTGCACCAGCAGGTCACTTGTAAAATGAGTATGATTTCCTTACAAAGCCAAGCTGAACTGGTGAACAAAATGCACAGTCAAGGTGGAAGGTTCCAGGCTCCCTGCTCTTCTACTTAGCACCCTCAGGTTTCCCAACTTTTCTGAGTGTCCAAAAATGTCCCAAATATCAGGCCACAACCAAAATAAGACATGTTATTTAACAAGAAGGAACGGATCTGCATGCAATGACTAAGCCACTGTGCTATCAAACGCATTTATTCCAGCCCACCAAGGAATGCTTGAAATTACAGGTAAATTTAACATTTGTTCTTGTCAACTGTAAGAATAGCCTTTCTACTTCTGAATAAATACTTTTCATATAAAATAAGTAGCAAATTACTTTAAGGAGAAACATAAACCTCTAGCCAAACACATGAGTCATATCTGGAAGTATGTAGTAATGCCCTTACCAATAATATTACTATCACATTCACATTTTGAGGTTGTAAAATGAACAATAAATTATATAGATGTCATGGCTGTGATTTTTGAAAATGCAGATTCTAGGGCCACCTTCCTGGGGATTCTGATTTGTAAGATGAGCTTCAGTATACATATTTTTGAAGAGCCCCTTCAGGTCCTTCCAAGGATCAGCCCGGTTTGGGAATCATAGCGTGTAGAAAATGGGGTATTTTAGCAGGATTCATAAAGAGATGCTTAAAGGGGTCAGCATACCCCACAGCAAATAGATTTGCTAGAGAAAGTAGCTAACAAAACAGAATATTTTATTTCACAGAAAAATCTCATCCATTTGGCTTATATACACAATGCAGGTGTATATACCTGTTAACTAGCATTTCAAAGAGAAAAACAAAGTATCATTATGGTCATAACAAAATTTCCCTAAAGTAGTCCAATTATGAGAACTCACCTAGTGCATTGTCACATTCTTAGCTATTTAGTAACTCCAGAAATTATCAGAATCAGCTCAACGTTGCAGACTAGTTAAGATGAGTCAGATTTTACTTGAGCTGGAGAGGCTTCTAAATTATGTTCTTGAAAGGACGGATTTGTCCTTTAAAAATCGTTATCCTGATAAGATCTTATGGTGTGGGTATTTCCCAGCCCTTTGAAGTGAATTAACTGCATCTGGAAGTCAAAAAAGTACACTCGAATGAAATTAATATATAAGGGAACTTGAATACTTTGGACTTTAGTAGCAGCTTTGTTTAGGTTCCTCCCCTCTTTATGTCATCACAATAACGTTCAATCACAGATATTTCTAAAGATGGATGGATGGTTTTGTTTTGCCACCAACTGTAGGCAATTTTGGAGGATGAATATAAACATAAATTTTCTGTGTCCTAAATGGCAAAAGAAAAAGAGATTGGCTTTATTATTTCACTGTTTTTACTTTTGTAGTCTCAGAGCAAACCTGTGGAGATGATACTTGCTCCATTTAACTTTAAAAGGAGGTTCTATTAAGGACCTTCCTGTACAAGTCCTTGAGATGCTCAACATGGAGGATCACCTGAATGTGGTCACTGTCCTACCCAGCAAGGACATCCACCTGGAACAGATAAACCACTGAGCTTCCACAGCTGTAGTTACAAGAGAAAGGCTCTGTGCTTGAGAATGACACACGCAGAAAGCTTGAGGTTAAAGTAACCGCGTGCACTCCTACTTCCTGTGGTGGCCTGTCCATTTAAAAAAATAAGCAGAACCCCCAAATAAAGTAAATGCCTACATATTAGAATTTGTTGCTTGTACTTTTTAAAGCTTAGGTGCTCAAAACATAGTCATGTGCTTTTCTCCTTTGGTCCTCACAGGTTTTTGTTGTTGTTCTACATGCATTTTTGACATATTACATATTGGCATCTCCTTCCGACCTGTTGCCAACCAACTAAATCTATTTCCGTCAACACTCAAGGCTGTAACGTGCAGATGCAATGCTCATCTTTGCCCCTTTCTTGCTTCTCTGACACTTTCCTCTGAGTCTCATGTAGCCCCAGCTGTGCCACATTGTGTGTTCTTGCCCTGGGAAGTGGTGATCTAGACCAACCTCAGCACTCCTCAGCAGCTTTCTTTAAATCCCTGCCTTCCTTTCGTTTATCTGCTTTTTGGGCTTCTCTTGGGTTCTTCATTGCTCACAGCTGTTTCTCTCCTGCTGGGAACATCTCGTCCTCCCCTCCACCCCGTCTCCATCTTTGGTCACAGGATCCTCACTGAGCCTGCGAGGCAGGCTGGGCCGGCACTACTAGCTCGTTTGGCAAAGAAAGAAACCTGGAGACCAGGCGACTCCATGATTTGCTTAAGTTTTCGTAACCAGTTAGTGTCTGTGACATCTTAGAGGCCTGTTTCTGGCTTCTCAGCTCCTTCCAGGCTTGCTGTTAAAACGTCTGCTCAGACTCACTAAGACCATGGCTACAAAATCAAAATCTCAGCTCTTATATGTAAATAAACATATTTATATACGAGCAAATAAACAGTTGTAGAAATAATATGATTGCTATATGCTATGAAAATAAAACATGGACATGGGATAGTGACAGGGTTGGAAAGCATTTATTTTACGTAGGATGATCAGGGAAAACCTCTTTTACAAAGTGATATTTGAGTTATTATTGGTAATTAATGATGATTAATGTTAGATATATTATTACTATTGAAGGCTTCTTTCCCATAGTTATTATAAGAACACTAAATTTGTTGGTGGCACAATTGGAATCTGAGCACAATTTTGCCACAGACTCATATTACCTACATAATTACATTCTCAACACTCTGGGTGTACTTTGATATCCTCGGGTTGAGTCATGAAAACGGAACACTTTAGAACAATGTTAAGATCTCTGAAAAGTAGGTAAATTCTCAAGTGTGAGTACAGTTTGATACAATGATCTCAAAGAGTGAAGAGCAGGGCAGAGAGATGAGTATAGATCTTTATGGCCAACTAATTTTTTCCTGTTAGAATGCCTAACATTGATTCACCACTCTAAATGAAGATAGTCATCCCTGGTTTCTGAAATGATTATGAGTTGCAGATAGTTACTCACTGGTATATGGTGAATGTAAATTCCATGCAAATCGTTTTTTTTTTTTTTTTTCTTGATGCTGCTTTGGTTAATGTCTAAATGCCTCTCTCCCAGTAAATTCCATCTCCAAAAAAGTCTAAATGAGTCACTGCAAACATGAACCTCCTTCCAGTAAGGACAAACAGAATGAAGAAAAGCCAGAAAAGATAACATGTGGAGAGTGGACGAGAAACAGGGCAATCTCCTTCCCAAGTGGCTGGTACCACAGGCATGCCACCACACCTGGATATTTTTGTATTTTTTCATAGAGACGATGATTTTCCATGTTGCCCAGACAGGTCTCAAACCCCTGGGCTCAAGTGATCCTCTGGCCTCGGCCTCCCAAAGTGCTTGGATTACAGGCATGAGCCACCACACTCGGTCTAAACTGTGCTTCTCAGCAGTGTTTTTCTTTCAACCGTCTCATGTAGGTAGCCCTCTCATTTTTCCTTGGTTCATTTTCCAGGGATTAAAATTAGAGCATACTATTAATTGCATTTACTTAAAAATTAAGATCAACACAATTTCTTAGGCAGTTTATAACTTACTCAAAACCTCATTTATAGGTTGTCAAAATTTAGAATGACTTTTCCAGTAAAACAATATTATTTTGTGATTAGATTACCAAGTTAGTTCACAAAAACTTGTTTACCTAAGCTAGCCCTCCTTGGGTGTATTGTGTCTACCAGGCACCCTGCACAGGATGTCACAGAAATGACCCGATTTAATTCTCACCCAAACCCTGAGAGGCACTATTTTTTTTTTTTTTTTTCATTTTAAAGATAGGAAATGGAGACTTAGGTTTATAATTTAACACACAAGTGGAAAGGGTCAGACTGAATTGTCAAACTCAGAAGTTTGGATAAAAGACCTCCACTGGTGACCACAATCCTGCCCTGTTCTATTCATCAGTTTCCCCATCTTCATTTTGAGGCCCAGAGCCAGGGCTCCTATGGCAGAAGATGAAGCAGAAAAAAAGGCAGGGGACTGGTTGCCCTCGTTTTCCTTGTATAAGACTGGACACCATTTACAAATACATTCATGAAACATTGTCAAGTTTACAAAGAAGTTCCATACTTGAAATCACTTAAGGGGCAAAATGTGTTTTTATTTTATGCTCATTCTTTTTTTGCTTGTGCTCCTCTCCTCTCCCCACTTCCTACCTTCTTATCATCCAGCTCTGTTTACCCTTTGCCTCCAGGTATTCGTGGTTCCCCTCAGGGGATCCCACTGAAAACATGATGGGAAAAGCGCTGAATTTAGTGTCAGCAGATCCAGATTGAAATCCTGAATCGGTGCATTTAGTAATTAACAAATTTGGGCAAGGCAGTGACCTCTCAGAGGTGAATTTCCTCCTCTGCAAAACAGACATTCAACATTGCCTCCTTTACAAGATGGTTAGGAGAATCAAAAGTTTCTTTCTCATAAAAGAAAACGTTGGCTAAGTTGTTAACTTTATAATACGCAGCCAAAATGTGCACCTGTCTAGGAGCCCTGGGCAAGGAGTCCAAAAAATCTTCTTTGGGTCATCCCTTCGTTTGCTGTGTCTCTCCCCTTTTTCCTCTTTGCTTTCTATCTCTACGGGAAGAATTTTATTCCTGCGTCATGTTGTCTGCAGGCTTAATTATCTAACGACAATTACTTACTTACCCTTGGGATATCATCTTGCTTCATTCTGCATTTCTGATTTTATCAGGTGGGAATGATTCAGAGAAACAGTTTTGAGTATTTGTCCCAGATTTTAAAAATTTGAATTATATCTCCCCTTTTAAGTGAGTTTCGGGGGCAGGGTCACAGTTCAACTCACAACTAATTCAATCTCTGCTCCTATCAGAACTTTAAAGAAGTTTTTTTTACCATTCGGCTTTAAATTTACTGCTACAATAAATTTAATGTTAACCACTTCCTTTAATCCATTTCATTGGTCACTTTGGTCAGGTGAATCATTCCAATGATGCCTGTGCAATGCAATGAGATTGTTTGTCAATTTCCTCTACCTCATATTTAGATTTTAATGGCTTTCGATGGGATATAGCAATTATATTTTGACATAACTAAACAATAATCTGTATTGTGTGACTACTTGGGAAGTATTGGTAGTGTTGTACTATTAAACATTTACTAGTTGCCTAGAGTATTTCTCATTGAGTAACTCTGCATGCCCCATGCTATACAAATGACTGGGTAGACTCTAATAACACAGTCCCAGAATTTGTTGCAAATTCCCCCTAGTGCTTAAGCTGATACCTGCATCACCATAGTTTCCAAATTAAGTACTTCCAGAAGCAGCCAAAGAGATACAAGATGACAATTAATGCTGCTCAAGCCAAGAAATTAAAAATATAAAAATAAAAAAATAGGAGTGGGAAGCAAGGGGAAAGTATATAATACATTGAAATATTGCAACTTTTTGATTTTCTCATTTTTATGCTAATAAAATTTTTCTTTCTTTCTGCTTTTATTTATTTTTTTAAATTTACACCTATGTCCCTGGTCAAGTCTGTAGGAAAATAAGGAAAAAAAGAAAAATGTTACTGGGGGAAATGAGACTCATATAATTATAGAAACTATTTCCTGCAAAAATAAAATTCTGGAATGGTTAGTTCAAATGGAACACACAGACTGAGCACAAAGCCATTCTTTCTCTAATGTAAAAAAAACAAACAAGAAAAAAGAATAAACAGATTCCCAAGAACTGAATGATGTGAAAAATTGGATACTCCTCCCGAAGGCTCTTCATTGCCAGGGACATGTTTCCGGAGGGCGAAGCAGCCAGTTCTGCTGAAAGGAATATCGTTGGTCGTAGGATGCCAGTCCTTTCTACTCCCAACAGGTAGAATCATGAAAGTTAATTGGCCATGATTTTTATGTGGTGCCTTTGGTTCTAGTCACAGAAACATAAATGTTGTCGATAAGAAGAAGAGATGTTGAAATAATTTTAGTACTTCTTTCATAAATGAATTCCCTAAATGCATAGATTTGTCCCTGAATGAATCCACGGATTATCTTCTATCTGAATTCTATATGGGCTATGCCACCACTTAACTGATCAGCTGTAGTATTCCATGAGTACGTTTTTTCTCTTCTGAAATTCAAACCATTCTGATTTTTTTCCTGGACTTGCTTTTCTTTTCTTTTTTATTTTTTTTGTGACAGAGTCTCTGTTGCCCAGGCTGGAGTGCAGTGGTGTAATCTTAGCTTATTGCAACCTCTGCCTCCACGTTTCAAGCGATTCTTGTGACTCAGCCTCCCGAGTAGCTGGAATTACAGGTGCCTGCCACCACACCTGGCTAGTTTTTTTATTTTTAATAGAGACGGTGTTTCACCATGTTGGCCAGGCTGGTCTCGAACTCCAGACCTCAGGTGATCCGCCTGCCTCAGCCTCCCAAAGTTTTGGGATTACAGACATGAGCCACTGTGCCTGGCCTTGGACTTGCATTTCAATGGTGATTGGACAGTGTGGGTTGTGATTTTGTCTTTACATTCATTATTTTATTCCTTGAGTTCCTCTGCCTTCTCCCTCTACACTCTGGTTCACTTCACCCCTCTCAGTACATTTCCATACTCTTCATCTTTTATCCTCCTTCTGCCATCCTCCACTCTTCCATTTTCCTTTGCTTTGCTTTGTTTTTTCTTTTCTGCTGCTTCTTGGAGGAGAAAGAAATTGTTCTGTGTCTACTCGAATATCACTAATTCCCTTATGGACCTATCTTCCAAACTGAAATTTTACTTTATGTAAGAATAAGAAAATTTTCTTTCACTGTAACCTGGTAGAGTGTAACTTTAATCACAAAATCATTGCTGAGTGTATAAGTAGTTTAACATCTTTGATTAATATATTTTGTTTTAAACAGCACGGGATTCATTTGCTAGAAGGAAACGCAATGTAATCAAAATTAGACTGTAGTTTCTCTTTCTTGAAAACAGGCATAGATAAGAACGTTGCACACAGGACACACCAAAAGTCACATAAGCTAACCACCACGCATGAATACACCAAATTTCTTAATTTCCAAAGACTAAAATCGTAAATAGAATTCTATGAATTAAATTTGCCCAATGAGGGCAAGTAAAATGAAACAGAAGGAACGTATAGAGAATCTGTAAAAGGCAAAAGAACAGACCCCCAAATCAACCATTAAAAAAGCAAAAAAGAGAATTTAAAAAGCTAAATATTATTTAGTATTATTCCTAACAAACACTGATTTTTTGAACATAAATGCTTCTTTAAAAACTAACAGTGGTGTGTGATAGATAGCATAGGTTAAGGGAAAATGCCTTTACTTCAAATAAAAAAAGAAATATTTCACCGGGCACGGTGGCTCATGCCTGTAATCCCACCACTTTGGAAGGCTGAAGCGGGCAGATCACGAGGGCAGGAGATTGAGACCATCCTGGCTGACATAGTGAAACCCCATCTCTACTAAAAAATTCAAAAAAATTAGCTGGGCATGGTGGCGGGAGCCTGTAGTCCCAGCTACTTGGGAGGCTGAGACGGGAGAATGGCTTGAACCTGGGAGGCAGAGCTTCCAGTGAGCCGAGATGGTGCCGCTGCACTCCAGCCTGGGCGACAGAGCAAGACTTCTTCTCAAAGAAGAAAAAAAAAAAAATACATTTCGAAAGAGTTTAAAATGTGTGAAAAATACACAGCCAGACAAAGGCAGCTATGAAGCAGAATAACATTTGATGTTTTTAGTACACGCCTGTGGTTCAAAGAAATTCCTTACGTTGCACTTGATAAAAATGGCTTATCAACATTGACCTCTTTAGGTGCTGCATCTTGTATGCACCCTACTCACTCTCTGAATGTGTAACTGTACCTGGATCTGTACAATGACAGATAAAAGTGTGAAGGAAGTTTGTTGGGAAGTCAGTCAGTCACATCTTGTAGTTTGAGCATTTCTAGGGAACATGGTGCCACCCAAGGATCTCAGCCTTCAACATGGCACCAGGAGACTTCATCCCATGGGAAGGAAAGCCTCAGCTCCCTGAAACAGCTGTTATTGTTGGGGTAACTCCCAGAGGCTGCCTGAGGGCAGTTCTGTGCGCAACTCTGTTCTGGCAGATGTATGCTGAATCATTGTGAGTGTCTCAGTTTTAAGAAAACTTTGGCATAAGATGAAAGAGAAAATTTTAGATGAAATATTTTATGAATTAATCTCTTTGATCTTGACATGAGGGGAGAACAGATGCCCAACATAATAAACCAATCATTAAATTGAACCCTTAACACAAGCTTCACCTGGTGCTATCAAAGACCAAGAGACTCCTGAAAGATCAGTAGTAAACCTTGGTAGTTAATTTTAGAGAATAATTAAAAGTTCGGAGTAGAAAATCATGTATTTCTGTATGAGGGAATAATCCAATTTGAGAAATAAATAACAGTACATTGTCTAGAAACAAGTAATCTATTTAGGATTGTTTTTAAAACAAAGAGTCATAAAAGTGATGGGCTTTCATTGCAACCTCACTTTTATCCTAATGAAGCATAGAATTTTCTAGAAGCCATCCCTCCACTCCTGTAACTGTGATATGGAATTGTGACAACCCATGCCACATATTCTACCATTATACTAATGAGCAGTTCTAGTGTAGGTAATAACTATAAGAATAAGCAGTAAAGATAATACACCAAAAGTAAGAGGAATGGTATTTATTTGCTTTTGATTTTAATTAACAATTTCATCTGTGTCATGATCTGCTTGGATCAGAGGCTGGCACCAGTTTTCTAAAACTGGGTAAGACTTTTGAAGAGACACAGAGGAAGTAAAATAAGAAGGGTGAAATGAGCAAATACCCTGTGATTGTACAGCTCCCTTGAGGAGGTGAAAGCACTTGGTTGGTGGCCTGTCATCTTCACTTTTAAAGAGAACCCAGGCATGTAAGTTTAATTTCCAAACTGACTAGGGACCTTTATTTAAGTTACAATGTTCTTTTCATTATGTTGTAACTCCCAGTGAATTAATAAAATGCTAATTAATGAAGTGAGGAAAGAGGTTTGAAACTACAATATGAATCCTTTAGCATACAGATTTCAGAGATAATTCCTGGTTTATAAATGGTTTAATTTTTGTGTGGTTCGTTTTTATAAAATGCTCTAGTAGAATCTGTGGGAATCCGTATATTCAATCTTGTGATATCATCTATTACTATAGTATATTATATAAATTATTGTGTAATATGTATATTATCTGTATTTTATTAGTATAGTATTATCATATCTTTTGACAAATTAGTTAGCAAACTGAGTGGAATCAGGTGTATAACAGGAGGAATCAGTGGGAAAACCCAGTAAAAAATTTTTTTCTCAAAGCATTTATCCACCAAGGCTATACTTAAGGTGGTCTATTTCTTTGTAATTATGACCACTTCCATTTTAACTGAAGACATATCCTTTTTCAATGTGAAAAATCATTTCAGTTACAGCTTATATGCTATTTTTAGAAAATACAGAAACTGAGAGGAGAGATAATTTTCTCTTTTCTTTTTTGAGACAGACTCTCACTCTGTCATCCAGGCTGGAGTGCAGTGGCGTGATCTCGGCTCACTGCAACTTACACCTCCTGAGTTCAAGCGATTCGAGGAGAGAGAATTTTCAAATACACAATCTATTATTATTATTATTATTTCTTTTTTTGAGATGGAATCTTGCTCTGTCACCCAGTCTGGAGTGCAGTGGTGCGATCTCAGCTCACTGCAACCTCTGCCTCCCAGGTTCAAGCAATTCTTCTGCCTCAGCCTCCCTAGTAGCTGGGATTACAGGCGTGCGCTGCCATGCCCGGCTAATTTCTGTTTTTTCTTTTTTTAGTAGAGACGATGTTCCTGTTACTCAGGCTGGTCTCCAACTCCTAACCTTGTGATCCGCCCACCTTGGCCTCCCAAAGTGCTGGGATTACAGGTGTGAGCCACCGCGCCTGGCCACACAATTTATTTTTATTCAGGCTCTAATCTCTGTAGTCCTGGTTTTGTTTTGCTTTGTTTTGGTTTTCTGAAGACAGGATCTCACTCGTTTACCAGGCTTCTGTGGTACAGTGGCATGATCATAGCTCACTGCGGCCTTGAACTCCTGGGCTCGTGATCCGCCTGCCTTAGCCTCCCAAGTAGCTAGGACTAGAGGCGTGTGCCACCACGCCCAGAGAGTAGTCCTGTTTTTAATCATATCTTTCAGGCGTCTATCACCTAGTAGTAGGGCGTGGTCATACTTGCTCATAAACACAAACTGGACTCAGACAACGTTAGAGAAGATTAGGAAAAATGAATGACAATACTAGCTAAAGACTGGATTTCTCTTTAATGAAGTATTGTTGTAGCATCTGGGTCAGAATAAGAGAAAGCTGCTTCTGTGTAAAATATCGTATCAGGACTCTTTTCCCCCTCCCCGCATCATACACAGAGAATCGAAAGGGTGTCAAAAGTAATCCTGTGGGCTTTAAGCCAGAATGTGTATATGCTTTTCATTTTCATTCACAAAACAAAACAAAACTTTATGCTCTTAACTTATTTTCCTTCCGTTTATCATAGCAGTCCCACTGAATATAAACTATGGATTTTATTTGTGTGATACCTGCAAAATGCCAGATCCAGAAATGTAGCAGGGTTGGTTTGTTTGTTTGTTTGTTTGTTTGTTTTTAATGGTCTTAGGCTCAAAGAATAAACGGGCAGAGACCTCGCACCCCAAAAATGGCCTACTCTGGGAATTTTTTAGTGCCTCTGAGCCTGAGGATCCTTCAAATTTACCAAATCATAAAAAAAAAAAAAAAAAAAACCCAGCCATCTGTACAATGGTGGACTGAAATTCCAGTACGTAATAAAATTTTAAAATGTTTCTATTTTAAGGGTAACAAAAAGACAATGATTTTATTTCAACGAGCAGCAATATATTTTGTTCAAAGAGTTTCCGTGACTTAAACAGTGCATCTACACATTCATGTAGCAAAGTGCTTAAACCATCAAACACACACTTAGCATAAATACATGGAGCTATGCATTAGTGGAATGCTCTTGATTCCCATGGACTTTTTAAACTCACAGACTCCTTTTTACAGTCTTGTGGAGGCTATCGACCTTTCCCGCTATAAAAGGCACACATACACATTCACATACAACTTCTCACATGGTGTCCCAGACCTCTTTAAATTGTTCATGGATCCCAGGCTAAGAAGTCTTGAAGGGCGTACATATACATTTGTATTCATAGTTCTCAAGCCCATCCAGGTGGCAGTGCATCTGAACATTATGATAATTTCTGTGGGACATCTTCTCTGTGTATTCCATCATATACTCTAAAAAATGAATACTATGAGTACATATATATGTATACGACAATATTATATATATATACACTAAAATGTATGATATCATTTACATTACTAAACAGCAGTGGAATTAAATACAATTGGCTGCCTCAGTTCTTTTATTAATAGTTCTTTGCTACTGTTTTAGGCAGTGGTAAACCCCAAAATGTTAATATATGTATACATTTCTAGGAGAAAAACTTTAACATCGATAGAGTTTTATTCCTGCATTTAACGTACGTTGGCTTGCTGGTTTGTTTTCTGATAATTTTTAAAGACTGCCCGTTTTCTGCAGAACACACTGGTCTAGTTTGCAATTATAGCTTCTATGAAAGCCTGGCTGAGGAACAATGAGCAAATACAGAAAGCAGTGATTTCCTAAGGAAGAACGGAGATGTACATCTGAATATTGAGTAAAATCATATGGAATTTTATCATCGATCCTTTGTCTTTTGGAGTCTGTCCCTGTGTTTCAGCAGTTTCACTTGCATCCTGTGGCTATAGATATCTGAAGGTGGCTTCCACATCTGGGAGTTTGGAGCCCCTTCAGCTTTAAATTAATGTCTCTGCTCACCTGAGGTCTCAAGCACACCCCTTTGGGAGCAGCCTGACCAACCCCCAAAGTCATTCGGTCAACAGATATTTATTTATGCCTGTTGGGTGCCAGGCATAGGTCCCAGCACAGGGCTGGGGACTGAATACACAGTGAGAATGAAAAAGATCTGACCCCTGCCCTTGAAGAACTTAGAAACATTTTAAAAAGCAAATACAGAAATGTGTATACAATCGTATGTTTTTATAAGCATTATGAAGGAAAATTAAAGTGTATTAGGAAATAAATCAAAGATGGAATCTTCTCAGAGTGAAATCTCAGAGACGCTTCCCTGAGAAAAATAAATGAATTAGAAATGGGACCCTAATTTGGGTGAATATCAGAATTCTGTCTTGTACAGTGTGAAGATTACCATAAAATTGCTTCCCCTGTGTGGAAAGGGAGCCATGCATAACAAGCAATGGATCATGTTAATCAGTTAATTTGAATGTTCTCAGAGTCGGTACCTTTAGTTGAGCATAAATCCTGGCTCAGCAGCTGCAGGTGCCTGGACCCCTTCTGGAGCTTCTTTGGCCGTTCTGTCTCCTTCCATTGGGTAAGTCACTGCAGACTGTCATTGTTCAAGCCATGAACTACCCATGAAAATGACTGGAAAACCATGTGTCTCAAATAGAGCATTTGAAACTTCCTTAAAGGTCAGGAGCTTGAAAATCTCATTTCATATTTTAAAACTTAAGACCATTCATCTTTGGCAGAATGGGGCGGAGGCAAAGCACTGTCTTCTATGTTAAAATGCATTTATGTAGACACTAAAGTTCTTCCAAAGCTTATAGAGTTTAAGAAAAAAAAATACCATTCTAGTAATGGTGGTAACGAAAGTTAAAAACTTCCTTCATTTTAAAAAATTGGCATTGAATGGTGTAAAAACCTTGCGTTTTCTTTATTTTGAAAGTTTTAAAATTGCAGAGTAGTTGAAAGAACTATATAGTAAACACTGGCACACACTTTATCCAGATTCAGCAATTGTTAATATGTTGTTACATATGGTTTATATCTATTATCCCTGTGTTATCTATCTCCTGAACAATTTGAATGAAAGTTGCATGCACCATGGTACTTTCCCTAAATACCATAATATGCTTCTCTTGAGAATACGAACATTTCCCTCATACCACAATACCATTACTTCACTTGAGAAAATAAGCCTTAATTAAATGTTTCATATAAAATATAGTACATACTTAAATTTTCTATATTGTCTTAAAAACTCCACTTGCAGTTATTTTGGGAGAATTTGGGATCCAACAAAGATTTTCGCATTGCGTTTGGTTATATAGTTCACTAATCACTTTGATTTGGATCTGTCCCTGACTTTTTGGTTTTCCTTTGTTTTTCCTGGCCTTGATCATTTTTGAAACGTTTGGACAGCAGTCTTGTATAAAGCTCCACATCCTAGATTTATCTGATTGTTACCTCATAGTGAGACTCAGGTTAAACATTTTGGCAAGATGATTACATGGGTGATGTGTCATCCTCAGTGTATTAAATCAGGGACACATGATGTCAGGTTGTCTGCTCTTGATAGAGCTAAGTTTGACCACCCAGTGCAGGGATGACTGGCAGATCTTTCTGTTTTAAAAGAAAAATTTTCCCTTTGTCATTAATAAGTAATCCATGGGGTTTTGAAACAGTATAGTACTCTCCCCCAACAACATTACACCTAGTGGTTCTGCATTCTGTTGATAATCCTTGCTGAAGAAGCAACAAATCTATTTGGGATTAAAAATCATATCTTGGCCGGGCACAGTGGCTCACCCCAAGCACTTTGGGAGGTTGAGGCGGGTGGATCACCTGAGGACAGGAGTTCAAGACCAGTCTGAGCAACACGGTGAGACCTCATCTCTACTAAAAATAAAAAATTAGCTGGGCACGGTGACTCATGCCTGTAATCCCAGATACTCAGGAGGCTGAGGCAATTGTGTCACTGAGATCGTGTCACTGCACTCCAGCTGGGCGACAGACGACAGAGTGAGACTCCGTTTCAAAAAAAGAAAAAAGAAAAGAAATCATATCTTAACATTCTATCCCTTCTTCTATTTTATTTAGCTAACATTCTCCTATACATTATAGCTTTTTTCTCCCTCATTAATACGTACCTTTCAAATTAATTCAATATATTATGTCCATCAGCTTTTTAATTTTTTATCATGCACAAATTGCCCCAAATTTAGAAGCCCCTTCAAAAGACTGTGTTCTTTTGAGGCGTCTGTATCATGCTTTGAGTGCTTCCTTACTGTCGTACCCAACAAGATATCCCAGGCTCATCCTGTCTCATTCTGGAATCAGCCAGTTTTCTGAGAAGCTCTAGTTCCCTTTAATAGAGAATGGTATTATCTAAAAACAAGGCCGGGCGCGGTGGCTCACGCCTGTAATCCCAGCACTTTGGGAGGCCGAGACGGGCGGATCACGAGGTCAGGAGATCGAGACCATCCTGGCTAGCACGGTGAAACCCCATCTCTACTAAAAAATACAAAAAACTAGCCGGGCAAGGTGGCGGGCGCCTGTAGTCCCAGCTACTCGGGAGGCTGAGGCAGGAGAATGGCATAAACCTGGGAGGCGGAGCTTGCAGTGAGCTGAGATCCAGCCACTGCACTCCAGCCTGGGCGACAGAGTGAGACTCCGTCTCAAAAAAAATAAAAATAAAAATAAAAAAATAAAAAATAAATAAAAATAAAAATAAAAACAAGATTTGGGGTCCAGAATTATTACTTGTTTATTAGAGTCCTCATTTCTAAGCCTTTTGTTTGAACAGAGCTAGGAAATTAAAATGTTAGAATAAGACAAGATAGGATAAAATGTGATATATAACACAATATATTAATGTATTTACACTACCTACAAATCAAATCCAATCCCACAGGGTTCATTCTCACCTAGCCCCATTTCCTGTATGTATCTCTGTTCCCCCATAGTGAAAAGCCCTGATGGCTAACATCAATACATTTACTTGTTTCCTATAATCCATACAAGAAAAGTTTTAGAATCAGTGTGGACTCTGACAGGTCGGAGAGTGCTTCGGAAGCAACATTTCATGACTTCGTACTGACCCCTAGTGTTTACTTTTTTACTTTTGTAGTTTTCAAGGGATTATCCTTAAAGAGGTTGCCTGCTCTATATCAGGTTTTCTCAACCTCGGCATGACTGACATTTTGTGCCAATGATTGTTTGTTGTGGTGGGCTGTCCTGTGAACCGAAAGGTATTTGACAATGCCCACTGTCTCCAGCCACTAGATACAAACGGCACCACTCCCTCCTCCGCCCTTCCAAGCTGGGACCATCAAAAAGGCCTCCAGACATTGCTACCACTCACTTTGGGGTCAAAATCATCCCTGGTTGAGAACCACTGCTCTACCCAGACGTGCGGTAGAGAAAAATGCTATTACAAATACTTTCTAAATAGGAATATCGAAATCTCTGATAAAGAAAATCAGTCATTACTAGAATTTTTTGTTCGATTCATTTAATGGTGTTTCCCAAGGTGCTCAGGATTGTGGAATTTGTTAATGTTGAGTTTGGTCATTTGTTAGGCGGTTTTCAAGCAGAAGAATTGTAAAATAAAAACAATTGTGGATTGTGAATATGCCTTCAAAGTACCATTTAATCATCAAATAGACAAGTGAGCTAGGAAGGGCTCTTTTCTGCTGCTTGGTCAATATGATCTATCACTGATTCTTTTCCCAGTGAGTGTCAGTTTGGCTAATCTCCAAAGGGCATGTGTAAAAATTTGCTTTTTGGTTTGGAAGCACATCATACTTCATTATATTTTCATTGAACTTTGTTATGGCTATTCTGATATTATGGGCAGGGACCAAGCTGCTGGAAATATAAATGTGTCATGCTATAAAGGACAAATTCAGGAGCAACTCACAGCATTGCCTCTTTTCTTTTCTCCAGAGTGGGATGACATCACTTCTCAGAAAGACACAAACTACTAACGTGAACCAAAGGAGGTAAACAGGAATTCTGATGCCTACAGATAACAGATACGAGTAACAAGAGGACATAATAATCAAAAATAATAATCAAAACAATGATTGAATTGCAGCTGGGCATGAACCACAGCCCGCTTTATCCATGCTGTAGCCCCTCAGCGTGTGATGAACACACAGACTCTCCAGTGTATTGTGGCAGAAGACATGACTAAAATAGCTATTTTAGATTTTCCAGTGACTTCCCACACTTAGTTCTAATTTTGAGTTACAGGACAAAGTAATCATACCTCTAAAGAGCTTAAAATAAGTGACTGAATAAAATAGAAGTGAAGAGAGGTGGTATTCAAATTGTTTAACTGAATTGCTTAATTATTTTGCCAGTGGGCATCAGTCCATCAGAACGACTCCAGATGCAGCACTGGAGCATGATGGAAGCCCCTTCCTGTGACACACAGTGAAATTACTGGGTGTAGAGGTGACCGGGACTCCCAAGGAAGGGACAGGGGCAGGAACAGGTTGGGATTTGGAGAAATGGTGCATCCGCAATTTACTGCTATGAAGGTATTGCAAGACTTTTGCTTTGAGTCTGCTGTACAAACCAGCTGAATTTCAGCTCTGAGTACTTACATGATAAAAGAAATCCCCCAGTCCAGTCCTAAGGGGGGCATTCAATGAGTCCCAGAGGTGATGGACAGTTAGAGATATAATTAATCAGTTATTGACAAATAAATGCCTTTATCTGAATCTTACTCATTTAGGTGGTCATTTCCTAGGTACTTTGAGATATAAGGGTTTTCCCCCAAACCATGTATCGGGGAAGCTTTATGGCAACCACTGTCGTTGCAATTATATTTTTGGTCTTTGTTCCTAAATTTTTAGTTAACCGTGATATCATTTTTGCCTCAGAGAGGATGGAATAAAACTACCAACAAAAATCTCTTTTTTGAGAGTTTTAAAAAAGAAATAATAAAGGGGAACAAGATTATTGAGGCCAAAACCCTAAGCTCAGGAATCAGGATTTTGGAGGCTTGGCTGACTCAGGTAGGAGCTATTCTTGACTAGAAAATCTGTTTACAGAGTGGCCGGGGAAGAATTAGACATTATAATCAGATTCCCTGGGCCCTGTGATCCTAAATTATGTGGAATATGCATGTCATTTTTACATTCTTGAGGTCTTTACAGATTTATAAAGGAAATCAGCAATTTAGCATCCTTCTGGCTTCATGCAGAACAAAGAAGCCGACATCCCGAGTCCGGGGATGTAGTTCTTGGTAAGTCTACCCTTTGGGTCTATCTGGGTGACACTGGAGTCTCAACATCACTTACCTTAGGCTTCCTAACCTCTTTAGGATAGAAATCATAGAGATTTCTTGCTATCACTTAAGCCCTCCCCTTTCTCTAAGTAGCCTGAATTGGAGCCATGGACAATCTCTTTCTAATCCGGGCCAGCAGTTCCCCAGGGTGTAATCACACCCTCAAGTCTATGGCTCTATTTTTCTATGCTTACATTCTCTCTCTAAATCATCCTCACACAGTTCTGAAGGGTTCAAAAATATCCGTACCTATCAAATTTAACATTTCCAGATTTGGTATATCCTGAATGTGTATTCCAAACTTTTCCTCTTAGATTCTTTTCATTTACAAATTCAAATAACTTGCCCTCACTGTCTCCAATGAAGTCATTAAATAACATAGCCAGTGACCGTTTGACCCCGAGTGAGATATGAGTAGCCTTCAAAAACCCTGTGCAAAGATGATATTTTATGAACTATTTCTGTCTCTTAATGACGCATCCTAAATATTTTTGTAAGTAAAACGTGTTGGAAATAATTGTGTCAAGAAGTGTAAAGGGGCTTAAAATGTTCTTTCTTATCACGTCTGAATTTACAACTGAAAACAGCTTTACACGAAATATTCATGCCATTTTATGTTTTTGTTTTATTTATTTATTTTTACTAGCAAAGACCAAGAAAACAAGTGAATTATCCAAAACATAAAGAGGAATATGGGTTAGTGAATTTTGATGAATTGACAAGATGGAATATTATCATTCCACTGAAACAATTTTAGAAGAATTTATATCAATATGGGTAAATGCTTCTTTTCTAAAGTTTAGTATAAAATTCAGGTTAAGCTGTATCAGAAGTGCTGTCATGAGGGTTAGAAGTAAAAGAGATAACATTCTGAAGAGTGACAAAATGTAAATTAGTATGACATTTGGTCACTTGGATTTAAGTACAGCATATAAGAACAATGATAAAATATTATCTCTTCAGTTCCATTGAAAGAAGGTCTTTGACCAAAATCTTCAGCCATGGCTGAAAATTGCTTATATTAATGAACTATACATTTCAGTTAGGGCTTAATCATGTTAAAATAAAAATGTAGCATCTCACAGTGGTGAATTAGGTTTTGGAGGCAGCAAAGCTCCACCGACTGGGAACATGAATATGTTATTTGCCTCTCTGACCACTGCTTCCTCCCCAGTGAAAGTAGTAAGGCTAGCGTTAGCCTCAGAGGGTTGTTGTAAGGATTAGTATGCTGACACGTATAAGGCACCTACTACAAGCCCAGGCATTTAATAGACCCTTAATAAGTTATTGCTCGTTATTAAATTGTTCCAAGATTCCCTTCTGGAAGAAAATAACCTGTATAGCTCAGGGTACCTGTTTTTTGCTACAGTGCTTCTGGCTTAAAATCTGCATAGAACCCAGGGTTTCCTAATTTAAGGTCCTTTTCAGACTCCTTGACCAGGTTATCTTTCCATAAAATGTTAACCCTCATCATTGTTACTCTAGCAAAATGTGGATTTTTTTGTGGGGGGAAAGGGTCTCATACTAAACCACACCAATTTTTGATGCAAATTACACACACACACACACACACACAAAGTATTTCCTCAAACATAGTGTAAGGCTACTTTGAAGTGAGCAAATGCCAGGTTCTGGAATTATTTTCCTGGACAAGCCTGACCTCTAGAGGACAGGAGTTGCATGTTACCCACTAAGAGCCAACATGAGATACTCAGTTGTGGAGCATTAAGGTGCTATGGAGTCAGACAAGTGCTGGGGTTGGCATGATGTGAATGTAGGATCTGAATTCTGCACCAACTAGCTTGAGCAAAATTCTTTATCTCCTTGATCTTAAATGGGTTTTAAAAACTTTATTGAGGTATAAGTTACATAAAATAAACTGCACATATTTATAGTAAGCCATTTTATTAGTTTGACGGTTGTAAACATAGCAAATACAATCAAGATGTTAAACTTCCATCACCTCCTAAAGTTTCCTCATCCTCTTTTGAAGTCCACCCTGCCTCCATTCCCATCCACAGACAACCAACAATCAGCTTTCTGTCACTATGCATGCGTCTGTAGTTTCTAAAAGTTTTTATGAATGGAATTACACAGCATCTACTCTGTTGTGTCTGGCTTCTTTTACTCAGACTAATAATTTTGAAATTAAGTTGTGTGTATCAGTAATTTGCTCCTTTTTATTGCTGAGTAGTATTCCACTGTCTGGATATGCCACATTTTGTTGAACTTGAAAGGGATCATAGTCCTTAATGTAAAAAGTCAGAACTGCTAGCAGAAAATATGGGAGAAAATCTTTGTGAGATCTGGCTGGGCAAGGATTCCTAAAATATGAATTGCACAGATAATAAATGAAAAAAAGAATAATTGGAGTTTATAAAAAGTAAAAACATTTGCTCTTCCAAGTAAACAGAAAGGCAAATCAGAAATTGGGAGAAAATATTTGTACACATATAGCAGATTTTAGACAAAATAATATATTCAATATATTTAGACAAAACACTATATTCAAAATAATAAACAAACTCAAAGACAAATATTCAGTTAAAATATATGCAAAATGTTCTAGCAGACACTTTACATAAGAAAATATACAGATGGCCAATAAGCACATGAAAAGATGGACAACAACATGAGTTATCAGATAAATGCTTAATATATTTTTAGTGTCTCTGAAATCGGGTTATGTCTTACTATTTAGATGCTTGCAATTGGTGTGCCCCTTTTGATGTAAAGTTAATTTGATTTTTAGAAGCAATATTTATTGTGTACTAAGGTTTGGGCAATGTTTTAAACACTTTGTGTGCATTATGTCACTTAATTCTCACAAAACCTGTGAAGGGAGTACTATAATTAAATCCATCTTCATGGGTGAAGAAATTGAAGCTCACAGAGTGCTTATAACTTGCCCTAGTCCCACAGTTGACAGATGGCAACCCCAGGCCTGGAACCCTGTAGCTACCATTCTAGCCCATGGGCTTAACTATTATGCTATTTTAAAAATTCTTACATTGGTGGTGAATAGTCAGTGGAGAATGCGTGAGAAAACAGGCCCTTCTCTGGAGTCCTGATGTTAAGTTATTTCATTACATTTTGTGGATCATTAAACAAATCACTGTAAGGTAAGTTCCTAGTGCCTAGTGGGTATAATCTATTAATGCTACTTCCCTTTCTTCCATCTATTTTGAGGCTTTTGGAAATTGCCAAAATAAATGTTTGAAAATTACATGATTCAACCAATTGAAGCCAGATTTTTATTTATCACTACTGTTATTCAACTTTAAACAATCATCTTTTTTGTGAAAGAAGTTTGAATGGTGCAGTATTCTTTATTTTTTAACCCGAAAGCATTTTGAATGCTGCAATCTTCTTGATCATGGTTCTCAACTAAGGGTGATTTTGCCCCTGGGTGACATTTGGCTACGTCTACAGACATCTTTGATGGTCAGAATTGTGGGGAAGGGCTGCTACTGCCATCCAGTGGTTAGAAGTCAGAGATGTTGCTGAACATGCTACAGTGTAAAGGACAGCCGCAGGACAAATAATTACCCAGCCCAAAATGTCAACAGTGCTGATGTTGAGAAATCCTGCTTTATACAATAGACGGGACTTCATTATTTACTGACATCAGTTGAGAATACGGAGGTGCTGCAGGAAATGAAAGAAGAAGACTTGGTCTCTGATAGCATATAGTTCCCAAGCCAATGAGGGAAATAAAGAAAATAACACCATGAACTCTGCCACTATTATTATAACAAATATTACAATAGAAAATCATAGAATATTTTAAGGTTTCAAACAAGGGGACTATAGTCGGATAACACAGTCAGGGTGTCTCTTAATACCTACTACACACAATCACAAATCCAGGCATTTAAGTGTCTTCAACGCTGGGCCTAGAGAGAAATACAGTTCCCTCCCCCCTCACTCATAGTTACCTCTGAACTGTATTTTCTGTTTTAGCACCTCCTTCATCTTCCAGTGATTGACATGTTCATTGAAATTGCTTCCCCTCTTACAGTGGTGTGGCCTTAATCTGTGGGCTGACCAGGATGACTCTCTTAGATTGTAATACTGAGGCCCGCAAAGTCACGTCATAGATTCAGACATGGATTAGCAGAGGCAGTGGACTGTGGCCGCATTGATGGTAAGATTTCAGACATCATCTAGTCTATATAGGAGATTGACAGTATATTTAGGTGGAATCCATTTCTAATGCTGTCTTTCAAGAATGATGCAAGGTGTGCACTCATCATGTATAGATTGTCAGAAACTATTATATCTAATGGAGAGAAGCCACTGTTAGCACCGGGGAAGCACCAGTAGCAGACAAGGTCAGAGGGTGAGCTAGGAATCCAAAGATAGGGAAGAATTGGGCAAACGGTTGCTGTATGTTGATTGTGAGTGATAAAACAGGGCTTGCGTTGGGAGTCGTGAGATATTTGATAACACGTTTCTTCTTTTTACACAAATAATAGGTCTTGCCCGGGCGTGGTGGCTCAGGTCTATAGTCTCAGCACTTTGGGGGGCTGAGGCGGGCAGATCACCTGAGGTCAGGAATTTGAGACCAGCCTCACCAAATGGTGAAATCCCATCTCTACTAAAAACAAAACAAAACAAAACAAAAACACAAAAATTAGCCAGATATGGTGGCGGGCGTCTGTATTCCCAGCTACTCGGGAGGCTGAGGCAGGGAAGGGAGAATCCTTTGAACCGAGAGGCAGAGGATGCAGTGAGTTGAGATCGCACCACTGCACTCCAGCCTGGGAGACAGAGTGAGACTCCGTCTCAAAAATTAATAAATAATAAAAAATAATATATATCTTCATTGTATAAAACTTGCAAAATGTAAAACTTTATAAAGAAAAAAATAATAATTAACTATAATTCCTTAATGCTAACGGTTTAGTATGTTTCATTCCAGACTCTGCGTGTGTGTGTGTGTGTGTGTGTGTGTGTATCTACTTCCCTTAAGCGTTCATATTTATCAGGCGCAGTAGGAGATGGTCAGTTTGAAGGTGAAGAAAAAGGCTAGATCAAGTAGAGCAGCATTTTTGAATATCTAAATACCTCCTACAGTAAAGGACAGCTCATTACTTGACCAGGCAGAACATTCTAATATTAGAAAGTTCTTCTTCATATTTATCCAAAATCTGCCTTCTGTAACTTCTACTCATTTGCCTTTATTGCTCTCTACTTTCTTCTTGGTGTTAAATATTTCACGTATTTAATGACAGCTATTCCTACCTCTCTGAGTCTTCTCGTCTCCAGACTAAATACAATATTACATGATGCGGGTTGCTTCCCTCGTGGTTCTGTCTAATTTGACCTTTATTCCTACCTGAGGTGCCCCTTTTCTTGTGCCAGCTAGAACTGAAGGTCACATCTAGATGTGGTCTGGCATCCCCCCTTGTCTGTTCATGGGGCCACCCAGTGATGGTGGACACCATCATCTTTGAACTTCTGGGTTTCCCCCTGTTCACCACAATTCCTCAAAAATTGTTCAAAACCACTCCAAACACCAAGATAGTTGTCAGTCATTCATTTAATAAAAAGTAAATTTAAAAAAAAAATGGTGACTAAGTATTTGATATTTGGAAGGGAGAGAACTTTCTATGACTGGAGGAAATCTCAAAAGGAAGAAAATCCATACCTCAAAATAAGGGGAAAACTTAAAAATGTTTTTAATTTTTAATTTTTCATGGGTATGTACTAGGTATATGTATTTATAGGGTACATGAGATATTTTGATACAGGCATACCCTGCATAATAATCACATCAACATAAATGGGCATCCATCTTTGTGTTACAAACAATCCAAATATACTCTTTTAGTTATTTTGTAACATACAATAAATTATTATTGAATGTCGTTACCCTGTTGTACTATCAAATACTAAATCTTATTTATTCTTTCTAACTATATTTTTGTACTGATTAACCATCTTTACTCCTCCAACCTCACTAACCTTCCCAGCCTCTGGTAACCATCTCTTTCTCTCTCTCTCTCTCTCTCTCTCTCTCTATCTCTCTCTCATTCAATTGTTTTCATTGTTAGCTCCCACAAATAAAAGAGAACATGTAAAGTTTGTCTTTCTGTGCCTGGTTTATTTCACTTAACACGATGATCTCCAGTTCCACCCATGTTGTTGCAAATGACAGGCTCTCATTATTTCTTATGACTGTATAGTACTCCATTGTATGTATGTATCACATTTTCTTTGTCTTTTCTTTTGTTTTTTTTTTTGTTGTTGTTTTTTGAGACAGAGTCTCACTCTGATCTTGGCCCGGGAGTCCCCAGCCTGATCTCGGCTCACTGCAACTTCCACCTCCTGGGCTTAAGTGATCCTCCCACCTCAACCTCCCTGGTTGCTAAGATTGCAGGTGCACGCCACCATGCCTAGCTAATTTTTGTATTTTCTTTTGTAGTGACAGAGTTATGCCATGTTGCCCAGGCTGGTCTCAAACACCTGGTTTCAAGTGATCCACCCACCTCAGCCTCCCAAAGTGCTGCAATTACAGGCATGAGTCAATGTGCCTGGCCACATTTTCTTTATTCATTCCTCTGTTGATGGACTCTTAGGTTGTTTCCAAATCTTGGCTAATGCTACAATAAACATGGCAGGGCAGATATTTCTTTGACATACTGATTTATTCTCTTTTGGTATATACCCAGCAGTGGGATTTCTGGATCCTAGGGTAGCTCTATTTTTAATTTTTAAAGGAACCTCCACACTATCCTCCATAGTGGTTGTACTATTTTACACTCCCACCAATAGTATATAAAGGCTCCCTTTTGTCCACATCCTCACCAGCATTTGTTGTTCCCTGTCTTTTGGATGAAAGTCATTTTAACTGAGGTGAAATGGATATCTTATTTTACTTTTGATTTGCATTTCTATGATGATCATTAATGTTGAGTACCTTTTCACATACCTATTTGCCATTTGTATATCTTCTTTTCAGAAATGTCTATTCAGATCTTTTGCCCATTTGTTCACTGGATTATTATATATTTTTTCATATAGAGTTGTTTGAGTTCTGCATAGATTCTGGTTATTAATCCTTTGTCAGATGGATCACTTGCAAATATTCTCTCCCATTCTGCAGATTGTCTCTTGACTTTGTTGATTGTTCCTTTTGCTGTGTAGAAGCTTTGAAATTTGATGTCATCTTGTTTGTCAATTTTTTGCTTTGGTTGCCAGTGCTATGGGGTTATTACTTAAGAAATCTTTGCCCAGTCCAGTGTCCTAGAGAATTTCCCCAAAGTTTTCTTTCAGTAGTTCCACAGTTTGAGGTCTTAGATTTCAATGTTTAATTCACTTTGAACTAATTTTTGTATATGGCAAGAGACAGGGGCCTAGTTTCTTTCTTCCACATATGGATATCGAGGTTTTCCAGCACCATTTACTGAAGAGACTCTTTTCCCCAGTGTATATTCTTGGCACCTTTGTCAAGAATGAGTTCGCTGTGTGTGGATTTGCTATACACTTTCAATGGATATATAATCCTACCACTTGTGAACTGAAAACTCTACTAGTTCTGACTGTTGCAACTTAGTCAATTGTTGAATCAGGAATCCATTTTTGGGGTACCTACAATGTTTCAAGTGCACTAAAAATACAGAGATAAATACAAAATTAACAATCTTTTCAGGAGATTAAGATAAGCAGGGAGAGGGTCACTTAAAAGTTTAATTAATGTCATAAATTATGATTATGATGGGGGAAATAGGGATAGACTGCATGTATGGAGCCACTTCCATGGGCCCAATACTAAATATGAATAAATGATTTGTGTATTATTGCATTTAATTTTCATACGAAAACTAAATGATAGATCATATTAAAGCCCATTTTACATATAAAGATATGAGAGAGCTTAATAAATTGGTCCAAAGTTATTCAGGTAAGTTGGAGCAGACATTTAAACTTGACTGGGATTTTGTTAAGATACGGTTGATAAGAATGGGGCCTTGACAGCCGGACTTCCTAGCTGTGCAACCTTGAGCAAGTGCTCTAATATCTCTAGGCTCTGTTTTTCTCCTCTATAAAATGGGGTAATCGTAGTACTAATATATATGGTTATTGTACAAATTAAATTAGATAATATAGCTAAATTGCTTACTACCATGAATGCATATGGTAATGTGTCGTTTCAGAATTGTCATTATGCACGTAGAATGTTATTCATCACTATGTTTTTATGAATTGATTCAAAGCTTGTGTTCTTTTCACTATTAAACACACCGCCTATATATAAGTACAAAAGTAAGAGCGTGCAAAGGAGGTGGTTACCTCAGCCCAGCATTGATAGAAGAGGGCTGTGGAGGAGAGGGAGGAGGAAGAGCTGGAGTGGATCCTGCAGAGTTCACAGCGATGGTGCAGAGAACGATGAGGATGGCATTGAGTAGGTGGGGAGGTCAGTTTCATACTGTGAAAGATAATTCCATTACATTTAATTCAGCCAACATCTGCAGAATACTTACATTGCTCAAAGAAGAGATAAATATGATTTAACTTCGACTGTAGAATTATAGTATAGTGAACAAATCAGACAGGTGTACCGCTATCTGCTTGAATTTGGGGTGAGGGAACCAAGTGTATGTGGTGAGGGGTTTTGTGGAGTTCTAATCCCAGGAAATGGTAATATCAAAACAAAGAAGCAAGACAAACTAAAAGCTAGATGGAAAAGTCTATCAAAAAGAAAGAAAAAAAGAAACAGAAAGAGAAATTTTAGAATTGTCAAAGCCATAGGATCTCGAAAGTAATCATTCAACCTGGGACATGAAACCAGAAACTGGGAGTCAGAAAGCTAGAAATGTGTTGAAACAAGTTGAGAGTAACTGGGTGGGGTAGGGAATTGGGAGAGGCAAATATTTTGCATAGCTATCTGTGCTCATGTATGAGTTTTATGAAAATAACATAACACTTGTTAATATAATATAAATCTTTGTTTTAAATTGAATTAAAAATTATGAATGGCTTTTCATTAAGTTAAATGAATACATTAAATTAAGTTAATGAATGAGTGTTCACAACCTCCACCACAGGTCTGCCTCTCTCTATTCCCTTTTCTTCTATTATGTGGGGAGGATTCTTGCTTCATGGATTAGTTTCCAGGCGGAAGAAACTGAGTAATGTGTATAACCCAGAGGGCAAGTTAACAGATCTAATTAAGAGCTAATAAAAAGGAGGGAAAGGAAGAGGCCTGAGCAATTTTTGTAGAGCAAGGGGTTTAGGTGTCTGAGAGGGTGTGTGGGAGTAGGGAGCAGAGAGAGACATTGAGGAGCAAAGACAAGAGGGAGAGGCAAAGGTCCTGGCACAGGACGGGTGTTGATAGAATTGGAAAAGAGTTGCAAAGGGATTTTTGACGTGGTGTTATGGAGGTCTCAACTGGAAACCCTCTTTCTTCCAAGAGATGGAAGCAAAGATTGGAATTGCTTTTCGATTATTTCTAGTTTGCTAGACTATCCAGACAAGGTCCATTGTAACCTGCATGTTTCCAATGGGGTTAGCAGTAGAACTTAGATGGCTTCATCTCTTGGGAAATAGATATCAAAGAAAGATCCAGAGACAGAAACCTTTAGAAAAGGAAAGAATACATAACCTCAGAAGAAAACTGTGCAAAATTACCAAGATTTCCAAACTTACTTTAATCCATCGATAGTGGAAAAAACAATGACTTTCATGTACTTGTGTTGTATTCATAAGGGTCATGCCATAGCTTCGGATGTGACTAATTAGGGAGACCAGGTTTATTGAAGGTTTTCATTATTTGAGAGTGAAACTATAGCCAGATGTAATGACCATGTTATTTATGATCTCAAGATGCACTTTTTTTTCCCCATACTCAAAGTGCTTTGCTATATTGGAAGAAAGGAAGAGTGTCAGTTTTCACTTCTATACTAACAAGATTTCATAATCTATTATAAAAGCCTGAAGCAGGCTGGGTGTAGTGGGTCACGCCTGTAATCCCAGCCCTTTAGGACCCCCAGGCGGGGGCATCGCTTGTGGTCAGGAGTTTGAAACCAGCCTAGCCAGCATGGTGAAACCTCGTCTCTACCAAAAAATATACAAAAATTAGCCAGGCTGTAGTGGGTTATAGTGGGCTGTAGTGAACGTGTAGTCTCAGCTGCTCAGGAGTCTGAGGCAGGAGAATTGCTTGAACCTGGGAGGCGGAGGTTGCAGTAACCCGAGATCGCACCATTTCACTCCAGCCTGGGTGACAGAGCCAGGTGCCAGCAATAAATAAATAAATAAATAAAGTCTGAAACAATAAGCAGAAATGAACTAGAATGGACCAATGCTACAGAAAACTAGGAAACAAAAGGAAACTGCAGAATCAGCAGAGGCAGACAGCATTGCAAGGTGTAAAATAGAAACTCCCTTGCCACCCAAGTGGATAGAAACCGTTTTAGACAAACATCCTTTGTCATTAATTTAACTCCTTTGAAAGCCAAAATAAGATGCCTCAGACCTCTCCTTGGGATCGGAAATTGCAAAACTTGAGCAAAACTTTTGTTTTCCCTTTTTATAGCTTATATTTGTGTGTGTTCAATATCAACTGCATCTATAATTCCGTTATTTTGTATTGTCTGTATGCACCACAATGCACGTTCACTTTCTCTTCCATTCCTTCTTATCCTTTGCAATCATTTGGAGGAAACCATAAAAAGTAAGATTTCGTAAATGTTTTTTTCGAAATGGCCCGTGTAAACGCATTGCTCTTAGAATGATGACGCTTCCTACCACATGTGTACTTGCTGGGCCTGCATTCCAAAAATGTTGCAAGAATGCGTGCACTGCTGTTTTGACATGACACAGCAGCTGCGTGATGTGCTGCCATGACAAATAGGCAGGAAATGCAGTTTGCGTGTGGAATGAGCATCCGGTCTTTCCCCAAGGTTGGAAGGATATAGTATTGAAGAGGAGTCCTGGGTCAGCAGCTCTGTTTTGATGTAGCAATTACTGATGCTCTGCTGCCCTTCCCCAAGCCAAAGGGAAGGAGCTGGGGGGCCAGCAGCTGATGCCTTGCGCACAGATCCTATGGTTAAAGGAGGAGGAGTAGGGACATTTGTTACTGAACCTTCTATTCCACCTAGAGATCCAAAAATAGTATTTGGGTGGTTCTTGAGGTAAGGGAGCAAAGGAGCCAGTCCTGTCCAGCCTGGTATTTGAGTATGATGAGGGCTCAGGTATTGCTCTAGCCCCATAATCAGAAAGTCAGGTAAGGTTTTAAGTCAATTCTATCAAGAAATTTGATTCAATCATGCAATCAATGATTCAGCCTAAGTTGATGAATCACTTACTGTGTGTCAGGTACTCACTGGGTGCTGGGAAACATCAGTCTGCAGTCTCTTAATTTAGAATTTTTCTGTGAGAGTTACTCTCTTATTAGGTTCCTTTAGATTCAAGAACAACTAAGGAGGTGGCTGTCTGTTTTAGGTTGAGTTCTCCTGAAAGCCAACTTAAGCCCAGGATTCATGTAGAAGTTCTTTATGAAGGAAGTGCCCCCAGGAGAAACCAGAAAGGGTGTAAAGGAAGCAGCACAGGGAAGGAAAAGAAGCCAAATGAGGGTGATTTGGGGTGAAGTCTCAGACTTGGACTGATTCCTCTGAGAGCTCTAGGGGGTAACATCTTTGAGAGTTTGTATCATACCAGAGTAAAAGTTGGGGTTTTGAATTCCCACACCAGTCAACTATTGGCTATGGGCTTACCATGGGAGATGTAATACGCCCGGCACTTCCAACTCACATGCCGGAGACATGGCTTTAGCACCCAATGGAAACACTTTGAATGTTGCAGGTGCAAGACAGCAACAAAGCAGAAAGAAGCACGTGGACAAGGCACCAAGTGTCCACTATACCCTGACAGTGTGGGAAGTTGTAGATAGGATGAAGAGAAAGAATACACACACACACACACACACACACACACACACACACAAAAGGTAGAGACTTGCTACTCAAAGTGTGATCCTCAGACCAGCAGCATCTGGCCGAATGGTGATCTATCACCTTCCAGAAACTTGTTAGAAATACAGAATCTGGCTGGGTGCAGTAGCTCATGCTTGTAATCCCAGCACTTTGGAAAGCCAAGTAGGGCAGATCACTTGAGGTCAGGAGTTCAAGATCAGCCTGGCCAACATGGTGAAACCCTGTCTCCACTAAAAATGCAAAAATTAGCTGGGCGTGGGGGTGCACACCTGTAGTCCCAGCTACCCAGGAAGCTGAGGAAGGAGAATCGTTTGAATCTGGAAGGGCGGAGGCTGCTGGGAGCCGAGATCATGCCACTGCACTCCTGTCTGGGCGACAAGAGCGAGACTCTTTCCAAACAACAACAACAACAACAACAACAAAATGCAGAATCTGAGGTCTTATGAAGACCTGGTTCATCAGAATCTCATATTGATAAGATCTCCCCAACATTTGTGTGCACATTAATTTTTAAGAAGCTTAGTCCCAGAGTATCAGAAAACATAATTTGCTGGCTTTTTGCACTGCAGGAAGAATAAGCTTCCAAACCAGAGTTGCAATGTGGTGGCCTGAGAAAGTTCTCAGTCCAAAGATTCCTTGGCCTAGCAGATGAAACCAGGAGGAAGAGAAAGCATTCCCAACTGAAAGCAGGGTGGTGCCCCCTTTCCTACTCAGTGCAATTGTTCCAGCTTTGCAGATCCCACGTTCCAAGACTTTGTGGTCTCCTTTAGTTCACTTGGAACTGATACCTTTTGGAGGTGGTGAGGGTTGGGGGGCTTTATGGAGAGAGGCTGAGGAGTAGCGGTTTGGGTGTGGGTGCAGGAAAGAGCAAATATAAAATAAGGCCAGAATTAGAGCTGACCCTACAATTTAAGCTTGAAAAGCATTTTGGAAAGTCACAAGTAAATCACTTAGATATGCATCATTAAGGAGTCATGACACAACTCATACAAGAAGGGACTGTGGTAAAATATGGTAGCCACCAAAAGGCCCCCCGAATAGTAAAATATCTCTTCCACAATGTTGGAAATTCCTATTAGTCACAATGGGGGTCAGTCAACTGGGATAGCCTTGTCATGGGAGGGCCACCACAAGGAAATTTGGGAAACATCTGGCTAAAGATGGCAAATTAAAGACACTCATTTAACTTCAGGTCCCTTCTAAAATGAGAAAATAATTAGCAAAGTTTTCTTATTGTTGCTACTGTTGTTTTAGAGCATTAACCTAGGAAGATAAAGGGAATTGAAGAGTATACCACAGCCATCCCTTTTTGAATGCTGAAAAGCAGATTGGTTATTATGAATGGTAGAACCAGAAAAGTTTGATGCTGCAAAGGAAGCTATTTGGAAAGTAGAAAATAAATTCAATTTACCCGTGGAATATTTTTGAAACTGCAGAATTAGTATCAAGTACCTCAGGAATGAAGGGTTGAAAACAAGCTAAAAACAAAAGGATTTGCATTCTGTTCGAGAAGCAGCTGGACTGTCAGGTCCCCTTGCACACTCCACACAGTCAGCTTAGTGACCTTCCCCTGCAGGAAAGCAGGTGATGGAGCTTGATTCTCCAGGGAGAGTAAAAGAGAGGGTGACACTCCAGATTGCAGTGCAACAGACAGAAATGGGATCAGGGTTGCCATACTGAAAAAACAGGAGTAAGTAAAAGTTTAAATTCTGAATTCTTATATAGGCCTTACTGGGCTGCAGAAATCTGGCAGCCATCATTCTCCAGGGATAAGATTGGAACAACCTTCTCAGGGATCCAAAAATAAGAACAGTGGGAATATCCCAAACAAACAGCCCAGCGAGATCATCCTACATTCAACAATTTTCTCCCTTCTTCCTAGGTTCCTTTCCAAGCAGAACTTCCAATTTGCCATTTTGGTGTCCCATTTTAAAATGAGTAGACTGCGGAAGCATTTAAGGAGCACATATAAAATGGAAGTATGATATCAAAGTATTTTTTTAGTTTGACGATGCTTCTCCCAGGAGCTGCCAGAGGGGCTAGGAAACACAGCCCAGAAGGGTGGAAGAGTTAGTGTTCCACACAACTGTGGACCCGTGAGGGGCAGGACACTAGAATAAACCTGGAGATAAAGTCTTCTCTTCTTTTTATTGTAAAGGACTCTTCCAGGGTTCTCTATTCCCATGCTGCTTCTCTAAGATGTCCTGTGTATGTGAACATTTGGCTGGTTTTTCAAGCTGTAGCCACCTAGGTAAGAACCACTTGATATCAGTTTTCCTTCTTTTGCATCACTTCTGTTCTTCTTTCACTCTTGACGCCATGGAATTGTACTCTAAAATAACCATTAGAATGACAGCTTTGCCTTGAACTCTTTTGTTGGGTAACACAAAATAATATACTTGGGGACCTGAATGAACGCATGGAGCAGACATCTCATCCTCTGCCTACTGACTCCCATTAGACCATGGAGTAATTGAAAATGACATTTTATTCTATTAAAGGATAGGTAGTTTTTACTTTTTATTATGGAAACTTCCAAATGCAGACAAAGGAAAAGATAATAGTTTAATTAACCTCAAGGTACTTCGTAACTAACTTCAGTAACTATTACCCCATAACCTCTCTTGTTTTATCTATACGACCATTTTCTTTCTCCCTCAACTTTGATTATTATGAATCAAAGCCTAGGAATCACTTCATTTTATCCACAGATATTTCAATACACTCACTAAAGGTAAGGACTCTTTAAAATTATTACAAAAATTCTTTATTGTAACTAAAAAACAATCTATAGCATCAAAAAAATATTCAAATTTGTCCACTTGATTTTTAATTATGTCTTTTTGTAGTTGGTTTATTCAAATCAGAATCCAAATAAGTTCCACAAACTGCATTTTTATATAGGTTTTACTTCCGTTTATCTAGATCTTCCCCCT
This sequence comes from Macaca thibetana thibetana, assembly GCF_024542745.1. Taxonomy (NCBI): domain Eukaryota; kingdom Metazoa; phylum Chordata; class Mammalia; order Primates; family Cercopithecidae; genus Macaca; species Macaca thibetana. The sequence goes on along the minus strand of NC_065595.1, from coordinate 16,261,015 downwards.
TTCTTTTTGTCCTTTCAATGTAATTTTTTGAAGAAAATGAATAGTTTGTTCTAAATGTTTTCCCACAAATTTCCATTGTTCGTTGATTCCATCTTTGTGGTGTAATTTAACATATTCCTCTCTTCCCTTGCATTTCCTATAAACTAGCAGTGAGGAAAATACTTAATTAGATTCAGATCTCCTCCCTCCCTCCCTCCCTTCTTCCCTCCCTCCTTTCCTCCTTCCTCCTTCCTTCCTTTCTTTCTTTCTTAAATTTCTTTCTTTCTTAAATTTTTCTTTCTTTCTTTCTTTCTTTCTTTCTTTCTTTCTTTCTTTCTTTTCTTTCATCAAAAATACTTCATGGGGGAGAGGGATTATACATGTCCATCAAGAGACATTAATATCTGGTTGACTTTCCTTTTGTGATATTAAGATTCAACATTGAAATCATGTGTGGTCAACCTGACATTATGAAATTTCTTTTTAGCCTTTTAACCTAATGGACTTAGCAGAAATTGAAGATATGATGTAGACCCTTTATTACAGATTGCAAAATGGTGATGGTTTAATTTTGTCAATTCTTCTTCATCTACTAGTTATATTTCTAGGAGGAAAAACTCTTCCTCCTCAAGGAAAAGTATGATGAATATTTTAATAATTTATGTCATTTGCCAGTTTTCAGAATAATAATCTGGTCTATAGTATCATCTGAATTTGACTAATGGAATTTTATATTTTTTCCCCTGTAAGTGTCATTTTTAAGTCATGGACTTTAATATATTTAAAAATTTAAAATTCACTACAGTTATTATTATCTTTCATGCTCAAAGTTCCTCAACTTTGGCCACTGGGAACTTTTTCAATTGGCTCCTACGTCCTTTTGACAAGATTTTAGTTGCCTTCCATGGCCTCTTTGCTTTCTGGTATGACAGAATGATCCCAACTTATCTTCTATATTGCCTATCCCAGACCTAGAATTTATAATTTTTTCAAGTATCCCTCATCCTCTATTTTAAACTTAATTTTTTTATTGTTTTAACTTTTAAGTTCAAGGGTACAAGTACAGGTTTGTTACATAGGTAAACTAGTGTCATGGGGGTTTGCTGTACAGATTATTTCATCACCCAGTATTAAGCCTAGTACCCATTAGCTGTTTTTCCTGATCCTCTTCCTCCTCCCACCTTCCATCCTCTGAGAGGTTCCAGGGTGTGTTGTTCCCTTCTATGTGTCCATGTGATCTCATCGTTTAACTCCCACTTACAAGTGAGAATATGAAGTATTTGGTTTTCTGTTCCTGTGTTAGCTAAGGATAGTGGCCTCCAGCTCCATCCATGTCCCTGCAAAAGACATGATCTCATTCTTTTTTTATGGCTGCATTGTATACCATGCTGTATTACATACCACATTTTCTTTACCCAGTGTATGATTTAAGCATCCCTAGTCCTCTTTAGAGGCAAACGTTTTGTAACTTAATACAGAATATTTTTCTGAGTTTGTGATAGAAAATATATATATATTTTTAAGACAGAGTCTCTATCTGTTGCCCAGGCTGAGTCCAGTGGCCTGATATCAGCTCACTGCAACCTCTGCCTCCCGGGTTCAAGTGATTCTTCCACCTCAGCCTCCCAAGTAGCTTGGATTACAGGTGCCTGCCACCATGCTCTAACTTTTGTATTTTTAGTAGAGACGTGTTTTCACCATGTTGGCCAGGCTCGTCTCGAATCCTGACCTCAAGTGATCCACCAGCCTTGATCTCCCAAATTGCTAGGATTATAGGCATGAGCCATCACACCTGGCCAAAAAGACTTTTTTTAAGACATAAAATGCTAAGCAAGATTAATGTGACAGCATCAAAAGTCATCTTAAATGAAAATTAAAGATGGCAAATTAGAATATTTTTGCAACCTATATAGCTAGCAAAGGTTAAATATCCAGTACATATAAAGAAGTCCCATACGTCAACAAAAAGACAAATAACAACAAAAAAAAGCCTCTCAAATCTCCCCCAGAAACTTTTAAGCAAAATTTTCACAGAAGAGGAAAACACATCATATATTATCATAATATTATGAAATATATATCATCATAATATTATGAAATAGTAAGCGCTGTTCAGTCTCTTCAGCAGTATGAAAATTGCAAATCAGGACATGCCACCTTATACATACTATAATAGCTTGTCAAAAATTAAGACATTTGACAAAATTAAGTGCTGGAGAGGTGTGTATGAGAGGTCTTTGTATATTGTTGATGGGAATATATATTTTAAAAAGCATATCAGGAAACAATAACTAGAAACAGCCTAAATATGTATTGACAGGAAAAAATGAATGAATAAATTATGATACTTTAATTATTTCAATGGAGTAGCAATGAAAAACATAAAATATACCTACAAGAAACAACTGGCTGAATTTTGAAAATATAATGTAGAATGCTCTAGAGGACTTGTAACATTTTAGTAAACAATATGGCATTGTTTTCTATATATGCTGGAGAAACTCTTGCATTGCCTGTGCACATGTTCAGAGTTTCTCTACAGGAGTCCGTATCCTGTAGCATATGGCCCACCACATGTTTTTCGTACGTGAAATTGTGTTGGAACACAGTCATATCCACTTGTTTGTGTCTGCTTGCCTATCACAGGGCAGAGATGAGCGGTGGCAACAAAGACTAAGATATTTACTATCTGACCCTTTTACCAAACAAGTTGGCGGGCACCCTTTCTAGAACATTTATAAGGTAATGACAATTTTTATAAAGTTCACACACAAGCAATACTAAACAATATACTATCTGGGCAGACTTTCATGGATAAAGATATAAAAATGAAACTAGAGAATAATGAATATAAATTCAGAAAAGTGTTTACTGCAGGTAAGGATGGAAAGGCTGATTTCTTTCTTTGGGAGAAATCCATAGTAAATGGCAGTTAATAGAAATATTCCCTTCTATGCATTAAATAGTATATTAGAAACATAGACAAATCAAAAAGACAAAAGGAAATAATTCGAGAAATTCCCTGAGACTAAATGACACGAGCTTCCAGGCTGAAAGGGCTTACTAAGTGCCAGTAGAGTGGATAAATGTAAGTCTATCCCAAGGCACATCACTGTGAAATTTCAGGATGTTGGAAACAGAGGGTCTGTAAGCTTCCAGAGACCAAAATTAAGTCACAGATCAAAGATCAGAAATTAGAATGATGTTGGACTTCTAACAGCAAGACTAGAGGCTAGGGTATGATGGTAAAGATCTTCAAATTTGGAGCAATAATATTTTTAAATTTAGAATTCTGTACATCACCAAATTACCAATTTGGTAAAAGAGGGAGATGAAGCATTTTCAGACATTTATGATCTCAGAAAGCTTTCTCCCCATGCCTTTTTTTCTTTTTTTCCAAGTAGCTCCTAGAGCATGTGCTGCTTAAAAATGAGGCAGGGAACCATGAAGAGGATGATAAAAGATGTAGGAAAAAGAGAAGCCAATCCAAGAGAGAAGTAAAGGGATCCACCTCGGGATTCTGCGTTTTCTTTAGCCGTCAGACCTTCAGGGGCCTAAAGAGCAACAGCGTTCAGTCTGGACCCGGTCAGAGGCTCAGAGCGTGATTATTTTAAGAAAATGAAATTGATTAGATATTTCAAGTGTCTGAATGCATTAAAATAAGACTTGTCCGGTTAGGAGAGGCTTTGTGGTCAAGTTGGTGATAAGTATATATAACACTAAGCAAATTTTTTAAAAATCTGAGATAATGCTATGAAAACAAAACGTGCAGAAAATAAAATTATAGAATATGGCCCAGCAGTGAATTCCATGCACATAATCATGATAATGTAAACCAAAAATATTGACTGAAGTTTAGTATTACTACAGGCATATTTGAAATATGGCAGGATGGGAAATGTTCACATGTGTACGAGGAATAGCTGATGCCTAGAGCTCTTTAAGAAGTAGCAATATAATCATGTTCTTTAGAGATACAGAGTTAAATACCAAACAAACAAACAAACAAAAAATTAGCCGAAGTAGTTTTAAAAATTGTCTTTTTAAAGGAGTGAGAAATGAGAAGAAAAATAACATGCATGTCTGGTTTTAATTAAAATTTAAAAACAAATTGCAACAATAACAGAGTAGAACAAAGTTCGTGTGTTAAATATGATCGTCTTCCTCCAGTCTAACCAACCAACCAACCAACCAACCAAATATAGTAATACCTGGAGTTGACCCTTTCCTTAATAAAAATTAATTAAACAAGTCTGCTTGAACCCACGAAGATGAGATACCATCTTTTGTAATCTCTTCAACACATTATGCAATCTTTGAATTCTGGTGAAGTTCGTTGCTCCAGAAAAAAAAAAAAAAAATGCTATTTGTCAGTTGAGAGAGAAAAAAAAAGAGCAGCATCTGCTGATATTTGTAAGCTGAACTGACACAGGTAGACCATGGTACTTTCCTAGAAGACATAAACCACATAAACAGAATACCAGCCTCAGACAAATTGCAAACCTCAGACAAGGTTACTCTGGGACCATGATAAAATGAGATCATTTCATAATTTTGTCTATGTGCAAAACATCACTGCACCACCCATGAAATACGAAATATCCACTGTCTCACCCAAAACGATTGACTACTACTTCTTTAACATTTATAATCTTATCCTCTTTCTAGTTTCTCCTTCCTGTATATGAGATTTACTGAGATACCAGTCAAAGACTTAACTCCACTTTCTGGCAGCACCCAATTTCGGGCAAAACCCAGGCACAAGTAGGGGTGGGATGTCAGACAATGCCTGATGAGAGGCAACGTGACTAAGAGAAGATTCAGTTTAGCAAATTTCTTGAGGACTTACCATTTGCTAATGACAACGCTAGGCCTTGGGGAAATCAGGATCAAAATCAAAATCAGGAAGAGCGATTATCTCTGTCTTTGAGATTCTAACAGCTCCTTAAGCAATCACAGAAATGGAATCACACATAGTAAAGTTGGAATGAGCAAGCAAGGTATTGTCAGTGGAAAGAGCATTGGCCTAAAACATCTGGGTCGAATATACTCTGTCACAATTCCTTAATAATGAGGCAACTCCCTTGATCACTCTACATGTCTTCTTGCTCAGCTGTACAACATTTATCTTATTCAAACAATTGTTGAAATGATTAAATAAGATAATGTACATTGAAGGACATTATAATGGGACCATTACAATGTAAAGAAGGGGAAGCCCGAAGAAGTTAAGTGACCCACCTAAGATTACACGGGTATTATCAGATTTCAGTTTAACACTCATGTGAAGGTTAGTATCAACAGTACCTCTATAATAATAATAATATCAAGTGCTTATTGTGATTACACATTCTGCCCAACACTTCACCTACATTATTTCATTTATAACAACAATGCTTTAGTTTTATATACATAGTGTATGACTTTTCTCAAATATCTCCTACTTCATTATTTTAATAAGAGGTACAGGAACTCATAAGCATGGTTATATTTTAGGTAACAATATAAGAAATTTTGCACATGCAGGATTTGTGCTTATCTTTCCATATTAAGAAGAAGAAACAGGATCTTACTTCAAGATTATGATGCCATACCAAAAATCACACAATGTGATTTTAGTATGAGTCAGAGATAAGGGCCAAGGGGTCATGACTCTTCATTAGGAAAAGTGATGACCAAAGGTTCTTTATGGATGCTGAAGTCTTCCAAAAAAATGTTTCAAATGGGCTTTACGTGCTCAAGTCCAGCAAAACAGGAATTTGTCATAGAGTTAAGAGTACTCACACATTTGTAACTCTAGGAGATGATCACAAAGATATGCATACCTGAGTGCTGGGGAAAAGTCTATCACCTTTTTTGAGTAAATGGTATGCATTTATTACCTATCTCTCCACGTGTTTGGGTTTCTCAGCAGAGCTTGATGAGGCATGAGACTGGTATAATATGTAGTCAGTTCTGAGTCAAAGAGGCATTGGACACTAAGAAGACAGTGCTATAGAAACGTTAAATGATCATACTCTTTTGAGCTTTGCCCATAGAATAGTGAGCAATGCTTTCATACTAAAGAAACAAGCATACGGGTGTGAATATTGAAATTATCAAGAAATGTGATTGATATAGTGTTGGAAGGGCAATAAAACATCACTGAGAAATCATATGCTTTGAGAGGTACTAATTCCTTTGACTCAGGCTTCGTCTAAGCAAAAGCTTTGAAGGGATAGATTCAGTATCTAGAAGCAAATGTCAGGAAAAAAGAAAATAGGCCATCACAAGTCCTGACCTGAAGGAAATCCAGTATATTCTTGATCTTTGTTTGATTTCATTAGCCTAGTTACTTACATGTCAAATAAATCATTTAAATTATCTGTTACTCTGAAGCCAATGTTCTTGCAGATCATATGCAATCTATGAGCTAGAGCACAGTGTTTAGCAGCACCTTCCAAAATTGGGATTTTTTTGGTCATTAAAAGTTTTGTTTACTTCTGTTTATAACCAAGTATCCAATATAAAATTTAGAATATTAGGATAAGTGGAGTAGCCTTCCTCTCTTGTGACTTCTCCTTTTGTTGCTTTTGGCCCTTACTATCTTCTCTTTTCTCTTTGTCTTCTTCCTTACTACTTAATATGTACTCACAGCTTAGAACTTTTGGAGTCCTATCTCCGGTGAGGCCTTACCCTAATCCAGGAGTAGGGACAGAGCTCTCTTGCTGCTGGCCTGATGCACTCTGTGCCTATTGCAATTAGTCAAGTTCAAGGTTTCTGTTTCGCTGTCTATGGATACACCCCAGCACCTGCCACTAAAGTCCCCTAAGTTCCTAGTCCCAGGATCCCAACATTCACCTAAAATCCAGTTCATGAGACTCAGCCTTAACTGCTCCCTGTCCTGGAAGACAGTTTTCTATCCTCATAGCAAAGCAGGGAAAGCAGGAAGGCCATACTTTGAGGGTGTCTCAGTAGTGCTGGGGAGGATCAAAATTGAAGTACAAAAGTTTGTTTTCAGTTGAGTTCAAAAAATATTAATTGGGGCATCCCCAAGTGCGCACATAATCTACTAAGTGCTGTGTATATAAAAAATAAAATGTACATTTTCTGCTTTCAATGAGGAAACAAATAGTAAAAGCATGAATTGCACACAATTTCCTAAGTATATTAATAAAGGTAAAGAAATAGTATTCACTGATGCTAGCAATTTTTGTGTACCTGTGTGCCAGATATTATGATAAATACTTTATCTAGGGTGGTTATTGTGATTAGAGAGGCACCAGATCACTGATGGTCTTGGACACATATGAACCTAGCAAATCTATATCCTGTATTTAATGGAGACTCATTGAAAGATTTTAAGAAGGGTTATTGCTGGATCAGATTAAATTTATGGATTAAGGGACAAGACACTAGAAACACAGAACCCAAGGCTAAGATGATGAAGACCAGAGCCAGGGCAATAATTTTAGAGAAAAAAGAGGAGCATACTGACTCAAAAAATATTTTGAAGCTAAAATTATTGTTAAATGGTAGATGTGGAAAGGGATAAGAAGAAAAGATTCAAGGATGTTTCTTCGATATTAGCTTGAATAAATAACAGGCAAATGGGAAGTAAATGAGGACAAACAGGTCTGGGAAAATGATGGAAGCATGATGTGTCCAGCTTTGGACCATGGACATGGGTGCAGCCATGATGAGGGGAGGGGTCATGGCTGGAGACAGAGTTGCAGGAATCTTTGTTGTCTCTTTCTTTTTTCCCCCACCCACCACTCACATCCGATTCACATGCTCATCTTCCTGCCCATACACTCAGTGTACTATGACTAATCAACAGGGGAAGAACTGAGCAATAATTTTTTCTGCCTCCTCCTCATTTTTCTACAAGTCTAAATAAGGCAGTCATGATTAGAAAGCAATGCAAATTCTATGGTCCAACCCTAAGATAAAATGCATGACTACCACAAAGTTCCTTTAGTTTCTCCTTGCCATTTCCTTCCTAGAAATCAAGGGATTCCCCACATTATTTTATATAGGATCAAATTGAATCTGTCTGCAGGGCATGCATATATGTATTTTAGTAGCAAGTGCCAATCTGTTTCTGCTCTTTTATCCACCCTTAATAAAAAAAAAAGATACAAAAAAGCAAAAAGTCATAAGAAGATAAAACAAAAATAATTGTCATCTGAATTTAGAATGTACTGTTTTCTTTTCTTTTTTTTTTTTTTTTTTTTTTTTTTTTTTTTGAGATGGGGTCTCGCTCTGTCTCCCAGGCTGGCGTGCAGTGGCACAATCTCGGCTCACTGCAAGTTCCAACTCCTGGGTTCACACCATTCTCCTGCCTCAGCCTCCCGAGTAGCTGGGACTACAGACGCCCGCCACCCTGCCCGGCTAATTTTTTGTATTTTTAGTAGAGACAAGGTTTCACTGTGTTAGCCAGGATGGTCTCGGTCTCCTGACCTTGTGATCCGTCCGCCTCGGCCTCCCAAAGTGCTGGGATTACAGGCGTGAGCCACCGCGCCCAGCCTAGAATGTATCTTAGAGTTATTTAGTTATGTGTTTATCATCTGAGTACATATGTGCTATGGCAATTAACACTGAAATAGGCTACTTCCCCTAGGCCTAGAACATTGGCTGAGATCCACTGGGAACATGCTAGATAAGAGAGAGATTAAATTAAGACTTGTTAAGTAATATGAATAATTCATTTAACCATATTTAATCCACAAGGATAATGGAGAGGTGAGTGATGCATGGTATCAAGGTTATATGAGTCTAATATTGTATCATTAGCTCCTCCAAGGAAGCACACCATTGTAAGCACGGAGTTTCACTGGTGTGTACAAGGAGTGAATTCATGACTCACAGTTCTGAGGCTGCTCTGGACATACAATCTTGCATGCTTTTGTCATGACAGGTCTTAAGAAGTTTATCGGCTTTCTCAAATAGCTGAATGACAGAACACTGGATTTTTGTTCAGATAGCCTATCAACCTGGCATCTGTGTTGAGGTTGTCACTTGGTAACAAGATAAATACTCCGACAGAGGTGTTACACTCCCTAACAAAGCTCACTTCATGTGCAGACTTTCTCACACTCATATCGGGACCAGGGCCACATCTTAAAATAGGTGAGGTTTGCTTTCTTTGCCCTGGATCTCGGGACCTTGCCTCTCTGTGGTCTAGGCCTACCCTTATTCAAAGCCTTCTCATTCTCCTATCCTCTTCACACGCCCCGAAACTCCTTCCTGGACCACCCCTTTCTCTGTAAAACCCGCTTCACAGGAATTTAGATACATGTAATATTTCTCCCAAAGCCGTTAACACACAAAGTGTTGTTGCTAATTTATTATCTGATAAAGAGATTTCAAAAAGTGTATATTGGAGAATATTCTAGCCAAGATGCCCCAAATTCACACCATGGAGGTGACTGCCTTCACCTCCAGTTGGTTCTGCTCACAGCAACAACTACTTAAATTTCTGGAATAAACCATGCTATCTAACTACTAAGGCTAATTAATACTAATGATCTTTGTTATAAATTAATGTTGTTTCAATATGTCTAAATGGAAGTAGTTAAAAATAAGGTTATTATATAGAATTTTATATCATAATAGGACTTCCTTTTTGACCTGCATTCATGTCGTGTTTGAGATAATTTCAGTGGTGATATTTTTTTGCTGATACAGAAATGATGCATTTTCCTAATTTGTACATTCCCCATATATCCATGAATCATGTAAAATAGTTAATTACAGAAGTATCACTGATTGCTCTTCAAAGTGGAGAGGATAGAAATGCATTACAATGTGCCAAACATGAGTAAGTCATTCAGCAAACACTAAGTGAACACCTAATATGAGCCAAATGCCTGTCCTAGCCATTGGGGAAGACCATTATTGTCTTGGAATTCATGGTTGTTACCATCTGACAGGGAAGATAGGCACTGAAGTGTAAACTACACAGGTTATGCCATCACAGTTGTTTAGGTGTCTCAAAGAAAAAGCACAGTGTATGCAAGTCTCAAATCAGATATTAGAACTTTATTATTTATAAAGTTATGGTCTTCTTTTGGATATTGTTTCTCCTTTAAACGTGATTCATTGTAGTGATAGTGGGGAGATAAAAAACACCTCAATATAGAAACTTCAGTAAATTATTTCTGATTTTAAAAGTAATGCTGCCTATTATGGAAAATGTGGGATATTTTTCAAGGTACAAAGAAAGACAATGATAAATCTATAAAGTTACCACTTAGACATAGACCCTGTTTATGTTTTGAAGAAATGTTATGTTAAGTAATATTTCTTCTGCATGTATTTTATTTGTATAATGAATATCATACAGCCCATATAATTTTATTTCCTTCCATTTCCCACTTACGATTATCTCATACACATTTTCCTAGAAAATAAGACACTTTCTGTTTCAGTAATCTCATGCTCCATAGGAGTGACCTGCTCTGCAATTGTTGCATGTACTATTTCAGGTTATTTGAGAAAACTTAATCTTATGTATTTTCTAAAGGCAAGGAGTACTCTTTAGTGACGGTGCTTTTTTTCTACTTGACCTGCTGACTGGGTTCTGCTATATAGTCTCCTAATACATTTCCCACCCTTTAGGTTCTTTCTGTTCTGAATTTTCAGATTTTTCTTCTTAAAACACCACTTTTTACAAGTCACTTCCCTTCTTGAGAGTTTACAGTAGACTGCCTTTAGCTTAGATCCCAACTCAGCCTGGTATCAAAGGCTGCTCCATCAGATCTGTTCCTTTTCTACTTTCCTCCTCTGTAACACCAGTTCGGATCTAGACAGACCTCAGAAAGCTATTCAATGATCTTTGCTTCCCACTTCTATAATATTAGTGCCTTCCTCTCTCTATTGTCAATTTTTTCATTTATCTCAACTCTTTGCTCAAGGCTCTAACACACATTATCGATCCTTTTCCTTCTTTCTATGATACTATTAGCACCACTCAATTTGGCTTTAAGTTACATATTATCTTTTACAAGTCTCTCTAGTTGTTTGAGGTGTGAAAATCTAGTCTTCTTATACTGAACTCATAAATTGCTCTAATCTAGGCAGAAAGGCAGCTCCCAAACCTGACACCAACAGTCACCCTGTTATATATCAGCTAACGTTATGCAGCGCTCACTACCAAGAAGAATCTGCTAAGGACTTGGCAGGCATTATCTCATTGATTATTCACAGCAACCTGTATTATTTAGAATGCTTTTGGCTGCAAATGACAGAGAACCCATAGTGTTGAAGGATGCTGAAACAATACAGACTTATTTATTATAACATCTCGGATAACAACAGCAAGAGCAAAAACTAGAGGCAGGTGGTTTCTGGCATTGGCAGATGTCAGGGCTGTTGTTTGGGATCACTGCAAATTTCTCAGTCTTCCTACATGGTTGAAATATGACTGTGGCATCTTCTGGCATCACATCCTTGCACAACCGTGCTCAAAGTTGGGTAGGAAGATATGGAGGTTCTTTCTTCATGCTTCCTTCTATCAAGGAAAGAAAACCTTTTCCCAAACATTCCCCAGTGGATTTCTCCCAAAACTCATTGTCCAGAATTGGCTTTCTATGTCCACCTATCCCCCCGCACATCCCCCCTACAAGACTGGCAACTAGGCTTTCCTTTCCTGAGATCAAGGGTTCTCTGGATAATACCTGATGAAAATCAGGAACAAGGGTAGCAGAAAGGCATTGGTTGGGGTAGGCAATCAACAGTACCAGCTGTATAGAATTATTAGGAGATTAAAAGTTAGAGTAGTTGAGAAATACGTGCAAGATTATACAACTAGTAAGTGGCAAAAAGAAGATTCTGAGTCTGAGACTTCTCGGAGTCTCTCAGAATTCATATCCTTGTTCACCACAGTATAGGGCCTCTCTAGAGAGTTTTAGCATATTACCCTATCCATTAAAAATATTTGGTAAGAATTTGCTTGATGCTCACCACTGTTCTTGCTGCTCAAGGGAAACCAAGTGTATATTTATGGACAGATCCTAACTGAGATGATATTGTCAGAATATACACGATTATTATACTACATCCTCAACTCTGAAAGTTGCAGTTCTACGTAGAAGTTCACTGAGGGTTGTAGGAGTCAGAATGGACTACATGGAAGTTATGGGGTGTGAATCAAACCTCATAGGTGAGTCAGTGGGGAGAAAGAAGCATGACGTTCCTCTTGAGAATAACTGGAATGAAAATAATACGGTGAGAAAGAGTAGCACCTGAAAAGTGAGTGAAGGAAAGGGTGGCGGAAGTTCTAGGTACGTTGATATCTGTCCCAACTTGTTGAGCTGTCAATGTGTGGTTAAAAAACAGTTAAACAGGCCTGGCACGGTGGCTCACGCCTGTAATCCCAGCACTGTGGGAGGCTGAGGTGGGCGGATTGCCTGAGGTCAGGAATTTAAGACCAGCCTGGCCAACATGGTGAAACCCCATCTCTACTAAAAATTAACTAGGTGCAGTGGCGGGCACCTGTAATCCCAGCTATTCAGGAGGCTGAGACAGGAGGATCACTTGAACCCAGGAGGCGGGAGTTGCAGTGAGCAGAGATCGCGCCATTGCGCTCCAGCCTGGGCAACAAGAGTGAAACTCGGTCTCAAAAAAATAAAAACAAAAAACAGTTAAACAGATTATTGGTGACATAGACATTTCCAGAGGGGTCTTCTTGGACTGAGGCTGAAAAGAAAGAAGGGACTTAGCTCACCACCAGACTCCTGAGCACTGACGGGAGAAGAGCATTGAGGACCAAGGGGCATTAACACATGTAAAAGGGTCAATGGCTCCTAATAAACGATAAGACCTGTTTTGTTTTTATTTTATTTTATTTTACTGTTTTTGAGATGGAGTCTTACTCTGTCACCCAGGCTGGAGTACAGTGGCACAATCTGAGCTCACTGCAACCTCTGCCTCCCGGGTTCAAGTGATTCTTCTGCCTCAGCCTCCCAAGTAGCTGGGACTGGAGACGTGTGCCACCACACGCAGCTAATTTTTGTATTTTTAGTAGAGACAGGGTTTCACTGTGCTGGCCAGGCTGGTCTCAAACTCCCCACCTCAAGTGATCCTCCTGCCTCGGCCTCCCAAAGTGCTGGGATTACAGGCATGAGCTACCGCACCCGGCCATAAGATCTATTTTATAATCAAGAGAACATGAAAAATTATTCTTGTGTCAGGATATTAGGGTAGAAACAGTTATTTAGAAAATTACAGCTTGAGACAATGTAAGACAATTTAAAATAGAGAATTTCTAAGAACGACAATGGTGGATTTTTTCTTCCCTCCCATGCCCTAAGCATTGCTTGGGTCTCCCTAGGCTCAAAAGAGAGAGTAAATCTCACGATATGTATATATTGGAAGAAGCCCACAGGCCACGGCTGTCCAAAGCTAAAAGGAGTATTGTAGAATTTGATACTATCCTTGAGCACAAGTATAGTGGGGGAAATCTTGAAACGGGGGCTGACAGATTTTAGCTAATTTTGACAGGCATGTGTAGATATTGACAAATTCTTAGGTTTCAGAGTGACCTCATCCTCCCCCAAAATTTCTTAAACTATGCCTTTACAAACAAGTATTTCTATTCTAATGATGTCTTCCTGAGTAAAATGTTGAATCACTCAAAGGACACAGATCAAAAGAGAGAGAGAGAAAAAAAATGCCATGTGGGAGGGGCAGAGCTGTATAAAACCAGTCATTACCATGTCTGAACTGTAACAACTCTCAGAGGAGCATTGCCCGTCAGACAGCAACTCAGCGAATAACCAGAGAACAACCAGGTATTTCAATGATTTCCATGCCATCTCTATGGGAAAAAGGATTTCATGTTTTCTCTTCCCTCATGCTGGTATTAATAGATTGAAAATTTGGATGTGGGGTGTTTGTAGAGGGGAAGTAAAATTTAAGTAGTGTTTTCTTGTTTAGTTGTTTAATTGAAAATAGTTTATTTCAAGATTTAAATTAAATTTATAAGGTTTAATTTTGAATCTCAGAAGCCAACAAATACCTATGTAGCATTAACCAAAACAAAATGTACATTTAGATTGTGATGTCAATTTTATTGAACAGGTTAGAATATATATGTTCTCTACCAGCTATTGTTTTGACACTAAATTTGATGGAAACAGCTAGATACATTAAAATATTTTCGTTTAAGCAATTGAATGTAATCTCTACATTGTATATAAATAATAGGAAAAGAAGACTTCATTTGCATCTTAAATGAAAAAGCAGGAACTGCAAAAATTAAGCAGCAATAATATGTTTATTGAGTTTAGTTCAATCATGGGTCAATTTAGTGAAAGAGAATAATCAACCAAACTAGTTGCAGGGTTGACTGAAGTATGGTTCAGTAAATAACTTAATACCCCATAAAAAGATACTTATTCATTACGAAAGCCATCTTAATTCTATTGGGGGAAATGTAGCAGTATTTGATGAGATGTTCCCTTGAAACTGTTGTTTTCTGTCAGTTCTCATTAATTTTTGTGGTCAATTTCAAAATATTTCCACTGTCCAATTGTAAACAAAATTTATTTTAAATGCTACAGCAAACTCCAATCTAATGTTCAGGGCCAATCGGGTGAGAGACAATGTCCATGTGCCTGGTGACTCCTCCCAAATTCTTCCTTCCCTGTGCCAAGTTTCAGTGGTGCATTTGTCAACTTCTGTTGCAGGAACCAACACAAGCACCGCCAGGAAGCCCAGCCCTGCATATTATTCCCATTAATTCATCCCAGTAATACTATTAAACCTTAATTAAGAGAATAATATTTGGAAGTTAATGAGATCATATAAATTATTATAAGGTCAAAAAGTTCACAACAGATATACCTGTTCCAGGAGGCTGTGGTATTTCACAATACTCCATTACTTCAATTTTGCATTGTTTGGAAAGATTTTCATTCAAACATAAAGTATGGCCTTATCTGAGAGTCAGGAAACACTGCATATGAGTGCCTTCATAGATTTCTAAAATTATGAAACTCTCAGACCTTCCTTGAAAAGTTTGTAGGAAAACATTAGACTTGGAATGAGAAGTCTGTGATCCAGTCTAGGCTTCTGAAATGGACCAGCTGTGCAATCTCTATTTTCATATTTTCATTCATATTACAGAAATTGCTAAGCCTTACTGGACAGGTAATTATGCAAATTGAAGAGGGAGCTGAAGGAATTTGGTAACTGCCATATAGACATCAAATATTATTTTTACATTAAATGTAATTAATTACATCTTATTTAAAAATGTAATTGAAACTATTTTTTTGAAAGAAGTAAATGCATCCAGGACAATTTGATTCTGTTCTTATTAACTTTTTTTCTTTATCAAGTTACCTTAAATTCTAACTTAGTATTAACAGAACTTTCTGATAGTTTGTCTTTAGAGTTAAATATTTTTACTATCAAAATTACTATGTGGATTGTTACAAAGAATCCAGTATGAATTGTTACAAAGAATCATGTATTTAGGTATGGGAGAAGTCTAAATTTACTTTTCTGATCTCTTATTTACATTTTTCACATGGGGATCGAGAAATATTTTATTCATGTTATTAATACTCTGTTTGTTTCCAAAAGATATTGAGATAATTAATTTTAGAAATCTATACAATAAATCTATTTAATTATTTAGACAATTTTAAATTTTAAGAGGAAGAGGAACAAATTTTTGAGCTATCCAATGTAATCTAGTATCTATGATGAAGCAAGAGAAAAAAAAAGTGAATTTTTTTTTGTAATAAGCCTTCTAGTAGAATTACAGGTTTACTACTTTTTTCTTTTGACTTCCTCTTTCTAGCATTTCTTGCACTACAACTTGCTTAAGCTCTTACACTTCATAGTGAAGCTATGCATCACCAAACGAAGCAATGTGGAACACTGGAAAGGGTGGGCTTCCTTAGGCAGACCTGGGCTTGAGTCCCTGCTCCACTACCTACCAGCTGTGTGACATTATACAAGTTACTTAATGTCTCTGGGCATCAGGATATAATCTATAAGATAGGGAGAATCACCTCTACCTCATACAGATTCTGTAAAGATTAAATGAGGAGAGGAGGTGAGAGAGTTTTAGGGAGACATTTTATTTAATTTACTATTTTTGTCTTGATAAAGTAGTCTGGTTGTATTCCAAATGAGATGTTTTAATACAAACAAATTCCAAACACTTTCTTAAAAAAAAGAAAAAAGTGTTCATGAACCAAGGGTTCACACAAGAAAGAAGTGATCACTGGTCCTTGTTGGAGAGCCCTGCCGTGGGAGACCACAGGTGTAGACAGCCAAGACCAGAGCCAGAGGACATGCTTCCTCCTGGGTACTTGTACCAACCCCTCCCCAGTTCTGGGAAGGCACTGTCATAAGAAGGTTTCCTGAGGGATGATGAATATCAGCATTGTTTGGTATATTGATATATTTTGATAATTACAGGGTAAGTTTCAAGCTATGATGAAAGCAAAACATACAGCTGGAAAGACGATTATTGGTCAGGACCAAAAAACACACACACCTTGGGTGTGGGCATGCATTCAGTTGCCTGCAAAGCCTGAGGTCAGGGAAGGTCTCAGATGGTTCATACCTTGGTGTATATGAGTTTCATAGGCCTGGAATTAAGGATTATCCCTGCAATCTTGCCTGGCATTGACTTTCTACCTGGTGGGGTGGCAGAAGAAGGGGGTCTTCTAGTCCTCCCAGTAATGAACTCCCCAGCACAGGAAGTCTTTTTTAGTAAGGCTGTGCTATGTCTGGTGCATATAGGGAAGGGGTGTTGGAATAGGGGCTGGGTGAAAGTCCAAACCTTCAAACAATGAGTCAAAGCCACTTTAGAAGCAGGAAAGTAGAAAGAAGATTGACCATCTTACCCGATGCAACAAGGTATGTATGCAGGTGACATGCATTTCAATATGTGTGTATCGTCCTGTGTGGCAGTGTGTGTGGTGTGGATGTGTGCAGTGTGCTTGTTGGGGCAGCACAGAAGTTGAGAGCATGACCCTAGGGTCTGCCAACCTGGCTTCAATTCCTACTCCTGTCCCTATTTATTGTCATTGTTATACTATGGAATGTCACCAAGTGTCACTGCTCATCATACAAAACACTTCATGTATCTCAGGAATGGCTATGTAATTTACAGGGTCTGGTGCACAATGAAAATGTGGGCCTTTTGTTTAAAATTATCAAGAATTTCAAGATGGCGATAGGAGGACATTTGGCCAAACAAGGGGCTTTTTACAGCTGCACAGGTGGCATGTCCATAAAGCTGTCCCCGCCCTGCCTCATGTTGTTCCATGAGGAAGAACAGAGAGAGAATCTGTCCCCACACAGAGTGCAGCCTGTCCTACTGTGCTGACCTCACCCAAAATGTTACCTCGTGTTTCAGAGCTGTTTTTTTCTTCCTTTCTTTGCTTCTAGATTGAAACAATGGAGGACCTTTGTGTAGCAAACACACTCTTTGCCCTCAATTTATTCAAGCATCTGGCAAACGCAAGCCCCACTCAGAACCTCTTCTTCTCCCCATGGAGCATCTCGTCCACCATGGCCATGGTCTACATGGGCTCCAGGGGCAGCACCCAAGACCAGATGGCTAAGGTGAGTTTGAGCTGAAGCTCCACATTTGGGCCGAGTGGTTCCTGAATGGAATTGGAGAACTGCTCTTGTTTTATGCTAAAGACATGTGACTCGGGAGGTCAGCAATCACCACAGGTAATGCAGGACTGATCTTTACAACACGAATTCCTTAGATTCAAATCTGTAAGACAGCCAAACCCCAAAATCCCTCAGTTGTAGCTGTTGAAGGCATATCAGAGTTGAATAGCCTGCAAGGCTGGAAACAGTTATGAGTGGCCGCATCTTATATTTTAATAATATAATATTCTTGTTTTTCAAAGTGAGGGTGTCGTACCCATTATCTCATTCAGTTTTAAGACAGATATCATTTTACAGAAGAGAGCTCTGGTGGTGTCAATGAAGCCCCACTGTCTCCTAACTCCTAGCTTGGGCTCCTTCCCATTGCTCTGCCACTGTGGTGTTTGTTCCCTATTCCTATGAAGAATTCCTCCCAATAATGTTAAGAGGGTATCACAAAGGGAAGAAAAACACCACGGTGGTGCTCACTATACCCACAGAGATGCATGGATAGTGTTGTAGCTGCAGAAGATCATGCCTGTGAGGTCATGGTAGCAGAATGAGACCTGGCATTATGCATGGCCAGACCTGAAAACCAAGGTGGATGGGATGCACAACATCATCATGAGGGATTTCTGCAAGGCCACTGCCTGCCTTCTTTGGTGAATGGACACGGACTCAGTCAGGAAACTCTTTCCACTGAGTCTGGGCCCTTGAAATTATGCTGGACTAATTCAATTATACACGGCAATCATCATGCAGTAGTCAGTCACTCAGCACATACAAAATTCTTGCGATCGTGTTATTTCCCAGGTTAGTGGTCTCGATGTGGCCATCACATCATTAAAATTCCCTTGCATTCACAAACACAAACATTAACATTAAATGCTTTAAGGACAAGCATGCATTGTGCATGCAGTCACACCAAGATGCTGCCGGCTGGTTTCCAGTTTCCCACAAGAACGTACCTGAGTGTAAACACATTCTTTCCATGCACATGGTGACCCGTGTAAGGTGGGCCTCATTTGATGTTTGAAGTTTCACAGAGAGAGCATTGGCCAATCTTGCTGCAGGAAGACAAGAGATGGGTGAATCACTCTCTGTGTTTGTGACAGTTTAAACATTGAGACTTACAACAAAACTCAATTGCTCAACTCCCTGACACAAGTAGTCTTTTGCAATATTCTTTCCCCAGTATGTTTGCTTTTTTGCCTTGAAAGAATAAAGATAGTAAATTGGCACAAAAACTTTAGAAACACCAGGTCTTAGGTTTTTTTCTTTTTTCTTTTTTTTTTTTTTTTTTTTGAGACGGAGTCTCGCTCTGTCACCCAGGTTGGAGTGCAGTGGTGTGATCTTGGCTCACTGCAACCTCCACCTCCCAGGTTCAAGCCATTCTCCTGCCTCAGCCTCCCAAAGTAGCTGGGATTACAGGTGCCTGCCACGATGCCTGGCTAGTTTTTGTATTAGTAGAGACGGGGTTTCACCATCTTAGTCACGCTGGTCTCAAACTCCTGACCTTATGATCCGCCTGCCTCAGCTTCCCAAAGTGCTGGGATTACAGGCGTGAGCCACCGCACCCGGCCTAGGTTTTTTTGTTTGTTTGTTTTGTTTTGTTTTTAAAGGTAAAGGAATCAGTAGCAATATATTTTGGGAGCAAATGCTAAATGAAGTGCTCTGGGCTGTTAAAGTAGAAATCTTGATTTTGGTACTAGGGGAAAATAAACCGATCACTCTGGACACATGACAGCTTTTCTCTATCTAAGAAGTGCTTTAAGCCTTTGGGACTATGCAAGGATTCTACATAGTTTGTTTGTTTGTTTGTTTGTTTGTTTGTTTGTTTGTTTTTGAGACTCTATATAGTCTTTTTACAACTCTGTTGCATGTGTAGATTTTGAAACTCAAATGTTAATATGATTGCTTCCCAAATAAAAAGAAAAAGACATTGATTGGCTTGAGAAAGAAACAGACTGTGGGGACAGACGTATCTGTGTTTGAGTCATGGCTTTGTTCCTTACTACGTGTGTGTGAGGACATTGAAACCATTTGCATCTCAGTTTTCTCATCTATAGAATGGGAATAAAAATGTGTAGCATGCAAGACCGTTGTGAAGCTTAGAGATACTATGTAAGACACTTAGTAGCCATCATTGTAATAACAACTAATACTTATTAGTGCCTTAGCCAGGCATCTTTCTAAGAACTTCTCATAAATTTACTCACATAAGACAAAATACTATGAGGTAGGTATGATGATTACCATACTCATTTTACAGATGAGGGAATCGGGGCAAGAAGAGGCCACACATTTGAGAATTGCTGTAGCTGTTAGAAGTGGTATATTTGTAGTGAAAGAAAAGAATAAATAAAAGGCATAAGCTCCTGGACACGTAGGTCTGTGGGAATTAGGGTAAAAGCTCTTTTCCTTAGAGTGAGGAAACAGACCCATCCAGGCCAAACTGCCTCACTATTTTCTCCGTGGCCTTGGCATGGACTAGGGGCATCTCCCTGAGTGACTTTAACGCTGATTCAGGAAGGCTTTAGTGCTAGCCCAGAGAACCCTGATTCAAGGGTCAAT
Organism: Macaca thibetana thibetana; assembly: GCF_024542745.1. Lineage (NCBI taxonomy): Eukaryota > Metazoa > Chordata > Mammalia > Primates > Cercopithecidae > Macaca > Macaca thibetana. The sequence goes on along the minus strand of NC_065595.1, from coordinate 16,240,852 downwards.
TTCCTTGGAAGGGAGGAAAACCAGCCAAGCTGTCGCAGGAAATATTCTTCTTTTATGTGAGGGCGGAGTTGCACCACTTCTTTTCAGAGAATACTAGGCAGGAGTTACGATGTATGACTCAAAGAGCAGAGAAAGACCTCACAAACTCTAACACCTCTCCCTCTAGCCCAGAAATTCACCAACTTGCTGGACAAGGCTGCCTTAATTAACTTTATTAGCAGAACACCAACCATCAAGCCACTTACCAGATCGGCTTCTCCTCAGGGACCCCATAGGGAGATGCTGCAGGACCAAGGGTTCCCAAGAAGGTTGGATGGGGTGGGTGGCTGGAAGGCAGGGCCAGCCTGCAGGTATTAAGACTGGCAGACCAAGGCGGGCAGGCAGCAGTGTTGTGGGAAGGGGATCTGAGGCAGCTTCAGAGGGGACAGTACTTGCTGCCAGCTTCCCTGTGTCAGCCGAAACTGCCTACTTACCATACAAAGAGATTCACGTGTCACCAGACCAACTTGTCCCTCACATGGACATTAATTTCTCCGTGTATGAATGTGGTATGTGTAAATATTTTAGGTGAATCCTGTTACTATTACGTGACCTGTTTTTATGCTTTAGCTGACTCTGGCTTGTAGTTTTTGACAGATTGAAAGGATTCTGTGTATAAGGCCACTGAAAAGAGAGAGACACACAAGGTTCTGAGTTAACCTTGTGACTTTCTTCAAAATACTGGCATTTTTTTCAAGGCCATTTATTGGTTGGATATAATTTAGATAATTTGGGGAAGAGGTTTTAAATCATCTCATCATAACAATTTGTTTTCCAAAATGGCCAGGATATCAATTAATCTAAAACACCTCATGCTGTTTTCTATAAAGGAAATTTAGGTTGGCTGATACTTTTATATTACACAGAAAGAGTATTGAGTATCTATGCTTGTTCCCCACATATAAGGGCAGGGAAGAGATCTAGGACCATTTTACAGCCACCTGATAGCCATCCGTTTTAAAAGTTCAGTAAATCCGTGGGCAAGTGTAACCATTTTCTCTAATTCTGGTTGTAGGTGCTTCAGTTTAATGAAGTGGGAGCCAATGCAGTTACCCCTTTGATTCCAGAGAACTCGACCAGCTGTGGGTTCATGCAGCAGATCCAGAAGGGTACTTATCCCGACGCGATTTTGCAGGTATCTGACTTATTGGTCCATATTTCTTTTGTGGTTTATTTTTGCAATCTTCTTGTCTTAAATTCAGTGTTAGACTGGGAAGGAAGCGAATATACCCTCCCCCATTCACAGAAAGAAAACTAAGACTCAGAGTCATTAAGAAAAACATATCCTAAGGTGATACGCATAACGAGAGCCAGGAAAGAATCCAGACTTCATGAGTTTTAGGTCAAGCCTATTTATTTCTAAATTCTCTCACGCCCCTTTGTCATTGGTGAGGTATGTGTTATTTATTATAAATCCACAGCAGAGACTCCTAGAATACATGTGTATGGATGAGGATTTCCAGAGGAGAGAGGGTAGGGACTGACAATTAATTGAGAAATGGCGGAAGGTCAGGCCCAATGATTGCATGAGAAATCACTGACCTTCAGATATCTTTCCTTCTATACATCTAACCTATCATCTGTCATTGATCTCTCTCATCTATCTTATCTATCATACATCTATGAATCCTATCTATCTGTGTTATCTATCATCTATGATCTGTCTTCTCTGTCATCTAATCTATTAATCAATCAGCTATCTCTGGGAGTAATACATTTCCTCAATACTCCATTTCCTTAAATGTCAGCTATCCAGTTAAGTTATAGAACCTGAGTGTAGACTGCTCCTGTTGGTAACCAACTTCCACAGTCATGCTTATAAGGTAGATTATGAAGAGGTATCTCCCACAGCTCTCTTCCTGGGCACTCTGACACTCCTTCTACCCATTGCCCAGGGAATTATGGGCTAGAGGAGGTGGACAGGACCCTGATCATGTGGAGATTCCACCAGGTGTCCTGCAATACCTGGCAGTCCATCGGGAGGGCTCTGTCCCCTGCCCTAGGACAGGCTGCTACTGTGACCAACCCCTGTGTCTGACATGGTGCTTACAAACTTCAGGTTGAGGACTGAAATTACCATTCACTTTTGTGGTTTACTAAAATCCGTATTTTCCACTGCATAGATTGCCCCATAAAATAGGTGACTAGAGAAGCTATATGAACTTTGTAAGATCATTACTAAGGCAACATTTCCTTCCTGCCAGCTTTATTAAGGTATAATGGACAAATAAAAATTGTACGTGTTCAAGATGTACAGTGTGATGACTTGCTGTACCCATACATTGTGAAATTATTACAGTCAAATTAATGAACACATCCATCACTACATTTAACTACCATTTGTATGTATGCATGTATGTATAGTGAGGAGGACACTTAAAAACATATTCTTCACAAGTTTCAAGTAAACAGTTTTATTAACTGTAACTATTAACGAACACAGTCTTCTTAACTATAGCCATTATACTGTACATTAGATCCCCAGAACTTATCCATCTTATAAATATAACAAAAATTCCCTAGAGACCTTGACGTTTAGGAAACTGAAAAGGGGCCTGTCTTTCTTCTAGGCTGTTGGTCACCTCCTGGTTAAATCCAATCCATAGACACAGCAAAATGTGAAAGAAATTAAAATTCACCTTATTAGTTTTAATGCACCACATCTTTATCGAAATAATTTTCTCAAAGATTCCTCTAAAGTACCAAAATAAAGTATGTATTAATATAGCATTTCAGGATTGTGTTCAAAAACTATTATCATGGCTTAAGAACGGTCTTGTTTAGTAGTCCTGTGTTATATATAGAGAATCCCTTCTTTCTGTTCAAGGCACAAGCTGCAGATAAAATCCATTCATCCTTCCGCTCTCTCAGCTCTGCAATCAATGCATCCACAGGGGATTATTTACTGGAAAGTGTCAATAAACTGTTTGGTGAGAAGTCTGCGAGCTTCAGGGAAGTAAGTGAAACCTGTAATTGAAATGGCTGGATCCCAAACAAGTAATGAAGTCATTTTCTTTTTTTTTTTTTTTTTTTTTTTGAGACGGAGTCTCACGCTGTTGCCCAGGCTGGAGTGCAGTGGCGCGATCTCGGCTCACTGCAAGCTCCGCTGCCTGGGTTCACGCCATTCTCCTGCCTCAGCCTCCTGAGTAGCTAGGACTACAGGCGCCCGCCACCGCGCCCAGCTAATTTTTTGTATTTTTAGTAGAGACGGGGTTTCACTGTGGTCTCGATCTCCTGACCTTCTGATCCGCCCGCCTCGGCCTCCCAAAGTGCTGGGATTACAGGCTTGAGCCACCGCGCCCGGCCTGAAGTCACTTTCAAAGCAGTTCTCTGCAATTCTACAGTTCGTAAAAGCAGAGTTGGAATTCCACACCAGCTCCCTAGGGCTGGCCTCGCAAAACAGCTGCCCCTCCTGTACCCGCTGGGGCTTCCTCCTCTCCCTGTTGCAGATGTCCCAATTGCAGAGTCATAAATCAGGAAAACAAATACAACTGTTTTCCAGAGACACTATCCCCCAAGCCAAACCTCTTTCCTTTTTTTCTGTCTCTATAATGCAAAGAGTGCAAGAAGGTGGATAGAGTTGGGGTGGGAGTGTGGACAAGGGGGTCTGCACTCTTTCCCCCTTCAGCACCTGCCTTCCATAGCCAACCTCCACTCCCACCCTACCCCAGGTATCCTAATCTCAATAGGAAGACCGTAATTCACAATTACGCATGGCTTGTTTGGTATGCATTTTATGTGACTTTCGTCATTTTCTTGCTTTAAAGGAATATATTCGACTCTGTCAGAAATATTACTCCTCAGAACCCCAGGCAGTAGACTTCCTAGAATATGCAGAAGAAGCCAGAAAAAAGATTAATTCCTGGGTCAAGACTCAAACCCAAGGTAAAACCAAGAAAATATTTTCTTTTCTTCTTTCCAGTTAGAAAACTCTGATCTATCTTTTCCCATCCATGAACTTAGCCCTCACCCCTTTACAATTTGTCCAACTTTAGTTACTTTGGTGGATGCAACTTTATTCCTGATTAGCTCAGTCATGTTTTAACTGAGAGGAAATAATTGAGACCTACTAATAGAAGACATATGTTTAGTACTTAAATATTTGATTTTGGATATCGCTTGAGGATAAAATATGAAAGGAAGCAGAAGCTTTCAAAATAGGAAATATGAGCATTGAAATAATTGTGAGTCTACGCCCACTGTGGACAAAAAGAAAACAAGGCTTGACCCTGAGCTTAGTAAATGGTGTGAGCTGTAAAGAATACAGGCAGTGGAGGAGGGAAGAATCATAAAATTATTTTCACTGTTTCTTCTCTTTCACCATTCAAAGCCAATCCACCGGCAAGTTTTTTTGGTCTCTGCTTCATCCCTCCTTGATTATCTAAGTCGAGTCTACCATTTTAACTCATGCTCTTAATTCTTTCACAGGCTCCTACCTCCCTTTGTATATTTTACAATGAATAAATGATTTAATTGAATCATTTATTCATTGTAATTTAGTTCATTGCATCATTTATTCATTAAATTCATTCATTCATTAAGTTCAATTACGTTCATTCACTTAGTCAACAAATATTTATCCACCACACACCATGTGCCAGAAACTATATGTGGAGATAAAGATAAAAATGGTAAATCCTGCCACCATAGAGCTTACAGAGGAGGCGTTCAATCATGTTGGCAATTGCTATACAGTAGTAGTCAGTGCTTTTATTGAGAAGTACAGGTGCTATATGGGAGTACACAGGAAAGGCATCTGACTCGATTTAAAAATGTTTAAACTGTAATTGGGAAGACGGACTGGAGCTGGCCAGGTGGAGGGCACGTGCCTGGGGGGAGATTCCAGACCGAGTGCACAGAATATGCAAAGGTCCGGAGATAACCCTAAGGAGAAGAATAGAGTCTGGTCTCACTGGAATGCAGAGGGCCAAGGGAAGGAGGTGAAATTAAAGAGGTGATGCAACACACTTATTATGCTATTCCCACACTAGAAACTGTCAGTGACCTTCTACTGTCCTCAGGAGAAGGTCTCGTTCTTTACCTTGACTTTCAAGTTCTCAGTAATCCAGTTAACTGCGCTTGGCTACCACTGGCTCCTGGAGCTCCCATAAACACTCATTGCTGCCTCTAGACTTTGCTTCTGTGGATGCCTCAACTACAGGATTAAACTTGCAGTTTAAGTTGCAGCCAAAGTCTTACTCTTTCCTGGAAGTGTCTCCTAATCACTTCCTGATCTTTTCTTCTTCTCGTCTCCTCATCTGCTTTTTCAGCTTTACAAGTCATGTTAATGTTAGCCATATATGACCTTAAGCAATTATGGAACTGATTTTTGTTAGTTTGCTTTGCTTTTCCTCTCAGGCTCTAATTATTTTTGGGTAGGACCAGTGTGTCACGCTTGTCCTGTGTCCCCACAAAAATTTGCACAAATTTTTGCTGACAGTGAAAATCCTTCATTCTTCTGAATTTCTAGGTAGAGTTGTAGGCCTTCAGTAAACAATCGTTGAATACTAACATATAAATGTATTTCTAAGAAATAGAGATGATTATGAATTCAGAATTGTGTAAGTATTTCATTCATTTATGATCTGTTAGGATTGGAAACGTCCTAAGAGAGCTCCTATCCTTCTTATCAATTTGTGTTTGGAGCACCATGTTTCCAAGAGGTTAACTAGCCCCCCTAAGATGCCACTGGCAGTGGTAAAGCTAGGGTTGCTTCTTCTGATCTTTAGTCTAACTCCAGAATTCCTCAATTGGATGTTTAAAGATTTTAATAACTTATTTTTTTAAGGATTTTCATTTAACTTTTATGTTTAAGACATTGTCTCAAGAAATAGTTTGGTGTCTTGGTTTATTACTTACCACAATGGAAAATGCACATAAACTAAGTTCTATGGGATTTTAAAAATATATATTTTTTTGTTTATCTGAAAATAATTGATTTCCTTTTAGTTCTTCATTTTCACTGTGGATTTTGAAATACTGTTCTAAAATATCGACAGACCATTGACATAAAGGAAGCAGAGAAAGATGATTTAAATCAACAAAAGTTCAGTCAAAATGGAGAACAAAATTAAAGAGACAAATGGAAGTTTTGCTTTCTTTAAAGAACGGCATGAGTTGTTTTTCTCTTTAGACATTGTGCTAAATGGCTGTAAGTCAATCAGTTATTTTGCCAAGATGCCAAGCAGCTATTTTGGCAGATTGTTTTACCAGCTTTTGTAAGAATTGGAGAGAATTGTCTGTTTCATGATGTTATGATTGAATACTAGTTTTATCATACACATCACACATTACTATACCCCAATACTAACCAAAAATTTTAATAGCTTGGGAAATATATTGAATGTGTCTATTTAATGAATATATTGAAGGTGAAACTGATGCAAGTCAGGCAAGCTCCAAAGTGGGGCTTAGCCTTCAAGGGTTCTTGGCTTCACCCAGGAAAGTATTCAAGGGTGAGCTGGAGGTAGGATAGAAGAAAACAGCTTTACTGAAGTGGCAATGTTAGAGCTCCATGATTGCTCCTGCAGAGCAGGGCTACCCCAGGCACTGTGCTGAGAGGCACAGCTCAGGGCAGTTTTGCAGTCATATTTACACCTACTTTTAATTACATGTAGATTAAGGAGCAGTTTATGTAGAAATTTCTAGGGAAGGGAGAGTAACTTTTGGGTCATCAGGTCATTGCCACGGACACGGAAAGAGGTGGTAACTCCAAGGTGTTGCCATCACAATGGTAAATTGACATGGCACACTGCTTCCACCCTGTCCCTGGTCCCTGTTTTAGCTAGCCCTCAGTTTGGTCTGGTGTCTAAACCATGCCTCCAGAGTCAGGTCCCACCTCCTACTTCAAAACCACATTGAGCTATTAATTTGTTAAGAGTCTTGTATTTGTCAGTAGTTTTGACTGTGGAGGCAGAATTTTTACAAGCTTACCAGCATCATAACCTTGGGAATACTGCTAACCTAGTGGTGTCCTTTGGTATAAAATGACACTAATAAAACCCACCTAATAGAATATCACAATAATATATTTTGATGCTTGGAATACTGCAGAGCAAGTACTAACTATAAGCAGACTGCTTCTTAAGCCAATTTCATTTTTTTAAATGATCACACTCAGTTGTCACTGTTTCTGTCAATCTTCTCGGACTCACTCCTTCACTCCCTTCTCTGTATGGTCATAGTACTTATATTATTTAGCTCAATTACAGAAGTTATCACACAGGGTTCCACAACTGATTTTGAATGTCTCTCCCAGTGTTCTAGGCTCATCCAGGATAATTATTCCTTTCTCATCTCTTTTATCTGCACTATTCTTAATTTAGGTGTAGCATATTTTTTAAAAAATGTTTTTGAATAAACGAGTGAGTCAGATCCTCAGACTGTCTAGACCAGATCTTGCAGTACATGATATATTTTGGAAAGGCACTATAATATTCCTTAAGAGCCTCTCTTTCACTTCCTTCTTACTTGAATAACTTTCAACTGCAAAGATTTGAGTAAGCATTATAAAAGGAAGTGAAAATCTCCTTTCCAAATTTGATAGGAGGTCTAACTTTTAAATACGTTATTTCTTCATTTTTTCTTGGATTTTGCAAGCCTTTTGAGAAATTTGTTTCAATTTTAATTTTGCTTTAAATAAATCTAAAGAAAAACTTGAGCTTGAAGATCAACATCTCTGCAATTTGATGAATTTAGTTTGATGGCTACTCGGAAGATTCAGTAAGTAAATTTCACAGTTCTTGATTATGAAACCTAAATATATGTTATGTTTTCTGTAGGCAAAATCCTAAACTTGTTACCTGAAGGTTCTGTAGATGGGGATACCAGGATGGTCCTGGTGAATGCTGTCTACTTCAAAGGAAAGTGGAAAACTCCATTTGAGAAGAAACTAAATGGGCTTTATCCTTTCCGTGTGAACTCGGTATGAGACAACAAAATATATCTTCCTAGTATATTTTAGGGCCTTTGACAAGATACAGACAGAAAAATTAGAGACCACTCATTCATTTTCCTACATGACTTTCTAGTTAAAAGTATTGGACTCTTTCAAGAAACAGTAGAGGTAGAGGGGAAGACCATGGCTTTTTAGTTATACATGCCCAGACTCAAACGTTGACTCTACCACTTAGTTCAGAGGGCTGTAAATATTGAGACATGAGTTCCTGGCCCATAGTAACAACTAAACAAGTGTTTTATAATTATGGTTGTCATTACCATTGTTGTCCATCTTACTAAATAAAGGGTATAAAGTTGAACGAGCTAATAATATCAGAGTACCCACTAAGGATGTACAAATAGTTTATTTTGTTGATTAAAAAACCACATTTATCCAACACTAAAGTAGAACCCATCCTCCTTTATGTCTAATTTTAAATCTCTTGATATCTTATAACCAACTTCCATATTTTACTTTTTAATAATATTAGGCTCAGCACACACCTGTACAGATGATGTACTTGCGTGAAAAGCTAAACATTGGATACGTAGAAAACCTGAAGGCTCAGATTCTAGAACTCCCATATGCTGGAGATGTTAGCATGTTCCTGTTGCTTCCAGATGAAATTGCCGATGTGTCCACTGGCTTGGAACTGGTAAGACATTGAGATATTCAAGTTTCTGGGGCTAAACCTACCTTTCGTGAGATGAATATATACTCCTTACAAATGGTGTGGTAATTTCTCACGGAAATATATGAAACAGTTGATAGTAAATGTGGCATACCTCTACATTTCACTCAAAGCCTTAACTATGTCATACATATTACCTTCTTGTAAAAACCTGACCAATCTGTTAACTTTTTATATCACCCACAATAAAGTCACTGATTTTTAATATTAGACTTAAAGTTGTTTTCCTTCTGTTCTAATACTTGCTGTATTTTCTTTGCTTTGTTTTGTTTTGCTTTGCAGCTGGAAAGTGAAATAACCTATGACAAACTCAACAAGTGGACCAGCAAAGACACAATGGCTGAAGATGATGTTGAGGTATATATACCCCAGTTCAAATTAGAAGAGCATTATGAACTCAAATCCATTCTGAGAAGCATGGGCATGGAGGACGCCTTCGACAAGGGACAGGCCAATTTCTCAGGGATGTCGGAGCGGAATGACTTGTTTCTTTCTGAAGTGTTCCACCAAGCCATGGTGGACGTGAATGAGGAGGGCACTGAAGCAGCCGCTGGCACAGGAGGCGTTATGTCAGGGAGAACCGGTCATGGAGGCCCACAGTTTGTGGCAGATCATCCTTTTCTTTTCCTTATTATGCATAAAATAACCAAGTGCATTTTATTTTTTGGCAAATTTTCCTCACCCTAAAACCAAAACGTGCTATTTCTGCAAAAGATTTTTGTAGATGAGCTGTGTGCCTCAGAATTGCTATTTCAAATTGCCAAAAATTTAGAGATGTTTTCTACGTATTTTTGTTCTTCTGAACAACTTCTGCTACACACTAAATAAAAACATGGAAATAATTAGACAATTGTCTATTATAACATGACAACCCCATTAATCATTTGGTCTTCTAAAATGGGATGAAGCCCTTTTAGATTTTCCTTACTCTCAGTTTATTTTTATAACATTAACTTTTACTTTGTTATTTATTATTTTATATAATGGTGAGTTTTTAAATTATTGCTCACTGTCTATTGAACATAGCTAATAAAGTTATAGAAGCAGATGATCAGTTAATTTCCTATCTAAAAAATGCCTTTACTTGTTCTCATAATGAAGAATAAGTAGGTATCCCTCCATGTCTTTCTATAGAATAAATATCTAGAAAAAACATTAAACAATAGGCAAATATATGTTATATGCATTTCTAGCAATACATACCACATACATATGTCTGTATCTTATATTCAATTGCAAGTATATAATAAATAAACCTGCTTCCAAACAACAATACATTTGTTGTCATTTCATTAGGTCTGCAGATCATAGACCTATTATACCTTGATACCTAGGAGTTGAGCACCATGACTCACTTGTGAGAACTCAGAAAAAATAGACAGGATGAAGGATCCAAGGCATAACCACCTTCATTCAAAAAGACCCAGTGTTGAGGGTGAGTGGGATGGGGTTATATGAAAAATGGATTAGAGCTGCTTTCTCACAGCAGCAAAGACATAGCAATTCAGAATAGTCTAAGTTAGAGTCCTTTGGGGAAACCAGTGTCTAAACATTAAGGACACCAGGATTAATGACCAAGTCCAGTGGTCCAGATACAGAAGAAGGCCTCAGTCATTGAGCTGACAGTTGCAAGCAGTGAAGATGGGAGATGGACTGGGTGCAAGAGCAGGAGGGGAAACAAAAGATGGCTCCTTCTACGGGTGTTTGCTTCTAATAGCAGTGAATGCTTTTGAGTGAGTCAGAGGCGGAGAAGGACATAATTGAAGACCTGAGAAATAAGGCAAGTTGTAGGCTGGGGGTCTGAACAACAGAGTCTGGCTGCAGGAGTGTGGCTGGATCCTGGAAATGTACCACAGCCCCTTCGATGGCAGGCAGGGATGCTTGACCCACTAGAACATGGTAGCTAAAGAAGTGCCCTCAAGACTTAGACTCTCTGCCTCCAAATCCCAGTTGCAACACCTACAAGTAGCTTAACCAGAGGCCAACCGTGGTGCTTCTTTTTGCTCTAGTTTTCTCTCAGTGAAAATTAAAGAAAAAACTGCTTTTGTTATATTGCTATAATGACTAAATGAGTTCTTATATATCAAGCAATTAAAAGAATACTTGGCATATATAATATTTAATAAATACTAGTGATTATGATCTTTCTTATCTTTGTCAGCAATAAAACTGTCTCACTGTAAGCTGGTCAAACATGAATCCCAGAAAATTACTCAGTTAACTTTTTAAGCCTTGCATAATGGTGTATATTTCTTCTAATCAGACATTCCCGAAAATTAAGAGTTGCTGTTTCTTGCATTCTTCTACTTACTTTTAATTTCATTTTTCTATGTGCTTTCATAATTCTGCAAGGTGGTAGGTGGTAACTGTGAATTATCATGAGTCTTAAAATATCCATATCCATATTTAACTCTCAGTATTGAGTTAGAGTAGGGATATACAATACTGGGTTCAAAGTGCTTTTCAGCACTTTGAGCGTATGACATTATTGTCTTTTTGGTACCCAAAATTGTTGATAGGAAAGTTGATGTTAAGATAATTCTTGCTCCTTATAATTTTAATATTTTTGTTTTTGTTTTTTTTTTTGAGACTTCATTACATTAAGGATATTTTTAAAATTATATTTTAAAAAGTTTACCGTGTTCATCAGCAGATTTTTCTATCTGGAAACTTATATCTTGTTTCAGTTCTGGGAAACCTCAGCCATCACAATGGGCTCAGTATGTCTTCCCAAAATTCATATGTTGAAACTTTAATCCCAAATGTGATGGTACTTGGAGGTGGTTCCTTTGGAAGAAAATTAGGGTTAGATGAGGTCATGGGGGCAGAATCCATGATGGAATTACTGCCCTTATAAGGAGCTCTAGGAACCAGATCTTTTTCTGTCTATCATGTGAGGATACAACAAGAAGGCAGTCATCTGTGAATCAGGAAGAGGCCCTCACTAGAACCTGATCATGCGGGAATGCCCTTCTCAGACTACCAGTCTCCAGAACTATGAAAAATAAATGTTTGTTGTTTAAGCCACACAATCTACGGTACTCTGTCATAGCAACCTGAACTGACTAAGACAGCCATTATCTACTCAATTGCTTGGCGCCATTTGATCTACTTTCTTCTTCTGGATTCCTACTAAGATAATATTGATGCATCTGATGCTCCTCTCTGTTTCCAAATTTTTTGAATACCTAATAAATTCACATGACCCAAACATCAAATATCACAAAAAAGACTAGAGTGAAAAGTCTTCCTTCCACTCTTGTTCCCTATTCATTTAGTTCCTATTACTCTGTCTTTACTAGTAATATATGTGCATGTTGCAATATACACACAGGGTCATAAATAAAAACAACAAACAAACAAAATTGTTCTAATAATACTGTATTATTAACTGAGTATATGATTAGCCCTTTCTCTTTCCTAGTCCCCCAACAAGCAACAAAATAATGTACAACTATGATTTTACTGTTGTAGGCAGTATACCTATACGTAGGGTGATATAGTTTGGATATTTGTCCCTGGCCAAATCTCATGTTGAATTGTAATCCCCAATACTGGAAGCAGGGTTTGGTGGGAGGTGTTTGGGTCCTAGGGGCTGATCCCTTACGGCTTGGTGCTGTCTTCATGATAGTGAGTTTTCATGAGATCTGGTCACTCAAAGGTGTGTGGTAACTCCCCCAACTCTCTCTCTCTCTTGCTCCTGCTTCTATCATACGATGTGCCTGCCCCCCACCTTTGCCTTTTGCCATGATTGTAAGCTTCCTGATGCCTCCCCAGAAGCTGAGTAGATGCCATCACTGTGTTTCCTGTACAGCCTGCAGAACTGTGAGCCAGCTAACCCTCTTTTCTTTATAAATTAGTCAGTCTCGGGCATTTCCTTATAGCAATGCAAGAATGGCCTAATACATAGGGGGTTTAATCAAGAAGTGAGGAAGAAATCTGGAAAAGGTTTTGAGGGAATAAATGAATAAAACTTAATCTTTGACTTTAAGGAAGATGAAACCATTTGTTGCACAAATCCGCAAAATCTTCATTGATGCCTTTACTATAACACAAGCAACACAAGGAAGTCTTCATGCTGTGTGGTGTTGCAGCCCAAGTCACTGTGGTGGACTGCTGTCAGTCAAGGTGAGCAGTCCTTCTTTCTGGAGGCTCTGTATGATGCTTTTGTCTAACAGTAGTCCTGGAAGCATCCTTGGATAATCATATCTGCTCAGTGCAAAGTTGGGCAGGCATCATGGAACTTTCCAGCACACGTCTCATTCCCTAGTGAAATCCAGAGTAACATTCTGCCCTGGGTTCCACATCAACATTCAAATATTAAACTCTGAGCCATCTTGCCAGAAAATAAGTGTGCCTCTGTGAAGAGAACTACGTGAAGAAAAATATACCAAATACTTTATAAATAGAGAGGCTCCTTCTTTCTCTTAATCCCTCCTGGAGATGTCCTCCTGTTCCAATCCCTCTCCCCATGACCTCCCTACCCCTTCCTCCATACACATGCAAATGAAACAAATGGCCTGTTATTTTTCTTTTGTAATAAATAAGGAGTGAAAAAGCATTCCTAGGGAAAAATAAAAGAGAACCAGAAAATGATGAACTAACATCCGACCCAATAATGGTATCTAAAATTTTGATCCAAAACCCTTACCCCTGCTAGTGGGGAGAGCAGACAACCCACTCATTCGAGTTATGCTCTGGGTTCTACACCAATGCTACAAACGAGAACAGAAAATTTTCTGGGGTGCCTTTCACATAATAACTGAGAGAATAAAGGCCAGGCATGATGTGTCATGCCTGAAATCCCAGCACTTTGAGAGGCCAGAGGTGGGAGGATCAGTTGATCCCAGGAGTTAGAAGCTGCTGTGAAATATGATTGCACCACTGCACTTCAGCCTGGGTGACAGAGTGATACCCTATTTCTAGAAAAACAAAACAAACACAACAAAAATAAATAAATAATTCAGTAATATTTTCAATTTCATTGATCATTATTATTCCACTAATTTGAAGCTTTCTATTTTTGTTTTATAAAAAAAAAAATACTACCAGGGAAAACCATGCCAAATATTCTCTGTTGGCAGACTAGAGAAAGGATTAAGCCAAGAAAGGATGAGTTATAATTTGTCAGAATCCAGGTCTCTACATGTGTACAGAGATGGAAAGTGTGAGTAATTAAATAATTCAGGCAAATCCTTAACTGTCTCTTTTTATTGAAACTTCTGGCTAAAATAAGCCTGAAAGAAAGAGTATACATGCTTGTGAAACAATCAAAGGGTGGAGCTAAGAACAGGGAGGTGCTAACTTTTTTTTTTTTTTTTTTTTTTTTTTAATTTCTTCAGTTGAAAGTTTCCCAACTCTTCAGCCACAATCTCTTACTACAGGAGCAAATTGCCTATTCTGCTCCAGTGGAAGAAAACCAGGTATTGTAAATATTTCTTTGGGTAATGATTTTATTTATGTTTTTCTTCTTGGTTGAAGTGCTTAGCTAAGTAACAAATAATGAAGACCCCTTCTCCCAAAAAAGTCCAGAAATAATAGATAAGGCCCAATCCCTTAAGAATTTTTCTGTATAAGTCATAGAGTAACCTAAGCTGGTTTGATGTTTGTACTAGAAAGAGGGATACGGGAGAAAGAACATTCATTCCCCAAAAAAGTTAGAGAAATTGTTTTTCTAGGAATCGTGGAGTGTAATTTGCTCCTTGTTTTACCTGGAATTGTGAAACCAGGAGTGGAGTTTCCTCCAGTCACTTTTCTGTATCTGTCAACATAGGCAGAGAGAAATAGGATATTCTCTCAGGACAGTTGAGCCAAAACCCTTCAACCCTTTAGCAAATGTGAGCTTGGCACCCTGAATTTGGATCCTAGTCATTAATATATGGAACTCATGGTTTGATTCTTTAACTGTTCCCCCTCAAACCCAAAACCCCACTCTCCTCTCCTGGCCACCATTTCATGGGCCATTAGCTTTCTTCTCTTCTGTGGAATAACCAATGTTCCGAATCCCCCACATTACACTAGGCGCTCTTTATAAACCACCCCAAACTATTACCTATCTCTAAAAAAGGCCTTAGGTGAATAGAGAGGTGCTGGGGATTGCGGGAAGCTGTCATTCTCTGATATGCACAACTCCATGAGGAGATAATATTATCATTGTCATCAGAAAGGCAAGAGGCCTTAGGGAGTGTCTCCTGGAAAACGGGACAAGAATCCTTCTCCCCACTCTCCAGATCTTCTTTCTCCTCCTGATGGTTCTCCATCACAAAATCTCTCTCTTTAGCCACTAAAATCTTAAACACAATGAGATACAATAGCAAAAGCAACTGTGTATTCAGAGTCAAGAGAACGAAGTTGCAGTTTTGACTCTGCTGTGCGTCCTTTGCTCAATCAGCCTCTCTCAGCTTCAGTTTCTTAGCAGACAAAACGGGGGAACTGGGTTAGGGAGATTCCAAGGGTCTTTCCAACTCTGATATGCTAGGGGCATGTGATGATGAAATGTCTATGATGAGACATTTTGATGAATGACGCCATCTTTTTCTTGCTTTTTTCATTCTCTTTGGCTTCTCCTCCGAGCCTGTCTACAGGTTAAGCTCATAGATGATCAGTTTACAGCTCTTGAAAACTGCAAAAGAGCAATTAATTTTGAAAATGACATGGTAGACTTCTGACCTACACATTTGCAGTCTTCTCTGAAAATATAATTGTCCAACATTTGTATGGAATAATTATTTCCTGTAAAATTTCATCTCACAATTCTATACCCTTCAGAAAGTATTTTTCATTGTTGGGTTAAATATCACTAATGGATGGCTTAGTACTTCATTAGATTTCTTTAAAAAAAGAAAACAAAGAATTGTTTCTCTTGTATGTTCTGGGTAACATCTGATATATAAATAATGATACTAATAAGGGAATTAATGAAGACAAATACAACTAAATATTAAGTTTACATGAGAAATTAGCTTTTATAATAGAGAATTATTGTTTTCAGGAACATGTTACAAGTAAATAAACACTAGAATAACCATAAACTGAGGTAGAAAAACCCCAGCCTCTAAAATGGTACTTTCTCTCCACTTCATGAAGAGTGTGGTTTGGCCAAGAACCAAACGCTTTCCACGTGAATTTAATTCATGAGTTTTAAAAATACAAAGCTTGATATATACTGTATGCAGGTAACCAAATGTTAGTTGAATGAATAAGAGCCTTAAAGGAAGTATAGAGTTATTTTGAAGATGACATTTGATCTGTTGAGGAAGAAATAGTCACAGGCAAATATTCAATATTTTATGAGGGTATAGAATTACTACAGAACTACAGTCTTTTTTGTTTACTGTTTAATCAAATCATGTCAGCCTGGGATTATCATAAGCTTTTGGAGTAGGCAGGAGCCACACCTAGGGCATGATTTAGAGGCAGGGAAGCTGTTTGGGTAAGTGTAAGTTTATGGCTAGGAGGGATTCCCACAGTATCACTATTAACTCCGAGTTATGATGAAACCAAAACTTTGTCTACACCTGTCTCTCTCATGATTAAGTTATTTGAGTATAGAGAATTCCTAATGTCTTCTAAAGCTCTCATTCTAGGTTTCTCAGAAGGCCAGGTGATGTGCATGCAAGGCCTAACTCTACACAACCTTGGCATTAATGAGATTTCCTAGGCCTAATAATTGGAATTATTTTATTTTTTAAATAATTTCAGTTTTTATTTTTGACTCAGAGGGTACATATGCAGGTTTGTTAGAAGGGTATAAAGTGTGATGTTGAGGTTGAGGTTTGACTGATTCCATCACCTAGGTAGTGAGCATAGTACCAAAGAGTTAGTTTTTCAATCTTTTCTCCTTTCTCTGCCTCCCCACTCTAGCAGTCCCCAGTGTCTATTTTTGCCATCTTTATGTCTATGAGTACCCAATGTTTATTTCCCACTTATAAGTGAGAACATGTGGTATTTTGTTCCTGACGTAATTTGCTTAGGATAACAGCCTCTAGGGCATCCAAGTTGCAGAAAGGTACATGATTCAATTCCTTCTTTTGGTTGCACAGTATTCCATGGTGTGTAGGTACCATGTAATCCTTATCCAATCCAACACTAATGGGCACCTAGGTTGATTTCATGTCTTTGCTATTGCGAATAGTGCTGTGATGAACACATATGTGTGTGTCTCTTTGGTAGAATGATTTATTTTCTTTTTAATGTATACCCAGTGAAGGAATTGCTGATTTGAAGAGTAGTTCTAAGTTCCTTGGGAAATCTCCAAACTCCTTTCCATAGTGGCTGATCTAATTTACATTTCCATCAACAGTGTACCCTTTTCTCCACAGCCTCACCAGTGTCCCTTGTTTTTTGACTTCTTAATAATAGCCATTCTGACATATATGAGGTAGTATTCATTATGGTTTTGATTTGCACTTCTCTAATGATTAACGATGTTGAGCATTTTTTCATGTTTGTTGCCCACTTGTATGTCTTCTTTTGAGAAGTATCTGTTCATGTCCTTTGGCATTTTTAAATGGGGTTGTTTTTTGCTTGTTGAATTAAGTTTCTTATAAATAATAGTTTGCAAATATTTTCTTCCATTCTGTAGTTGTCTGTTTACTCTGTTGATAGTTTATTTTACTGTGCAGAAGCTCTTCAGTTTAATTAGGTCCCACTTTGTTTTTTGTTGTAATTGCTTTTGAAGACTTAGTCATGAATACTTCCCCCAACACTGATATCCAAAATGGTGTTTCCTAGATTTTTTTTCTAGGGTTCTGATAGTCTGAGATCTGACATTCAAGTCTTTAGTCCATCTTTAGTTCATTTTTGTACATGTTGAAAAGTGGGGTCTACTTTCATTTTTCTGGATATGGTTAACCAACTATCCCAGCACCATTTATTGAATAGAGAGTCCTTTCCCAATTGCTTGTTTTTGTTTACTTTGTTAAAGATAAGATGTCTGTAGGTGTGCAGCTTTATTTCTGGGTTCTCTATTCTGTTCCATTGGCCTATGTGTCTATTTTTGTACCAGCATCAGGCTGTTTTGGTTACTCTAGGCTTACAGTATAGTTTGAAGTTGGGTAATGTGATGCTTCCAGCTTTGTTCTTTTTTTCTTAGGGCTGCTTTGGATATTGGGGCTCTTTTCTGGGTCCATATGAAATTTAGAATAGTTTTTTCCAATTCTGCGGAAAAAAAGGTTGTTGGTGGTTTGACAGAAATAGCATTTAATCTGAGGTTTGCCTTGGGCAGTATGGTCATTTTAACAATATTGATTTTTCCCGTCCACAAGTGTGGAATGTTTTTCCATTTGTTTGTATTATTTATGATTTTTTAAGCAGTGTTTTTTTTTAGCTCACTTTGTAGAGATCTTTCCATTTCTTCATCAGGTGTATTCCTGGGTATTTTATTTATTTATTTATTTATTTTTGACTATCGTAAATGGAATTGTAGTCTTGAGTTGGCTCCCTGTTTGAATGTTACTGGTGTATAGAAATGCTACTGATTTTTGTGCATTGGTTTTGTGTTCTGAAACTTTACTGAAGCCATTTTTTGGTTCCAGGAGGCTTTTGGTGGAGTCTTTAGGGTTTTGTAAGTATAGAATTACATTGTCAATGAAGAGAGATAGTTTGACTTCCTTTTTTCCTATTCGGGTGCCTTTTATGTCTTTCTTTGTCTCATTGCTCTGGCCAGGACTTCTAGTACTATGTTGAATAGGAGTGGTAAGAGTAGACATCCTTGTCTTGTTCCAGTGCTCAAGGGGAATGCTTCCAGCTTTTGCCTGCTCAGTATGATATTGGCTGTGGGTTTGTTACAGATAGCTCTTATTATTTTGAGGTATATTCCTTCAACACCTAGTTTGTTGAGGGTTTTTATCATGAATGGATATTGGATTTTATGGAAAGCTTTCTCCACCTCTATTGAGATGATCAGATGTTTTTTGTTTTTAATTGTGTGGTGAATCACATTTATTGACTTGTGTATGTTGAACCAATATAGTACTCCAGGAACAAAGCCTACTTGATGGTGGTAAATTAACTTTTTAATATACAACTGGATTCAGTTTGCTAGGATTTTGTTGAGCATTTTGGCATCTACGCTCATCACAGATATTTGCCTATAGGTTTCTTCTGTTGTGTCTTTGCCAGGTTTTGGTATCAGGATGATGCTGGCTTTGTAGAATGAGTTAGAGAGGAGTCCCTCCTCTTCAATTTTTTGAAATTATTTCATCAGGATTGATGTCATCTTGTCTTTGTACACCTGGTAGAATTCAGCTGTGAATCTACTTGTTCTGGGGCATTTTTTTGTTGGTAGAATTTTATCATTGATTCAATTTTGAAACTTGTTAGTGATCTGTTCAGGGTCTCAATATTTTCGTAATTCAATTTTGAGAGGTTGTGTGTTTTCAGGAATTTATTCATTTTCTCTAGATTTTCTAGTTTATGTGCACACCAGTAGTCATAGTAGTCTCTGAGGATCATTTGCATTTCTGTGGGATCTGTTGTAATGTCACTTTTGTTATTTCTGATTGTGCTTATTTATATCTCCTCTTTTTTTCTTTGTTAATCTAGCCTGCAGTCTATCAATCATGTTTATACTTTCAAAAAACCAACTTTTTGTTTTGTTGATTCTTTGTATGGACTTTTGGGTCTCGATTTCATTCAGTTTTGTTCTGATTTTACTTATGATTTTTTCTTCTGGAAGCTTTAGGGTTAATTTGTTTTTCTTTCTATTCTCTAGTTTGTCTAGGTCTGATGTTTGATAATCAATATGAAATATTTCTAACTTTTTAAGGTAGGCATTTAGTGCTATAAACTTTCCACCTAACATTGCTTTTTGCTGCATCTTAGAGACTTTGGTATGTTATGTCTCTGTGTCTATTTCAAAGATGTTGATTTCTGCCATAATTTCATTGTTTACCAAAAAGTAATTCAGTAGCAAGTTGTTTAATTTCCAAGTAATTCTGTGGTTTTGAGAAATCTTCTTGGCATTGATTTCTATTTTTATTGCACTGTGGTCTGAGAGTATAGTTGGTATATTATTATTTTGAGGTATATTCCTTCAACACCTAGTTTGTTGAGGGTTTTTTATCATGAATGGATATTGGATTTTATGGAAAGCTTTCTCCACCTCTATTGAGATGATCAGATGTTTTTTGTTTTTAAGTGTGTGGTGAATCACATTTATTGACTTGTGTATGTTGAACCAATATAATACTCCAGGAACAAAGCCTACTTGATGGTGGTAAATTAACTTTTTGATGTGCTACTGGATTCAGTTTTTAAAACTTTGTTGAGACTTGCTTTATGGCTGAGCATGTGATCAATCCTGTAGTATATCCATATGCAGATGAGAAGAATGTATATTCTGTGGTTGATGGTGGGAGTATTTTGTAGATGTTTATTAATAAGTCCAGTTGCTCAAGTTTTTCTTTGTTAGTTTTCTGACTCAATGATCTGTCTAATGCTGTCAATGGGGTGTTAAAGTCCCCCACTATTATCGTGTGTCTATCTAAGTCTTTTTGTAGGTTGAAGAGTACTTGTCTTATGAATCTGGGAGCTCCAATGTTGGGTGCATATACATTTAGTAAAGTCTTCTTGTTGAATTGAACCCTTTGCCATTATATAATACCCTTCTTTGTCACTTTTTACTTTTGTTGGCTTAAAGCCTGTTGCATCTGATATAAGAATAGCACCCACTGCTCTATTTTGTTTTCAATTTGTGTGATAGCTCTTCCTCCAACCATTTACTTTGAGCCTATGGGTGTTATTACATGTGAGATGGGTCTCTTAAAGACAGCAGATTAATGGGTCTTGTTTTATAACCCAATTTGACACTCTGTGTTTTTTACATAGGGTGTTTAGCCCATTTACATTAAAGGTTAATATTGATATGTGAGGTGTCAATCCTATTATGAAGTTATTAGCTGGTTGCTTTGTGGTTTCTATTGAGTGGTTGCTTTATAAAGTGTGTGCACTACGTACTTAAGTAACAGGTATCATTCTTTTGTTTCCATGTTTAAAACTTCCTTAAGGATTTCTTGTAAGGCTGGTCTAGCAGTAACAGATTCTCTTAGCACTTGGTTAAATCATTTAACCTATTTGAGAAATTATTTTGCCATGAAATCAAAATAGATGGAATTAACTATAGAAACCTAGTTTTAAAAGGCTTTTAAATTAAAATATTGTTGTATCGGTTGGGTATGGTATGTTGGCTTTGGTTTAGGGTGGACTCAGTAGCATAATATCTATGCAGTATCCTCAGTTGTAATCATCATCAAAGATGTCTGCAGTTGCCTCAGTGGTCTAGGCTGTGAGTGTTTGTGATGGAGTGGAGGTGGCGCACATTTGCTGTGGATTGGGGCACCTGTCGTTTTCAGGCCAGGTACATGCAGGTGTGGTAGGCTGGCCAGCTGTTTGGTTGCTTCCATTAGAGATGACATTTAAATGCTGAGTATAATATCAAAAAAGATGAGGAAACCTGAGTACTCTTGTTCCAGAAGACCAGTTTCAGAGGGTCTCAAATGAGTGAGAATAAAGACAAACAGTCTTAACTTCTCAACTTCTCTACAAGCATTTTCCAATTAATTGTGCATGATTCCATGTTTACATAAATTAAAAATGGTAGTTACAGCCCAAACCATGAATATTGTAAATGAGTAATAAAAATTTATAAGCACCCATTTTGTGCAAAATCCTTAGCTAGGTGCTGTTAGGTGCATGAAGCAGCGTAAGAAGAATATATTGCTCTCAAGAATCTTATGCTGGAGTTGGAAAAAATAGAGACAAACACATGGAAACCAAACTAGTGGTGTGAAAAATGTCAAAAGAGTCGCAAAAACTATGTTATGGGACTCAGCTTTTAACTGACCAGAATCCATTTATTCTCTAATGTACATTAACACTAAAATTTGAGACAATTCCCTTAAATTCTCTAAACTTAAGTGTTTTAATATATAAAATACTAGTATCAGACTAGAATTTTGCTAAAGTCTATTCAGCTCTTACGACTACATACATGGATATGTATGCAAATATGAATACATATTTTTTCAAAGGTGGAAAGAAATATTCATAAGCTGTCTAACTTTTGCTTTATTTTTCTTAGGTTTCCTCAATGGACACTCTAGCAACATCAATCAACCAGTTTGCCTTGGAGTTGAGCAAAAAGCTAGCTGAATCTGCTCAGGGTAAAAATATTTTCTTTTCTTCCTGGAGCATCTCAACTTCCTTGGCCATGGTATATTTGGGCACAAAAGGCACCACTGCAGCCCAAATGGCCCAGGTGAGTGGAAGAGGTCAACCATCTTCTGTTTCTTGTAAACTAAGTGCTTTCATTGCCTTTTAACTTCAGTTTTCTCTTGACAACTCAATAATTTAAATTTCAAAATAGCATTCTCTAAAACAAGACAGACATTTAAAAATTCTATACCATAAAACAAATCCTGGTAAAGG
The DNA here is from genome assembly GCF_024542745.1 of Macaca thibetana thibetana. NCBI lineage: Eukaryota > Metazoa > Chordata > Mammalia > Primates > Cercopithecidae > Macaca > Macaca thibetana. Next base: position 16,218,755 of record NC_065595.1, on the reverse strand, counting down.
GAATCAGTTTTCAAACTGTTGCTGGGAAAACCATTTGAGAACCTGTGTCCTTTAGCAAAATAAAACGGAGAAAGGATGAGGTTATAATTTTTGTTGAACACCAAAACCAATTTTATTTTGATGATATTATTTCAAAAAGTAATCGGTCAAACTTTAAATAACAGAATTATTCAGCATCTTTATAATCACGTAAGGATTTTCGTGGAGACACAAAAAAGAAAAATAGAAGAATTCTGTTTCTCATGCTTTGTTTGATTCTCTCTTTGTTTAGTCCCTGGTTATCTGAATGGAGTCCTGGTTATCTGAAGGGAGCCCATTAAGATCATTAAAATAACAACATAATACTATTGTACACAGAACTATTTTTGCAATAAGCATCCTCAAAACACTGTGTGTATATAAACATATATATAGCCATAGATAGCAAAATAGCTATATGTGTAAAAATATATATGAATGCATATACATATATGCAACAATATGTATATAAAATGTGTTTTTAAATAAAAATAAAAACAGAAAGAGTAAACTTGGCCCTAAATCTTGCAAAACCAAAAGGCCAAGTGACAGAATTTTCACCCAAGAAGGTGACTTCCTTGCAAAGTATGGATATGAACACAGCTGGTAATTCTGAAGGATGTGGGCAGGACACATGCTCTATTAATCTGGACTTGGGATATCATCCTTACTCTTGTGGTTCACAAGATATCAGGTAGTTTAAAAAGTACAACAGCAACAACAAAATCCTTGTTCACAACCTGTTAATGATTGGTTCATTAGCTCAAAAGTCTTAATAATTAATGTGATAGACAATCTTAAATGGATTCCAGTGTGAGTCTATTTTATGTAAATATATGGCTGGATGTTGCTTGTCCTTGTTTCAGATGTTAACACTTCCAGTTGCAAATGAGCCTCATGAATTAGCTGTGCACCCCTTTTATGGCAGGTGGCCCTTGTTTTATTACCATAGATCAATGCAACCCTTGATGCAATATACTGTATTTTTTATTGTCAACTGGGTCCAGGGCATAGGAGATAAAAGTATTTCCTTCTGTTCTACTGTTGTACAGTTCCAAGGAAAGTAGGGTATCTACGTCTTTCCTGTTAACTTTCCAATGAAATGCTAGGGTGAACACAAACATTGTGCCTATATATGTCAAGTGGTAGTAGACATAGGAACTGAGCATTTAACTAGAAAAAAAAAAACGACTAAAATTCCTTAATTTTCCACATAATTATGGCTTTTACTGAAACTGTCTAAATGATTATCTCAGTTGGACACCTAGCATTCTTCTTAAAACAACGATGAGTAAAAAGGAAATATGGAAAATAAGAGAATTTTATGTCAAGGTTTTCCCAACATCATTCTAGTTATAAAACATAGGAAAATAAAGAGACTAGCAACTTAAATTGGACTTTAGAAAATGTGTTTAAAAGCAGTTCTTGACTTATTTATTAAACACATTTTTTAAGTTAAGTCAGAGCCCCTTTTTAAATTAATTATATGTTCTGCAATTATAGGAATGACTGACTTGTATTTACAGATGATGTGTAATTTATATGATTAATTCTCTGTAGTCTATTCATTTGTCTTTTTATTGAAATTACAGGTGCTTCAATTTAACAGAGACCAGGGAGTCAAATCCAGCCCTGAAAGTGAAAAAAAAAGGAAAATGGTATATCTTATCCTTTAATACACATTTGATAATTAAGGAAAAAGTACTTTTAGCACATGTATTTTAGTGATAATTTAAGCAACTTTTATCAGGTAACTTTTCTTAGAAACATATATTAAAGTTACAGAAACTTTTTTTCGGAATACAAAATGTCTACACTTTTTGAAAGATCTCTTGTCCCCACACCCTTTTAATCTCTTTAAAAATTTCTCTAGTTTCAAATTTTTTCTTGCTTGCTTTTGCAAACTAAATGTGAAGAAAATTATGGCCTCAATAACATTTCATTCTTTTGTACTAACACTAAAGAAAACATTTTTATCCACTTTATGATCATTTTCAACTTTTGTTTGCAATTTACCAAATAATTTTATTTAGCTTTAGTTTGCTAACATGTACGTAACTCTTGTTCAACATTTTTATTTGATGAATTCCTTCTATTTTAAAGGAATTCAACTTGAGCAACTCGGAAGAAATACACTCTGATTTCCATACGCTTATCTCAGAAATCCTCAAGCCCAACGATGACTACCTACTTAAAACAGCCAATGCGATATATGGTGAGAAAACGTATCCATTTCACAATGTAAGTGCAAATGTCTTATTTTAAGCTAATGGAAAAGAAAGCAATGTGAGACCTATCAGTAAACTCTGTATATTTCTTTCTATACAAATAAATGTACTCTGTACATTTATTTCTATTCATGTACATAATTTTTAGATTCACTGCTGAGTAATATGCCAAGTAATAAGTCTTATCTAAAACACATAGGTCAAGCCATCACTTTACCAAATAGATAAGAAAATTATCATCTCCCACTAATTTCAAAGAAGAGTCCAAGGGTAAAAAGCAGAAAAATGCAAAAAGGAAATTGAAAATATTGCTGCATGCATGGTTCTTAAGGAAAAATATCTACTAATAACAGAAATGTGGCATTAAATGTGCTATAGAATCTTAAATACTTTTGAAAATAAGTTCATGTTCAAGTATCAGGGACAATCTTAATGTGGTCAGTACTTCCCTGTAAACAATCAATTAGACCAACCAACCAGTGTCTAGTGGTAAAGGAACCCAATAACAGGTATCAAACCAGATCTAGCACTCAGATATTTCTGTCTAGAATAAAGAGGTAACCCCTGAGAATGGCCTACAAATACATATGGAGACTTGGCTGGAGACTGTCTACTTGGGAGCAAAACTGATCTTGGGATGAGAGAAGTAAGCAGTTTTCACATCAAGACTTTACAGACTTTGGGAACATGAAACATGAAATAATATCAACTTCTCTTTGCTAATGGTTGAAATCCCACCAATGTAGACCATGATGACTCTGTCCTCAGTTAAGAGGGTCACACAACAACCAACGTCAATAATTTACTTCTTTGTCCATCATCTCCTTGGGCAGGATGACCCACGTGTCCAGTGGGCAAAGAGTAAGGAAATTAGATAGGGTAGAAGAATAGCAATAAGATAAAATAAAGCTACCTTGTGATTTCAAGCAATGCTATCCTTGTTCAAATCTAGTGAATTCTGGGGAGTTCAGGACTTGAGCTTTGTTACTACTAAGGATATAAAACCAGCCAAATGGAATCTTAAAGACAGTTTCCTTTCTCGTAGGCTCATGGACTCGGGTTTAATTCAGAAGTAGGAGAAATGATTGACTCAGTGGGCACTTGGAAACAAGAGGGACACAGAGATAGAGACAAACATATTTTTATATGTCCACAAGCCCTGAGTTAAGACAGGCAGTGGTCCCTCATAAATATTTAAGTTTTCTTTCCACTAGATTTTAAATTCCACAGAATTTAGACTTCATAATCTTCAAGCCACTTCCTGGCAACAGAATTAACTCACCACTTTTTACTCCCTATAAGCCCTCCATAAAGTAAGCAAATTGAAGGAATACTACATGGTCTTGAAGAATAAATTATGTTCCCAAGGCTGGTGCCCCCATAAGAGCAACCTCAGTCATAGCCTACATGTGATGACTGCCACTGCGTGAACACCAGAGGACCAGGAGGAGTTAGAGGCCTCATTTCTTTTTTTTCCCTCAGAATGCCTAATATAACATTCGACTCTGCTTACAAATCCATTTTCATGGCAGAATATCATTTTCTTCACGGGCCCTCCACAAAGTTCCTGATGTTTAGAATCCACAGAAGGAAGCTACTAGTATCACAAGCCTCACTTGGGTTGCATCCCTACCATAGAAAGTCAAGTACAATGCTCAATACCTCTTGGCCACTGGGGTCACTCTTTTTATTTGTAGTCCCTTTCCATTCTAGCCTCATTTCAAGGCATGGATAAAAATAGAAAGGAAGAGGATGTGGAAGCCCCCAAAATGTGGGCATCAGTACTTCCTTCCACAGCTGGAGCTTTGCATAGCTAGCCAGTGCCCTGCTAAGTTTGGAGAGGGAGGTATTTAGTTTTTGACCAAAACTGGGAGTCAGGAAAGAGGAAATGGAGTGATGATGTGGGAGTGTGCAATTGCCCGCCTACCTAGTTCTTTTGATAATCTAAATAGATTTGATTTCTTAGTTTTGAACAAACTCTACAAAAGAGGATTTTATCTATGTCTTTCAGAAATATTTAGAAGACATGAAAACATATTTTGGTGCAGAGCCTCAGTCTGTTAACTTTGTGGAAGCTTCTGACCAAATCAGAAAGGAGATCAACTCTTGGGTTGAAAGACAGACCGAGGGTAAGCTTTCACCAAGGGGCTTGGCAGCGTGCTTTTCCCAAACGTCCTTGTATTTATTTTAGTTTGTGTCATGTGTAAGTATGTATATTCCTTAAATAGAAGTGTGGGCACATTGTAAATATTCAGAACATTATTTCTATTCATGTACATAATTTTTAGATTCACTGCCTAGTAATAAGTCTTATTTAAAACACATAGGTCAAGTCATCACTTTACCAAATAGACAAGAAAATTATCATCTCCCACTAATTTCAAAGAAGAGTCCAAGGGTAACAAGCAGAAAAATGCAAAAAGGAAATTGAAAATACTGCTGCATGCATGGTTTTTAAGGAAAAATATCTACAGAAATGTGGCATTAAATGTGCTACAGAATCTTAAATACTTTTCAAAATAAGTTCATGTTCAAGTATCAGTTAGAGTATGGATTAAACTACTCTAAAGAAGAGACCCAAAATATAGTGGCTTAATAAGACACAAGTTTGTCTTTCTCTCAAATAATAGTTCAAAGGTAGTTAGGCATCCTAGGTTAGAGAGAGCATTCTGTCTCCCAAGGCCATCCAGAGATCCAGGCTGGTGTTCAGCGCTGCCATCCTCAATACATGGCTTCCATCTCTAGGTGCAAGATGGTTCTTACAATAGCCAGTTGTACTAGCAGCAGGAAGTGGGTGGACATAGTCTGAATCTTTCACTGAGCCTTGTTTGCCACATCCCATGATTTCATTCCTCCAGCTGACCCTCCTCATTCTATTCCTCAGAAATGGAATTGTCCAGAGAGGGAGAGAGCTGTAATCCTTCTGTATTTTCTATTTTGGACACAAATATCTGCTATTTGGAAGCATTCAACATTGAATAAAATAAGGAATTAATTAGCTATTCAGGAACTTAGACTTTGTCGAGGCAGAGTTCCATGTGTCCTTAAGGGAAAGTTGCTAGGGTGTTTGGCATGACCAGGTTCTACCTGAATCATCTCAAAGAAACTTCTTTCCTCGAGCTTTCAACAGGTCTTCTCCAAGGTCTTCATTTTTCCTTTAGACAGCAGCATCCAGTATTATTAATAAAAACAACACACTTGTACCCTGAACCTTCCCTAGAAGATTTTAGAATATTTTTCTTTCTTTTTGGTGTTCTGAGGTTTCAACATTATGTTCTAGGCAGGGTTCTTTTTATTTTTATTTATTTACTTTATAATTTTGCTGGCAATCATTTTAAATCTAAATATAAAGGTCTTCAGGTAAAGGAAATTGTGTATATTATTTATTTCATGATTTTCTTCTTTTCATTCTGTCCCTTCTTGCCTTCAGTACTTCCAATAAACAAATTTGAAATTTCCCAAGCTATCCTATCTGTTTTGATTTTCCATTTATATTTACTTTTCATCTCTTTGCCCTTCTGTTATCCTTTTCCAGCTCATGGTTTTGCTCCAGCTGTGTTCATTCAACTGTTCAGTCAATCTATTCAAGAGTTTTATTCCACAGTTATGTATGTTCAGCTTTGACAATTATTTCTTTTCCCTTCGAGACTTACGGTTATTGGTTATTCCTTTTTCATTAGTGAAATCAATCAGCTTTCTCTGAATATGTAAATTTTGCTTATTTTTAAGTCTTTTTGCTGTATTAATTCTGTTTCCTGTTAGTACGTGTTGAAGTTGGTGCTTCTCTCTCATAGGGTGGATTTTCTTAACTGTTTAATCCTTTTGGTTTTCTGTGTGTCTTTTTGAGTGAGGATCCCATTTTACCAGTCTTAGTTTATAATACAGATCACAGTACCTTGTCTATGGTGACTGTTGGGCTGACATTGATGTGCTGTGTTTATAACTTGCCTTCTGGGCATGGGAAGCTTCCAGTTTTTCTTGGGAGTTCCTAGCACCTTGGGAACACTGTTCTAACTCCCCTGTGACATAGGGTGCCCTCACTCATTACTCTAGCCTGTAAGCTAATTTGCAGCCCATTGTTGGTACCCAGGGAGGTATAGAAAGTCAATACACACAATTGCTCTAAACCAGTGACTCTCAATCGTGGCAACGTATTAAATTGAATTTCCTGATTAGTAAACCTAACTCCAGGTGAACTAATTCAGATATCTGGGAGTGAGGTTCAAGCATCAGTATTTTTTTAATCATAGACACACACAATTTATACATTTTAAATTGGCAAATATAAATTATATATATTTATGGTGTACAAGGGGATGTTTTGATAAATAAGTACATTTTGGAATGACATATTAATCACTTCACATTCTTATCAGTTTTTGTGGTGAGAACATTTAAAAGCTCCCTTAACAGTTTCAAGTAAACGATATATTGTTACCAACTGCAGTTATGATTCTCTACTATAGTGCACATGTACCCTAGAATTTAAAGTATAATAATAAAAAAAATTAAAAAATAAATACATAAAAATAATAATAAAATAAAAAAATAATAAACGTTGCCTTAGTGAAGTCAGAAAAAAATTGAAAATTGAACAGCCACATGATCGAGAAATTCTATTTCTGGGAATACATTTAAAGGAAATGAAATCAGTATTTCATAGATGTCTGTATTCTCATGTTAATTCAGCATTATTCACAATCACCAAGATATGTATTCAACCTAACTGCCCATCAATTGATGAACAAATAAAGAAAATGTGTTGTGTGTGTATATATATATATATATATATATACACACACACACACACACACAATAAAATACTACTCAGCTTTTAAAAACAAGGAGATTCTATCATTGGTGGCAACATAGAAGCATCAGTATTTTTAAGTCCTTAGAGATTCTAATTTGCAGTCAAAGTTAGGAACTACTGCAATAAATGGAATTGTTTCATTAATCTCACTGATGTTCCCTGCCCCCAACAAGTTCCATGAATGCATGGCTGTGAGTTTCTAACTCCCTGTGAGCAACACCCTAATCTCCCAAGAAGTCATCTGTGATGCCTTCTGTGTGTGTATGATGTGGTTTCCCCATCAGTCTAATCCATCTGTATTTTCTCTTTCGGGATTCTTCAAACTTTCCAGTCCTTTAATGGCATCTTGGCTTGTAGCACTATTCCAGATGCATTCTTTTTAACAAACGTATGTTCTAAAACATTAAATACCTTTGTAAAACAGCATTTTTGAGTATAAATCCAAAGGTTAAAACAATGTAAGCATACTTCGACTATGTATTTTAAGGTGGAAAAAAAGTATACAAATATTATGCCCTAGTTTTTAAATTTGTTTTTAATAGAAGAATGGATTTACAATCCTGAAACTAATTTATGTTTATTCTAGGATTAAGCAAATAAAGAAATACATTGGAAATCATGAGAGCCAGAAAAAGAAATTATAAATAAGGCAAAGACAAAGGCTACAATGAACCCTGTGTTATTAGATTGGAATTGAAAGTATCAATATGACCCCCTACTCTTCAATATATATGCAGAAAGAAAATTCAATAGATAGATGTAAAAATAGATACAGATGTGTGTATAATACGTACATTTTCTAGCCCCATTTGCTGAGAGGATCTGGAAGCAATGACTGTTGCAGAGTGAAACTGGGTTGGCCACGAGGTTCTCAATCCAGTTCTATCTACCTCAGTTATCAAACATGTGCCTCTGGAGCAAACCTATAATACTTGATTCGAGAGATTTATATTCGACATATTTTTATAAATATTTCAAGGTGCTTTAGTAGAGAGTTTGGAGAGAATGTATTCGGGGTTGATAGTCAAATATCAGTTTAAGTTGTAACTACAACAATCTGATCGAAGCAATTGCACACAGCAGTATTTTGGGCAACAGGAAAACACTGGCACAACCTTTCAGATGTTAATCAGAACAGCTTACCGCTTGTGGCTACAAACGGAAGTGAAAAAGAAGGAAGCATTTCAGTCCCCTCAAAATAGGGGTACAAATGAACTCATATTAGAGGGAACTTTTTATAATTAAACTGCAAATTTGTACTTTATGTGGAATAACGCTTACTGACCATTCAGCATATTATTTCTTCAGTGTTTCTCTCTTTATTCATAGCAGCTATTCTGGACAGGAATAGTACTTGTCCATTTCTGGAAAATCAAAAACCAGGACTTTTAAAGGAAACTTGTACAGTTCCAGAAAAAATAGAAGCCTGGTTGTCTTGAGTTAAAATAGAAGTCATTTGCAACCTGCCTTTTGTTCTTACAGGTAAAATCCAGAATCTCCTACCCGATGACTCTGTGGATTCCACAACCAGGATGATTCTGGTGAACGCCCTGTACTTTAAAGGAATCTGGGAACATCAATTCTTAGTGCAAAACACCACAGAAAAGCCTTTTAGAATAAACGAGGTAGGAACCGTATAAAGATCAGTTTGGATTTTCACATGGCATTGTAAAAGTGATTCTCTTATAAATTTACTCTTCTTTTAGATTATATGTTCTTGTGAACTATGGCTCTTACTAGGGAAGTGATGGCTGGGCTAAAAGCCTCCAGTTCCACGGAGAATTCAATGAAATTCCCCTGTCCTTGCTGAATATACAATCACTCAGTCTTGCTACCCATGTGAGCTGGGTAGGGTAGTTTTCACATTTATTTCCTAGGTGAGAAAAATACAGTGTAGCCAAGTGATTGGAGGTAAGCGTGAGTTAGAAGCAGTCCAGAACAAGAACCTAAGAATCCTCACTGTAAGTTCTGTACCTGTCCTGCTAAACCAGTACTAACTTCTACCAAATTCTTACCCTTACATAATAAAAGCAATAAAAAGGTAGACTAATGTAAGGTTATATATCTGACTCTCATGAATGGGCTGGAGTGCGGCTGGGCCTTGGGAACTGATTGGAAACAAGGACTCAAATGTTGTCAGGATTTTTTCCTATTTTTTTCCAACTCTGTTTCTACCATAATTCTTCTCTCAGGTTGAAGTCTAACTTTCTCTGCTTCCCCATTCACAATGACGGAACATAGCTACCCATAGGACCTTCTCCATTCTAGAGACCAGTTGGAAAATCCCATTCCAAATTCCTAGGAAAGGAACTAGTGGACCAAGGTTTGTTACAGTTGTTTAGTTTAGGGATAGGCCACAAACAGTGCTGCTGTGGAACTATGGCTGTAATGAATGTGTGCAATAGGCATTTCTCAATCAGTGGGGTGAGGATGGGGAAGGAACTGAACACATAATCCAATAGGTTAACAAGAAGTGAGCTGGATAGTTACCTGGGTTTGTATATTCACTGGAAATTTTCAGTTGCAAGTGATAGAAAAGTATTCCAGACTAGCTCTGGCAAAATGGGAACTGCATTGGAATTAGCTTAGGTAAGAAAAAAACTGGGAAGTCCAGGAGTGAGTGATTGGGGGTATTTAGAGTCTCAACACATAATCCCAGTTCATTCTCATGCTGTCTCTTTCTCTTTTTCTCTCTAGTTGCTACTCTCATTCTCTAATAATGATCAGGGAATATGGTTGCCTCATATTCAACCTTCAAGCTTCACAACTCTAGTAGACAGAGAAAGTATTTGCCATTAGCTCTAAAACAGTGATCACAAGGAGGGCTCTGGTTGGGGCCATTCATGGGCTGTCTCTGGAAACAACCACAGTATGCTGGAGTACACTCAGTAAACAGCCCTGGTCATATGGCCACCACCTTAGCATATGGTGGGGCTTTGTGATTGACAGTTCCACATATAGAATGGAAAAGTAACATATGTCTACAACATCTAAGTTGCAGGGGTGTTTGTTTTGCTTTTATTTGGCAGTTGGTCTTATTTTTAAATTAGCTTACTTTTTAGATAATTTTTAGGTTTACAGAAAAAAACATGCAGAAAGTACAGGGCTCTCATATGTCCCCCCTTCAACACACACAGTTTCCCTTACTATTAATATCTTGCATTAGTGTGGCATATTTGTTTTAATTAATGATCTAATATTGATACATCATTATTAACTAAAATCTGTAGTTTACATATGTGTCCACTCTTGATGTCGTACAGTTCTACGGGTTTTGAAAATGCCCAGTGTCATGTAGCCACCATTACAATAGCATTCCGAATAGTTTCACTGCCCTAAAAGTGCCCTGTGCTTCACCTGTTCATCCATTCCCCCTAAATCCCTGACAACAACTGATCTTTGATTGTACAGTTTTGGCTTTTCTGGCATGTCACATAGTTGGAATCATACAGCACTTAGCCTTTTCAGGATGGCTCCATTCACTATGAATTTAAGGTTCCTCCATGTCTTTCCAGGGCTTCGTAGATCTTTTTGTTTTATTGCTGAATAATATTTCATGGTACAATTGTACCACAGTTTGTCATCCATTCACCTATTGAAGCACATCTTAGTTCCTTCCAACTTTTTGGCAATAATAAATAAATCTGCCATAAACACTACACTGTGGGCAAGTTTTTCTGTGGACACTGTTTTTAACACATTTGCGTAAATACCTAGGAGCACAATTGCTGTATCGTATGGTAAGACTAGGTTAACTTAGTAAGAAACTGCCCAACTAACTGTTTTCCAAAGTGACTGTGCCACTGTGCATTCCCACTAGCAGTAAATGACAGTTCCTGTTGCTCCATATCTTTATCAGCATTTGGTGTTGTCAGTGTTTCATATTTTAGCCGTTCTAATAGCCTTGTGCAATTTGCAATCTCCTAATGACATATGACTGAGCATTTTTCATGTGTTGTATCTCTTCCTGGTGAGGTGTTTCTTAGATCTTTGGCCCATTTAAAAAAAACTGACTTGTTTGTTTTATTATTGTTGAGTTTTGTATTATTTGTTGAGTTTTTATTATTGTCTCTTATAAGTATATGTTTTGCAAATATTTTCTGCTCATCTATTGCTTGTCTTTGCATTCTCTTAGTGAATGTCAGTTTTTATAATACTAAAATACTTTCTCAAATATTTTCATGTAAAATATGTCTTACTCAGTTTCTGAATTATTGGCATTTCCATAATTTACACAAGATCATATATTAAGAGTTTGATTTAATACATGTTTCTGTGATTTATAGGGGATACCACAGTCGTGTTAGAAACTCACATATCTGCTACTGGCGATACTTTTCAGTGGGATAGGTATTTCCATAAAGGAAGGTCTGGATAACTTTATTCAGCATTTAGCAGAGGATCACTAATTTCACCAACTGGGAGCCAATGATGGTAGAGAATTAAGGAGTTAGTGGAATACTTCTTCGACGACCTTGTTACCTTTTTTTTTTTTTTTTAGACTACAAGCAAACCAGTGCAAATGATGTTTATGAAAAAAAAGCTTCAAATTTTTCACATAGAAAAGCCACAAGCAGTGGGCCTTCAACTCTACTACAAAAGCCGTGACCTCAGCCTGCTTATCCTACTGCCAGAAGACATTAATGGGCTGGTACAGGTAAATCACATCAGTGTGTCCGGTGTGAGGGTGTTTCCAGTGTTTACTAAAAGAACTGGTTGGCCAAGGTTTCTCCCAATTGTCCTCAGGAAGAATGGTCTCCCTATTATTTAATTCCTATAAAGAGAAAAGTCACCAATGTATCTTGAGTCCTAGGCACTTCACCTTCACAATATTATTAAACTTTACAACACTCTATAAAGTTAATATTACTGTTCCTCAGAAAGGCTAAGCAATGTATAGACAGCTCCAGCCTGGGGTCATCACACACATAGCTGCATGTACAGCAGGTACAAATATACCTTGTCAGTCACAGAACTGTGTGGATTGATCATAACCATCTTTCAATCAGTCTAGGTTTCCCTCTGGTAGGACCTACGTAATTCGAGATTAATATTTTAATCATTTGCATTAGTATACACACACATCAAGCTGTCTTCCAAAACTTATTTTTTGAACATTTTTATCAAGTAAACAACCTTCAGGAGAAAAAGTCTGTATCAATACTGTCTTCAATAATTATTTAAGTTGTTTACCAGCCAAATTTCTATTAATCTGGACACAACTTTGGTCAGACCATGCTTCTGAGCAATTTGCATGCCTAAACAGAACATGAGTCTCATGCAACAGATGGCCTGTCTTTCTTTGCACCGTGTCTAATTTTTCACATGTGTCAAACTCTTAATACTTATAAGTTTCCATGATCCTACCAGTATGTAGAAAATATTTCCAAATTATGTCATACAATTTGTGAAACTGGAGAGAATAGTAAAAGTAAAACCAGTGTGGACAAATAACCATTAGAGTCAAGCCCTTTTAAGATAAAAACCTAGAAGTGCAATTTCCTGAGCTGAAGGTATTGTCATGTTATTAATGTAAATGGTTTACAGGTATGTCATTGACAGCCAAAACTTCAGTTTAGAAAATGCATGTGCATTAAAACAAACATGTCATTTAAAAAATCAAATATATACATATATACATATGTAGTATATACACATATATATTTATTATTTTAAAAATCTAAAATATAAAGAAGAGGGAAGGCATCCTTAAACTCAATATAAAATAATTACTTTTGAGATTTGGGGGATTTTCTTATCTTTTCTTTCTTTTTTGACTTAGTTGATAATTGTTAATCTCATGTTGTTTTGATTAGAGTATAGACATGTTATTTTATTCCACATTTTGTTTTCAAAGAGCTGTCTCCCATGTTGACAAACAGGTTTTCTTGTGCCTTGGCTTACAACTTGAACTAGAGTATATGCTTCTGTATAGACAACATCTAAATGTATATTTATGTTGATGTATTTGAGTGTATAGTTGATGTATTGTATATTATAGCAGAAGTACTTCCATTTTGAATTAAACTCTCATTCTCCTATATCTGGATAGCAATTAATCTGCAGAACAAAGATTTTGAAGGTCAACATTATACAACCAAAGGATATCCAGATGTGTGTGTGTTGTCACCCTGAGTAATGGGAGTGATCATAATTCATCTGTGTAATTCTTAGGGAGCTCTCTCAACTACTGTTTTTCATTCCAGTTTAGAATTACTAATTCTTTCTTTCTTGGTTCCAAATGGGCAGCTGGAAAAGGACATCACCTATGAGAAGCTGAATGAGTGGACCAGTGCAGACATGATGGAGTTGTATGAAGTGCAGCTACACCTTCCCAAGTTCAAGCTGGAAGACAGTTATGATCTCAAGTCAACCCTGAGCAGTATGGGGATGAGTGATGCTTTCAGCCAGAGCAAAGCTGATTTCTCAGGAATGTCTTCAGCGAGAAACCTATTTTTATCCAATGTTTTCCACAAGGCTTTTGTGGAAATAAATGAACAAGGTACTGAAGCCGCAGCTGGCACTGGGAGTGAGATAGATTCACGAATTAGAGTCCCATCCATTGAATTCAATGCAAATCACCCATTCCTCTTCTTCATCAGGCACAATAAAACCAACAACATTCTTTTTTATGGAAGATTATGCTCCCCCTAAATCCCACATCTCTCTCAACAAACAAGGCCATCTTACAGTGTGAAAAATGTACCATGAGATGGAAAAGCACAATTTTCACAAAAATGAGTTTGTAGTCTAAACTTTTTTCATATTTGGATATAAGTAAATAGATCTTGAAATAATGCATTCTAATGATCCTGTCATATCTGCACAGCTGGAGAGAATAACAAGTTTTATTTTTACCACGTTAACATTTTGTCTCATGTGACTTTCATTTACATTTCAGAAGAGTTATGCTATTCAACTGAATGCCTTACAATTCTTGATCACTTGCAATATCCATGATACTTGTTATCATTATATATTTCGTATACATCATTAAATGAAAAAAATCTTTATAAAGGTGATATGATATTGATAAATAAGAAGTTTCTCAAGAACATCATTTTGATCAAAATTTTAGCCGGGCATGGTGATGCACACCTATGGTCCCAGCTACTCAGGAGGCCAAGGTAGGAGGATTGCTTGAGCCCAGGAGCTTGAGACTGCAGTGAGCCAAGATCACATCACTGCACTCCAACCTGGGCAACAGAGCAAGACCCTGTCTCAAAAAAATCATTTTGATGGTTCATAAATTACCATTGTAAAACTAAATCCTCTTTTTCTGCCATTTAAAAAATACTTATTTTTTAACTTTAACATTAACTTAAAAAACTAGTGAAATCCAAATGAAATTTGTAGTTCAGCTAGTAGCAATCTCTCAATGTTGGTGCCCTAGTTTTGACAAATGTACCCTGCTGATGTTAGGATGTTAGCGCTTGGGGAAACTGTACTGGAGTATATGAGAATTCCCTGTATTATCTCTGCACCTCTTCTGTGAATCTAAAATTATTCCAAAATAAAAATTTTATTAAAAATAATCATTGGGCCGGGCGCGGTGGCTCAAGCCTGTAATCCCAGCACTTTGGGAGGCCGAGACGGGCGGATCACGAGGTCAGGAGATCAAGACCATCCTGGCTAACACGGTGAAACCCCGTCTCTACTAAAAATACAAAAAAAACTAGCCGGGCGAGGTGGCGGCGCCTGTAGTCCCAGCTACTCGGGAGGCTGAGGCAGGAGAATGGCGTAAACCCAGGAGGCGGAGCTTGCAGTGAGCTGAGATCTGGCCACTGCACTCCAGCCTGGGCGACAGAGCGAGACTCCGCCTTAAAAAAAAAAAAAAAAAAAAAAAAAAAAAAAAAAAATCATTATGGATGGCTGAAATACTCAAAACCAACATCTCCCGGTAATCTTAGCCCCGGCGAGCGCAATGCAGCGCGCGATCCTCATCCTGGGCGCCCATCCTCGGCTGCTGCTGCTTCCTTTCGGGCCCCTGGGCCTGACCTTCCTTCCGGGTCCGCACAGAAGGCCTGAGCGCGACGCCTCTAACACTGGTCCAGCGCGCGGAACGCGGTGTGCCTCGGCTGCCATCTCCTGGAGACCAATTCTAGCGGACGTCGAGAGTGAACCACAGCCTCAACAACATCTAATTCTAATTACAGCTCGTGATCGGTGAGGTGACAGAAATAAACAGGGCGCTGTGGCGGGAACTAATAGATGGTCTCTTTAGGGTGTATGAGGTGTCCCTTGACCCTTCTCTCCCCGAAGTGGACATCAAGGTGACTCCTCCCCCCAGGACCTCCTACCCGTGGCGTCCTGCGACCCCCACCCCCACTGCCAGCCCTCCCGGGAGCCCTCGGGTGGAGCACGGGGTTGGCTGAGGGGTTGGGGAGCCTCTACGGACACAGTCAGCCCCGCAGGATGTAAGTGGCGCAGAATCCTTGAAAGAGCTTCCGAGTGAAACCCACGCCCGCCAGTGGGGCGGAGCCCTAGCGGGGAAGGGCGAGTTCTCGCAAGGCCAGCGTGGAAGGGAAGAACGCGCTGTGGGGAGGCAGGGGCGCAGGAGGGGCCCCGCAGCTGGTGCTCAGAGCCGGGAGGAAGGAACTCCCCCGGGAGTGGAGGGGTGGCCCTCGAGACGCCTCACGGGCCCCATCTCTCCGCGGAGCTCCAGGCAGCCTCGCCCATCACTCCTGCACCCCACGCGCCCTGGCCGAGAAATGGCGCTGGGCTCGGGCGGGGATCACCTCGAGGCCGGGGCTACCCTAATTTTAGGGCCTGGAGATACCTGTTGCTTTCAGGGACTCCAAGCCCTGTATTTCTCCGTCTGACTCAGCTCCTAGTCCGCACGGGAGCCTTTGCTCTTTTCCCGACATCTCCGGATTTCAGCATCTGGCTCACTTCCTCGTCATCCGCACCTGCACCATCATCTGTCCACACATATGCAGCTTTCGGTTCCTCCTAGATGCCCGGCTAACCCCCAACCCATAAGATTCTACACCCGCTGGATTCTAGGCACTTTTACTGCCACTTAACTATGGTCAAGTACTCCATGACCCCATATGAGCCTTGTCATCTTTCCCAACTGCTCAACTTCCTCAATAGTTGTTTTCAATAACTCTCTTATCTGGTTCTTTCTGTGCCTCTCTTGCCTCTCTAAGTGTCTTTCTCTGGCTCTTTTCTCCCTCTATTGACCGCTTATATTTTGGCATTCTTAGGGCTCGGGTGCTCTTTACACTGTCTCTGGAAAATCTCTCCATTCCCGTGACTTCAGCTATACCGATTTGCTGAGGACCCCTAAGTTTTTCTTTTTTGTAGAGACAGGGTCTCACTATGTTGCCCAGGCTGGTCTCGAACTTCTGAGCTCAAGTGACCCTTCCACCTTTGCCTCCCAAACTTCTCCTGAACTTTCCATATAACCTTAGCATGTCAAAAATGAAATTCATTTTCTCCTCCAAATTCATTCAGTTTCCTATTTCCCCAATCTTGCTTATGTCACTGCCATTCACCGGCTTGTCCAAGTTAGTAAGTCTGGAAATCATGCCAGCTTTCTCCTTCCTCACTCTCCCACCCAACAATCCCCAGGTCCTGTCTATCCTCCTTCTTAAACAGCTCTTTCATTCATTTTTTAGTTTTATGTTTTTCATTAAATGAAAGACATTTCCCTAATTTCCTAGTATTTTACCTGCTGTTTCTGATTGTCACTATTCAGAAGGCAAATGACATGGTAAATGCCATCTGTCCTTACAACACCATTCTTGTTCCAGCTTCCCTCTATCTCTAGACAGCATGCTCTCTCTTGTTTCTCACAGCTAGGTTTCTTGAAAGAGGGCTGTCTCCACATTTCCCTTTTATATCTCAATCCAAATCAATTTGATTTTTATCCCAACCACTCTCACTAAGGTAAGTAATGACTAGAATACTGAGAATTGTCCTCTCTTCAATCTTAACGCTCCTTTTCTCTAGTATCAGCTGCTGATACTATTCACCTCCTTCCTTTCCTTTGTCTAGCTTTTTGTGTATCTTCTCCTTTTTCACGTCCTCTTTGCTATGTCCTCTTTCTGAAGTCATATCTTAAATGTTGGCATTGCTGGGCATGGTGGCTCATGTCTGTAATCCCAGCACTTTGGGAGGCAAAGGTGGGAGGGTCACTTGAGCTCAGGAGTTCAAGACCAGCCTGGGCAACATAGTGAAACCCTGTCTCTACAAAAAAAGAAAAAAAAAATTAGCCGGGCATGGTGATGCATGTCTGTGGTCCCAGCTACTTGGGAGGCTGAGGGAGGATCACTTAGGCCTAGGAGTTCAAAGCTGCAGTGAGCCATGATAGTGCCACTGCACTCCAACCTGGGAGACAGAGTAGAGACCTTGTCTCAAAATAAATAAATAAATAAAAAATACATAAATAAATAAATAAATATTGACATCATCTAGGCTTCTTTCATCAGAGCAATGCCTTCTTGATATGCAAGCTTGCTGGGCCTATTTGTGTCTCCCAAAAGTTCACTTGGCACCTATACAGCATACTTCAGTCTTTACTTCTGTCTCCAGACATTTCTACCTGCTACTCCTTCCCCTCATGTTCTCTCTCTCTCTGTTAATAATGTCATCATGTATCTAACTATGTGTGCTAAAAAACTAAGACATACGATACTCTGCTCTTTTCCTTGCCCTCTCCCCCAAAATCAACTTGGTCATTAGCTCCTATGATTTCTGCCTTCTAATGAGTTCTTGGCATCACCATTGCTATTGTCTGGGCTTAGGCCCAAATTACTTGTGTTCTGGTCTCCTCCTGCATCCTAAGTATTGACATTACAGTAAATCAGACAGACACAGAGAGAGAGAGCGATCAACAAATCATGCTATCATGCCACTTCTCTGGTTTTAATTCTATAATGATATTCCATTGCTCAAAGAATAAGCCCCAAATTTCTTAGAATTGCATGAAGAATCTTTTCCAGTTTAACCTTGACCTACTGATTGGGTTTAACCTCATTCAGTGTCATCATGGGCCACTCCCCAGTACACACCTTCTATTCTACCCACAAAATATACCCATTCTTCACCTGCTATGAACTTTTTCACAACCATGTTTTTAGAAACATGTCATCTCTGCCTAATATATTCTTTCTCCACTCGCCATCTGTAAAATCACTCATCCTACAAGACTCATCTCAACTGATGTTACTATGGATTCATCCTGAGTCACTGGAGCTACTGTTTCCATCATTCTGTTCTCATCCTGCTGTGTACCTGCTCCATTAGAGATGCTGTCCACTCTGTTGTAAATACAACCTGTCTTTCCCATTCATCTGAGATACAGAGAAAAAGAAGGCACATATTTTACTTAGTTTTGTTTCTCAACTTCCTTATGGCCTGTTACAGTGCTCAGTACATTAAAAGTCTAATAAATGAAGTTATGGGCAAGTAGTAAATGGTTTGTTTTATATCATTTCCCAAATCCGTTATTTAGTGAAGAAGGGATTTCAAGGGATGAACAAATTTGATGTGGGAAGGGTTTAGAAAATATCTAAGCATCTAAATGTAAAAAATGTTCTGTGGTTCAAAAACTACAATCACTTTTTCTCTTTTTAAAAAATAGTACAATAGAAATCTAGAGTGGAGCAGGAGAGCATGGCCTTATTGCATCACTGAGTCCTTTTCCCTCAAAAATGAATTATTTTGATTTTTAACTGTGGGAACAAGAGAGGTAAATTTATACTGAATTTTTCCATGAATCCCAGTAAGGGGGAGAAAAAAGCAATGTTGCATCTATATTGAAGGACTGTGAATTTACTTCAATTCCAGACCTATTATTTCAGTTTAGGGAATGGATGCCACTAGGGATAAGGAATCTTCTTCAGCACTTGGTCATTACCAGTCTGTGAGCAGAGATGCAGTTTGTTGAGTGCCAGAAAAATATGTTCCAGCCTCAGTGCTTGACCCTCCACTAAGATATTTGAAGATATGGCCGGGTGCGGTGGCTCACGCCTGTAATCCTAGCGCTTTGGGAGCCTGAAGCAGGTGGATCATGAGGTCAAGAGACTGAGACTATCCTGGTCAACATGGCGAAACCTGTCTCTACTAAAAATACAAAAATTAGCTGGGCGTGGTGGTGTTCGCCTGTAATCCCAGCTACTTGGGAGGCTGAGGCAGGAGAATTGCTTGAACTCGGGAGGCAGAGGTTGCAGTGAGCCAAGATCGTGCCACTGCACCCCAGTCTGGTGACAGAGTGAGACTCCATCTCAAAAAAAAAAAAAAAAAAAAAAAAAAAAAAAGA
The DNA here is from genome assembly GCF_024542745.1 of Macaca thibetana thibetana. NCBI lineage: Eukaryota > Metazoa > Chordata > Mammalia > Primates > Cercopithecidae > Macaca > Macaca thibetana. The sequence continues at coordinate 16,199,428 of NC_065595.1, read as the reverse complement.
AGAAGAAGAAGATATTTGAGGATATTAAGCAGGTTCTTTGCCCCAATCCCAGAATACATCCGACATAAGCCAGCCCTTGGCAATAAGTTCAGGATTCCAGTGGAAGAGCCAGCAGGACTGTTCTCACAAGTATAGAATAGCAGCTGGAGTTCAGAGATTAGAGTTTCAGCCAAATAGTCCTTAGAAGGGAAGCCTAGAGAAATCTGAGGTCCACCTTCTAGCTATGCTCACATGCCCAGTGAGAGGCAAAGAACAGCCTATCAGCTACCTTTTAAGTATCTTTTTAGAGGAAGGTTTTCTGGGATAGAAAAATTAATGACCTCAATCTTCTAGATGCTTTTCTTCCAGGAAAGAGGGTTGCCAATTCCCTGAGGAAATGAGTGTTCATCCTTTATTTGCTCACTGCTTGCAATCTCGCTAGATCTCTGCTTCTTATGTCTCCATCACTTTTGACTATCTCATTCTAAATTGTCCTCTTGGACTCAAACAGCTTTCTTAGGTGAGTCACTGGGAGTGTCTGCTTGATTTCTTTGGGGCAAGTGTTGAGACATTAAATGTGAAAATCTAAAAGTATTATAACATTACTGATTGGATATTGGTATATGTCACTGAATCATGTTTCTATTGTTCATTGAAAACGTTGCAATGTTAACTAATCTAACAGGAAAACCAAATATATAGGTGTAGATAGTTACCTGGGAACTTGTTTTATGTTTTCTCTTGGAGGGCAGATATTCCAGCTCCAGATCAATCCCAATGTTTTGCACTGTATGTGTGTGGTAAATATTTGCTTAACTAAGGTAGTTGGGTTAATTAAGCAATTGATCTAACCATGATGATTTAATCCACTAGGGTCAATTTTTTACTCATTTAAGGTTATAGTTTACAATTTAGACACTTAGCCTTACTTGGATAATTTGAAATTTGAGTCACCTATGCAGGAAAATTTGTAGCATTGAATGCCTATATTAGAAAAGAAGAATGTTTGGAAGTTCTAAAATGACTCATGATAGCTTCCAACTTAGGATACCAGATAAAAAAGATTAAATTAATCCCAAAGTGAGCAAAACAAAATAAATGATAAAAATCAGGGCATAAATCAATGAAATTAAAAACATGAAGTCAAGAGAGAAAATCAAGAGAGAAACCAAATGCTGGCAGTTTGAAAAGGTCAGTAAAGTTGATAAGACTGTAGCCAGGCTAATAAGAGATTATAGAACTAATAAGAGATTATAGCAAGGTTGCAGGATAGGAGTTAATATATAAAAGTGAATCTGTTCCCTATATACTATCTATGAACAAATGGAATTTGAAATTAAAAACACAATACTCACTACATTAGCTATCAAAAACTGAAATACTTAGGTCCAAATCTAACAAAATATGTACAAGATGTATTTAAGGAAAACTACAAAACTCTGTTGATAGAAATCAAATAACTACATAAATGAACAGATATTCCATATTAATGAGTAGGAAGACTCAATATTGTCAAGATGTCAGTCCTCACTAACCTGATGTATAGATTCGATGCAATCCCAATCAAAATTCTAGCAAGTTATTTTACAGATATTGACAAACTGGTTCTAAAGTTTATGTGGAAAGACAAAAACCTAAAGTAGTCAACATGACACTGAAGAAGAACAATGTTGGAGAATTGACACTACCCAAATTCAAGGCTTACTTTAAAGCTACGGTTAGCAAGACAGTGTGTTATTGGTGAAAGAATAAACAAATAGATCAACAGAACAGAATAGAGAATCTAAAAAGAGACCTACATAACTACAGTCAACTGATCTTTTATAAGAGGGGCAAAGGAAATGCAATGAAGTAAAGATAGTTTTTTCATCAAATGGTGCTGGAACAACTGGACACCACATGCAAAAATAAATGAATCTGGACACAGACTTTATACCCTTCACAAAAATTAACTCAAAATATGACACTATAAAATGCCTAGAAGATAACATAGGGAAAATCTAGATAATTCTGAGTTTGGTGATGACTTTTTAGACACAATTCCAAAGACATGATTTGTAAAAGAAAGAATTGATAAGCTGGACTTCATTAAAATTAAAATTTTCTGTTTCATGAAAGACACTATCAAGGGAATACAAGACACACCACAGGCTCAGAGAATATATTTGCAAAAGATACATCTTATGAAGGACTATTATTCAAAATATACAAAGAGCTCTTAAAAATCAACAGTAAAGAAATAACAACCCAATGAAAAAAGGGGCCAAAACCTTGACAGACACCTCATTAAAGAAGATACACAGAAGGCAAATAAGGTTAAGAAAATATTATCCACATTATATATCATTATTGAATACGTATATAATGGCCAAAATCTGGAATACTGACATCACCAAATGCTGGTGAAAATGTGGAGCAACGGGAGCTCTCATTCGTTGTTGGTGGGAATGCAAAATGGTATATCCACTTTGGAAGACAGTTTGGCAGTTTCTTTCAAAGCTAAACATACTCTTACCACACACTCCAGCCATTATCCTCCTTGGTATTTACCCAAACGACTTGAAAACTTATGTTCACAGAGAAACCTGCACACAGATTTTATAGTAGCTTTATTCATAATTGCCAAAACTTTGAAGCAACCAAGATATCCTTCAGTAGGTGAATGGATAAAGAAAGCTTGCTACATCCAGACAATTGAATATTACTCATGCAATAAATAAATGAGCTATCAAGTCACAAAATGGAGGAAATATAAATGCATATTACTAAGTATAAAAAGCTAATATGAAAAAATTACATACTGTATGATTCTAATTACACGACATTCTGGAAAAGCTATTCAAGACAATAAAAAGATCACTGAACTATTGTTGTTCAACAGGGAATTGAACAAGAGCAAGGGGTAGAAAGTTTATTCAAATAAATTACAATAGAAAACTTTCCAAAACTTGAGAAAGAGATCAACATCCAGATGCAGGAAGGTTAGAGAAAGCCAGTTTCAAGTTAATTAAGACTACCCCAAGGCACATAATAAACTCTCAAAAGTGAAAAACAAAGAGAGGATCCCAAAAACAGCAAGAAAAAAGCAAACAGTATTTATAGGAGCTCTAATTCATGTGGCAATAGACTTTTCAATGGAAAACTACAGACCAGGAAGGAGTGGAAAGACATTGTTCAAAACACTGCCATTTAAGAATACTATATCCAGCAATGCTATCATTCAAAAATGAAGGAACGATAAAGTCTTTCCCAGAAAAACAAAAGCTGAGAGAATTCACCACCACACACACACACAAAGAAGCTAATGAGAATTCTTCAATCTGGAAAAAAAAACCCCAAAACCACTAACATGCAAAAAGAAAATATTTGAAGATATAAAACCCACTGGTAAAATTAAGTACATGGACAAACTCAGAATAATACTGTAGCTGTGGTATGTAATTCATTCATAACTCTAGTATGAAGCCCAAAAGGTAAAACTATCAAAACCAACAATAGCTACAGCAACCAGTTAAAAGACAGGCAATATAAAAATATGTAAATTGAGACAACATAAACTAAAAATTGGGGGATAGAATTAAAGTGTATTTTTTTTATTTTCTTTGTATCTATTCTCTCCTTTATAATCTGAGTTGTCACCTCTTTAAAATAATTTGTTATATCTATAAGGTTTTAATATTATAGGCCAATATCACTGATGAACATAGATCAAAATATCCTCAAAAAATTACTAGCAACCTATACTTAACAACACATTAACAAGATTATTCACCATTATCAAAGGGAATTCATCTCAGGGATGCAAAGATGGTTCAATGTATAATATATAAATCAGTAAATGCAATACACCACATTAACAGAACCAAGAACAAAAACCGTATGATCATTTCAATAGATGCTGAGAAAGCATATGATAAAATTCAACATTGCTTTGTGATTTAAAAAAATGAATTGGGTATAGAAGGAACATATTTCAAAGTAATAAAGGCCATGTGACAAACAAATAACTAATATTAAACTGAACAGGAAAAATTGAAAGCTTTTCCTACGAGATCTGGAAGAAGACAAATATGTCCAATGTCATCACTTTTATTCAATAAAGTACTGGAAGTCCTGGCCAGAGCAATTGGCAATTAGACAAGAGAAAGAAATAAGGGGCACCCAGATTGGAATGGAAGAAGTGAAATTAGCCTTGTTTGAAGATGACATGGTCTTATATTTAGAAAAACCTAAAGACTCCAGCAAAACAACAGTTAGAACCGATAAATGAATTCGGTAAGGTTGTAAGATATAAAATCAACATACAAAACTCAATAGCATTTCTACACATCAACAATGAACAATCTGAAAAAATCAAGAAAATAATCTCATTTACAATAGCTACGAAGAATATAAAATGACTAGTAATCAATTTAATCAAATAAGTTAAAGATCTCTATAAGAAAAACCACAAAACAGTAATGAAAAATAGACAAGAACACACAAAAACTGGAAAGATATTCATGCTTATGTACTGGAAGAACTAATATTGTTAAAATATCCATTCTACTGAAAGCAATTTAAATACTGAATGCAATCCCTATCAAAATACCAATGAAATTCTTCACAGAAATAGAAGAAAAAAATTCTAAAATTTATATGGAACTACCAAAGAGCCAGAATAGGCAAAGTAATTCTGAGCAAAGAAAACAAAGCTGGATGCATACCACTACCTGATTTCAAAATTTACTGCAAAGCTATAATAAGCAGATCAGCATAGTTTGGCATAAAGACACACATACTAACGGAACATAACCTAGATATAAATAACCTAGATATAAACCTAGATATGAATCCACACATTTATAGCCCACCCATTTGTGTTTTTTTTTCAAGATGGTGTCTCGCTCTTGCCCAGGCTGGAGTGCAGTGGCGCAATCATGCCTCAGTGCAGCCTCGGCCTCCCCGGGATTAGGTGATCCTCCCACCTCAGTCTCCTGAGTAGCTGAAACTACAGGTGCACACCACCATGATGGGCTAATTTTTGTATTTTTTGTTGAGATGGGCTTTCACCATGTCTCCCAGGCCAGTCTTGAACTCCTGGCCTCAAGCGATCCATCTGCCTTGGCCTCTCAAAGTGGTGGGATTACAGGTGTGAGCCACAGTGCCCAGCCCAGGCAACTAATTTTTTACAAAGGTGCCAAGAATACACAATGGAGAAAAGAGTGTCTTCAATAAATGGTGCTTGGGAAACTGGATAACCATAGGCAGGACAATGAAACTAGAGCCCTCTCTCTCACTAGACACAAAAATAAAATAAAAATGAATTAAGTTCTTTAATGTAAGACCCGAAACTATGAAACTAATAGAAGAAAACATTGGGGAAATGCTGGAGTACATTGGTCTGGGCAAAGGTATAAGACCTTAAAAGCACAGGCAACCAAAGCAAACATGGACAAATGGGATTGTATCAAGCTAAAAAGCTTCTGCACAGCAAAAGAAACAATCAATAAAAGGAAGAGACAACCCACAGAATGAAAGTATTTGCAAATTATCCATCTGACAAGGGATTAATAACCAGAATGTATAAGGACCTTACATGACTTAATAGCAAAAATCATAATCATCATAATAATTTGATTTAAAAATCGGCAAAAGATCTGAACAGACATTTCTCAAGAGGAGACATACAAACAGCCAATAGCTATATAAAAAAATGCTCAACATCACTAATCAAAGAAATGCAAATCAAAACCATAATGAGCTATCATCTCCTTCCAGTTAAAATGTCTTTTATCAAAAAGACAGGGAATAGCAGATGCTACTCAGAATGTGGAGGAGGGGGAACCCTCTTATACTGTTGGTGGGAATGTCAATTAGTACAGTCACTATTGAAAACTGCACTGAGGTTCCTCAAAAATGGAACTACCATTATGACCCAGCAATTCCACTACTTGGTATATATCCAAAAGAAGGGATATCAATATATTGAAAAGCTAACTGAACTTCCATGTTTATTTCAGCACTACTCACAATATCCAAAATATGGAATGAACCTAAGTGCCCATCAGTGGATCAGTGGGTAAAGAACATGTGGTGTATATAGACACAAGGGAATATTATTCAGCCATAAATATTCTAAACATTCTTTTAAAAGAATGAAATGAAATCCTGTCATTTGCAGAAACATGGATGGAACTGGAGGCCATTATGTTAAGCGAAATAAGTTAGGTTCAGAAAGAAAAACATCAGATGTTCTCACTCATATGTGAGAAGTGAAAAAGTGTATCTCATTAAAATAGAGAGTATATTAGTGGTTATCAGAGACTGGGAAGGAAGATTAATGGTAGAAATATACAGTTTGATAGAATAACAAGATCCAGCGTTTGATAAATCAGCGGGGTGAATATGGTTTATTTCAAAATAGCTAGAAGATAATTATTTATATGTTTCTAGCTTAAAGAAAAGACAAATATTTAAAGTGGTGGACATCCCAGCATCACTGATTTGATCTTTATAAATTGTATGAATGTATTAAATTATCACATGTACCTGAAAGTATATACAGCTTTTATCTATCAATAAAAAATAAAAACAAAAAGTAAAATCCAGCTATTATTCTCCCTACCCCCAGTCATCTGAATCCTTTCTGTTCTCCATGCCTGCTCCAAAAAGGTAAACAGGGTTTTCACAGTCATTTGTATAATTTGTCAATGCCCTGAAGTCCAATTCATATCACTAGACGACTGCATAGATTTGTCTATTTTTGACTTTCGTTCTACAACGTGTAGCTTATTCGTATCACTAGACGGCTGCATAGATTTGTTTATTTTTAATTGTCGTTCTGCAATGTGCTGCTTACTTCCATGTACCAAGAATTGGCACTTTTCTGGTCACTGAAGTAATAATTCACAGTTATTTTCAAGGACACATTAACTCGGGGTAGGAATGGGGTGTAATATTGCTTCCTGATTGAAAACTCCCGGAGAGCAGCGTCTTCCTTTTATTCGCGTGAGCTTCCTCAATAGGCCGCACAGGAAGCCCCCGCTGCCTGCGGGACTCGCACCGCCCTCCTACTTACGCGCCAGCTGGGCTGGGGAGGTGCCTGGCCGGGTGCCGACTCTGCCGGACTCCCTACCCCGCTAGGATCTGACAGCCGCCTCGGCCAGACGTCTTGTCCCCGCCACTCCGACCCGGTCTCTCCTCGCTTCTGGGCAGCGGCGCCTACAACTGGGGTACGTGCCTGGTTTGGGGAGCGACTTCCACACCCTGGCACCAGGTTATCCGCTATTGCGCCTAAGAAAGGGGCAGGAAGCTGCGAAGGTGAAGCCGGGGATAGAGCCCAGCACGCCTTCCTGGACCTGGGACGTTTTCCTGGGGCTTCCGGACGGCAGGGGCGTAGCTGCGCCTGACTGAGACCCCTGCCGGTCCTGACAACGACGCGGGTGGGGAGGATGGGTGCGGATCTGGGGAGGGCCTGTCTTGGTTCGTCTCGGCTCACCCTGCTGGAGCTGGGAAACAGGTGCAGACATTCAGGCCGCCCAGCCCACCCTGCTGAAGTACTCACTAGGGGCGGGAGGAGGCTGTGACTCCTCTAGGTCCTCGGGCCGTGCACCTGGAGGTCCAGGAGGAGGCAAGGCCGCCTGCGGGATGGGGGCGTCGGGGAGCCTCTAGGTCTGTAGCCTGGGGCCACCTGGCCACAGGTAACCCTGCAGAGAGCAGTGCCTTGGAACTTTCTGAGAAGAATGGAGACACCCGAGAGAGAACTAGGGGCGGGTCCCAAAGGCAGCCTGGACCCTGCGCCTCCCCCACTCTGGCCTCCAGAGTTTGGCCAACACCACAGCACTTTTGAGGTCGTCCAGGCCTGCAAGGATAATCGTGAGGGACATTCCACATCTGTTTTAAATGAACTCATTGCAAGATAAAATATTTCAAAATTCGTTATCCTTAAGCTAAGAGAAGATTGGGTGTGTGTGTGGCGGGGGGGGGGGGGGGGGGGGGGGGGGGGGGGGGAGGGTGCATTTTAATCGTATTTAGATTTTGTCGTGTAAGATAAAATTGGCACTGGAATTAGTTTATTCTCACCCATCCCTTAAAACTCAGTTTTGGAAAACATAAGTTATAGCAAATTAATATTCAGCACTGTAGGGGTCTAATTGTGCCTGGCGACAGAAGTGTGACTGAGAGCTGTAATCTCCCGATTGTAGTTCATAGGGCTGACGTGTTAAGTCACGCAATGTGCACTGTGATTGATGTGAAACTAAGAGAGGAAGCAAACAGTGGGCAAGAGATTTTCGCAGATTTTCGGAGGAGGAAAGAGGATAGAAGAGTGAGACTGGTGCCCTCAGTGCCTTTTGTGGGGTGGGGGTGGGAAGTAACCTATAAAGAACTGTGAGGCTTCACGTTGGGGGCACTAATTACCTGAAATGACAGGAGGGAAATGCAGGGCTGAGAAATACGGGCCTTGGTCTAAATCTGTTTACAGAATGGTTTGATTCCCCTGATGCCAGTACCCACCTTGGCAACCAACCACCCTCCCTCCCCTAGCCAGCTACCCAATAGCAGACCAGTGTCTCACCCCTACAGGATCTGATGCTCAAACGCAGGGACCCACAGGTTCTGTGAGGGGATGGAGGAAGGCACCAGGCTAGAAACCAGCTAATGGCCAAGTGAAAGTCCCCTCAGTCCCCCGACCCCACCTGCTTCCATACCACCAGAAGATTAGTGTCTCGAAAAACCCACTGGTCTCAGAAAAAAGACCTTCATTTCCTGGTTCCTCAACAAAATCGCATTGCAGTGAATCACCTTTCCCTCCCATAGCCTCCACCCTTACAACCAAAATGACCTACCCATGTAAACAGAACTTCTAATCAGTGTTTTCATTTTAAACATGGACTGGAAAGTTCAGCATTTCTGGAAAAGCCCATGTATGAAGAGAGAGATCTAAATAGTAAGAGCAAACACTAACCACCATGGCAAAGACATCTGAGAAAGTGAGGCAGCACCAGAGGCAGAAGACAGCACAATAAAACTATAATTGACGTTCTCTAGGGAATTAAAACTGAATGCTGTGAAAAAGGAATAACAGGGCATAAGTAGGATTTTTCGGAAATCAAAATTTTACTAGCTTAAATTTTAAAAATTAATAGAGGCCAGGTGTGGTGGCTCACACTTGTAATTCCAGCACTTTGGGAGGCTGAGGTGGGCGGATCACTTGAGGTCCAGGAGTTCAAGACCAGCATGGGCAACATGGTGAAACGCCGTCTCTGCCAAAAAATGCAAAAATTAGCCAAATATGGTGGTCATGCCTGTGGCCTCAGCTACTCAGATGGGTGGAGGGACCTGAGACAGGAGGATTGCTTGAGCCTGTGAGGTCAAGGCTGCAGTGAGCCGTGATCACAGCACTGCACTCCAGCCTCGGTTAATCCCAGCTATTCAGGAGGCTGAGGCATGAGAATCACTTGAACCCGGGAGGTGGAGGTTGCAGTGAGCTGAAATCACGCCATTGCACTCCAGCTTGGGTGACAAGAGCAAAACTCTGTCTCAAAATACATAAATAAATAATAAATAAAGCATCTGATTATTAGACTTCATAATTAATGCTTAAACATTAAAAAAATGACTTACTTGCTGTGTAAGTAGTATGCTTTACAGTTTAAGAAAAAAATTAGGTTTATCATATTGGAAAACAATAAGTTGATCAATAACTAAAGTATAATAGTAGGGAAAGTTGTTCTCTGCTTGTGAAAATTCTTTTTTGGTAATGAAAATTTTAGACTTTAAAGAATGCTGCACTCATCAGCAGACTGAAAGACTGACAGATGAAAAATGGGATTGATAGGTTCTTCATATGTGGTTGAACACATAAAGTAATTACTAAAAATGTTTGACTGATCTGTAGAAAATTTAGGGGAAAATTTGCCAGAGACACATTGAAAACTAAAGAAATGAAGAAAAAGCAATATTAACATAAGGAAAAACAGCTAATGCCCCATTTCTTTGCTTGTAAAATGCAGATATTTACAGCACCTACCTCATCACGTTGTATGGATTAAATGAAATTTTGCAAGAAAAGCCCTAGTGTAGTTTTTGCATGTGTACCTATTTGCTCACTGAACAAAAGTATTAACCATATTTATTAATAAATAAGAGTAAAAATACAATACATATGTAAGCCCACATTGATGTAATGTTGTTTTAAAATCCATTGTTTCAGGTTCACTGTCATGGACGCCCTATCAGAAGCAACTGGCATCTTTGCATTAAACCTTTTGAAAAAGCTAGGGGAAAACAACTCAAACAACATATTTTTTTCACCCATGAGCATGTCGTCAGCCTTGGCCATGGTTTTCATGGGAGCGAAGGGAAACACTGCAGCCCAGATGTCTCAGGTACCTAGAGCCACTTAAAGACAACAATAAATGCTACTACTCAGTTGAGCTCTTCTTCTACATTTCAAGTCCCAAACAAATTCCTCTTTTAACAGACAGCTTTGATAGTATCATAGGATGTGGATGGAGAGTTGGCAGGATGGAGCATGTTACCACTGCCTGACCATCTGTGGTGACTTGGGATCACTCATGTGGGTGCTTCTGCAGGCTACTGGGCTAGAAGGTCCAGGAAGGTCTCACTCACTTGTCTGGGTCTTGGTGCTGCTTGGTGGCTGGGGCCTTAGTTCCCTACAAGCAAGTCTTCCCATTCCTCCAGGCTTTTCTGTGTATCATTGCTTTAGGACAGCTTGTGCTTCCTTACACCATAGTAGCTGGGTTATGAGAGAGCAAAAATGGAAGCTGCTAGGCTTTTTAAGGACAGTATCATGTCTGCATTCTGTTATTCAGAGCAAGTCACAGGACCAGCCCAGATCCCACAGGAGGGGAGAGAGACTCCATCTTTTGATGTCAGGAGCAGCCTGTGCATGCAGAGATGGAACATATGGTTGGCAGCTGTGTTTTCAGACAAACTACCACAAATAGTGAACATAAATAACTAGATACATTTTGTTAGGATTTGCAAAAGGCATTTCCACTCATACGAATACTTAGAAAACTTTGGTTTCCTTTAGGAAGTAATTATAGGCAGGACTGAGAAGAGCTATATGTAGGGAGAGTGGGTGGCTTTCAAGACACTTTTCATCTGTAATTAATCATCATTTAAGCTACAATAAGGATCTGTAAACCTCTTAGTGCTAAGTTTAGTGTTGTGCCTATTTCTTGAAGTCAGGGAATACTGAAAATGTTATTTTCCTGTTTTTTTGTTTTGTTTAATTTCAGGCACTTTCTTTTAGTAAAATTGGAGGTGAAGATGGAGATATTCACCAAGGTTTTCAGTCACTTCTCACTGAAATTAACAGAACTGGCACTCAGTACTTGCTTAGAACTGCTAACCGGCTCTTTGGAGAAAAGTCTTATGACTTCCTCTCAGTAAGTCATACTTGTTTTTCATTGGAGAAAATAAAGATAGTAATGGGTGATGGACGTAGTAGAAAGAATGTGGGCTATGAATTCATACAGGTGGGCCTGAATCCAGGACTCCATTCAGGAACCTCACACACTCGTCTGATTCCATTTTATCATATATAAAATGGGTCTTAGAGCAAATACTGCCCAGAGTTTTGTGAAGCTTTAATGAGATAATCTTTATAAAAGAATTTACACACATTTACAATTGGAAAAGAATCAGCCAAAACAAAGAAATGATCAAAATGAGTATTTCTGGTATTTGCTTTGCAGATATTGTTAACGTTTTTGTGCATTGTGACACTTTCTTAATGTTTTACACATTTTAATATTTTGATTTACTTTTTAGACACTGAAAATCTTTTAAAGCTTATTTTTGGCTAATTATACTGGTTGTATTTGTTGACAGTGCTTTTATGACATTTAAATTTTAATTTTATTTTTTAAATGTATTTATTTATTTATTTATTTTTGAGATAGAGTCTCACTCACTCTGTCGCCCAGGCTGGAGTGCAGTGGCACAATCTCGGCTCACTGCAGCCTCCACTTCCCGGGCTCAATGATTCTCCTGCGTCTGACTCTCAAGTGGCTGCAATTACAGGTGTGTGCCACCACACCTGGCTAAGTGTTGTATTTTTAGTAGAGATGGCGTTTCACCATGTTGGCAAGGCTGGTCTTCAACTCCTGACCTCAAGTGATCCGCCCGCCTTGGCTTCCCAGAGTGCTGGGATTACAGGTGTGAGCCACTGCGCCTGGCCATGACATTTTTATTTTTAAAAACCAAAACTGCTCAAGTAATTTCTTGATATATGAAAACACATATAATGTATATAAACCAAGAGTCCTCATCAACATATTTCCAACCCCATTACTCTCCTTTTCAATGTCAGAGCTTTTATAGATTTGAGGTGTATCCTCCTTCACATCTAGAAATTTTGCTTTGTGGGTTTTCCCCCCATATAATATTATTATACTATACATATTGCTTTATACTTTGTGGTCTTTTACTTAACAATGTGTCTTAAATTCTTTCCACCTCAGTCTATGTGAATCTGCATCACTCTTTTTAACCATTTTCTGATATTCCTAAGTACGGTCATATCTTGATGTAGGAAACATTTCTTTCCTTGATGAGCATTTCAGCTGTATTTAACCGGGGCCATTACAGACAGTAATATCCTGTACACAGTTTTGTTTGTATGTGCGTAAGTTACTGTCTAAGATGGATTTGCAGAAGGAAGGGAATGAAGCTTTGAAGTTTTAATAAATACTGCCAAGCTGCTCACCACAGTACTGTCGCCATTTTACGATCCCGAAGGCATATTTGTAGCGTGTTCATTTCCACCCACCATCAGCAACACGGCATATTGTTAACTTTTAAAGTTTTTGGTTGTTAGTGGAACTAAACAATTTTTCTTATGTTTATTGAGCATTTCTATCTTTTCTGTGAATTACCTATTTATGTATTATTTTACACATTTCCCCATGGGGATGGATGTCTTTTTCTTACTGATTTATAAGAATCATTTATGTTTAGGATATCAGTCTTACTGTGTTGTATGGTTTTATTCATTATTTTTCAAACTTGTTTCAGACTCTAATTGTTTCAAAACGAATTGGTATAAAGTGAAGGTTGTAAGGCATAAAGTCAAATATTTATAAGATTTGTGTATGGTATTATGATTTTTACAGCTTATTTTTGTAGTCTTAGCTACTATTAACTTTATTACCAGCTTTTTATTAGTTTTCTATATAAAGACAACCAAAATGTTAACAAACAAATATCCATTTTTGGTGACTATTTTAAGAAAATCATTGATATTTTAAATGTTATTTTGATACTGAAATGTAAAATCAAGAGATGAGAATTATTTGTCATCTGTTTCTCATTAATTAATTAATTAACTATTCTTATTTCCAAGAATCTGGCACCAATAGCAATATATAATTAGATGTTATTTTACTTTGACTAGTGATGGCTTGTAAAATAGTAACTTAAAATAGCAAACAATTATTTTAAAACATGTTTAATAGATAAAAAGATCACCTAGGGGTGCAACAAGTCATCAATATGTGAGATTCATCAGTTTACTTTCAGATTATTTCTCATATTGAGAGATGTAAACAATTTCCAAACCACTGAAAAACAAGCAGAGCCAGCAATTTTGGCAAGGCATGAGTTATGGGAGGGTTACGTGAAATAATGTACATAAATCAGTTACGTAGTGCCTGAAACATACCAAGAATTCAAAAATGCTACATGAAAAGGTGATATTTCATAGGAATTCAGTTATCTTGTGAGGTGTAGCTATTACTGCTTCCTTGTTCTACAGGAGAGAACATGGAGGCATAAAGAGATTAAGAAAATGTTTGAAGGTCACACAGCTAGTAAGTTGCAGAAATTGTGTTCCTAACTACTGTCACATTTCCTCTCCAATGCTATGCTGAAATAGAAGTAGAAAATTCTGTAAAAACAAAACAAAACAAAACAAAACAAAAAAACCCCACAAAATTCTGAAAAGGGGAATTAAATAGTTAGCTGTGAGTAGTTTAAGGGAAAGTTTGGAAAACAATTCTATAGTGCATGATCAATAAATTAGTTATTTCAGTCCATTTAATTTCCACCAAATTTCCTGCTTTTGTATGACATAATGTAGGTTTTTGTTAATATCATAATCCTACAGACTATAGTAACTAAATATAGTTTATTTATTTATTTACTTATTTTGAGACGGAGTTTCGCTCTTGTTGCCCAGGCTGGACTGCAATGGCACAATCTCGGCTCACAGCAACCTCCGCTGCCTGGGGGAGTTCAAGCCATTCTCCTGCCTCAGCCTCCCAAGTAGCTGGGATTACAGACGCCTGCCACCACGCCCGGCTAATTTTTTATATTTTTAGTAAAGACAGGGTTTCACCATGTTGGCAAGGATGGTCTTGATCTCTTGACCTCGTGATTTGCCCACCTTGGCCTTCCAAAGTGCTGGGATTACAGGTGTGAGCCACCGCGCCCGGCATAGTATGAACTTTTTTTGCAAAGTTGATTGTAGTCTGAAACATTCACTAGCTATATGTGGTTACTAAAGTTTCCATGAAATTAATTAAAATTAAATAAAATTAAATGTTTAGCTCCTCAGTCCAACTAGCCACATTTCAAGTGCTCAATAGCCGATGTGGCATTACTTGGGACATTGCAGATTTACACCATTCTCATCATCCCAGAAGGTTCAGATGGAGATTGCTGGTCTAGAATTGTATATTTTTCCAATATAATTTATGGAACGGTAGACTCATATTTATATTCTGTTGTTCTAAAATGAAGAGGCAGCCATAGCACTTGCTGTGTTAATCCTCACTCAACAAATTTAATAGTTTGTAGGAGTGTCAGATTTTATAGTCACAGAATCTCAAAGCCTTGAAAAACAAAGTTGAGTTCAACTATGTTCTTACTCATTTTCTGCCTGCAGGATTGGTCTATTTCTCATAAAGGAGTGTTGAAATCTCCAATTATAAAAGTGAATTTATTTGTTTCTTCTTTTAGTTCTATCAGTGTTTGTCTGAAGTATTTTGATGTTCAATTATTAGGTGCATGCAGGTAAGGATTGCTAGGTCTTCTTGAATAATTCTCTGTGTCTTTAATCATGTCATTGATGCACTGCTATTGTCTTCAGGGATCCAGCAGGTCATGAAAATTATTTGATACGCAGACCACTATATTACTTAGTTTACAAGCTAAGAGTAAATATTGCTGAAAAGAATTTGAACTTTTGGTTAATTCCTTATATTTGTAAATGTATGCTAAATCACAATATTATTGATTTTATGATGTGGCACAATGAAGAAGTAAGCTGTTGGTCTTGTTTCTGTAGCTATAAAATTATGTTGCTTGGTTTATCCTAGTGTTTTACAGATTCTTGCAGCAAATTCTACCAAGCAAAAATAGAAAACCTTGACTTTGTTAATGATACAGAGACTTGCAGAAGACACATAAATGCCTGGGTTGCTGATAAGACTGAAGGTGAAAATATATCGTTATTCTATTTCAATAATATTTTAACAGTTTTATAGTTAGTTTCTTTACAAAATTGTCAAATATAAAAGGAGTGATTTTTTCTCTAATTATGCAAATCTTAAAAATTTGCTTCTGAAATATTGCCAATGGATAGAAATTTTCTCTAGCTTTATCCCCACTCTTACCAAGTATCTGATGTTTCTCAATATTCAGTACGTTTCTTCCAGAACAATCTACATTTCAATTGACTTCTTTTCTGGTTAGTACTAAGTAGGTTTTATTTTCATTAATAATAATAAAATTTCCTTCTTCTTAATTTAAACTGTTCTTTACACTTGCTACAACTGCTCACTTTTTTGACAATTCTTTGTTTCTTTCTTTATGCCATAGTCACCAATTATTCCTTTCTACCTAATCTATTATCAGTTCATCCTCTGCCTATAAATATCTGCTTGTTTGTTTTATGCACTCTTTTCAAGTTGTGGAATTCTTCTTCCTAGAGCTTATATTCAATTTCAACTGTTTGTTGCAGTGTTGTTACTATGGTTGTTTTAAGGACAAGCATCCCTTTACATGGTTATATTTCATGACACCATGAACTGCTTCCATGCATAGTTGCCTTCTCAAAGAGACCACACAATCTGAATATCCCTCCTGATACAAGCATCAAGGAATACATTTAGGTAAATGGTTCTTTAACTCTTCTTTACAGGTAAAATTACAGAGGTGCTGCCTCGAGGTTCAGTTGATTCATTGACTAAGCTGATTCTCGTGAATGCCATCTACTTCAAAGGAAACTGGGATCATTCATTTGAGAAATACAAAACTAGGGAAATGCCTTTTAAAATCAGCAAGGTGAGTATTTTGCACTATCAAAGGTGATTTTAGAAACTGTCCTATTGGCTTTAACACCTGCAAGAAGCTTAACTTCAATAACTTTGACTGGACATGACCCTTCGGTAGTTCAGCAGCTGGACTCCCCTCCAAACCTTGAGACTTTTCTCCTTCCCTTTATCTCTGTTTGGTGTCTCAACCAACGTGGTTACATACTCCCAGGCCTCTGGTCCAGCACCCTATCTCATCTCATCTATACTGGGTACTATCTATACCACAAATCTGAGCGTACAGAGTGTACAGCCACTGGCTTCCCAAAGCTTGTGAGATAAAGTTCAAACTCCATGGTATGATGTGATCCTTCATGATCCGGATCCTGCCTGTTTCTCTATCTTCATTTCCCTTTGTACCTTCATGCTCCTTTCTTTCTGCCAGCGTTCCCTCCGAGATGCCTTTCTTGACAATGCACCTCCTCCCCAAGCTGTCTCCTCCTCTAAGCTGTCACAGTGACCCCTGCCTGTCTCCCTGGTGGCATTGGAGTGGCTGAATCAGGTGTCTTCTTTTCCTGCTCTGCTTGTTGCTGTTTGAGTGTAGAGAATGCTACAAGTGCCTAATACACACATGTACTCAGTAAGTACTGAACCAATGAATTATGTTTAGTCTTTTTTTAATAATAAAGATATTAAACAAGCACAAATTTTTGCTTAAAACCAAGTGAGCAAAAACACATACACAGGGCAGACAGAGTTTAGCTACCTCCAATTTTGAATATATTATTTGCAGAAGGCTCTTTATCTTTCTCTAAATCGTGTTTATTCTTTCTTGTTTAACTCTAGAAATGTTTGGACATACACAAAAGTAGACAGAATATGTTAATTAAGGTAATTACCGATCATTGACCATTAGTTAAATCTTTCAGGCCAATGTAAGTCAAAGTCTTCAGTTTCTCAAGAAATGTATTTTTTTTCTAGCTTTATTTTGAAATGAACTGTCATATTTTCTCCTGGCAAAATATTTCTCTCCTTGAAATTTATTTTAATAAGATGTATGTTAGGATATCATTGAAAACCCTGCTCATAGTGTTTACACTCCTGAAGTTCATCTCCCTTAACAGGAAGTCTGGAGGTGGTCAGAGGCCAGGGCTGATGTGGGATGTTGGTGAAACTTCCAGGGACCAAACCTCTCTATTTCCGCTATGTCATTTTTAGAACATTACCTATTTCCTCATGGTCTCATGATAGATCAGGCATTAAGCCCACAACACAGGCAAGAAGTTAGAAGAACATATACCCACTAATGGGATGGCTGGGTCAAATGGTATTTCTAGTTCTGGATCCTTGAGGAATCGCCACGCTGTCTTCCACAATGGTTGAACTAGTTTACAGTTCCACCAACATTGTAAAAGTGTTCCTATTTCTCCACATCCTCTCCAGCACCTGTTGTTTCCTGACTTTTTAATGATTGCCATTCTAACTGGTGTGAGATGGTATCTCATTGTGGTTTTGATTTGCATTTCTCTGATGGCTAGTGATGATAAGCATTTTTTCATGTGTCTGTTGGCTGCATAAATGTCTTCTTTTGAGACGTGTCTATTCATATTCTTTGCCCACTTTTTGATGGGGTTGTTTGTTTTTTTTCTTGTAAATTTGATTGAGTTCTGTGTAGGTTCTGGATCTTAGCCCTTTGTCAGATGACAAGATAGAAAAAATTTCTCCCATTTTGTGGGTTGCCTGTTCACTCTGATGGTAGTTTCTTTTGCTGTGCAGAAGCTCTTTAGTTTAATTAGATCCCATTTGTCAATTTTGGCTTTTGTTGTCATTGCTTTTGGTGTTTTAGACATGAAGTCCTTGCCCATGCCTATGTCCTGAGTGGTATTGCCTAGGTTTCTTCTAGGGTTTTTATGGTTTTAGGTCTAACATTTAAGTCTCTAATCCATCTTGAATTAATTTTTGTATAAGGTGCAAGGAAGGGATCCAGTTTCAACTTTCTGCTTATGGCTAGCCAGTTTTCCCAGCACCATTTATTAAATAGGGAATCCTTTCCCCATTTCTTGTTTTTGTCAGAGATCAGATGGTTGTAGATGTGTGGTATTATTTCTGAGGCTCTGTTCTGTTCCATTGGTCTATATCTCTGTTTTGGTACCAGTACCATGCTGTTTTGATTACTGTAGCTTTGTAGTATAGTTTGAAGTCAGATAGAGTGATGCCTTCAGTTTTGTTCTTTTGGCTTAGGATTGTCTTGGCAATGTGAACTCTTTTTTGGTCCCATATGAACTTTAAAGTAGTTTTTTCCAATTCTGTGAAGAAAGTCATTGGTAGCTTAATGGGGATGGCATTGAATCTATAAATTACCTTAGGCAGTATGGCCATTTTCACGATATTGATTCTTCCTATCCATGAGCATGGAATGTTCTTCCATTTGTTTGTGTCCTCTTTTATTTAATTGAGCAGTGGTTTGTAGTTCTCCTTGAAGAGGTCCTTCACATCCCTTGTAAGCTGAATTCCTAGGTATTTTATTCTATTTGAAGCAATTGTGAATGGGAGTTCACTCATGATTTGGCTCTCCATTTGTCTGTTTGCTATAAAGACACATGGACAAGTATGTTTATTGTGGCACTATTTGCAATAGCAAAGACTTGGAACCAACCCAAATGTCCATCAATGACAGACTGGATTAAGAAAATGTGGCACATATACACCATGGAATATTATGCATAAAAAAGGATGCGTTCATGTCCTTTGTAGGGACATGGATGCAGGTGGAAACCATCATTCTCAGCAAACTATTGCAAGAACAGAAAACCAAACACTACATGTTCTCACTCATAGGTGGGAACTGAACAATGAGAACACTTGGACACAGGAAGGGGAACATCACACACCGGGGCCTGTTGTGGGGTGGGGGGAGGTGGGAGGGATAGCATTAGGAGATATACCTAATGTAAATGACAAGTTAATGGGTGCAGCACACCAACATGGCACATGTATACATATGTAACAAACCTGCACGTTGTGCACATGTACCCTAGAACATAAAGTATGATAATAATAAAGAAGTTAGAAGAACACAAGGGGTGGTGCAAAAGTCTTCTCCTCCTGAGGCTCTACCATTTTACTCATAAAAGGAAACTTTTTCTATATTTCACTGGCCAGAATTGTTTTACGCTTTAAGGAGGTGCATAATTATATCTTCCATTCTAGCCTCTATACTAGAGAAAGGCAATATAAAGTAGTTGCAATGGGTGTAAGAACACCAACCTATTTGGTTCCTCAAAGAGCACAGATTTTGATTTGACATTACTTCTTTCATTTTAATTCTAGTTAGTACTTCTCTTCCTAAATAAAACAAAACATCTACACAAATGCATATTTACTAAATAATTCAGTTAATATAGAAGACCAAGAATGGATCCTTTTCTATTGCAAGGCTAGAGGTTTGGAGGTGAGGAGAGGAATTCTCTAGGCCAGGAGTTGGCAAACTATGGACCATGGTCAAATCTAGCCCACCACCTATTTTTATGCATATAATTTTATTCAAACAACCATGTTCCTATGTTTACATATTGTCTCTGGTTATTTTAATCCCACAACAGCAGAGTTAAGCATAGATTGGGGGTCCTGAATCTGAAAATCTGAAATCTGAAATGCTCCAAAATCTGAAACTCTTTGAATACCATCATGATGCACAATTTACCAGGATTTTGGCTTTTGCTCTGAGTCAGAAGGGTTTTCAGTTGAGGAGTGATGTGACTTAAGTTTTAAGAGTCCCTCAGACTACTGTACTGAGCATAACCACAAGGAGGATAAGAGCAGAAACAGGGCACCCAGGGCTAGGATGATAGCAATGAAGGCAGCACAGGTTAGATTTTGGTTACATTTTACAAACAGGGCTGATATAATTTGCTAATGGGTCAGATCTGTAGTGTGAGAGAAAGACAGGAGTCAAGGTTAACCCCAGGGCTTTTGAAAACTGGAAGGATGGCGTCCCTGTGAACTGAGATGGGGAAGAAAATAGATGGCACAGACCTGGAAGGGAATGGGGGAACCCAGAGTTACATGTTAGACTGGAGGTTTATTTTATATGTTCAGATGCAGATGTTGAGTAGGCAGCAAAATGAAATGTCTGAACTACTGGGGTGAGCTCCAGGCCAGAGGTGCAAATTTGGGTTTCCTATTTAGATTCATGACACTCAATGAAATTATAGGGGAGAAAAGAAATCTTTTTCTTTGATCTTCCCAGGTTCTCTGGCTGGGGCCCTAATAAATTAGAATAACATAAGACAATTAACAAGAGAAAAACAAACAGAAACTTATTAACATGTGCATCCCGCATACCCATGGGAGAACTCAGTGATGAGTAACTCAAGTGGGTGGTTAGAATTGGTGGTGTATTTACCTAACTTACTAGGGGAAAGGGAGGGGAAGGAACGGCACTTAGGGAAAAAGACATGACTTTGGGGAAAGAGAAATGGATCCTTCAGAGTAGAATAGATGGCAGATGTAACAGTCAAGTGACAATGTCTGGCTGGGTGTGTGCAGAGTTCTCATCTTTAAGAAAATTAAGGTTGTTCCCAAGGAATTAACCTATGACAATTGAGTTCTTTTGAGGCCTTTGGGAGGCTCTGCTTTTAAGTAGTTAAGATATTTCAGGAACTCAAGTGCCTTCAGCTCAAAATAATTCTTAAGCCAAAGTGGTGTATTTTGGGGTGGCATATCCTGATTCCCTTCAAGATCACCAAGAGAAAGTAAGGTAAGAATTGAGCCATGGGAACCCCAGCGGTTGGAGATCGAGGTAATGAACATGACCCAGTAAAGGCAGGGGCTAATACAAGGTTCTAGAGACCAAGGGAAGAAAGCATTACCGCAGACAGACACTTGCCAACTCTGTTGATTATGTCCAATATTCAACTCTTGTGCTTCAACTTAAATGGTTAACTGTTTTCATTATAGAACAAAGGAAAACCTGTGCAAATGATGTCTCAAAAATCTACTTTTAAAATTACCTATGCAAAAGAAATATTCACCGAAATTCTGGTGCTTCCCTATGTTGGAAAGGAGCTGAATATGATCATCATGCTTCCAGATGAAAACACTGATTTGGAAACGGTAATGAGTGTTCAAAGTATGCATTGTATCATAGTAAAGGCTTTCAGATGATGCCTTTTAGGAAAAAACTTTGAAAATGTGCTTTGATCAGTGTTTCCTTGACATATTTGGCCATATGCCCTTTTCTGTTTTTATGGTTACATTCAGTGGGATGGTTTCTAAGTGTTGAACACCTTTTAGAAAATACTCTCATCCCAGAAAGGACTCAGGCTGGGGACAAACCAGGTCAGAGTTCAAGGTCCTGCTTTACAATTTAGAAATGTGTGCTTTCTTAGCTTTTCCTCTCCATGAAAACTGATGTCAGTACTTCTCTGTGAGGGTTATTGTAGGCTAAAGGGGATTGCCTATACAAGGCATTTGTTTCGATGCACAGAATATGACATTGACTAATATTAGTAGTCTTCTCTCCAGCCTTGCCCAATAGTTGTGAGTCTTCCCCTCAGAAAGCAGTCATTGGGGAAGAGCTGCTGTGACTCTATGCATCACCAAAGGATCTTGTTAAAATGTAGATTTGGGTTTAGTAGGACTGGGGTGGAGCCTGAGATACGGCATTTCCACCAAGCTTCCAGGTGATGCTGAGGCCACTGGGCCATGGAGCATACTGAGTACCAAGTTTGTAGAGAGTCAATGAAGACTTTTAGCAGGGCAGTAATTGGCTTTTTAAAGAAAGCTAATCCTTATGGCTGCAACGGACAAATTGGAAGGAGCGAGAATGGAGGAGACATATCAGAAAGCAGGCGCTGTGGCATTTCAAACAAGAAATGACAAGGGCCTGAATGAAGGCAGCAGCAACAAAGGTGGAGGAAAGGCTGAAAGGCCTAGAGGTTTTGGAAGTTAAATGAACAGAAAATGGTGATGGATTCATTAAAAGGGAGTTTGGGTGAAAGCGGAGACAAGTCTGAGATGCCCTACATCAACATGCTTTTGTTAAGATACAACAACCAACTTTATTTATTTATTTTTTTGAGACAGAGTCTCGCTCTCTCTCTGAGACTGGAGTGCAGTGGCGCGATCTCGGCTCACTGCAACCTCCGCCTCCCGGGTTCGTGCCATTCTCCTGCCTCAGCCTCCCGAGTAGCTGGGACTACAGGCGCCTGCCACCACGCCCGGCTAATTTTTTGTATTTTCAGTACAGACGGGGTTTCACCCTGTTAGCCAGGATGGTCTCGATCTCCTGACCTCGTGATCCGCCTGCCTCGGCCTCCCAAAGTGCCGGGATTACAGGCGTGAACCACCGCACCAGGCCAACGACCAACTTTAAAGAGGACAGTCATTCTCTTACAAATGTACTCCAGGTTGTAAGTGTCTGCCTCAGGGAAAAGGTTTGGCAGTTTCTGGAATTTAGGAATCAAAGCATTGAAATATAAAGTCATCTCCTACCTGAATGGTTCAGCATTCACGTGCTCTCTTCCATATGTATGCTGTCCAGTATAGTAGCCACTAGCCACTTGGGATGATGTACACTTATATCAACGAAAATTAAATTTACAAAACAGGCCTTTCTTGCACTATCCACATTTCAAGTGCTCAGTGGACATATTAGGCTCATGGCTAGCACATTAGGCAGCTCAACTGGAGAGTGTTAACATCATAGAAAACAGTCCCATTGGACAACACTGACCTAGATGTTTAAATCTCCAACTCTCTTGTTTTAGGTGGAGAAAGAACTTTCTTATGAGAGATTCATAGAATGGACAAACCCAGACAAGATGCATGAACGAGAGATGGAAGTTTTCCTTCCTAGATTTAAACTAGAGGAAACTTACAACATGGAGGACGTCCTTCGCAGTATGGGCATGGTCGATGCCTTTGAACAGAACAGGGCAGACTTCACAGGAATGTCGTCTAAGAAGGATCTGTACTTGTCCAAGGTCACGCACAAGTCCTTTGTGGAGGTCAATGAGGAAGGTACAGAAGCAGCAGCTGCTACTGCTTGCAGGATAGTTCGCCAGGGCTTCCGAATCATCCCCACATTCCGTGCAGACCATCCCTTCCTTTTCTTTATCCAGCACAGCAAAACCAATGGTATTCTCTTCTGTGGCCGGTTTTCCTCTCCATAAGGAAATAGTAGTCATTGGATATAGTCCTTCTCTTTTCTCTAACTGATCTACTTTTCCTGTATGCTTTACAGTATGCCTGCAACTCAAAGTGACATTACTATTATAGTGGTGAAAAATGAGGTATTGGGAACCTGATTTTGAAATTCCTTGTTCAGAATGCTTGTGTGTGTTTGCATATTACATTTTTTCTAGGCCCTGAACTTGACATCCCCCAAGGATGTTGTGGTGACTTTGGCAGTGGTATTCCTAAACATTTACCCAAATGACTCCCCTTAAAATAAAGTGTCTCCCCATCCTCACTATTCTCCCACATTCCAACTGTCAGAGCTAAGTCCTGTGTCTTTACTTTGTGCAAGGTGTCACCCACATGTTCAGCTGTGCTGTTCTTCTTACAAGCACAAGATAGATGTAAATGTTACTTCTTCTCTGCTCAATAGTATTGACATAGGAACCCATTTTTAAAGGGAGAATAGAGAGTGAAATGGAGATGAGGGAGGAGGTGTGGTGAGCAGGCCTCAGATTCTCAGAAGTGTCCTCTATTCCAGAAGGTTGCCAGCTCTTCAGAAGCCATTACAGAGGGTGAGAGAGCAGTTAACTCAGACCATGAGAATTCAGTCCAATTTCCCGGGTATTTTTGTTTTAATCATAGTTGGCATTCATAGCAATTGGTGGGTTACAACCTTTTCAAATGTGGAAGTATCCCATTTCCCTGAAAATTTAAAACTGCTACAAAGAGGAAGAGGTGATTGTATATGTTCTATTACAGTAATGTAGTTTGAGACAGCTTCATGGGTAGACATTGCATGTCTTCCTATTTTATTTCAAATATTTACTGAAAAGGCAGGTAAGCTGTCTGTAGCCATTTGTGTTACAGGCTTGAAATGCAACTGCTGTTGACAAAATTCAACAGCCCTTTATGCTAAAAACTCTCAATACATTCGATATTGATGGAACGTATCTCAAAATAATAAGAGCTATTTATGACAAACCCACTGCCAATATCATACTGAATGGGCAAAAACTGGAAGCATTCCCTTTGAAAACTGGCACAAGACAGGGATGCCCCCTCACATCACTCCTATTCAACACATTATTGGAAGTTCTGGCCAGGACAATCAGGCAAGAGAAAGAAATAAAGCTTATTCAAATAGGAAGAGAGGAAGTCAAATTGTCTCTGTTTGCATCGCTTCTCGGCCTTTTGGCTAAGATCAAGTGTGTGTCTCTGTTTGCAGATGACATGATTGTATATTTAGAAAACTCCATTGTCTTAGCCCCAAATCTCCTTAAGCTCATAAGCAACCTCAGCACAATCTCAGGATACAAAGTCAGTGTGCAGAAATCACAAGCATTCGTATCACCAATAATAGACAAACAGGGAGCCAAATCATGAGTGAACTCCCATTCGCAATTGCTACAAAGAGAATAAAATATCTAGGAATACAACTTACAAGTAATGTGAAGGACCTCTTCAAGGAGAACTACAAACCACTGCTGAAGGAAATAAGAGAAGACACAAACAAATGGAAAAACATTCCATGCTTATGGAAAGGAAGAATCAATATTGTGAAAGTGGCTATACTGCCCAGAGTAATTTATAGATTCAATGCTATCCCCATCAAGCTGCCAGCAACTTTCTTCACAGAATTAGAAAAAAACTACTTTAATGTTCATATGGAACCAAAAAAGAGCCCACACTGTCAAGACAATCCTAAGCAAAAAGAACAAAGCTGGAGGCATCATGTTACCTGACTTCAAACTATACTACAAGGCTACAGTAAACAAAACAGCATGGTACTGGTACCAAAACAGAGATGTAGACCAATGGAACAGAATAGAGGCCTCAGAAATAACACTACACATCTACATCCATCTTATCTTTGACAAACCTGACAAAAACAAGCACTAGGGAAAGGATTCCCTATTTAATAAATGATGTTGGGAAAACTGGCTAGCCATATGCAGAAAACTGAAACTGGACCCCTTCCTTACACCTTATGCAAAAACTAACTCAAGATGTATTAAAGTATTAAACATAAGACCTAAAACCATAAAAATCCCAAAAGAAAACCTAGGCATTACCATTCAGGACATAGCCATGGGCAAAGACTTCATGAATAAAACACCAAAAGAAATGGCAACAAAAGCCAAAATTGGCAAATGGGATCCAGCTTCAGCAAGCAAAAGAAACTATTATCAGAGTGAACAGGCAACCTACAGAATGGGAGAAAAATTTAGGCTAATATCCAGACTCTACAAAGAACTTAAACAAATTTACAAGAAAAAAAAAACCCATAAAAAAGTGGGTGAAAGATATGAACA
Source organism: Macaca thibetana thibetana (assembly GCF_024542745.1). Taxonomy (NCBI): domain Eukaryota; kingdom Metazoa; phylum Chordata; class Mammalia; order Primates; family Cercopithecidae; genus Macaca; species Macaca thibetana. The sequence continues at coordinate 16,173,687 of NC_065595.1, read as the reverse complement.
GACATTTCTCAAAAGAAGATATTTATGTGGCCAACAAACATATGAAAAAAAGTTCATCATCACTGGTCATTAGAGATATGCAAATCGAAACCACAATGAGATACCATCTCACGCCAGTTGGAATGGCAATCATTAAAAAGTCAGGAAACAACAGGTGCTAGAGAGGATGTGGAGAAATAGGAACTCTTTTACACTGTTGGTAGGAGTATAAATTAGTTCAACCATTGTGGAAGACAGTGTGGCGATTCCTCAAGGATCTATTACCAGAAATACCATATGAGCCAACAATCCCATTACTGGGTATGTACCCAAAAGAATAAAAATCATTCTACTGTAAAAACACATGCACATGTATGATTATTGTGGCACTGTTCACAATGGCAAAGACTTGGAACCAACCCAAATGCCCATCAATGATAGACTGGATAAAGAAAATGTGGCACATATACACCATGGAATACTATGCAGTTCATGTCCTTTGCAGGGACATGGATGAAGCTGGAAGCCATCATTCTCAGCAAACTAACACAAGAACAGAAAACCAAACGCCGCATGTTGTCACTCATAAATGGGAGTTGAACAATAAGAACACATGGACACAGGGAGGGGAACATCGCACACCTGGGCCTGTCACAGAGGTGGGGGCCTAGCGGAGGGTAGCATTAGGATAAATACCTAATGTAGATGACGGATTGATGGGTGCAGCAAACCACCATGGCACGTGTATACCTATGTAACAAACCTGCACGTTCTGCACATGTACCCCAGAACTTAAAGTATAATAATGAACATTAATTTAAAAATAATCAATTAATTAATTAAAAAATAAAATATACAATCTGATACATTTGGATATATGTATTATACATATACACACCTGTAAAAGCAATCTAGATAATGAACATATCCATCACTCCAAAGTATCTCCTTCTCCTTTATACTGCCTCTCACCCACCTCTCTCTGCCCTGTCCTCAGTTCCATGTTCCATGCAACTACTGATGTACCTTATATCACTACAGATCAGTTTGCATGTTCTTGAAATTTATGTAAATAAAATCATATGATATATAAAAGTAAAGAAAGTGTGTTTTAAAAAAATATTTGAGATATTGAGCATAACTATGGGATAAGACTTCAAAAAAGTGAAGGGGTTAAAGATGAAGGAGTGCAGGTAAATATTTGCTTAACTAATTTCGTTTAGTGAGTTAAACAATAGATTCAATCACAGATCATTTAATCCACTAGTTTCCATATTTTACTCACCTAAGGTTAGAGTTTACTATTTAGACACTTAACATTTCTTGGCTTACTGGACAATGTGAGTCACCTCTCCAGAAAAATTCATGGCATTGAATGGATAAATTTAAAAAGTAGAAACTTTGTTTTAAAAACTCTAAAATCAGTCAGCACAGCTTCTGCTTTAGAACATCAGAAAAAGAAGAGTAAATTAAACCCAACTAAGCAGAACAAAATAAATAATAAAAATGGGGGCAGAAATGAATGAAATCCAGAGAGAAAAATCAATGAAAACAAATGCTAATTATTTTAAAAGATCAATGAATTGATGTGACAGTAGCCAGGTTAAACAAAAAGAAAAGCCTAAATTACTAATATCAGAAATGAAAGTGGTGACATGCTAAAAAATCCCATGTACAATAAAAAAATCATAAAAGAATACTCGGGACAGCTCTGTGCCCACAAATTTGATAAACTACCTGACATGGATCAATTTCTTGAAAGACACAATCCGCCAAAAGTCACACAACAGGAAATAGAACATTTGAATAGGCCTATATCTACTAAAAAATTTAATCAATAATTAATAGCCCTTTAAAACAATCACCAGACCTAGATGGACTCACTAGTGAATTCTAAAAAAATAAAAATAAATAAGAAAACGTTTACACCAATTCTCTAAGTCTCTTTCAGAAGATAGAAGCAGAAGAACTACTTTCTAATTCATTCTCTATGGCTGGAATTACTCTGATAACAAAACCAGACAAAGAAATGAGAAGAAAAGAAACTTAATGACCAGTATCTTTCATTAGTATAGGTGTAAAATCCTGAGCAACATATTCACAAACGATATCCAACTATGTGTAAAATAGTTGGATTATACATTGTGACTAAGTAAGATTGATTGCAGGTGTACAAGGCTACTTCAACATTTGAAAATCAAATAAAGGAATCCATCACATCAACAGGTGAAAACAGAAAAAATCCTCAAAAAATTACTAGCAACTCCAATTCAACAATACATTAAAAAGATCACTCACCACGATCAAGTGAGATTCACCAGGGTATGTATGTTTCAATATACACAAATCAATACATGCGATATATTACATTAACAGAACCAACAACAAAACTACACGATCATTTCAATAAATGCCGAGAAAGTATTCAGTAAAATTCCACATCGCTTTATGATAAAAATCCTTAACACATTGGGTATAGAAGGAATATACCTCAAAATAATAAAAATCAAAATGAAAAACCCACTGCTAATATATTGAACGGGGAAAAATTGAAAACCTTTCCTATAAGATCTGCAACAAGACAAGGATGCCCAGTTTCGCCCCCTTTATTCAGTCTCTGACTGGAAGTCCTGGCCGGGGCAATTAGGCAAGAAAAAGAAACAAAGGACACCCAGACTGCAAAGGAAGAAATAAAATTAGCTTTGCTCACCAATGGCATAATCTTATAATCGGAAAAACCAAGAGACTCCCCTCAAAAACTGCTAGAACTAATAAATGAATCAGTAAGGTTGCAGAATACAAAATGGATATAAGATATCAGTAAGATTTCTATACATGAACAGTGAACAATCTGAAAAATCAAGAAAGAAATCCCACTTACAATACCTATAAGAAATATAATGTATAAAATACCTAGTATCAATTTAATCAAAGAAGTGAAAGACTTCTACAAGGACAACTATAAAACACTGATGAGAAAAACGTAAAGAGGACACACAGAAAATGGACACATATTCATGCTCACAGGTTGGAATAATTAATGTTAAAATTACAACGCCACCCAAACAATTTACAGAGTCAGTGCAATCCCTATCAAAATACCAATGTCATTCTTCACAGAAATAGAAGAAAAAAAAAAAATCCTACAATCTGTATGGAACCACGAAAAACCCCAAATGGCCAAAGCGCATTATCGCTTCTTGACTGAAAACTCCCAGAAAGTTGCGGTTTTTACCCGCACAGAGATTGGCCGCTTCGCGCACATCAGGAAATCCCGCGGCTTGCGGGACCCGCCCCGCCCTCCTGCCCAGGCGCCCGCTGGGTAGTTCCTGGCTGGGCCTGGCTGGGCCTGACTGGGCCCGACTCCGCCCACCTCGCCACTCACTAGAAACTGATACCGCGCGCCACTCCGACAGCTCTATTCCCGCCTCTCCGACCAGGTCTCACCTCGCTCCTGGGCAGCTGCGCGGAGAACTGGGGTAGGTGTCTGGCTTTCGGAGCGGTTCCCACACGCGGGATTCCCATTATCTGCTGAGCCCAGGAATAGGGCTGGAACTCGCGACAGGGAAGCCCAGTGAAGTGCTCAGCGCGCCTGTTGTCCAGACCTTTCCCTGGGGCTGTCCTTCTTCACTTGGTCTCTGGCGGGGCCTCCCTAAGGGCAGGGACTTGGCTGCACCTGGCTGTCTGCCCTGTGGGTCCAGGCACGCGGAGGAGACGCTAGGGCGAATGGGCGAGGAGCTGGGGGGTGAAAGTCCTGCCTGGGCCCACGCCTCCTGTCGGAGCTGGAAGTAGGTGCAGACAAAATGAGGCCTCCCACCCTGGTGAAGTTTCCGCTGGGCGCTGGAGGGGGCTGTGAGGCCTGGGACCTCCAGGAATAACAAGAGCAACAGTATTTATTTGTCGGTGCCCAAACTCATATGCTCTCAGTATTCAGAATTTGTACTTGGCATTCCCCCTCCTTTAAAAGAAACCAGGAGAGGCGTTGATGGTATGTTTTTGGACTGGAAAAAAATCAAAATGAGGAAGATACTGTTGCCAGAAAGCAAGAATGTTCGGACAGTGTAAAAAGAAAGTAACCAATTTAAAGAGATTCCCAGTAGGTAAGTAGAGAGGATTTATTCAAGAACGAAAACCAGCATGTGTTAATTGAAATACATGTTACTACAAAGCCAAGAAAGAGTCCTTGAGTAAATTCAGATAAAACAAGTAAGATGGGCCGGGCGCGGTAGCTCACGCCTGTAATCCCAGCACTTTGAGAGGCTGAGGGGGGCGGATCACGAGGTCAGGAGTTCGAGACCAGCCTGGCCAATATGGTGAAACTTAGTCTCTACTGAAAATACAAAAATTAGCCGGGCGTGATGACGTGGGGTAGTCCCAGCTACTCAGGAGGCTGAGGCAGAAGAATCGCTTGAACCTGGGAGGCAGAGGTTGCAGTGAGCCAAGATTACACCACTGCACTCCAGCCTGGGGGACAAAGCGAGACTCCGTCTCAAAAAAAAAAAAAAGAGTAAGATGAGTTTAAAGGAAGCAGGACATAATTTCAATAATGTTTACAAGAAATGCTGTGTGATGCGTGTGATGATTCATATACGACTGCTGTGTAGGAATTGTGACTATAGGCACATAGGTTGACAGGCACAGTGGTTATAAACCAACCTGAAGGCCTAAGTATTAAACCAGGAGACCTTGAAAGCCAACTTGTGTGATAGAACTCTGTGTTATGCAAACCAGATGCACGAAAACCTCAAATAGTATTTCATTTCAAGGAAAGGCATTTGGCAAAAAAAAAAAAAAAAAAAAAAGGAAATTTAATGGTCGTCTTTGCGAAATCCCAGTATAGGACCAAACCATAAAATGGTCCTTACATTTATTTGGCTTTAAAAATATTGTTTGGCTATAAAAATAAATAGCAGTATGACCTGAAAAGTAGCAGTGTCAGGTCAGTCAGACCCCATGTCCTAATCATCAATCTGGCAGCCCCATCCTATTGTTTTTGTGAATAGGAGATGGTCTGTTATTAATTTAACCCCAGAAAAGTATTAAAATAAGCATTACCGTCACCCTAGGAAATATAAAAAGATAGAGTGAAGATAAAGTGAATAAAACCCACAGTATTACTAGTGGTGTGCTAGAAATAAGTTTTATAATCACTGTTGTACAGTTGTGTGTATTTTAAAACATGTTTGAAAGTCTTAGGAGAATTTAGTTTACCAGATTTATAAGTGTTGATTTCTTCAGTTTATTATTGTACAAATGCTTATATTAATGATATTGTTGTTAACTTCGTAAGTTTGTTCTTTAAAGTGATTACAACTTTAAAACATCTGATACATAAAGCTTTATCATCAATGCTTAAATGTTTAAAATAACCTATTTGCTGTATTAGCAGTGTGCTTTAAAGTTTAAGGAAAACAATTTGTTTACCAAATTAATAAGAAATTAATTGATCATTGACTAAATAAGGTATAATAGCAGAAAAAGTTGTTCTCTATGAAAATTCTGCTTTGGGAATGAAAATCTTAACAGACTAAATAAACCTGCACTCACCAGCAGAGGGGAAACTGTGGGAGATGAGAAATGGGACTGGTAGATTACCCATATGTGGTCGAGCATATGAAGAAGTTACTGAAAGGGCTTGAGTGATCTGTAGAATATTTGGTGGGAGGGGAATTTGCCATAGGTTTTTAAAAAATGAAAACAAAAAAGGGGGGGAAAGCAATAGTAACATAAGGAAAAACAGACATGTAAGAAAAGAAATGCATCCATTATTCATTCATTGGCTTAACAGTGAATACTATTTAGTCACAAGAAAGCAAACACTTGGAGAGAGGAAGTGAAGTGTGGTAAGTGATAAAAGAAAATTAATTATCAGCCCTAAATTAGGAAGGCAATTTATAATGTCAAAAATTGTGGGGTTAAAAATAGTCGTATACACAATTATTTCTAAATATGAAAGTAAATACCAAGAGAAAGGGTGCACTGAGGTTTATTGTTTCTGGGGAGGTGGGAGTAGTAGGAAGACACTTATTGATTTGTGTAAGATCTTGCCTAGTATTATCTCACTTTTCAACTAAGTGCAAGTCCATTAATTTCATAAAAGCAAAATTACCAAATGACACTACAACAAATATAGGCACATTGTAGGGAAAGTAGCAAAGGATATAAATAAAATTAGAATTACCCATTATCCAGAAATATGTGATGTTCAGTGCTCCCCGTAGTCTTTTTGTCTATGAATTATACTTATGTGTAACTTTATTCTTAATTTATACTTAATATTTTCTCATGGCATTACTGTGATTTTTAATATCTCCATTTATATTCAATCATGGATGTGACAGAATCTAACTGGTTCTCTGTTGCTGGGTATTTAAATATTTTCTCTGCAGCATATAGAGTGCTTCAGTAGTCATCTTCCTGCATACTGTTTTTATCAGTACTTGTGAGCTTTATCTTTAGTGAAATTCTTTAAAATGGAATTTTTTATCCTAAAGGTATAAATATTTTCATGGCATTTTCTTTTTCCTACCCTTCTATCTTCCCTGTGTTCCTTCCTTCGTTTATAAAAACATAGTTCTAAGTTACATTCTGAAAATATTGGTGTCCTAATTTACATGATCACATATGGAATATAGGAAGGAATACCTATTTTACCAGTATTGGAAATCAATAGTTTTTCTACTTGCAAATTTCATGTTTTAAGCAAGTATCTTTTTTGCTTTCTGCTGCTTCTTTTATTGGAAGTCCTTATACTGTGGTGATTAAGAGGAGCCCTAGAACCACAAAGACCTGGTTTCTAATGCCTGCTCCTCTGTTTGTAGTTGAGTGATCTCAGGGGAAACAGACTTAAAAAGTGAAGACTCAATTTCTTTGCTTGTAAAGTGCAGACGTTCACTCACGGCACCTACCTCATCAGCTTGTATGGATTAAATGACATCTTGTAAGAAAAGCCCTCGTATAGTTTTTGTGTGTATGAAAACAAGTATCCATTTAACTGGTAATAGATAGAGTGAAAAGTAAATACACATGTAAACCTATATTAATGTAATATTGTTTAAAAATCCATTGTTTCAGGCTCACTGTCATGGATGCTCTATCGGAAGGAAATGGCACATTTGCATTAAACCTTTTGAAAAAGCTAGGGGAAAACAACTCCCCTAATCTGAAAATTTGTCCCTAATCTGAACAAGTCCCTAATCTGAAAACTTGAAATCTGAAATGCTCTAAAATCTGAAACTTTATGAGTACCATCTTGATGTACGATTTGCAAGTCATTTCAAAGAGTTTTGCTTTCACTCTGAGTCAGAGGGGTTTACAGTGGAGGAATGATGTGACTTGTGTTTTAACAGTAGCCCTCGGGCTCCTGGGCTGAGAACAATCATGGAGAGGATAAGGGAAGAAACAAGGCAATCTCTTGGGAGTTGACTGCACCATCCAGGACTAGGATGATAGCAGTGGAGGTAGGAAGCATGGGTTAGATTTTGGTTACATTTTAAAGATGGGGCTGATATAATTATAATGGGTCAGACATGTGTTGTGAGAGAAAGACAGGAGTCAAGGTTACCTACAGGATGGTGTCCACATCAACTGAGACAGGGAAGATGAGAGATGGAGCAGATTTGGAATGGATTGTGAGGGACCCAGTGTTACATGTTAAATTGGAGGTTTCTTTTATACGTTGTATATTCAGTTGCAGATGTCGCGTAGGCAGCAAAATTGATGAGTCTAGACTACAGGGGTGAGTTCCAGGGCAGAGGTGCAAATTTGGTTTCATATTTCAATTCAAGAGACTAAATGAAACTATAGGGGAGAAAAAAGTCTTTTTCCTCTGTCTTCCTGGGATCACTGGCTAGGACCTTATAGTGTAACAAAAGAGAATTTACAAGAGAAAAGCAAACAGAAATTGATCAACCTGTGTGTCACATATACACGTTGGAGACCTCAGTTATGAGTAACTCAAATGAGTGGTTAGAATTGGTGGTGTATTTACCTAATTTAGGATGGGAAAGGGAGGGGGAAAAGGGAACTTAGCAAAAAGAAATGACATTTTTAAGAGATAAATGGATCCTTTAGGGTAGAATGGATAGCTGATATAATAGTCGAGTCGTAATGTCTGGCTGAGTGTATACAGAGTTCTCAGCTTTGAGAAGATTAAAGTTGTTCCCAAAAAGCAAATTTATGACAAGTGAGGGCTTCTGAGTCCTTTTGGGAGGCTCTGCTTTTAGGCAGATAACATATTTCAGGAACTCAAATGCCTTCACCTCAAAATAATTCTTAAACGAAAGTAGCATATTTTGGAGTGATATATTCTGATTCTTTTGAAGTCCACCAAGAAAAGTAAAGTAAGGATTGAACCATGGACACCCCAGTGTTTGGAAACTGGCAAGGGCCAGTGAAGGCAGAGGCCAATATGGGAATCTAGAGACCAAGGGAAGAAAGTGTTTCTGAGGCAGAGAGTGGCCAGCTCTGTTGATGTATGTGCAGTGTATTAATGGTTGTGTTTCAAGTTAATTTTTACCTGTGTCTTTTATAGAACAAAGAAAAACCTGTGCAAATGATGTTTAAGAAATCAACTTTTCAAATGACCTATGCAAAAGAAATATTAAACAAAATTCTGGTGCTTTCTTATGTTGGAAAGGAGCTGAATATGCTTCCAGATGAAAACACTGGTTTGAAAATGGTAATGAGTGTCCAAAGTATGCATTTTCTCATAGTGAATGCTCTCACAAGCTTTTAGGAAAAAAAAAACTTTGAAAATTCGGTTTTACCAATGTTTTCTTGACATATTTGGTCACATGCCTTTTTCTCTTTTTATGGTTATATCCAGCGGGATGTTGTTCTAAGTGCTGAACACAATCTAGAAAATTCTTGACCTGGCGCGGTGGCTCACGCCTATAATCCCAGGGCTTTGGGAGGCCAAGGCAGGTGGATCATGAGGTCAAGAGATCGAGACAATCCTGGCCAACATGGTGAAACCCTGTCTCTACTAAAAATACAAAAAGTATCTGGGCGTGGTGACATGCACCTGTAGTCTCAACTACTAGGGAGACGGAGGCAGGGGAATCACTTGAACGCAGGAAGTGGATGTTGCAGTAAGCCGAGATCGTGCCACCGCACTCCAGCCTGGCAACAGTGCAAGACTCCATCAAATAAAAAAAAAAAAAAAAAGAAAGAAAGAAAGAAGAAAAAAAGAAAAGAAAATACTCTTATTCCAGAAAAGACTCAGGTTGGGGCCAAATCAGGTCAGCCCTCAAAATCTTGCTTTACAATTTTGACTTTTTTTTCTCTTAGCCTTTTCCTTCCTGTGGAAAATGATATCCGTACATCTCTATGAGGGTTATTGCAGGATAAAGGAGATTGCCTATGTAAGGCATTTGTTTCAATGCGCAGAGTATGACATTGACTAATATTAGTAGTCTTCACTCCAGCCTTGCCCACTAGGTGTGAGTTTTCCCTTCAGAAAGCAGTCATATGGGGAAGAGCTGTTCTGAGTCTATACATCAGCCAAGGATCTCGTTAAAATATAGATTCTGGTTTAGTAGGACTGGGATGGAGCCTGAGATGCTGCATTTCCACCAAGCTTCCAGGTGATGTTGAGGCGGCTGGCCCATGGAGCACACTGAGTAGCAAGGTGTTAGAGAGTCAGTGAAGACTTTCAGCAGGGTAGCATTTTGCTTCTCTAGAAAGCTAATCCTTACGACTGCAACAGACAAATTGAAAGAAGTAAGAATGGAGAGAGATAAGAAAGGAAGCTGCTATGACATTTTAAACAAGACAAAATTAGGGCCTGAATGAAGGCAGCAGCAACAGAGGCAGAGGAAGGGCCGAAAGATGTTGGAAGTTAAAAGAACAGAAAATGGTGATGGATTCATTGGAAGGAAATTTGGGTAAAAGAGAAGATAGGTCTGAGATACCAGCATGCTTTTATTAGATAGAACACCACACTTTAAGAGGACAGTCATTCTCCTACAAATATACTCTAAGTTGTAAGTTTCCGCATGAAGGAAAAGGTTTGACTAAGTGTCTTGAATCCAGGAATCAAGGCATTGAAATGTAAAGTCATCTCGAATGGTTTCGCATTAAGGTGCTTTCTTCCATATGTGTGCTGTCCAATATGGTAGCCACTAGCCATTTGGGATGATGTACACTTACATTAAAAAATTAAATTTACAAAACAGGCCTTTATTGCACTATCCACATTTCAAGTGCTCGGTAACCATATATGGCTCATGGCTACCACATCAGGCAACTCAGCCGGAGCGTGTTAACATCGTAGAAAACAGTCCCATTGGACAACACTGATTAGATTTTCAAATCTCCCACTCTCTTATTTTAGGTGGAAAAAGAACTTTCTTATGAGAGATTGATAGAATGGACAAAGCCAGACAACATGCATGAACGAGAGATGGAAGTTTTCCTTCCTAGATTTAAACTAGAGGAAACTTACAACATGGAGGATGTCCTTCGCAGTATGGACATGGTCGATGCCTTAGAACAGGACAGGGCAGACTTGAAGGATCTGTACTTGTCCAAGGTCATGCACAAGTCCTTTGTGGAGGTCAATGAGGAAGGTATAGAAGCAGCAGCAGCTACCACACCAAAAAGGGTTTTATGTTGTGCCAGTTACTCCCTCAGGTTCTGTGCAGACCATCCCTTCCTTTTCTTCATCCAGCACAGCAAAACCAATGGTATTCTCTTCTGTTGCCGGTTTTCTTCTCCATAAGGAAATAGTAGTCATTGAATGTAGTCCTCTTTTCTCTAACTGACTTACTTTTTCTCTACACTTCATAGTGTGCCTGCAAACCCAAAATGACTTTATTATTGCAGTGGTCAAAAAGGAGATATTAGGAGCCTAATTTGAAATTCCTTGTTCAGAACCCTTCTGTGTATTTTTGTAGGTTAAATGTTTTCTAAAGTTGGAAGTTGACATTCTCCAAGGATCCTGTGGTCACTTCGGCAGTGATACCTCTAACCATTCAGCCAAACCACTCTGCTTGGAACGAGCTGTCTCCCTCTCCTTTGTTGCTACTTTTCTTTCTTCTCTGCTGAATAGTATTGACATATAGACCCATTTTTAATGAGAGAATAGAGAGTGAAATGGAGAATGGGTAGAAGATGTGGGCAGGAGGTCTCAGAAATCCATACAAGCAACCTCTAGTCTAGAACTTTACCAGCAATTCCAAGGCCAGCACAGAGGATGAGAGAGCAGTTAACTCAGACCAGTGAGAAATCAGTCCAACTTCCTGTATGTTTCTGCCTTATTTGTAGTTTGCATTCATAGGGATCAGTAGGTCACAAACCTGTTCAAACATGTAACTATTCACTTTCTCTGAAAATTTACAATTGTTATCAGGAGGCAGAGATGAGTAGATAATGTTCTATTCACAGTTTGAGACAGCTTCATGGGTATACAGAACATGTCTTTCTATTTTATTTCAAATATTTTTGGAAAGGCACCTCAGGTTTCTGTAGCCATTTGTATTACAGGCTTGAAATGAAATTGCAGTGTTCAGTGTTAAGAGAACACACTGATTAGTTAGATTGAAGAGGGAGGTTGGTACTCTTTTCTAGGGGACAGCAAAAAGGACTTATTCCATCAACACCCTTGCAGTCAGAAGAACCCTGGGCAGCCCCTTATTTCACTGACACCACTTATATTTGCATTCCACAGCTAGTTCACTTTTCCCTTTTGACCCAAGTTGGCGAATTAGCTGCAGGGAGGGAATAGGACTGAGGAGTACAAGGAAACATCCATGTTGTGTGCGGGCTGAGAGAGGAAAGAGGGAGTATCAGAGGTTGCCGGGTTTATCATTCTCATTCTGCTGCCTCTTCTACCCAACACTTGCACTTGGAAAGAATAATCCTAGGTGGGGAATAATCAGTTAATGTGATTCTTTCACTGCAGAGAGAGCTTCTGAGTGTTACAGCCAGGAGCAATAGGCTGGCGCCCCGTTCGTTATGCAAAGGCATGCCTTCTTGCACAGCCTTGCAAGAAGTCCAGTTAAGTGGGTTAGTAGTTGGGAGCTGGAAGTGTAAATAGAGTAGCTGCCTACCATCCATGTGGGAATGTGTCTTTTTTTTTTTTTTTTTTTTGACGGAGTCTCACTCTGTCACCAGGCTGGAGTACAGTGGCACAATATCGGCTGACTGCAACCTCTGGTTCCCGGGTTCAAGCAATTCTCCTGCTTTAGCCTCCTGAGTAGCTGGGAATACAGGTGTGTGCCACCACACCCAGCTGATTTTTGTATTTTTAGTAGAGAAGGGTTTTTACCGTGTTGGCCAGGTTGGTCTCGATCTCCTGACCTTGTGATCTGCCTGCCTCAGCCTGCCAAAGTGCTGGGATTACAGGCGTGAGCCACTGCACTTGGCCGGGAATACGTTTTTTAAATCGTTCCTGGGATGAGTCTATTCAGATCATATCGATAGTGAATTACAAAAGTTAATGATACTGGTTTGATCTGTTATAGACCTATAATACAATCAGACTTTAGCCATGTAAATCACAATACATAAAAGGTAACAATAAGCAGATTGGCCAAGAGGATCTTGTAAAGTTGTATGTTTATCAAATTCTCTTTGAAGAGTTATCACTCAATATTTTATTTCTGTCTTGTAAGACCTGAAATCTATGTGCTGCCTTGACATCTGTGGACTTAGGGCCTCAGAGGCCTGGCCATGCAGTCCCCTGCTCTTGTCAGATATGTGCACCCTGTTCACCCACTGAGCAGGAAGCCTCCTTGCCCTTCTAAGTTCCCCTATCGGCCAGTCAGCTGTACCCCACCTGGGTCTTAACCTGGCTCACTTTCCTGCCAGCCTGGAAACTTATTCAAATAAGCCTGTCACATCCGGAGGATCCAGGAATCGCCTCTTCCTCTTGTTACTATAGAGCCTGCCTTCCACAGCCCCTGCTGGTTCACTCTTTCCCCAAATGCAACTCTCCTGTGACCCTGCATGGCATGTGGTGACCTCCCTCCTTGGGCTGTGAGCAGATGTGACTAATAAACTGCTGCCAGTTTCATCTGTCCAGTGTCTCATGCTGTGTGCCTGGTTGTCTCCTACTATTTAGTGGGGGAGATCCCTCCTTCACCAACAAGGTGAATATGAGATGATCAAAACAACTACACTTCAGTGGATAGTCCAGCCTCCCAAATAATAACTCCATGTCTATTATGAAATCGCACCAAAAGACACTTCTATTATGCTGAGCAGTGTTTCTCGTAAGTGTCCACAGAATGAATTCCATTTAGAATTTAATTCTAGGAAACAGTAGATCTCACCTCTCCATAGGCCTATTCACAGATGTTTACTGGATAGCTGCTTTGCATTTGGGTATTTTAAATAGATTACTTTATTCAATCCATGGGAATAATAAACCCACGAGTAATCTAGAATTAGAAGTCAAGTAGTTTGAGCAAGTTCTTGTAGCTAGCAAGGGGATAGAACCTGGATCCAATATCTGATCATACCAAAGACTGGGTTCTGTATAAGAGGCCAAGCTGCTACTTCAGCTCCTACCAGAGGGCAACTGTCAGCACAGTGCAGGAGGAGCAGGGACCAGAAACCTGTCTCCCTTTGACATGAAGTCTCATTTCTCTAGGTCTGTAACACTCTTATCTAAAAAGTGGGGCTTGGAAACCTAGCACCAAAAGCACATCATCCTGGACCTGGGGATGAGGTTCCTGGAACAGAGAGCTAAGGTCAAGTTCATCTAGGCTATACGAACTCTGCAAGGGTTACTGCCCCCTCCAGGAGTCATAGATGGAAGTCCTGAGAGCCCTCCTTCTTCCTACGCGTGAATAAGTGGGAACCCTAAGGCTTTCTCATCACTATTCTCTAAGAAAAGGCTGTAGGACCACAGTTGCAAAGGAGGGGTCCAAAGCCAGGGATGGTTTGAGGACTGAGAGCATAGAGGCTCTGCCTGCAGGAAATACCCCTAAAGGAGCTGATGCCCTTCTGCATGCGGCAGGTGACCTTTCCTTTCCTGACCTGCAGCTTCTGCAGTGAAGGTGATGGAGGGGGCAGAGGACTAGAGGGAGGCTTCCAGTCCAGTGGGTTTGCTGCACAAGCTGACCCTGATCTGATATTCACAGGTCAGGGCATGGACCATCCACACCTGTTTGGCACATCTAGTGGCTATTGGTGAAAGAAGCATCAAATTCCTTTCCCACCCTTGCTAGTGTTGCCTCCAAAAGGAGTTCACTGTCCCTAGTTGTTTCTGACAAAGGATATAATGCTTTCTTAGTTCCTTACATATTGTCCTTGAAATGGAGGGTTCTGCAAAGGGTTAGGAAAAGAGAGACAGATTCAGTAGTAGCTTTTCAGATTTAATGACAAGTTCAACTGGGAACTCTATTCATTCCTGTGCCAGGTATCAATTTATTGTCTGTCAGCTCTCAACCTACCATTGTGGACTGACTTTGTGATAATGAACCTGGATCTTATAGCAAAAACTGAACTGGTTAGCCCAGTGTTAGGCTTTGCCAATAGAGGGAGCTGGAGGGACACTCTAAGGAGATAGCAGTAGAAATGCTCTTTCTAGATTCTGCTCCTCCTAGAATTTCATATTCAGTGTAAGTGGCCAGCAGCCCACTTGGTCATCTGTAGCCACATTCTCAGGCCATGCTTTCTCCACACAATGGCTATTTCCGCATTTGGTCAAGACCCAACTTCTAGCAAGTGTATCCCTACTAGGCATTTACTTCTACAGACCAGCCCCTGCCTGCCCACACCCTCCAGCAAGGGCAGATGGCTTCTGTGAACAGCTTTGGCCCTCTGGCAAGTTTCATTGCCACTGCAGACTGCATGTTTCTGTGGCAGCCACAGCTCCAAAGAGCTCCGAATCTCAGCCCTGGGGCATTCAGTCATTTTAGTTTGTTCAGGTTGGTATAATAGAATATCACAAACTGAGTAGTTTAAACAACAGATATTTATCAGAGTTTCGGAGGCTGGGAAGTCCAAGGTCAGGGTGCCAGCAGATTTGGTTTCTGGTGAGGGCTGTCTTCCTGGCTTGAAGAAGGCTGCCTTCTAGCTGTGTCCTCATATGGCAGAGAGAGCAATCTCTCTCTTCTTCTTCTTATAAAACCACTAATCCCATTCTGAGGGCCCTGCCCACTTGACTTTATTTTACCCTAATTATCTCCCAAAGGCCCTTTCTCCAAATACCATCATATTGGGGTTTAGGACTTTCACATAATAACGTTGTGGGGACACAAATCAGTCCGTAGCCTATGTCCCCTCTAAACCCTTAGTTCTTTCATTTCTACTCACCCCACCCATTAGGTAGCAATTTCTCTTTAATATCTTCTATTTCTGCTCCCATTAGAGTCTTTAAAAATAAAAAAGCTCCCATTGCTAGTTAATAATTCTTTACATAAACTCTCCCCTGTTCAAATACTGATGTTTGTTTTGTTTGCAGCTTTGTTTGCACTTTACTGTTAGTTTCTGTTTGCAGTGTGAACCCTGGCTGGAGTAACAGAATGTGCTTCTCACACACTATCAGGAAAGACTGTGACAGATGCTTGAAGTATAAAGTGCTGGTCTACCAATCCCATCCTGGCTTGAGTTAATACAGATATTAGAAAAATTACTCCATTAAAAACTGAAAATTCTGAGATTAATGCTGCACCAGAAAGGACACTAGGACAGCTGGTATGAACTGGCACAGTTTCAGGCAAATCATCCATGGCCACTCTACTGATATGCCATATTCTTTTTTTGTTTTTTGTTTTTTTTTGAGACGGAGTCTCGCTGTCGCCCAGGCTGGAGTGCAGTGGCACGATCTCAGCTCACTGCAAGCTCTGCCTCCCGGGTTCACGCCATTCTCCTGCCTCAGCCTCCCGAGTAGCTGAAGTAGCTGGGACTACAGGTGCCTGCCACCAGGCCCGGCTAATATTTTGTATTTTTAGTAGAGATGGGATTTCACTGTGTTAGCCAGGATGGTCTCTATCTCCTGACCTCGTGATCCGCCCGCCTCGGCCTCCCAAAGTGCTGGGATTTACCAGAAATTCTATTTCCCATTCAATTTTCCTATCTGCAGTACAACAAATCAAGAATCCCTGAAAGGAAAAGATGCATTCAAATGCCAAAGAATTCTTCGTAATTGACATTCAGTTCCTTATCCTTTAATACTTCCTGATAACAGCCTTGAAATTAATGGAGAGAATGACGATGCACTGACGAGGCACTAATGGCAGTTACCAGGCAATGTCATATCAGGAGATGTTTTTTCTTTCATAACTTCATTACAATACAAAACCAGGCATACTGCTAATGTAATGGTTTTCAAATTTAATTCTATTTGGTTCTCCATATCCTTGGTCAGCAGATGCTCTAATGGCCCTAATGGGAGTTGCCAGGCAATGCCATATCAGGAGATATTTTTCTCTCTCATAAGTTCATTAAAATACAAAACCAGGCATACTGATTAATGCTTTTCAAATTTAATTCTGCGGGGTCCTGTATATCCTTGGTTAGCAGACGCTCTGCAATACTTATGTTTCATTGCTTGCCTTTGTTTTGGTAATATTCTAGATATTTTAATAGCAACATTGTCTTAGTATGTGTGTGTGTTGCTATAAAGGAATATCTGAGGGTGGGTGCTTTATAAAGAAAAGATGCTTCTTTGGCCTAGCGTTCTCTAGGCTATTCAAGAAGTATGATGCCAGCATGTGCCTGGTGGGGGCTTCTGTGCTGTGTCTTAACATGGTGAAGAAGGTCAAAAGGGATGTGGATGTGTGCAAAGAGAAACCAAACAGGAGGACGAACCTCATTTTATAACAACCCATTCTCAGGGGAACTAATCCATTCTGAGAGAACTAATTCTGCCTCACCAGAATGAGAACTCACTCACTACCAGGAGAAGCACATCAAGCCTTCTTCGAGATACCCATTCCCTTAAGGCAAAAACATCTCACTGGGTCCAACACCAATACACCAGGGATTAAAGTTCAACATGAATTTTGTTGGGGACAAACAAACTGTGTCTAAACCACAGCCAGAGTATTCTGAATGACTTAGACATCCACTTGTCTCAGTACTCTAATCAAATTTAGGATTGTGGTGGTACTAAGCAGCAGTAATTTGGCTGGGGAATGTTAATGAAAAGGGACAGAAGAAGAACCTATATAGTGATTCATTAACTCAAAGGACTGGCCAAATAATATTCAAGAAGTTTTGTAATTGTTTGAATAGAGAGAAGTGATGGGAGTACTGGAAAGAGAATGTATCTGAGTAAACAGAATGTACCCAACTGGATAGGCACACTGGGCTCAAAAGAATTGGCGTTAATGCAGTCAGAATAAATTTCAAGTTAATAATAGGAATTTACCTTCAGCAAAATAGCATCGCAGATCACACACAAGGAGACTCCATTTAGTCTTTTAGCCCAGCTTCTCCTAAAGAGTTAAAACTCCATTCCTTAAGTGTTATCAACAATCAGATTAACTTTGTTGACATTTGTTCATTATCATTAAAATTCTCTTATATCACTGAATATGTGGAACATTCTTCAGTTGTATTATAACAATATTATAATATTGCTGCAGAGTATGGCAGAAAAAGCAGTGCTCTGGGAATGTGGCCACACAGACTCTGGTCTCACTTCTTCCATGAATTCCTCATGGGACTCTTGGCAAATCACACAAACTACCTCTATTTCACCATCCTTCTCTGTAAACGTAGCAGCCACAATATGAGTCTTTCTAATGCTTACATTTTTCTCTGTGTCTCTGGACTTGATTATCAGAAGCAAGTGGGGTTTTTTGTTTTTTTGTTTTTACCTCCCACTTCCTCAAAACCATGAAGGCTTGCTGGAAATCTCATGAGGAAACTGAAAGGTGCAGCAGGGTGTATAAGGAGTGGCTGTTGCTGGTGAATATGGTCAGTCACTGAGTGGAAACATTTTTAAGGCCCAGGAGCCTCTTTAAGGTGGAGCATTTGTTCATTTAACAATAAGAAGCACAGAGATCTCAAACCATGCTGGGAAGTTCTAACTACATTTGGACTCTAGTTCCCTCTTGACAAGTGGAAGTCTAATTTGTAGACGCTGGTAGCTCAACCTGAGACTAACCTAGGAGTGTGCCCTTCCTGAGGTCCACAAAGTCCGGAGCCAAGGGAGTCAGACAAAACTAGGTTAAGGTTGAGTCAGTAGTTGAGAACCAGCAGATACTCCCCAGTACTAACTGAAGAGATGAAAATTAGGTATGAGGCTAGAAGACAGAAGATGAAGCTGAGCACAATTTCTGCGACACTGAATGATATAGTCCAGAACCTTCTTAACAGGTACCTGTCACCACCCTACTGGAGCAGGAAGAAGGGTTTGTGAGTGGAGATCTTGTTCAGGTTGTCTGAAATTAGGCTCTAGTTACCTAGAGGGATGGGTTCCCCTTTAGGGCCCAGCGTTTAAATTGTCCATACTCAGAAAATAAATACAATTAATCTTCATAAATATAGATTTGCAGACAGATTTCTCACTTAGGAAGACTGACCATTTTCACATTTCATTGCACTATTACAAAAATTAGTTTCATTCTTTCTTGGATTCATCTTTGATACTTCCCACCCCCTCCTCCTTTCATGGCCCAAGAAGTGATGCCTAATCTATGTCCTAGAAATCCCTCCTCTCCATTTCCCTTGACTCTGCCTCATTTCAGCTTCCCTCATCTCTCACCCATGCTGTGTCCCCCTAACACCTCATTATATGCGATGGCAGCCTCCTACAATATCTTCCATGATGCAGTCAAAGGAATCTTTGTAAAATACAAATATGACTATGTTTCTCCTCAGCTTAAAATATTTTAGTGATTTCCCATTGTCCACAGGGAATGAAGAAACTCCCCCTAGAGTTGACATGGCCCTTCATGATCTGCTCCTGTGGACACAACAGAGGCTTTTCTGTAGTACCTCATTCCAGTTGTCTGTGCCACTGAAGGCCTGAAATGGTCACAGTTATCCAACATCATGGTGCCATCTCAGCCCTCTCTGCACTTGCATGCACTATTTTTCCTTCCCTGGGACACTTGTGTTTATAATGAAACTCTCAGTTACCAAATTATGTCCTTAATAAACAACTTTGAAACAACTAGGCAGTGGGAATAAGGTAAAAGTATTTATCATATTTTAACTTGTTGAGCTGGTCAAGGAGAAAAAGGAGTGGATGAATGAAGTTGGGCCCAAAGTCTGGAGCTAGATCTGAACAACAAGGAGTAATTGGTACACAATTGGGAAGTGATATTGGCATTTTCCAATTGTAAGAGCAGGAAAGTTTGGGCACAGTTCAAATGTGAGTCTTTAGCTACTACAGAGAGGGCTTTTCAGAATCATGGAGAAAAGATGTGGGTGAATCCTGCATCAAGACTACTGAGGAGATGTTCTTGGGAACAGTTACTTTTAGGATTCCACACTGAAATCACCTGGAGAGCTTTATAAATTATTGCTGCCCAATTCCATTTCCTAAGATTTAATTGGGGATTTTTTGAAGTAGAATTACCAAACTGGAAAGTTCTGGGAAAGCTTTCTTCAGTGAGATTCATCCCGGGTATGCAAAGATGGTTGAATGTGCATGAATCAATACATGCAATACAGCTCATTAACAGAGCCAAAAACAAAAACTATATGATTATTTCAATAGATGCTAAAAAAGTACTTCATATAATTCTACATCCCTTTATGATAGAAGCCCTCAACAAACTGGGTATAGAACAAATATACCTCAAAATAATAAAGGCTATAGATGACAAATCCACAATTAATATCATACTGAATGGGGAAAAATTGAAAACATTTCCATAAGATCTGCAACAAGACAAGGATGCCTAATTTCACCCACTTTATTTAATACCTTACTGGAAGTCCTGGCCAGACCAATTAGGCAAGAGAAAGAAGTATAAAGGCAGCCAAACTGAAAAGGAAAAACTCAAATTATCTTTGTTTGCACATGACATAATCTTAGAAAAACCTAAAGACTCCGCCAAATATCTGTTAAAACTGATCAATGAAGCAGTGAAGCTGGAGGATACAAAACTGGCTGACAAAAATCAGTAAGATTTTTATACAACAACAGTGAAAAATCAGAAAAAGAAACCAAGAATGGAATATCACTTACAATAGCTACAAAAAATATAAAATATGAAACACCTGATAATCAGTTTAACCAAAGAAGTAAAAGATTTCTGCAAGATAAACTATAAAACATTCATGAAAATAATTGAAGAGGACTCAGAAAAACTAGAAAGATATTCATACTCTTCAACATCATGGATTGGAAGAATTAATGTTGTTAAAATTACCACCCAAAAGCAATTTACTGATTCAGTGCAATCCCTATCAAAATACCAATGTTATTCTTCATAGAAATAGAAAAAACAATCCCACAATTTGTGGGGAACCACAGAAGACCCCAAATAGCCAAAGCAATCCTGAGCAAAGAAAACAAAGCTGGAGGCATCAAACTACCTGATTTCAAAATATACTACAAAGCTATACTAAGCAAATCAGTATAGTCCAGCATAAAAACACATAGACCAATTGAGCACAGTAGAGAACCCAGATATAAATACACACATTTGCAGCAAACTCATTTTTGACAAAGATGCCAGGAACATAAAATGGGGAAAATACAGTCTTCAATGAATGGTGCTCTGAAAACTGGATAACCATTGTCAGAAGAATGAAACTAGACTCCTATCTCTCAATATATACAACAAACAAATCAAAATGAATGAAAGACTTTAATCTATGACCTGACACTATGAAACTACTAGAAGAAAACACTGAGGAAATGCTCCAGGACATTGGTCTAGGCAAAGTTTTTTTTTTTTTTTTTTTTTTTTTTTTTTTTTTTTTTTAATGTGCAAGGGCTCAAAAGCACAGAAAACCAAAACAAAAATAGACAATTGGGATTACAACAAGCTAAAAAGCTTCTGCATAGCAAAATAAACAATCAACAAAAGGAAGAGATAACGCACAGAGTGGGAGAACATTTTTCCAAACTATCCATCTGACAAGGGATTAATAAGCAGAATATATAAGGATCTCAAACAATTTAACAGCAAAAAAAAAAAAAAAAAAAAATTGATTTAAAAAATGGGCAAAAGATCTGAACAGATTTCTCAAAAGAAGACATACAAATAGCCAATGGGTATATGAAAAAGTGTTCAACATCACTAATCATCAGAGAAATGCAGATTAAAACCACAATGGGCTATCATCTCATTCCAGTTAAAATGACTTGTATGAAAATGACCAGGGGCAGGCGTGGTGGCCCACACCTGTAATCCAGCACTTTGGGAGGCCGAGGTGGGTGGATCACCTGAGGTCAGGAGTTAAATACCAGCCTGACCAACATGGTGAAACCCTGTCTCTAATAGACATACAAAATTAGCCAGGCGTGGTGGCACATGCCTGTAATCCCAGCTACTTGGGAGGCTGAGGCAGGAGAATCACTTGAACCTGGGAGGTGGAGGTTGCAGTGAGCTGAGATCACACCACTGCACTCCAACCCGAGCAACAAGAGCAAAACTGTAAAAAAAAAAAAAAAGAAAGAAAAAAAAAAGAAGAAGAAGAAGAAAGAAAACAAACAAAAAGGAATAATAAAATAATGAAATGCTGGGGAGTGAGAATGTAGAGAAATGGAAACCCTCTTAGTGGGAATGTCAATTAGTACAGCCGCTATAGAAAAGTCTATGGAGGTTTTGCAAAATCCTAAAAACAGAGCTGTCATATTACCATCAATTCCACTGCTGGGTATAGATCTAAAAGAAAGGATATCACTGTATTGAGGAATATCTGCACTCCCATGCTTCCATGTTTATTGCAGCACTATTCACAATAGAGAAAATATGGAACCAACCTGAGCGCCCATCAATGGATGAATGGATAAAGAAAATGTGATATATACACACAATGGAATATTATTCAGCATAGAAAAGAATGAAATAAGTTCTATCATTTGCAACAACATAGATGGAACTAGAGGTCATAAAGTTAAGTGTTAATAACCCAAGTACGGAAAGACAAATACTGCATGTTCTCGCTTATAGGTGGGAGCTAAAAAAGTGGATCTCATGAAGATAGAAAGTAGACTGAAGCTTTCCAGAGGTGAGCAAGGGTAGAGGGAACGGAGTGTTGAAGAGAGATTGATTAATGGGTACAAATATACAATTTCTAGAAGCTAAGACCTAGTGTCTAACAGATCAGTAGAGTGAAAATAGTTTACAATTTCAAAATATTGTATTTTGTATATTTATTATAATTACATATACACATATATTACATATAAGTATTTACAATATATCTTTCATGTTTCAAAATAACTAGAAGAGAGTAATTTGAATGTTTCTGCATAAAGACAAATATTTAAGATGTTGGAAGCCCCAATAACACTGATTTCATATTTACAAATTATATGAATGTATTAAATTATGCACCCTAAAACGATGTCAGCTATTATCTATTAATAAAAATAAATAATAAATAAATAATAAAAATCTGGCTAGCCCTCTCCCCACCCCCAGTCACCTGAAACCTTTCTGTTCCCCATGACTGCTCCAAAATGGGAAATAAGGTTTCACACTAATTTCTATAACTTGTCAAATCCCCAAAGTCTAATTCTTATCTAATTCTTATCACAAGACCCCTACATAGATGGTTCATTTTAAATTTCTGTAAGGCAGTGTGCACCTTACATCTATCTATGTACCAGGAATTGGCATTCTTCTGGTCCCTGAAATTATGATTCACAGTTCACTACAAAGACACCTTAACTCGGGGTGGGGTGCGGGGTGGATTATCACTTCTTGATTGAAAGCTCCCGGAGAGTAGGGGCTTTTTTTCTGCACAGCGAGCGGCCGCTTCCTGCACACCAGGAAATCCCCTCCGCCTGCGGGACCCGCCCCGCCCTCCTGCCCACGCGCCTGCTGGGTGGTGCCTGCTCGGGTCTCGACTGCGCCCGCCTCCCCACTCACTTCCCGTCACTACCACCGGCCTCCCCTCGCTCCTGGGCAACGGTGCCCACAACGGCGGTACGTGTCTAGCTTTGGGAGCGGCTCCCACAAGCAGGCATCGGGTTATCCGCTCCCGCGCCCAGGAAACGGTAGGAGCCCGGGAAAGCGGAACCTGGCAAAGTTCCCTGAGCTCCGTCCCGGGGCTCCCCTCTTTCACTTGGTCTCGGGTCGGGGCCTCCCCGAGGGCAGGGGCGTGGCTGCGCCTGGCTGCGACCCCTGTGGATCCTGGTGTGGTCAGGGCGGGTGTCGGGGGAGATCGCGTGGAGCTGGGGGATGAGCCTCCAGGCTCAGCTCAGCTCAGCACAGCACGCAGGAGCTGGGAAGCGGGGGTGCGGACAATGACGCCCCGCGATCCTCTCTGGTGAAGTACTCTTTGGGGTGGGAGGGGGCTGTGATGCCTCAGAACACTAGGACCCTGGGAGCGCGGGACCCTGGGAGCGCGCACCTCCAGGGTCCAGGAGATGGGCCACCTGTGGGATGGGGGCGTTGCAGAATGTTGGTGCCATAGCTGAGGGCCCCTTGGCCATAGGTGATGCCGCAGAGAGCAGTGCGTTGGGAATTTCTGAGGGTACCGAAGACCCTCGAGAGAGAACTAGGGGTGGGTCCCAAAGGCAGCCTGGACCCTGTGCCTACCCCAGCGCCTTTTCCAAGAATGAGCGCACGGGTTTCACAGCCCTCTCTGGCCCCCAGAGTTTGGCCAACACCACAGCACTTTTGAGTGTGCAGGCCTGCAAAGATCATCGTGAGGGACATTCCAGATCTTGTTTTTATTACATTCACTGACAGTATAAAATATTTTAAAAATCATTGTCCTTAAGGTAAGACGGTGGGGGCCTTTTAATCATATTTTAATTTTGTTGTATTAGATCATATTGCCACTTACGTTACTTCCTTTTCTCCTCCCACTACCCTTTAAAACCAAGTTTGGTGAGAATCAAGGATAAAAACCCAAATACCACATGTTCTCACTCATAGGTGGGAATTGAACAATGAGAACACTAGGACACAGGAAGGGGAACATCACACACAGGGGCCTGTTGTGGGGTGGGGGAGGGGGGAGGGATAGCATTAGGAGATATACCTAATGTAAATGACGAGTTAATGGGTGCAGCACACCAACATGGCATATGTATACATATGTAACAAACCTGCACGTTGTGCACATGTATCCTAGAACTTAAAGTATAATAATAAAAAAAAAAGTAAGCTTGGAAAACAGAACTTATAGAAAATTAATATTCAGATGCTGTCAGGCGTACTTAGATGCTGGGGGGAAACTGGGTCAGATGAGGGTCCTCTTGCTTCTGGGGTCTAATTGCGTCTGATGACAGGAATGTGACCCAGAGCTGTCTCCTCCCTGTTGTGATTTATAAGACTGATGTGAAAAGTAACATTCGTATTTGGTCCCAGCCGAACAATCAATAGTATCTAATAGTAGAATATAAATATTTTCAGATATGCAATAAATCAAAATGTATGTATTCTGTCTTAGAAAACTATTGTTCTAGCCAAACAAAGGAATAAGCAATGAAGCAGAAAAGGCATTAGGGTTCAAAACAAAGGACATTGGCAAAGGGCTGTCTTAGATGAGACAGGGATGCTGCACACTAAAGAGAAGTGAGTTTAGAAAGGAATAGTCAGCAATGTGAGTGATTAATAGCAATAGATGCAACACATTGGAATTATGAAAGAGAAGGGTAGTACAATTACAGCCCAGCAGACAGCCTCTGAATGCAAGAATGTTTAGAAAAGAAAGGTATGTAACGTATTTAAATACCAATGTAATTTACATCATAATATATTTAGAAACCAAAATGGAATATCTATCTCAGTTTTGTCACTGGTATGGCCCTAGAAAAGCTTTTATTTTATTTTTAAACTTTTAAACTTAAGTTTAAAAGTTTAAAAATATTTTATTTGCTGTGTTAGTAGTGTGCTTTAAAGTTTAAAGTAAAAGTTTATGTTTACCAAATTGACAATAAGTTGGCCACTAACTAAAGTATAGTAGTAGGGAAAGTTATTCTCTGCTTATGAAAATTCTGCTTTGGGAATGAAAATCCTACAGATTAAAGAAACCTGCACACCAGCAGGATGAGAGACTGTGGGAGACGAGCAGTGGGACTGAGATTATTCATATGTGGTTGAGCATATGAAGAAATTACTGAAAAGGTTTGACTGATTGGTGGAACACTTGGGGACAAATTTGCTATATATAAAAGAAAGCCAAAGAAAGTGAGGTGGAAGAAATATTAACATAAGGAAAAACAGAGTTATGTGAGAAGAGAAATGGATTAATTGTTCACTACTTGGCTTAGCTATGAATACTATTTAATTGCACTAAAGCAAACACTTGGATAGAGGAGGTGAAGTGCAGTGACTGAAGTAAGGGATGTAATTCCCTAAATTAGGAAGGCAATAGACGATGTCTAAAATTGTTAGGTCAAAAACAGTAGTATACACCTATTATAGCTAAACATGGAGGTAAATGCCAGGAGAAAGAGCAAGCTGACTTGTGATTGATTGCTTCTAGGAAGTTGGGAGGAATGGGAAGGTGCCTCTTGATTTGTATAATGTCTCTCCTAGAATTATTTGACTTTACAACTAAGTGCCAGTTCATTAATTTCATAAAGAGCAAATCTGACTAAATCACACTAAAAAGAATATACACACATTGCAGAAAATGCAAAAATACAGGAGAACATAACTAACATCAAAATTACCCATTGCCCAGAAGTATTTGATATTCAGTATTTCTTTCCAGTCTATTTGTGAATTATATGTAACTTTATTTCTAATTTACACTTAACATTAATCTTCATTTATATTCAATCACAGATATGACAGAATCTAACTGGTTCTCTATTGTTGGCCATTTAAAGATTATCTCTGTAGCATATGAAGTGCTTCACTAGTCATCTTTCTGCAAAACGTTTCTTATCAGTACATGTGAGTTTTACTTTCAGTGAAATTCTTTGAAATGAATTTTTTTTATTCTGAATGTATAAATATTTTCTTGGCATTTTCTTCTTTCTATCCTTCCTCCTTCCCTCTCTTCCTTCCTTCCTTTTTAAAATATAATTCTAAATTACACTCTGAAAATATTTACATAATCAGTTGTAGAGTACAGGAAGGAATACCTATTTTACCAGTGCTGGAAATTAATAGTTTTTGTACTTATGAATTTCATGTTTTAAAAAGATAGCTTTAACTTGCTTTCTGCTTTTTCCAAAAAAAAAAAAAAAAAGAAAAAAAAAAAAAAAAACCTTGTACCATGCTGATTAAGAGACTAAGAGGAACCCTAGATCTACAGCGTTCCTCAGCAACCACAGACCTGGTTGCTAATCCTTGCCTTGCTGTTTGTAGCTGGGTATCCTCAGAGGCAAGATACCAACACAGTGAAGACTCCATTTATTTGCTTGTAAAATGCAAATATTCGCTGCACCGACCCCATCAGGTTGTACAGATCAAATGAAATTACGCATCAAAAGCCCCATTTTAGTTTTTGTATGTGTACCTATTTGTTCACTGAGGAAAAGTATCCACTCTATTAATAAATAAAGTGAAAATGCAATACATAGTAAGCCCATATTGATGTAAAATTGTTTTAAAATCCATTGTTTCAGGCTCACTGTCATGGACGCTCTATCAGAAGCAAACGGCACCTTTGCATTAAACCTTTTGAAAAAGCTAGGGGAAAACAACTCAAACAACATATTTTTTTCACCCATGAGCATGTCGTCAGCCTTGGCCATGGTCTTCATGGGAGCGAAGGGAAACACTGCAGCCCAGATGTCTCAGGTACTTAGAGCCACTTCAAGACAAAAATAAATGCTACTAATTTATCAGTAATGCTGGTCTAGAAGGTCCAAGAAGGTCTCACATATCTGGGCCTTGGTGCTACTTGGTGGCTGGGGTCGGGAGTACCCTACAAGCAAGTCTTTTCATTCCTCCAGAGCCCTTCCACATGGCCTTTCCTTAGGGAAGCTTGTGCATCCTTACATCATGGTAGCTGGGTTATAAGAGAGTCAAAGTGGAAGCTGCCAGGCTTTTTAAGGTCTAGGCTTAGAACAGAGCTACATCTGCATTCTCTTGTTAAAAGTAAGTCATGGGGCCATCCCAGATCCTAACAAAGGGGAGGGAGACTCCATCTTTTGGTGTCAGGAGCACCATGTGTATGCAGAGACAGAACACATGTTTGGCAGCTGTGTTTTTAGACAAAGTACCACAAACAGTGAGCGTTTAAGTAACCTGAATCATTTTTTTAGGGTTTGCAAAAATATTGATTTTACATAGGAAGTGATTATAGGGAAGCTTAAGAAGAGCTATAGGTAGGGAGAATGGGTGGATGTCAACCCACTTTCTATCTTTAATTAGTGTAATAGTACATTCTCATACTGCTATAAAGCAATACCTGAGATTGGGTAATTTATAAAGGAAAGAGTTTTAATTAACTCACAGTTCCACATTGCTGGGGAGGCCTCAGGAAACCTACAATCATGGCAGAAGGCAAAGGAGAAGGAGGCACCTTCTTCACAGGGTAGCAGGATGGAGTGAGTGCAAGCTGGGGAAATGCCCGACACTTATAAAACCATCAGCTCTTGAGAGACTCACTTACTATCATGAGAACAGCATGGAGGAAACTGCCCCCATGACCAATTACCTCCACCTGGTCTCACCCTTAACATGTGAGGATTATGGGGATTATAATTCAAGATGAGATTTTGGGGGGAGACATAGCCAAATCATATAAATTAGATTAATCATCTTTTATGCTCTAGTAAGGATCTATAAATCTCTTAATGTTGAATTTAGCATTGTGCCTATTTTTGATGTCAGGGAATACTGAAAATTTTATTTGTTTTTAAAAATTTCAGGCACTCTCTTTTAGTAAAATTGGAGGTGAAGATGGAGATATTCACCAAGGTTTTCAGTCACTTCTTGCTGAAATTAACAGAACTGGTACTCAGTACTTGCTTAAAACTGCTAACAGGCTCTTCGGAGAAAAGTCTTATGACTTCCACACAGTAAGTTGTACTTTATGTTTTATCAAGAAAATAAAGATAGCAATGTGATGGATAGTAGTAGAAAGAATGTGGGCTCTGAATTCATACAGGTGGGTCTGAATTCACAACTTCATTCCCTAACCTCACATGGCTCCTCTGTTTGTTTTATTGTCTGTAAAATAAGTCTTATAGCAAATACTGACAAGACTTTCACGAAGCTTAAATGACTTAATCTTTATAAAAGAACTGACACAGAGCATAGCACAATTGGAGATGAATCAGCCGAAACAAAGAAATGATCAAAATGAGTATTTCTAGTAATCACTTTGCAGATGTTGTTAATTTTTTGTGCATCATGACACTTTTCTAGCTTTTTATGCATTTAAATATTTTGATTGGATTTTTAGACACCGCAAATCTTTTAAAACATACTTTAGCTAACTACCTTGGCTCTATTTGTTGACAAGCCTTTACTGACTTTTTTATCTTTTAAAAACAAAGGTACTCGGCCGGGCGCGGTGGCTCACGCCTGTAATCCCAGCACTTTGGGAGGCCAAGGCGGGTGGATCATGAAGTCAGGAGTTCAAGATCAGCCTGGCCAAGATGGTGAAACCCCGTCTCTACTAAAAATACAAAAATTAACCGAGCGTGGTGGCGGGCACCTGTAATCCCAGCTATTTGGGAGGCTGAGGCAAAAGAATCCCTTGAACCCTGGGGGTGGAGGTTGCAGTGAGCTGAGATGGCGCCACTGCACTCCAGCCTGGGTGACAGAGCAAGACTCCATTTCAAACAAACAAACAAACAAAAACAAAGGTACTCAAGTAATTTCTTACACAAAACTGCAAGTAACACATATAAATCAAGAACCCTCATTAACCTCTAACTCCAATACTCCTCTTCTCAATGTCTGAAGCTTTTATAAATTTGAAGTCTATCCTGCTTCACATACAGAAATTTTGCTTTGTGAGGTTCCCCCTACATTGTTATTATACTATACATATTGTTTTATACTTTGTTTCTTTTTACTTAACAATACGTCTTAAATTCTTTCCATCTCCGCATATGTGTATCTATGTCACTCTTTTTACCCATTTTCTAGTATTCCTGAGTAGGACTGTACTGTGATGGAGTAAACCTTTCCCTTATTGCTGAGCATTTCGGTTGTATTTAATCTGGACCATTACAGACTCTAATATCCCTGTACAAGATTTTGTGCTCATGTGCATTCGTTACTGTCTAAAATGGATGTGCAGAAGGGAGAAAGGGAATGAAACTTTGAAGCTTTAATAAATATTGCCAAATTGCTGTTACTGGTATTATAGCCACTTACATTCCCCAAAGCATATGTGTAAAGTGCTCATTTCCACCTGCTATCAACAGCACTGCATATTATAACCCTACAAACCTTTGGAAGGGTGGGGCCAACCAAGATACCGGACTAGAAGCAGCTCCTGTATACCGCTGTACACATGAGAAGAAATAGAAGGGGTAATGAACACTGACACTGCACACCGATCAAACATCTGAGAAATTACACTGGGTTCCATCAAGGCGGGAGGGGAGCACAGAGATCAGAGAGGAAGGAATCCAGGAACCAGCCTGTCTGAGCTCAGCGTGGAGCCAGGAGATTCTGTTCAACATAGGAAAGGGTGAGTGAGTGAGAGCCCCAGGGGAATTCACGCTGTCCACCAGGACCTGTGCATGATTGGGAACGAGAGGATCCCCCTGACCCCTAATACCCCACCACTGCACTTCTAGACTGAGGCAGAGAGCCACCTGGACGTATTGTGGGGGCAACTCTCGAATCCAAGGAGACTGCTACAAGCCTTAGGCCCCGAAGCAGACCATCACTGGTGTCACATCCCCATTAGAAGCCACAGTTGCAGTGCCTGGGAGCAGTAAGTTTGCTCCGCCCCTCCTTACCAGACAGGGCTTGGTGCCAGCTTCTGCCCAGTGGTCCTGCTTTTGTGTGAACTGACCTGGAGAGTGCAGCCTCACGTTTTCCCAGGAAACACTCAGATGACAGGGTGCATGACCCCACCCACTCCCAACACTCATAGCCAGGAAGGCAATGCTTGGTAGAGCTGCTGGCCCAGCGGTCCCACTTCCGTGTGAACTCAGCTGGAGGGTGCAGTTTTATCTTGTCCCCAGAAACACCTGGATGGCATGCTGTGTGACCCCAACTTCCCCCACCACAAGTAACCAGGTGGACAATGCCTGCTAGAGCTTCTGGCCCAACAGCCAGCCCAACTTCTGTGTGAACTCAGCTATTGGGCACAGGTTCCTATCATCCCAGGAAACACCCAGATGGCAGAGCATGCAACCCCACCCACGCCTGCAACTGGTAGCCAGGTGGGAAATGCTGCCTGTAGCTTCCAGCCCAGTGGTCACCCTTCTGTATGAACTCAGCTGGAGGTCACAGTCTTCTGTTGTTCCAGGAATAACCTGGAGAGCAGGGCATGTGACCTGCCTACCCTGGCCATTGGTAGTCAGACTGGCAACACCTGCTAGAGCTTCTGGCCCAATGCTGCTGCTTCTGTGTGAACTCAGCCAGTGGATGCAGCTTTTCTGTTGCCCCTGGAAGCACATGGTGGGCAGAGTGTGTGACTCCACCCGCCCCTACCACCGGTAGCCAGGCAGGTAATACCTACTAAAGCTTCCAGTCCAGTGGTCTTACTTCTGTGAGAACTCATCTTGCAGTGACAGCTTTCTGTTGTCCCAGGAAGCACCCAGAAGGCAGAGCAGTCATTTCTGGTTGGTAGCCAGGCAAACCACACTTGCTATAGCTTCCAGCCCAACAGTCCTGCTTCTTCCTAAGTTTGTCGAGAGGCACAGACCCCTGTCACCCTGGAAACACCTGAATGGCAGGGTGGGCAAGTCCATCCACTCCTGCCTGTCATAGGCAGATGGGCCACATTCACTAGGGCTTCTAGCCCAGTGGTTCCACTTCCGCTTGAACTCTGCTGGAAGGTGTAACTCTGTGTTTCCCCAGGAAGCACAGGGGCAGCAGATTAGGACTGACCTGGCAAGGATACAGCTTGTCTGCCAGCTGTGGGCCCTGACTGAGGGAGCCCTATGGACCAGAACACCCAACAAAAGAAACACAGGCATGGAGAAAGTGATCACAAGGAGCACCCCAAAGACCCAGGAGTAGACTAGAATCAGAGTCCATCAATCAAAACCATCTTGTGCTGTAATCAAACCTCCAAGTTCATCAAAGAAGAAAATAGCAAAACAATCTATCCAAAGCACAGCAACCTCAAAGACCAAAGGAACATGAGCCCACACAAATGAGAAAGACCCAGCAGAAGAACTCTGGTAACTCAAAAAGTGTGTCTTCTTATCTCTAAACAGTCACACTAGTTCCTCAACAATGATTCTTAGCCAAGCCAAAACAGCTGAAACATCAGAAACATAATTCAGAATACGGATAGGAACAAAGATCATCAACATACAGGAGACAGTCAAAACCCAATCCAAGAGACCTAATGATTACGATAAAACAATACAAGAGCTCGTAGACAAAGTGGCCATTATAAGAAAGAAAGAAATTGAATTGCTAGAGCTGAAAAACACTCTACAATAATTTCACAGTGAAATTGCAATATTACCAGCAGAATTGATCACATGAGAAAACAGTCTCAGAGCTTGAAGACTGGCTTTCCAAAATAACTCATTCATATAAAAATAAAGAAAATAAAAAAAGAAGAATCAACAAAACCTTCAAGAAATATAGGATTATGTAAAGAAACCAAATTTATGACTCATTGACATCTCTGAAAGAGAAAGAGAGAAACCAAGCAACTTGGCAAACGTATTTCAGGATATCATTCATGAAAATGTCCCCAAACGCTAGAGAGGACAGCATTCAAATTTATAAAATGCAGAGAACCCCTGCGAAATACTACACAGGAAGACCATCCTCAAGACGCATAATCATAAGATTCTCCAAAGTCGAAATGAAGAAGAAAAAAACAGAAGGGGCAGGTCAACTACAAAGGGAATCTTATCAGGCTAACAGCAAACCTGTTAGCAGAAACATTACAAGCCAGAAGAGATTGGGGCGGGGGGCAACATTTAGCTTTCTTAAAGAAAATAATTTTGAATAATTTTGAACCAATAATTTCATATCCAGCCAAGCGAAACTTCATAAGCAAAGGGGAAATAAGATCCTTTTCAGAGAAGCAAGTGCTAAAGGAATTCATTACCACCAGACTTACCTTGCAAGAGGTCCTGAAGGGAGTACTAAATATGGAAAGGAAAGATCATTACCAGTTACTACAAAAATACATGTAAATACATAGATCAATGACACCATAAAGCAGCCACACAACGAAGTCTGCATAATAAACAGCTAACAATATGATGACGGGATCAAATCTACTACTAACCTCAAATGTAAATGGTCTAAATGCCCCAATGAAAAGGCACAGAGTGGTACATTGAATAAAGATGCCCAGCCCAATGGTATGCTATCTTCAAGAAACAAGTCTCACATGCAAATACACACATAGGCTCAAAGTAAAGGGATAGAGAAAAAAAATCTATGAAGCAAATGAAATACATAAAAAGGCAGGGATTTCTGTTCTATTTTCAGACAAAACAATCTTTAAACCAACAAAGATCAAAAAAGGCAAAGAAGTGTATTGCACATTGGTAAAAGACTCAATTCAATAAGAGGACCTAGGAAGAGGTCATACAATAATAGTGGGAGAAAATAACACCTCACTGACAGTATTAGATGACAATCATGGAAGAAAACTGACAAAGATATTCAGGACCTGAACTCAATAGTTGATCAATGGACCTAACAGACATCTACAGACCTCTCCACCCCAAAACAATAGAATATACATTCTTCTCATCTGTACATGGCACATACTATAAAATTGACCACACAGTTAGGCATAAAACAATACCCAGCAAATTCCGAAAAATGAAATCATACCAACCACATTCTTGGATCACAGTACAATAAAAATAGAAATCGATGTGATGAAAATTGCCCCAAACCACACAATTACATAGAAATTAAACAGCCTGCTCCTGAATGATTCCTGGGTAAATAATGAAAGTAAGACAGAAATCCATGAATTCATTAAAGCTAATGTGAACAAACATACACCGTAACAGAATATCTGGGACACTGCCAAAACAGTGTTAAGAGGGGGGTTTATAGCTCTAAACACCCACATCAAAAAGTTAGAAAGATTTGAAATTAACAACATAACATTACAATTGGAGGAACTAGAGAAACAAGAGCAAACCAGCCCCAAAGCTAGCAGAAGACAAAAAAACCAAAACCAGGGCCTAACTAAAGGCAATTGAGACATGCAAAACCATACAAAAGATTAGTGGTCTATCTATATGATTATATGTATTATATTATATTAACAGATTCAATGCTATTTATATAAAACTATTTATATGAAACTACAATGACATTCTTCACAGAATTAGAATAAAACTATTTTAAAACTTACATGAAACCAAAAAAACAGCCCACATAGTGAAAGCAATCCTGAGCAAAAAGAACAAAGCTAGAACTAGAAATACCATTTGACCCAGCCATCCCATTACTGGGGATATACCCAAAGGATCATAAGTCGTGCTGCTGTAAGGTCACATGCACATGTATGTTTATTGCAGCACTATTCACAATGGCAAAGACTTGGAATCAACCAGTATATACATCAGTGGCAGACTGGATTAAGAAAATGTGGCACATATACACCATGGAATACTATGCAGCCATGAAAAAAGGATGAGTTCATGTCCTTTGTACGGACATGGATGCAGCTGGAAACCATCATTCTCGGCAAACTATCGCAAGAACAGAAAACCAAATACCGCATGTTCTCACTCATAGGTGGGAATTGAACAATGAGATCACTTGGACACAGGAAGGGGAACATCACACACCGGGTCCTATTGTGGGGAGGCGGGAGAGGGGAGGGACAGCATTAGGAGATATACCTAATGTAAATGACGAGTTAATGGGTGCAGCACACCAACATGGCTCATGTATACATATGTAACAAACCTGCACGTTGTGCCCATGTACCCTAGAACTTAAAGTATAATAACAAACAAAAAAAAGAATTCAAAAAAAACAAAAACAAACAAACAAAAAAAAACAAAGCTGAAGGCATCACATACCTGCCTTCAAATTATACTCCAAGGTTACAGTAACCAGAACAGCATGGTGCTGGTAAAAGAACTGACACAACGACCAATGGAACAGGATTCAGAGCCCAGAAATAATGCTACACACCTACAACCATCTGATATGTGAAGAAAACAAACCATGGAGAAAGGACTCTTATTCAACAAATGTGTGTAGGATAACTGGCTAGCCATATGCAGAATATTGAAACTGGACTTCTTCCTTACATCACACACAAAAATCAACTCAAAATGGGTTAAAGACTTAAATGTAAAACCTAGAACTGTAAAATCTCTGAAGATAATCTAGGAAATACCACCCTGGACATAGGAACTAGCAAATCTTTCCCAATAACAACACCAAAAGCAACTGCAACAAAAACAAAACTCGACAAATAGGACCCATTTAAACTTAAGATCTTCTGCACAGCAAGAAAACTGCCAAGACAATAAACAGACAACGTGCAGAATGGGAGAAAATATTTGCAAAATATACATTTGATAAAGGTCTAATACCCAGAATCTAAAGAATTTTGTTTTACATGCAAAAAACAAATAACTCCATTAAAGAGTAGGCAAAGGACATGAACAGACAGTTTTCAAAAGTTTGCCAACAAACATGAAAAAATGCTTAACATCACTAATCATTAGATAAATGCCAGTCAAAACCACAATAAGATACCATCACACAGCAGTCAGAATGGCCATTGTTAAAAAGTCAAAAAATAACGGATGCTGGCAAGGCTGCAAAGGAAAGTAAATAGTTGGTGGGAATGTCAATTAGTTCAGCCATTGTGGAAAGCAATTTGGAGATTTCTCAAAGAACTTGAAACAGAATTTCCATTTGACCCAGCAATCCTATTATTGGGTATGTACCCAAAGGAATATAAATTCTTCTACCATAAAGACACATGCACACATATGTTCATTGCAGCACTACTCACAATAGCAAAGACATAGCATCGACCTATATGTCTATCAGTGGTCAGTGGTAGGCTGGATTTTTAAAAATGCGCTACATATATACAATGGAATACAATGAAGCCATAAAAATGAATGAGATCATATCCTTTGCAGAAACATTGATGGAGTTGGACATCCATTATCCTAAGCAAACTAACACTGCAACAGAAAACCAAATACTGCATTTTCTCACTTTTAAGTGGGAGCTAAACTTTGAGTACACATGGACACAAATAAAAAAACAACAGATACTGGGGCCAACTTGAGGATGGAGGGTGGAGGAGGATGAGGATCCAAAAACTACTTAATAGGTACTATGCTTATTAGTGATGGGTGACAAAGTAATCTGTACACCAACCCCCACAACATGCAATTTACCTATATAATAAACCTGCACATGTATTCCTGAACCAAAAATAAAAGTTAAAAAAAAGGTAGCCTGAGATAAAATGATTACAACGTATATGATACACAAGGGCTAATATCCATAAAGCAAGAAAAGCACCAAAAACACCATTTTGATTATTAATGGAATTGAACAGCTTTTGTTTTCTTTCTAATCAAACTGTTTAATCAGCTGTTTATATTATGGAGCAGAATGTGAAATTTAAGTGCATTTTTAAAAAGTTTTACTTTACGTTCCCAGGATACAAGAGCAGAACGTGTAGGTTTGTTGCATAAGTATACTTGTGCCGTGGTGGTTTGCTGCACCTATCAACCTGTCATCTAGGTTTTAAGCCCCACATGCATTAGCTATTTGTCCTAATGCTCTCCCTTCCTTCACCCCCCAAACCCCTCCTGGTGCTAGTGTGTGTTGTTCCCCTTCCTGTGTCCATGTGTTCTCATTGTTGAACAGCTATTCTATGTGAACTGAACATTTCTAACTTTTCTGTGAATCACCTATTTATATTTCCTTTGCACATTTTCCATGGGGCTGGATGTTTTTCTTATTGATTTACAAGAATTCTTTATGTTTGGGATATCACTCTTACTGTGTTACATGACTTTTTCATTATTTTTTAAACTTGTTTCAAAATCTAAATTAATTGTTTAAAAACCAACTGGTATACAAGAAAGGCTGTGAAGCATAAAGTTGAATATTTATGAGAGTTGTACATTATAGTGTGATTTTATGATGCATTTCACTTATTTTTATAGTCTTAGCTACTATTTAGGTTATTACCACCTTTTATTAGCCTTCTGTATAAAGAAAAACAAAACTCCAACATATAAATACATACTTTTGGTGGATATTTAAAAAAATTGATCTTTAAGGTGTTATTTTGATATTGTAATACAAAATAAAGAAATGAGAAATACTTGTCAACTATTTATCATTAATTTCTTATTTATTTATTTATTCGTATTTCCAAAATCCAAGACCAACAGCAGTAGATAATTAGATGTTCTTTTAGTTTTATTCTTCAAGGCTTCTAAAATAGTAAGTTAATTTAACTGACAATTATTTTTAAAAGTTGAAAAGTTGAAAACATCACCTAGTGCCGCAACAAGTCCACAATATGTGATTCACCAGTTTTCTTTCAGATTGTTTTCTTAGATTGAGAAATTTAACCAATTTCGAAACCATTGAGAAACAAGCAGAGCCAGCAAAATTGGCAAAGCCTGAATTATGGGAGGATTAAATAAAATGATGTATACAGATCAGTTATGCAATGCATGAAGCATACTGAAAATTCAAAAATGTTACATGATAAAGTGAAAATAATTCATCAGTTATTCACAGTTATCTTGTGAGGTATAGCTATTACTGCCTCCCTGTTCTACAGGAGAGAACATGGAGGCATAAAAAGACTAAGCAATTTTTTGAATATCCCACAGCTAATAAGTTGCAGAACTTGTGTTCGTAACTACCGTCATATTTCCTCTCCAATGCTGCACTGAAATGGAAGTATAAAATTTTGTATAAAAACCAAAACCTGAAAAGGGGGATTAAATATTTACCAGTGAGCAGTAGGCGAGAAAGATTAGGAAACAATTCCATAGTGCGTGAACAACAAACTAATTATTTCAATCCATTTAATTTCCTCCACAGATTCTGCTTTTATATGGCATAATGTAGGTTTTCATGAATATCCTATAATTCCATAGAATAAATTAACAGATTATAGTTTGGACTTTTTTTTTGGGAGGGGGAGCCTGGGCTCTTGTTGCCCAAGCTGGGGTGCAATGGTGTGATCTCGGCTCACCGCATCCTCCATCTCCCGGGTTCAAGAGGTTCTCCTGCCTCAACATTCCCAGTAGCTGGGATTACAGGCATGCACCACCATGCCCAGCTAATTTTGTATTTTTAGTAGAGATGGAGTTTCTCTATGCTGGTTAGGCTGGTCTTGAACTCCTGACCTCAGGTGATCTGCCCACCTCGGCCTCCCAAAGGGCTGGGCTTTTTTTGTAAAGTTGATCATACTCTAAAACAGCCAGAATCACAGCCACTGTCCACATGTGGTTATGAACGTTTCAAAGCAATTAATTAAAGTAAATGTTTACCTCCTCAGTCCCACTAGCCATATTTTTAGCATTCAATAGCTTTGTGTGGCACCACTCTGGACACTGGAGTTTACAACTTTCATAGCATTGCAGCAAGATCTGACAGAAATTGCTAGTGTAGGAGTATATACTTTATTCATCTAATTGATGAAACAAACAGACCCAGTTTCATATTCCGTTGTTCTAAAATGTAGATGCAGACATAGCACTTGCTGTGTAATCGTTACTCAGCGAGTGTAATGGTTTACAGAAGTGACAGATTCTATAGTCACAGTGTCTTGAAGCCTTTTTTTTTTTTAATAAAAAAAAGACTTTATTTTTTAAAGCAGTTTTAGGTTCACAGAAAAATTGAG
Source organism: Macaca thibetana thibetana (assembly GCF_024542745.1). NCBI lineage: Eukaryota > Metazoa > Chordata > Mammalia > Primates > Cercopithecidae > Macaca > Macaca thibetana. Next base: position 16,135,719 of record NC_065595.1, on the reverse strand, counting down.
CAGAAGGTGCATGCATAGCCTCTCCCATTATTAACGTGCCCACCAGAGTGGTGGGCGACAGCTTAGTTGTTTCCAACTTGGGCAATTATGAATAAAGCTGCTATGAATATTTGCATGCAGGTTTTTCCCCACACTTTTGGGTAAATGCCAAGGGTCATGATTGCTGAATCATACTTTTAGTTTTATAAGAAACTGCCAGACTGTCTTCCAAAGTTACTGTGCAATATTGCATTCCCACCAGCAATGAATGAGAGTTCCTGTTGCTCCACGTTTTTGCCAGCATTTAGTGTTGTCAGTGTGTTTTCACTTTCACCTAGCTCAAAATGTTTTTAGTGTCTTTTGGGATTTCTGTTTTGATGCATGTGTTATTTAAAAGTGTACTGTTTAATCTCCAAGTACCTTTGAATTGTTCAGCCATCTTTCTCTTATTGATTTCTAGATTAATTCCATTGCACTCTGAAAGCAGACATCAAAATGCTGTTTATTATTTTAAATATGCTAAGATGTGTTTTGTGGCCCAGAATGTGGTCTATTTTGGTGAATGTTGCATGTAAGCTTGGGAAGAATGTGTAATCTGCTCTTCTTGGATAAAGTAGTCAGTGCCAATTATATCCATCTCTTTGTTGACTGTTGTTGAGTTCAACTATGTTTTTACACATTTTCTGCTTTCTAGATCTATCCACTACCGATAGAGGGATGTTGAAGTCTCCAATTATAATAGTGGATTCATCTATTTCTCCTTTCGGTTCCATTTGTTTTTGCCTTATGTATCTTGATGCTTCTCTATTTGGTGCTTACATGTTAAGGATTGTTATGTCATCTTGGAGATTTCTCAGTGCCTTTTATTATCTCACTGATGCATTGCCACTCTCTTGAAAGATGCAGCAGTTGATGAAAATTATTTGATATGCAGATCACTGTATTACTTAGTTTATAAGCTAAGATTAGGAATAGCTGAAAAGAATTTGGACTTTAGGTTAATTTCTCACACTTGTTTGGAATTTATATATGGTAAATAATAAAATTATTGATTTTCTGAGGTGTCACAATGAAGAAGTAAGTTGTTGGTGTTAATTATCTTGTTAGCTGTGATATTATGTTGCTCAGTTTTTCCTAGTGTTTTACAGATTCCTGTGGCAAATTCTACCAAGCAAAGCTAAAGCAGCTTGATTTCCTGAATGATACAGAGAAGTCCAGAACACACATAAATAACTGGATTGCTGAAAAAACTGAAGGTGAAAACATATTGGTATTTTATTTCAATAATATTTCAAACAGTCTTACAGTCAGTTTCTTCATAAAACTGTCACATATGACAAGGAGTGCTTTTTTTCTCTAAATAACTATGCAAACTTTAAAAACTTGCTTCTGAAATATTGCCAGAGTGTAGACCTTTTCTCTAGCTTTATCCCTGCTCTTATCATCTATCTGTGATATCTCTCAATATGCAGTACATCTCTTCTAGAAGAACCTACACATTTTTGTTGTTAATATTAGATAGGGTTCTGTTCACACATAGCATTAACATTTGAATTTAAAGGCCTCCCTCTCTGGTATTGCCTATGCGCTATGGTTTATCTATGTAATGTGGCAGGATGCTTGGCCATGTCTTTTGTTTTCTTTTCTTTTTCCTTTTCTTTTCTTTCCTTTCTTTTCTTTTCTTTCTTTCTTTTTTCTTTCTTTCCTTCTTTTTTTTTTTTTTGAGACAGTCTTGCTCTGTTGCCCAAGCTAGAGTAAAGTGGCACAATCTCAGCTCACTGCAACCTCCACCTGTTGAGTTCAAGCAGTTCTCCTGTCTTAGCCTCCAGAGTAGCTAGGATAGCTGGGACTACAGGCACCTGCCACCATGCCCAGCTAATTTTTGTATTTTTAGAAGAGGCAGGGTTTCACCATGTTGGCCAGGCTGGTCTTGAACTCCTGACCTCAAACGATCCACCCATCTCGGCCTCCCAAAGTGCTGGGATTGCAGGCGTGAGCCACAGCATCCAGCCAGCGATGCCCTTTTTAGGCTTTAGTTCTTAAACTGTTCTTACGCTTGCTACAACTGCTCACGTTTTTGCCAGTCTTTTATGTTTATTTCTTTAAACCACAGGCACCAATCATTCCTTGCTATATATTATCAGGTCATCCTCTTCCCATTAATATCTACCTGTTTATTTTTATTACAAGAGCTCTATTTCAAGTTTTTGTTGCAGTGTTGTTACTATGGTCATTGTGAGGATAAGCATCCCTTTACATGGTTATATTTTAGGACACCATGAACTACCTTCATGCATACTTGCTTTCTCAAACAGATGACATAATCTGAATATCCCTCCTGATAAAATCATCAGGGAATACTTTTAGCTAAATGGTTCTTTAATTCTTCTTAACAGGCAAAATTACAGAGATGCTCTCTCCAGATTCAGTTGATTCATTGACTAAGCTGATTCTCGTGAATGCCATCTACTTCAAAGGAAACTGGGAAAGTCAGTTTGTGAAAGAGATGACCAGGGAAATGCCTTTTAAAATTAGCAAGGTGAATATTTTTCAATTTCGGTGGTGATTCTTGGGAACAGTCTCCGTCTTCACGTTGGCTTTAAAACTTGACTCTTGGTAGCTTTGACATGACCCTTTGGTAGTCCAGCAGCAGGACTCCCCTCCAAACCTAGGGGCCTTTCTCCTACCCTTCATCTCCTTTTTGTGTCTCATCAACAGTGGCTACATACTCCCAGCCTTCTGGTCCAGCTCCCTATCTCATCTGTATTCACATCTATACCACAAATCTGAGTCTATAGCCCTTGGCTTCCCAAAACTTGTGAGATAAAGTTCAAAGAGTGGTATGATGTGTGAGGCTCTTGGATCTCGCATATTTCTGTATCTTCATTTCTCAACAGTACCTATATGCGCCTTTCTTTCTTTCATTGTTCCTTCTGGAAAGCCTCTCTGACAGTGCACCTCCCTGAGCTGTCTCTTCCTCCAAGCCGTCACAGCAATCCCTCCCGCTCCGTGGTGGCATTGCAGTGGTTGAATCCGGTGTCCCTTTTCCCACTGTGTTTGTTGCCATTTGAGTGCAGAGACTGCTACCTTACCAGTACCTTGTGCTCAACAAGTACTGAACCAATGAATTACGTTCAGTCTTCTGTTGATAATAAAGATGAATAAGCACAAATTTTAACCTAAAAACTAGGTGAGCAAAAACACTTACACAGGACAGACATAGAGTTTAGCTACCTCCAACTTGGAATACATGATTTGCAAAAGGCCCTTTATCTTTCTCTAAATCTGGTTTATTCTTTCTTTTGTTTAACTCTAGAGATTTCAGGATATTTTCAAAAGTAGACAGAATAGATTAAGTTAATTATTAATCACTAGGTAAATCTTCTGTGCCCACCTGAGCCTGATTGAGTCTTTGGTTTCTCAAGGAATGTATGTTCTTTCTGGCTTTGTTTTAAAATGAACTGTTCCATTTTCCCCTGGAAAACTATTTCTGTCCTTAAATTTTTTTTTTTTTTTTTTTTTTTTTTTGAGATGGAGTCTCACTCTGTGGCCCAGGCTGGAGTGCAATGGTGTGAACTCGGCTACTGCAAGCTCTGCCTCTGGGTTCATGCCATTCTCCTGCCTCAGCCTCCCAAGTAGCTGGGACTACAGGCGCCCGCCACCACGCCCAGCTAATTTTTTTTTGTATCTTTTAGTAGAGACGGGGTTTCACCATGTTAGCCAGGATGGTCTCGATCTCCTGACCTCAAGATCTGCCTGCCTCGGCCTCCCAAAGTGCTGGGATTACAGGCGTGAGCCACCACGCCTGGCCTCTGTCCTTGAATTTTTTTAAACAAAATTTGTGTTAGGATTTCGTTAAACTGCAATTGACAGAAAACTCAACGCCAAGGTTTAAACTCTTGATATTCTTCCTCCACAATAGGAATTCTGGAGGTGGGCAGAGGCCAAGGCTGATGTGGGATGTAAGTGAAAGTTTCAGGGAATCACTCTCTCTTCTGCTCTGCCTTCATTACTTCCATGACTTACTTCCTCATGGTCACAAGCTGGTTCAGACATTAGATACACGATCCAGGCAAGAGAAAGCAGCAAGAACAGAGGAAGAAGAGTAAATCTTGTCTTTCTAAGGTTCTGCCATTTTTCTCATGAAGGAAAACTTTTTTTATCTCACAGGCCAGAATTATTTTATGCTATAAGGAGATGAAGAATTCTGTTTTGCTTTCTAGTCTTCACACACACACACACACACACACGCCAAAAAAAAAAAACAAGTTGCAATTAATGTTAAGTGTACCAACCTATGTACTTTCTCAAAGGGTGAAGATTTTGAGATGATATACATTTTCATTTTAATTCTTTAATTACAAAATAAAATAAAACTTACCTATACAATTGCAAATTTAGTGAATCATTGAGTTACCACAAATGACCAAGATTGGATCCTTTCATATCACAAGACTAGAGGTATTGAGATCTGAAAGTGGGGAGAGGAATTTTCCTAGACCAGTGGTTGGCAAACTATGCCCAATGGCCAGGTCTAGTCCATCACTTATTTTTATAAATAAAGTTTTATTGAAATACAGCTTTGTTCATATGCTAAAATACTGTCTATAGGTGCTTTCATTTGACAACAGCAGAGTTAAGTACCATTGAGTGTCCCTAACTTGAAAATCCAAAATCTGAAATGCTCCAAACATCTGAAACTTTTTGACCACCAACATGATGCTCAAAGAAAGTGGCCACTGAAGCATTGTGGATTATAGATTTTTTTTTTTATATATACTTTAAGTTATAGGGTATATGTGCACAACATGCAGGTTTGTTACATATGTATACATGTGTCATGTTGGTGTGCTGCACCCTTTAACTCATCATTTACATTAGGTATATCTCCTAATGCTATCCCTGCTAATGCTATCCCTCCCCTCTGATTTTAAGACTAAAGATGCTCGGGACAGTCTCAGTGGTTCACACCTGTAATTCCAGCACTTTGGGAGGCAGAGGCAGGTGGATCACGAAGTCAGGAGATCGACACCATCCTGGCTAACATGGTGAAACCCCATCTCTACTAAAAATACAAAAAATTAGCTGGGCATGGTGGGGCACACCTGTAGTCCCAGCTACTTGGGAGGCTGAGGCAGGGGAATCGCTTGGACCTGGGAGGTGGAGGTTGCAGTGAACCGAGATTGCACCACTGCACTCCAGCCTGGGTGACAGAGCGAGACTCTGTCACACACACACACAAAAAAGATTAAGGATGCCCAACCAGTAGGTATAATACAAATATTTCAAAATCTGAAAAAAATCCAAAATCTGAAACGCTTCTGGCCCCATACATTTCAGATAAGGGATACTCACTCAGCAATTGAGCAGAATTATTGTGTAGAATATAATCATGGTCCTCGAATCATTCTTACTGTGTGAGGATGCATTAGCAACAGATGTGGTGTTCTTCTAGTAAGTTGTGTTAATTTTTCTTTTTTTTTCAGTATTTTTGTTGTTAAGTTTGTTTCTTCATTTATTTAACGAACAGTGATTGAGTGCTCACTATATGTCATGTATTGTGCTAGGTACTATTCCAGCCATGTTCAAAATCTGCAAAGTGTCCCTCTCCTCATGGAGCTTACATGTTCGTCGGGGAGAAAGACAGTAAACATATATTAAAAAGCAGTGCTATGGAGACAGGTACAAAGAAAAGGTGATAGAAAGTTGAGGTGGGGCAACACAACTTCCGGTAGGGGTCTCAAGGAATCCCTCACTGAAGGAGGTGGTATTTGAGACAAGGACAGAAGGAGGTGAGGCCATATGTGTTACAGGTTCTGGGGGAATGAGTTCAGTGGGCAGAGTTAAGATAGTTTGTCCATGGATCCGTGAAGCAACCACTCTGAGTGTAGCAGACAAGCAAAGGGAGTGCAGTAAGAGGTGAGATCAGAGAGGCAGTGGAGGACAAGCTCCTGACATGATTTGCCAGTTTTTTCAAAGACTTCAGCTTTCACTCTGAGTCAGGAGGGTTTTCAGTTGAGGAGTGATGTGACTTATGTCTTAACAGGGTCTCTCGGCCTCCTGTGTTGAGAATAATCACAGGGAGGATAAGGGCAGAAATAAGGCAATCACTTACGAGTTTATTGCACCATCCAGGACTAGGATGATAGCAGCGGAGGTAGGACGCACAGGTTAGATTTTGGTTACGTTGTAAAAATGGAGCTGATATAATTTGCCAAGGGTCAGATATGTGTTGTGAGAGAAAGATGGGAGTCAACATTCATTCCAGGGTATCCGACAACTGGAAAGATGGTGTCCCCCTCAACTGAGATGGGACAGAAAACAGATGGAGCAGATTGGGAAGGGGTTGTGAGGAGCCCAGTGTTACAAGTTAGACTGGAGGTTGGTTTTATATGTTCAGATGCTGATGTTGAGTAGGGCAGTGAAATTTATGAATTTGGACTACTGAGGTGAGCTCCAGGCCAGAGGTGCAGATTTGGGTTTTATATTTAAATTCATAAGACTAAATGAAATGATAAGGGTGAAAAGAAATCGTTTTCCTCTATATTCGCAAGTTCTTTGGCTGGGACCTTGTAGAGTGACAAAAGAGAATTAACAAGAGAAAAACGAACAGAAATTTATTAACTTGTGCATCACACACGTACATGGGAAAACTCAGTGATAAGTAATTTGAAGAAGTCATTAGAATTTGTGGTGTTTTTACCCAACTTAGTAGGAGAAAGGGAGGGGAACAAAGGGCACTTGGGAAAAACAAATGCCTTTTGTGGAAAGATAAATGGATCCTTTTGGAGCAGAATCGATGGCAGAGGTAATAGGCTTGTGACAATGTCTGGCTGGGTGTGTGCAGACTTTTCATCTCTAAGAAAATTAGAATTGTTACCAAGGAAGAGAATAATGAAAATTGAGTTTTTTCGGGGACATTCTGCTTTTAGGCAGATAGGCTATTTCAGGAACTCTAATGTCTTCAGTTCAAAATATTCTTAAACCAAGGTGGTATATTTCAGAGTGGCATATCCTAATCTGCTTCAAGATCACCAACAGAAAGCAAGGTAAGGATTGAGGCCTGGGTAGCCCAGTGTTTGGAGACTGAGGTAATGACCATGAACCAGTAAAGGAAGGGTCTAATACGGGTTTCTAGAGACCAAAGAAAGAAAGCATTTGTAGGGGCAGAAAGTGACCAGCTCTGTTGATTATGCTCAATATTCAACTCTTGTGCTTCAACTTAATGTGTATCTGTTTCCTTTCTAGAACAAAGAAAAACCTGTGCAAATGATGTTTAAGGAATCCATCTTTAAAATGACCTATGTAAGGAAAATATCCAGCCAAATTCTAGTGCTTCCCTATGTTGGAAAGGAACTGAATATGATCATTTTGCTTCCCAATGAAAACACTGATTTGAAAATGGTAATGAGTGTTCAAAGTATGCATTTTATCATAGTAAAGGCTCTCACAAGTCTTTTAGGAAAAAAACTTTGAAAATTTGCTTTTACCAGTGTTTCCCTGACATATTTGGCCACATGCCCTTTTCTGTTTTCATGATTACATCCAGTGGGGTGATGTTCTAAGTGTTGAACACAATTTAGAAAATACTCTTATCCTAGAATGGGCTCGGGTTGGGGGTCAACTCTGAACTCTGAACCAGGTCAGAGTTCAATGTCCTTCTTTACAATTTAGAAATCTGTACTCTTTCAGGCTGTTTATTCCTATGGAAAATGGTGGCAGTACCTCCCTATGAGGGATGTCATAGGATGGAAGACATAGTATATATAATGCATTTGTTTCGATGCACAGAGTGTGCCATTGACTAATATTAGTAGTCTTCTCCACAACCTTGCCCCATAGTTGTAAGTTTGCTCTTTAGAAAGCAGTCATGTGGGGGAACAGCTGCTGTGACTCCGTGCATCATTTGAGGATCTTGTTAGAAAGAAGATTCTGATTTAGTAAGACTGGAATGGAGGAGCCTGAGAATCTGCATTTCCACCAAGCTCCTCGGCGATGCTGAGGCTGCTAGCCCATGGACCACACTGAATAGCAAGGTTGTAGAGAGTCAATGAAAAATTTAGCTGGAGAGTAATTTGAGTTTCCAGAAAGCTAATCCTTTTGCCTTCAATGGATGAGTTGGAAGTATCGATAATAGAGATAGGTCAGAAGGGATGTTGCTATGCCTTTCAAGCAAGACATGACAAAGGCCTGAATGAAGGTAGTGGCAGCAGAGATGAAGTAAGGGCCAGATGAGAGAGAGATTTGGAAATTTAAATTAACAGAAAATGATGATGGATTCATTGGAAGAAAGTTTAGATGGAAGAAAAGGCAAGTCTGAGATATCCTACCTCAACATGCTGCTGTTAAGCTACAACACCAAACTTTGTAAGAACAGCTGTTCTTATACGAATGCAGCCAAACTGTAAGATTCTGCCTCAGGGAAATGGTTTGACTAAGTTTCTGGAAATGAAGAGTCAAAGCACAGAAATATAAAATCAATTCATATTTGAATGGTTTAGCATTACTGTGCTGTCATCCAGATGTGTGCAGTCCAATATGGTAGCCACTAGCCACCTGTAACTATTTACATTTTCATTAGTTAAAATTAAATAACATTTTAAAAATCAAGGCTTCCTTTATACTACACACACTTCTAGTGCTCCATAGCCATATTTGGCTCATGGCTATCACATTTGGTAGCATGGCCATACATCGTTAACATCATAGCAGAAAACTGTATTGGGTAACACTGATCTAGACCCTAAAACATCCAACACTCTTCTTCTAGGTGGAGAAAAAACTTTCTTATGAGAGATTCATAGAATGGACAAACCCAGACAACATGCATGAACGAGAGATGGAAGTTTTCCTTCCTAGATTTAAACTAGAGGAAACTTACAACATGGAGGACGTCCTTCGCAGTATGGGCATGGTCGATGCCTTTGAACAGGACAGGGCAGACTTCTCAGGAATGTCATCTAAGAAGGATCTGTACTTGTCCAAGGTCATGCACAAGTCCTTTGTGGAGGTCAATGAGGAAGGTACAGAAGCAGCAGCAGCTACCACCGAAGAAATAGTTTTATGTTGTGCCAGTTACTCCCTCAGGTTCTGTGCAGACCATCCCTTCCTTTTCTTCATCCAGCACAGCAAAACCAATGGTATTCTCTTCTGTGGCCGGTTTTCGTCTCCATAAGGACATAGGTAGTCATTGGATATAGTCCTTCTCTTTTCTCTTAGTGACCTACATTTCCTCCACTCTTTATAGTGTGCCTGTGACCCAAAGTGACTTTATAATTGCAGCAGTCAAAAATGAGATGTTAGGAATCTAATTTTGAAATTTCTTGTTGAGAACCCTTATGTGTGTGTTTGCATGTTAAATGTTTTCTAGGGTCTGAACTTGTCTCCAAGGATTTTGTGGTCACTTTGCAGGTGGTATCAATGACCACTTAGTCAAACCCCTCTGCTTGAAATGAGGTGTAACCCTCTCCCCACTGCCCACATCAACATATTCCAACTGTCAGAGTTATCTGCTATCTCTTCACTTTGTATATGGTGCCACCCTCACAGAATGCTATCCTTCTGTTTTCCCAAACACAAGAAGATACATGTTATTTTCTGTCTTCTCTGTTCAATAGTATTGACAAATGTGGGCCCATTTTTAATGGAACAATAGAAAGTGAAATGGAGACTGGGGAGGAAGTATGGTGAGCAGGACTCAGCAATTCTCAGAAGTGGCCCAGCAGGGTGGCTCACACCTGTAACCAGCACTTTGGGAGGCCAAGATGGGTGGATCATTTGAGGCCAGGAGTTTGAGACCAGCCCGGCCAACATGGTGAAACCCGGTCTCTACTAAAAATACAAAAATTAGCTGGGCATGGTGGTGCACGCCTATAGTCCCAGCTACTTGGGAGGCTAAGGCAGGAGAATCACTTGAACCTGGCAGGTGGAGGTTGCAGTGAGCTGAGATAGTGCCACTGCGCTACCTGGGTGAGATAGCGAGACTCTGTCAAAAAAAAAAAAAAAAAAAAAAAAGGAAGGAAGGAAGGGAGGGAGGGAGGGAGGGAGGGAGGGAGGGAAAGAAATTTTCAGAAGCGACTTCTATTCCAGCTCTTCAGAAGCTGGCACAGAGGGTGAGAGAGCAGTTAACTGAGACCAGTGAGAATTCAGTCCAATTTCCCGGGTGTTTCTGTTTTAATCATAGTTTGCATTCACAGGGATCAGTGGGTCACAAGCCTATTCAAATGTACAACTATCCACTTTCTCTGAAAATTTACACTTGCTATCAGGAGGCAGAGATGATTATATATGTTCTGTTCACAGTAATGTAGTCTGAGACAGCTTCACGGGTAAACATCACATGTCGTTCTATATTTGAAATATTTTTTGAAAAGGACGTTAAGCTTTCTGTGGCCATTTGTGTTACAGGCTTGAAATGCAACTGCTGTGATCAGTGATAAGGGAACACACTGATGATTTAGATTGAATAGGGAGGGTTATATTGTTTTCTAGGGCACAGCTAAAAAGACTTATTCCATCAACCCCCTTGCAGCCAGAAAGACCCTGAGCCCTCAGAACTTCACTGACACAACCCATATTTTCTTTCCATAACTGGCCCACTTTTCCCTTTGCACCAAAGCCAGCTAGCTAGCTTCAGGGAGAGAATTGGACTGAGGATTATAAGGAAACATCCACGTTGTATGTGGGCTGAGAGAGGAAAGCGGGAGTATCGGAGGTTGCCGGGTTTGCTACTCTCATTCCTCTTCCTCCTCTGCCCAACACTTGGACTTGGAAAGAACTCTGAAAGGTGGGGAATAATCAGCTCATGTGATTCTCCCACTGCAGAGAGACTCTGAGTGTTACAGCCAGGGGCCACAGGGTGGCGCCCTGTTCCTCAGGGAAGCACATGCCTCTTTGCACTGCCTTGCGGATAGTCCAGTCAAGTGCAGTAAGAGGTGGGAGTGGGGAGTGTAAATGGAGTAGTCTCTAACTATCCAAATAGGAAGGTGGTTTTTTTTTTTTTCTCTTTCCTGGCATGAAGATAATCAAATCATTTCAATAGTGAATTATGAAAATGAATGATAATGGTTTTATCTGTTATAGAAATATAACATAATCAGACTTTAGCCATGTAAATCATAAAACATAGAGATAACAATATGCATATTGTTCCTAGAGCATTTTGTAAAATTATGTTTGTCATATTCTCTTTGAAGAGTTATCACTCAATATTTTATTTCTGTCTTGTAAGACCTGACTGCCTTGACATCTATGGGCTTCTCAGGGCCTCAGAGGCCTGGCCACGCAGTCCCCTGCTCTTGTCAGATATGTGCACCCTGTTCACCCACTAAGCAGGAAGCCTCCTTCCCCTTCTGAGTTCCCCTATCGGCCAGTCAGTGCTACCCCACCTGGGTCTCAACCTGGCTCACTGCCCTCCAGCCTGGAAAATTATTCAAACAAGCCTGTCACATCTGGAGGAACCAGGAATCGCCTCTTCCTCTTGTTATTGCAAAGCCTGCCTTCCACAGCCCCTGCTGGTTCACTCTTTTCCCAAATGCAACTCTCCTGTGACCCTGCATGGCATACAGTGACCTCCCTCCTTGGGCTCTTAGCAGATGTGACTAATAAACTGCTGCCAGTTTCATCTGTCCAGTGTCTCATGCTGTGTGTCTGGTTGTCTCCTACTATTTAGTGGGGGAGGTCCCTCCTTCACCAACAAGGTGAATATGAGATGATCAAAACAACTACAGCGAAAGGTCCAGCCTCCCAAATAATAACTCCATGTCTTTTGTGAACTTGCACTAAGACATTTCCTTTACACTATGTAGTGTTTCTTGTAAGGATCCACAAAGTGAGTTCCATTTAGAATTGAATTCTAGGGGAAAAAGTTGATCTCACCTCTTCAGAGATGTTTACTGAATACCTTCTTTGCATTGGACATTTTACATCGATTATTTAATCCTCGGGGATAATAAACCCATGAGGAATCTGAGACTCAGAAGTAACTCGAACAAGTTCTTGTAGCTGGCAATGAGGTAGAATGTGGATCCAATGTCTGGTAATGCCAAAAACCGGAAAATTACTCAAACAAGCCTGGTACCTCCAGAAAAGCCATGGGTAATCTCTTCCTCTTGTTATCATGAAACGTGCCTATATCAGCTCCTACCAGAAGGTCAGCTGTCAGCATAGTGCAGGAAGAGTAGGGACCAGAAACCTGTCTCCCTTTAACATGAAGTCTGATTTCTTTGGCTGTGTTATCCATCTGAAAAGTGGGACTCGGAAACTTCCGGCACCAAAAGCACATCATCCTGGATCCAGGGATGAGCATCCTGGGATACAGACCTAAGGTCAGGTGCATCTGGGTGCTATGAACTCTGGAAGCATTGCTGCCCCCTCCAGGAATCCTGAATGGAGGCCCTGAGAGCCTTCACTCCTCCTATGCATCAATAAATGGGAACTCTAAGGCTCTTGCATCCCTCTTCTCAAAGAGGGCTGCAGGGCCACAACTGCAAAAGAGAGGTCCAAAGCAGGGGATGGTTTAGAGACTGAGAAGATGCAGGCTCTACCCGCATGAGGCACCCCTCAAGAAGCTGATGCACTTCGGCATGTGAAAGATGGCCTTTCCTTTCCTGACCTGAAGCTTCTGTGTTGAAGGAGATGGAGGGGGCAGAGGACTGGAGGGAGGTTTCCAGTCCTGTGGGCTTGCTGCACAAGCTGACGTTAATCTGATACTCACAGGTCATAGCATGGACCATGCACACCTGATTGGCATATCTAGTGGCTGTTGGGGAGTGCAGCATAAAATTCTTCTCCCACCTATACTAGTCTTGAACTCCTGTCCTCGTGATCCACCCGCCTTGGCCTCCCAAAGTGCTGGGATTACAGGCGTGAGCCACCGCGCCAGGCCGGAAGTAGTTTGCTTTCTCTAGCTACTTGTGACCAAGCATACAATGTTTTATCAGTGAATTCCTTACATATTGTCCTTGAAGGATTCTGGAGAGGATCCGGAACAGAGACAGATTCACTAGTTATCATCCCAAATTTAATGACAGGTTTGCCTGATCACTCCATTCATTGCCGTGCCAGGTATCAATTTATTGTTTATCAGCTCTAAATCTACCTTTGCGGACTTTATGGTAGTAAACCTGGATCCTATAACATGAACTTGACTGACGGGCCCAGTGTTTGGCTTTGCCAGTAGAGGGAGCTGGAGAGACACTGTAAGAAGATAGCAGTAGAAACGCACTTTCTGGATTCTGATTTTAGGATTATTCAGTGTAGGCACCCAGCAGCCCACTTGGTCATCTGTAGCCACATTCTCAGGGCATGCTTTCTCCACACAGTGGTCATTTCTGCCTTTGGCCAAGGTGCAACTTCTGGCAATTATTTTCTTATGAGGCATTTGCTTCTACGGACCAGCCACAGCCTGCCCACACCCTCCAGCAAGGGCATATGGCTTCTTATAAGCCAGCTTTGGCCATCTGGCAAGTTTCATAGCCACTGCAGACTGCATGTTCCTGTGGCAACCACACCTTCAAAGAACTCTGAATATCAGCCTTGGGACACTTAGTCACGTTAGTTTGCTCAGGTGGGTATAATAAAATACCATAGTCTGGGTGTGGTGGCTCATGCCTGTAATCCCAGCACTTTGGAAGGCCAAGGTGGGCAGATCACCTGAGGTCAGGAGTTAAGAGACCATCCTGGCCAACATGGTGAAACCCCGTCTCTACTAAAAATACAAAAACGAAAACAAAAACAAAAAAATTAACTGGGCATGGTGACACCTGCCTATAGTCCCAGCTACTCAGGAGGCTGAGCCAGGAGAATCGCTTGAACCCAGGAGACAGAGGTTGCAGTGAACCAAGATCATGCCACTGCACTCCAGCTTGGGCAACAGAGTGAGACACTGTCTCAGAAAATAAAAATAAAAAATAAAAATAAAATACCATAGACTGGGCAGTTTACGCAACTGGCATTTCTCAGAGTTTTGGAGGCTGGGAAGTCCAAGATCAGGTGCTAGGAGATTTGGTTTCTGATGAGGGTTCTATTCCTGGCTTGCAGAAGGCCACCTTCTAGCTATGTTCACATGGCAGGGAGAGCAATTTCTCTCTTCTTCTTCTTTTAATGCCACCAATTCCTTCAAGAGGGCCCAACCCTCCTGACTTTATTTTACCCCAAGCAACTCCCAAAGGTCCTCTCTCCAGATACTATCATCTTAGGGGTTAGGGCTTTTACATAAAAATTTTATGAGGACATAATACAGTCCATAGCATATGTCTTTTCCTAAGTCTTTAGCTCTTTTTCTTTTTTCCACTTACCCCAAGACATGAAGTGACCATTTCTCTTTTGTACCTTCTAAATCTGCTCCCATTACAGTGTTTTTTAAAAAATCTATTACTTAATAATTCTTTATATTCTCTTCAAATCTGTGATGTAGTTTCTGTTTGCAGAGTGAACACTACCTAATATAACTGAATAAACAGCTTTCATACTATTATGAAAGAGTGTGGCAGAAGCTTGAAGTCCACAGTGTGGGTCTACCAAACACATTCTGGCTTGAGGGTATGCAGATATTAGAAAAACTACTCCACTGGCCAGGCGCGGTGGCTCACGCGTGTAATCCCAGCACTTTGGGAGGCTGAGACGGGCAGCTCACTGGGTCAGGAGATCGAAACCATCCTGGCTAACACGGTGAAACCCTGTCTCTACTAAAAAATACAAAAAACTAGCCAGGCGAGGTGGCGGGCGCCTATAGCCCCAGCTACTCGGGAGGCTGAGGCAGGAGAATGGTGTGAACCTGGGAGACGGAGCTTGCAGTGAGCTGAGATCTGGCCACTGCACTCCAGCCTGGGGGACAGAGCGAGACTGTGTCTCAAAAAAAAAAAAAAAAAAAAAAAAAAAAAAAAGAAAAAAAAAGAAAAACTACTCCACTAAAAACTGAAAATTCTGAGATTAATGCTGAACTAGACAGGACACTAGAACAAGTGACATGAACTCACACTATTTCAACAATCAATGGTAACTCTATTGATAAGCTAAAATCTGAGAGGATATCAGGGTATCTCCCATTTAACTTTCCTATCTGCAACACATTCAATCAAAGCACAGAAAGATACATTTAGAAACCAAAGAGACCTTTCTAATTGCCTCCAAACTCTGTTACTTAATACTTCCCCTTAACCTCCTTCAAATTAATGGAGAGACTGACAATTCACTAATGAGGGACTAATGGCAGTTTCCAGGCAATGCCATATCAGGAGACGTTTTTCTTTTATAAGTTCCTTGAAATACAATAGCAGACATATTAATGTAATGCTTTTCACATTAAGGTCCACTGGGTTCTCCATACCCTTGGTCAGCAGATGCTCTACAACATGTATGTTTCATTGCTTACATTTGTCTTGGTAACAATCTAGACACTTTAATATAAGCATTGTCTTAGTCTGTTTTGCATTGCTATACAGGAATACCTGAGGCTGGGTAGTTTATAAAGAAAGGAGGCTTATTTGGCTCATGTTCTGCAGACTATACAAGAGGTACGGCACTGGCATCCCCAGGCTTCTGGAGAGGGCTTTTGTGCTATGTCAAAAGACATTGAACCTTGGGAGGCGGAGGTTGCAGTGAACCTGCAGGTTCAACAAGGAAGAGGTCAAAGGGGATGCAGGTACATGCGAAGAGGGACCAAACACGGGGAGAAAGCATACTTTATAACAACCCACTCTTGGAGGAACTAATTCATTCCATGAGAGCTAATTCTACCTCACTGACTACCAGGAGAACAGGACCAAGGCTTTCACAAGGAATCCACCTATATGACACAGACACCTCTCCCTAAGTAGAACACTGGCACACCAGGAACTAAATCGCAGTGTGGGTTTTGGTGGGGACAAAAATCCATACCCAAACCACAGCCAGTATATTTTGGATGATCTAGACATCCACTTGATAACTCAGTAGTCTTTTGAATTTAGGATTGTGCTGTTAGTAAGCAGTACTAATTTGTCTGAAGCAGATCCTATAAAATGATTCATTAACTCAAAGGACTAACCAAATAATATTCAAGAAGGTTTTACTTGTTTGAATAGAGAGAAGTGGTGGGAGAACTGAAAAGAGAATGTACTTGTGTAAATTGAATGTACCCAATAGGATAGGTACACCGGTCTCAAAAAAATTGGCACTAATGCAGTCAGAGCACATTTGAAGTTAAAAATAGGAATTTACCTACAGCAAAATAGCACCACAGATCACATACAGGGACACTCCACTTCATCATTTAGCCCAACTTTCCCTAGAGAGTGAACACTCCATTCCTTAAGTGTTATCACAATCGAATTAATTTTTCCTAACATTTATTTGTTTCCATCAAACTCTTCTTCCATGACTGAATATATGAAACACTGTCCAATTGTCTTGTGACAATATTATTACTGCAGGGTGTGGCAGAAAAAGCAGTTCTCTGGGAATGTGGCCATACCGACTGTAGTCTCAATTCTTCCACGAATTCTTTATGGGACTCCGGGCAAATCACACAAACTACCTCTGTTTCACATCCTCCCCTGCAAAATATAAGGAACAGAGTCAACAAGATGGTTCCTTCAAATGCTTACATTTTATGATGCTATCTTTGTTCCTTTAGCATTAATTAGCTGAAGCAAGTGTGCTTTGTTTTTGTTGCTGTTTTTTTTTACACTTTCTCAAAACCAGGGACGCTTGCTGGGAATCTCATGGAAGATTGAGAGGTGTGGCCGGCATATATGAAGTAACTAACTGTTGCTGGAGTATATGGTCAGTCACTGAAGGATATATTGGAATTCTGGTGAGACTCTTTTTTTTTTTTTTTTTTTTTTTTGAGACAGAGTCTCGTTCTGTTTCTCAGGCTGGAGTGAAGTGGCGCAATCTCAGCTTACTGCAACCTCCTGAGGTTCAAGCAGTTCTCCTTCTTCAGAGCCTCCTAGTAGCTGGGATCACAGACACCTGTCACCACACCTGGCTAGTTTTTGCATTTTTTAGTAGAAATGGGGCTTCACCATGTTGGCCAGGCTGGTCTGGAACTCCTGACGTCAGGTGATCCGCCTGCTTCAGCCTCCCAAAGTGCTGGGATTACAGGCATGAGCCACTGTGCCCCGCCCCGTGAGACTCTTCAAGGTGGAGTATTTGTTCATTTCATAACAAGGAGTACAGAGCTCTCAAACCACCCTAGGAAGCTCCAGTTATGCCTGGACTCTGCTTTCCTCCTGACAAGTGGAAGTCTAATTTGGAGGTGCTGGTAGCTCAACCTGAGACTAGCCTAGGACTGTGCCCTTCCTGAGGTCCACAAAGTCAGGAGCCAAGGGAGTCAGACAAAACTAGGTCAAGGTTGAGTTGGGAGTTGAGAACCAGCAGATACTCCCCAGTACCAACTGAAGAGATGTGAAGTTAGGTATGAGGCAAGAAGACAGAAGATGAGGCTGAGGACAGTTTCTGAGGCACTGAATTATATACTCTGGAACATTATCAGTTACCTGTCGCCTCCCCAGTGGGCCGGGGGAAAGCTTCATGAGTGGGGAGCCTGTTCAGGCTCACTCTGAAATTGGGCTTCAGGTACTCTGAGAGAGAGGTTTCCCTTTAGGGACCAGCATTTAAATTGTCCATACTCAGAAAATAAATACAATTAATCTTCATGAATATAGACTTGCAGACAAATTCCTTAACTAGGAAAACAGACCAGTTCCACATTTCATTGCATTATTCCAAAAATTAGATTTGTTCATTCTTAGATTCATCTTTGATTCTTCCTGCTCCCTCTTCCTTTCGTGGTCCAAGAAATGATGCCAAATTTATGTCCTGGAAATTCCTCAAGGCCATGTCCTCCTGTCCATTTCTCCTGCCTCTGCTTCATTTCAGCTTTCCTCAACTCTCACCCATGCTCTGTCCCTAACACATGGTTAGGGACACACTGCAGGCAATGGTACCCTTCTACAATATACTCCATGATGCAGCCCAAGGGACCTTCGTAAATACAAATATGACCATGTTTCTCCCCAGCTTAAAATCCTTTTGTGTTTTCCCATAGTCCACAAGGGAACGAAGAAACCCCAACAACAGAGTCCACATGGCCCTGTGGACACATCAGACGCTCTCTTGCAGTGCCTCATCCACACTATCTGAACCACTGCAGGCCTGGATACGTCATGGTTTTCATGGTGCTATCTTGTGCCTCTTTGCACCTGCATGCACTGTGTTTCCTACATGGGATATATCTGTGTTTACAACCAAACTTCCAGGGGCCAAATTATATCCTTTGTAAAGGACTTCAAACTACCAGACATTTGCTGGAAGTTTCACGGAGGAGAGAAGCATTTTTCATCATTTAATTTGTTTTGCTGGTCAAAGAGGAAAAGGAGTGGATGGACCAAGTGGGGCCCAAAGTCTGGATCTAGTTCTGACCAGCAAGGAGACATTGATGAACAATGGGGAAGTGACCTTGGCATTTTCAACTGGCCGAGCAGGTAAGTTTGGGCACAGTTCAAATGTGAGTCTGTAGCCACTAGAGAGAGGGGTTTCAAAGTCATGGAGAAAAGATGGGGGTGAATCCTGCACCAAGACTTCTTGAGGAGAGTTCTTGGGAACAGTTACTTTTAGGATTCCACAGGGAAATCACTGAGCGAGTTTTACAAAATACTGTGGCCTGGTTCCTTCCCCCAGGAGATCTTGACTTAATTGGTTTGGGGTGCAGAGTAGGAATGTGGATCTTTAAAAGCAGAATTCCCAAACTGAAGAGCTCTGCGAAAGCTTCCTGCAGGAGACATTATTTGAACTGAATTTTGAAAGACAAGCTTGCATGCCAGGAACCCCATGTATATGAATAGAGGATATGAAGGAATGTAAATCATTTGCTATGGCTCTAAAGAAAAGGGAGAAATCAAGACGTTAAGAGGCTTACACTCCTTGCTCAATAGTTTGTAATTTATCTTTTTGGATAAGAGGATGTTATAAAGGATTTTAAACTGAGGTATAAAATAATTAGAATTGGAATGTTTACCTGAACTTCAGCATAGGCAATAGGTTGGCATGGATCAGAACTGTAGGTAGGAAAATTAATTGTTTAGGAGAGACATGAGAGATGATGGAGGTAAGAGAGAGAGTATGGATGGGAGGAACACAAAAGTGATAGAAATAACAGGACTTTTGATCATTTAGTTAAAAGAAGTGGGGAGGGAAACACCCAGGTTTCGGAGAGATGTCCAGTAGTACACAGGTAACATCTACGGCTCGAGACAGGTTAGAGATTTTGAATAAGTTAAAAGTTGAAACATGAACCTATGGATATAGTGGAGGTCATACAAGATCATATTATAGTGAAAAGAAGAGGGCTTAGAATGGCAGGAAAGGAATCAGGATACCAGGCAAAAGAGTCAGGAAAGAAGGGAAGGGTGCGCTGGACATCCTGGGAAGGTCAAAGAGGAAAGGACTAAATGTTGCCAACAAACAAAATCAAATAAGACCTGGGATGTATCTTTTGGCCAAGGCAATTAGAAGATGATTAGTATCCCTTTCAGGAGCAATTTCAGAGAATGTTTGGGTGGATGTCTAACTGCAGTGGAGTCAAAAGTCAATTAATGGTGAAAAAAGGACAACAGCCTATGGGTACACTTTTTATGAAGAAATTGACTGTGAATGGAAAAATGAAAAAGCCGGGTGGTAGCTACACGGTATAAAAGGTAAAGAAAGCACGTTTGTTTTTAGTATGTGAGATACTGAGCATATTTATGTGCTAAGACTTTGCAAAATAGTAGAGAGATTAAGGATGTAGGAACGAAGGTTACTCATGCACTTATGTCCTGGGAAGAAGGAAGGAGGAGGTCTACTTCCTTCCTTAAAACAGAGGGTTAGGATAAGCTAAATCTAGTCAAGGGGACAGTTGGCCACTCCTCCATGGTGGGAGTAGAGTGGAAACCCTGGTGGTATGGATGTTTCAGATTAAGACCTTCCCTTCACCACCATTTGCCTTGAGACCCTGGGAAATAGTCCCTGTCTACTTTTTATCCCAATCATGTTCAGTCCAAGATGGGCTGAGATTTTTGAAAGATTTTACAGAGTAAGAACCCTCTGGAAAGTAGGGGTCTAATATAAACCTGAAGTGGCAAAGATTACTTTTCAACATTGTTCTGTAAGGCTCTCAACTTGAGTGTCCATGTCTATCTCTGATTCCTGTTTAGCCTGCCCAGTTCCTCTCTGGAAGCAGAACAGCACAGACTTTGGGATCTGGGATAACTGGGTTTGAACCAAAACTTGGCTCTTTGAACCTCTACATAGACACTGAGGAGCACTGTTTCGTCAAAAATAGGGTTGAGAGTAGCCTTCTTGTGCATTTGCTTTCAGCAAGATATTGCATGGAATGCTTGCCACCAGATGGTATCACTGCAGTTTTAAAAACCAAAAACCTAGGATGTTAAATAGCAGAACTTTTATAATACTTTGTAATAAGCAGGAAAGCAGCCATCAGTCTTTTGAAAAATGCTGACTTTCTTGTTATCTCATACAAGTGTACATATATATATACACACTTTAAGTTCTAGGGTACATGGGTACAGCGTGCAGTTTTGTTACATAGGTATACATGTGCCATGTTGGTTTGCTGCACCCATCAACTCATCATTTACAACAATTGTACTTTAAAAAAAGGAATTAATTACACATTTGCATTTTTTTTTTTCTTTTGTGAAAGGCTACTGTTCCCTCCTATGCTGACCTTTTCTGAGATAAGAGGCTGTCAGTAGTGGAATACCTAGCAAACATTTTTGAAAAAAATACAATTGAATGCCTTTCAGGTAAATGTGCATCTTTTCCATGAATGAGAAATGAACTGCTTTTTGAAAGAGCCTGGGGTCATCATTTTGAGAACCCCTCCTGGGGTATTTTTCCATAATTGTATGATTTTGTTGTTTAAAAATGTTAAAATTCTCATATAAGAAAACTTTAAAAATTTGGAAATGTAGGTTTCTAACCTTCATAAAAATCTTCCAAAAAGAATAGTTTCGGTGGGCTTCAAACTGTTGACATATAAAAATTAAATTATTATTTTTTTTGAGACGGAGTCTTGCTCTGTCGCCCAGGCTGGAGTGCAGTGGCGCGATCTCGGCTCACTGCAAGCTCCGCCTCCCGGGTTCACGGCATTCTCCCGCCTCAGCCTCCCCAGTAGCTGGGACTACAAGCGCCCACCACCATGCCCGGCTAATTTTTTGTATTTTTAGTAGAGACGGGGTTTCACCGTGTTAGCCAGGATGGTCTCGATCTCCTGACCTCATGATCCGCCTGCCTCGGCCTCCCAAAGTGCTGGGATTACAGGTGTGAGCCACCGCGCCCAGCCAAAAATTAAATTCTTTTTAAAAACTGGTTTCAAGAGGATAGATTTTTACTAATTAGATTCCAATCAAATATCTTTGAGTGATTAGTATATGTACTGAAAATCAAATGTCAAGGTTTAGTAAGTACAACCAATGCTGTCTTTATTCCATTTATATCAGTCCATTTCCTGAGACCTTTTCCCCCATCACTGCTGTCAATCCAAATCTAAATTTGTTTATATGTTTTATAGCATTTAGAATACATTAGTATTGAGCACATTATTACGTATACATTCATAGCGATCCATTGGGGATGCGTGTGGAAACTTGTGTTGATGGGTGTCACGCCAAAACAGCTTGGAAACTGCTGACTTTAGCAACTTTAACCTCTGATTTTGCCTTTAGTTCATTTTCAAAGTCCTCACTTTGAGAGTGCTCTTGCATACACACACCCGAAACACGGATACTGAACATACCAACCCAGAAAAACAAACCAATCTCCTGTTGAGCAAAGCCTTCCACAACCACCCTCCAAGGACCAGTCACTGGCCCTCTCTCCGGTGCCCGCAGACATCCACACAGGCCCAAAGAATCAGGGATTGCACAGGCCAGCGCAATCGAACGGTTCTGAGTCATCTGCCGGAAGCCTTGCCCTCAATCAAGGCGGTCGTGAAGCATCTACAAAGGAGGAATAGTCGAAGCAGCAGCGGCGGCGGCAGCAGCAGGAGGTGGGGGCCTCTCCCAGGTACCGGGCGGGGCAGGCACGCAGGTGCCCAGGTTCCCGCGGCGGCCACCTCTTCCCTGGAGCGCGGGAGAGAGGCGGGAGAGAGGAAGGCCAAAGCAGGACTCAGAGCGAGGCAAAGGCGAGCAGGAAGTAGGGGAATGACGGTGGGAGGCGGCCGGGAAAGAGAGTCGCGGGGCTGTGGGGGTCGCCCTGGCACCAGCCGGGGTCCCGAGCCCCACCGAGAGACCCGGCCCAGGCCGAGGGCCGGGCCCAGAGAGCAGGAGCGCGCAGACCCTTCCTGACTCGGAAGCTGCCCCTAGAGAGGGAGCGTCTGTTTCTCCGCCTGCGATTTGCTGCCTGGTGGGAGCGGCGGGTGACGCGAGCAGTGGGTTTGGAAGCGCCGGAAGCTCGGGCGCGAGCCGGGGTAGGGCGACCGGGAGGAGCCGCGGCTGCGGAGGAGGCTCCGGGAGTGCAGACTGCCGGGCCTGGAATTTCCGGGGCGCCTGGGGTAGATCGAGGAGGCGCCGAGTCCCTGCTCCGCTGGCACCCACGCCTGCTCCTGTGCTTACCGCCTATTGGTTGCACCTTCTCCTCCCCTCCCTGTCCCCTCCCTCCGTTCTTTCCATCCCTGCCTTCATTTTTCTGTATCTCTCATATTCCCTTCTTCATTGGCTTCCTGTCAAACGGGATTTGGGGGGTGGGTGCTTCTTCACCTACGCCCCTCTGTGTCGCAGCCACCCACCGGCGTTACTTTAACCAATTCCTCACTTTCCAGACACTCTCAGTCCTCTGGCTGCTGCTCCACTCCTGAGACCTCCGCATTCCAAACGGCCTCACCCAGGGCTGCTCTCCGGGCCCCTCCGGCTTCCCTGCCTCCGGCTCTGCGTAGACCGCGCCCTCTTCCCTGGGTCCCCTCGGAGGGGCAGACTCGTCTCCCCAGTTCTGCCAGCACATCCTGATGGCTGGGTCGAAGTCTCCCTTTCGCGCACTGGCTCTCTCTCCGTCGCTCTCTGTCTCTTCCTTTTACTACCTCCGTATATTTGAAATGCCCCAGAAATAGGTGGATTTCTTCTCTTGTGCCTCCACTAGATATTCTGCTTAGTTTCATCCATTTTCATGGTACCTCTCGGAATCAGGATGCTGGTGGCCCCAGGTCTCCGGCTCTGGACCGCCTACTCATCCCCAGTCCCTAACTGTGTTTACAAACATCCTTGGCTGTCTTTGTGACAGGTTTACCTGGTATGATGTGTTCCACACATCTCAAATGGAACAAGTCATATTCCCCATTCCAGCCTGACTCCTCATATAAAATTCCGATGGTTCATGACCCACCCTAAGTATGAATTTATAACAGCTAGGCACCTCGGGACTTCACCCTCCTGCGCTGTATCCCTGTGTGAGCTGCCACTCTGCCTGGCAATTCCAGCCCCCACTTCTCTATTTCAGAGAATCCCCAGCAGTCCCCGGCCCATGGTGGTGGCCTACCCGCCAGCTCCCCAGCCTCTTTTCAGACCGAATACTGAGCCGGATCATCTTTCTAAAGCCCCAATGCACTCAGATGAGACGTTTGTTTAAAAACCATGCATGGCTTTCCAGACCATAATCTCAAGTTCAAACTCCTAAATGTGGCATAAGGGTCCATCCTATCTCACTACTACGTGGCTCACAGGAAACCATGGAAACCCACCCCAGGGACACCGCACAAACCATGCCCTTTGTCTTCCTGCCACATTCTTGGCCCCTGCTAATTCCTCAGCCTATTATTTGCATCCCCCATTTCACCACCCATGAAATGCCTGCCCAGCTTTTATTTTTTATTTATTTTTTATTTTTTTGATATGTGGTTTTAATAAGTTTTATTACCTATGGAATAAATACAAAAGAACATTTAAAATGTGTATTAAATTATAAAGAACAGCAGTACAACCCATCACCCAGTTTAATAACTGGAATATTGTCATCGATGGAGGCCCTGCCTGTTTCCCTACTGATGACACCCTCCTCCCTCATCGCATCCGCTTCCCTCCCCTCTATATCCCCACCTTCCTGAGTTTCATGGTAATAACGACGTTGCTTTTCTTGACAGTTTCACTACGTACACATGCATCAAGAATGATTTAGTTTAGCCTGGTTTTGAACTTTATGTGTATGGAATAATACTGCATTACTCTGTGGCTTGCTCCTTTAATACATTATTTGTGGGAATTGTCCACGTCAAAAACTAGAAGAACTTACAGCTGTGGTTCTTTTAGTTTTTATTGGTCTGTATTCCATTATACTAATATACCACAATCCATTTATCCATTCTGTTTTTGATGGACATTTGGGTTATTTCTTTTTTATTATTATTGTACTTTAAGTTCTAGGGTACGTGCGCACAATGTGCGGGTTTGATACATAGGTATACATGAGCCATGTTGGTTTGCTGCACCCATCAACTCGTCATTTACATTAGGTATTTCTCCTAATGCCATTCCTCCCCCACCCCCCCCTTCACCCCACAGGCACTGGTGTGTGATGTCCCTGCCCTGTGTCCAAGTGTTCTCATTGTTCATTTCCCACCTATGAGTGCTGTTTGCTTTTCTGTCTTTGTGATAATTTGCTGAGAATGATGGTTTCCAGCTTCATCCATGTCCCTGCAAAGGACACAAACTCATTGTTTTTTTATGGCTGCATACTTTTCCATGGTGTATATGTGCCACATTTTCTTAATCCAGTCTATCATTGATGGACATTTGAGTTGGTTCCAAGTCTCTGCTATTGTGAATAGTGCCACAATAAATATACATGTGCATGTGTCTTTATAGCAGCATGATTTATAATCCTTTGGGTATATACCCAGTAATGGGATGGCTGGATCAAATGGTATTTCTAGTTCTAGATCCTTGAGGAATCACCACACTGTCTTCCACAATGGTTGAACTAATTTACACTCCTACCAACAGTGTAAAAGCATTCCTATTTCTCCACATCTTCAGCATCTGTTGTTTCCTGACTTTTTTATGATCGCCATTCTAATTGGCGTGAGATGGTATCTCATTGTGGTTTTGATTTGCATTTCTCTGATGACCAGTGATGATGAGCATTTTTTTTTTCATGTGTCTGTTAGCTGCATAAATGTCTTCTTTTGAGAAGTGTCTGTTCTTATCCTTTGCCCACTTTTTGATGGGGTTGTTTTTTTCTTGTAAATTTGTTTGAGTCCTTTGTAGATTCTGGATATTAGCCCTTTGTCAGATGGGTAGATTGCAAAAATTTTCTCCCATTCTGTAGGTTGCCTGTTCACTCTGATGGTAGTTTCTTTTGCTTTGCAGGAGCTGTTTAGTTTAATTAGATCCCATTTGTCTATTTTGGCTTTTTTTTTTTTTTTTTTTTTTTTTTTTTTGCCATTGCTTTTAGTGTTTTAGTCATGAAGTCCTTGCCCATGCCTATGTCCTGAATGGTATTGCCTAGGTTTTCTTCTAGGGTTTTTATGGTTTTAGGTCTAACATTTAAATCTTCAATCCATCTTGAATTAATTTTTCTATAAGATGTAAGGAAGAGATCCAGTTTCAGCTTTCTACATATGCCAATTTTCCCAGCACCATTTATTAAATAGGGAATCTTTTCCCCATTTCTTGTTTTTGTCAGGTTTGCCAAAGATCTGATGGTTGTAGATGTGTGGTGTTATTTCTGAGGCCTCTGTTCTGTTCCGTTGGTCTATTATCTCTGTTTTGGTACCAGTACCATGCTGTTTTGGTTACTGTAGCCTTGTAGTATAGTTTGAAGTCAGGTGGTGTTATGCCTCCAACTTTGTTCTTTTGGCTTAGGATTGTCTTGGCAATGTGAGCTCTTTTTTGGTTCCAAAGTAGTTTTCTCCAATTCTGTGAAGAAAGTCATTGGTAGCTTGATGGGGATGGCATTGAATCTATAAATTAGCTTGGCCTGCCCAGCTTTTAAAGCCAGCTTCAGCCAGCTTCTCTGGAAGGTCTTTCCAGGATTCTGTAGAGGTGGTTTTCTTTTCTTTTTTTTTTTTCTTTTCTGAGGACTTCCTTAGCACTTTGAAAATTATCCTGTTATAGAGCACCTTACTGGCTTGAAAGTACGCATTTCTATATGTGTGTCTTCTTTAGGGTGCAAGCTTCTGGTAAGGGATTATGGCATTTATTTTTCATTGTCTCCTCCCAAAACAGGTAATGAACATTCTACATAAATGCTCTTTGAGTAAACTCACTTTTGGATGTTGTATGGGGAGGGGGAGTGGAGGAGGGAGTTCATAGGTATTTGGGGCTCCCAGGAGAACAATATCATGTACTTGGAAACGTAAGGCTTGCTTTTAGGGCTGACTGTCACTTTTTCTGTGAGTCCTGCAGATGGCATTTAATTGCCTCTGTCCTTGTTTGTTCGCCTGTAAAGGAAAAACTAGTTTAATGCCAATTTATTTGGTTGGCTGGAAATAAAAACTTCTGATTCCTGTTTTTTTATATCATAATCTAATTGTGGCATTGACATCTAAAGTATTATTTTGTATTAAAATTAATTGCTTTTTAGATATATTGGGTAAAATCCATTTTGTTTAAACTTCCAATCCTTCTAAAAACCATAATGTCCAAATGAGATTTGAGAGGAAGACAGCGGGGAAGAGTCATTCTGTTACCTGGTTTTCTCCCCTGCCTGACTTCTGACCTGAGCAGAGGCCAAGGGGGTACACTTGTATGTGAGTGTGTGCATGTGTATTGTGGCTGCAGGGTAGATATTGATGGGAAATACCACATACTGACCAGCACCTGAGTGTTGAAAAGGAATGGAAGTGGGGACATGAGATGAAGGAAGAGGGAAGATGGAAGAAATCAGAAGTAGCGGTTTGCAACTAAGAGCAGTTAAAATGTAAAAATGAGATTGATGCGATAGTTCAGTTCATTCAGAACTATTGAAACTATTGATTCAGTAGTTCAGACAGGATGATGAGACACACCTACACACACACACGCCAACCTAAGTTCATGCTTGCTTCACCCTGAGTCCAAAGCTCTTATGCTAAGGTTGGATCAAATCCAAATTTATTTGTGTCTCTGTCTTACCCAGTTTACCTAATTCTCTCCATCTTTAAGTTTCTTTGGTGCCACCTTCTGGTGGGCCCAGTTCTATGAAGTTTGACTATTTCTTCCTGCCTCCCAGTCTCTGAAACGTCCTCAAGTGAAAGATGAGGTCATGAGGGACCCCGGGACTTGCCTGCACAGACTCCTCTGGCTTCCAACATCTGCAGGCCCTACTGTAAGCTCCGGAGAGGCCTTATGATGTGAGGATAGTGAGGAACCGGAACATTTGGTTCCATAAGAAACAACCTATTAAGTATAGAGTACTGTGGTGCAAATTATGCCATGATTGTGTTTTCTTGGTTCACATTTATTTTACTTAGTTTTTTGAACCCTAACCATAACCCTAACCCTACTTGTTTTTTTTCTGAACGGCACTAACATTTATTTTAAACTTTAAAGAATTTGCACTGCTTTAGACTGTTGTTCTATATTTAAGGTGTTGCCTTTACACTTTTAAAAAAATATAAGCTCACTTTTGTGTTTAAGTAAGAGACACCCTTCTGTTTAAAAATATCTTAGGAGTAAGCAAAATATCTTAGGAGGAAGCAAAACATCCAACAGTGAAGATACTTTGGTTAATACAGTTGTTCCCCACTTCCCTGTCTCAGCCACTCAATTCCCCTTTCCTCTTGTGCCCTAAGAGACCAGAAGACCCGTCCAAGACCCCCAATAAGGTGGATACAGTTTCAAAGCTGCTGCACCAGGCACTTTGTAGGCCACTGGGAAACTGGATGAGGCTCCATCTGTTTACGGAAATGAACACATGCACGATGATTTATATCTCTAGATAGAGTTTCCAGGACTTTTTGTTTTGCTCATTTGCTAATTTTCAAAACTGGAGCATATTTTTCTTGTTTGACTTTACATTTTTTCAGTTAAACATTATACATGTTTATGAAAAAAAGGATAATATAATAGAGAAAATGTCTTGTAAGATCATGAGACTATAGATAATGATTTGTCCTTTTATTTTCCCAAATGTTCTCAATTGTAAGAGCAAAAAGGCTCAGGGAAATTGAGATGAGTTGGTGAACTGTAATATTTTGTGAAATAATAGCCCAAGTTTTATAAGGCTTGATAGAAATGAACAATAATGTAGGACTTGTAATAATGTGCGACAGAGTGAGACTCCGTCTGAAAAAAAAGTACTAAAATTATAATAATTAATAGTAAGCTGTAATAGCTTTTTAGCACTTTAAGCAAGGTGCCCCCCTCCGTTAGGCTTCCACCTTCCACAGAACTGGTTGATAGGGATGATATCTTTCTTGATAACTACATTTCAAAGGGATGGCGTCCAGGTCTTTGAGAAAGACTGTCCTGGGATGTAAACAAAGACCTGTCCTGGGATGTAAAACTAGCAAGAAGCGTTTAAAAAAGATTTACATCTCAAAGGGGCTGATAAAGAATTTACAATGACAAGTTCTCTAAATAAAATGCTTTAAGAAAAAGGAAGAAAGGGCCTAGAGGCAGGAGGAAGCCTGTTTAGTTTGTTTATTTAGTCAAGTTCGGGTTGTCTAAAGTTTATTAAAGCTGAGGGGAATGTTAAGACTCTCTTAGCCAGGAGGAATCAAAAATCAATGCACCTAATTAAAAGTGCTCACCCAATGACCAGATTGGGGCTTCATATTTTATATCCACACCTATGGGCTTTCTTTGCCACTCCATAACCCAGTTTCAGCAGCTCTTGGGGATAATGGGACATCTGTTTGGAGTCACCTTGAAAAGTAATGTATTTTTGTCTTTCCGGTAGCCCCATATTTTCGGTCAGCCTATTTCAAACAAACTCTCCACATTTGGTGAAATGAATCTAGCTATTTTCACAGGATGTGATGACAGAAATAGTTTTTATTGATAAAGAACTACATTTATAAGTTTAAAACATTCTTTATAGATTATGTTGTAGACATTAAACTGAAAGATAATGAGCAGCAATGGGGGGATTTTGTGTGATGATTAAGAATTCAGGCTCTGGAATCAAACTGTGGGTTCCAGGTGTTTATGACTACTTGAGGGTTCTGGAATGAGTTACTAAACCTCACTCAGTCTTCTCATCTCTAAAGTGGGGCAATAATTGTACTGACCTCATGTGTTGTTGGGTGATAACGGAAAGTGCTGAAAACAGTGCCTGGCACCAAGATTTTTGTTGTTGTTTGTTTTGTTTTTGTTTTGTTTTGTTTTGTTTTCTGAGATGGGGTCTCACTCTGTTGCCCAGGCTGGAGTGCAGTGGCACGATCTTGGCTCTCTGCAGCCTCCACCTCCTAGGGCTCAAGCGATTCTCCGGCATCAGCCTTCCAAGTAGCTGGGATTACAGTTGCCCACCACCGTGCCTGGATAATTTTTGAATTTTTTTTTTTTTTTTTTTTTTTTTTTTTTTTGAGACGGAGTCTCGCTCTGTCGCCCAGCCCAGGCTGGAGTGCAGTGGCGCGATCTCGGCTCACTGCAAGCTCCGCCTCCCGGGTTCACGCCATTCTCCTGCCTCAGCCTCCCGAGTAGCTGGGACTACAGGCGCCCACAACCGCGCCCGGCTAATTTTTTGTATTTTTAGTAGAGACGGGGTTTCACCGTGGTCTCGATCTCCTGACCTTGTGATCCGCCCGCCTCGGCCTCCCAAAGTGCTGGATTACAGGCGTGAGCCACCGCGCCCGGCCAATTTTTGAATTTTCAATAGAGATGTGGTTTCACCTTGTTGGCCAGGCTGGTCTCAAACTGCTGACCTCAAGTGATCTGCCCACCTCAGGCTTACAAAGTGCCGGGATTACAGGTGTGACCCACCACACCCATCCGCACCAAGACCTTTTGGCTGCTGCTACACCAGGGGAGCAAGTAAACAGGTCTTGGAGAGTGTCTGTGCCCCTGTTGCTAAGAGGGGTACCAGTCATGGGCCCTGAGATTGGCTATTTTATGAATAAACCAGTGTTTTTGTTTCCTATTGGTGTGGTAACCCTTTACCACACATTTAGTGGCTGAAAACAACACACATTTATTATCTTACAGGTCTGGAAGTCCTAAGTCCAAAATGGTACAGCAGAGCAATGTTATTTTCGGGAATCTCTAGGAGAAAATCTGTTTCTTTGCTTTTTCTGGCTTCTCAAGGAGGTCACATTCCTTCATCAGTGGCCCCTACCACTCTGACCTCTGCTTCTGTCCTCACGTCTCCATCTCCGACTCTGACCCTCCTGCGTCTCTCTTATAAGGACCCTCATGATTCCATTGAGTCCACTGGGATAACTCAGGATAATCTCACATCTCAAAATACTTAATTGAGTACCATTTGCAAAGTCCTTATTGCCAGGGAAGATCATGTTGTCACGTTTTGGGAATTAGGAGTGGAAGTCCTTTGGGGGGTGGTTATTCCACCTACCACCTCAGTGTCTGCTGACTCGGGGACGAATGACTGTGTGGCCACAGGAGGGCTTGGCTGATGTGCTTTTCTGTGCTGTGCCTTTGATGCAGACGTTCCCTGATGGATGACCTCTGTGAAGCAAATGGCACTTTTGCCATCAGCTTATTTAAAATATTAGGGGAAGAGGACAACTCAAGAAATGTATTCTTCTCTCCCATGAGCATCTCCTCTGCCCTGGCCATGGTCTTCATGGGGGCAAAGGGAAGCACCGCAGCCCAGATGTCCCAGGTATGTGTGCGTGTCGCAAAGGAAGGAGAACGGCATGTTTCCCTGTGCTTCCGTCGAATTGTCTTTCTGTACTTTTGCTACAGCTGATGAAAGCCTGTGGAGCTGGAGGTGGAAAGGGGAGCGGCACGGCAGTGGAGAAGAGCAGAAAGGGGTAGAAAGGTGAAATATGTTAGACAGATCACCTCCTCCGATATTTTTGAGAGAAATCAAGGCATAGAGTTATTTTCTCTAGATCAGACCATCAGTACAGTCTGGCAAATTCACACCTTTGATAAGTAAGATAAACTATCATTCTGTCCCGCATGAAGGCAAAATATTCCAACCTTGTTACATTTTAAACTTTTGCTAACATTATATTTTAAATAGACATGCAGCTGCCTAGATGAACTTTTTGTTAAGTGGGTTATTTTTAGTGCACGATTATGCATCCTGGGAAAGGAACGTAATACAAGCGTAGACTTATATCTTCTGGAGTGATTTAGAGGAATATATAATCTGTTTGATTCAAACTGGTGATGTATATATAACCTTATCTACAAACGAGGTGGGAGATAATACTTTAGGAATAGTTCTCTGACTATTGGTGAAAATGTCCGAGATAATTGCCAAATGGATGTCACTTTACCACCAATATCAGAGGTGTATAGACAATCTCCTAAAATGCACCTAGGGACCCCAGTTGACATCCTTCTGTGGTTGTTTCTTTCAACTGACTGGAGGAGTGAGGCTTTGGACTGCAAGTGATTGAGAGATATAGGAACAACCTTAATTCTCACTCTGACTTGACATTTAATTTATAATATGGTCTGGAGAACTTCTGTAAATTGCAGATGAAACATTTTTAGTTTTATTGCTGCTTTTGTTTGTATTACCTGAGTCGTAATTCATCCCAGTTACTTTTTTCTGCTCTGCCTTCCCCCTGAATTATTGCACAGTGCCTTGCTGGGATGAATACATTTGCTAGACTAGTGGTTCTCACCTGGGGGGTGGGAGGTAGGGGTCGGTGGGTGAATTTTTCCTTCCTGGGGACCCTTGCCAAGACCTGAAGTTTTAGATCCCATAACTGAGAGGTGCTACTGACATCTAGTGGATAGAAGCCAGAAGTGCTGCAAAAATCCTACAACGCTTATGTGAGACCAGGAAGTGTCCTGGCCCCAAGTGTCAGTGCTACATTGCCCATGTTGAGAAACCCTGTGCTAGAGAATTAGGCCAAACCTTTTTAGAGTAGGATCCTGTGTGATTTTTTTTTGTTGTTTGGAGGAAGCTCTTTGGGAGAGTATAATGGCAGTGTTAAAAGTCAGTGTTGGTTTCTGTTCCCAGGCACTTTGTTTGTACAAGGACGGAGATATTCACCAAGGTTTCCAGTCACTTCTCAGTGAAGTTAACAGAACTGGCACTCAGTACTTGCTTAGAACTGCCAACAGGCTCTTTGGAGAAAAGACGTGTGATTTCCTTCCAGTAAGTAGTATTCATATATTGATGAAAAAGAAATTGAAAATAAGTTAGACTACAGAAGAGTAGAGAATCAAGTATAACTGTACTGACTTAAAATGTGCTTGGAATTATACTTCTGAAATTACAATTTTAGATTTTATGATGGCTTCTGAATTATGTCCTTTGTAAATTGTTTCTGATACACCCATCCCTGTTATCAATCCCAATATGTCAGTTCTCCTGCACGCAGCCCTGCTTCTCCACCTTAATTCCCTATGCCTGAGTGACTACATCATTTGATGTGCTGTACAGAGCTCCTCCCCAGTCCCATGTGTGGTTATTGGGCTGCCTCCTGCTGAGACAGCCTCTCAAATTCTCTTAAATTTGCCCCCCTCTTCTGAATTGCATCTACAACTGACACAATTGTCTTTCTAAAATGAAAATCTGTTCATAAAACTGAGGTTTTAAATTTAAGTAGTTCCTATTTACTTAGGCATGTAATTCCAAGGTTCCCGAGTCCAGCCTGGCATAATACAATCAGTGAGGTTCAAAAATTATGCCACATAATATGCAGGGTGATGTTGTCTGGAAATTATTGAACCAATCACAGCAAACTGGGCCATCCTATTGGCTGGAGGTTCTGAGAGGGCTCCTCTAAGGTTCAAATACATCCCTGTCCTGGTAGCTGCTGGGTGCTGTTCCCGGAATATGCCTGCTCTAGGTTTATCTACCTCAGAAAGTGACTCTGGATCCAGGAATTTCCTGGTGAATCCATTTCATTTTTGAAGTTTAGCCTGATCTTCTACTGTTATAATAATGGGAACACAGGGAACCAACCTCTACTTTTCTTGGTGGCTTGTCTCTTCCTTCCCTCTATATCCTCTTTATTTGGCTGAAATTAAAGTATTTGAGAACATGGAATGGACAGAGGCTGGGAGCCAGTTTCCAGGCCTGTTATATCTGAAGCCAGGTTTTTGTGAGGTGGGTTATCTGGGTTTTAATGTATTGGGTACGGGCCTTTTCTGATTGGACCCCAACTTACATTTCAAGGCTCTTTCCCTGCCACTGTTTCCCTTAATCCCCTTCCTGATACACACAAACACACACACATACAAACATACATGCAATCCACACACATGCAGGTGCACAAGCACAAACATATGCACCCATGCACACAGATGTTCACATGCACGCACATGTATGGACCCAGTTGCACATACACACTATGATCCAGGCCTATCACCCTCCATTCCCATGGGGCCTTCCTTGCTCTGTATTCTTCCAACCAACCGTATAACCCAGATCTAAAATGCTATTTCCTTCTTTGCAGTTCAACCCGATTTCTTAACAGTCTAGTTCCCTTATAAAGCCTCTCATTTACCCAAAACCACAATACTGTAGTCTGTGCTGGTGATGCAAAATGAGTAACAGTGTGTTAGACTGCCTAGTGAGGGAAGCAATATTAAAGTCAGTGCAGTGTTTGACAGGGATGCTTCTGGGCTGTTATGTGGATAGTGGCAGCTCATGATGTCCTGTAAGTGTCTGGGTGTCTCAGCTGCCTCTTCTCAGGCTGTGGACCTCCTCAAACCAAGCACTTTGCCCAGTACCAGGGAAGAATAGGTTTTCGTTAATTGCATGCATGCACCATGAAGTGCAGTGTGACCTGTCCAAGCACTTACGGTAGAAACGCAGTAAGAGAAAACAAAATGCTTTTGCATTTGTGGGAGCCTTTACCAAATGAGACCAAACTCAGTGTTTTGTGTTTGCAGGACTTTAAAGAATCCTGTCAGAAGTTCTATCAGGCAGAGCTGGAGGAGCTGTCCTTTGCTGAAGACACGGAAGAGTGCAGGAAACATATAAATGACTGGGTGGCAGAAAAGACTGAAGGTGAGACAGTTTCATTTCTGTGGATTTGGAATTACTACGCAGCGAGGCTGAGATTGGCTGGGATGGGACCTCCATGGTGTTGCCACTGTGATCTGCTTACCACAGGCCTGTTTGTGTGTATTGCTGAGTTTGCAGGCCAACAATGCAATTCTGTCGTTTCTTATCAGATCATGAAGTACTAATTTCTAAAACTAATGTTGAATCTCAGACCTCCTCCCCTGTGGACCATGCTGGAAAATCCCTGGAAAATAGTTCCTCCTTGGAATCCTGTTAATCTTCTCTCTGAGAGGCCCTTCCATGCTCGGAGACGGAGTGGCGTTCAATTAAGTTGCAGCTTAAAGAGGGCTCTCATGTTATCTCCTCCCTGTGGTCATGGGGACAACTTAGTAGTTTGATCTGCAGCCTTCTCCTTCCTTTTTAACTTGGCCGTGGCTACATTTGCTCTCAGAGTGCGGCCTTTTCTGAATATGCTCCCTATTCTGGACGTGCGGCAACATGGAGCCTGCAGTGTTCCCTGCCCAGACCACACTCCATCCCACCAGAAATATTTCTGCCAGTTCTTTACTTCAGTAGGAAAAAGGGGAGGCATCCTTGAAAGCATCCTAAATACCTAACAAGTAATTTAGGTACTTGTAAAGAGTGGAGGAATTAAGTCACGTGTTTCAGGGGCCAACCTAGCCCTCATTATCACATCCATTCCATCTCTATGTCACAACCGCTGTGTGTCTAACAGAAGTAATGCCCGTGGTTCTACTGAAAGCCAATAAAATAATTACCATGGGAAGGGAAGAGCCTTTCGTGTTTTCATATGTCATCTGCCCAGTGGTCTCTCCAGTTGTTCCAGCAGTACTGTCACCTGAGGAATCTAGAAGCTTCTCCCCACTGCTCTATACCTGTCACTTCTCTTCCAGGGCTGCTTATACCCTTCCTTCCCTTAGGCTGACCCCCAGAATATTAGAGCTGGAGGGGACCTTGGAGATGACCTTGTTACCCTCTCATTGGACAGCTCAACTTGGGCCCCTCTATTCCATCCCCCTAATTCCTTTGCCCCATTCACCCCTTTCAGAGACGCTGCCTTCTCCCATTGACTGGTCTATGTTCTCTCATCCTTTGGAAGCCTTTCCTTGTCTGATGAGGTTAGAATATATGTATAGAGCAATGATCCTCAACTAGGGGTGGCTTTGCCTTCCAGGTGCCATTAGATAATGGCTGAAGATAGTCTTGGTTGTCAAAATTGGAAGAAATGCTGCTGGCTAAACGTCCTACAATGCCCAAGACAGCCCCCATAACAAAGAATTATTTGGCTTAAGATGACAATAGTGGTGAGGCTTGGATATGATAGTGCCAAGGTTGACTACCCCATAGTCAGAATCAAGACTCTGAGGTGATGTTCTCAACTCAGCCACTTGTCACCTGTGTGCACTAGGCAAAAAAGTCTGGCAAATGCTCTGATCCTGAATTTCTACATCCGTAAATTGAGGGCAAAATGATAGTTGCCCTTCCTACTTCAAGGCTTTTTTCTTAAGCACGAACGATACACTGTGTATGCCACACTGCTAAACACCATCGCCCAATTCATCGGGTGGCCAGAAAGACAGAACTCCAGGCTCTCTCTCAAGCCCCTGCCTTAGGCGTCAAAGGGATTTTTGTAAAATAATGCTTGTTTCCCCACAAATTGCAATAAGCTCTCATATTCTTTATAGGTAAGATTTCAGAGGTACTGGATGCTGGGACAGTCGGTCCCCTGACAAAGCTGGTCCTTGTGAATGCCATCTATTTCAAGGGAAAGTGGAATGAGCAATTTGACAGAAAGTACACAAGGGGGATGCTCTTTAAAACCAATGAGGTAAGGAAAGAGTTTTCAGATATACTGCTACTTTCTTAAAGTAATATTTTAGGAAATATTCTTTTAGAAAAATGAATAATTTATTTGACATGATCTTGATTTTAATCTATTTCTGAATTATATTATTTTATTTTCTTTGAGACGGGGTCTCTTTCTGTCACCCAGGCTGGAGTGCAGTGGTGCAATCTCAGCTCACTGCAGCCTCCACCTCCCAGGCGCAAATGATCACTCAACCTTAACTTCCCAAGTAGCTGGGATTACAGGTGCACACCACCAGGCCTGGCTAATTTTTGTATTTTTTGTAGAGACAAGGTTTTGTCCTATTGCCCAGATTGGTCTCGAACTCCTGGCCTCAAGTGATACACCCGCCTTATCCTCCCAAAGTTCTGGGATTACAGGCATAACCCACTGTGCCTGGCTTTTTTTCTGAATGAATTTAATGCCTCCTGTATGTCTTTAATGGAGGAAGGAGGAGAGAAACAAAATTAATTTTGGTATTGATGGTTTTGTTTTTCCATCTTTGATCAAATCTACCTTCCATCTCTGGTCATATGATTTGGATTGGAGAAGAATTTCTTCTAAGCCTTGGAATTATGTTTACATGATGCTATTACTGTCTATAGCTAGTTAGATACCTTTTTGCAATATCAGTGGCAACTATGCCTGTTTATTGCCTTAAAAATCAAAGTTATACAATCCTGAACACAAGAAAAAGATGTTAGCAGATGTAAAGCCCTAACTTTACATTCCCTTTTGAATATGAAAATGACTGGTATCAATAGTTGTTAGCTTGGGATTTGACATCCATCAACCTGATAATTTCATATTGCACAAAGATGTGAAAGTTAAAAATATATTTGATGCAGGCTTTAAAAACAGCAGACCTTACACATCTCTTCAAGGTCCCCTTCCCAAGAAAACCAAGGCCATAAAACCAATTCTACACCTGGGCAACTTTTCAGAGTTTGTACTGTACCTCTTTTCTAACCAGATCCTTCAGCCCAAGGGCCTGAATATTTACCTTAATTTCAATAAATAATTTTTAGTTGGAAGCTTCCATGAGAAAGCTTCTCTATGAATGTTCTCAAAAAAGCAAACACAACTTCTTCCAAGAATAATGTAGATTTTTATGCCCTTCTCCATTTACCAAACTGTTTTTTTTTACCCCTCATCTGGTAATAGTTGATTTGCTGGAACAATAGTTTGTTCTCTTCATACTAAGATGTACTAATGAAGATTTTATATCCATCAGCATAAACGTGCAGAAACAGAAATTACACACACCTAGAGTTTCTGTGAATTAGATGTATCCTATTTTTAGTAAATTATGCCCATTTTTCAGTGATCTAATTTTAATTTCATGTTTCTATTAGGAAAAAAAGACAGTGCAGATGATGTTTAAGGAAGCTAAATTTAAAATGGGGTATGTGGACGAGGTGCACACCCAGGTCCTGGAGCTGCCATATGTGGAAGAGGAGCTGAGCATGATCATTCTGCTTCCCGATGATGACACGGACCTCGCTGTGGTAAGCTCCAGGCAGTGAGTCTTTGAGTGTCTGTGGAGTCCAGCCGAGCTCATTTCTTTACGTCCATCTACCAGTTGGTATTTGAGGAGTTTCCAATTGGGGTTATTACATGTAGTGCTGGGTGAACATCATTGCTTGTCTTTTGGTGAATATGTTCATGCTTTTCTATTGAGTGTATACATATATGAGTGGACACGTTTTGATGAACCTAAGAAGAGAGAGTTCTAAATATATTGTTAATTGGAATATTCTTTTTTTATTATTATTATACTTTAAGTTCTAGGGTACATGTGCACAACGTGCAGGTTTGTTACATATGTATACATGTGCCGTGGTGGTGTGCTGCACCCATCAACTCGTCATTTACATCAGGTATAACTCCCAGTGCAATCCCTCCCCCCTGCCCCCTCCCCATGATAGGCCCGGGTGTGTGATATTCCCCTTCCCATGTCGAAGTGATCTCACTGTTCAATTCCCACCTATGAGTGAGAACATGCGGTGTTTGGTTTTCTGTTCTTGCGAAAGTTTGCTGAGAGTGACGGTTTCCAGCTGCACCCATGTCCCTACAAAGGACACAAACTCATCCTTTTTTATGGCTGCATAGTATTCCATGGTGTACATGTGCCACATTTTCTTAGTCCAGTCTGTCACTGATGGACATTTGGGTTGATTCCAAGTCTTTGCTATTGTGAATACTGCTGTAATAAACATACGTGTGCGTGTGTCTTTACAGCAGCATGATTTATAATCCTTTGGGTATATACCTAGTAATGCGATGTCTGGGTCAATGGTATTTCTATTTCTAGATCCTTGAGGAATCGCCATACTGTTTTCCACAATGGTTGAACTAGTTTACAATCCCACCAACAGTGTAAACGTGTTCCTATTTCTCCACATCCTCTCCAGCACCTGTTGTTTCCTGACTTTTTAATGATTGCCATTCTAACTGGTGTGAGATGGTATCTCATTGTGGTTTTGATTTTCATTTCTCTGATGGCCAGTGATGACGAGCATTTTTTCATGTGACTGTTGGCTGTATGCATGTCTTCTTTTGAGAAATGTCATTCATATCCTTTCTCCACTTTCTGATGGGGTTGTTTTTTTCTTGTAAATTTGTTTGAGTTCTTTGTAGGTTCCGGATATTAGCCCTTTGTCAGATGAATAGATTGCAAAATTTTTCTCCCATTCTGTAGGTTGCCTGTTCCCTCTGATGGTAGTTTCTTTTGCTGTGCAGAAGCTCTTTAGTTTAATTAGATCCCATTTGTCAATTTTGGCTTTGCTGCCGTTGCTTTTGGTGTTTTAGACATGAAGTCCTTGCCCATGCCTATGTCCTGAATGGTATTACCTAGGTTTTCTTCTAGGGTTTTTATGGTATTAGGTCTAACATTTAAGTCTCTAATCCATCTTGAATTAATTTCATATAAAGAGTAAGGAAAGGATCCAGTTTCAGCTTTCTGCTTTTGGCTAGCCAATTTTCACAGCACCATTTATTAAATAGGGAATCCTTTCCCCATTTCTTGTTTTTCTCAGCTTTGTCAAAGATCAGATGGCTGTAGATGTGTGGTATTATTTCTGAGGGCTCTGTTCTGTTCCATTGGTTTATATCTCTGTTTTGGTACCAGTACCATGCTGTTTTGGTTACTGTAGCCTTGTAGTATAGTTTGAAGTCAGGTAGCGTGATGCCTCCAGCTTTGTTCTTTTGACTTAGGATTGTCTTGGCGATGCGGGCTCTTTTTGGCTCCATATGAACTTTAAAGCAGTTTTTTTCCAATTCTGTGAAGAAAGTCATTGGTAGCTTGATGGGGATGGCATTGAATCTATAAATTACCTTGGGCAGTATCGCCATTTTCCCAATATTCATTCTTCCTATCCATGAGCATGGTATGTTCTTCCATTTGTTTGTGTCCTTTTTTATTTCACTGAGCAGTGGTTTGTAGTTCTCCTTGAAGAGGTCCTTTACATCCCTTGTAAGTTAGATCCCTAGGTATTTTATTCCCTTTGAAGCAATTGTGAATGGAAGTTCATTCATGATTTGGCTCTCTGTTTGTCTGTTACTGATGTATAAGAATGCTTGTGATTTTTGCACATTAATTTTGTCTCCTGATACTTTGCTGAAGTTGCTTATCAGCTTAAGGAGATTTTGGGCTGAGATGATGGGGTTTTCTAAATATACAATCATGTCATCTGAAAACAGGGACAATTTGACTTCTTCTTTCCCTAACTGAATACCCTTAATTTCTTTCTCTTGCCTGATTGCCCTAGCCAGAACTTCCAACACTGTGTTGAATAGGAGTGGTGAGAAAGGGCATCCCTGTCTTGTGCCAGTTTTCAAAGGGAATTTTTCCAGTTTTTGCCCATTCAGTATGATATTGGCTGTGGGTTTGTCATAAATAGCTCCTATTATTTCGAGGTACATTCCATCAATACCAAATTTATTGAGAGTTTTTAGCATGAAGGGCTGTTGAATTTTGTCAAAGGCCTTTTCTGCATCTATTGAGATAATCATGTGGTTTTTGTCTTTGGTTCTGTTTATGTCATGGATTACATTTATTGATTTGCGTATGTTGAACCAGCCTTGCATCCCAGGGATGAAGCCCACTTGATCATGTTGGATAAGCTTTTTGATGTGCTGCTGGATTCGGTTTGCCAGTATTTTATTGAGGATTTTTGCATCGATGTTCATCAGGGATATTGGTCTAAAATTCTCTTTTTTTGTTGTGTCTCTGCCAGGTTTTGGTATCAGGATGATGTTGGCCTCATAAAATGAGTTAGGGAGGATTCCCTCCTTTTCTATTGATTGGAATTGTTTTAGAAGGAATGGTACCAGCTCCTCCTCGTACCTCAGGTAGAATTCGGCTGTGAATCCATCTGGTCAATTGGAATATTATTCTTTATTCTGCATGGAAGATCTACTTGAAAGCCCAATAATTATTGCACAAAAGTCCTGGAAGAGGGTAGAGATCAATCTGGGCAGTGATTCTCAAACATTAATGCACATATATGATTCTAGTGATCTTGTTAAAGTACAGATTTTGATGCAATGGAGTGTGGCCTGAGGTCTTGCATTTGGAACAAGATTCCAAGTGATGCAGATGCTTGGGACCACACTATGAATAGCAAAAGTCTAAAGTACAAGTGGGAAATTTACCTTATACAAGAGGAGAGAAAAGTCTTACTATGACAGAAAAGCAGCAGAGTCCAGGAAGGGAAAAGGTAAACTTGCAAGGTAAGAGGTGCAAGACTAATAGTGCACTGGTAAACCAGCTCTGGGAGATGGGAGTAGCCTTCATTTACAAAGTTTGCTGATTCTCATGACATGGTAAATACTCCCACCATGGCTGACTTCAGGCTATGAAGGGTTTAACAATCGATAGGAGCCAGCTCTGGCACACAAGTTGAGGGTGGGCTGCTTGATTTCCCTGGCTTCCCTTTGGAATCAGAAAGTTATTGCCCTAAGTCAGGGATGACATCTGTTGTGGCCACTTATGAAAAAATTAGGAGAGTCTAGAAATAGAGTCAAAATCAAAACAATGCTCATTGGAGAAGAGCACCCACCTGGGCTGCAGTTGGTAAAGGGAAGGGGAGATGCGAGTGGAAGGCCTTTCTCCCTTTTTTCTTTCTACCTTACTGATAAATAGAAAGAGTGATGGATCTTGAAGAATTTGAAGCTAACTCCAGGACAGGCAGAGGACAAACAAGGATACCAGATGAAGTCTTGTTGAATTCGGTATTTCTTGTCTCGTGCTCCCTTCTCATGCCTCCCTTCATCTTCAGATGAAACCCAATTCCCTCTCCTTTGCTCTGTAAGAGTTGCCGTCTGATTTAACCCTGAATAGTCGCCTGATTAGACTCAGAAGCAGAGTTCTGAGCCATGCTGTTTATCTTTTGTCAAACAATCTCTCCCACTCACAGTAATATGTACTGCGTGAAGATTAATGTAATGAATTGGTTAGAATTTTCTAAACTGCTAAAAAATGTTTTTAACATTTGAAAGGAGTTAGGTACAAATTGTTTTTATTAAAAATTTCTGCCTGTCTCAGGTATTTACTAGCTCTTTTACACTTGTCTCCATAAAACTTGGAAAAGATGAAGATTTGGGAGAAAATCTTGGTGTTTATAAAAGAAAATATCTGCAGATTTTCTTGGACCAGAACTTACCATCTAGTTGCATGTCATTAGTGGAGGGCTAACAAATAGGTGTGCGGGTATCAGGCTATTGTCATCTAAATATTAAGGTTTGGCTCTTTCTTATCCTAGGTGGAAAAAGCACTTACATATGAGAAATTCAAAGCCTGGACAAATTCAGAAAAGTTGACAAAAAGTAAGGTTCAAGTTTTCCTTCCCAGATTAAAGCTGGAGGAGAGTTATGACTTGGAGCCTTTCCTTCGAAGGTTAGGAATGATCGATGCTTTTGATGAAGCCAAGGCAGACTTTTCTGGAATGTCAACTAAGAAGAATGTGCCTGTGTCCAAGGTTGCCCACAAGTGCTTTGTGGAGGTCAATGAGGAAGGCACAGAGGCTGCCGCAGCCACTGCTGTGGTCAGGAATTCCCGGTGTAGCAGAATGGAGCCAAGATTCTGTGCAGACCACCCTTTCCTTTTCTTCATCAGGCACCACAAAACCAACGGCATCTTTTTCTGTGGCAGGTTCTCTTCTCCGTAAAGAGGAGCCATTGCTGTACATGCCCTCCTTTCCTTCGGCCTACCTTGCCTTAGTTAACATTCCGTGTGACCCAGCTGGTGCAGTGGCTTGAATGCCAAAATAAAGCGTGTGCACTGAATAGTGTGTGAATGTCTTTGCTGAAGGTTCCAGAGCCACTGAGAATAACTGAGGCCACAGATGCCTGAAATTTGGGCCTGGGAAGGCTATGCTGGTTTTGGAGTGTTTGGGGTGCCTCCCATTGCCTCTGCCTTCACTGAAGTCTGTGCCCATTGTTTCAGGGGATCTTAAGGAGCATCTCAGGGCTTCAGGAGCCAGCCCTCTATGTGCTCTTCTATCCGCCCAGCTCTGCCCACCACCACTGCCATGCTGAACGGGGACCAGTGCCCAGGCAACACTGCACACAAAGCGAAGGGCAAACCCTACAGAGTAAAGCTGCAGCCACCCTGTGTCTCACATGCAGCTGAAATACTGGTCTGCTTCTGCCACTGTCGCATAGACAGCTCTGCATGCCCCTGTCTCACACAGTCTGTAATGGAAACAGCTCCTTCTTTTCTTTCCATAAACCTCAGATACAAGTTCAGGGACTCAGCAATACACTTCAGGACTGAGGTAGGAGGCAAATATCTGAAACTTGCTATGCCGTCCTTTCTATTCCTTTTCCCTCTGAAATACACAAAATACCAAAGGAACTTACACAGCACACCACTGAGTCCTCTAACTCATCATATATGCTCAAACATGGCTCAAGCACACCCCTTAAGAAAGAACCTCCATACATTACTTTTTTTCTGACTAAAAATAAAATTGTATTGTGGCAGCAATTTGGAAACTACAGCAAAGTCTCCAAAAAAATTTAAGTCCCCCACAATTCTAACACACAGCAATCACTGCTGTTAATAGTGATATACATCCTTTCTATTATATGTATGCAAATAGAAACTTATAAGCATTTTATTACAAGTTAATCATATCCTTCAGTAGCTTATTTCTTCCATTACTTATGAAAAACCTCCCTTAAGATCTTTCCAGATCATCAGTTTCATGTGCATAGTATTCCACTGTGTGGCTGGATTTCTATAATTGAATCTAATTTTAGACAGTTTGAGTAATTAAAATTTTTTCTATTAATAAATAATAGATTATTAATAATAAATATATATGATACTGTTTTGGATATACTAAATATTTGCTCACATCCTTAATATATTTTTAAAAATTCCTAAGAATAGTATTGTCGAGATAAAAGTTGAGCACATTTTGAGACTTCTTCCAAATTGGTCCCTAGAAAGTTCCACTGGTTTATACACTCACTCATGTCACCATTTATACTACCACTAACTGCCGCCTGCTTTATTATTTCTTTAATGAGTTGGACTAAACAGTGGTTACTCCTGACTCTGTTTTTGACTGACGGTTAACAGTTACATGAACCATTCATATTACAGCTCTTACTTAAATTTGACCAAGCTAGGATATATTCTGTGAGGCCACATTCATTTCAGGAATCATGTTTTCCAAAGCAGGTTTGGCTAAAAATTAATCCACAGGACTGAAAGGTATA
Source organism: Macaca thibetana thibetana (assembly GCF_024542745.1). NCBI lineage: Eukaryota > Metazoa > Chordata > Mammalia > Primates > Cercopithecidae > Macaca > Macaca thibetana. Next base: position 16,092,089 of record NC_065595.1, on the reverse strand, counting down.
CATCTGTGAGTTTTGTTCTCACTTCCACCTCTAATTTGAAGAAAACTTTATACTTTTATTGCAGTACAATCGACACAGAATACATTTCACATATTTAACCTATACAATAAGTTCTGACACATTTTCCATGAAACAAACCATCACTATATTCAAGATAATGAACCTATCTATCATACTCCCAAATTCCTTCTTGCATCTTTGTAATTTCTCACTCTTCCTTCTCCCTCTTCCCGTCCCGTCCCAACCACTGATCTGCTCGGACAACTACTGGTCTTCTTTCTGTCACTATAGAATAATTTGCATTTTCAAAGAAATTTACATGCATGGAACCATGCATCATCTATGCTTTGTAGTATGACTCCTATCAGTACAATTATTTTGAGATTCATTTATGTTACTGTATATATCAATAGTTTGTTCCTTTTATTGGTAAGTAACATTTCTTTGTATAGATATACCATGATTTGTTGATTAACAAATTTACCTGTTGATGAACATTTAGGTTGTTACTGAGATTTTCACTATTGAAAATATAGTTTTAATGAACATTTATGTATATACATCTTTGTGTGGATATGTGTCTTCATTTCTTTTGCATATAGATACATAGAAGTAGAATGGCTGGGTCATATGGAAGGTATAAGTTTAACTTTTTAAGGATCTGCCAAATTGCCTTCCAAAGTGGTTGTATCATTTAACATTCCCAGTAGAGCCTAGCAGAGTTCTGGTTGTTCTGCCTCCTCACCAACACTTGGTACTACCAGTGTTGTTACTTTCAGTGTGTACCGGTTTTAGGTTGCATTTCCCTAATGCCTGATTATGTTCAGCATTTTAAAAAACGTGCTTATATGCCATCCATTTATGTTATTTGATGAAATGTCTTTTTAAGTGTCTCATCAATATTTTATTGCTTCCTGCTTTATTTTTTATTTATTTATTTTTTGAGACAGAGTCTCTCTCCGTTGCCTCAGCCCCCCGAGTAGCTGTGACTACAGGCGTGTGCCACCACACCCAGCTAATTTTTGTATTTTTAGTAAAAACAGGGGTTCCCCATGTTGGCCAGGCTGGTTTTGAACTTCAGACCTCAGGTGATCTGCCCACCTTGGCCTTCCAAAGTGCTGGGATTACAGGCATGAGCCACCGCACCCAGCCTTTTGTTTTCTTATTGTATTTTGAGAAATCTCATGATATGACTACCAAATCTTTTATCATATATGGGATTTGCAAACATTTTTCTCCCAGCTCATGGCTTCAATTTTCATTTTTATAACAGTGCCTTTAAAAAGCAGAAGTTCTTGATTTTGATGAAGTCCATTTGATCATTTTGTTTCTTTGTTTATGCTTAATGCTTTTGTTGTCATATTGAAGGAATGCTTTGCCTAACCCAAGGTCACAAGGATCTCCTATGTTTCTTCTAGAAGTGTTATAGGATTTGATTTTCCTTTTTGGCCTATGATCAATTTTGAGTTCATGTTTTTCATATGATGAAAAAACTATCCATTTTCCACTGAATTGCCTTTGCATCTTTGTCAAAAATCAGCTGATCGTGGATGTGTGGTTCTATTTCTGGATTCTATTGGATTCTATTGATCTGCTTGTCTATCTTGATGTCAATTCCACATTGTCTGAATTACTGTAGCTTAATAATAAGTTTTGAAAACACTTAAGTGACATGTTTTCCAACTTTATTTTTCAACGTTGTTTTATCTGCTTTCAGTCCTCGATCTTTCCCTGTGAATTTTATAATTTGCTTGTTGACTTGTACAAAGCCTGCTGCAATTTTGATTAGGATTGTGTGAATTCTAAACATCAGTTTGGAGAGAATAGACATGTTAGCAATATTGAGTCTTCCAACCCATGAGCAAGGTAAGTTTCTCATTTCTTTTAGGTTTTTATTAATTAGTCTCAGCATAGTTTTGTAGTTTTCAGTATACACGTCTGGCACAAATTTTGTCAGATTTATCCTTAAGTGTATCCTATTTTGTGCTATTATAGGTGGTGTTGCTTTTTAATTTCAATTTTTTGATTAATTATTGTTAGTATATGGAAATATAATACAGGTTTTTGTTTTGTTTTGTTTTGTATCTCAGCCTTGTATCTTGCAAACTTGCTAAAATCACTTAGTTCTAGTAGCTGTGTTTCTAGTTCCATGTCTGCTAATAAAGACAGATTTTCTTTCTTTCCCATTTAGATAGCTTTTTATTTCCTTGCCTTATTGCACTGACTTGATTAGAAGTAGTGAAAACAGACATCCTTGTCTGGTTCCTGATCTTAGGGGAAAGCATGAAGGCTCCCGTCATTAAATGTGATATTAGCTGTAGGCTTTTCATAGGTGACCTTTAACAGGTGAAGAAGGTTTCTTTTATTCCTAGTTTGTTGTGTTTATATCAGGAATAAATGTTGGATTCTGTCAAATGCTTTCTTGTATCTTTTAGATGATCATATGGTTTCGTTAATATTGGGATTAATTTTTGAATGTTGAAACAATCTTGTGTTACTGGGATAAACTCCACTTGGTCACGATGTATTTCCTATTTTGTCTAGAATTGGATGCAATTTGTTAAAATAGTTTTAGAACGGCTCATCTCCATTCATGAGAGACATTGGTCTGTATTCTTCCTATTTTGTAATATCTTTGTCTCATTTTGGTTTTAGATAATTCTGGTCTCAAAGAATGAGTTGAGAAACATACCTACCTTTGCAATTTTCTGGAACAGATGTTGTACAATTGGTATTATTTCTTCCTTTAATGTTTGGTGAAGCCATCCGAGACTGGAGTGGCTTTATACTACAACTGTAATTTCATTAATAGGTAGTGAACAATTCAAATTACATATTTCTTTTTGAGTTAGCTTTGGTAGCTTGTGTTTTTCAAGGAATTTGTTCATTTCCTAGTCATCAAATTTCGTGGTGTAAAGTTGTTTATAACAGTCTCTTATTTTTCTTTTAATAACTATAAAATCTGTAGTGATACCATCGCTCTCATTTCTGAGATTAGTAGCTTGTACCTTTTTTTTCTTTTCTGATCAGTATGACTAGATGTTGATAAATTTTATTGCTCTTTCTCAGAACCAGCTTATGGTTTCATTGATTTTCACTATTGTTTTTCTGTCCACAACATTGATTTCTGCTTTGATCTTTATTATTTCTTTTTTCTCATTACTTTACATTTAATTTTTTCAGTTTTTGGTGTAACCAGCCATGATCCCTGGTGTACTGAACAAAAGAGGATGGGAATAAAAGACAAAGACAAAAGAGTATATTTGCAAGAAGGGGTTAGGGGGCACCTTGCCTCTAGTGGGTAAGGGCCGTGAGCTTTTGCAGTCCTCCATATTTATTAGGTAAAAGAGATAGCAAGAAAAGGAGGGGTGATTGTTGGGTAATTGTTGGTCTGCCATTTGGTTCACAGCAGGCTTGCAAGACTGCATCCCTTGAACAATAGGTGCTAGATTTCCCAGTAGATAACTTCAAGGAGCCCGGTGCCAGGGAGTGATGGCCCTCAGCAAATCTTTTGGTGGCACGGGCAGTGTGAGTTTGCCCACATCCTGCATTCATGATAAACAGTTTACTGTTTGATCATATAGCCTCCAGTGGAATGCTGAGTTGGTCATGATCCCTTTGCCGGCTCTCTACATTTTGGGTATTTTTTTAGTTTTTTTTTTTAAGGTGAAACTGAAGTAATTGACTTGAAGCTTTTCTTGGTTTTTAATATAGGTGTTTACCACCATAAAAATTTCTCTAAGTATTGATTTAGTGGCATCAATAAATTTTGATATCCTTTGCATTTTTATTGAGTTCAAAATACATTCTAATTTTCCTTTTGATTTCTTTTTTGACTCATGAATTATTTGAAAGTGTGTAATTTTTAGTTTCCAATTTTGATGATTTCCAAAGATCTTTATGTTATTGACTTCTCATTGAATCTCACCATAGTCAGATAACATATTTTCAATGACTTGCATTCTTTTAAAATATTGAGATTTATTTTATGCCCATAAATATGGGCTATCTCAGGAAATGCTCCATGATCACTTGAAAATAATGTATATTCTGTTTTGGGGTGTAATGTTCTGTAAATATGAATTCCGTGAAGTTGGTTGCTAGTGTTGTTCAGGTCTTCTACATAATTACTGATGTTGTGTCTACCTGTTCTAGCAATTGTTGAGAGATGAGTGTTGACATGTCCAACTATAATTGTTGAGAGGTCCAGCTCTAGGTCAAAATTCCAAGTGCGATCCTATAGGCCTGACCATAGGCAACTACCAGGCAGCCTGCACGGGGGAGATGGGGGAAAGCTGCCCTCCCCACAGATTTGGTGCACAGCCAGGGCATTGCAGTGTCTGGCAGGAGCTGCAGTCAAGGACTCAGGCCCCGGAGCCAGGCCATACTTTTATGCATCTCTACATTCCGAGCTCAGACAGCTCCACTCAGAGCTCTCCTTATAAGGGGAGCAGAGGCCTTCTGTTCAGAAGCCTCTGAAGAGATTTTCTTACCAGGATCCTTGAAGACACTTTCTTGCACTCAAGCTCAGCACTCAGTACTTTCCCACTTCTAGTCCTTCCCTCCCGGTCCCGTCCCTCCTGTCCCTCCCCTCTCTCTTTCTCTCTCTCTCTCAATTTGACAGAGGAGCCTCGTGGTCCATTAAGCACAATGCCTTTTTGGGAAAACAAAAAGCCTGAAAGTCCTTCAGGGCATTCCTAGAGGTGCTGGTGGTTCATTTGCAAGAGTCTGAGGGTACCAAAGGGCACTTGCCAACCATGCCACCGGGTCTCTGGGAGGTGCCAGTGGACCCCACAGGACACCCTTAGAGTGTGCTAATGCATTGTTTACAGAAGCTTTTCATTTCCAAGGGGGATCATTGGTCCTCAGCCAGGTACTGCTTGTGGTCCAACAGATCTGGCAGGTTTGGTACACTGTGACAAGACCCATGCCATTGAAAAACATGTCTGGACGCCCCTCGCAGAGGCTATAGCAGCTCCGCAAGTCACCCTGCTAGCCCTCTGGGTCTACAGTGAAGGGTTGGGGGAGGCAGAGGATGAGACTGTTCACCGGACTCAGATTTCAGGGATTTTTATGCCACTACTGTTAGTTATCAAGCCCAAGTAAACCTCATCAGGCCAGCTCAGTCACTCCCAGATATAGTCCAGCGATTTTAACAAATCCCTAAGGCATGGAAAAAGTGGCTGCTTCTGAGAAAACAACAATTGCAGAAGCAGTGAGGCAAAGATGACTATCAGGCGCCCTCTCCTGGACTATCTAGGCAATGGCATTTCCAAAGAGCTCTCTGAGCCTGATTATTCAATAAAGGGGCTCTTAGAGGAGGAGATTGAAGCGTTGCCCACCAAGATACCAGACCATGGGGGGCCTAGCAGGCAGCTCACAAGGGTTTGCATGGTGAGAGCCCCTATGACTGATTCAAGCGGTATGCTTGTTGTCGTCCCTCCCAGTGACTCTGGAGATGAGCTGAAGAGCCTCACCATCCTCTCCCCAGATGGCTAGGCTTTTACAGATTATCCAGACTAGAGGTTAGGCCGAGGTCACTCTGTCCCCAAGGATGACTGGAAGCCCTAGCCAATGTCAGAGTTCAGTGAAAAGGTGGGGGAAAATGTCCTTCTTGGCCATTTTGAACATCTGTGCACTGGAGCCTCTGATCCCCACAATCCCTGGCACCAGGATGAGGGGAAAACAGATAATGTTCTCTGGCTTAGGGTCTGAGACCACCACCACCTGCTCTGGCTCTGGGAAGGGACCTTTGGGCCCCTAGAAGCCTTTATGTTATGGCTCCCACGACTGCATGTGTTCTTGGTATAGAGGTGTTGTCTATATGTGCCCCCACTGGCCTTCACTCTCAATCCTTGATGGAAATTGCTGCACTTAGGGTCACCTTAGTGGGACATGGGAAAGGTTGTGAATGTACCCAACTACTGTCACCCAGGACATTGTATCCCCACCTGCTTTGGGGAGGAAAAAAACCTGCTGTCATTATGTCACCAAAACATCAGTAATTCCATCTAGTTCCTTCTGTTCACTGCACAGAAAGCCAATCAGTGAGACAATGAGTATTGCAAAGATGAATGAAGGCTTTAATTGGGTGCTGCAGCTGAGGAGATGGGAGATCAGTCTCAAATCCATCTCCCTGACCAACTAAAATTAGGGGTTTATATAGCAGGGAAGAAATGTAACCATGTGTGGGGAAACAGGAATTAGGGAGAGGTGAGGAAGAGGAATTGGTCAACAGGAAGCAGGTGGTTCCTTAGGCCATCATGATGGGTGACGGGTCAGGTTTCTTATTGTCCAGATGTGTAGACTTGGTGGGTTTCAACTGCCTGATACTATCTGGGAAGACTGATGGTTGGCTTCCTGAGAAAGGAACTCAGATAACTGTAATTTTCTTGAGTTTTAAGACTGTGAGGGTTAATTTATATGCTTTTTCAAAAGAAACCAAAAATATTAGTTCTATGGGACAATTGGGCTGGTTTCAATTGCTAAGCTTGAGGCAAAGTTCCTGAGAAACTGTTCCTCCATACAGTGGCTCTGTCTGACCTGTGCACATGGCCTCAGGTACCTTGTGACCCTCTGTCTATTATAGGTGGCTCAAGGCTGTGGTGCCGTTCTTTGCATTGGCAGTACCTGACATTTTGATTCTTACAGAGGCTACTGGAGGGAACTTGGTATGAGACAGTTGATATAATCAATGCCGTTTTCAGCATCCTCCCACATGGAGAATTCCAGGATCAACTTGCCTTTATGTGGAATGGGTTGCAATGCACCTTTAATGTCTTTCCACAAAGTGACCTAAATTCCCCATGTAGCTGCCATCAATGAATAGGTTATGCTCTGGGGAGAGTTGCATGCCTAGAGGAAGTACTAGCCTTGCACTCTATTGATGACATCCTCCTGGTGAACCCAAAGACATTGCCAAATAAGGACTGGGTGCTTGAGGACAGGTGACTCTCAAGCAGCAACTCGACTGCACCATTAAGACACAGGGACCCCAAGTGAAGTTCCTGGTTGTAATCTGGGCAAGTGGCACCACATCTCGTTTAGAGGAGATGACTGCCAAGCTTCTGACTGTCTCTGCCCCAGCCAATAAAAAGGATGCCCAGTGATTTGTGGGCTTATTCACTTACTATTACTGTCACATTCCCCTTGTGGGGATTTTGATGGGACCCAGCTAAGAGGTTACTAGAAAAGGCTGCTATGTTTGAATGGTACCCATTCAACAGGCTACCACAGCCATCCAAGCACCCTTCCCCTGGACCCCATGGGTCCACATTTGCCATTCGACTTACAGGTCTCAACAACATTTCAGTTCCTTTACTGTTGCTCATAGTAGAAAAATACTTCAGACACTTGTTGGGGTTTTCAACTTACAAGATCCTGGAGTCAGCTGAAAGGCACATACACTTTGAGAAACAATTATTGTCCTGTTATTGGGCCTATGTAGATATGCATGAATACATAAGCCATGGCTGTGATATAGTTTTATGATCCCAAATTCCAATCATGTTATGAGTGAGCGGAGGCCTCAAATCTCCAGGTGGGGGTGGCTCAGGAGTATTCTCTAGTGAATGAAAATGTTCTATACAGAAGCAGGTAAAACCCAGCCCAGCTGGGGCCTTCAACTCCATGGCAAGGACTCAGGAGTGTCACCCCCCTCCCAGGCATATCATCCAATGAACCACTGCCTTTACTTGCCCAATGGGAGCTCAGATACAAGGAACTTCTGGGCCACACATAAGCCTGGTTCGTTGATGGTGTCTCTTGATTAACATTTACTAGGCTAGAATAAGGTGCAGCTGTGTCATCCAGCCTGAGATATATCTATCCCTTGGCAAGCTCAGCATAAGTGTGAAAAGCTTTATAAAGTATGGTTGGCTACCCAGGCTCCCTCAACAAAGGAGCCCTGCCATATTTTCACTGACTCATGGGCTGTAGTTAATGGTCTGAACATTTGATTGGGCTACTGGCAAAACTTGCACTGACATATGAAACACATCCCTCTCTTGGGATGAGACATTTGGATAAAATTCAATTCTACTCCTAATAAGCTCTTTGTTATCCTTGTGGGTGCTCACCAGAGAGCTGTCTATGCTGACAAAGGCAATGAGCCAACCAAGGCAATGAGCAGACCATGCATGTCAGCTAAACAGGGAGAATGATCTGTCATCTGCCCCAGAGATAACAGATATTCAACTCATTGACTCCTGCATCCATGAGAGGAAGGGCCCTGGGAATCAAGATGCCATCCTTGCCTGGATCTATATGCATGAACTATTATCTTCAAAAGATGCCAACACAGCATGAAAGAGATAATCCACCTGCCAGACCCTGACCAAGGCTAAACATTCTGCTCAGGGACAGATCCTTCAGGTAAAAAATGCCAGGATATTCTTTGCAGGTTGATCACACTAGTCCCCTCATCCCATCCAGAGCGTTCAGGTGGATCCTAAATGTAGTTGATGAGTTCTCCGTATTTGGACTAGTCATCCGCATGTGTTTTACTGACTCAGGCAACACTCTTTATTCCCTCCAAAACCATATTTTTTTCTTTCTCTGGCTTCCTGAATACATTGTATCTAATAATGGCCCAAATGATACATTTGCAGCCCAAACTATACATGGGTCAAATCATGCGGCATGATGGATTCTCCATCCTCTTTAACATCTACAAGCCACAGCAGTGATTGCATATTTTAACAGGAAAAGATCAGGTTGAAGTGGCTAATGGAAATGGACAATATAATCCCAGCCTGGCTACATGTCTCAGGTGAGCAATTTGGGGTCTCATTGTGGCAATTCTCTAAGTGTACTTCTCATTTGTGCTGTGTGATTGATTGGGCTGTCTGTCTCTTTCCTTCAGTTTCCCCCTCTTTTAAAATTATTGACAAATCAGTTTCCATGGTGGATCATGCAAGTTCCCTCCATCCTTTTTGAGCCCTTCCTGAAGACCCAAATCAGTGGGAGATCAGGAAGGCTACTAAACAGCACAGATTGGGAGGCATGAACTTGCTTCTCCATTTACTCCCTGGGTGCAGTGCCTGAATTTTTGCCTACAAGGGCTTCAAAGATAATAACCATCAATTCAATGTCTCAATATTTTCCCTAAGGTGGCCCTGCTGCTTTGCTCTGTGTAGCCCCATTGGATACATGCCAAATATCAAGTAGAAACTTTTATGGAACCACAGGAGAAACCAAGCCAGAATGTTTAGGTTCATCATTCTAGGGAGTGAATTAACGGCACTATTCTTGCTCATGGCATGGGACAGACTGCCCATGTCACAGTCAATGAGGAGTCTCCCCAACTGATAAGACATGAGCACCTTTGGTCCTGTGAACTCAGGTATGGGGCAAGAAGTGGGTGGGGATCTAACCTCTCTCCTCTCTCTTATGGGTAGTCTGTGTGACTCTGGCCTTACCAAATTCATTGGTAGGCCTGACTCTGGCAGCTGCCATCATGCTGAACTTGACTAGTAGTTGGATATGCCACTCACTGCTTGACCCCATAGGTAAACCTTTGGCTGCCACGCCACTGAATAGCATGAGTGGACATTTCTCCAACTATGGAGCTTTCTGGCATCTAAGGTGCCCTAACACACCTGGACCCGATGTGTTACCTGATATGCAGACCCTGGTACTGTAGGAATGAAATGACATCCTAGTTGTCAACTCAATGCTGTTCCACATGGGAGCAACTGAGAAGGGGAACCTGGGTCTGTTACCAGGCTATTTTAGCCTTGATGATGGTGACTCTCTCTCCTCCCCTCCCTTTCCCTCCCACCTCCCCTCCCCTCCCCTCCCCTCCTCTCCTCTCCTCTCGTCTCCTCTCCTCTCCTCTCCTCTCCTTGTCCAGACTCTTCAGTTCCACTCAGGGACTCTGCCCACTACCTACCAAGAAGGACTTCTAGGGGGTTGAACCTCATGGTAGTCAATGACTCTTACACTCCCAAGCTAGTGTATACCCTTTTAGAGTATTGTTTCTTTTCTAAACACCAGGCCTTTACCTTCCTTTTTGATCACATTGTAATCTGCACAAATGGGGCATTAATAAGAAATTTTCAAATATTCCAAACAACCCCTCCCAAGGAGCATGTTGCACCAGGCTGAATAAGGCATGAGCTCCAGAACCAAGCTCACCCTGGTTACTTGGAGGGTTTGCTGGGTGAGGGGCACTGCTGACCCTCTTTGCTCATGTGTATGCTTTGGGTGGTTTTTCCCACTCCCGGGGTCCCTCAATGAGAAAAGGTTGTGCACCTGCCTCTTACCATCACTGAAGTCATTAACAACACTACCTTAGTTCTGGAGACACAACAGATCAGCCTTAGCTCTTTGGTTTGAGTATTTGAGCAGCTGCATAGCCCTGGACTTCCTGCTGGCCAGCCAACGAGAGTCCGTGCCACTGTCAACACCTCGTGGTGCACCTGGATCAATGAACCTGACAAAGGAGAAGAGTCCAGCTCTCTAAAGCAGACTCTGGTGACCTTTGAAACATCTTGTCCTGGATTGGCAATGTTGGGGACTCATGGCTATGTTTAATCTTCCAAGAAGTCCTCATCATCCTATTTGAAAAAATTTCAATTATGAACCTGGTCCATTGCTGGTGCAGACTAATTACTGGGTTATTGTCATAATCCCACAAAATCCATTTATTTAGGACTATGATAGGGTCGGCTTTGTTTCTTTCAAGCATCCTGAAAAATTAAGAGGTGGAGTTGAGCAGTACAACTTCAGGACAAAATCCTAAATGTGATCGTTCAGGCCCAACCGTATGCAATTATAGAGATTCTACTCTTGGGGGAAATCTGCCCTTCTCCCACCAGACTTCATAGCTAGTGCTTTGTGATCTCGGGAGTGAGGCACCGTCAAAGGCTGAGGACCCTCTGGGCCGCCATGCCCTGCGCCTACCTGTATTTCTAGCTCTGGCCCCTCCATTCAGAGGCTTCCTTATGGGGCAGCGGCTCAGCTGGGACATTGCCAAGACCTCCTTATTAGGGGGCCTGGAGATACTTTTCTCCACTCTGTCTCAGTACTCAGTACTTTTCCATTATTAGCTCTTTCCCGTCCCCCAGATTCTAGCTCCAATCTCCCTCTCTCCCCTGCCACCACAAATGAATAAAAGCCTGACTGTTACTCTCCTATTTGGCTCACTGTCTTAGTGGACCACCTCAACACCTGGCAACTCTCTCTAACAATTGTGGACTTTTTATCTTCACAGTTACATTTGGTTTTACTTCATGTATTTTGAATCTCTCTTACTAGGAGAGGAATAAAAATGTAGGATTGCTATGTACTCTTGATGATTTGACTCCCTTTATCATGATGAAATAACCTTCTTCATCTCCAGTAATATTCTTCACTCTGAGATGTACTTTGTTAGATATTATTATAGTCACCCCAGCTTTGTTTTGATCAGAATTGTATGTTGTGTATTTTACCTTCATTTACTTTTAACCTATTTTTGTCAATGCAAGGTGAATTTCTTGTAGACAGTATATATTTGGATCTTTTAACCAGTCTGACAATCTCTGTTTTTTAATGGAATCAAGAATGAGTATAAGGAAGTGAATTTTTTTATAATGTCCTGGAATTTGTGGTGATAGCATCACGACTCTGAATATACTAAAAATCACTGCATTGCACATATTAAAAGGGTACTTTTTAGTATGTGAATTATATCTCAATAAAACTATCATTTAAAAAATGAGACTGGGGACCTAAGGCACTACTGTAAGGAGGCATTCGATTTAAGGATTCTGCTCCCTTCCCCTTCCCTCTCCCCTCCCCTTCCACTCCCCTCCCCTTCCCTTTCCCCTTCCCATTTTCCTTTCCCCTTCCCATTTTCCTTTCCCTTCCCTTTTTTCTTTTCCTTTCTATTTATTTATTTTTTTTGAGACACAGTTCTGCTCTTGTTTCCCAGGCTGGAGTGCAATGGAGTGATCTCTGCTCACGGCAAAGTCTGCCTCCTAGGTTCGTTCAAGCAATTCTCATGCCTCAGCCCCCCAAGTAGCTGCGATTACAGGTGCCCACCACCACACTCGGCTAATTTTTGTATTTTTAGTAGAGACAGAGTTTCATCATGTTGGCCACGGTGGTCTCGAACCCCTGACCTCAGGTGATCTGCCTGCCTCAACCTCCGAAAGTGCTGGGGTTACAGGCATGAGTCACCACGCCCGACCCCTGCTTTCTCAACTTTTGTACCCTAGGCACCTGCTTGTCTCGCCCTAATCCAGGCTCAAGTGATAATGCACTGATTCTGGCTACTTTGAAGGGCATCTACTGGGGGACAGCTCTGGGAAACGTTTCTACTTCAGAAAGTCATTTGTTCTGTTCTCTTCCTCTGGACATCTTGGCCTGGACATGAAATGCTTCCAGTTGCCGAGGCCCCTTGTGACCAACCAGAGGATGAAGTTGGGGCAGTGAAGGATGGCAGAATGTGAGTCTCTGATGACATCATGGGCTGCTGAGTCAGTCTGAAGCCTGCCTCGCTTCTGAACCCCCCGATAGAGGACGTAGCAATGTCCCCAGCCACCTGTTGTCTGAGTCAGGCAGTCTGCACGTGTTTCTGTCATGTGCAGTCCAGGGACAGGGACCGAACTGCTCACACCGCAGCCCCGGGGCTCCAGCGCCAGTGGTGGAAAAGAGCTCAGGTGTCAGGAGTAAGGACGCCTGGCTCTGTATATGGGGTCAGGACCGCTACTAATTACTTGTGGCACACATCATTTTCCTTTCAGGTGAGTCCCTGATACATGTAAGAAATAAAGACCCAAGGTTCCTCTCTACTCTGAAATGGGAATCGGTCACCTCCCTTTGCGTGCTTGAAACAGAAAAGCCCAGGGTCCCAACTTCTCTTGCCTCACCTCCAAAATCCCCTCTATCTAACAGCCCAAGGCGTGGATGAGTCCTTTGCACCACCAGCTTCCCCTGGGTTTTGGCCTCCAGTTAATTTCAAGACACTTTCCCTTTCAGAATCTTTTTTTTTTTTTTGGAGTCCTCCTTGCAAGAGCAGGAGGCGAGCGTGCTCAAGCCAGCCCTGGGTCCCCCGCGGGGCCCTCGCGCGTGGTCACCTGCTCTTCCCGTGGCGGGATGAGGCCCTGGAGAAGCCGGGGAGGGCGGGGGCTGGGGAAGGGGCGTCAGCCGACCCTGCCCCGGGTCCCCCACGCGGCCCTAGCATCTCCCAGGAGGCAGGGACTCACCCTGACCCCGGGTCCACCCTCGGCACCAACCCGTGCCCCGCCGCCGCCTGAGGTCTCCGCCGCCTGCGGTTGTGCCCTTTGAGAAGGAAGGCAGAAGGTCCCCACGCCAGCGGGGGCCGGGATAATGAGATCTGTGGGTGTCTGCAGGACCGAATGGAAGCCCGCGGCACGCTCAGCCCCCAATGCCCTGGAGTCCTGTGTTCTTGTCCGTCTGCCCGCATTTCCACCTCCTCTCCTTGCACTCTCTTCTCAGACACCTGCCTGCTGACACCTGGCATCTCTCTTCTCAGAAAAGGTCCTGCTAAAACCAGCACTCCAAATCCACGTCTAAGTGCAAGCACTTCTTGTCCCTCCTAATTCTTTTATTAAGTTCCACGTTGCAGAGCCCCCTTTTCCCCAGCACTGTTCCTGATGCTGAGGTGGGGCCACAGGGACTGACTTCAGAGAGTTTGCCTGGTCAGGTAGCTGCCAATCACAGGAGTAATGACAATGCAGGGATTGATGGGTTAGGCTGAGGAAGTGCAGGTGGGAACGAGTGAAGTGGGGACCCTCTCCAGGGTAGGGACTGGGGAAGCCGCTGAGGCAGAGATGTTGAAGTAAAGGCATAGATTATGTGCAAATTCCGTGCCATTTTATACCAGATACTTGAGCACCGGTGGATACTAGTATCTGTGGGAGGCCCTAGAACCAATCCCCAGTGGATACTGAGGGACAACTCTGTGTGTGTGTGTGTGTGTGTGTGTGTGTGTGTGTATTATAAGAAATTGGCTCATGCAATTATGGAAACTGGGAAGTGCTAAGATCTGCAGTAAGCAAGCTGGAGATTGAAGAAAGCTGGTGGAGTAGTTCCAGCCTGAATCTGAAGACCTGAGAACCTGGAGAGCTGGTGGTGTAAGTTCCAGTCAGAGGGCAGGAGGAGACTGATGCTCCAATTCCAGTGTCAGACAGGTGAAATTCCCTCTTAGTCAGACATTTTGTTGTACGCAGGCCTTGGGTTGACTGGAGGGGGGGCGAACCACATTAAGGACGGCAGTCAGCTTTATTTGGTGTACCAATTCAAAATGTCAGTCTCACCCAGAGATACCCTCACAGGCATACCTAGCATAATGATGTTCCAAATGTCTGGGCACCCTGTGGCCCAGAAAAGTTGCTACATAAAATTAACCACTGCACATTTTAAAATTATGTTCTATTTGGCCTCTGGAGGAGAGGACACACTCTCTCACTCTGACATGGTATTGCTTTCCTAGTGTGTATTGATTTCTTGTTTAAAATAAAATAATCTCTTTTTAAAGGAAAAACGTTATGGAGTATTTGAGAAAACTATTTTACCTATATCTTTTTAGAGACCAGAAGACAATACTGGTAATTTTAAAGTATTTTTTCAAGAGATAAATTTTCTTAAATACAGAGGAAGACATTGACCAGAGTTTCCAGCCACTCATCATTAAATTTAAAAACCTGGCACTCAGTATTTGCGTAGAACGGCTAACAGACTTGTTTAAAAAAAAAAAAGCCTTACAAATTCCTCTCAGTAAGTTGAATTGATAGAAAATAAAAGCAGTATGGAGAATAGGAAAAACGCCCTAGAGAACTTGAGAAATTTATGGCAATCAAATAATTACAATAACTATATTTTGAATTATTTCCAAATTAACTACTTCTAAAATTCACTTACTAATCTGTGGTTATTCATGGTTTGGCATATACCTATTTATAAACTGTGACATTTTAACAGTTAAAAGATTATGATAAGATCACTTTTAAGAGATATATATATATTATTTTAAATAAAAATTATATTTTTATATTTCAGAGTATTTGGAAATTTGAAAGCTTGCTAATTTTTATTTATTGTTACTTCACTTATTTATTTATGTTCATTTTATCTGGCAATGGTGCCACATTGAACATTTTTCTCTACAGAAACTTTTAAGGAATCCTTCTGTTGTTTAGTGTCATTATCTCCAAGAATGTAACAAACTCTCATCTTGTGCCTCCTAACAGGATACACTGAGAAGCACTAGCTTCTTCTATGACATTCTTGCCAAAATTCTCAGCACCTGAATGTAAGTGCAGAAACATCAGACAGAATTGAATTGAGGGCTATTCTACCAAATAATTGACTGAAACTCTGCAAAAGAGGCAATGTCATAAAAGATAAGCACTGCGGAGGTGCCACAGGAGGATGTGTGACTAATTGCAACCTACGAGTTTCTTTGGGTCCCACAAAAGACCTGAATAAATACAAAAGAAGACATTCAAATGTCCAAGAAGGAAAGAAAAAAAAAGATTTGATTATGGTAGTTATCAAGACATGCATATGAAATGCACAGTGAAATACCACCACAAGTATACCAAAGTAGGTAACATTAAAACTACTGACAACATCAAGAGTGGCAATGATGTAGAACAACTGGAATTCTCCTACATTTTTGTTGGGAATAAATTAGTAAAGACACTTAGAAATTGGCAATATCTACAAAAGCCTAATAGTGTTGAAGCAAACATTGCACTAAACGAAGTTAAGCATATCCTATAGTCTGAATGCTGTGTTCCACCAAAATTTATATGTTGAAACCCAAAGTCCAATGTGTCAGTATTAAGAGGTGGAACCTTCGGGAGGTGATTAGGTCCTGAGGAAAAAGCCCTCATAAATGGGACTGATGTCCTCATAAAAGAGGCCCCAGAAAACTACCTTGCCCCTCTGCCATGTGAGTATGCAGTGAGAAGGTGCCATCTATGAAGCAGAGAACAAGCCCTCACCAGACATCAAATTTAATGGCACTTTGATCTTGGACTTCCCAGCCTCTAAAACTGTAAGAAAAAAATTTTTGTTGTTTATAAGCTACCAAATTTATAGTCTTTTGTTTAGCAGCCTGAACAGACTAAGACAGCCTATAAGGAAGTGTTTATTCAATGCTGTTACTGTAGGGGAGAGAGACCGGAACATAGTCTGTGTTCAACTTCACTAAAACAAAGGACTGGAGAGTTTTTGAGAAGTGGGGTGGATATTAGGACATATGGGTTTGCTATTTGGCCTTACCTAAAGGAAAAGTAAGTTTTCTCACATCTTCCTGGCAGAAGGTAGTTTTACAACTCCAAGCAAGGTGCCCACTGACATTAGTCTCCTACCCTCCCACAGAAACAGGGAAATAAGACGCTATCTTCCTTGTGATTTTTGAAACAGCTCCCAGGTCCTTAGGAAACAGTCCTGCATTGAAAAATTGTCAGGAGGCTTTTAAAAAGATTTACATGTCCAAGGAACAGAGAAATCATTCACAATGACAAGTTTTCTAAAGTCAGTGCTCTGATAAAATGGCCATGTGGTTAGGTCATCTGGATTCCATAAGGACTGGGGTGAGAGGGAGATCAGGTGCCTAGAGGCAAGAAGAGACCTATTTAAAGTATAGTCGAACTGAGGGAAAGTTAAGGCTGCCTTAGTACATAGGTATATTCTGTGGCCGAGTGTTATGGCTTGAATTTTTTTGTTTCAAATTCATTTGTTGAAACTCTAAACCCCAATTTGATGTTATTCAGAGATGGGGCCCTTGGGAGGTAATTTGAATTATATGAGATCTTGAGAATAGGACTCACCGTGATGAGATTAATGCCCTTAAAAGAAGAGAGACTAACACACCGAGGAAATGCCATGTGAGGACACAGAGATGGCAGCTGTCACATCCCAGGGAGAGGGTCCTCTCCAGAACCCAGACATGCTGGACCTCTGATTGCCAACTGCCAACCTCAAAAATGCAAACCAAATTTCTCTTATTTAAGCCACTCAGTCTGTGGTATTGTATTATGGCAGTCAGAGATGATGGAAGTAGAGTGGGGTAATTGACTAGGAGTCTGGAAATACTCTATATCTTGATTTGGTGGTAGTTACATGGATTAAAATTATTAGCTATTATTTTGAAAGTCACTAGGTGTATACTTATGACTAGCGTACTTTGTGTAAGTTCTAATTCAATGAAAAAATAAAGTAAAATAAAAACGTTTGGGGTACAGCTAAAATGGAACTTCATGAGAAATTTGTAGATTTTGATGCCCATGTTAGAGAAAACAAGGCTAAAAGAACCTATGCATCCAACTTAATTAGAAATTTGTAAGTAGAATAAACCCAAATGACTCAGAGGAAAGAAAATACAAAAAATAAAAGAAGATACTTATGAAACAGCAGATAAATGATATAATAGAGAGGATCTACAAAATGAAAATCTGATTCTTTGAAAAAGTAAAATAACCTCCAGAAAGATTAACTGCAATGAAAAAAATACAAGATTGTACAGATAAAAAAGAGTAAAAATGAAAACGGAGACATAATTATAGATGCAGCTGAGATTACAATATAATAATACTATAAACAACTTTATGTCAATATATTTGAAAACCTAAGAGAAACAGAAAAGTCTTCAAGATATATAATTTACAAAACTAAACTTGTAAGGAAAAAAACAACCTCAATGAGCCTATAAACATTTAAAAAATTAAATCAAAAATTTAATGTTCTCCCATAAAGGAAACACCAGTTTCAGATGATTTTACAAGTAAATTTCAGCAAACGAAAAGAAAGAGATGATCTACATTTACAAAAAGAATATCTTGCCATTATTTTTAAAATAAAAGCATACTCTTCAACTGATTTTATAAAGCTAATATAACTTTGATACCTGTATTAGTCCATTCTCTCACTGCTGCTAGAAATACCTGACACTGGTAATTTATAAAGAAAAGAGGCTTAATTGACTCATGGTTCTACAGATTGTACAGGGGAGGCTTCCAGAAACTTAAAATCATGGTGAAAGGTGAAGAGGAAGCAGGCACGTCTTACACGGTTGGAGCAGCAGGAAGAAAGGGAGGAGGTGCTATACTCTTTTATACAATCAGATCTCGTGGTAGGTTACTCACTCTCATGAGAACAGCACCAAGAGGGAAATGGGCCCCCGTGATCCAGTCACCTCCCACACGGCCCTACCTCCAACACTGGGGATTGCAAGTTGACATGAGATTTGGGCGGGAACACAGACCCTATCCGTATCAATACCAAAACCAGAGATAAACTGTACAAGAACACAACATCAAAAGCCAATCTAAACTGATGGATAATAGACATGTTCTTAATTAATATTTTATTACTTAATTTTTAATTAATTGTGACAAATCAAACCGAACGTTATTATAAGAATATTATATGAAAAGTGTTTTGTATCATGAAATGTAAGGTTGGTGCAACATTTAAAAATAAATTTTTATGTTTAACCAAGTTGGCAGGTTAAATAAAATGAAGGAATTGCTCAATCACTTCAAAAGGTGTAGAACAAAACATTCATTAAGCTTTAACACGTATTCAGGAGAAAAATTCTTAATAAACAAAATAGAGAGGGGATTTCCAGTACTTTTCTTTTTTGAACACAGAGTCTCACTCTGTCACCCAGGCTGGAGTGCAGTGGTGCGATCTTGGCTCACTGCAACTTCCACCTCCCAGGTTCAAGCGATTCTCTTGCCTCAACCTCTTGAGTAGCTGGGATAACAGGCCCCTGTCACCATGTCAGCTAAGTTTTTAAAAAATTTTTACTAGAGATAGGGTTTTACCATGTTGGCCAGGCTGGTCTCGAACTCCTGAGCTCAGGTGATCTGCCCGCCTTGGCCTCCCAAAGTGCTAGGATTACAGGCATGAGCCACCATGCCTGGCCCAGTACTCTTATTAAGTAGTGAACTCTAGGTTTTGGCCAGAACAGTATACAAAAGCATAATAATTTGAATAAGAAAACAAAACCATATTCCTAGATTATATGATTATATGACTGCATCACAAATAACAGAGAATTATTAAATTCTCTATTATTCAAATATATTCAAATTATTCAAATATTATTTAAATTATAAATTATTCAAATATAATTCAAAAACAATTTTAGCATAGCAGATGAAAATCACTATAGGTTATACACTAGAGCCTAAACACTAGTCAGATGCTGGGGTTCAAACTCCAGTCTTGTACTTGCTAGAGATTGTAGAGGGGTGAATTATTGAACCCTCTCAGTGCTTCAGTCTCCTAATCTGAGAAGTGGTTATGATAACAGGACCCAGCTCATAGAGTTGTTGAGAGGATTTAATCAATATATAAAGAGATTAGCTCAGGACCTGGTACGGTAGAACACAGCATACTATTAGTAACTATCATTATTTTACAAGAGCAAGTTGCATTTTTATGCATCTAAATAGCAATAGTTAGAGAATGTCATTAAATCTGCACTAACCCCAAACCATAAGATTCTTAGGAATAATAATTAACAAAAAATAAGCAAGATTGTTATGTTGAAAGTTGTCAAATGCTATAGAATATCATTAAAGATGACCAAAATAAATGGAGCTATTTCATGTCATTCATAGAAAGGCCTTGAGTTGAAAAGTTGTCAGTTCTCCCCCACTTGTCTTATTGATGCAATGCAATTCCAGTCCAAATCCTAGCAATGTTTTCTGTGGAATTTGAAACATGTATTTAAAATTTTATATAAATAAGCAAAGGGCCAAAATAACCAAGATACTTCTAAAGAAAAAGATCAAGTTGAGAAGATTCGCTTTAGCAGACATTAAAACTTATTATAAAACTCTAGTGATGTAGTGTGGTGTGTACACAGGGATAGACAAACAGATCAATGGCACAGAATAGAGAGCTGAGCTCAGAAGTGTAATTCTCTTCATATGTGGAAATGCGAGATGATAAAGAACTGGCATTAGAGATCCGCAGGGAAATGACAGTGTGCTAGGAAAACTGATTTTCCTTATGTAAAACATGAAAACAAAAGAATTGCTGACAACCCATTTATGCCGGAAGCTGCACGATTTTTTTTTGTGAAAAATTAGACCTTGATGATGACCTTGAGCAGCTGGATATCAATAATGCCCACAAGCTTAGCATTCCAATAATGGGACACTAGGCATAAATGGGCTAATAACTTAAATGTTAAAAAAGATTAAAGTTCTACCGGAAAATATGGCAAAATAATTTATAACCTTAGTGAAGGATTTTTGTCATATGTTTGAAAAAATCAACATTAAAATACATGTATTTAAATTACGTTAAAAATATATCATAAAAATTATAAAAATACAAACACAAACTAAGAGATGAGAGTTTAACACATTTAACCATAAAAAGATAATTATCTTAAATATAAAGTATTTCCATGAAAGAATCTGTAAGAAAAAGGCAAACAACCACATTGAAAAATAGACAAAGATCTGAACAGCTACTTCACAAGAGAAAATAATAAAAGGCCAATGATCAATATCACTAATAAGAAAAACTAAAATAGAAATTAGAGAATAGACTCACATTTAAAAAGTCTGTTGATACCAAATCTTGGCAAAGATCAATAACAGTCCTTGCACATGGCTGGTGGGAACAGGCATTGGTCAAACCACTTAGGAAGATGATCTCGCATAACTTAGTAAAGCTAAGATTTTCTACTCCCAGTTAGAAACCCTAAAGAAGCTCTTGCATATATGTTCAGAATACATGCAAAATCATGTTCATAGCAAGAAAAATAAATATAAACAATAAACAATCATTCAAAGGAACAAATGATATTGCACCATACAGTAGAATCAGAGCCATCATCTTGCTCAGTTCTGGTGCGCTGTTCCCATAGTCAGCACTATTCACATAGAACACAATGTTACTAATACTGTTGGGAGGTTGTACAGCTTTGGATGGAATACCACACATTATGGAAAATTAATTAATGACAGCTACCAACATAAAACATCATGCAGAGCAAAAATAGCAGGTGTCAATTCCTTTTGTATAAAATCCAGGAATAGGTAAACTGATCATTATGTTTTTTAAGGTGCATATATATGGCAAAGGCATAATAAAGTAATTATTAACACAAAATACACGATAGTGTTAAATCTGGGGGAAGAAAAGAATGTGATCCATCAGATCAATAGGAACTCCAAAGTCATTTATGATCTTCTGTTTATTAAACTGGGTAGTGGATATTAGATGTTTATTCAACTTACTATATATATAATATATATATACACACACATTGTTTTATGAGTATGATGTATTTCACAATAAAAATAAATTTAACAAAAGAATGAACAAATCGTGGTATAAGATGATGTGACAAGAACTAAAATCAGCTAAGGGAGATGAATCTAAGTTAGGTAAATTTTATAATCAAACTAAGTGTAATTTCGCTATTAAAAGACAAAAATCTTTTAGATTGGCAATAAACGACTTTCAGTTAGCATATCTCAAATAAAGTGACAAGAAATATAAATGTGAAATGATAGGCAAAGATGTATCAGGCAAATTTAAACAAAAGGACATCAGGTATCAGGCTATTAATATAAAAATATAGACTTTAATGAAATAAACAAAAAAGCAGAAATTCTGTCATTTAGTATAGAAAAGGATATGATTCATAGTGAAGATAAAATTCAAACTTTAATGTGCCTCTTTCAATGTTGGACAGATGAGCATAAAAATAGAAAATTAATAAAAAGCTGAATATTCCACTGTGCTTAAGACCCACATTAAGACCTATTTTTGTATATCTTCACGCTTCTGCAATTAAGATCTTGATGTAATTATCAGTGTCCATACAAGTGTGTATTTCATCATTGGTGCCTATATTGTTGTCACTGCAAGTTATTTTTGGTGCTGTATTTTTTGAGAGAGCTGCCATTAAGTTTGAAACAATGTATTGTTATTTGAAGTTGAACATTTATTGTGAATGCTGAAAATTATTGAAATGGAATGGTGATGCAATAGTTGATATTAGGGAAGCAAATACATTTGGATGAGTGAGTGAAATTTCCTATTTTCCTGCAAAGCAATGGCCATGTTTTATAGGGCGTAAGAAAGGCAGACACCCTCCTTACAAGTGGAAGCTGGGCTATTGTATAAACTATCACATACCACAGGAAATAATGCAAACACCAAAACTTACAGAAATGGTTTCAGCAGCTGGGAAGAAAATCTGAGTTAATAGTATTATGTTTGGTAACATTTAAAAGTGTTTCATAATGCCCATGTCCTAAAGTTCCTGATGGTACAATAAGCAATATTGGGATGAAAAATGAGCATTTATGACTTTAACACCCACAACTATTTAAAAGTGTCAGACTGAATATGTTTTGAAATTATCTTACAAATATTTAATTTTACATATAATCAAGACTAATATATAATAAACACATCTAAACATATCTAAAATAACTGTTTACATATTTTAAAATAACAATTCAAGTGAAAGAAAATGTGGATCATAAGTCAATTGTCAGAGCTTTTATTTCCTTAGTGATATGTGAAATGATAATACATTTTAGAGCTGAGGTCATATTAGCATTTATGAAACAAGGTACAATTTATTTATTTATTATTTCCTTCCCATCTTACTGTCTAGAAAGTATACACATCAAATGCTGGGCCCTCTGAATTGATCTTTTACAGCTCAACTTGTCTGTTTTCCATTCTTAAATCCTGAGAGATTCTCTGAACTTTTTCTCTTAGCTCTTCTGGTTTCTTTTTTCAACAATATTCTAAACTTCACAAACTGACTATCTTGCCTTTTGGTTATTCCTTTTTAATATCTGTGTATGTATGCGTGTGTGTGTGTGTGTGTGTGTGTGTAATGACTTCTTGAGTTAGCTAAAAATGCTAATCAAAATTTTTAATATTCCTGTCTGAAATGTTTCTTTCAGAGTCAGCTCTTCTGAGTGTCAATCTTGGTTGCTGCACTGCAAACTAATGATGTTCTCCACAGCTCCTTGTAAATGTTGATTGTCCATTCATATCTAGTAATGATAATTTTGATTATTGAGGTAGGTAGCTGATTTACGTAATCTCTACTGCTGAATACATGAGACACATGTCTCGCGAAGTGTGACTAATTGGGCAGCCTGCTTTTTATGGACAAATATGTCGACCTGCATTCTGCGCAGGCAAAGAAGCCCGGTGGGGTGGCCCCCTTCTAGCTACTTCCACTCCCCTTCCTCTGCCTTCACTACCTTGAATTTCAGAATTAGATGAGTTCTACTATTGGGCTCTATCAGTCATGTTAAAATCTCCTTTTCTCTCAGGGCAGATTTTAAGAATTACTTTACAAAATAAGTCCACAATTTTTTTTCTTTAGGGAGTAATTCTCGGTTGCCGATTACTCTGCCAACAGAAAGATGGGAGCCATGGACCCATTGGGTTCTGCCTCTTTCTTCCCTCCCTCCAGTCAGTGTCTGCTGGCTCATGAATCAGTCTGAGAATTCGGATTCCCCCCAGTGCCTGGCATTCTTCTTTATGTACACTGAGCAAGTTCCTCCACCCTGATTTATCCTTCAACATTCTGCCATATACATTATTACTTCCAGAAATCAACTCAAACTTTCCAGCTACCATGGAATACCCTCCTATCTCTCCAATTTTCTTTGGTATGTTTCCTTTTCCCATTCTTACAGTCATTACAATAGGATATTTAGAGGTAAAGGAGGCAAGCATATGTTCTTTATCTACTCTCACATGCCAATAGATTGCTATTTATGGATTGTCTACTTTTGCCATTTCCTATTGTGGTAGTGAAGGTTATAATAATGAGCAAAAGAGATGCAAAACAATATAATTATTAGCTGTCCTAACTAAGTGTTAAGCAAGGAAGTAAAGAATGCCATGAAAAGGTAACCTGGGAGACATATTTAGATTGGCAGTGAGGGAAACCCTCTTTGAGAAAGTACCATTTAAGATCTAAATTTTGAGTAAGGCTATGTTAATGGGGAAAGGTGTTCTGGAAAGAAGGAAGGGCATGTGCAAATTCCTGATGGTGAAAGATGACGCTTATTGAAGGCGAACAGAAACAGTGTCTATGTGGAAGTAGAGTTATAAACCAGAAGGGGAATGGTAGCAAAAGAAACTAACGAGGCCGGTAGATTTGGGACATCAACGTTGTTAAGTTAAGCCACGAAAAAGACTTATATTTAATTATTCATGCTATTGGCACCTTAAAGAGTTTTGAGTTCAGGAGGGAAATACTTAAATTTGCAGTGTCTAAAGGTAATTCGGACTACTATATGGAGAATAAAATAAAAGGAGGCAAAAATAGAAACAAGAAGCCCAGTGAGGATATCATTTTAATAGTTCTGGGCAAGAGATGAGTGACATTAATTGAAAGTAGTGGAGGAGTGTATGTAGAAAAGGAAATTGTTAGAGACATATTTCAGGGAGGAATTATACGTTCTTATGTGGACAGAATGTACCAGACTAGGTACAGGAATGGTGAGGGCAGATAAATTATACAAGGATTCGGGATAAGCAAAGGACTGAAAAGAGGTGCCTTTCTTGCTGAAGGCTTTGGGTGACATGGGGACCAAGGGTTCCATTTTGAACCTGTTACAACTGAGGTTCCTGCAATGTATACATTTAAATTTCACACAGGTAGCCTCGTAGCTGGGTATGAAACTTGGGAGAGAGTTCCAGATGGATGAAAGGGCCCTGGGAATGGCTGGGAATGCTGAAGACCTCAGAAGAGAGAGGGTGGTCTGAGCAGCCTATTAGCAATCCTTCCTCGTGCCAACTCTCTCCGTCTTTTCATGCCAGACTCCTTTCACTGCGGTAATCCTGTTTCATAAATAATATATCTTGTTTTCTGTTGCATATTCCAAACAGTTTCCACACATTATCTCTGGATTCTGCGGGACATCATTTTCAGATTATCTTTTTTCTGAGTATTTTGCGTGCTGCTTCTTTTTGTTTGATCGGAGATTGTTTATCTCTTCAGGCTCCATGCTGTTTTGAAAAATTTCTACTTATTCTTGAAAAAATGTGAGACCTGTGTATCTGGAAGGCAGACTGAGCTACCTAGATTCAAATCCTTTAGCCAGTTTCTCAAAGGCTAGCGATCTGAATATCTCATCTATTGAGTCATCCTCAGGCTCTCTCCTATTAAGCACATTAAAAAATAATAATAATAATAATAAATCTTACCTTTTGGCCCTTTTTATTTTTTCTCCTATCTATAGTGTTTAATTCTGTAGGCTCCAGGTTTTAGGATGCACCATGCCTTCGCCAGCCCTCCATTCTTTTTGCCCATTATTCTTCCAGAACATACCATATTCTAGAAGCATCATGGGCAAAAAGTTTTTGTCCCTGTGGCTGTTGTCATGTGTCAGACAGACCTAACTTCAGAGGGCATCGGCCTGCCCAGTTGTGGAGGTGGACAAATACCAGGGTCCAGCATTTGGTGAACTTCAACTTCAGCCCTCACCAGGGCTGTCTCAGTAACCGGGCAAGGGTGCATTTGTAGATCGACTTCAGAAACTGGCTCCACGGAGGCAGGGAAGGCAGTTGCTAACAATTCCAAGTCACTAACTAGTTATATGACCTTGAGCAAGTTACTTAAAGTCCTTTGGGCTCAAATTCTCCTTTGAAACATAAAAGGGTTTGCCTAGATGATCCCTAAGAGACTTCCAGCTTGACGTTCTCTAACAAATCTGCAGCACAAGACTATTTTGGGCCATATGCTTTCCTTTCTGCATTGAGATTTTTCATTACCTTGTAAGCTTTTCTTATTTCAAAGATGACTTTCGCTGTTAAAAATCTAACTTCACTCTAGTGTGCTTGTTATGTCGATACCTTTTTCATTTCAGTTAAGGGCTTTGATGATAGTTTCCAGTGAGAGCATGGCAAAATAAAATCATGTTTTCTGTTCTAACATTTGTTTCATCTTCATCTTTTGTCAGCGGAAATACTGCTATTTGTCATTTCAACATTTTCCAGCGACACCTCTTTCCTCATTTGGAGCCTTTGAAGTTTCTCTCATTAGAATGAAGGCCTTTGCCAACAGTTCTCCAGGGCTGCTGCTTATGTCAGAGAAAGGGGTTTAGGCAAGCCTACTTAAGTGTTAAGCAATGTCTCTAGGCAATCTCCTTCTCCTCCTAATAAAAAGAGTGACATTCAATTAGAGAACCAAGGCTTGGAGGAAAAGCCTGCCGCAGGGCTCAGTGGCTCAGGTTGCTTCAGTGCTACTGTATGTTAGAAAGCTTATTTATACCAGACAGACTCTAGACACCTTTTCCCCTGGAAAGAGTCCATGACCTGACAATTCCTTCCCAGAAAGAGGGCTGGGAGTCTGGGCCTGAGGGCTGAGGGGAGAGCTGACCCGGTATCCCTTTCTGAGAAGCACACTGGTGACTGAAGTGTGCAGTCAAGTCCTTCATCCAGGAAAGGCTTTGCTTATCCAATCATTCACAATGGTTTTCAGCAGGTACAGAAAGAAAGCTTTCCAGCTATCTCTACTGAGACCATTTTTCCCAGATCCCAAATTAGGGCACAACACAAGTGTGTTTTGGGAGACAACAGATTTAAAATTAGGTTGATTCCATGAAACCCAGGACCCACCTATGATATAATTCTTCAATGCAGGGTAGATTGCCATAAGGTTTTTGTTTTGTTTTGTTTGTTTCGTTTAGGTAGAGAGAAAAATCAACATGGGAGGAAGAGATAAACTTTTTTATTCTAAGGGAAGCCAGTGATTAAAAAGGGGTTTATGGGAAAGTCACAGAGATTCAATATTTGAATAGGAAGGCAGTTTAGGAATATTCTAAATGCCTCCCTTATTTTATGGAATCAAAACCCAGAGAGTTCATATGGCTTGCTCAGCACTAAGCACAGATCCTTAAACATGACGACAGTTAATGTTTTCAGATTTCATAAGGAGCATACATCTTGTTGGTGGAAGTCCTGAATTATGGGTGTGGAAGACAAATGGGGGCCATGAGACCACTGTTGGAGAGCTGCTGAAGTTTCAAATCCCTCATTTTCCACGGTATGTTCTAAACCTTGCTCTAAGTCCTAAGTTTGCATTATTAGAAGTAGTAACAGAGAGCTGTTTTTGCACTTCCTTCTAGATTTGTAGATCTTCATCTGTCAACGTATGAAAAGAGAAATCGTGGCATCATGCTTGATCTCTACCTCTCTGGTGCCCCTATAGCCAGTAAAAAAACCTGTCTGTTCACAGCTCCACATACATTTTCCCTCTTCCCAATGCCTAATTAGCTCTACTGCTTTAGTCTGAAGACTAGACTGTCCCTTCCTGACCCTATTCTTTTAATTGATATTAGGGTCATAATTTTACAAAGTAAATACAGTTATACCACACTCCATTTTTCAGTGAAGTGAAGACAGTTGAGCAGAAGCTTCCTGTTCCCCTGCTCGCTCTTCTCTTGACTTGGTTACAAATAGACCTCCAGGAATCCTTCAGCTAGAGTCAGGATTAGGCCAAGGATGATTTCTTTCTACATGAATTCTAGTGTGATTTAAAAAGTGCTTTAAAAATACTCAGGTACTTGGACACAGGGTAGGGAACATCACACACCGGGGCCTGTTGTGGGGAGGGGGCAGCAGGGAGGGATAGCATTAG
The DNA here is from genome assembly GCF_024542745.1 of Macaca thibetana thibetana. NCBI lineage: Eukaryota > Metazoa > Chordata > Mammalia > Primates > Cercopithecidae > Macaca > Macaca thibetana. Next base: position 16,064,473 of record NC_065595.1, on the reverse strand, counting down.
GAGATATACCGAATGTAAATGACGAGTTAATGGGTGCAGCACACCAACATGGCACATGTATACATATGTAACAAACCTGCACGTTGTGCACATGTACCCTAGAACTTAAAGTATATATTAAAAAAATACTCAGTTACAAAACTACTGATTCTAAAACAAGCTTTTCCTATGAGGGTAGGAATCAGGTATAACTTTTATTGTACCCCATCAAGGAAGAGAGACAAACTATGTGGGTAGAGATCCATAGGTCAATCTGATTGACTTGATGATGATAATGAAGTTAACAAAAACAAGCACAATTTTCCAGTATGTTCTACAATGCTAGGCCCTGTATTAATAGTGCCTGTACATGAACTAGCTGAATCTTCACAAAGCCCCAATGTGTTAAGATCCCCTCCTCCTCTTTATATATGGGAAAAAAACTTATTATTGAGAGATTTGACATAATGGACCCCAAATCAAACACCTAATAAGAAGCAAAGAAGGATTTGAACTCACTGGATTGAACTTCCCTACGGATACCCTGATCATTAGAGACAGCAGCAGCCTCTGCAGAGTGTGAACCACGCTGCACACCATCAGCCTCCTACCTTCTTTCCAAAGAGGATAAGTAAAATGATCATGATTGTCCAGATGGAATTTATTTGACTCTTGTTTTGGCTGGAGATAAAAATTTTCTTATAGACATACTAGTTATAATAATAATTTTAAAACGCCACCCTATTTAGAGCTACATTACATACCATTCTGGTCACAATCACAATTGTCCCAGGTTTGAATTTCTTTCAGAAGTTCAAAAACAGACTAAAAACATTTCCAATATGATACCACTTGGTGTCGCTATTAGTCTGTATGAATTGAACGAGTGACGCTTTCCTTCTCACGTAGTCTAGACAAATGGCAACTTTTTTATTTTAAAGAAATACTTTCAGGCTAACCTGGAATGGATCTATCAGAATTCAGCTAACATTCTTGGTTTTTAATTTTATTTTTCCACAATGTAACAGTGATCAACTTTAGGTTTATTTCAGAAGACACATTCCTGAACAAATACGTCTTCGGTAATTAAAAATAAAAAGGCTCAGTTATTGCATGCAAGTCTCTTGGTGCTTTGAATGAAAACAAAAGAACCATAAGGAAACCCTTAAAAGTGTTATCAAGAGCAAATCAATGCAAAGTGAATTGGAATGCTTAGAATTGATTTCTTACAACTAGTAATTTGATTAATATTACTCATGTACTTTCATTCTGCAGAAGATTTTGTAAACAGGTAGATCTATTAAAGTGGGTAGAAAAAATAGGTATTGAATAATTATGAGCTAAAGACATGTGTTAAGTGATTTACATGTATAAAGTCTAATCATCATTATGACCATTTTAATTCTTTACCTTTGTTTACTGTTTTGCAGATAACTTTTAATGACTTATGAGACAGAGGGCAAATATTAAAAATACTCAGGGAAACCATTAGAAACAAAGGAAATACAGGGAAAACATCTATGAGTTACACTTCCTATTTTTTCTGGTTTTATGAAAGCGTTCCAACGTTTATTAGACACACCTTGATATTGAAGTGCATATTTTCCTGGTTCTTGCTAAGATCATCAGAATACTTCAGGGCTTTAGGAAAAATATTAAAAACAAACAAAGTCAAAGAGAAGATGAATGTCTCTCATTTTTTTTTAGTTCTAAGGATTCTAACCTCCACTATGAGCAAACACCAGCTGGGCGAAGATCAAAGGCGGCCCAGATGCATGAGAGCCAACTACATCATGACTGTCACAATCTTTATGCTGGTACAGATTTCATCCTCAGGTCTGGAGCTGTATAGAAAACTGCCTACTGGAAATTGTCTTTCAGATGTCTGCAGGCATTTCACACTTAACATATTTCAAAATAAAGACATTTTCCATCCCTGCATCTGCTGCACCCCATACAGCCTTCATGTGATTTACCACCTGTTATTCCAGTGTCTCTGAACAGCACCATCATCCAGTCAGTTCTCCAAGCCAGAAACCCGGCAGTCATCTTAGACTTCCCCTTACTCTCACCTTCTGCATCCCGTCACTTCTGTCTTCCTTGCCTACTTGTCCTGTGTGTACTGCTACATCTCATAATCTGTCTTCATTTCTCTGTACCTAGGGCCAGTGCTCTAGTTCAAGTCTTCATCATTTCTCTCTTGGAAAAAGACTGTTATTTCTTAACTCTTGCTCCCACTTCTCCTCTACTCCATCCTCCAGATTATTGCCAGAACCAATCACAGAAATCTAATTGAACCATACACCTGTTCACAACTTTCCAATAGCTAACCATTAGCTATAGGATAAACCACTCTCTTTCACATTATATAAGAAAAACCTTTAGTATCTACCCCATGTTTAATACTACACTACGCTGTTAAGATTTATGCCACAGCAACACTGACCTACGCAGTAAGTGGTCAATACATTTTGGTTGAATTAATAAAGATAAGTGACAGTGTGATTTGATGGCCCATGAACTCCCATATCAACCTCATCAACTGTCACCTCACCATTAAAACTATCTCCTTCCAGCCCTGAAAGTTTCATTGGGTTCAAAATGGAAAAAAAAAGAAAACATGAAAAGCTTTGGGAGTATTCAGCTTTCCTAGTAACTGCGTACAACAGTTAGCCAACTAAGGAGCTTCACTGTGCCGAGATGGATTCTGTGTTTAGAATCTGGGGCGTGGCCAGAGGATGCTGCAGGTACTCTTGACTTGCTTCACAAGGTGGCTTGGGGCCTTTGCTGGGAAGAACTCTGCTTTCGTAATTCTGACAGCTGGATAACCTTGGGTAAGTTACTCTAGTTTCTTCCAAGCAAAGTTAAAATAGCAACATTAACCTACCCCCCACAGGCATGTTAATAAGTACATTCTTCCCCAAAGTGCAATGTACGGATTTTCATTAGTCATAGGGCTACAATAATAGTTAATTGTCCCTAGTTCTCCTTGTTATTTACTGTTCACTCAACCAAAATATGTTACTGAAGGGACTGAGGGGAGAAAGTTGCAAAATATGCTGATGTTCCAAATAAGTTGCCAAGATAATAAAAAACAATGTAATCAGACTGCAAGAAGACCTTCTGATTTCCATCCCCACTAATCATTAGAGATTCTATTGCACACTAATTTTCTTATCGCTTATCTCTCAGTCAGCTCCTCTGCCAAGGACTTAAGGACTCAATTTATCATCTCCCTTAACAGGTGCCTTAGCTGCCAATGTGCCTGGGCCCTGGACCTGCCCAAATGATTTAAAGCAAAATTGATTGTGACTCACAATATTTATGCTTTGGATCTTAAATACAAATGCCTAAATACTGAAGTAATAGACAACGCAACACTGACACTACATACTATATACACAACTTTCATTCTCCTGATTTCTTCTTTTACATGCCGTATAGTGTCCTCATAATCAACCAAATGTGTGATACCACAAAAGATCCTCTCTTTCCCCCTCGTTATACCAGGATAGGAGAATAAAAAGGCAGGACAAAAGGAACTTTCAGAAAGATGTATCTCTAGACACCAAAAATCAAAGCAGCTGACCAAGGCATATATTTTAGTTGACCCATCTCAATCTTTCCAATATACTCATTAGTCAATTGACAGGCCAACCACACTGATTGGTTCTATCTATTAAAGAAAGATAAACAAATCTCAATATAGGTGAATCATCATGGCAGCAGAAGTATTAGAAAGTACAGGAAGTTGGCCATTAAGGAGATTTTTACCTTGTTGACCTTTTAAAAGTTATAACTAACTAAACATAGTGTGTATCTAGTCCAGTTCTGGACTTGACGGGATACATGCCTCCCAAGCATCTAGTCTGGAACCTTCCTTTTAAGCCCAGTAATAATTCCCTAACAAGATGGTTCTCTCTCTTGACGTTTTATTACTCAGATTTACAGCCACCTCAACTATATTTTTCCTTTTTCCCTTTGTTGTAAATTAATTGAAAATCATCGTATCTGGATTTATTAATGTTTGAACCTTTAGATATTAAATATAATAAAAGTAGTGATTTTGCCAATAAGAAAAGTGAGATTTGAGTTTGTCCAACATGCATAGTTAATGGCACAGAGAAATAAGTATGAAAGTCATTCAGGAAAAAGAAATCAGATTTGAAGGGGAAAGTTTAACTTAACTTGAAGATAATCTTCATTTCAATTTTGATTCCAAATAAAATGTGGCCTATTTCATCTACATGTTGGACCATATAGACTGACAATTTTATAGGTTTAATATATTGCAGTATGTTGTTACTTGTATTCCACAAAGCTGTGATCACAAATAGCATTATTATTTCATATTAGTTGAGCATTTTTAAAGAAAGTATATCAGATCTAGCTTATTAATTTATCACCTGCTCATTCAATCCATAGTAGACATCTTAGACTTATCTTTCTTCCTACTCCACATTTAACCAGTCACAAATGGTTAATTTTAACTTCTTGATATTTCTGAAATACTTTCGCCTTCTCTGTAATTTTTTTTTTTTTTTTTTTTTTTTTTAGAGATCAAGGGGTGGCAATGTTTTTGGTCATTGTCGTATTGTAAATATTTAAGGCTTTGCAGGTCAGTCTCTGTTGTGACTCCTTGGCTCTGTCATTGTCCCACTAAAACAGCCACAGATAATATAGAAATGAATGTGTCTGTGTTATAGTAAAACTTTATGGGCAGTGAAAGTGTGCAGACTCCTTCTCCCTTAGATCATTTTACTAGTATATTTCATCTGGATTGCTGCGGTAGTCAATATTGATTATTATAGCAATCAATAATCCTATTCTAAATCCATAATACAACCCTTAATAATGCTAATATGATCATAGTATGGTCTGCTTAGAATCCTTAACAGCTGCTGTTGACCACCAGCAAAAGTCCAAATTCTGTTGTAGGTTGTATAAAGCCATTGAAAATGTGGTTTCTATAAAGCCCTCCAGTTTCCTCTGTCTGTATATACAGGATGACATTTTAAAATTTTATCTAAACTAAACTGTGCCGAGTTCCAAAAATCTGGTATAAATGTCTCTTCCAGGTGTTGGAACATGTCATTTATTCCGTCTGATTGTCCTCTCCCATCGAAACCTTCTCTTACTTTCCTAAATTGTATATATCCTTTAGTTCTTGTCTTAGATATCACCTTCTCCAGGAAGTCTTCTTTGACCCAGGAATGGAATAAATGTATTTCCGATGTACAACCATATTTTTTAAAAATCAGAATCATTGTCACATTGCACTAAAATATCACCTTCTACCCAAGAGTATAAATTCTCAGGGCAGAGAACTGTTTTATTTATCACTGTATTCCTGACTCACTACAGTAGTACACTATTGGGAGGTAAATGTTTCTTTAATGGTCCATGTACATGTTAATACTTTGGTGGAGAGTTGTACAAACATGATCTAATGAGAATGATGGGGATAATAACTGGTGCATATGACTTCAAAATCTGTGAACAACTTTACCATGGGATAGCTCAGGTAATTTAACCTTTACACTCATCTTGATAAGTAGATCATTTAGGAAACCATCTGTATTTTATAACTGAAAAGCAGAAAACAGGAACTCAATGAAACTAAAATGTTTGTCTGATATTAGAGGCATCGACACATTTAGATTTTTTTTTTTTTTTTTTGGTAGAGAAATGGTCTTTTTCCTTTAATTGTTTTGAAGTGAGAAGAAAGCTACTCTTAGTCTTGAATCTGACAAAAACCTCACAAGAATGTGACTTACTATTATACAGGGTGGCTCTGTCTTTATTCCTCCATGGCGTCTGTGTCTATTTTATATTTTGCCCAAGAATGTTAACACAGGCTACTGTCTATTTTCAACAATATGAAGGTAGTTATCCCAAATCTGCCACAGTCTGACTCCCCTCAAGGCCTGGCTCAGTGTGCACGAAGACAATTCTGGCATACTCATTGCCTTTGCCAGGAACTGCAGAGTGGGGAGAGGACAGCTCCCAGCAGCCCCTGGGCTCCCTTCTAGTGAATAATTCATTAGGATTGCTCAGGAATATCCTTCTTCCACTGATTACTTGCTTTCATCCACCCATTTATCTTCATTAAAGATTTTGTTTCCTTTCAAATACTTGTTTCCAATTTTCCTATTTAAAGCTGTTTTTCCCTGGCTGTGAGGTTTTAGATACACCCTTTTTGTACTCATACCAATGTTAACCACAAATTCCCAGTGCAATGAAACTTTAAAACCTAAAATTGTTCTCACTATTGAGGTATAAGCAAGTGTCCCAATGTTCAGTCTTGACATCATTAGTGAAGGGTATAAACTAATGGAAATTCGCCCTCTGGTCAACTATTTAAACTAATCCAACTAAAATCAGGTACTAAACACTTCACTAGAGACATCTTTTACGTGAAGATAATGATTAGTCTTCCCTTGCCAAGGACACATTTCAGTTTACACAGCTGAACTTCTAAACAAACTAAGAGTGATTTGGTAAGTAAATGTTTGAGTGCTGACGTTCTAAAATTATTTAAAAGATACATATTCACTAGCCAGTGTAAATTGTATTTTCCTTCCCTCTGCTTATATCTTAATGATGTTGAGGGAATATTGAATATTGTTTTGTTGTGTGTGCTTTGTTTCATTTTATCTTGCTCATGGTTATTATGGCTCTGGTGCCATAATCTTTTTATCATGTGCTGAGTTTCTAACCTTACAATTTTACTAATGATGACTATGATTAGTGGGAAAATTACCACCTGGTAATATTTGAGTTAATTTCTCCTAACCTTTTTCTGAAGGTGGGTACCATGTTGCCAGTATCCAAACTACCATGGGTTTTGAAAAAATCATTGTTAAGTTAATTAAGTTGCTTGACTAATTTCCTTAATAGCCTAGGGTATTTGTCATTCAGATCTATTGCTTGATATATGTCCATGTTTCCCAAGCATTTTCTCACATATTCTTTCTAAATAGCAATTTTTACAAAGTCTTCATCAGTTCTTAATTGTTTAAATTTATCTTCTTTCATTATACCTGCTAACAACTAATTTTAAAATGAGTTCATTTTTCCTGCTATTTTAGAGTTGTCATTATATCTTATCTCCTTTGTTTATAACAGGAATTAAATTATTCCACTATATTTTGCATTTGGTTTTAAGAACAGCTAAAAGAGCCTTTGCTTGTGCTTAGTATGATCCATAACTAAAATTGGGCATTTCAAGAATACAAGTTTTTTTTTTTCTTTTTAAAAAGTGTTATGCAGTAACTTTTCATTTACAGCATGTAAATAAAGAATGCTTTAAACAAGTTTGGCTGCTGAAGCTTGTAGCTCACTCAGCTCTCATTCTAAACATATCTTACTACCAGTCAAACCAACATGGTTCACTCTGGTATCCTCACTAGGAATCTCCCTTGCCACTGACCTCCAACCCCCAAAAATCAGGTATTAAGCAATGACATTTTAATTACCTGGAAGTTACTTATATATTACGCAGGCCCTAGGGGCTCAGTACAGATCCGGTTGGTAGAGGTCTCATTGCTCATTGCACCAAAAGCCAATCACTAAGACAGTAAGTATTGCCAGGGAAAAGGGCTTTGATTGGGTGCTGCAACCTAGAAGATGGAAGATCAGCCTTAAATCCATCTACCTGACCAATGAAAATCAGGGTTTTATATAGTACGGAAGAAATGTAACTATGTGTAGGAAAAGGAATTAGGAAAGGATAAAGAAGAGGAGCCAGTCAACAGGAAACAGGTGGTCTGTTACACAGTCATGGTGGGTGAAGGGTCTGGCTTCTCATTGGTCACAGATCTGGTGAGTTTCGCTCCTTGATACTATCTGGGAGGCCTGATGGTTGTTTTCCTGAGAAAGGAACTTAGGTAAGACAGATGGAGATATAGCTTTCTCAAGTTTTAAGAATGGGATGGTTAGTTTTTATATTTATTAAAAAAAAAAAAACCCATAAACATTAGTTGGGCCCGTTTCACTGAAGCAATGTTTATCTTGATGAAAAGTGTTTATATCTTTGTATTTTAAGCTTTTTTCATGTCACTTTTGTCTCTGTTAATTTTAATGTTTGCATACAAATGAATTTTAATATAAAAAATTTAAAATAAGATATTTTAAATTGTTATATATCTGTAGAAGTATGCGTTTACGTTCTCTTTTAAGTCTGTGCCCTGTAGAAGGCAGGGTCTGATACATGAGTCTGCATTTGATGTTAGCGGAAAAGCAGGGAAGCGATGACACCTGAGTCTAATTTTCACGTCTGAATTAATGTCTCCCTAAGAGCCCAGGTGTATCCAGTAAGGGGCCTCTGAGCGGGGTTGTAACACTGTCATAATCCACGTCAAAAACGACATTACAGACGGCTCACTAGGATATGATCATTAAGCCACGGGGATCCTGACGCCGTGTCCATTTTTAACTCTCATCCTCTATGAGTAAGGAGTTTGGGCCGCTCTCCCTCCTTCCAGTCTTCCAATTTCAAGCCTAAGCTGACCGCCCTGCATGACTGGACAAAATGTCCTCCCTCTTGGGGTCCCAAATTCACCCCCTTCTAGGCTTCAAGTCAAAGGCAGACCCCCCGGTGCCCGGGCCTGCAGACAGCTGCCCCGGGTCTCCGCCGGCTTTTGCGGTGGTTCAGCTCACGCCCGCCTCCGCCCGCGGCGCCCACCCTGGCTTCCCACCGCGCGGTCCCTCAGGCTCTGCTTCCATCTGGAGGAGCAGATTCCGCTTCCCTCGCAGCTCCTCTCAGAATTGACAGTTTCATGAAAACCAAACAAAAAACGCCCACAATAAAAACAAAACAAACCAGTTACTATCTCCTTTCAGGGACAGCCCCAGACGTCCCAGCCAGGCCTGGCGCGTCTCCCAGGGGCCAGAGCCTCTCCCGCAGGCAGCACGGGAGGCACTGGCGTGCCCCACCCTAGCCAGGCCTGCCACCCCTCATTTCCTTCTCGTTCTCCCAACACATGCAATCAACAGCTCTCCCAGGCCCAACTTTTTTTTTTTTTTTTTTTTTTTTTTGACAGAGTCACCCAGGCTGGAGTGGAATGGCGCGATCTCAGCTCACTGCAACCTCCGTCTCCCGGGTTCAAGCGAGTCTCCTGCCCCACTCAGCCTCCCAAGTAGCTAAGATTACAGGCCTGCACCACCACACCCAGCTATTTTGTTGTTGTTGTTGTTGTATTTTTAGTGGAGACGGGGCTCTCAACATGTTGGCCAGACTGGTTTTGAACTCCTGACCTCAAGTGATCCGCCCACCTCCGCCTCCCGAAGTTCTGGGATTACAGGCATGAGCCAGGCGCCCAGCCCCAGGCCCAACTTTTGACGTGACTTAAACATGCCTCCTTCCCTCCCCTTTTTCACGTCACCACAGTCACCCCTCAGTGCCAGCTGCTTGGGGAGGCATCGTCCCGAGGACACTTGTCACTGAGTCACAGAGTTCTGAGAGCACGTGGGACCCGAGATCCGTTCATCTGAACCGAGGGTGGCTTTTGCGCCTACCCCTGCATGTCACCCAGGTCACTCTTGCCATTCTGTCACTTCCGTGCAGCAGCTGGAGAAACGGGGTCCAGGGTGCTAGCCAGTTCTCCTCCTAGGTTTCCTTGTGAAACCCATTTTCCTTCCTCACTTTCTTGTGTGTGTGCCCAGCCCTCCCAAGTTTTCATTTTCTTCCTGTTTTCAGTGCCCTGCAGTTCCTCCTGACGGTCCAGGATGTGTGATTGCCTCTGACTCGGGGGTACTGCCGGGCTGTCATGTCCTCCTTTCTCAGTGCGCTCCCAAAATGTGGAACGAGAAGTTCTGCATGATACTTTACAACTGTTTATGTCACAGCAGAGGGATTTGTCTGGGGGCCTAAGATAACCTTGGTATGGAGGAGATGCTTTCCCTGCCCTATTCTAGGGCATGTGGATTTTGCTATTATTCTGATCAAGGTCACCTGTTCCTGGGGCTTGGCGCTTTGGGTCTCACTTCTTCTCATCCAGAATCAGAGCAATTCATGGTGGGGCCAGTCCTTCCCTGACAGCGAGGAAAGACTGTGTGGCCTATGAAATTTTGAACACCTATCTGACAATAAATAGCAAGGCTGGAGTGGCATACAGGCAAGAATCTTTGAGTGCTATTGGCGTCTTAGGGTGGTTTCCTAAGATGTATTATTTCCATAGGTACCACCGGGCAGAAAGTGGGTTAGGTACTCTTTTATGCACTGTGCACACACAAAATGTTAATGCTGTTCTAAAACAGGGAAGTGTGATTGGTGACAAAGAACAAAGTACTACAAGATGCAGAAGTTAATGCTGTAGAGAACCAATGTAGAATGAAATAGAAAGCAATAAAAAGCAAAACTCTACACAGAAAATAGATCTGCTCTGGATGTTAGAAGAAAAACTTGAATTAGTCCTAAAACCTATTGCTTTAGAAAAATAAATAAGACTACTATGAGAATGTGTGGCAGTCTATCAGGGACTACTGGGAAGGAGGGTCTTTTGATTGTTCAGCACCTCCGAGCCTTCCCCCACCCACAAACTCACAGCCTCAGGTCGCTGGAAAATCCCAGCTGTGTCTGCGATCAATGATGGTAACTGCAACCGACCTCTTGAACTTAATAACTCCCTCTCTCTCTTGCACTCTGTGATTTTCCATGGTCATATTGAAGAGTTAGCTCTGGACACAATCTGTGGCTCATGGTCAGATTCCCCCTAACGCAGTCACCCTGGCAGCTTGGGCATGCCTCAAGGAATGGCTGTGAAGGACACTGAGCTTCTGGAATGGTTTGACATTGGAAGCTTTGCCTATTTGGGCATGTAGTGACAATATTTGAGCATCATACTGATGAAGAAAGGCCACTCTTTCTCTCCAGCATCTAGAGAAACCATTTCCAGTCCAGAAATTATAGTGAGTTCTTCAGTCGCTCTAATACCTGAAAAAACTGCTAGCAACATGTGCTTCAATGAGCACAGGATCCCCAGGCACTGAGCACGCTTTTCATTTTCCCTCCTTGAACGGATACCAGCCAAACTGATGCTTTGGATTTGAGGAAATGTAGAGAAGGTCCCCATTTCCTAGTGAAGAAAGGCATTCTCACAAAGAGGGAATTGAGGAAAAATTTAATCTGATTGGTAAAAAAGTTTGACACTTTGTGGTACTGGTGTAAGACAGGTGAGCCCAAAATTGGGGCCTACCCTGGCAGGGTTCTTGGCTTCACCCAGGAAAGAATTCAAGGGCCAGCCTAATCTTCTTTTGAATGGTTCCGCTTCTTGCAGGGCAGGGCTAACTCATAGTCAGTGCGCCCAGAGTAGGCAATGTATGGGCTCTTGGCAACTGTGTTTATACTCATTTATACCCTCTTATAATTACATGCAAATTAAGGAATGGGTTAATGCAAATTGAGGGGTGAGTTATATAGAACTTTCTGGAAAAGTGGGCAGTAACTTCTGGGCCATTGCCATGGAAAGGGGTGGTAACTTTTGGGGTGTTGTCATGGCATTTGTAAACTCTTATGGTGCCGGTGGGAGTATCTTACAAGCTAATGAGCTGTGAGGGCAGCTAGGGATGGCTTTGTCACCATCTGCTGGTTCCTGCCAGTCTCTTCACATTGTCCTGGGTGGACCAGATCCTGTTTTGGTCAGCAGGGTTGTGACCAGAAAACAAGTCCTGCCAGTCTCATACTCTGGTATTACTTCAAGACATATCAACGGCAAAATAACGAAAATAATGTTGCTCCTGACGTTTTCTTTCTTGTGTGGTGCTTACCAAAGAAACCAAATTACGTGATGAAGTAACCCCATGAGGTTTTGTGATGTTTTGTGCTAAAAAATTCATTTATCTTTACACTGAATCTGCTTTGCTAAAAATCTTTATTAATCTAGACTTTACAATGAAATTGGACCAATGAGTTCTCTTTTACTCACTAATAACAGAAAACAGCAACTGGCAAAAAGGAAAATTGATAGTTTCAATCATTGCTGTTGACTTTGTCAGAGTTTGGTGCTTCTCCATTTTTTCGCTCTGCCTTACATTGAGTAGTTTTATTCTCAGACATTATCTGGTGGCCCCTAACAGTCTGGGCTCATGTGTTTACAGGTTAAAGTCTACAGATTTGAGAACATGCTTCTTGTCCAATAGTCTCAGAAAAAGCCATATGCGGCCAATTGTTCGTGACTGAATCACACACCAATCCCTAAACCTATCCATATTGATGGGTGAATCCTCTGTCCTGATAGGTGGGACATGGGTCACGTGCCCACCGTAACACTGAAGACTGGAAATGGCATAGGTGTAATTTCCAGTGAAAAATTTAGAGTATTGCAGGAGAAAAAAGAGAAATGGATGCTGGGAGCTGCCCACCTCCCCAAGTGAAAATTTAAAAAACCTCATAAACATTCAATACAAAATAATAAAACTCTCCCAAATATAAAGTATAACATGATTTAAGATGATTTTTGCCACCTGTGATTAGGAGGGAAGCCTATTTTATAATGGAACTTGGGAAAGATTTTTATCATCTACCTCCATGTTAATGATGTCACTTAGTAGGCTTTGAAACTTCATGGTCTTTAGCTTATTTCAATTTCAAAGTATTTTAATGAATTACAGTGTAAAACAAAGCATAACCATTAACATATATTCTATCCAACACAACACAGATTTACAAAGCTGACTATGACTGACAGGAACACAGTGTGATGTTTTAGATTTAGTCAGACAGACTGGTTTTAAGGTTCTACTTCACCCATTTACTCACTGAATGACCTTAGGCAGGTGACATAAACTCTTTGAACTTTAGTGTTTTTACATGTAAGGGAGAGATATCCATGCCTTTCTTGGAGGGTGCACTGAAGGCATTACATATGCGGAGAAGCATGGTGCCAATATTGGAATATCCCTTCTCTTCTCTTTTTCCCTGTCATTTATTCATTTTCTTTCCAGTTTCACCATCTTGTTTTTCCTTGATTTCCCAGATCTGCATTGATCTTCCTTCCCTGATGAGCAGACCAGCTGACTAGAGGGTGTGTAAATCAGAAAGGTCCATTATTCTGCAAATAATGCGTGACTCCTTCCCCAGATCTGCTGCTGATGGCGGAAAGTGACAGTCCCCCTCGTAATACCCGTTCCTCCAATCTAAGGCATTTTCTGCTTGGAGTGCAGAAAAGGTTAAAACTGGGATATTAACCCCAGTGCTAGTCAAAAATGTGACTAGTGAAAAGCAACATGAACTCCCTTTACGGCTTATGTGTCCGTTGAAGTCTCTAAAATAATACACTCTGAGTAGGTTCTGTGATTTGTCCTAGAACCACTTAACATTAGTCAAAAAGGATTTGAAAGACAGCGAGGTCTAAGCATCTCTTATTATGGATGAGAAAACTGATTCCTAGAAAGGTTGAGGAGATTTGGCTCACAGGGAGACCTGTTAGGGTTCCTGATGAGATCAGATCTTGATGGCGACCTCAGTGTTTATTCCATGATCTTGGGGACATCAACTCTCTGGAAGCCCCTGTTCCCCATTTCTGGTCTCTCCTTGGTCTGAGTGATAATTGCTCTCAGAAGGATCACATTTAGCCATATAGCCTCGTCTGGAGTTGAGTTCATTTTTGTGAGCTGGGGGCCACTAGCAGGTTCTCCTCCCTCCTCTCTTCTCTGCACTCCCCTCCCTCACTCCCACCCCTGGGCTCAGGTATCAGGCAGTTTGACAGAGAATCTAGATGAAAAGAATTATTTGACAATTATTCTGACAATGTCCCAAGGCTTAATGGTGCGATGCAAATTGTTCTCCCTCCTTTTCCCTGAATACTCTGGCTTATCTGTTGTTAACAAGTAACGAATAATTACACCCATCTGATGCTGTCATTGTAAGATTTAAAATGAGATAAACATGGAAGCACATTGAAAGTTATAAAATAATTTGATAATATCAAATATGTGTTGATGTGTGAACAGAAGGCTGATTCCTTCCAAAATACTTGGGAGAATTCCATTATATGGCAGCAATCTGTGTAATACTGGCTATGAAGACTTAAAAACCACCCTCTTTTGAATCTAAAATTACATCACCCTCTCCACCTCTTATTATTGTCCTCCACTTCTGAGGGAAGAAACAGGGGAGAGTAGAAAAATGATTTGCACCCATCACCCTGCTCTTTAGATTGGATAAATCGGACAGAGGTATCATGAAAAGTAGAAACACCTAAGAAATAGAATTCAGTGTCCCTAGCCCTCCCCTGACAATTTTAATAATTCCTGCCTCTTTCCTGATTAGATAGGAACCTATCTTTTTGATCCTGTATCACTGCAGCACATGGGTGTCAGAGAGAAGATCCAAGAAAAATAATTTTACAAATATACCACGCTAAAAATAATCACCAAAACTAACTGTAGCAGGGGAGAGTAAGAATGTGAAACTAAAACCCAGTAGCTGGGGTGTCAGCCTGGAGGCCAGCAGCCGGCTTTGATGGTCCCAGCCCTGTTTGCTCTGCCCCGGGCTGGGAGCGAGGAAGGCTTTTGAAAACTTCTTTTCACACTCAGCGCGTCTGTCTGCCCGAGGGCCTTGTGTCCTGGGGAGGCAGCCCTGACAGGCCCTTCTTATCCTCCTCGCTAATGGACAGGATGAACTTGCTGCCTCAGGAGCAGCGCTGTTGCAGAGGCTTGTGCCCCCTATGAGGCAGCCTTGATGGGAGCTTTTTTTCTTTTCTTTGACTGTTCATTTGAAATTGAGATGCATTCATGAGCAGGCATCTTTCATGTGCAGGTGAGCGGTAGGAGCAGATGGACCCCACAGAAATAAAGATTTATTTATTTTTTATGTGACTGTCCTTAGCAATTAAATGTGAAGGAAAGAAACCCCAGAGAAAGAGCCTGTGCAGAGAACGAGACTGTGCTCTCTCTCTCTCGTACCCCTCACACAAGCTAGAGGAAAGCTGAGCACCAAGGATACCTGGGCTGCTCATTTCTGTTCTGTCCTGTCCAGGAAATGCTAGATAGACCTGGAGGGCTTTTTCTGGACTGCAGAGAGGAGAGTAGACCTAGGGAATGGTGGCAGGAAGCTAACTTGCTCTGTGACCTTGAATAAAACCCTGTCTCCCTCTAGATCTGATGTCAGTTTGAGTTTGATTAGGCAATTGCTAAAGGTCCTCCCAGCAATGATATTTTCAATTGAATTGAATCTCAATGTTCTCTTCATCGTCATCACCATTGTCATGTGCTGGGCATGGTGCTGCCGCCTTGACATATGTGATCCCATTATAACCTCACTTTGGCCTTGGTCTGTATTACTACTATAATTTCACAAATTAGAACATTAAATCCCAGAGAAGTTACGTGACCTGCTTTAGGTTACTTAGCTATGAAGAAGTAACCTAAAGCCAGAAAATAAAGCCATGATCCCTTCAATTCCAAAATCTATGGTACCTACCTAGAGGGAGGTAATTTATCTGCAATTTAAACAAATGTATTTATTTTTTAAATTCATGCATTAATTTATGACAGTCCTTCAGTCGAATCAACATAACATCAAATGCAGGTCATTATATCTTTGAACCAGGAACAGTTGGCTTTTTAAACAATGCCTCTTAGCTTTCCTGTAAAAGGAAAATGATAATATCATGATTTGATTAGAAGAATTAAATTAGATGAAGAAAATAAGTGTGTGGAAAGTAGATAACAAATGGCTAGTGTCAACAGCCTATAGTTCTTTTCTTTCTTCTTGATTAAACAAAGGTAAGACCTCAAGAAAGGAGCCATCACTTCGATATTGCTGTGCTGAGCAATTTCAATTGTTTTTTTAATAATCTTTTATTAGGATTTGTGAATGAAAAGACTTAAAAACTCGTAACAAGTTCAGTCTGAAATCAAATATGGCCTAGACAAGGCTCTCAAATCGATAGCAAAGAATCTTCTGAGGGATTGTATTTATTCACTGAAAGCCCTAAGGATGCAGCTAGAACGTGTGGGAGGAAGCCAGAGATGTCAGCTTGTTAAAACAAACAACTTTCTAATTTTAAGCCTTTCAAAGATGAGTAAATGGCCTTAGAAGACAGTGAGTCTATCACCCTAAGTCTTCAGATGACACCGGGAAGAAGAGGGTTGTTTGATGAGTGGGGTTACACCTGGAGGGCTTTAACAACCCTCTCTTGCTAATGCTTCAGAGATTCTATGATTCTGCTAAGATGTAACAGATACCACGAAGGCCCCAAATACTTCAGGATGTGGTTTTTAATTTATTTATTCATTCATTTAGTTTTTGTTGTTGTTGAGTGCTTCTGTACCAGGCCCTGCTCTAAGCACTAGAAATGTAAAATGAGCAAGAAATATTCCTTCCTCTTAATGATCTAATTGTCTAACAAGAAAGAGGCATATGTGAAATAGAAAACACAGTAAAATATGGTTGGTTTTATATCAGAAGACTATATGTGGTATAATAGGATGCACAAAGCAGAGGTCATCAGTGCTCTTCATTTTATATTTAGCACTTTTTTTGTTATTTTCATCTAATCTCTTAATTTGGAACATTCTGACTCAGCCGCTAACTTTTTTTTCTGAACCAGCTCTGCAAATCTGCTTTGCATATTGCAGTCAAGAAAAGGAGACATCCATCAACACCACCCAAATGGAAATTGTCCTTCTTGCTCTGGTAGGTCTAGCCTGACTATGTGAATTTGAGATTTAGCCATGTAGATAGTGGTTGGAGTAATGAGAGGAGGGTAGATGAAGAAAAGAAACCAAACAGTAGTAAACTGTAATAGAAGCACTGCTCCATGGATACTCTTGAGTTTCATTTCCATGCATAGCATGAAAGCACATAGTGGCTGTGAAATGACACAGCTTTGGAGATGCAAACCACAAATGTAATGCATTTTTTGATAAAGATTTAGAATGAGCTACCATCACATAACCTGAGAATATTGTTATGACCTTCTTCCAATATGATCAGAGAGAAGAGCTCTCACGGAAAAGCTCAGTTCTTCTACTTCCTTAATTTGTGGGAAATACTTTCCACCTTTTTTATACTTTGAAAATATCAAGACAGGGAGAATCTCATTCTTGTCTGTCTAGCCTCCATTACTCATGGGGTAAAATCAAAGCCAGTCATCACTAGTTTATTGGCCAAGGTTTGGAAAAAAATTCACTTTTTGATCTTTCCTCTTCTAGATACAGTTCTATTCTCTGTGTTTTCATGACTCTGTTTATTTCTGTGTTTTGGCTTTTACCATGTTATATTGAAATATATTTTTGCATTATTTTTGCCTTTCCCATTTGATTATAATCTCCTACAGGGCTATAACGTTAATTTTGAAATCTTTATAATCTATTATAGTGCCCCAAAATAGATGTTCAATAGATATTTAATAAAGAACCAGATAAATTTATTTATTTATTTTAGTGTCTTAAGTATCTTTATTTTATTTTTTTAAGGAAGAAATGTCTAATTATATACATAGAAACCACGTAAAATATCAATTTTTTTTCTGTGAGCCAAATCAAATTCTCTATTTTATTTTATTTTATTACTTGTTTCCATAGGTTTTTGGAGAACAGGTGGTGTTTGGTTACATGAGTAACTTCCTCAGTGGTACTTTGTGAGATTTTGGTGCAGTCATCACCCGAGCAGGATACATTGTAACTCAATTTGTAGCCTTTTATCCCTTACTCCCATCTCACCCTTTCCCAGGAGTCCCCAAAGTCCATTGTATCATTCTTATGTCTTTGCATCTTTATGGATTAGCACCTGTGTATGAGTGAGAACATACGATGTTTGGGTTTCCATTCCTGAGTTACTTCACTTAGAATGATAGTCTCCAATTCCATCCAGGTTGCTGCAAATGCCATTATTTTGAAGAACAAGATGAATTTGGATATAACTGTGAAGTAGGCAAAATTCTCTCCATATTTTCAAAATACGTATTTCCTGTCATAGAAAGCACCCAATAATGGACTTGCTATGCTGTTGTGGAAATAACATCCCTCTAAGAATCAAGATACTTTAACTTGTTGCCATCTCTGTCAGTTACTTGTTGAGAAGCTTTAGAAAGTTAGTTAAGTTGGAAAAAACAAAAACAAAACAAAAGCAAACATACAAAACTTCCCTTGGTTTCCTTATCTGTGAAGTGAGAGTGTGAAAGGAGATAATCTTTGAAGTTTCTACCAACTCAAAAATTCTGTAACTCTTAAAAGTGGCCCATGGCCTCATAATAATTTTGAGTTGGTGCTATTAAATGTTATTCTAGAGTAACAGGTATAATTACAGATACGAAGCCACAGGAACTAGGTTTGTGTTCTAAATCTGCAACCAAATGGTTGTGTGACATTGGATAAATCACTTAATATCTAAGCTTCAGGCTGGGTGCAGTGGCTCACGCCTGTAATCCCAGCACTTTGGGAGACTGAGGCAGGTGGATCACCTGAGGTCAGGAGTTCAAGACCAGCCTGGCCAAAATGATGAAACCCCATCTGTAATAAAAATACAAAAATTAGCCGGGTGTGGGGGCTCTCACCTGTAGTCTCAGCTACTTGAGAGGCTGAGGCAGGAGAATCACTTGAACCTGGGAGACAGAGGTTGCAGTGACCCGAGATCACACCACTGCACTCCAGCAGCTTGGGTGACAGAGCGAGACTCCGTCTAAAAAAAAAAAAAAAAAAAAAAAAAAAAAAAAATCTAAGCTTCAGTAATCTTAAAAATGAGAATTAAATGATAATTTGTCATAGCATGCAACTTCATTCAAAACACATTTCAAATTGGTTATTAACTGTGCACCTCATACTTGGTTATTCATCATGCCTCGGCAGCTAAGACCAAGCCACTTTCATGTTCTATCGTGGCAGCCCTACTGCAATATTGTCCTACTGCAATAGCCTCCTGACCAGCTTCCCTGTTTCCAGAGTGAAAAGTTAAAAACTTAAATCACATGATTCTCCTGCTTCCAACCCTCCAATGGCTCCCATTTTAAACTTAGATTCATATCTCAATTCTTTGCATGGTCTATAAGAACTGTGTGGTCTGAGCTGCCTACTTCTTCAATGTCCCATCTGATCATTTCCATCCCTCTGCCCCAGGGCCCACTGACCTGCTGATCTCCCAAGAAATGAGCTTATTCTGTATTGTTCCTTTCTGCTTGGTTTTTCCCTCAGAACTTCCCAGGGCTGGGCTTTTCATCATTTTTGTCTCTGACCATATATCAGAGAGATAGTCCCTGTCTACACAACACCTCTTTTTACCTCCGAGAACTTTGTATCGCTTTATGCTAAGATTTGCAGACATTTAGTGACTTGTCCAAAGTTATTCAAACTTTAGAAATTAGAATCCAGAGGTCCCATGTTTTTTAAAAAAATCACATGCAGACAGATTGCCATTGTATCTTTGTAATATAAGAAGTACCCACTTCTTCTGTGTTTACTGAGGGAAAACTTTCTGTAACTGAGTCTGTGATCATCATTAGATATGGCGGGTGGAACTTTGGACTTCAAACTATTTTTCACATCCTGCAAAGCATGGGGCTATTCTTGAGTTCCAATTGTTACACTTAAGCATAAGAGGAATATGACAATCAGGACTGTGTTTTTTCCAAAAGGCATGCTAAGACAAAAATAAAACATTAATTTATTAGTCCCCAGATTTTTCCAGCAAGCACAATTTTGTGTTAGAATGTTTCAGAGATGAAGGGAAGGGGGAAAAAACTGACAAATGCATTTCACTAGTTGTAATTGATGTGTGCATAGGTAAATGGATATGAATTAACAGCTTTTAAATGGTTATGGGAGATGTTTTAAATGGGCCACACTGGACATACATCAATATCCAATCTTCCAATCTTCTTTGTAGCAGTTTGAGTTAAAAGACGGTAAAAGTACTTGTAAGTTAATGAGTGACTAGCAGGTAAGCAACGAGCAAATTCTTGTGATTTTGATAGGTTATCTGTCTCAATTTCACCTGTGCAGTTGACAGGTCCCACACAGTATTTAAATTGACTTCCAAACTATTTTTTGTGTTTGCTATTATGAAAGTAATTGGTATACAATTCCCTTGTTTGACAAAGACAAGTAACCGAAAAAGAGTAAAATAAAAATCTCCACCAGAGGTCAGCAGTGTACACTGAGACCATGAGCAGGACTGGGTATGGCTTGCTAAGGAGCTTACACTTTATTCTCTAAGCAATGAGAAGTTAAAACTGAGTATTGACTGAGTTACATTTGACTTGCCAAATAATCACTTTAGAAGCCGTGCGGAGAATGGGTAAGAACAGGAAGAGCAGTTGCAATATTTTAGGCAAGAAATAACAAGGGATTCAACTAAGACAGTCACATGCAGCAGAAATGGGACTGGCTGGAGGGATGCTGGCTAGATGAAATCAAAAGAAACCCACTGAAAGTACATATATGGACTATGTGTCTCATAATTCTGGCTCAAATGACTCAGCATAGGGTGGTACTACGACGTTTGGGAATACTAAGAATGGAGGAGGTTTTAAGGTGGGTAGGTATAATGAGTTGGGGTTTAAACATGTTGAATGTCAGGGGTTATGTTACGTATAGATTGATAAGTCCAGTAATGATCAGAAATCCATGGATGCCTGCAAAAGAGAAGAAGTTTTCTGGCATAATAAGCAATTTAGTTAGGAAGTCAGTCTGTGGCTTCAGAGCAAGGAAGAGGAGAGGTCATGGGTAGACTCCAGCTTTTAAAAGGAAGGTAAAGGATGGTAAACTAATGGAGTAAAAGAGAAAGCGCTAATATGAAGGGAGATAATCAGTGCAAAAAATCGTTTATTTAGCCATTTTTATATGTGGTCACTCTGTGGGGAAGTGAGTACATGAAGATGAAGAAGACATGGTTTCTCTCTTAAGGAGCTTATAGTGTAGCAGTGGAGAAGTGATTTCAAAGACTTGGAGATCAACAGCATGTCATACCACAGAAGGGAAACATAGGAAATGGACTGAAAAGTATGTTTGATTTGGCCATTGTCTTAGTCAGCTCAGAATTCTGTAACAAAATACTACAGACGGGGTGGCTTAGAAATAGACATTTATTTCTCACAGTTCTTGAAGCTGGAAGTCTGAGATTAGGATGCCAGCATAGTTGGGATCTGGTGGGAGCTTTCTTCCAAGTTGCAGAATGCTGGCTCCTCCCTGTGTCCTCACACAGTGAAAAGACCACTAGCTAGTCCTCTGGCCTCTTCTTCTTCTTCTTCTTCTTTTTCTTGAGATGGAATCTCACTCTGTTGCCCAGGTTGGAGTGCAGTGATGTCACCTCAGCTCACTGCAATCTCCACCTCCTGGGTTCAAGTGATTCTCCTTCTTCAGCCTCCTGAGTTGCTAGGATTACAGGAGCTCACCACTACACCTAACTAATTTTTGTATTTTCAGTAGAGACGGGGTTTCCCCATGTTGGCCAGGCTGGCGGTGAACTCCTGACCTCAGGTGATCCACCCGCCTCAGCCTCCCAAAGTGCTGGGACTACAGGCGTGAGCTACTGGATCCGGCTGGGCCTCTTCTTATAAGAACACTAATCCCATTCATGAGGGTTCCACTTTCATAAATGAATTGCCTCCCAAATGCCCCATGTCCTAAAATCATCACTTAGGATTAAGGTTTTAACATATGAAATTGGTGGGGGGACAAAAACATTTTGTCCATTGCAGCCAATAAGTGGTTGGTCATTTCTCTATAGGAAAGCAGGTTGGTATGGTGTGAAAGCAGCAGGCAGAGAGGTAAGTGTTAGTTTATATTATTTTTACCAAGGAATTTAGCTATGAAAGAAAGACAGATAGTGGCATGATCAATAAAGAGCACAGGAGACATAATTAAGACTGATTATTTTTAAGATAAAAAGAAATTTAGCCAGCTTGAATTTCAGGGAAAATATGAAATAAAGAAGATGAAGAGACAGGATGGAGAGGAAAATTTGACAAAGTCTTGGAAAGGAATGACATTGTATTAGTCTGTTCTCATGCTGCTAATAAAGACATACCTGAAACTGGGTAATTTATAAAGGAAAGAGGTTTAGTGAATTCGTAGTTCCACATGGCTGGGGAGACCTCGCAGTCATGGTGGAAGGCAAAGGAGAAGCAAAGCCCATCTTACATGACGGCAGGCAAAACAGCGTGTGCAGGGGAGCTGCCCTTCATAAAACCACCAGATCTCTTGGAACTTATTTACTATCATGAGAACAGCATAGGAAAAACCTGCCCCCATGATTCAATTACCTCCCATTGGGTCCCTCCCACGACATGTGGGGATGACGGGAGCCACACTTCAAGATGAGATTTGAGTGGAGACACAGCCATAGGACATAAGAGATTAAAGGATAAACCTAGGGCAAAACAAGAAGCAACTCTGCCTGAGAACATAGGGCTTGAGCATTTATGTTGGGTCTGTGGTGTAGATATTCTGTTTGGTTGGAGGCCGGTTGATTTACAGGGAATTGTGAAGGCCTGTAGGAGATATGAGGGTTTGAAATAGCCAATGTGGGGAGGGGAAAACGACCTGATCAAAGACAAGAAAAGGCTTGTGGAGAAGTTTTGAGGGCCTACCTGAACTTGGAGATAACTACATTGAAATGCCATCAATCTTTGTTATGGGAAGGTTTTTCTCCTAACCTTGCCTAAGTAAATCCATGAGAAAGTGAATAGGAAAACTGCTAGATAATCAGTGTTGGCAAGGTGCATGTGGCAGGACAGGGTGTAGAGGGAGCTGCAGCTATTGGCAAGAAAAGTGTTGATGTGATAAGCCTGAGATCTGGGCTGGTTGTGGAAGTATGCAGGGAGATCATTTGGCATGGTCTGGCATTTACGTGTGTCTTCTGAGCAAAGGATGTTGAGGGCTTTGCTCAAGGTTGTTTGCATATTAGATAACCTTGGGAAGTTGTAGACAATGTTTCCCTCCAGAGAGATTCAGATCTTTCTCTTCCTGGAATCATTCCAGAGTAATAATGTCTCCTTTCCATCACTAGAGCATTCTAGATAATAAAGATAACTGTTTCTCCCTGGAGGGGAGAACTAGCAGGTTGGCCAGTGGCCCATAGATAAGATCCAGGTCTCCTTATTTTGGAGTCCTTAGCTGTGACCCAGATCCATGTGTGTGCAGCGCCAACCTCACCCCTGTGGTACTTGCAAAGCTAGTTAGGGGAACTCATGTGAACAAGAAGCCCAGGCCTTCTGTGCTGTGAGCAGTAAACTGTTGAAATTCATTTGGAATCATTACATCTTTTCTGCTTGAACTTCTGAAAGTGTGGGCACCAACCTACCAGCTACAGCAGTTTGTTTCTACTGCTTAAGGACTGCTTGACTGCTTGACACAGTGAAGTCAGATCAGAGGAGGCCAATTATGGAGTGGGTGTGAAATGAAAAGAAGGGAGACTTTGATGGATGTGAAGAGCAATGTGTGAGTGCAAGACAAGATATAATAAGTGCCTACAGCTTACTCCCAACAAAAAGGCAACATGCCATGGGAAGGGTTTGTGAAGGAGGTTCTATTTCAAGCCATTCTTTGATGATTGGAATGATGTGGTGCTCCATGACTAAGAATGATGGGAGTTTCTTCAATGTGGGTGAATAAATAGCAGATGCAGAAGTGGAAAGCTAGAAGGTAAGAGACCAGGCTCAGGGCACATGGAGAGGGCAGAGTTGCCCAGTTTAACGGTATGAGGCCCAGTGAAATGATGCTAGAAATGGCTTCAATGAGGCCCTCATCCAAGTAGCAGACAAGCTTGACAGCAAAGTGCACAAATCAAAGGCTAAAATGATTAAACTTCAGAATATTAATTTTTTTTTTTGACATAGAGTTTCACTCTTGTTTCCCAGGCTGGAGCACAATGGTGCAGTCTCGGCTTATTGCAACCTCCATCTCCTGGGTTCAAGCGATTCTCCTGCCTCAGCCTCCCAAGTAATTGGGATTACAATCATGTGCCACCATGCCAAGGCAATTTTTTGTATTTAGTAGAGACAGGGCTTCACCATGTTGGTCAGGCTGGTCTTGACCTCCTGACCTCAGGTGATCCATTCACCTTGGCCTCCCAAAGTGCTGGGATTATAGGCATGAGCCATCACGCCCAGCCAGAATATTGTTCAGTTGAACAAAAACTAGGGATCTGTAAAAGGGAAGTAAGAGAATACAGGACTTATTTTTGTGATGTTTCTTGTTGTATTAGAAGTGCTTTTGAGACTCACTGCCTGCCTTCATTTCTGGAGTTCACACACCCAATTTAGAAAGTTGTAAGCATTTATTGTAAAGGCTGATCTTTAAAGCAGAATGCTGCATTTGAATTGTACCCCTCTAAGAAAAATAAACCCCGGGGAAAAGTAAGAGCTACTTAGGAGTTGGGATCTTTGCAGTGACAGAGACACAGCCAAAGGATACAAGTTTACACAGAAGCCTTGAAGCCAAGGAACTTGGAATGATTTAAAGAATTGCTTTCGTAAGATAAAAAGTTTCCTGTCCCATTTTTTTGCTTTAGTATCTGCTCTGCGTATTTTTTTCTTTTCCTTTACTAATTTATTTATTTAGCAAGAATAATGTCGTTACTTTTAAATTTTGGTGTTTTATCTACTTTTCCTAATCAAAAACATCAAGTAGATGGCTGTGTGATTTTATATTGCTTATATGAATGTCAAGTAAATATACTAGAAATATTTTAATTTTAACTAGGATTCATGCTTTCCTGAGAGATGCTTTTAAAAATATTTTTGGATTTATTATACTTTCTCTTGTATGATTTTTTTTTCTCCATTTTCTTCATCCTCTGGAAATGTCATTAGCACAGCAAACTAAAAATGCAAATAAAGATGTCTAGGGAAGCAGACTGCCCTCGCTTTTCCAACTCTGGATAAATTATACAACAAGGTTACTCTCCCAATTAGATAACGTCTTGGGATATAACCAGTCGCTTCTAAATACAAGCACATTTGAATTTTAAAATGTTAGTTTTCTAACAGGTAATGCTTTTAGAATTTCTGTCTGGGCTAAGTACAAAGTACAGCAGGCCAATCTCAGTTTAGAAAATGGTATTACATAATTCAGGTCAAGAGGCTTTTGCAATGGTAAGTACAAATTCACCAAACATGCATACATACATGCACACATATACACAAATC
The DNA here is from genome assembly GCF_024542745.1 of Macaca thibetana thibetana. Classification (NCBI taxonomy): domain Eukaryota; kingdom Metazoa; phylum Chordata; class Mammalia; order Primates; family Cercopithecidae; genus Macaca; species Macaca thibetana. The sequence continues at coordinate 16,039,403 of NC_065595.1, read as the reverse complement.
TGTATGACTTGTTTTAAATGTTTTTCTTTGACCATTTTATTGTTGAGTCATTGCTTGAATGTTTTTCCTTCGGTGTTCCTCTATTAGTTTGTGACTAGTAATAACTCTATTATTATTATTCACATTTTTGAAGGATGAGGGGAATTACAGGGAGACTATTAAGAGTTTGTGTCATTTTTAGGTTGGATGAAGATGTGATATTTCTAGGACAGGAAATCTCTAAATATTTTAACATCTGATTTTTCTTGAAGGATATTCTTTTTCTGGGCATTCAAATAAATAAACAGGAGTTTTTGAAAATTCAACAACTAATATCTAAGTATAATAATAAATATTATTATATATTATTTATTTATAATATATAATAATATATAATTTATTTATTTAAATATATTTATAATATATTATTTATATATTTATTATATAATAAATATAAATATTATATATATAATAAATATAAATATTTAGTGTATATATTTAATGTATATTTAACCGAAACACACATTATACACAAGGCCCTTAGCTTTTCCATCCAAAAACTTTTCTCCAGCTGCTTTTGTAACTCTAATCAAGATACGGAAATACTTTATATACTTTCAAAACTACTTTTATTTTAAAGTCATTTCTGGAAATATTTACATTTTTCAGCAATATAAATCATAGTCTTCATTTAGCCTGACACTGCTGGCTCAGGAATATGGAATACAGTATTAGTTTCTGTAAGACTGAATTGACTTCACTATGAAATCAGGCTTTCTCGGTATCAGTCTTGCAGAAATATATTGGTTACAGCTAAAATGTATGGCTATGCTTACGCTAAAACATACAGACATTATAAAAGTGTATATTGGTTTCGGTAACAATGTATTCTTTCCGATGGATTCATGTGGCTTTCAGCAAGAATGTATTGATTTCATTAAAATGTGCTCCTTGAGATAAACAAAAATTCAGTTAAAATGCATTGGTTTCTGTTAAAGTTCATTGACTGAAGTGAAGAACATTACACTATTATTGGGTAGCCTCAGGGTTTGGTAAGTATTGAATAGAGAAGTATACATAAGTAATAATAAAGGCTGGGGAAAACAAAGATATTATGAACTGTATAAAGATGTAAAAATATTCAACACGCATTATTAGACTAAATTTTCCCAGAGGCACTAAGAGTTGCCTCAGACACTTTTTACAAAGTCACTTCAACCTCAGTATATTTGAATTCATAGGAAGTCCAAGTACCTTCCTGGACAGCGAAACTCTTCCTCTGTTTAAATTATTCCTCAGGAGGGCATTGGGTTCATGAGGATGCACTTCAGATCACGTGTCTACAAATTCTACATGAAATATGTGTGCATTAACTCTTTGAAGCACCATACTCTGTGTGTGTGTGTGTGCGCGCGGGTGTAGAACATGAACTTTGTTCTAAACTGCCTTTTTAGTGTATACAGGTAACTGTGTAAAATGTAAGGTCACAGCTAAATGCCTTATAAAGCTGACACTCATGTATATATCATGCAGATTAGAAAATATAAAGTTGACAGTGTCCAGAAACTCCTGTGCACCCTTTCCCATCCAAATTCCTCCCTTCTCTTCAAAGTTAACCATGATCTTGACTTCCATGCTAATCATTTCCTTGCTTGTCTTCATACTTTTTCTTCCTACCTTTGCTACTCAAACATGATTGAAATTTGATTTAGTTTTGAAATGTATTTGAATGGAAACATAAAGCAAATATTATTTTGGACTGTTCTTTTATCAAATATCATGTTCGTGAGATCAATGTACATTGGTGCAAAATAGCTGTACTGTGTTAAGTACGATGAAGCATTCCACTGAATGATATGCCAGCGTTTGTTTATCTACACTACTGATGGACATTTGGGCTGCTTTTGCTTTGGGCTCTTCTGAACAAGGATGCTATGACCCCATGTCCCGGGAACATGCGTGCATTCATTTCTTTGTGGTATATCTAGGTGTGGAGTTGAAGGGTTCTGAGGTTTATGTATCTTAGTCAATAATGCCAACGAACTTTCTAAAGTAGTGGTACTAATTTACACTCTCAACATCAGTACATCGCTCATCAGTTCTGCTTGCTTATTCTAAATCCTTGGCAACACTTGGTATTTTCATTCTGTCTAATTTTAGTTACTGGGAGGGTATAAAATAATATTTCCTATGATTTTAGTTAACATTTATCTGGTGATTAACACTGTTTAACAGCCTTCCTTCCTTTTTTCTTTTCTTTCTTTATTTTGGGTTGCCAGTCTTTTAATTGTTTTTTTAATTGCTTTGTGGAAACCTTTTATATATTCTATACACCAATAATGGGTAAACTCTGGACCATGGACCAAATCTGACCTGCCGTGTTTTGGTGAATGCAATGCTATTGAAACTCAGCCACACTTACTTTCATGCTGCTATCATGCTGCAATGACAGAGTTTAGCAGCTGAGACAGAAGCCATACGACTTGCAAAGTCTGAATTATCTACTATCTGGCCCTTTACAGAAAAGGTCTGCTGAGCCCTGGCACCCACTAATCCTTTGCTGGTCATACATTTAGCAAACATCTCTTATCTTTGTATGGCTTGCCTTTTCACTGCTTTGATGCTGTTTATTTGATAAGCATGATTTCTTAATTTTAATGTGCTCATCATGATTGCTTTATGCATTTCAATTATAAAATAAACTGACCTTATCCTAAATTCATGAGAATATTCTCTGGCATTATTTTCTAAGAAAACATTTTGATTTGCTCTTTACATATATTTCCATAATCTAATTGGAGTTTTTATGAATAATGTGATATAGGGGTTTAGCTTCATTATTTTTTTTCTGATGCATACCAAAATGTCCCAGAACTATTAATAAAGACCACTATTATCCCATGCCTGTGCAATGCCACCTATTAAAAAATTAAATGTTTATATATGCATCGTATATTTTTACACTCTATCTTCCTCCTCGGGCATATTCTCCATCCTTATGCTAATATTGCAATATTTTAAATACTGTAGTTTTATTATAAGATGTAATAACCTAGATGAAACCTTGATATCTTGTCCTTTTCAAGGGTGTCTTGAATATTCTTGGCCCTTTGAATATTCATATAAATTGTATAATCCACTTGTCAAATTCACTCACTAATTGGGATTGTGGTTAGAATTCCTTGAACTTATAGATCAGTTTGTAGAGAAGTGACATATTACAATTGACATATTACGTATTGAGTTTTTAATGCATGGGCTTGATAAATACCTTTATTCAAACATTCTTTCATTTATCTTAGCAACATTTCATAGGTTCCTACATAAAGGCCTTGCATTTTTTTTAGGCTTATTCCTTGATATTTAGTATTTTTAATACTTTTGAAAGTGGTTCTAAAATTTCATTTTGTTTCTTGCTGGTATATACAACTGCAATTCATTTCAATGTGTTGATCTTTAATCAGACAACTTTGATGCTTTGATGAAATAATTTGTTGATTCTAATAATTCATCTGTGGATTACCTTGGATTTCTTTTTTTTTTGAGACAGAGTCTCAGTCTGTCTCCAGGGCTGGAGTGCAGTGGCGCCATCTCGGCTCCCTGCAACCTCTGCCTCCCAGGTTCAAGCAATTCTCCTGCCTCAGCCTCCCGAGTAGCTGGGATTACAGGTGCCTGCCACTATACCCAGCTAATTTTTTGTATTTTTAGTAGAGACGGGGTTTGGGGAAACCCAAGCCTTTTGGCCAGGCTGGTCTTGAACCCGTGACCTCGTGATTTGCGCACCTCGGCCTCCTAAAGTGCTGGGATTACAGGCATGAGCCACTGTGCCTGGTCTACCTTGGATTTCTTATGCAATAGTTATATTTTCCATAAATAACTGAAGTGTTATCAGTTTCTTTGAAAATCTTTAAACTTTTGTTTTATATTCAGCTACTGATGCAGTTTTATTTTGCTCTACTGGGTTACTGATTAGGTTGTTGCAAAAGTAATTGTGATTTTTTTGGGGGGAAAAAAAGGCAAAAACTGCAATTAGTTTTGGACCAACCTAACAGAATATCCAGTACTTATTGAACCTGAGTGATGTATGTAGGCAAACTTTTTGTTTTCTTGCACCCAGTAACAGAGAAAAAGTTTTCAATATTTTTTAAGGATACTTTTGGTTAGGTTTGGGTACTTCCTTTCTGTTGTTAGTAGAGATCATTTTTTAAAACCATCAATAATATTGGATTTTATTATTTTTCCAAGACTGTATAGCTTTATAGTATGTAGGGTGTTTATGGTCTGTGCACACACCCATAAAGGCTTTCAATGAAAAATTTCATTTCTTTATTAATGACAGGATTATCCATATTCACAATTTTGTGTGTTTTGATATTGTTTTTTGGAGGAATTTGTCAATTTTATCTAACTGAACTTATTAGCATAGAATTCTTAATAAAATCATTGAATGTTTTTATCTCTTTATTATAGTAATGAAAAATTTATCAAAATAATGAAAAATTTATTTATTGAGAGCAACTTTGTCTCAGTCTACATTCTGAAACAGAATCTCCAAGACAGTCTGGTAGTATGTTGTGTCAATGGGTTTTCATCTTAGCTGCACACTGGAAATTACCAATTCTAAGGCCCCATCCAAGACGGGTGTACTTAGAATGCTATGGGTAAGTCTCAGGTGTAGATATTTTTTAAAGGCTCTCCAGGTGATTCTGATATCCAGTCAAGGTTGAGAAGTATTTCAGTGGTACTTCTGGAATACTGAATTCAGTTTCTACTTATCAGGACTGGGAGCAAAATTATTTTACTTCCGTGAGCATATAACTTCATTTAAAAAGTGAAATGAGGGTTCAAGCATAACAACCCCAAAGGCTTTCATGGATAAGGAAAGATGGTAAATATGTTCTGGGGAGCAGCCAAGTATAAGATAATAGACAGGACATTTTCTGGGATAAACTGGAGGACTTGTCCCACCAGAAGCATTTCAATCCTCCTCTTCTTTCATCCTCTAACACTGTAATGAGCGAACAAAACATCTCTGAGATGACTTTGGCTCTTCAGTTCTGGAGTAAATGAACATCTAAGTCCCTTCTAGCTTCTATACACTCCATAAAATTATGTCCATCACTCTAGTGTACTAGTGTGTGATTATGGGATGACATTTAATTCTTTCTTATGTACTTATAGAAGTGGTCAGAGTTTGCAAGACAAGCAGAATCTAGATAAAGTACCTCATAGATTTGCAAAGAACTTTAATTGTTTCCACATTTTTTGTCATTTAATTTGGTGATTTCTACGAAACAGGATGGAAATTATAGACTGTCAGGTACTTGGGTTCGCGTTATCTTTTTACTAGAAAATACAAGTATGGGCTTTGTCAAAGAGAAATTGCACCGGATGCTTGTGAAAAATGGCAAGGAAGACTTATTCAGGACTACTGCAATAAAGAAGAGAGATGGAACTCAACTGCACTGAAACAAAAGGCAGGAGAGTTTGTAACCCCCAAGGAGAGCTAGTGAAAAAGTACTGCAGGATAGTGAGGCAGAGGCTGGTCAGTGTGATTAGGTCATCTGTGTTTGCTGATTGTCACTGATTGAAGTTAGGTTCTGACCTTTCCACAGAGACTGGGAGATAGGGGCACTATCTTTATGATCATATTTCAAAGGGATGGTTCCCACATCAGATTTATTTCTCAAAGGGGCAGAGAAAGGACTTACAATGCATGTTTTCTAAAGCAAATGTTTTATGAAAAAAAAGAGGTCAGGGATCTGTAGTCAGGAACAAACCTGTCTAAAGTTTAGCCAAGCTGAGGGGAATGTTAAGGCCATGTAGGTCAGCTTTTTAAAAGTAAGAAATAAAGAAGATAGAAATTGATTTTTCTCCTCTGGGGATCTGTAAGCAAAGCTCTATTAACATTATTCTGCCTGTGTGTGTTGTGTGTGTGTGTGTGGGTGTGGGTGTGTGTGCGCACACACATATGTACATGTGCATGTGAGTGTGTTTAAGAAAACTGAAAGCTCAGTCCTGCAGGTTCATTGGGAAGGTGACATGAGGCCGAGTTGATTTCTGTGGATTTGGTGTCATCGTATTACAAGCCTGTTTCAGGTAAATACATCAGTTTTTTCCTGTTTCATATGTAGAGTTCTTTGAAAGGTTGTCTCCTTTTGCTTATACATTCTTTTACCCCAGAAAACTACTTCAGATATGGAGCCTTTTTTGGATGTTATTAATGCAGTATATGGGTCAAAAGCAGACTTGTTTTATGTTAGCTCAATGGAGACCTAAAAATGGATTTTTATGAAAATTGTCACAAAGGTCATGCCATTTACTTTCTCCCAAAATGGCTTTCCTTAGATATGAAGGTTCTAAATGAAAGGGTGTGGTCTTGGAAACATTGCAAATTAGATTTGCCTACATTAAATTCTAATATTTTCTGCTCAGTGTTGTTGGTCTGTTATTTCCATATCGTGTTTAAGGTTTTTCAGACATACAAAAACTGAAAATAGTTATCACCAGCTGACCTACAGTACAAGAAATGTGAATGGAAGGCCTCCAAGCAGGAGAAAAGCAACACTAAATGGAATCTGGACTTACATGAAGACACGGGAAGGTAACCACATAGGTAATTATATAGGACATTTTTCTTTTTCTTTCTTTCTTTTTTTTTTTTGAGATAGAGTCTCACTCCTTCATCCAGGCTGGAGTGCGGTGGTGCAATCTTGGCTCAATGCAACCTCCACCCCTCTGGTTCAAGCAATTCTTGTGCCTCAGCCTCTCACGTAGCTGGGATTGCAGGCACATGCCACCATACCTGGCTAATTTTTTGTACTTTTAGTAGAGATGGGTTTCATCATGTTGGCCAGGCTGGTCTCGAACTCCTGTCCTCAAGTGATGTGCCCTCCTAGGCCTCCCAAAGTGCTGGGATTACAGGTGTCAGCCACCACATTCGGCTAAGGACATTTTTCTTACGCCTTTTGCCATTCAATGCGGTCTATGTGTTAGCACAATAGCAAGAGGAGTGTTCTAGGTATTCCCCTCAGACTGCCACAGCCTCAAAGGCCTGCTCTCTTTATGCAGACAAGCTCCAGTAGAAGAGTTCATCAGAGGCAAGGTTACCAGAAACCCCGAATTAATGTTTCTAGTAAAGGAGCATCAGTGATAACCAGAAAGGGAGGGCACTGGAAGCCTAATGGGAGTTCAAGCTGTGTTTTTGATAACCACCTACACTTGCTGCTGCTTATACAGTGAACTATTGACTTGGATGAATGTTTCCACGAAAGGCCATTCTTCTTGTAAAATTTCATCAGAATTTAAACCTTTCTGATGCTGACCCACTTGCATTTCTCTGCTTAGTCCCGGACTCTTATTTGACAGTTAATTACAGTAAGCCTGAACTGTTGAACTCCCTCGCAGACCACTTCAAACTTTCCAACAAAATAAATTTAGCTTCAGTTCATCTGAATTAAAAGGTTGAAGCTTTCATCAAGAATCTGGACTCTGCCGCCTGCTTTGGGAAATGAAGCATGCGTTGAGACATTATTTTTCTCTCTTGAATACCCAATTGCTGCAATAGTAAAAAAAAAAAAAAAAAGGCAGAAAACATTCAAGTGAAAAGAAAATCATGCACTAATTACTGGATGTGCTGTTCTGAAGTTCTAATTTCAAGAAAAATGCACAGCCAGTATTTCTAACGGGAAATGAACCAACTTTGAGACCAGCCAGGTTTTTGCATCTTTAATTTGTACCGGGCGCTTTTGATATTGCAGGCCTAGAGAGAGAAAAAAGCAACTGAGACAATAGGCAGGCGCTGCAGTCCTTTTCAGGTGCTGAGCTCTCCCTGCTATCCTAATTACAGACTCTTTACATGAAGAATTCTTTTTGAAGCTAATCATAGTGCTGAAGGTAATGAGAGTGAAGGTATGCAGAGGATGCTAATGAAAAACTTGAGAAATCTCTCTCGAGGATGTCTTAATTAAGAGGTCTGTCTTTCAAGGGAAAGAGAACAAACATTTATTATTGAGGACCTACTACACACCAGGGTTTGTGCTTAGTGTTTTTCATTTGAGACCTGTATTCATTCAGTCCTGCACTGACTGTGAACATACAAATGAAGTTACCTTGCTATATATGCCTTTTCTATCTCATGTGCCTATGGGGACGCAGGTTCATTTTCAAGGTTTCTTCTATTATGAGGCAGGAGAATGGCGTAAAAACCCAGGAGGCGGAGCTTGCAGTGAGCTAAGATCCGGCCACTGCACTCCAGCCTGGGCGACACAGCGAGACTCCGTCTCAAAAAAAAAAAAAAAAAAAAAAAAAAAAAAAAGAATTCTTAGGCGCTGTTTCCCAGGCTCTCATATCCTGTTCTCATAGCTGCCCACTATGGTTCTACTGGTGAGGAAAAGCGTCCACCCCTCTGTTGCACACTGTTTCATTTATTGAAAGTGACACTGCAGCGGAACTGATGGATCCCAAAAGTCCTGAGATAACTCTTCTAGTTTACACATTTTTAGCACCCTTTCCCCCAGATTTCTTGTGCCAAATTTCCTTCCCTGTTGTCCTGCAGAAAAACTTCAAATTTGTCTTATGTCTCTGTCTCTTCTCATCCATTACTGTGGAATCTGGGATCTACCATCATGAAACAATTCAAATTTATTTCCCATGGTGTTCTTCAGCTCTTCTCTCTCTGGAGTAAATCTTTGCCTATAATAAATACTTAACTGTACATGCCAGATTTATTCAAATTTCAAGTTTGACCTAGTTAAGAACACTGCTAGAGAAATATCATCTCACAAAATTCTTGCAATAATACTGCAAGGAGGTGACTAGACTTACCTCCTTTGACAGGTGAGGAGCCAATTAAGTGATTTCCCCAAAGTCAACATCTTGTAGCGTTGAGATTTGAACTATAGCATTGATATAGTTTTAACACTGAATGTTTTGGAATAAATATAGGCCTTGAGATAAGAAAATAACATAATGCATATAGCCTCCGTCACTAATAAAATAAGCTTTAAGGAAATACTTTGTTCTGGAGTGGCCAATGGTCAATGTTTTCAACTCACTAAATGGTTAACCCTCAGCATCCAATTAATTCACTTGACACCTCTCTTTTCTGTGTCATCATTAATGTTTATAAGGTTGAGTATTTACAGTTTATAGAGCACAGTTTTAGTCCTGGTGGGGAAGAACCAAAAATTCATACAAGTGGGAAAAGGGTAAAGAGAAAACACAGGAAACAAAATAATATAGGCTGATATGGTTTGACTGTGTCCCCACCCAGATCTCATCTTGAATTGATAATCCCCACATGCTGAGAGAGACCCAGTGGGAGGTGATTGAATCATGGGGGCGGTTACCCTCATGCTGTTCTCATAATAGTGAGTTCTCATGAGATCTGACGATTTTATAAGGGGCTTTCCCCGCTTTACTCGGCACTTCTCCTTCCTGCCGTCATGTGAGATAGGATGTGTTTGCTTCCCCTTCCACCATGAATGTAAATTTCCTGGGACCTCTCCATCCCTGTGGAACTGTGAGTCAATTAAACCTCTTTCCTTTATAAATTACACAGTCTCAGGCAGTTCTTTATAGCAGCGTGAGAATAGACTAACCCATAAGCCCATGATCAAATGTTGAAGCTGAGTGTAATAAAAGAGCTAGCTTTAACCAAATGCAGAGTAGGGCATCCTTCCTCTCCTCTCTGCAATGGGAGTTCTAAACATTTAAAATTTCCCCACCATGTATATAAAGCATTAAAGTGCCACAGTACTGAGTTGGGAGTTTGGAAGACACTTTGGGATCAAAAAACTTTGTTTGGCATTTAATTGTTGGAGTAGGGTGGGACCAGATGAGCAAGTATATGGGGTTGTTGGGAGAGAAGGTGCTACTTAAAGCCACTCTCTGAAAGTCCTTTGCTTTGATGTCACAATTTTAAATACATTATCCGTTTTCAAAGAATTCATGCCATGTGTAATGCCTACGAACTGGAATGTGTATGGTCTAGTTTTCAAGCTATAATGTTGAGAGAGGCATTATTGAAACCAAAATTAAGATTTTTACTCACAACATGTAAGAGACTTCAATTGCTTTGCTCACTGCCAATTGTACTAAACAGGCTGGATCCTTCTTATTCTCTGATACCTTCAAACCTCCAGGGGCCTTTTAGTCTTCTGCCTTATACACAATGTCTCTCATCTACAGCCTTCACCATCTTGGTTCCTTGAGCCCTCTTCTGCATCCTACATATCAACAAAGCCCATTTCCCCTTGACACAATCTCTGATTGCTTTTCCTTTAAAAATCTTTGCATGTACCTTTCATATATTTTTTCGTAAAGGGAAGATTATATAAATGTATGGAAGATGTCGAACACCAACCATTGCTTGTTCAATCATAGGTGGCTATAGGGAGAGGCCTGTGAACCCTCATACACTTACAATATTCAGCCCCCACACAGGTCAAGCAGCTCTTTTCCAACAAGAGCACTCTTTTTTTTTTTTTTTTTTTTTTTTTTTTGAGACGGAGTCTCGCTCTGTCACCAGGCTAGAGTGCAGTGGTGCAATCTCAGCTCACCGCAAGCTCCGCCTGCCAGGTTCACGCTATTCTCCTGCCTCAGCCTCCCGAGTAGCTGGGACTACAGGCTCCCGCCACCACGCCCGGCTAATTTTTTTTGGTATTTTTAGTAGAGACGGGGTTTCACCGTAGCCAGGATGGTCTCGATCTCCTGACCTCATGATCCAGCCGCCTCAGCCTCCCAAAGTGCTGGAATTACAGGCGTGAGCCACCGCACCCGGCCCAAGAGCACTCTTATAGCATGATGCTGTTTTGTCCTTAGAGTCCCAAGTGGCCATACCCCTGTTTACGTATTCCCGTTCCAATTTATTTTCCTTAGTGTTGTATGTCTCAGTACACACAAGCATGGGATAGTGTGAGTTGTTAATGAAGTTTTTAATGTCAGGATTCGTCCTGTTATCTCTAAGTCGAATAACTTGGACTTTGTTTTCCTTTTGTCCAGTTGACCTCAGTTTCCCTGGTTTTAATTTCTTAGAGTATACAGTATGCCGTAAGTGTTAAAGAGTGCCAGTAAAATCTTCTTGCTGTAAAATTTCACCAGTTGGCATCAGCCAAATGACTAGAACTTTATTTTAGAGAGTTATTCTTTTGTTTCAGGAATGGTGATGGAGAATTTCCCTCTTAACATTCGGATCACACTAAAGATAAGAAACAATCAGTTCTTTTTTTTTTTTTTTTTTTTTTTTGAGATGGAGTCTCGCTCTCTTGCCCAGGATAAAGTACAGTGATGCAATCTCAGTTCACTGCAAACTCCACCTCCCGGGTTCAAGTGATTCTCCTGCCTCAGCCTCCTGAGTAGCTGGAATCACAGGCACATGCCACCATGCCTGGGTAACTTTTGTATTTTTAGTAGAGACAGCGTTTCACCATGTTGGCCAGGGTGGTCTTGAATTCTTGACCTTAGGTGATCCACCCACCTTGGCCTCCCAAAGTGCTGGGATCACAGGTGTGAGCTACCATGCCCGACCATAAGCAATCAGTTCTTAAATACAAAAAGTTAATGGAGGAACTAGAAGTGAAAATGATTATTTTTATTTTGTTTTATTATTTTAATTTAAATTTTTAAAAATAATTTCAACTTTTATTTTAGATTTTAGGTGTACATGTGCAGAGTCATTACATGAGTATATTGTGTGATGCTGAGACTTGGAGTACAATTGATTTTATCACCCAGGTACTGAGCATAGTACCCAGTAGATTGTTTTTCAGCCCTCTCTTCCCCATCTAGTAGTTCAGTGTCTATTGCTGCTATCTTTATGTCTATGAGTACCCAATGTTTAGCTCCCACTTACAAGTAAGAACATGTGGTATTTGGTTTTCTGTTCCTCTGTTAATTTGCTTAGGATAATGGCCTCCAGCTTCATCCAAGTGACTGCAAAAGATATGATCTCATTCTTTTATGGATGTGTAGTATTCCATGATATATACACACCACATTTTCTTTATCCAATCCACAACTGATGGGCACCTGGGTTGATTCCCTGTCTTTGCTATTGTGAATAGTGCTGCAATGAACATACAGGTGCATGTTTGTCTTTATGACAGAAAATTTATTTTCTTTTAAACATATACCCAGTAATGGGATTTCTGGTTTGAATAATAGTTCTAACTCCTGTGAGAAATCTCTAAACTGCTTTCCACAATGGCTAAACTAATTTACATTCCCATCAATGGTGTATAAGCCTTCCTTTTTCCCTTTTCCTCTGCAGCATCACCAGTATCTATTGTTTTTTGACTTTTTAATTTATTTACATTCAAGGTTATTATTTATATGTGAGGGCATATTCCTCTCACTTTATTAATTGATTTCTGGTTCTATACTTATTTTTGGTTTCTTTCTCTCTTATTGTTTGTCATTGTTGTTTGGTGTTTTTTTTTTTTTTTTTGTCATGGTAATATTTGTGTTTTATCTCTTCTTTGTTTGTGTGTTTGCTCCAGCAGTGGTTTATATATATATATTTTTTTAATGATGGTACATGTTATTCTTTTGCTTCCAGTCATAGGACTAAAGAGTTTTTGTAGTGCCAATTTAGTGGCGATGGATTCCCTCAGCTTGTTTGTTTGGCAAAGACGTCAGTTCTCCTTCATGTGTGAAGAATATGAAACCAAACTAAATGTTCAGCATGGATGGATGAAGAAAATGTGGTGTATATATATATATATATACACACACACACATATATATATATACACACACAATGGAATACTATTCAGACATAAGAAAAATAAAATCATGTCATCTGCAGCAACATGGATGGAACTAGAAGTCATTATGTTAAGTATTAAGTTTAAGAAGCCAGGCATAGAAAGAAAATGACTCACGTTCTCACTCACATGTGGGAGCTAAAAAAGTTGTAGAGATGTTTCACCTCCTTGGTTAGATGTATTCCTAGGTATTTCTTTTTTCTTTTTCTTTTTTTTTTTTTTTTTTTTTGCAGCTCTTTTAATGGTATTGCATTCTTGATTTTATTCTCAGCTTGAATGTTATTGGTGTATAGAAATACTACTGATTTTTGTTCATTGATTTTGTATCCTGAAACTTTACTGAAGTTTAGATCCAGGAGACTTTTGGCAGAGTCTTTGGGGTTTTCTAGGTATAGAATAATATCGTCTTTGAATAGAAATAATTTGGCTTCCTTTTTTTTTTTTTTTTTCTATTTGAATGCCTTTTATTTCTTTCTCTTGCCTGATTGCTTTGGCTAAGTCTTCCTCCTTTTTATTTTGTATTTCAGATTCCAAAGGGTGACGAAAGTACCCATTGCCTATTTAGAAGAAATTTTAGTCCAATTTTGTCATTTCACTATATACCAAAACTGTGTTCTTTAAATCCATGAAGGTTGGTGACTTCCTCACAGTCATACAATATGTTCACATTCATCTAGGGATAATATTTTGGTCTTTCCCTATGGTATCATTCTGCAAGTGTTATAAAGAAAAGGAAGAAAGGAAAAGGGGTAGGTAGGGAGAGAAAGAGGGAGGGAAAAGTTCTCGTTATATAATCAGGCAATGCATATTTGATTTACCTTTAGAATCTGAATTCTAATATTTTATATATTATTTTACACTTTATGTAGTGATAACTGCTTCATTATCAAACTTGATTAAACAACCTCACTCTGGCCCCCTCCCCACAATGGTAGTCAGCATCATGGAAGATAGATCTGAACTGCTTGGAAGAAATAGATATTTCTTTCTTTTTCTTCTCTCTGTGATTATTTTGTTAGAATAATCAGAGTATGTGTGAGAATTTGTCCTTGTCATAGAATCTGTGCTCTTAGACATTTTGTTCCCAGAGGATTCTGTCAAGATATTCATTGAAGAAAGCAGAATTATTGCAGTTTCAAAACTCTTTGACAAATGTTTTTTCCCTGTATTCTAATGCCTAAATCTCAGTATTAAAAATAGTCATGTTTAAGGACTGAAGTCATCATCCTTTGTAAAACCAGTATCTCCAATTTTAATGAATGTGATTATCTTTGATAAATGTCATTCCATTTCTTTTTGGTGAACCCCTGTGGCTATTCATCTTTCATAAGAATAGCTGAAAATAACTAGAATTTTTAAAACAGCATTAAACATAAATGAAACAGTGAAAAATAAATTCCTGGAAAAAAAAATCAGGAAATTGACTTGTTTGAAATCAAATATTTTCAAGAGAAAGATTACCTTTAAATAAATAAGTGTGCTCAAAGCCAAGAGTTGTGGCTGGTACCTCTAATCTCAGCAATTTGGGAAGCTGAGGTGGGGGGTTTGCTTGATGCCAGGAATTTGAGATGAGCCCAGACAACATAGCCAAATCTTGTCTGTACAAATATACATATACATATATATGTGAGTGTGTGTGTGTGTATATGTGTGTGTGTGTGTATATATGTATATATATATGTCAGGTATGGTGGTACACAACTGTAGTCCCAGATATTTAGGAGGCTGAAGTAGGAGGATGGCTTGGCCCAGGAATTTGAGGCTGCAGTGAGCTACGATTGCATGGCACCATTGCTAGTTCCTTCAAGAAATAAAAAAATCAACCAGAAGGGATCAGTGTCAAATATGGAGAATTTCATATTTTTTCTTTTAGGTACAAATTTGTGTAAGAAGTGAATTTATATAAAATAGAACAAACTGGTCAAAAGTCTGTAAAAATATCTGAAGTCAAGAATAATTTTTGATTTATTTATTTATGGGGAAATTTCTATATTCTCTTGTAGCAATTAATGTTATGGAAAGACAGTATCCACTGAAAATCTAGTTTAGGAATTAAAGTAAGATGAGAAATTAATCTTTAAAAATTGTTTTTGCCTTTGTAGATCATATCGATAGGAATATGAAAACATTATTGACTTTGCTAAAATACAATCTTATGTTTAAGGAGTCATTTAAGAAAAACACAATTCAAAATTATGAATTAGGACTTTAAGCATTGCAAAAATGCTCCCGGCTTATGCTTCACCCATTTTTCAACTTATATGATGTAAATTTTGGAGGAAGAGCTCACATAATTCCTTGTTTGCCATTCAAATTTTCTGTTCCTATTTTCTGTGCTCAAATGCAGAAGGTACGTTAATGGAACCTGAATCATCATTCATCCAGTAAAATCCCTGCTCTTCATTCATTCAATCAATACTTTTAATTCATTCCATTTAATCACCAGTACCCATTTTGTATTCTTCCTTCTCAACATAAGCATCTATTCTCATGTCTTTTTCTTTATAAGTGCTTTTGGAAAAGGCATATATTTTTTATGTGTGTACATTTTCAACTTATGTAAATGCTATTAGTTTACAGATAAGATAATATGTTTTTTAAAATATTGTTACTTGGCATTATGTTTATAAGATTCATCCATGTGACTATATGTACATCTAGTCCGTTGCTTCCTTTTACTCTGTAGTACCATATGAAGGGCATCCATCAACCTTTATCTATCCATTCTCCTTGCAATGAACTTGCCAAACCTCACCTTCAACGCCAGTCTTCCCCAAATAATGCTGTAATAAATGTTACACCTCTCCTCTTAGAAGTCTGCATGAGAGCCGGGCGCAGTGGCTCACGCCTGTAACCCCAGCACTTTAGGAGGCCGAGGCAGGCGGGTCACGAAGTCAGGAGATCAACACCATCCTGGCCAACATGGTGAAACCCCGTCTCTACTAAAATACAAAAAAAATTAGCTGGTCATGTAGGCACCTGCCTGTAATCCCAGCTACTTGGGAGGCTGAGGCAGGAGAGTAGCTTGAACCAGGGAGTGGGAGGTTGCAGTGACCCGAGATCGCGCCACACTCCAGCCTGGCAACAGAGTGAGACTCCGTCTCAAAAAAAAAAAAAAAAAAAAAAAAGTCTGCATGAGAAATTTATTGGCATATCTAACTAGTAGTGGAACTGCTGAATCACACTGCAGGTGGGATTATACAAAATTTAGTTAAATGTACCAGATGCTCTCCACAGGGGCTGCTGCAGTTTACAATTCCAGGTCTCCACACCCCATCAGTTATCCATCTTTCCAATTTTTGTTAATCCAATAGGTGTCAAGTGATGTTGCTTTGCTTTGATTTGCATGTCTCTGATTTCTAGCAAGTTTGAGTGTATCTTTATGTATTTATGTACAGTTAGTCTTTTGGTGTCCATGGGAGATTGGATCCAGGACCTTCCGCAAATACCAAAATATGCAGATGCTCAAGTCCCTGATATAAAATGGGGTAGTATTTGCATATAACATATGCACATGCTCCCATATGATTTAAATTATCCCTAGATTACATATAATACCTAAGACAATGTAAACTCTATGTAAATATTGATTATACTGTATTGTTTAGGGAATGATGACAAGAAGAAAAGTCTGTGCATGTTTAGTACAGACACAACCATTCGTTTTTATATGTGAATATTTTCCATCCTCAGTTGGTTGAATCCACTAATATAAAACCCACGAACAGGAGCGGGCTCCCTGTGTGTGTGTCCGCTCGCCCTCTGCTGCGTCCTGCGGCGGCCCACTGCCCTCCTACCGTCCACCGTGGCTCTGCTGCACTCCGGCCGCGTCCTCTCCGGGATCGTCGCCGCCTTCCACCCGGGCCTCGCCGCCGCGGCCTCTGCCAGAGCCAGCTCCTGGTGGACCCATGTGGAAATGGGACCTCCAGATCCCATTCTGGGTGTCACTGAAGCCTTTAAGAGGGACACCAATAGCAAAAAGATGAATCTGGGAGTTGGTGCCTACCGGGATGATAACGGAAAGCCTTAGGTGCTGCCTATCGTCCACAAGGCAGAGGCCCAGATTGCCGCAAAGAATGTGGACAAGGAATACCTGCCCGTTGAGGGACTGGCTGAATTTTGCAAGGCATCTGCAAAACTAGCCCTGGGTGAGAAGAGCGAAGTCTGGAAGAGTGGCTGGTTTGTCACTGTGCAGACCATTTCTGGAGCTGGAGCCTTAAGGATCGGAGCCAGTTTTCTGCAGAAATTTTTTAAGTTCAGCCGAGATGTTTTTCAGCCCAAACCAAGCTGGGAAAACCACACACCCATCTTCAGGGATGATGGCATGCAGCTACGAGGTTATCGGTATTGTGACCCCAACACTTGCGATTTTGACTTCACAGGCGCTGTGGAGGATATTTCAAAAATACCAGAGCAGATTGTTCTTCTTCTGCATCCCTGTGCCCACAATCCCACGGGAGTGGACCCGCGTCCGGAACGGTGGAAGGAAAGAGCAACAGTGGCGAAGAAAAGGAATCTCTTTGCGCTCTTTGACATGGCCTACCAAGGCTTTGCCAGTGGTGATGGTGATAAGGATGCCTGGGCTGTGCGCCACTTCATCGAACAGGGCATTAATGTTTGTCTCTGCCAATCATATGCCAAGAACATGGGCTTATATGGTGAGCGTGTAGGAGCCTTCACTATGGTCTGCAAAGATGCGGATAAAGCCAAAAGGGTAGAGTCACAGTTGAAGATCTTGATCCATCCCACCTATTCCAACCCTCCCCTCAATGGGGCCCGGATTGCTGCTGCCATTCTGAACACCCCAGATTTGTGAAAACAATGGTTGCAAGAAGTGAAAGGCATGGCCGACCGCATCATTGGCATGTGGACTCAACTGGTCTCCAACCTCAAGAAGGAGGGTTCCACCCACAACGGGCAACACATCACTGACCAAATTGGTATGTTCTGTTTCACAGGGTTAAAGCCTGAACAGGTGGAGCAACTGACCAAGGAGTTCTCCATCTACATGACCAAGGATGGCCGCATCTCTGTGGCAGGGGTCACCTCCGGCAACGTGGGCTACCTTGCCCATGCCATTCATCAGGTCACCAAGTAATGTCCCTGGTGCAAGGAAACAGAGACAACCTTTCTGTCCTCAGCCTCTGCTATTGAGAGCTTCACACAGACGATGAGAGAAGGTGGATGGTGCTGAGTGGATCATTTCTTTCAACCACAGTGTGTAACACTCAGCATTTGAATGTTTCTCAGAAAAGAACATGTAGTGACACAGGGCAGAGGCATCCGTGGCTGGCATCTGGAACATTAAACCAAACTCTCTCCCCTGTCCTTTTATCTCCAACTTTTTTCAAAGAGTTTACATGTGCAAGAAAGTCATTGCACCAAAAAACCTGTCAATTATACCATTGCAATATTTCAGAAGTTTTAACTGAAGTGTCAGGTTCCTTGTGAGAAATAGCACACGTTAGAGGCTTTGAGAGAAGACCTAGTTCTGTCATGAACAGTCGGCCTTGTGTCTGTCCTCCCATCTTGGAGCAACCTTATCAACAGGCTGCACTGCAGAAATGATGTTTTATGAAAACCAATGAGGCTGCTGCCACTCCAGCAAGGAAAATAATGCAATTTCCTGTCTTATGTAAGAAAAAGAGAGCCTTCTCTTTTCAAAAAAAAAAAGAGAGCCTTGTCATTGCTGTTCTTTTCCTTACGTACAAACATTTTAAACTACTGCAGATTTTCATCCCGTTCTACTGCTTGACTGACCATCAACTCCATCCTATTGAGATTTATTTAAGAATGAAGAACATAATTTTCTGCTGATGCCATACCTTCACCTTTCTCAGCAAAGAATAGTGGACAGTAGGAAACTGTACTTTATCTAGGCATCCTCTTGAATGATTGTGCAAGTTTCTCTGGTTGGGATGTTGTCTCTGCCCAGTTGGACCTCCTCCCTTTGTTGAATGCGCTATACAGTCACTCATCTCACACCGTGAGTCCAGTGGTGCAGGGTGGTACCAGGAAAGAGGATATTCTAGGCTTTGTGTGCTGCTAGCTGGGCTCAGGCTTCACCTACCGGAAAGAACCACCATCTGCTCTAACCATGTAGACTTATTGAGGCCTGGTTTCTCTGTTACAATAAAATTACTGTAGACCCCCCCCCAAAAAAATATAAAACAAAACCCATAGATACAGAGAGCTGACTATACTTCCTAAGTTTGGAGTTTCTTATTCAGACCCTTTGCCCATTTTTCTATTGCAGTTACTGTCATTTTCCTATCAATTAACAATGTCTATACATTTATACATGGTATTTTCTGAATATTATTCACTTTTTTGCCAAGACATATAAGACTCTTCTCTCATTTTTTTCGCTATAAGAACCATCCATATTATATGTCTTTGAATAGAAATCTTTAATTTTGATACAATCAAATTTATCATGCATATGCCTTATTATTTTTACTTTTGAAGTTTTACCAAGTCATGCTTTATAAATATGTATATATATGCATATAAATCCTGTATTTCTATTAACTTTAATATAAAGTTTTTTTCCTCTTACACATTTAGTTTTTAATCAATTTTTTATATGTGTAATGTAGGGATTCAGTTTTATTTTTTAAAGAAGTTAGTTTTACAAATACATTATTTTTTATTGATCCATAATATTTTACTTATTTATGGAGTAATGTGATATTTTGTTACATGCATAAAATGTGTAATGATCAAGTCAGGGTATTTGGGATATCCATCATCTTGAATACTTATCATTTCTATCACTTGGGAACATTTCAAGTCCTCTCTTGTAGCTACTTTGTTATATGCCGTATATTATTGTCATTTCTAGTCATTCTAGTTCACTGTCAAACATTAGAAGTTATATCTTCTATCTAACTGTATGTTTGCACCCATTAATCAACCTCTCTTCATCCCCTCTCCCACTCACATACTCTTCTGCCTCTGGTATCTATCATTCTACTCTCTACCTCCATGAAATCAACTTTTTTAGCTCCCACATGTGAGGACATGAGTATTTGTCTTTCTATGCCTAGCTTTCTAAACTTAATACTTAACATAATGACTTCCAGTTCCATCCATGTTACTGCAGATGACATGATTTTATTCTTCTTAAGTCTGAATAGGATTCCATTGTGTATATATATGTATATATATACACACACCACATTTTCTCCATCCATCCATTGCTGAACATTTAGTTTTGTTTCATACATATGTTATTGTGAATAGTGCTGCAATAAATGTTGGAGTGCTTATATCTCTTTGTTATACTGATTCCTTTCCTTTAGGATAAATACCCAGTAGTGAAATGGCTGGATTGTATAGTAGTTTTATTTTTAGATTTTTGAGAAGTTCCACACTGTTTTCCATAGTGGCTATACTAATTTACATTTTCACTAACAGTGTATAAGAGTTCTTGATTACTCCAGCAAGTGGCTTATTGATGTTATCTTTTCAAAACACAAACTTTTTTGTTTACCCTTTGTATTATTTTGTCTCTATTTTGTTTAATTCTGTTCTGATCTTTATTTTATTCCTTCTACTAATTTTGGTTTCGGTTCACTCTTGCTTTTCTAATTTCTTAGGTGCATGGTTAGATTTTTAAAAAAATTCTACTTTTTGGATGTAGGTGTTTATTGCTTTAACCTTCCTCTTAGCACTGTTTTTGCTGTATCCCATAGGTTTTGGTATGTTGTGTTTTTATTTTGATTTGTTTCAAGAAATTTTTTTTGATTTCCTTCTTAATTTCTTTCTTGAGCAGGTTATTTAATTTTTAAATTTCATCCTTAATTTCTCCCAGGACATGTTATTTAATTTCCATGTATTTGTAAAGTTTCCAAAGTTTCTTTTGTTAGTGACTTCTAGTTTTGTTGATTGTGGTTTGAAAAGATAATTGACATGATTTCTATTTTTAAATGTTTGTTGAGACTTGTTTTGTGTCCTAACATATGATCTATTCTGGACAATGTTCTGTGTACCGATGAGAAGAATGTGTATTCTGTAGTGGTTGTACGAAATGTTCTTTAAATGTCTGTTAGGTCCACTTGGTCTAAGTCTGTTTTATCTGATATAGGTATAGCTACTCCTGCTTACTTTTGGTTTCTGTTTGCATGGAATATTATGTTACATTCCCTTACTTTCTGTCTATATGTGTCTTTACAGGTGAGATAAGATTCTTGTAGGTAGCATATAGTTGGGTCATTTTAAAAATTCATTCAGCCAGGCTGTATCTTTTAAGTGGCAGGCTTAATTTATTTACATTCAAGGTTATTATTGATAGGTGAGGGCATATTCCTATTATTTTATTAACTGATTTCTGGTTCTATACTTATTTTTTCTTTCTTTCTCTCTTATTGTTTGTCGTCGTTGTTTGGTGGTTTTTCTGTCATGGTAATATTTGTGTTTTATCTCTTCTTTGTTTGTGTGTTTGCTCCACCAGTGGTTTTTATATATATACATATTTTAATGATGGTACATATTATTATTTTGCTTCCAGGCATAGGACTAAAGAGTTTTTGCAGTGCCAATTTAGTGACGATGAATTCCCTCAGCTTGTTTGTTTGGGAAAGACGTCAGTTCTCCTTCATATATGAAGAAAAACGTTGTTGGTATAATATCCTTGGCTAGCAGTTTTTTCTTTCAGGATTTTAAATGTATTATCCCATTCTCTCTGGCCTGTAAGGTTTCTGCTGAGATATCCACTCTTAGTGTGATGAGAATTCTCTTATAAGTGACTAGACACTTTTCTATTGATGTTTTTAGAATTATTTCTTTGTCTTCGACTTCTGACAATATGACTATAATGCGTTGTGAAGAGCTTTTTAATTGTATCTGCTTGGGGATTTCTGAGCCTCCTATTTGTGGATGTGTAAATCTCTTACTAGACAGAAAGTTTTCATCTATTGTATCTTTAAGTAGGTTTTATAATCAATTCATTTTTTCCTTACCTTCTGGGATACCAAATATTTGAATATTCAGTCATTTTATGGTGTCCCATCTGTCAGGTAGGCTTTGCTCATTTTTAAAAAATTCTTTTTTCTTTTTTTTTTTTTTTTTTTGAGATGAGTTTTGCTCTTGATGCCCAGGCTGGAGTGCAGTGGTTCAATCTCAGCTCACTGCAAACTCTGCCTCCCAGGTTCAAGTGATTCTCCTGCCTCAGCCTCCCAAGTAGCTGGGATTAGAGGCATGCTCCACCACACCCAGCTAATTTTGTATTTTTAGTAGAGATAGGGTTTCTCCATGTTGGTCAGGCTGGTCTTGAACTCCTGACCTCAGGTGATCCACCTGCCATGGCCTCCCAAAGTGTTGAGATTACAGGTGTGAGCCACCATGCCCGGCCTCTTTTTTCTTTATTTTTGTCTAACTGGCTTACATTAAAAGATCTGTCTTCAAGTTCTGAGATTCTTTCTTCTGCTTGATCTAGTCTATTGTTGAAGCTTTTGAACATATTTTGTATGCATTCAATTAATTCTTCAGTTCCAGAATTTCTGTTTGGTTCTTTTTTATGATATCTATCTCTTTGGTAAATTTCTCATTCATTGTTCTGTTTCTCTGAATTCTTTTTATTGTTTTTCATAATTCTTTTGTATCTCACTGAGCTTCTTTAATATTTCAAATTTTAAAAAATTCCTTAAATTCATTTTTTTCTATAATTTCTTAAATATCATTTTAAAATCAAGATAAATTGCTGGAAAATAATTATGTTCCTTTGGAAATATCATATTTCCTTGTTTTTTCATGTTTCCTGTGTCTTTATGTTGATATCTGCACATCTGGTATAACAGTCGCTTCTTCCAACTTTTTGAATTTGCTTTCAAAGGGGGAGGACTTCTTCCTGAAGCTGTATGTATAGTGTTGGTTGTGTAGGGTACTTTGGCTTTGTTTCTCGGTATATGTAGTAGTGTAGTCTCTGTATGATTTCTTCGACTGTAAATAGCATCAGTGATGTCTGTGATTTCCTTGGTGGCTTAGGGTGTGGTTGTTAGTGGATACTGTGGTGAAGTTTTGCTGAGCCCTGAGATGCTACATGGGCCAGCCTTCAGGCTCCAGTCATGGCAGCAGTGGGCTGAGTATTCCTGTCGTTGGGCTTCAGAGTGGCGTATGCTGGCACTGGTGTTAGTGGGTTCAGGCAGGCCAATTCTTGGGCCTTCATGTAGCTTGCTTGGGTGCTGGAAATGACAATGGTGGACTGAATGAGTGGTTAGGTTCTTGGCCCTTGCGTAGTGTGTGTGGTATGGACAATGGTGGTAGCAATAGTTGGCCAACCTTCTGGGACCCAAGTGGTTCATGCTGATGTTGGCAATGGCTGTGGTGGGTGGGGTGGGTGAATCCCCAGGCCTGCATGTGGGTGCCTTCCAGCTGTGTAGGTAGCGGTAGGTTGGTTGGGCCTGACTTCAGATCCCAGTAAAAGAGCTCAGGTGCCAATGGTTGTGGACTGAGCTGGGCAATCCCCAGAAACCTGGATGGCATGCTTAGGTACTGGGAGGGCCAGAGCTGGGCTGGGCAGAGCTGTTCTCAGGCCTCTTGATGGTGCATGCAGTCGCTGGTTGTGGTAGGCAGGTACAGGGTGCAAATATATATATATTTAAAAACTTGTGCTTTTCCGATGATTTGTGGAACACCTTTATCAAATATTATCTACGTGTATATATAAATGAGTATATTTCTGAGCACTCTATTTTATTGGGCTATTTGTTTTTACATACATCTCATACAGTAATTACTATGGCTTTATACTATGTTAATACAGGTAATGAATGACTCCTTCTCTTCACTCTTCTTTTTCAAAGCTGAATTAATTTTTTGTGGCCATTATAGATTTTAGACTAAGATTACAAAATCCTCAAAACATTTCAACTGAAACTTTGATAAAAATCTGTATTAGTGGCCGGGTGCGGTGGCTCACGCCTGTAATCCCAGCACTTTGGGAGGCCAAGGCAGGTGGATCATGAGGTCAGGAGATCGAGACCATCCTGGTTAACATGGTGAAACCCCATCTCTACTAAAAATACAAAAAATTAGCCGGGTGTGGTGGTGACCACCTGTAATCCCAGCTACTCAGGAGGCTGAGGCAGGAGAATGGTGTGAACCTGGGAGGTGGAGCTTGCAGTGAGCTGAGATCATGCCACTGCACTCCAGCCTGGGTGACAGAGCGAGACTCTGTCTCAAAAAAAAAAAAAAAAAAAAAAAAAAAAAAATCTGTGTTAGTTTCCTATTGTTGCTACGATAAATTACCACAAACTTAACAGAAATGTATTGTTTTACAGTTCTGTAAGTCAGAAATCCCACATGATCTCACTTGCATAAAAAATAAGTCACCTGTAGGGCTGTGTTCTCTTCTGGAAGATTTAAGGGAGAATCTATTTCCTTGTCTTTTTCAGCTTTTAGAGGATATCTTAAGCTCATAACCTTCTTGTTCCATCTTAAGAGCCAGTGCCATTGTCATATGTCCCTCTGACCACAGCTGGGAAAGGCCCTCTGCTTTTAAATGTCCTCGTGATTAAATATACCCACTTGGATACTACAGTATAGTCTCCTTATCTCAGCGTTGATCATCTTAATCACATTTGCAGATCTTTTTCTTTTTTATTTGTCATGGAAGGTGACATATTCACAGGTTGTGGGGATTAGCATGTGGGCATCTTTGGGAATCCATTATTTGGACTATCCCAGAATTGCATCACATTTACAGAAAAACTTAGGGAAAATTTAAGGTGGCCTACTTCTCTTTTTAGAGAGATCAATCACTGTATCCTGTATGAGAGTTTCATACTTTTCCCCACAGTAGTATGGTGCACTCTTGGTTAATTCCCAGATTCTCTATAATTTTTGTTACTAATGTAAATAGTGTCTTATTTTTAGTTGCAGTCTCTTATTTTTCTTGCTATCGTGTAGAAATACTATTATTCTTGTAATTGATTCAGTATCTGGCAGGCTTACTAAAATCTCTTATCAATTCTAATAATTTGTCCATTGAGTCTACTGATTCTCTCACACTTTTCTATTTTCCTCATTTCTGTAAGCCAGGGGTCAGGCAGCTCTGGCTTTAGTACCAAATCCATCCTGACAACTGTTTGTGTAAATAAAGTTTACATATTGCCTGTAGCTGCGTTTGCATGATGGCAGAGTTTAGTAGTTGTGACAGAGACTGTGAATGGCCCACAAAGTCTAAAATATTTACTGTTTTTCCCTTTCCACCAAAGTTTGCCAAGCTCCGCTCTAAGGCTCTTACTCCTCCTTCCCATAGCTTACAGTTGGTATACTTTACGGAGTCTTAAAAAGTAATGCCTAAAATCCATTAATCCTTACAATACTTTCTGAAGTCATACAAGTTTAGTGTGATAAAGTTTAATACATTTCTTTTCAAAATTGCAACTGCCACTAGGCTGTAAAATGTAATTTTGAAGAATGAGGCAGGTATTGCAACACTGTGAGACTATGAGTCATTCATTGACAAGATGGGACTGCCAGACTGTGGATACTTAGCTATTGGGAGATCCTACAGTTGAGATCCCATTGAAATGGGAAAACTGATCACCCTAAACTTAAGAGCTTTGCTATGTCATGTAGGACTGCCCTGGTTTCTACTTTAGATCAACTAAATTTGTATTGGTAGAGATGCCCTCTCTAGGAAGAATGAGAACAATGCTAAAGCAAGTATTCAGATCTTGAAGCATACCTTCTGTGCCTCCTCAAGTGGTCTGGAATTGAAGGACACTCTTTCTGCATTGCTAAATGTGGCATACTTAGACATCATAAGTTAATTTTTAATAAACAATTCTGTTCTTGTGTATAAAATGAAAAAACTTAGAAGAAATAATCTATGGGACACGCACTTAGAAAAACTTGTCCAGCTTCCAGTTTTTGGCTTGAAGAAAGCCAAGGTGCAACTTTCTTTATTTGTCCAACATCCAGGTTCATCCCACACCAATATCCTCTATTATTCTGCCTCAGTTCAACCCCAGGAAGATCAGAGTTGTATACCTGAGGTGTACTGGTGGAAAACACATGCCACATCTGCCGAAGTCCTGAAATTGGTCCTCTGGATCTGTCTCCAAAAAAAGTTGGTGATGACATCATCAAAGTAACTGGAGACTGGAAGGGTCTAAAGATTATAGGGAAACTGACCATTCAGAACAGACAGGCCCAGAGGGAACGGGTAACTTCTGCCTCTGCCCTGATTATCAAAGCCCTCAAGGATCTGCCAAGAGACAGAAGAAAGTAGAAAATCACTAAACACTGTGAGAATATCACTTTTGATGAGATTGTCAATATTTCCTGACAGATCACTACGGAGAGTGATAGGGCAGAGAATGCTGTGGAACCAATAAGGAGATCCTGGGGACTGCCCAATCTGTGGTCTGTCAGCTGCAGAGTTGATGCTTCCACCCTCACGATATCACAGATGACATCAATGGTGCTGCAGTGAAATTTCCAGTTAGGTAAGCGTGCAAAGAAAAATATTTCAACCACCAAAAGTTTATTCACTTTAGCTTGACATTTAAAGTCCTCTGTGATTTTCCCATATACTAGTCATTCCCAAACATGGCAGAATCACCCATGGTGCTTTAAAACAATTACAGATTCTTTGAGCTCAATTCTGAACCTACTGAATCCAAATCTCTGAAGGTATGATCCTAGAGACTTTACTTTTTAGCAACTTGCTAATACATTCTTATGTATCTAACCCAGCTTACTGTCCGAAATTACCTCTTCAGTCCTGCTGTCTTGCTGTCCGTTATTAGTCCTCACATAACTTTTCAGAAAAATTCATTTGTCCTTTTTCTACCTATCTTTTCCATTAGTTGATTTGTCCTTTTCTTTTTCTATCTTTTTTTTTTTTTTCTATCTCCATGCATCCCTTTAAAACTTCCTTGCCCTTTTGACGTTTTTCCTCTCTTTGGAAGAGTGAGAAATTGAGAACAACTGTGAAGCTAGAGGGAACAGTTCCCTTAAGACGAATCTCACTGCTGACACCAAATGGAAGTTTGAAGGGTTTCCCATAAACACCTCAGGTTTGAAAATTTGCTGCAAAGACTCATATAACTTACTGACAGCTCCTATACTCATGGTTAAAGTTTATTACAGCTCAGATACAAATGAACATCAGCCAAGGAAAGAGAGGCATAGGGCAGAGTCCAGGATGGGCTCAATGTAGAGCTCTGGTTGCCCTCTCCCTGTGGCTTCAAGAGTGGCCTTCCCTCCTCCTGGCCACAGTGTGTGATGATATACACAGACAATCACCAACCGTGAAAACTCACCCAAGCCTTTGGTATCCAAAATTTTATTCAGGTCAATAACATACTACCTGTGTGGCTAAACTTCAGTCCCTAGCTTTCCTGGAGTTTGAGCTAATATCTTTAATTATCAGTTTCTTTGGAGGTCAGAACTTATATGACCTTGCTCTAAGTCTTCATCACAAATCACATTCTTGGACTTCCTGAAAGACAAAGCTCCAGAAAATACATTCTCATCAGGCAGGGCACTCGAGGGGCCTGAAGATCACCTCCCAGTAGCCGAGGGCAAAGGCCAGATCTCCTGCTTCTCTTCTTTCAGTCTGTTGTCCCTCTGCCTCATTATTTCTTGATAGAACTTGATTTTGTCAAAATAGGCATGTTTTTAAAGTAATAGTTGGCAGCTGTTAGGAAACAATTGGCAGTGTCTGGCAGGAAGCAAAAGGGTTATGAAAATATACCCCATGCCTAGAATGCTTACAGCACGTATGGAATTTAACTTTTACAAAAGTCTTTAAAGGAAGCTATTTTTTTTATATAGGATAAAAAAGCAAAGCCTCAACATGATCACAGAGACAGTAAAGGAGACAGAATTTAAATTTGGGTCTTGCTGACTCCAAAGTGAATGCAGTTTTCTCTATACCAGATGTGACTCTGGTTTATTATTGCTCTTCCTCACCATGGGTGAATATTCATTGCAAGGAGCAGCCACTGCTTCTGAGAGTGATGAGAAAGGAGAAGGGTGTAGGTCAGCCTGAAGGTCATTCCAAGCCCATGGATCAGTATGGGCAGTGCTTGAGCTGGATACGATGAGCTCTATAATCTCTCTGACTCCTAAATCTACTTTAGATGAAGAATTAAAGAACAAGTGGAAGCCGGGTGTGGTGGTTCACACCTGTAATCCCAGCACTTTGGGAGGCCAAGGTGGGCAGATTGCCTGAGCTCAAGAGTTCAAAACCAGCCTGGGAAACATGGCAAAACCCCTTCTCTACTAAAAATACAAAAAATTAGCTGGTTGTAGTGGTGGGCACCTGTATTGCCACCTACTTGGGAGGCTGAGGCAGGAGAATCGCTTGAACCTGGGAGGCGGAGGTTGCAGCAAGTGAGATCGTGCCACTGCATTCCAGCTTGGGCAACAAAGGGAGACTCCAAAAATAAATTAAAAAAAAAAAAAAAAAAAAAAAAGAACCACTGGAGAAACCCTCTACCTGTGACTTTGTGCTCATATTTCAATTATTAAAATTTACTAAATGCCTATATGTTATTTTTATTGCAATGCATTATAAAGTAGCCATGATTATATTTAGTTTTACACATGAACAAACTGAGGCTCAAAGGATTGGAGAGCAGATGAACAGTAGAGCTGAAATCAAAATCAAGGTGAACTTGACTCCCATGCTTGCATCTGTCTGCTATACCACACTGCTTTATCTTATCACCGTACATAGATAATTCATGAAACAGAAGTTATGCGTGTCACCTTTCCTACTTCTTTTGTTATTTATTGGAGGGGCACTGAGGCTTTTCCAGTAGTGTATGTTCCTGGCATTTTCTAGATAGGAATAAGCTCTGTACTTGTCAAGCTTTCAAAGCAAGTGAAGGCTCTGCCCATTGTGTTTCTGGTTTGACTGTGGCTACCCTTTTCTGTAGAGATAGAGTTGGTTATACGTGTGGAGGAAAGAATGAAGGTAAAACATCTATTCTTTATGGCATGATATAATTTTAGATCTTAACTATTTTATTACTTAACCTTCTAATAGAGAAGCACTTCTGCCATTCTTGAGTTTATAATTAAATTTGGAATTTAATGCCTTCTTAGGACATGGCTTCAAATCTAGGGGAAATTAAGAGGAAAATGTATTCTAAAACTCACAAGAGTTGCACATAAAGCAATCAATCCTACCAAATTTTAGGACTCACAGCCCAGAGAAAAGTCCAATGCATTAATCTGAATGCTGGGTACCTATCGGTCAGTCAACCCATATCAATGTCATCCTATAAATCACCTATTACCCCTACAGGACGTAAAAGCAGCCAAACATTATATTTAGTAGATCCTAGTCTTGTAATTAAAAGACAAAAAGAGAAGCAGGGGACAAGGTGACTAGCTAGAAATATGACTCAGTAGGACATACAATCTCTACTTTAGGAATGTCACACCATGGGTATTTTGGGAGGAAAAAAGTGATTTGAATGACTATAAGGTCCCCAACATTGGATGAAGTCATATTTATTTTAAGAAACAAGCATAAAATCAATGGTGTAGTATATTTTGCCAGAAAACAAAATTTAAAGAGAAGCTCCTTAAAGCTGCTAAAAAGGAATTTTCTGAAAGAATATATTTTCACTTGTGTTAATTTCAAAATAATATAACCTAAGTAATTTAATTGATCTTGACATTTTACTGATTGACACTTTATTGAGACGAATATTTTGATTTTTTGGGAGAGCCATTGATGGGTATCAGAGCATTATTTTACAGGTGTCTCAAATTTTTTACATAACAAGTTAATGTTTTATATTCAATTTTATATTGAAACCGCCATTGCAAAATTGTAACTGAGACATTGAAAAAGATCTGACCTAACCAACTTCATCTTGCTTCTAACCTCCAAATTGTCCTGTTCATTCCTGGGTGTAGGCTGAACTATCTTTGGGAGGAACTTAGTTTATAGTTTATAAAAACAGAAACAATAACAGGCCTTTCCCAAAACAAACCTCCTACTTGCCTGGGAACTAGACTGCTTTTGTAGGACTAACAAATTAGCCACAAGATTAGAAATTATGGCTTAGGAGTCATGCAGCTGGAGGCTACAAGATTCTGACGCTCCCTAAACCTCTCCTAAGATCAATGCTTGAGATATTTTGGAGACGCTGCCATTGATGGATCAGCTGGCACCACCCAGATCATAAACTGGTCTTATGGCATCTGATCTTGTGGCACCCACCCAAGAACTGACTCAGTACAAGAGGGCAGCTTCAGTTCCCTATGGTTTCACCTCTGACCCAACCAACCAGCTCTCTTGACTCACTGGCTTTCCCTCACCCACCAAATTATCCTTAAATCCTCTGATGCCCAAATGCTTGGGGAGACTGATTTGAGTAATAATAAAACTTCAGTCTCCCACACAGCTAGCTCTGCATGAATTACACTTTCTCTATTGCAATTCCCCTGTCTTGATAAATCAGTTGTATCTAGGTAGCGGTCAAGGTGAACCCATTGGGCAGTTACAGTAATATGTGATTTCAATTAATATAGTTCATATTATACTGTATCATATTGTGATACAAATATATTGCTTTACTTTGTTAATTTTTAATTAAAGTCATTTAAAATACTTTGCATAGTGAAAATGTATAATAAATGTTGATAAATCTTCTCATATTAGTAATATCTTCATAACAAATGTCACATTTGGAAACTACATGTGAGGAAATGATAGTTTAGATTTAGATTAAACCTTGTAGGGAAATTTGTGTGCTTCAATGGAAAACTAAGTGCTTTGAGCACACCCTTCTGCGTTATCTGATTCTGATTCTTTGGGGACTCTTGGCATTGCCTTTAATCCATTTACAACTGTGTAAGTTGTAGATAACTGATAGCAAGATGTAATAATTCTTTTCTATAGACATGCAAAATAATTCTGTTTGGTGGTTCAATTGACTTCCCTCCCTCCAGCGAAAAAACCCAGATTTCTCTCTATTTGTAAATGCATTTCAACTTTCCTTTACTACACATAACCTTCTGCTCCTTTAACTTATTTTTAAAACTGATTGTAACAGCTTACTGTTTTCCACATTAATAATGAGTTTAAAACAATCTTTAACACGTATTCATTTTATATCTATATGAGACTCATGATTTTACCTGATTTTTGAAAATTATCCTTTAATAAATGACACTTAAATGTCATCCTTTTAAGAAACCAGAGTGGTATTTTTCTGTAGTTGTTACATATTGAATCATATTAATTGTTGCTTTTATTTTCTTATCTTCTGATATGGCTGCTGTTTCATCTGTCATAGTTTTAATTAAATATTGACAGGTGTGTGTTTTGTTTTCCCACCCTCATTGTAAGCTCTTTGATGGTTAATGCTTCCCTGTATTCCTTGCTGTGCCTAACATAGCATGTTACACATAGTATGTGATCAGCTTGATGAACTACAAGTTGGATAAAATACGAATACTGGGTTTCCTATTTCATCTTTTCTGTGGTCTTTTGGAAGTGTTACAAGACTAGTGGCTTCATATTGGAGACTGTGAACATCCTAAGAGTCCTATACTTCAAGTATGAAAAGGGCAATTGGGTATTTCCCAATGACTTCTTAATTTTACTTTTTACTATTTTTATGTTATTTTTATATGACAATAGTAGTGTGTGAAAAAATAAATGTACCCTATATTTCAAATAGATTTCAGTCTTTGCAGATGTTTGCTTTATGGTTATAAATTACTTGGAAGAATTTCAGCTCTAGAGTTTCTTTCACCCAAGGCCTGAGTGTCTGGCAAACTTTATCCCAAGGATGTATGTGGAGAAGGAGAGCTCTCTCTTAACACATGAACCAATAATATATACTTTCTAGAAATGTAAGTGGATTGGTAGTTTGTATGTTTTTAGCCCTTGATTGATTACTTTAACATACATTTTCATATTTGATTTTCACACAAATCTTATAAAAGACATATCTGCTATTTCTCCATTTTACAGCTGAGTAAACTAAGGTTTTGTCAAGTTAAGTGACTAGAGCTTTGAACCCAGGCCTTCTCCCATACTAACTCATTCTCGTTTCATTAAAGTAAGCTATTCTCTACATCTTCAGAAGGTCTTATCCTTCAAAGTATCACCTCATGGTATAGCCTTTCCAGTATGCTCTGTGTCTATCTGTACCATTTTCTAAATTTTACCCAGAGTGTTTCCTAGAAAATTATAAGGATAAAAATAAAATTGTTAGATCACAAATACATATATCTTTTTTCACATAAATGAAGGCCTAAATAAAATTTGATATTGAATTTCTCTTCATCTGTTTTTCTCTGAATCGGAAACTTAACTTCATGGCAATTTCATGTTGAGCAACTCCAATCAGATTACTTGCTTTCCAAGGCCTGTCCTGATTACTGTTAGTACAGTGATAGGGAATCCTGGATCTTCCAAAAAAAAGTAGGAGATCAAAGGTTAGTCTTGAATAGTTATTCTCAAATTTTGTTGCACATTAGAATCCAGACCTTTAGGATCTGAGCCTCCACATATATTTTGGGGGATGCTGATCTAAGGTATTTAATTTAGGAAAGATCTAAGGGCCTGAGAACCAGAGTCCACCAGAGCCAGAGAACTGTAAGAGTTTGTTGGAGGAGGTCACAGTTTTCCTAGAAAGCACTCATCTGATGTTTTAAAATACTATTTATTTTAGAGCAGTTTTAGATTCATAGCAAAATTAAGAGGAAGGTACAGCTCATCTGATTTTAATGTGCTCGAATCTGTCCCCCTGTCTCTTCTGAGGTGACTAGAGCAGACCAGACATAAAGGTAATCCCAGACCGTTCTCCCTAGCTCCCTAGAAACTTATGTTCTTGAATGGATCTGCAGAGACTTACTTATGAATCATTGGTACAACACAGTGTTCACAGACCCTGCGAATTAACTACTGAAGGGACCTATAAGATGTTTTTTGCTAAAATGCTGATGAAACTGACCCAATTGTCCCACAGAACTGATGTTTATGGGTTTTTTTGAATAAACATAGAAATTGACCTTCCTAGTCATGAAACTTAAGAAAGTGACATTTCTCTCTTACCTGAGTTCGTTTCTTAGGAAACCAACCCTCAGGCCTCCCAGATAGTATCAAGGAGCTAAAACTCACAAGATCACTGAGATCACCACATCTAGACAATGGGATGCCAGATCCCTCACCCATCATGGTGGCCTAACTGACCACCTGTGTCTTGTTGACCAACTCCTCTTGCTTATCCTTCCCCGATTCCTATTTTCTCAGATATAGTCACATTTCTTCTCTACTACATAATCCCCAGATTTTAGTCCATCAGGGAGGTGGATTTAAGACTAATCTCTTATCAACTAGGCTGCAGCACCTGATTAAAGCCTTCTTACCTGTCAATACTTGTGTCTCAGTGATTGGCTTTTTGTGTGGTGAGTAGCAGACCTAGTCAGAAACTCTGGCATTTCGGAGACACTAATTATGAAAATAAATTATGATTTAGAAGAACAAGAAAGTTAAACAAATGTTTAATAGGAGAATACTAAAACTGCAACATTCTATTGAGAGATATCAAATAAGACAAATAAATGGAGAGTGAACTCTACTTCAGAAAGAAAAGATGAAAAATTTTAAAAGTGTTTTGCCACTTCCCTGCATGACACCTTTCAATGGATTATGCTCACATTCAAAAAGAAATTCCAAAGTCCCTGCCATTTATCCAAAGATGCTTCATAGTATGACCTCTGATCTCTCCTTAACTTGTCATCTTCTCTGTTTTCAAAGAAACAGAGAACGTCATCCAGCTTAGTGTTCTCCTTTCCTCTTCTCTTTGACAACCATGTGGCTTTCTTCCTTGCTTCCTTCAGGTCTCTGGTTGTAACCTTTTGAAAGTTTTTTCCTGCATGCTGTACAAACAAAAGTAATCCACATTATTGCAGTAGAGAAAGAGTTTAATCGACAGGAGGCTGGCCATGCCGTGCGGGAGACAGAGTTATTACTCAAATCAATCTCCCCCAGGATTCAGAGACTGGAGTTTTTTGAGGATAATTTGACTGGTGGCGAAACTGCCTTTGCAAAATTATGAGTGAGACAGTGAAAGAGATCTAACTTAACTGACTTCATCTTGCGTCTAACCTCCAAGCTGTCTTTGTTCATTCCCGTGCATAGGCTGAACTCACTTTGGGAGCAACTTAGTTTATACTTTAAACAAAGATGGTAACAGCCTTTTCCCAAAGCAACCTTCTTCTTGCCTGAGGACTAGACCAACATTAGTCACAGGATTAGAAATTATGGTTTAGGAGTCATGCAGCTGGCGGCTACAAGATTCTGACCCTCCATAAACTGCTCCTAAGATTAGTGCTTGAGATATTTTGCATACCCTGCCCTTAATGGATCATCTGGCATCACCCAGATCGATAAACTGACTCATCTTGTGGCCCCCACCCAAGAACTGACTCAGCACAAGCGACAGCTTCAATTTCCTATGGTTCCATCTCTGACCCAACCAGCCAACAGTCTCAACTCACTGGTCTTCCTTCACCCACCAAATTATCCTTAAAAACTCTGATCCTGAATGCTCAGGGAGACTGATTTGAGTAATAATAAAACTCCCGTCTCCCACACAGCTGGCTCTGTGTGAATTACTCTTTCTCTATTACAATTCCACTGTCTTGATGAGTTGGCTCTGTCTAGGCAGCAGGCAAGGTGAACCCCTTGGGTGGTTACAGTAAGGGGCCATGGGGTGGGGAGAATTGATTGGTTGAGTTGGAGATTAAATCATAGGGAGCTGAAGCAGTCTTTTTGCACTGAGTCAGTTCTTAGATGAGGGTCACATGACCAGCTGAGCCATTTTATTGAACTATGTGGCACCAGTTGATCCATCTAGTGCAGGGTCTGGAAAATATCTCCAGCATCCCTCTTAGGTTTTATGGTAGTGATGTTATCCTGAGGAGCAACCGGAAGGTTTAGAACCTTGTGGCCTCTAGCTGCATGACTAGCCATAATTTCTAATCTTGTGACTACATTGTGACTACAAACGCAGTGTGGTCCCCAGGCAAGAAGAGAGTTTATTTCAGGAAAAGGCTGTTATCTTTCTTTCAAAGCTAAACTATAAACTAACTTCCTCCCAAAGTCCTATGCCCTGGAATGAACAAGGACAGCTTGGAGGTGAGAAGCAAGATGGAGTTGGTTAGGTCAGATCCTTTTCACTGTCATAATTTTCTGTTATAATTTTTGCAAAGACAGTTTCATGATTCGGTATTGATATAAGAAGCCTTTCCAATAATCTTATATACAATATTACCCCATCACTCTTTGGCTCCTTTCTTTGCTTTACCTTGAGAGCTCTTATCATCTAGGACTCTCCACACCCTGACTTTGTGTTGTTTATCTGTTTGCTGACTTTGAAGTAAATTAAAATATTTCACCCCAAAATTTATTTCTTTGACATACTTTGAAATGGCTGCTGCTTGGCCAGCAAACAGAAGTGGCCTTGCAAAGCTATTTTTTGTGGGGAAAATTTGCACCTGTAGAGAATCTTCATTTATATAGCCAACTTCCCCACCCCCCCTTGCCCCAGGTAGGTTTCTTACCTTTCAAGATCCAGGAGGGATTGAGAGTCTGACATCTTCGTGAGTCTGAGATCTTCAACAGTCTGAAAAGAAACATTTACCATCTATTCTCTCTCAGGGAGGCTTCATCTACATAGCAAGGCTCCCCTTGCCAGCCAAGCTTCTTTTTTTTCTCCCTGTCTTGCCACTAAACCTGATTTACCAACATAACTTGCTTTTGGCCATGTTCTGAGTCTGCATTCTTTACTGTGGCCTCAGGATGGTATATAACCTATCATATCTTATTTTTGGGTTGCATCTTCATCCTGAAGGCTCCTGTGTATACATGGTAAGTAAGTTTGTATGTCTTTTATCCTATGAACCAATCTGCCCCATGCTAGTGATTTTTCAGCAAACGTTTAGGGAGCCCATGGCTATGGCTCCCCCATGGTTTTGACTCTTTTATGCAGATGTTCCATAGGGAAGACTTTTTTTTCCCACTACTCTAGCAGTTAGTCTGGTTCATAGCAGGAACTTGATACATATCTGCGAAACCAATTAATAATGAATGATCATTAACCTACACTACAAATTCAATGAGACCTCAAGCAAAACCCAAGAGATTTTTTAAAAACTTGATCAAATGATTCAAAATTCATACATACCTAAATTTAGAATATGTGTACTTTTAAAAACAAATTCTGCTTGCAGGCAGTGATTCTAAAAATAACTGAATAAATGTTCAGGTATCTATAAAAGGATGATTATCATAGAATTACTCATAAAGCAGAAACTAGAAAATAATTTTAAGTACATTAATTGGAGCTAGGTTTATAATTTATGGTATATTAAATTAAAAGATAATCTCTGATATAAACAATACAGTGATAAGTGAAAGATGTTATCAAACAATATGTAGTACAAAATTATTTAAAAGATATAATTGTGTATTTACAAATATGCAAAACATGTCTGTTAGACTATATATGAAGATATTAACAATATTTTTTATTGGTAAATCTAGAATGACCTTCACTTATTTTAAATCTCTTTCTTTTCTGTCATAACCATGAATTATTAATAAAAGGAAAAGAGAACTATTTTTATTTTTTAAAAACAAAAAACAGTATCTAGTCCAATTTTTTCATTGGACAGATAAAAGAAATTGGTCTCAAGATACAAATTATCTGTGTGTGTCTGTGTGTTTAAGTATTGAAAATAGGGATAAACACATTTATCCAATATAATCCATCTGGAAAAGAAGAGCAGGCTTGGTTTTAGTGAAAAGTTGTGAGTTGTTTTATTTTTTTCCTGAACCAAATAGCTGTTTTTTATGAACTTCAAGCTTAGCTGTCATATTGCCTTTTGGCAAGACACTTGATTTGAAGGTAGATGTACTCTGCAAATAGAGTATATCTATCACAGACTAATGTAGCAAAATGAAATCACACAAGTAATCTCTTTAGATAGATTCCAGTGAATCTTCTTGCTCATTTCAATCCAAATCAAATCTATATTAAAATATTCATGCAAGGATTAAACTATGTAAGTACCAGGTCAGACTGGAGGAAGATTAAAGGGAATACAAGAATCAATCCTCAGGCATCAAGTTGTAGCTTCAGGATATGAGCTCATAAGATATAGTTATTTGCATAAACCAAAGTCACAAAGGAAAAAAATGGTCTCAAAAGATACCAACATTAGTAATTCCCTGGGTTTATTTGCTGCACATAAAATAACTATTTATTGTGAAACTCAGATGGCTTTTGTTTAGCATACTTGTTTGATTTCATTTCTTGATTATTTTGGGTATTCATATAAATATTGGATTAAAAGAATTTGAGTAGTTAAGTACTTAGGAAGTTCAATTTTGAAAAGCCCAAACTGTGAAAATATTATGTGAGATGATGTGAACAATTTAAAAAAACATCTGGGGCGACAGCCAGTCCATATAACGCCCTTGTACACAGTGGAGAAATCTGCATCCTCCGGGGGGACACGACCACATGGTTTGGCAAGCCTCTTCTCTGGGCAAGCTGGGGAAAAAAACCCAAAAACAAACAGATAAAAAAACAGCATGGCTATGATGAAGGTGGAGGGAAAAGTGGCCTCTTTTAATCTTGGTCCTGAGGTTTGAAGAGGAATATGACTGTGAGTGGTGAAACTGCCTTTGCAAAAATTAAAACGGTGAGAAAATTATGACCGTGAAAGAGATCTGACCTAATTGACTCCATCTTGCTTCTCACCTCCAAGCTGCCTTTGTTCCTTCCTGAGACTAGGCCAAACTAACTTTGGGAGAAATTTAGTTTATACTTTAACTTTGAAACAAATGTGATGAAAGTGCTTTCCTAAACTAAAATCCCTTTTTGCCTGGGGACCAGATTGCCTTTGTAAGACTAACAAATTGGCCACGAGATTAGAAATTATGATTTAGGAGTCATACAGCCAAAGGTCACAAGATTCCTAACTTCTCCAGTTGCTCCTAGGGATAACATCACTGTTGTAAATTGGTGCTCGAGACATTTTTTTCAGACATTGCCATTCTGATGCACCAGATGGCACCACCTAGACTGGTAATCTGGCTCAATCAGGAACAGAAGACAACAGAACAGGGATAGAAGACAACAGAATGAACCTACCAACAGCCCCAATGATTTCATCCATGGCCCAACCAATCAACACTCCCCACTCCTGCCAAATGATCCTTAAAAAACCTCAGTCTCCACATTTTCTGGGAGACTGATTTGAGTAACAAAACCCCAGATTCTCATTTAGCTGGCTCTGTGTGAAATGCATTCTTTCTCTGTTGCAGTTCCCCTGTCTAGATAAATAGGCTCTATCTGGGCAGTGGGCAAGGAGAATCCTTTGGGCAGCTACAGTGGCAGAGACAGAAATGGATTGCACAAAGTTTAACCAGGAATTCACATAACTGGCCTGTTGACAGTGTGAATTCTATATCTATCCTCAACCTATCCCCCTTTCCAGTCTTGTTCCCTCTTTCTCCCCGACACTGACTATATTGTTTCTTTAATGATCTGTTTTGTTTTATTAGTTTCTCAACACAGTTTTAGAACTTTCTGTTCTCTTTCTAAATGCTGATTATTATATACTTATTTTCTGTTTCCATTTCAGTTAACGTCATCTGTTCATTCTTTAGGCTTCTTGCTTCTCTTTTCTTTCATTTTAATCTTTCTCCTTTTAAAATTCTTGTTTCTAAAATATTTGAAAAAAATTCCAGATAAAACATTTAGAACTTTCTAACTCATGCTTGATTTGATGGTTAAAGTTTAACTTTTTAATATTATTGGGTTTTTAAATTGTGTTAAAAATTTTACTCCATTAAATTTTCCCTTACCTTGTCCTTAATCTTTAGTCTCTTTAGCCATTCACCTTCCCTTTATCATCCTACTTTAATTTTCTTTTTTAAATTTTTTACTCCCCTCCCCTTTAATAAATATTTTTAAAGTGACCTTTAGAATATTTAGCCAAAGAAGTGGTGAAAATGCAGTCATTCCTCACCCCAGACAGGGGCTACGGAGGAGCTCTCCCACCACTGTCTTTGCAGCTTCCGCTTGCTTTCCCCTAATGGATTTCCTGGTCCACTTAAGGCTGGCTCTTCAGAAACCTCACTGTGATACCCCATTGTTCCCGCTGGCTATAATTCTATTAGTGTGCCTGACACTTCTGATTTCCGGCAATAGTGTTTCTTCCCAAGTTCTCATACAGTCTGGTCTTTACCTAGGCAATATGCATTTAAAATCTATAGTCTTCAATACACTGTACGTGCTATTAACTTTGAGACAAACAGCCAAGAGAAAAAGTACATGACAGCACTAACAGTCACACCAGGAACTTTACGCACTAGCCCTGTCTGGCAAGTCTTGCCCTTGGTAAAGAACCAAGTGGTGTTGACCTGCACATGGAAACTCAGAGAAAAGGAGCATGGGCCCCTTTTAATGCCCTTATGTCCAAGTTGCTGTCACTTCTCTTCTCGTGGAGCATAAGTGGATCCTAATTTTTAGCACCTGTTAGAGCTGTTCCTAAATTCCTCGTTCTCATTATAATGCTCAAAGGGAATCTATTTAGAGCAGCTTTTTTAAAGTGACAATTATAAACCTGCTTGATGGTAACCTTGATTTGTTACGATTTGTATTTAGCAATTTGAATCTGACTCGAATGTCATTACCTAAGAAGAAAAGCCCATTTTCTTAGACACGCACTTTGTTCCCCAGTGAAAGCTCCTGTCGGGAGGATCCCCATGCTGGGCTTCTCTTTTCGCTAAAGAAATGGGAGTCTGGGGTGGCCCGAGTCCCTGCAGCGCCATGGTTTGCATGCAGGCTGTTAGTGGAAGCACCCACAAAAAACACACCCTCCTCATCCAGATGTCTTGCGTTCTCACACCTTGAAGCTAGTTCCCTTTTCTCTTAATCTGCCTGGCAGTGTCTCATATGCAGTGATCCAAGAAAGGCAATTTCTGCATTGAAATAGCTGAGTGAATTTTCCTGTCTCTTTTCTCATGTATATGGCATATAGTATCAACTCAGTTCTAAGCTTCCTGAGAACAGGGGTGATGTTTTTTTATCCTTTCTATCCCCATAAGACCCCACTTCATTAAGCTGTATGCAGTGAGTACATAAAATGTAGGCATCAAAACTGGGTGATGAAATAGTTTGTATGACAAACCCCCATGATACAAGTTTACCTAAGTAACAAACCTGAACCTGAAATAAAAGTTAAAAAAATTAAAAAACAATGTTACTGACCTCTTTTTTTAGCCTTCATACTTTTGGATATTTTACTTCATATTATAACAGTCAGTGAATAGCATCATTTGAATATCTTTCATGGTTTATTAATAAATTTTTGCTCTGCAATAAACAACCACAAAATGTCAGTGGCAAACAACAGTAGACATGCATTTCTCGTGCTTCTGCAGGGTTCGTCCATCCAAACTGGGCTTGCCTGGAGGGCTCTGCTCATTTTGGCTGTGCTCACTTAGGCAGCTGAGGCTTAGATGGTCTAGGCTAAACTTGGCTGATGAAACTCATCCACATCTATCTTTCACCTGATAGGAGCCAGTCTTCTCATGATGCTTGTAGCTGTGCAAGAGAATAATAACCAAGCACAACTCTTCAAGGCTTCATCTCTTCTAGCATCAGGTCCATCAAAGCAGGTATGTGGCTGAGCCGTTGTTTGGAAAAAAGTATGAGAACACGGAGGTGTGAAGAATCAGTGCCAAATGATGTCATCAAC
This sequence comes from Macaca thibetana thibetana, assembly GCF_024542745.1. Classification (NCBI taxonomy): domain Eukaryota; kingdom Metazoa; phylum Chordata; class Mammalia; order Primates; family Cercopithecidae; genus Macaca; species Macaca thibetana. Next base: position 15,998,889 of record NC_065595.1, on the reverse strand, counting down.
CACATATAGTGTGGAATATTAGTGACTAGTGCTCTATGAAAAAATTGTGGATGTGGATGTGCATTCAAGGAGAGTTGACTCTGGTCACATAATGCCTTCTTCTTTTTTTTTTTTTTTTGAGACAGAGTCTCTCTCTGTCACCCAGGCTGGAGTGCAGTGGTGCGATCTCGACTCACTGCAAACTCTGCCTCCAGGGTTCACACCATTCTCCTGCCTCAGCCTCCCGAGTAGCTGGGACTACAGGCGCCTGCCACCACACCCAGCTAATTTTTTGTATTTTTAGTAGAGATGGAGTTTCACCATGTTAGCCAGGCTGGTCTTGAACTCCTGGCCTCAAGTGATCCACCCACCTCAGCCTCCCAAAGTGCTGGGATTACAGGTGTGAGCAACCATGCCTGGCTGTATGTGTCATTTTTATCTGCCCAGGCAGCATGCAGTCTCAAAAGAAGACATTGGGGCAACTCTAGCTTTAAAGAGTGCAAGTTTGACTTTTGGTGCAGACTCTGCCATTAGCTAATAAGGAAGCTGTTTTAATCTATAAAAGGGAATTGCCTTTCTTTTTTTTTTAGATGGAGTTTTCTCTTATTGCCCAGGCTAGAGTGCAGTTGCGCAATCTCGGCTCACTGCAACTTCTGCCTTATGGTTTAAAGAGATTTTCCTGCCTCAGCCTCCCAAGTCACTGGGATTACAGGCTCCCACCACCACACCCAGCTAATTTTTTTGTATTTTTAGTAGAGACGGGGTTTTACCATGTTGGTCAGGCTGATATCAAACTGCTGACCTCGTGATCCACCCACCTTGGCCGCCCAAAGTGCTGGGATTACAGGTGTGTGCCAACGCACCCGGTCGGGAATTGCCTTTCTTAAACTGAGGGGGTTAAGAAGGCCCTCCACTGTGTGTCTTACCTTTCTTTGCAGTTGTCCATAGTATTTCATTTAACATACTGTTACACACAGAGTATGTTCTTAACATATGCATTTTGTGGGTTGGTAAAATGTGGAATGAGATTTATAAACTCGAATCCTATACTGCATGCAAAGTTAGGATTGAATTAAGACCAGTGAAGAAAGTTTCTCTATGGGGAAGACTGAGCTGGCCCAAAAATGTTCTAGTTAGTTCAGTGGTATTTTTATCACTAATAATCACTTAAAGTCATAATAAATTTAGTCGTTCCTCTCATAGGCTTCATTTGAATCCATTATGCTTTCAAGTGCATAAAGATGCTGTTATATTTTTACCAATAGATTTATGTTAAGTTGGTTAAAAAAATGGATATTCTAGATCAAAATATATGTCATATCAAAACCTGACCACAGTGGGAAAATTGTTTTCTACACAGGAAAAACAATATGGATAATAGATAATGTGGATAGGATCACTGTCATATTTTCCAAAGATTGAAAAAACAAATAGAGAATTTCTTGATAGTTGTAGCTTTGGAAATTTCTAAGGTTGCTTGAAAGGGTAACAATAGTTGCTCATTTGACCTCTGATTCACTAAAGCTACCCTTCAGGATTGGGAAAGTTTACCCTCTGTTGTCTGTCCTCTATTGAGAGTGTGCATCTTTCTTTCAGCTATGCACTTTAGCAAGCTAAATATTATCACTGCATGTCAAAGAAGATTGGTGGGGCTTGTTTCACGATGGAAGAGTCTCATTCCAAACGATTCTTGCTTGGATTTTCCCCTTGCTCTGTTAGCAGACTGCACACTATTTTTGATTGTTTAGGCCCCTATGATGTGTGCAGCAAACGAGAGGTGACTTCTTATCTATAAGCAGAAGCTGCCTGATAAACAGCAGGGATGAATAATTTATAAGGTAGCAGTATGGAAAGTGGCATTTCACACTTCTTTCCATGTAAAATGTCACATGAATTCCAAACAGGCTAAACAGTTTAGTAGGAAAGAGAAACCTCATATCGCTAGCAAGAAAAGGGAAAGAGAGGGTCTATAATGTGGCAATTATGATATTACTCAAAAAGAATTCTGATCCAAATATTGTTCTCCATTGATTAAGTGTGAAAGCAAATTACAGTTTCTCAAATCGATATTAGGAAATAATTAGTATACACATGGAAATAACATCTGTAAGGCAAATAGGCTTGGGTTTTATTTTACTCAATTTCAGTCAACTTACAGTAAATGAATCCTGAAAAACTATATTTTTCATTTTCTAATCATGCAGTTAGCCCTCCATTAAAAGAGAGCTAAAAAATGGGGTTTGATAGATTATTATGCATCATATTGCATAGTTAACATTAGTCTACTTAGTCAGAAAATCCAATCAAATTGGTTCTCTGAATTCTAATCATCATGCCATTAGCAGCTCTTTATTACTAAAGATGGTTAGTAAAATTAAACTGAAACCATAGAAGATCAAACTCAAAAGTAAGTTGCATTTTTATTCCATTTAATAATTAACATTTAGTAAGTTGATATTTTGGAAAGCTAAAAATTTAGAGTTACCTTATTGAATTCTTGATGTTGTTACTTAATCTTGCTTATAGTGATATAACATTTTTGAAATATATTTTGAAAACATAGATTCATGAAAGAAACCTATTAAATACCTTTATATATGAAATATTATAGGGAACACTCTAGGGTATAGAAAAATATAGTACTGCTTTTGTCTTTAAGGCTCCATTTCTTGATCTGGGTGGAGGGAGGTCACTGATGAATACATAACAGAATTAGAGATAAGGAAATGAGTTACTGTCTGGTGCTAACCATTACTCAATAGAAATTCAGAGAGAAGCAAGATCAGGCAGCTCTGGAGCAGTCATGAATGACTTCCTAAATAACCAGAAATTTGTGATTTTTCTCAACTCTTTCTTTTCCCTCTCCAGTTGACCAGTAATTCCAGATGACCTTACTGGCCAAATAATTCTTCTGCTTCCATCTCCTTATTTCTTCTCCCACCATCCTGAAATATGGAAGTACAGTTCTAAAGAGTGGCCCTGAAACTGATCAGAAATTCTTCATGCATCTCAGTGCTCTTGCTTGGGCAATCTTCCTAAATATTTCCCATGTGTACAAAGAGTACCTCCCAGTCTAGCTCTTTAGTTCAATGCACAAAATCCTTCTTGAAGGGTGCCTGCCTTATCCACCTTCACAGAATCAGTAAGTGGTAGAGCCAGGACTCATGTCCATGTGGTGTGCTTCCAGAGCAGATGTGTTTGTCCAAAATACCATATTGTAATCATACATGGATTTGTCTCCCTCCCATGAGACTGTAAGTTCCTTGAGGACAACGGGACTATGTCTTCTTCGCTTTGGTATCTTCAGTGTCATGCCCTCCTAAGATACTCAAAAACTACGTGTTACATAATTTTTGGAAAACTTGCATTTTGAAGATTGCAGTGGTGGAGGACCTCATCACGAGAACAAAGCCTGTGCCAGGTATAATGAGAGGTGATATTTAATAGGGAGGATTAGCTGCAGAAGTCTTGAAAAAGTTAAACAGATAAAAAAAAGGGACAGGAAGGTGACCAAAAGTCAACATCAACAGAAAACAGGACCAACCTTAGGGCAGGGGCACAAGGGGAATATGGGGTTACCAGAGCCAAGGAGACAGAGCTACCTGTGTTGAGCTATGATCACAGAAGGATAGACTGTCAGGAAGAAGTAGGAGACATGAAGATACAGGTAATTCCAGAGATAGAGACTGATATGGTTTGGTTCTGTGTCCCTACTCAAATCTCATCTTGAATTGTAATCCGAATTGCAATCCCCAGATGCAGAGAGAGGGACCTGGTGGGAGGTGATTGGATCACGGGGACGGTTTTCCCCATGCTGTTCTCATGATAGTGGGTAAGTCTCATTAGATCCAATGGTTTTACAAAGGGCAGTTTCCCATGCTCACTCCTCTCTGTTTGCCACCACCTTGTGAAGCAGGTGCTTGCTTCTACTTTGCCTTCTGCCATGAGCATAAGTTTCCTGAGGCCTCCCCAACCATGCTGAACTGTGAGTCAATTAAGCCTCTTTCCTTTATAAACTATCCAGTCTCAGGTAGTATGTAGCAGTGTGAAAATGGACTAATACAGAGACAGCGCAAACACACATGATGGCTTTTTTTTCCCTCCACTGCTCTGTAGGCTCTCTGTTGGCTAAACCCAAGGGAAAGCAACTTGTCAAAGTAGCCTGAGAAATGTCATTTACAGAAGTAAGGAGTAGGGGAAAGGCAGGAAATGAATTATCCTGGATTGTGCCTGTGTTAGTCCATTTTCAGATTGCTGATAAAGACATACCCAGGACTGCATGATTTACAAAAGAAAGACAGGTTTAGTGTACTTACAGTTCCACATGGCTAGAGAGGCCTCATAATTACGGTGGAAGGCAAGGAGGAGCAAGTCACGACTTATATGGATGGCAACAGGGAAAAAGAGAGAGCTTGTGCAGGGAAACTTCACCTTATAAAACCATCAGATGTCATGAGACTTATTCACTATCACGAGAACAGCATGGGAAAGACCTGCCCTCATGATTCAATTATCTCCCACCAGGTCCCTCTTACAACCCGTGGTAATTCAAGATGAGATTTGGGTGGGGACACAGCCAAACCATATCAGTGCCTGTTTCCAGACAGGCACACAGTAGGCAGAGGGGAAAATACTTAAGGGGCAAATAGTGGGCTCAAAGACATGGATGGAAACGTGCATTTGGGAGAATAGAGGCATATGTTTCAATAGGCAGGAAGAGGCCAATTTTGAAGCTATCATTAAACTTAGGTGGAAAAGTTTATAGGCAATATCACTAAGTGTTTGGAAGCAGAAAGCATTAAGTGAGCTTTTTAGTAGAATATGAAAATATCATACATACAATAGATACTAGAGGCAAATTACAATAGTTGCCAAGCACAGAATAAAATTCTAAGAATCAAATAATAGAAAGTTGTGATATCATCTCTCACAACCTCATTCTTCTAAAGAGGCATTTTCTGTACTTACTTGATAATAAAATTCTCCTGGTGCTCCTGTTAAGCATGCAGACACACACCTACAATATCGGTTCTCCAGAAAAGAGTTTGTGTAATCTGTGCTACTATCAATAGTGCTAATGGTGATTTTTATGATCAGGCAAATTGAGGAAATGTTACCCGAAAGGGTTTATGTGAGAAAAATACCTGCTTTTTTCAATTGATCAGTATGTGCCACTAGCGATCACTTGCAGGACTTGGTGCAGAATGAAAATGTGGGGCCCCTTGCTCAAGTATTCAGAAAATGATGTGATAATGGTACTGAAATATGAAGCTTCTTCCTTTCCTCTGCAGTCTCTCTTTATGTGTCATGGTATTTTTTATTTGCTTTTTGATGTTATAAGTAAAAAAATAAAAATGTAAATTATCTGCCTGAATTGTATCATTCATCTTTATGTTGTATGATGCCAGTTTTAAATGCAAATATTAGAGCATTTAACTTGTATGTGGAATCACTGACACGACACCATTTCTGTTTCGTAGCTTACACAGGTGTATGTATTTCTTTCTTACCAGACCAGTGGAAATGCTGCACAAAACTAACTCAACTGTCTTTAATTCACGTCTTGATTAGCATTTACCAACACTTTCTGCCATTGACTTACTTATGAATAAGGCAGGACTGACAAGAAAAGGAGGTATGTGCTGCCCTGTCTTTCCCTTTTCTACTACGTGGTCATTGTCAACTAAGTGGGTGACTAATACAGGGAAATAAATGAGTGACAAATAACATGATAGTGTTCCCTGGTTTTTCATGTTTCTTGGAACATCATTGCCTGTTTCTGAATTGAAAGCAAGTTCTGGTTCAAATAGAAGGTGCGACCTCTCTGGGCTGTCTGTCCCGTGCTTACTGATAGACATAATATATGCTTTCCTTTTCTTTCCTTTGGGTCTCTTTAAACTCCCAAACACTGTGTGTTCACCTGAGTTCTGTGCTCATGGAGCATTGCCCACACAGTGTGCACATGGGGCAGCAAGGGTCTCTCTCGGCCCACATGGATGCTCCACTGTTTCGTTGGACTTTGTGTGCAACACACAAGTTCAAAGATAATCGTTACTAAAAATTTCAGGAGGAGTACGGTAGAACTTCAGATCAAGTGTGGGCCCTTCTGTGTGATGGCACAGGTCCCATGTCCATAAAGCTATCCTTGTGCCAGGGAGTTATTATTATCCTCATTTTGCAAATCAGGAAACTGAGGTTTACAGAGGCCAAGTAATGTTCAAGGCTACTCAGCTGGAAAGTGACAGACCTGGGGTTCAAATCAGACCATTGGTCTGCAAAGCTCATGTGCTAACATAAAATCTGCTTCATTTCACCATACTCGGCCCCAGTGTTGCTATATTTAGATATATCTGAAGGCAGATGATATAGTTGTGGGAAGTTTGGTTCAATGATTAATTAGTCACTCTATAATCAATACGTGATTAATTTCCAAGTCCTGTTAAGGATGTAAACACACACCTACATAGTTTTCCAGAGAAAAAGCTTGTATAATCTGTGCTATATTGAAAGGGCTTTTAAAATTATTTAAGTAGAGACTCTCTGCCCTGATAGTGGTATTTATTTAACTTGATCTCTTATTTCCACACAAAACCACTCCTATGCATTGGGTGCACTGAGGTATAAGAATAAAAATGGATTCGTTCATAAGGCACAATTTCTGCCCTTAGGAAACTTAAATATGTTTGAAAAACCAACATTTCCTTTAGGATAATTTCACCCATGTCACCTCCTTTGGCTTTTCTCACAAGTTTTGTTTCTCCTCATTTCTCTTTGGTGCTTACTGGGTGCCTTTTCTAGTTTCACGTTCTTTTCAACAGCAACTGCGTGGCTGCTTTCATGAGTTTGTCTCCTGCATATTGTTATGGTTTGTAAAACATTTGCTGACTAGGCCAGGCAGGCATGGCGGCTCGTGCCCACTTTGGGAGGCTGAGGCGGGCGGATCATGAGGTCAGAAGATCGAGACCATCCTGGCCAACATGGTAAAACCCCTACTCTACTAAAAATACAAAAAATTAGCTGGGCGTAGTGGCGGGTGCCTGTAGTCCCAGCTACTCAGGAGGGTGACGCAGGAGAATCACTTGAACCCAGGAGGTGGAGGTTGCAGTGAGCTGAGATAGCACTATTGCACTTTAGTCTGAGTGACAGGGCGAGACTCTATCTCAAACAAACGAACAAATAAACAAACAAACAAACAACATTTGCTGACTAATCTGATTCTTCAAATTAAGGATGATGGGATGTTTTCCTTTCCCCTGGTCTTTGACCCCTCCAACAGAGTTGAGGTGTGAATAATACTGGGGTGGATCTTCACCAAGGGCCCAGTGAATTTTCTCCTCTCAAGTGAACTCTCTGTGGCTTGCGTGCAGTGATTATGCCGAGAGCAAGACTTGTTCTGCCTATTTAAAGAGGGAAAGTCATTTAAAATATTTAAGAAATGAGAAGCTGCTCAGAATACATTTCATTAAGGATGTACTTGGGCTGATTTTGAGCTGGCTGTGGGGAAGCAGTAAACAGTCACAGCTCTTAACCACTCCTTCTGAACAAAATCTTCTTTAGGACAGAGAACATGTCTCAAAGCACATTTAGTGTATTATCACACATCCAGTAAGCAATTCAATATAATGTTTTAAATGGCCGTGGAGGACAGCCTGAGGCACCAATGCTTTTGGAAAATATATTTTGCATATCTACTGAATGGCATCATAGCGAGTCTATAAAAATATTAGCCTTAAAGGAATCATTTCACCCATACTTTGCTATTAGTAAGTATGTCTGAATCCACTCCAGCGAAGAGGACTTTAAAAAAAATGTGTAAGTGTCTAGAGATAATCAACCAGGCTACTTTATTTATTACAAGAAGTTCACGACTTCCCCACATGAATATACCTGACTGCCAGTTAGTTCATTTAGGTGCTCTGGTTAGCAGTTGCAGGCTAATCCTACCCTATTTTTTTATTTATTTGATTTATTTATTTTTTTGGGACGGAGTCTCGCTCTGTCGCCGGGCTGAAGTGCAGTGGTGAGATCTCGGCTCACTGCAAGCTCCGCCTTCCGGGTTCACGCCATTCTCCTGCCTCAGCCTCCCGAGTAGCTGGGATTACAGGCGTGTACCACCAAGCCTGGCTAATTTTTGTATTTTTAGTAGAGATGGGGTTTCACCACGTTGGCCAGGTTGGTCTCAAACTCTGACCTCAAATGATCCACCCACCTCGGCCTCCCAAAGTGCTGGGATAACAGGCATGAGCCACCGTGCCCAGCCAATCCTACCCTATTAATATGTGCTTGTAGTCATAGGGGGTTGTAGCCATGGGGAAAAGTGACTCATTTAATATATGTGTCATTAACTTCTGCTATAGGCAAGACAGTTTTAAATGATTAGAGCTGGGGAGGGGCTTAAAGATAGAGCATATGTTGACTTGAGCAGCATAGTCACCCATCCCTGTTTACAAGATTTCTGGTACAGGAGATTTTTGGTTTCAAAACAGGAGAGGTTCTAGCAAAACCAGGAGGCATTGGTCACCCCACCTTTACTCAGAGAAGTTACAGTTTAATTGGAAAGAGGTGCACACAGAATATGAGAAATAGAAAAGTGCTCTCAATTGCGAAAAGACGGGAAATAGTTTTCCGCTGAAGGGATTCTGGACCAGGGGAATGCAAATCCCCAGCTATACCTGGTGTCTGTGGGAGAATAATTGAATGAATGGCATTTTGGTAAGATGAAACTTGATGGAGTCCAGGCATTTCATTGATCTCCTCCTAGATCTCCTGCGAAATGGCCAAAATGATAGCAAACTAAAAGAAATGTTATTACTGAAAACTAGGGAAAAGAGTCTATCATCTGAGAGAAAGTGCAAATAACTTCTGCTGGAAGAGAGCAATTGGAGGATAATTGAACAAAAGCACTGATGAAGACTGTTTCACAAGGTTCCCTTCTGAGATGATACAAACATGGAAATTAAGGAAAGCAAGTCCTGGCAGCACCCCATGGATATTCCCTTATTTGGAGTGGTGAAGGGAGGGGTGAGGGTTGACAGTGGGCAGAGAGCACAGCACCCTCAGAATCACTTCTGCTGCTGGGGAGTAAGGATAAGCCCAGGGCAGATCCTCCAGGATGTCCGGAGCTTCCAGCATGACTGAACCAGGCAGAGAGCTGGTGGTGAGCCAGGCATCCCCCTAAAGCAGCGAGCCTTCCCTTGGTAAAGCAAAATTTCTTCCTGGGCCAAACTCACACCTGTAATCCCAGCACTTTGGGAGGCTAAGGGGGGCAGATCACTTGAAATCAGGGGTTCAAGACCACCCTGGGCAACATGTCAAAATCCCATCTCTACTAAAAATACAAAAATAAACCAGGTGTGTTGGCAGGTGTCTGTAATCCCAGCTACTTGGGAGGCTGAGGCAGAAGAATCGCTTGAACCCGGGAGGTGGAGCTTGCAGTGAGCTGCACCGTACTCCAGCCTGGGGGACGGAGCAAGACTTCGTCTCAAAAAAAAAAAAAAAAAAAAAAAAAAAAAAAAAAAAAAAGAATTTCTTTCTGGACAAGCAGACTCCCAAGAAGCCTCAATCTGTGTACCTGTCATAGAGACCAGGACAAACAAATCTGGATACAGAAAACTGACCTCTGAGCCACGCAGAGAAGAGATTGAGCAGAATTGGCCTTGACTGATCATGGTTACGAATCTTCCCTATTTCTTTTAGGCTGCTGGCTTTACTAAAAGGGCAAAGCAATTTTAAATTAAAACAGCAAGGATGACAAAAAAATACCCCTTTTGAGCTTAAAATTTGAGAGACGATTTCTAACAGCAAGCAGATGGATAGTGAGGAGACACAAGGATAATCCTCCTACTCTATTTACAGGCAAGCACGAGGCTAGGAGGGACCTCTCCTTTCTCAAGGATGTGTAAATAGAAAACAGCCAACAGGAGGCCTGTGAAAAGATTTTTGCAGCTCAAAATAAGGAGAGGGACATAGTATTCCACATCCAGGGAAGGAACTAGTTTTGAAGAGATTTATTACAGAAGATAAATTATATTTGCGCAATACCTGCTTTATGATCTCACTAAAATATAAGACAAGAGGAGTTATTTTTTTTTAATAGAAGACGTGAAAAATGACACGGAATCCTATGAGACTGAGGTAAAACAGGAGCTATCTGAAAACTAAAAACATGCCAAAAGGAATCTGAATGAAGTGAAATAATTTAAGAAAATTAAAAATGCAATTTTAGAATTTACAACTGCATTTCGTCATTAAAGAACAGAACCAACACTGCAGAATTTTTACTTACTGGCTAGAAAACTCACTTGAGGATCCTAACAGAACACAAACAAAGTGGGTGGAGAAAAGAAACAGATCAGAGAGAAATAGCAGATAGAACAGATTTGGAGTTTCAATATATACAAAATCAACGTTTCTGAATAAAAGACTAAAAAAGTGGAATTATTTGAAGATATGAAATAAGGACTTTTACGAGCTGAAGAAATACACAAGCCTTCCTATAAAAAGAGATCAATGAGTATCTGGAAAAAATTATGAAACATGGGAATATTATTAAAGGGAACAAAAATTCAGTTTTCCCTATGAATATTTGGAATTTCAACAATAAAATGGGAAAAATGCCTGAAGAATTCTCACAGAGTTCTATAATGGTCCTGATAAAAAAAAATTAAAAAATGAATAAAACTTTCCTATATACTAGTTAAAAGAGTTTACTAAGGAGAGAGTTTACAGATAGTAATATAAGATGACTCAAATAGACTTAAGAAGCAAGTGCCTATATACGTAAGAATCTTTATGCATTATAGCATAAAACTTGAAGTGATATGAAGAAATGAAGATTTAGTCCTTACTCTTAGATGTAAAGACTCAGGATTGTGTGAATATCAATTTTTCCCAAATTTAATGCAATTCCAACAAAAAACTTAGAAATCATAGAAATTTTTAAAAACTTGGCAAAATGGTTCTAAAATGTAAAATTATCAATGTTCGAAACAGCAAAAATATTTTGAAAAACGGGGATAATAAAAAGTGACTTAACTATACTGTCAAAATGCTTAATATAGCTGACTAGATGGAGAAATCAATAAATGAAAATAATAAAACCAGAAATAGGTACATGCACAGAAGTTTATAGTGTATAATCCAGTTGGTATTAAAATCAATTGAATAAATATGAATTTATTTATTAAATGTTGTTGAGCGTTAACTGTTAGGAAAATATAATGCTATTTATATATTTACAGTATTCAACAAAATTAATTCTAGATGAATTACAACACTAACTATAAACAATCATACCAAAAATTAATGAATATAATATAGGAATAAATATATCCATTCAGGAAGGTGGATTTGACTATATGACATATGAAAATCTCCTTTGTATTACAAAACATAATAAGTTAGAGTTAAAGAACACAATAATAAAATATTTAATGAACATATGAAGGACTACTGAAATTCCCAAATAAATCTTGAATGCCCTCTTAGAAAAATGTTTAATGAACACAAAATTAATTCACAAAGAAGTACAATAATAAGAAGAATGGCCAAAATAACTAGATGAATAACATTTTTATATGACTCTAATAAAACTTTAAATAGCATTTTTAAAATTAATAAATTTGGTAAATATTTAAAATGCTAAGAATTCTGGAGGACATGGTGAGAACTCCTGTACAGTCTACAGAATTGTAAGTTTGCATAATGCTTCTGCAAGGGACTTTATAAAGTTATGTTAGTGTAATGATATTTCCATCATTATAACTGGATATAAGTATATGTGATTATTTATGAAAGTTGTAATATATGTTTATCATAGAATATTATGCAGCCACAAAAGATGTATTTTTAAAGATGCTAATAGCTGAATTAATGTGCCGTGAATTAAATCTATTTGTGTATTTTCAAGATTTTCTGTATTTGACTTATATTATATACAATTATGTCATTTTGTAAAAACCAAAGAGTCTGCCCCACCACTGGTGATTCAATAACACAATATTTGCCACAAAAAGCAGCTTATAATTACTACTCAAGACAAGGGATTCTTATTGTCTTAGAAATACAACTTACTGTAACTTTGGAGGAAAACAATAATGTAAAACTTGTAATTGCTATGTTTTCAGTCCAAAGTTTGAGCACAAGGTGTCTTTTTTATAATTTCAGATTTGCTTATTCTTACTATTAAGACTTATGAAGGTTTTTAAAGTAGAATATATACAAAATAAAAAAAAATAAAGAACATTTAAAAAAAGAGCCTATAAAGAATTACTCCACATGGTCAGAAGAGGGAGCTTTTAGATTGCAAAAAAAAGTAAAATTTTACATACTCTATTATCAGAAGTAATATTATTTCAAGTCCTCGTATTGAACACTAATAAAAAAGTAGCTACAGAAACATTCCTTTATAATAAATTAAAAAAACTTTTTTGTTTCATGAAATATTGAACTTACCTTTATTCCTCATTGACAGCGTGTAGAATCTCACTCTAACCACTGTCTTCTGACGCTTTGCACATTTGACCTTTGCAAGTATGACTGATAAACCAGAAGGCTCCTGACCAGTTTCCACCTCCTGCTTTCCCTTTTCATCTTTGCAGGTCGCAGAGATGGCTACTGAGATAAGGGACAAGAGGGTGGAGAGCAAGGTGGCAACAACTAACCAACAACAAAATTAAAGATTTATTATGTATTATTGACCAACATTGTTCTTTAAAGATAATGCTAGAAATAAAAAAGTTGAAACTATCCATCTAATCTGAAGCCTTCTGCTATGTCAATATTCAGATTTTAAAACTCTTAGTTCCTAGTGCCTTTGTAAGCTCTTCATAAACCTAACTGTGTTCAGAGGTACAGCAGTAAATGAAGACCCAGGAGTGAGTTCTGTTATTATAAAAATCATGGCAGTTAGAAGTGTAACCCAGAGTGCAGAATGCAACGAGAAGGAGGGTAATTCTTTTTTCATTGGCATGGATCACACACCAGTTCTGTATTCAATCAGTGGCTCTCCATCTTGAAAGAGAAGTAGAAAATTTGAAGTGAGTTCATGACCTAGTCATAAGTAACATTCTAATTTGGGAAACAAATTATGAAAAACTCTATAAATAGGGTTAATTGTTTTCTTAGGTTTGTTACTTTAAAGAAGGAATTTGAAATGGTTACTCACCATGTATAATACACCGTATATGAAGGTCGATCATATCCAGGGGTGGGACCAGATGCTTTTCATCCTGCAAGTGAAAAAAGAAAATAGTTATTTTCAGTGAATGCTGCAAAACACAACGAAAGTGAGTAACCCCGGGAGTGTAAAAGTTCCCCATTCTTCCGTGTGAATCAGTGCTCATCTAAAGCCTGAACCTGAAGAGCCTTAGACATGTCCCCTATTTGCACCCAGCATGGTTTAGATGACCCTAAGCCTCTTTCAGAAGTTACGTGTGCTGCTGGCTTAAATTTGACAAAAATGTTTGGTAGGGTCAAGGCACTAAGCCAAGTGACAAGGACCATTGAAGTTTCGTGCAATGTAAGGAAGGAGAAAGACCTGAGGGAGAAAGAACCTCGGTCATCCCAGGAATAGAAGGAAAATGGGCTGTTTGACGAGAGAGAATATAGAGGGATATTATTCAAATCAGTAAGAGGAGAAGATATCCTGTCTCTATTCCACTGTTGATCTTCTCCTTCTTATCACCAATCATTCGTTTACTTTTACTGTCTGAAGAGGTACAAATATTGTAATTTAAAAAGCAGATATTCCTTATAATAATATATTAAAGGCCGGGCATGGTGGCTCAAGCCTGTAATCCCAGCACTTTGGGAGGCCGAGACGGGTGGATCACGAGGTCAGGAGATCGAGACTATCCTGGCTAACACAGTGAAACCCCGTCCCTACTAAAAAAGTACCAAAAAAACTAGCTGGGCGTGTTGGCGGGCGCCTGTAGTCCCAGCTACTCGGGAGGCTGAGGCAGGAGAATGGCGTAAACCCGGGAGGTGGAGCTTGCAGTGAGCTAAGATCCGGCCACTGCATTCCAGCCTGGGTGACAGAGTGAGACTCCGTCTCAAAAACAAAACAAAACAAAACAAACAAATATATATATATATATATATAATGCTATATCCCTGGAAACATTACTTTTAATGTTTTGCTGGTGTATTCTATGGTCCCTAAATATGGTCACATTTCATACATGTGTACTCTCTAAATTTGTGATTTTAAACATTTATTTAAAAGTCCTATTTATTAATCACTGGGCTTGTGCCAAACATTGAGTGAGGTGGTGATGGGTGAAAAGATGAATAAGGCACAGTCGTAGAAACTCGTAGCCTCATAGGAGAATCAGAGAGGTCAGCAGACATTTAAAACCTGCTGAGAACTAAGTACAGGTTTCAGTGGTAAGATGCAAGGTGCTGCTGAGGCAGGGATAGACCCAGAGGTGGAAGAGGCACCGACAGTGAGAGAGTTGCTCTTAAGCTTTAAAATGATGTCACTCCTGAAAATAAAAATCTTCTTTGCTAGCTGGTCACCTGAATTCATTTGGTTTACCTTGTCTTTTTCCTGTAGTAGGATTTCACAGAGGATTTAACGTGTAATGACAGGAACTCGACACTGAGTGCAAAGACTTGGTTTTGACCATCAGGGAGAATAAAAACCAGCCCCTTGGTTTTATTAGGTACTGGGATCCTTGTTTCTCGTTGCAGGTGGTGGATTTTGTAATGTTTGCATCCTTCAAGTTGTGAGTTGCCCTTTCCTGAATACTTGATGTGTTTTTTTTTTTTTTTTTTTTTTTTTTTTTGAGACGGAGTCTCGCTCTGCCGCCCAGGCTGGAGTGCAATGGCCGGATCTCAGCTCACTGCAAGCTCCGCCTCCCGGGTCCACGCCATTCTCCTGCCTCAGCCTCCCGAGTAGCTGGGACTACAGGCGCCCGCCACCTCGCCCGGCTAATTTTTTGTATTTTTAGTAGAGACGGGGTTTCACCGTGTTAGCCAGGATGGTCTCGATCTCCTGACCTCGTGATCCGCCCGTCTCGGCCTCCCAAAGTGCTGGGATTACAGGCTTGAGCCACCGCGCCCGGCCTACTTGATGTGTTCTACACAGCAAAGTCTGCCAGTCAAACGGCACAAAAAAGGTGTGTTCTGTGGTTCCTTGTTAACATACATACAGCTTTTCATAACACAAATAAGTTCAAAGTTGTGCAAAGCTGTAAGATGTTCCGTATTGCTCTGGGCGTTAATATAAAGTGAAAGCTAGTTACAGTTTGCAACTGAATTAGTAGCAGTCTCTATTTATAATGCACCCCTACTTTGACATAGTACATATATTTTTAAAGGAAGACTTAATATCCAATTATTTTTACAAGAAAGCTGGCTGGCTAACTTCAAGAAGTTTTAGTTTTCAGTTAAATATTTTCTTTTCTTCAGGGGAGATGGTGGTTATGACAGGATCCTTTTGCCTTATAGAAAGCCTTGTGTAACAGATAAAGTAATTAGGTGTAGACCAAAGTAGTTTGCTCTGTGTGATTCTTTAACACTCCCTCAAAGCTACTCGAGCATGATATTTCATTTAATTAAATACCCAAAGAGTCAATTGGGAGGCCGGGCGCAGTGGCTCAAGCCTGTAATCCCAGCACTTTGGGAGGCCTAGACGGGTGGATCACGAGGTCAGGAGATGGAGACCATCCTGGCTAACACGGTGAAACCCCGTCTCTACTAAAATATACAAAATAACCGGGCGAGGTGGTGGGCGCCTGTAGTCCCAGCTACTCGGGAGGCTGAGGCAGGAGAACGGCGTGAACCCGGGAGGCGGAGCTTGCAGTGAGCTGAGATTCGGCCACTGCACTCCAGCCTGGGCGACAGAGCGAGACTCCGTCTCAAAAAAAAAAAAAAAAAAAAAGAGTCAATTGGAGCTCTCCACTACATGAAACTTCTTGGAAGTGTGAAGAAAGAATGTCACAGGAGGGTTTGTGTGTTCACCACAATCTCAGGACTGTCCCGGTGCTGGGCTTTGCTTTTCCTCAGGGGGCTTCCCAGTACAGCTTGAAGCAGTCAGGGCCAGAATTGTGAAATCAGTCCATCATCTTCACTGGTTATTTGTGGAAGCCCAATTTACCCTACTTTTACTCACATCCCTAGACAAGTGAGTGCAAATAACTGAAATGACTCATAAAGTCTTTGAATGAATTGATTTTCTCTTTTTACTTGAAATCAAAAATAAATGTTCTCTTTTTTTCTCTGGCAAATTGCCTCCTGTGCAGTTATAGCTGTGTATTTCTCCTGGGATTTACAGCATTTGAAAATCAGCACTTGAGAGACTTGTGCACCTGTGTGCCCATATATGGCTTCCTGTTTTGTCACATCAGGCAGTCGCCTGCTATGTTCAGATTCAGGGCTTTTTGGGTGGGAGAGCCATGAATGAATGTCCCATGGAAAGGTGCTGGTGAAGAGTGTTGTGATTGTTCTGTTTGCAATAAAGTGTGTTTGTATCCTCATTTATTTTATGGAGAAAACAGGGTGCTTGCTTTCCAGAGACCTTTCTAGGATTCCTCCACAAAAACCTCCTGTGAATTCCAAATGGTTTGAAAGACCCTTGGACCCTCAGGAGCACAAAGCTGGACATCTTTGCAGATGATCTGAGCAACCCCATATCTACTGTTGCAAAGTGCTGTTTATTTCCATTCGAAGTTGAATCTCATGGTGGGTTTGTATTTGATAACCCCTTTTTACGATCGCCTCAGTTCAGGACAGGGGATTGAGAAGCTATATTTTCAGAATGAAATGAACCTGAGCAATAATCATTAACTCAGCATTGAGGGACAAGAATGTGACACCCTACTTAGGGTAAAGATAACAGTGCTCATATAGGAACAATGCCCTCTGTATTGGTTTCCTTGAGTTGATGTCACAGAGTTCCAGAAGCTGGGTGGCTTAAAGCAGCAGAAAATTGAGTTGTTGACAGGCGCATGCTCTGAGGGATTTGGGGAAAAAATGTTGCTAGCTTCCGGTGGTTGCTGGCAATTTTTAGCTTTCTTTGGTTTGTGGCCACATCACTCCAATCCCTGCCCCCATTGTCACATGGTATTTTCTCTGTGTCTCTGCTTTCACATTGTCTTCCCTCTATGTAGGTGTGTGTGTCCAAGTTTCCTTCTTATAAGGACACCACTCACTGAATTACATCCCACCCTAATCCACTATGACTTCACCTTAACAGATTACATTTAATTAGACCTTCTTTTTTAAATCGGGTCACATTCTGAGGCTCTGGGAGGAAAGCTTCTTCTGGAAGAAGTTTTTGGGGAACACTGTGTAACTCACTACATTTTTCTCTGGCATCTTCATTTCCTTGCAGCAACCTCACAGGAAAGCAAAACCAAATTTACAGCATCAGTTACTCAAATGGAAATCCATCTTGAGTATAATGTGACTATACAGCCAGAGTTTTCCACATGGTAGGTTGTAGCCCACAAATGAACACGGCTGCTTGAATGTGGCTGACTCTTTTGGGCTACTACTTAACATTTTTCCAGTCATATTTTTATAGTGGAAAATAGATTCCCCAGACATTTCCTGAAGTGCTCAACGTAACTCCACACTAGAACATGTGCCCTCCCAAGTCCTGACAACTAGTCAATTTCACAACATCATCCTGTGGTCTAATGCCCCAGTGACTGCTGTTCATATCAGAAACATTTGAAATTCATCCTCACTTGCCCCATAAACATACACAAGCACAAAGCCCTCAGCAGCAACTGGACAAAATGCTTTCATGAGAGAAGGCTAAAGGTCCATCAGTTATTCTCCCTTTGCTGTGCTCATTCAGCATTGTTTCCCATGATCTAGTGAGGTAAGATATATTAACTGATACTCAAGGGCTAAAAAACAATAATAGAACTTAGCATTTTAATCTCCTACCTTTCCCTAGAGTTTCATAGCAACTTTTTGGATTCATTATAAGTAGACATTTAGAATGTCAGCTTCCAGCAATACGTACTCTGTGGTTACAAGTCCCCTGTTTTATATTGGGAACGTAAGTATAAGGGGTAAAATATAATGGCAATTTAAACAAAGAACTGAAGATATATAACCAAATGCCAGAAATGACCAAAATGCTAAAAATCAGGATAGGTCGGTATATTAGGCCATTCTTTCATTGCTATAAAGAAATACCCGAGACTGGGTAACTTACAAAGAAAAGAGATTTAATTGCCTCATAGTTCTGCAGGCTATATAGGAAGTATAATAGCTTCTGCTTCTAGGGAGACCTCAGGAAACTTACAATCATGATGGAGGGCAAAGGGGAAGCAGGCTTGCCTTACATGGTCGGAGCAGGAGAAAGAGAGAGAGTGGGCAGACGCCACACATGTTTTAAGTACCAGATCTCACGAGAACTCACTCAGTATACAGTATCAAGGAGGGACGTTGCTAAGCCATTTATGAAAACTCTGATCCCATGATCCAGTCACTTCCCATTAAGCCCAACCTCCAACATTGGAGATTACAATTGAATGTGAGATTTGGATGGGGACACAGATCCATACCATATCAGTGAGCTAGTGATCAACTTATATTTGGCAGGCAGGACAAGCATGCTCTGTAGTGGATTAGTTCTCACGATTCCTAACACCCGAAGCAGCTCTTAGTTCCTTCTTATTGGATTTTCTTTTTTTCTTATTGACATACCCTCTTGGTCACATTCTATTTCTAGCTTCCTGAATCAGAAGATATAAAACACAAACAGAAACTTAAAATTGTAGTGTATGCATTCGTCCACGTGTGTGTGCCATTTTCTCTGCTCCATGTTGCTACTAATTCCTCTGTCCTCAATTCCTGTCTTTCTCAAATAGTAGTCTCTTAGTCTTCATTTGTGTGTTGATTTCTTGATTCCACTGTTGAACTGAAAGTTCAAATGAGTATGGGTAGACAATTATTTTTTCCTAAGCAGCCTGAGGAGAGCATTTCTTATTCACAGTCTCTCATGTTACTAATGAAAAGCCTCTTAATTATCTTCATTTCCGGGCATTTCTCATCCTGGTTGTTTTCTCGTTGTCTTCAGCACTCTCTAGTTTCACTAAACTGGGTCTAAAATGTGTTTGATTTTGATTTCATATTCTGTCCAAGGGCTTGGTTTCTTTCATACATTTCTTAAAAATGTATGTCTTTATTTTAGTCATTTTCTTGTAGAATATTATACTTCCCCTACTTTCTCTCTTCTCAGTTCAGGAACTCCTGCCAAATGTGTTTGAATTTTTAATTCTAACCTCCATGGCTGATAACCAGCATTGTATATTTTAAGACAAAAATGTCTACCCTACACCAAGGGGAGATTCCTAATTTGTTCTTTTTGAGTTATTGTCGATGCTGTGTTTATCTATAACTACTCTTTTGGTGTTGCTTGGATACTAGAGTCAGTGGTGATGTTAATTTTAGCCTCAAAAAATGTAGAATGATCTGTGGACATAGACAGCATCACAATTACAGGCACAGAAAGCGTTGTGAGGTTTTCAAATAGGCAAATATTTACATATGTATATGGTTATTTAAAAATGTATTTCTTACGCCAATCCATGACTTGCCTATGTCACAATGGAATCTGGTGTAGTTTTTATTTCTTGACAGAGAGAAAGATTCTATCCTTATAGTGTTGAGTCTTTTGCAAAGACCTATGGATGTAGGTGGTACCTATAGTCTTTTGCAAAGACCTATAGGAACACATTGCCTAATACCACCCAGAATGGGTAGCAAAGTTCCTAGTGAAGTTTCCACTGTGAGTGGCAGGTGGCGGGCTCTTCTGAGAAAGAACCTTCTAGATGCATATTGTGGGGAGCAGGTATGGGATAACCACTTGGAGTTTTCCTCATCCTCCTTGGATAATAAGTGGTTTCCTGAAGTCTTCATCTTCTCTGCTTTCTATTTCCTCTAGAAAGTTGTATAAAGCAGTATAGACATAATATGTATTACAGAGGAAGGCAGACTTCAGCTTAATTTTGAGGCAGAGAAAAGGGAGTGTTCATTTGTGTGTCTGAACTGTAAGCATCCATAGAAAGAAGATTCCTCCTCTTAAGAACACAATCTGCACCTTAATCAATTACCATTCTTGCCTTCACATGCTGGCACTTCAGCAGCTTTGGTTCAGATTTTGACAATGACAGGGGATGTCATAGAAGAGGCGTGACTGGGTTCCCTGACTGGGATTTATTGTACAGCAGATTTTGTTTTATTTTGCTGGGAGAGAAGTAGCAAGGACTCTGCCTACCTTGAAGAGGCAAAACCTCTTTGGGAAATTAGAAAGTGTTATGCTTGGGAGACTCCTTCAGGAGAGGCAGTTCTCTGCTGCTGCTTCACTTCCCCGGGACAAACGGAATTTTCTTTAAGGCTGCCCAGGGACCTGTCTGTCTGGACACTCACCTTATGTCCATTTCTCCTGATTAACACAGCCAGGAAATGTGGCCCAGACTGCCTTCTGGGACCCAGAGGCCCGTCTACCCTTCCTCCTCCAGGCCCTGTGGAATCGTTCTATTATCGGTGGTGGGGTTTGGGGGGCGTAGCACCCCTCACTCTCCCCCTACATCTCCAGCATGCTGTTCTTGGTCTCCTTCTTTACTACTTCAGCACCCACCCCCCAGCTCCCCTCCCTTTACCTCCTCCACAAACCCTTTGGGTGCTCTAAGACCTCAGAGCAAGAGTCAGAAAAAAAAGTTTTTTATTTTTCTGCTTCCACCTGCCATGTAGCTTCCCTGAGGTATCACTGTGCATTTAAAAAATATTTTCTAGGCCGGGTGCAGTGTCTCACGGCTGTAATCCCAGCACTTTGGGAGGCTGAGGTGGGTGGATCACCTGAGGTCAGGAGTTTGAGACCAGCCTGGCTAACATGGTGAAACCTCATCTCTACTAAAACTACAAAAATTAACCGGGCTTGGTGACACACCTGTAGTCCAAGCTACTAGGGAGGCTGAGGCGGGAGGATCCCTTGAACCTGGGAGACAGAGGTTACAGTGAACTGACTGTACCACTGCACTCCAGCCTGGGTGACAGAGTGAGATTCCATCTCAAAAAAAAAAAAAAAAAAAAAAAAAAAAAGAGAATGTTATCTAGTGAAATTGATCATTAAAAAATTTAAAAACCCCTCTAAAATTGTATAAATATTACATGTTATTTTTCTGTGTGTGTGTGTGTGTGTGTGTATGTGTGTGTAGAATACATGTGTTCAAAGAAATGATGCCTTACATTTACACTATGGTAATGGTAAGGGATAGCATGGCAATGGTGTGCTTATCCCCCAACATTTGCATTAAAATGAAATTACGATCCATGCAGTTGCTCAACTCATTTTCTTAAAGAGGCCACAGCTGATCCAATAATATCAATACTATGATAAATATCTCTGAAATGACACAGGGAGAACCTGGTTAGTAGGCGAGAGAAGCATCACAATTTCCAATAGCTCACAGTTACTTTTACATCAACCAAATTAGGAGAAATAGCAGTTATGAGTGAAAATGAAGAGATATAATTAGAAAGGCTTTCATCCCTGTGCTTTCTCATGCCCTGCAATTGGCCATACCTGGGTGCTACTGTTTGTAGGAATGCATGTAACATTGTTTCCAATGACATTTTGTCAACAGAGTTAGCCTTTGAGATTTCTACTTCTACAAACTGAAGCCCTGATTGGCACCTGAACTTTAGAAGGTTTATTTAATGCTACAGCACCTCAGCATTTTCAGGTTGCCCTTCAGTTCAGAACTGTTGTGTATATTTTCTCCAGTGATCCATTGCTCACCTCTGCTTAGCCTCCGAATTCCCTTGCTCTTGAGATTAGCTTCTCCCAGCATGTTTCCATAAACCTGGGCACATGTGCTATGCCTAGAAGTCTGGACGTAGGTTGGCTGCGGCTGTGCCTACCCTCTGGCTTTCCTGGCAATGACGTCTTTACTCCATACCTGCTCCTGGCTGTTTCACTCACTTCCACCTTTACACACTTAGATCTATTTTGTCACCACCTAGAAGCTTCTAGTTCCAGTAACAAATGTTCAAAGATGCCCTCTCCCTCTGCCCATTCCTCTTTCTGTCATTCATACCCCCTTCCTCCATTGTCATCTGGAGTTTCTGGGTTCTATGATGACACTTGCAAAATGCCTCTGCTATCCCGATATATAAATAACACTAATTTGTCATTCGAATCAATGCTGCCTTGTCAGTGTTCTGATAATTAACCCACAGACTGGCATCCCACGTGTGTGTCTCTGGAATGAGAACACACTGACCCAAGTATGGTCATGATGCTTCCAGTGAGTCAAGGAGCAGAAACATGATGCAGGAAAAATTGGGATTAGAAGAGCAAGCAGAATAAGAAAAGGAAAACAAAACACAACTTTGTTTCATTCTTTGTGTTCCTGATTGTGGCTCAGGTCGCCGACTTGCCACCTGCGTTGTTTATGTGATCACAGAAGAGATGAAGGCTCCTGGTTGCCTTGGGGGATGACACATGAAGAAAAAATCTTGAAAGCTAGTGAGCAGATTGCTGTTTACAGACAGTGATGTTTAGGCTAAGAGATAGGGTTTAACTGATGTGCGCCAATTCCAGGCCTGGCCCATAAAATATTTTTCAAAATCCTCAACCTCATTTTCTCATCTCTGCATGGCAGAAAGAGAAGAAATTCAAAATGGTGGAGCCCCATGGAGAAAAGAGCTCAGATCCCCGAGTCATCACTGAAAATCATAGTCTTTGGTGGAGGTGAAGACAGATTCATTGCAAATGAACCTGGATTAGAAGTGCCTAACTTTGATTGTTCTGGGCTCATACTCTGGGTCAGAAAAAAAGACAAGTAATAGAATGCTTGGTAGAGGCCATGTGCTACCAAACACTGGGGACATCTGGAGGAGAGAGAATGTGAAGGAGTAAGGAGGAGGACTGTGACCTATGTTTTGTACTTCCCATAAAGGTGATAAATCCTGGTGAATCAGCACGGTGTTGAGGAAAGAGAAAAACTGAAGGGAAATCTGAAGTCCTTCAAGCTTCAGAGCTGGAGTGATGATGGCTGCATACCTGAAGGCATTGGGATAGATGGGCATGGAGGAAGCATTGGCTTTTGCCTACTGCATTTTTGACTGGTGAAAATGAATGGAAAAAAGTCCTCTGCATATGTGTTCCAGGAGACATAGCAGTGGAGGGTTTAGAGAATAGAAACCAGGCTTGCCCAAGCACAGAAATATACTGGAGCCTGAGTGACACTGGAGATACAAAAGGACTTTGGATTCTCATGTTTGAGTTAATTTGGCAGAAGAAGAGGCATGTGGTCAATGTATTTTAGAGAGTAGAGTTAGAGGATTGAAATCCACCTTCTGGAGGGAGGATTAAAGTGCAGTAAGGCCCTACCACCTGAGGCCTATCCATAATATCCAAGGCCACGGGGATGACAATAGGCTGGCTCTACGTCTCCATGAGCAGGGTTCTCCAGAACAGGCTCAGGCCACTGAAGGTGGCTTCACCAGTTATTTTGCTGTAACTATGGAGAGAATGAACACAAGCAGGGGAGCTGAGACAAGGCAGGCAAGCAACCTCTAAAAATCTACAGTTGGTGTGCTACTGATGAAGGTAAAGGCACAGAATTATACCTCCAGGTTTCTATTACTTGTAGCAGAGCCTCAGACCCAGGTTGAGAGACCACCAGCCTTAAGAAAAAAAATGGGGATTTCTGATTTCTGGATAATGATCCAACTCTACAAATTGAAGAAGCGACATACCCACTTTGTTAAAGTTGAAGGAAGGGTAACATTTTCTTGGAAAATTGCCAGCATGCTAAGAACTTGCTTAAATCTATAAAGGAAGCTAAGGATGGCTTGGGGTGCCTGAAAAATGAGAGGTAAGGGGAAATCATAAAAGAAAGAAATAAAACACATGAATATTATGGGTTAGCATGATAAGCTGATGGTGGTCCATTCCCCCTCCTCAGATGGGTGCACAGAGAGAAGGAAAGATGAAAACTCAAGTCAGAGAAGTAGGTAACTATACTAGTTTAACCATAACTGCTACTGCTGTTTTGGAGCCAAGGACTCTATATTCCCATTCCTTGGTCACTGAAGTCCTGAGTTGTCTCCCAGGACAAATAAACTAGAACCAGATGAACAAATGTGAGGTGATAAGAAAATAAAGGGTGAAACAAACAAGAATTGAGAACTCCTCAGCTGTGCTTACATATACAGCCACTAGGGTGGAGGACAAGAAAGTCACATCCACAGTCTGATAGTGTTAGCTGTGTAGTAGACACTGTCACTGAGCAACCAGCCCTGAACAAGTGTACAATTGGACCCAATACATACTTTGATTGTATATTTTTTTTCACCTGTCCCTCTGTGTAAAAACATACAGAGTAGAGCCTTGGCAAGACTGCAAAGTATTTATACAATGGAGGATGGAACCTGGAGAAAAAGAAAGAAACATAATACATCTAATGCTATTTTCCCCATTCAGGGGATTAAAAACTAACTTTTATTTCTTTTCCCATCTATGTGGAGGGGGAGAAAGCTCTGCCTAAAGCTTTTCTAGAATATGTTACAACACATCAATCTCTCTTACCCCCACATTTGAAAAATCACTGCTGTAGATGTGTGAAATGGGTTTGTAGAAGAGTAATAATTTCATTTAGGATTTGAGAAAAAAGGATTTGATGCCATGGGAGGTACTCTGATGAGTAATTTAAGAGACTAACATTAGCAAGTAGGCTAACAGGGTCTTGAAACAGGGACACCAATACAAAGTTGTTTAATTGGGGTCAGTGTACAGGGAACAGACCTCAAGAGGGTTCCCATTAATGAAAGAGTATGATAGCTTGTCATGTTAGGAACCGCCTGTAATACAAGACTGTGCGAAAGGTTGGAGAAATTAAGTGGAAAAGACCATGATTCTTACTGATCAGGACAGCTTTGGTCAGAAGGCTTACAATTGGAACTAACAACAAATTTGTGTTTCATGTGATAAAGCATGTGAATATTTGAGTAATTAAATGAAACACTCATAATTTGCTTATTTACATACTGAGTCATCTATTCACTGTCATCATTGGCCTCATCATCATCATCATCATCATCACAATCATGCCTTCTATGTATTCAGTGTCTACCAGTTTTGAAAGTATACTGAGTATGCTGGGAATTTTTTTATCTGTAACTTCATTAATCTTAACAATAACTCTGGTAGACATAACTATTACTAATATTCAGAAATATCTTGTGTTTTTTTCCTGGCACATGGAAGACTGCAATTCCTAGACTCCCTGTGGTTGGATGTAGCCATTTATTTTGTTCTAGCCATTGGATATGGAAGAGGATTGATGTGCACCACCTTCAGGCTAAATCACTCAATTAATTGCCAATGCAAGACCCTCCACTCCCAGCTGTCCAACCCGTGGCCTGTGGGCCACATGTGGCCCAGGTAGCTTTGAATGCAGCCCAACACAAAATTGTAAACCTTCTTAAATCATTATGAGGGTTTTTTTTTTTTTTTTGCGATTTTTTTTTTTTTTTTAGCTCATCAGCTATCGTTCATGTTAGTGTATTTTATGTGTGGCCCAAGACAATTCTTCTTCTTCCAATGTGGCCCATGGAAGTCAGAAGATTGGACACACCAGTTCTACTCCATCTTCTCCTGGACATCTGAAAGGAAGCTTTGTGTTGAGATAGTAGAGTCAAAATTATTAGGTATCTTGGATCCCTGAGAGGCCTTCTGGTCCCACAGAAGACTTTGCATGAATAAGAAATAAAATGTTATTGTGTAAAGCCACTGAGTGAAGGTTTGTTATTGTAGCATAACCTAACCTCTCCTCACTCTGCAAAGAATATCTGCTTATTAGTTGCATTTTACTGAGAAAACTGAGGCTTGGAACAGGAACATACCTTAAGCTGGTATTGCACATTCAGTTCAGCTGGAGTATAAGCCTGTCTGTTTCTGTCTCTACAACTGGATGATAGTAAAGTAGTTTGATCAATGTAACCAGCTAACTGGGTTATACTAGACTGACAGTACTATAGAGGATTGGTAGCATAGAAAGGTAAATTGGAAAGACTTTGGGGGTATAAATGGGACATTTTTTGAAGAAGAAATACTTGAGATTTTTTTATGGTGACCTACAAAGTTACCAGCACAGAGGACTTGGGGACCTTCTTTTTGGAAGTGACTTAGCCTTGTCTAGACATTTACCTGTATCTGTGTCCATATTTTAGATAATTTTTCTTTTGCATGAGTTATTTAGAAGTTTAAAAAGATCTCTGCTGCTAAGTAAGAAATGTAGAATAAAATAAACAACAACAGAAGAGCCCTTGCTTTGGCCTGATAGAAACACTGACTGGTTCATTCATGCTATACTTGGAAAACATTAGGAAAAACTAAGCCATTATTACCTGTGGCAAAACACTTTGCTGTGGATGGACGCACTGCTAATGACCTCGCAGCAGGAAGTATGGCTCTGAAAGCACTTCTCTGTTTCCAATGCAGGGTGACTGCGGTGTTTTTCTATATCCTGATTAGTGCTTTAGAATCTCTGTGCGGTGCTTTCTGAGAACAGAGAGGGTCTCTATTTTGTTAAATATTGCAAGGATGGATGATTGACAATCGTGGATCAAATAAGCACTCAGTAATCCATCAGAGGAAAGACTATGTGAGAAAAAATAGATGACAAACTACCTTCAAATATATAGTTTGCATACTTTCACGTTTATTTTGTCAAGATGGTTGCCTTATTGTGGCCTACCGTGTTTTTCCATTTCCTCCCTTCAGAATGACTAGCAGAACTTGCAACTCTTCCTCCTTCAAGACCAGCTGTCAGTGTGAGATAGGGATTAAGGCAGGGCATTTTCAGGATGAGACTGTAAATCTCCTGGCGGAGAGGACTTGACCTTACTCACCTCTGTACGCCCAGATTCCAGCCTAATATATGGCACACAGTAGGTTCTCAGCCAACACCGGGGGAGAGCCTAAGGACAGCAGAAACTTCTGAGTACAGCTCAAATGGAAAATAAGCTCCCTGATACCCTGTCATTTTTGGTGCTTCAAATGTGAATTCTTGTTTATAGAATAGTAAGGAAAATACGTAATCATAATATTTTAAAACAGAATATGAAAAGACTAAGTCAGCTGGTAGATTCCAAAGTAGAATACAAGTATCTTAACCTCTAGCCCTGTTACCGTATGATGCTGCCTGGAGGAAGCAAACCTTAGGGTGGGAGTAGAACCAGGTGGTAGATGGCTGGGTCCCTGCTCTCTCCGGATGGCTTTCTGGTCTCTAAATCTGCCTGAGTCAAGTCGTCCAAGCTCCCCCAGGAAAGTGTTAGGGAAGCAATGTGTTTCCACGCCAGGTTTTCTAAGGATTATGAGAAGCTGGCTTTAATACTTTTTAATAGTAAAATTTAATTAAACTAAATGCACCTCTGGGAAGAATAATGTATGCAAACTTATCACAAAATCAAGGACCATGGTGAGCAAAAGTCAGAGCTTATTGTGGATGAATTCCAAAATATTTGGCTTAAGCAACAAAACCAATTTATTCTGTATTTCCCCTTAATATGTTGTGTGGATCTTTTAACAGTTGGTTGTTTAATAATAGTAATCTTCAAGCTTATTTCTCCGATCAGCATGCATGTGACAGTCCTTCATTCTCAGTAAACACTGTGTGATACAATCAGCCTGCCGCAGATGCTCCTTATTCTATTACTGCGGCATAATCATTTGGGGAAATCTGTGAAACTAATGCAAAATCTCACAATGCTATCCAGAAATATGGATTGAAATTGGAAGACTGGAAAAATAGCTTGTCATAGCCCATTAGCGACTACACACTGCGATTTAAGAAACTATTTTTCAAACGTTTCCATTTTGCACATTGTTTAAAAAAAAAATCCTTGTTTGTTCCTGAAGAACAATGGGAACATCTATCACAGGATGTTAAGGCATATTTACCAGGAAAATATTCATATTTCCATTGGAATAAAATATGTGGACTTACGATTAGCATATGCATTTTTTCTCAAAGATAAATGCTATTTCTGGTGTTTATTTTTATTGAGAACAGAGGACAATAATATAATACAATTTAGTGGTATGATTTTGTTGATTTTGGGGAGCAAGATTCTATACTTATGGATTGGGCAGCATTTTATCAGACTGGCTATTAATTCTTTTATTTCCCCTCTTTCTTCATTGTTTTATAAATATTTATTACAAATCTTGCCTATCTTCAACCTGCTCTAACCTGGGTGTCTTTCGCTAATCACTGATCTCTCTTTCCAGAAAGAATCTTTTCTATTTCACTTCATAATCAATGACTTTTGGTTTTTCATCTGGGCACATTATTCCCCCTACTGAGATGCCAGCAATTTTACTGGGTTTTTCTCAATTCCTTGTTAAGAAAACAATAGTTCTCCCCACCCCCCATACTCCAGGGAGGAAAAGAAGTAATAGTTACTGTGAACGTATTACTATATGCTGAGCCTTCTACTGAGAGCTATCATGACAATTTCTTATATTTTATAGGTTGGAAACTGACAGTAAGAGGTGTTAGACAACTTTTCTAAGGCTATACATTGAGTATATTGCAGAGTTTGCATTCAAAGAAAGCCATGTTATTCTGACACTCAAACTCCTGGTCTTTCCACTCTTGCACAGTATTCTAGAATTAACTACTCTCTACTCTGGTAGGTACTATAAGAGCAGAGGCAGAGACAGCACAAGCATGGGCTATAGTCAGAGGGACCAGGGAACCACACCTCACTCTGCCACTTACCGCCTTACCAATTTACTTAGTTTTCCAGTGAAAATGATACTTAGCTTTCCAATTTCAAATGAAAACCTAGCCTATAATATAGCACAATGCTTACGTCTGAGTAAAAAGCAGAAAAAGAGATTATTATCATTATTACCCCAAGAAGAGCAGTTGCATATTTATCCTGGAAAAGAGCTATAAATTATTTAATTATTTTCCTTGATTTGACTGTTTCTTTCAAGTTCAAAATTTCTGCCCTCCAAGTTCCTGCCCCCTGCACCCTTCCCCAGGTGGTTTGCACATAATGGAAGGTAAGCACTTTCAGGACTTAGAAGAGCCACAGGCTTAGATCTCTAAGTTAGTTATGCTGCCCATGAGAGTGAGGAGACATGCTTTCTGCTGTCTTCCCAGTTCCAGGGAAAGGTGTAAGTGCTGTATTTGTGCTATATTACCCGAAAGCCCTTGTTTCACCTGTAGGGAAAAGATGGCCAGTAATACTCAACTTTAGCAGTAGACCCAAATGTGGAGGGCAGATGTATAGAGAAGAGATCAACAACCTTGATCTTTGCTGCTGGGAGCCCACCCAGTCATGGATACGAAGAGGCCGCTCTTTTCCATAATGTTTCTTTGGAGGCTGACTCTGTAGACTTTCTAAAGCACACTGAAACTTGTCATTCTCTCAAATATCCATTTCTATTGGTCTGTTCATAAATAATTATAAAATCTTAAGCAGAGATTCATGAAATTTATGGGAAGCACATAAAAATGAAAGAAAATATAACTTTCAGGGTTCTAAAGTGCAAACTTGCCAAAGAGGTTCTCCCTGCCTGTATATTTAGGGATGTCTTCTGAATTCTACTTTGGAGGAGGAGACAGTTGCCTCAATTTCTTATTCCAAGTCCTTAACCAGAGGATTGCTGAATGGGACTAAGTGGACATTCTGGGTGTGCTATGAGTCAGGAGGATTCTGGTTTGATTGATGACATTTATACTCTACGTCAATACTGGAACTTTCTGATATCTCCTGTGGTACTTATTCATAAAAATATTCATGTATTTTATGGGTTTTTGTTTATTTGTTTGTTTGTTGTTGTTGTTGTTGAGATGGAAACTCCCTCTATCACCCAGGCCAGAGTGCAAGTCCGCAATCTCGGTTCACTTCAACCTCCGCCTCCCGGGTTCAGGTGATTCTCCTTCTTGCCTTAGCCACCGGAGTAGCTGGGATTACAGGCGCATGCCACCACACCCAGCTAATTTTTGTATTTTTAGTAGAGATGGAGTTTTGTCATGTTGGCCAGGCTGGTCTCGAACTCCTGACCTCAGATGATCCGTGTGCCTCGGCCTCCCAAAGTGCTGGGATTACAGGTATAAGCCATTCCTCCTGGCCTATTTTATGTTTTTTTTTGAAAATGAGCTTGTGCGTAAAGATAGTGAGTGTTGTGATGATCATAAAAGAAAATATACATAAAGAGGTAAAAAGCCTGAAAACTTTGTGAGAGCTTCTACATGCCCTGCTCCCTCCTCCCACCCTCCTCCATGCAGGGCTGTGGTGTTGCACCCATTTGTCGTCAGCTATCTGGAGTGCTTTAGTACCACCATTGGTTTTGAAAGAACACACCAGGGAAAGGGAAAGCCCTGTGCTGAAATTTAGGGGAGGCTCTGAAGACTGCACTCATCTCTACTTTATCTTCAACCCAAATTGTCTGCCTTGTTCACATTTCATTAACACTAATTTCTAGAGGGCCTGTCTAGTGAGTTAGATATTGTGTTCCCAAATAGCCACTGTACATATGCAGGCATCCTTAGAAGGATGACACAATAATCTACCATGAGCCGTCCATGAGGGCGTGAACACAGAGTTTATGGCATCAGGCAACCCACTGAGAACACAGGTGAGGTGCATGAGGCAAGGAAGCCTCACTGAGGAACAAAATTAGGTTTTGCAGCCTGAGGACTTTGCAAAGAAGAAGGAAAATGAGGTAGGAATGATTTGCAGGTGCATTTGTGTGTGGGGAGGCTGCCTATGGGGGTAAGCTAGGAGGTGGAACATGAGGGTATCAGAGGGGACAGTGGAATGAGAACCCAAAGACATATTTTATGTACTGAGATATTACAGAACGTTTTGAAGTGTGGGGGAGCCCAGGTTCTCTCGTTAAAACTCCTTTATGACGAGTCTGCTCAAGGAGGCCTCAATGTTCCTCTCAGCTTTTCTAAACTTTAGGCCGTTCTTCACGCCTCTGGAATCCTCGCCTTCCTTTTTTAAAAATAAGTGTTTACTTTTAAAAAATTGCAATTTTAAATTCTTCCTCCACGTCTTTGAGTTGCAAATCTTATTGAAAGCTTCTTGCTGGCGGGGCGCGGCGGCTCACGCCTGTAATCCCAGCACTTTGGGAGGCCGAGGCGGGTGGATCACGAGGTCAGGAGATCGAGACCATCCTGGCTAACACGGTGAAACCCCGTCTCTACTAAAAATACAAAAAATTACCCGGGCGTGGTGGCGGGCGCCTGCAGTCCCAGCTACTCGGGAGGCTGAGGCAGGAGAATGGCGTGAACCTGGGAGGCGGAGCTTGCAGTGAGCGGAGACCTGGCCACTGCACTCCAGCCTGGGAGACAGAGCCAGACTCTGTCTTAAAAAAAAATAAAAATCCTCTTGTCAGTTTTGCAACGCAGGACTGTCTTTCTCGGGGATCTGGGAGTCATCTCTTTGAAAAGAAATCATCAAAAAAGAGAGCATTCCTATCTCCCAGTTTCTGTGGGAGGATAGGAGCCTAACATTTTCCAAGTTGTAAAACTGCCTGCTGTCCTGAAGATAGGAGAAAATTTACTTTTCCACGGGGTAAGGCCAATAAGCAAACAGATGCCCTAAAATCCCTCCTCCCCACCCCCAATCTTAGCTCTTAAAAGCTCTCCAGCCATTTTTTCCCAGTGGAGTTCGAGACTGAGTTCTGGTGTCTTTTCCGTTATTGCAACAGCCTTAAAGTCTTCCTTGCCTGTGTGATTCTGTGTGCTGCAACTTTTTTAAGCCCTAAAGGAATTTGCTTTTCGATAAGAATTCATTAACAAAAAGTGGCTCTCAGGATGAACCAGTTTACAACCTACAGAATTAATATTATAATGAGATAAGTAACTTTTATAGAAATATTGACCAGAGAATGTCCTTTCGAATATTTTTCCTGCTAGCATGACAAAAAGTTTTAATTTGCAAAATTATGTTATGTTGGCTCGTGTTTTAAGAACATATCAATTGCAAAAACTGTACTCCTATATAAACATCTTAAGAATATTTATTTCATAAGATTGACATTAACTGTTGAGTTCCTCTGTTTCTACAAACATGGTGTTGGTTCACATGCAGTTTTATTTGATGCTACACAACATATATGTCAATCGTCACTTTCTTTTCATGTTTCTTTCCTTTCCTTTTTTTCCAGCTCTGTTTTGGTATAATTGACAAACATTGTATATATCTACACTGTACTATGTGATGATGCTATGACACTTGCAGACATTGTGAGAGGATTGCCATGATCGAACTAATGAACATTGCCTTCACTTCACAGAGTTATCACTTTTTTGCAAAATTTTACAAAATTATTGCAATCTTTGCTTTGACAGTCCAGTGAAAATTCTGGCCCTTGTTTCTTACATACTTTCATGGACAGCAAAAAATGCTAAACTTACCAGCTGCCTTAGGTTTACCACCGGCCTTCCATGGAAATGAATCCTGGGGTGGAAATGGGCCCCGTCTGCCGAGCGTGCTAAAACACACAAGCCTCACTCCTTCATTAAAACAAAGCCAAACAAAATTCACACAACTGCATTTTTAACCTGTGTTTGCATAACAATGAGTTTCATTCTTCACTCTGCCTAATTTATTCCCCATAGTGATTTGCCTCAGGCCCCTAGTCCTTGCTCACGCTAATAAATCCAGTGGCTAAAGACAAACCTTAGTGCTTTTTTAGAATTATTAACAAAATGCTAACTGTGGTTCTTCTGTAGAGGCTCTGTTTTATAGGGAAATGAGACAACTAGACAAAGCCCTGAACACTTTCCCTATGGAACTTTGTGACTTAGTTAAATTACCATCCCCAAAGCCTTCCAGGTTAGCAATAATTAGACAGCAAGTAAGTGACCCCACCATGATAGGTTCTTTGCATAATAATCTAATGCCCGAAACACTCATAGGAGTAATGTATTGTTATCTCTGCTTTGCAGATAAGGAAGGGTGGAGAGGTTACCCCTCATACTCCAGTTGGCAGATGTCTATTTCAAAGTTCATTTCGGGTGGCTTCAAAATCTGTGAATTTTCTATGCCTTGTGCTATTTTCTTCCCTGTAAAATTGACAGAACAATAGTTGATGTGTAAGTTACATTCCAAGCTTGGAATTCTCAGAGGTGTAGTCCTGAAAGAGAGTGTCTTGGACCCAGAGAAGTGTGCAGAATCCAAACCTTTCAAGGAAGGCAGTAGAAACAGTTGTCTCTTTTGAGACACTTAAAACCCTTTACCCCACTGGTTCACTCGAGTGCATGTAACAGTAACTTGGTCCAACTAGAGAACAGTTCTCTGCCTCTCCAGTGAGCAGATCCAGTCTTTTCCTCCATGTTTCCACACATTTGTTTTCTAAACCCAGAGAAGTGACACTTACTGTCAATCTGTTCTTGAGATGCTTTTAGGGTATGGCAAAGGAAACGATCCACGATGTCAGGTGTATTCCTGGCTCTGCCTGCTTTTCTTCTCTTTGACCTTCCATAAACAAGCAACTTCGTTTCTCTAAGCCTTCATTTAACTTCTTAAAGAGTGGTGATAACACCCATCTTATGGAGATTTTCTAATAATAAGATAGAGTAGAATCTCAGAGATCCTTGAGTTCTCCAGGCTGAATGCATTATATAAAAGTAATTACTTGGTGTGAACATCTAGGAGGCATTTCATTCTAGTCAGGGAGTGTCCCTGGTATTTGTTTTGGGCAAATAAAGCAAGCTTAAAGGAAACTCGGCCATCAGTTTGTTTAATGCTCTTATTTTACAGATGAAGAACATGCACAATTATGTAATATTATGAAACTGAGGTCAGTTAGGCTAAGAGTCTTTCTCAAAATCCTCAATAATAAATGCTGTGTAATGTAGCTATACACACAGTCTACAAAGGCAAACAGTATTTAACTTGCTTGAGGTAGTACCTGCTCTTTTGTTTTATAATAAGGTTGTGCCTATTTTCCCAAATAAGTGCTATGAAAAGATTAATTTTAATTATTTTTAATGTCTCTATCTTAAAAATATATACATTATATAGATATAAAATCATTATAACTTTTTTGTATGAGTGCCGATAAAATCAACCAAGATTTTAAGAGGACATGACTCCAAACACTTGGATTACCCCTGGCACTGTGTTTGTGTTTTGTGGGATAAAGCTTTACACGTTGATACATTCTGCGTGGAATGCTGGCTCCATCTGCTTTCAACGTTCCACTTATACTCAAATGTACATAAATTATATACATATATAAATTAAAAATTATGCTAATAAGTTTTAATTGCCCATTTTATACTTATTATCTATGCATCATTGGCTGTCCTGCACCAGTTTAGGTCTTATTTTCCTAAGTATAAAATCAACTTACTTGATCAAGACCCTGGTGTGTGTATATGTGTGTGTGTGTGTGTGTGTGTGTGTGTGTGTACATATGTCATCTTTTGTCCATAGGATTACACTTCATACAAAGTAGGATCTTAATTAATATGTTTTGTTTGATGATTGATTTGTTTTTCTTTAAATATACTTACTCATTGACTTGTACAGCATTATTCAATGAATATCACTTTTGGGCAAGTATACAAAAAAAAATCATATATCCTGATTTTCAAGACTGCACAGTTTAGCTGAAGAGCTACGAATCACTTACAAACAGGTAAATGACAAAAGACAATACATGTGACTCCAATAGAATTCAGGGAAAGATGTAGCTTCCTGTGGGTACAGAATTCTTAGGGGAGATTGGATTTTCAGTGAGCACTGATTGGAACTGAGAGGAAGAACAGAAGGAAGGAGGTCATTCCAAGCTGATGGACTGACTGAGTTAAAGGCTGAAGCTGGCTGATTCTGGTGGAGAATCATTTAGAAGTGATTAAATAGAAATTCTGAGAGCTTTGTGAAGTTTAGGTCGGAGACTAGCTTGATTTTTTCACTTAGCATATTTGTTAAATAATTTACAAATATTTAATTAATCATAGTTATATCTAATTAATTGCATATTGAGTTTCACTAGGTTTAATGTTATAGGGACTAAAACAATGAGATGAAATAGACACTGGTGCTTTTACTAAAGAAGGTATCATAACTACTAGAACTTCGGTAGTTATGTAGACTTTTTGCCACAGTGACATAAAATTTGTCAACAATGCTTTTTCACATTTTGTTTTGATTGAAAATTACTATTATATGATTCCTTATAGTGAAGGAATGGGAGGAGAAGTACCTCTCCCGTGAGTTTTTCCAAAGACCTCTATGGTCTCCTCTTGCAGTGGTGAGATGGGTTTTCTTGAAATTCTTTGGCAGTTGGCAAGAAAGCGAAAATCTGGATTGTTCTACCTCGAAGACTGATCTGCTCAGATCTTCTTTTCTCTGTGGCATCTTTCTCTTATTAGAGTCTTGGGACACAATTTTGCTTTTGCTTTTGGGTATTCTCATGCAGTCTGTTAGATAGATATTAAAGTTGACAGTGATGCTTCTTGTCCATGTGTACAAAGTAACTAAAAGTTTGGAGAGAACGAACAGCCAACTCCACAAAAAAGCAAAAAAAGCTTAGGGTCTAAAGTATTTTGATGTCCTCCCCTCACCATCAATTTTTGAGACGCACTTATAATTAATTATTTTTCTTTAAAAATAGATTTATGGCCACCAGAGGCAGCATCTTCCAACAAAGAGATCAAAGTAAATAATAAAAGCTTACCTGTTAAATCTCCCAGCCTGATGCGGAGCATAATTAGCAGAGAAACCAAACCAATTGCTGTGGGATGTTTTGCAGAACAGATGCTCTTCTTCCATCCTCTCTCTAAGATGGCTTTTTGTTGTTGTTGTTAGTTTAAAGAGATTCTAAGTCCCAATAATAGTTAAGTTTAAAGAAATACTCTGAGTGACACGCCAAATATTTCAATTAACTGGTAAAGCTGGTTCAGATTAATGATCTACTTATCCCTGTGTGGTATGCACACTAGGGTATTTTTTTTTTAAGTCTATAGTGTTTAGAGAGAAATTCCTGCTTAACATATTAGTTTCTGAAATTGTTGAGTATAATACTTGTTCTGGCACTGACTTTCTTTTTGCATTTGTGAGATGTCTGGAGAAAATTTCAGATGCTCAAGGAGAGCCAGTTTATTGGTCTGTTTTGTTATGTTCAATGTAGGAAACTTGTAGCCTCTTTAATCCGCCATTAGCCAGAGTCTAGAGAGCAAGGCATGAATGATAGCAATTTAGTTATCACGTTCTATTTCCAGCAGAATTGTTTGTAGTTTAGCTCAAAATATCCATCTTCTTAATTTTAACT
This sequence comes from Macaca thibetana thibetana, assembly GCF_024542745.1. Classification (NCBI taxonomy): domain Eukaryota; kingdom Metazoa; phylum Chordata; class Mammalia; order Primates; family Cercopithecidae; genus Macaca; species Macaca thibetana. The sequence goes on along the minus strand of NC_065595.1, from coordinate 15,962,627 downwards.
GGTTTTGCCAGTTGCCAGTTAAACCAGATTGCAAGTGAAAATGAATATCATCAACACACTTAAATATTTCTGTGCACGGTACAAAGCAGACTGTAGATGATTATAGAGTACTGGGAAATGTGTTTCCACAGAAACTTTCTTCTAAATTGCTAGGAGTGTGTTAGACTTTAAGATTACTCATAGACATGTGCTCAAAAATTTGGTAAACTTTAAAAATTTTTCATTTTACTTTAAAAGTATATTATAAAGAAAGCAATATTCTCTAAGGCAATGAATCATCTATTCCCCTCCAGTTTAAAAATGGTACACGGAACATTTATGTTATACACAGAAATTACTTTGAATAGCTGTGTGTGATTATTTTAAACAAAGCAAATCACTAAACATTTGGCATGACATTGCTGATCACCTCTTCTTTTTAAAATTTGTATAAATTTATGGGATATGTGTGTAATTTCGTTACATCCATAGATTGTGTAGTAGTGAAGTCAGGGCTTTTAGAGTATCCATCACCCAAATAACGTACATTGTACCCCAAAACCTCTCATCATCCACCCCTCTCGGCCCCCTTACCTTTTTGAGTCTTCGTTGTCTATCATTTGACAGTCTACACCTTTGTGTATTCATTATTTAGCTCCCACTTACAAGTAAGAACATATGGTATTTGTCTTTCCGTGTCTGACTTGCTTCACTTAAGATAATGGCCTCTACACATATACACCATGGAATACTATGCAGCCATAAAAAAGGATGAGTTTGTGTCCTTTGTAGGGACATGGATGCAGCTGGAACCATCATTCTTAGCAAACTATCACAAAAACAGAAAACCAAACACCGCATGTTCTCACTCATAGGTGGGAACTGAACAATGAGATCACTTGGACTCAGGAAGGGGAACACCACACACCGGGGCCTATCATGGGGAGGGGGGAGGGGGGAGGGATTGCATTGGGAGTTATACCTGATGTAAATGACGAGTTGATGGGTGCAGCACACCAACATGGCACAAGTATACATATGTAACAAACCTGCACGTTATGCACATGTACCCTACAACTTAAAGTATAATAAAAAAAAAAAAAAAAAAAAGATAATGGCCTCTAATTCCATCCATTGTGCTGCAAAAATCATGATTTCATTCTTTTTATGGCTCAATAGTATCCCATTAGGTATATATGCCACATTTTCTTTATCCAGTCATTTGTTGATAAACACTAAGGTTGATTCTATATCTTTGCTATTGTGAATTGTGCTGCAATAAATATACTGGCACAGGTATCTTTTTGATACAATGATTTCTTTTCCCGTGCGTAGACACCCAATAATGGGATTGCTGGATAGAATGGTACTTCTGTTTTTAGTTTTCGAGAAATCACCACGCTATTTTCCATAGAGGTTGTACTGATTTACATTCCCAGGAACAGTATATAAGAGTTCCCTTTTCTCCACAAACTTACCAATATTTGTTATGCTTTATCTTTTCAATAATAGCCATTCTGACTGGTGTTAAGACGATACTGTAGTTTTACTTTGAACTTCTCTAATAATTAGTGATGTTGAGCATTTTTCATGTCTTTTGGCCATTTTTATGTCTTCTTTTGAGAAATGTCTATTAATGTCTTTTGCTCACTTTTTAATGGGATTATTTCTTTGTTTGATTTTTTGTTGAGTTGTTTGAGCTTCTTGTAATTTCTAGATATGAATCCTCTGTCAGATGAATAGTTTGCAAATATTTTCTCCCATTCTGTAGATTGTCTGTTCACTCTACTGATTATTTCTTTTGCTGTGCAGAAGCTTTTTAGTTTAAGTCTCATTTGTCTATTTTTGTTTTTGTTGTTGGTGCTTTGGGGGTCTTAGTTATGAACTCTTTGCCTAGACCAATGTCCAGAAGAGTTTTTCCTAGGTTTTCTTCTAGTATTTTCTAGGTCTTATGTTTACATCTTTGATTCATCTTAAGTTGATATTCATATACAGTGAAAGATAGGGGTTCAGTTTCACTTTTCTGCATATGATAATCCAATTTTCCCAGAATTATTTATGGAAAAGGTTGTTCTTTCTCTAGTGTATGGTCTTGTCTATTTTGTCAAATATCAGTTGGCTGTAAAAAATGTGGCTTTATTTCTGGGTTGTCTATTTTGTTTCACTAATCTATGTGTCTATTTTTATACCAGTACCATACTGTTTTGGTTACTATTGACTTGTAGTATAAGATGAAATCAGGTCATGTGATGTCTTCAGCTTTGATCTTTTTGCTTAGTATTGATTTGGCAATTTGGGCTCTTTTCTGGTTTTTAGGAATATTATGATTTTTTTTCTAATTCTGTGAAAAATTATGTTGGTATTCTGATAGAGATTACATTAACTCTGTAGATTGCCTTGAGCAGGATTGTCATTTTAATGATAGCAATATTAATTCTTCCAATCCATGAGCATGAGATGTTTTCCCATTTGTTTGTATTATCTCTGATTTCTTGCATCGGTATTTTCTATTTTTCCTTGTAGAAATATTTTACCTTCTTGGTTAAATATATGCCTAGATATTTCATTATTTTTTGTAGCTATTGTAAATGGGATTGTCTTCCTGACTTGTTTCACAGCTAGATTGTAATTGCTATGTAGAATCAATACTGATTTTTGTACACTGATTTTGCATCCTGCGAATTCATTTATCAAATCTAGAGATTTTTGGTGGAGACTTTAGTTTTTCTAGATGTAAGATTATATCTTCAGTGAATAGGAATAACTTGACTTCCTCTTTTCCAATTTGGATGCCTTTCTTTTCCTCGCCTGGTTTCTCTGGCAAGGATTTTTAGTACTATGTTGAATAGAAGTTGTGAAAGCGATTACCTCTTCTTGGTCTTCCTAAGGAACTGCCCTAGTTTATCTCTTCTCTTTTCATCTGGGTTATAGCTGTAGCCAAATATGCCACTCTACTTCCACTAACTCCTTCATAATGAACTTGGAATTATCTTCTGATAATGCACTTCTTTTTTAGGAATATTCAAGACTCAAATTTCAGAATCAAATCAGACTACTTAATCCAAAAATGGCCTTCCTATACCACCAGACCCTCTGAAAATGCCCAGTCTTTTTTTTAAAAAATCACACTGTAGCCCTTTCTCTGCTAATAAATTCACAAAGCAGCAGTACCTCAATACATACTCTATATGCTTTTCTTCTCACTCACCCCAACCTCGTCATTTGGCTCATCCTATTTTATTTTTTTTAAGAATGCTCTTTCCTTTCCATTTCTATATGCTAATACATTATCATTCAGGATCCATGTGCTATGATTTGGATGTTTGTCCTCTTCAAACCTCATGTTCCCATTTGATCCCCAAGGTGGCAATGTTGGAAGGTGGGGCCTGGTGGGAGGTATTTGGGTCATGTGGGTGGATTCATTATGAATAGATTAATGCCCTCTGTCAAAGGTGAGGGAGTTCTTGCTGTATTTGTTACTTGAGAGCTGGTTGTTAAAAAGATTCTGACAGCACCATCCTCCACTTCCTCTGTGCCCATAGGAACCCACCCATCTCTCACCATGTAATCTCTTGGCACACACCGCTCCCTTCTGCTTTTGGAGGTGAGGCCCTTACCAGATGCAGGTACCCAGTCTTGAACTTTCCAGTCACCAGAATCATAAGTTAAATAAACTTGTTTTCCTTATAAACTACCCAGTCTCAGGCATTCTGTTATAGCAACTCTAAATGAACTAAGACACATTGTAAGAACTACCTCTTCCCAAAAGCCTTCTGAGATATTCCCCTTGCTCTTCACTTATACACGTACCTCAGATTAGCCTTCCAGATTGTACTTCTCCAGGAATGACAGTCACAATATTTAACCTCTGCATGGCATGGTCATCCACAGATCAGAACCTAGCTGGTTGAATGTAATGGCTGAATGGCCAGCCTGCAGTCCTGTATCTCTCTCAGCTGGTTTCCTCATGTCCTTCAGGAAGAGTTCACAGACATCTTCCTGACTAAAAGGTCACTACTCTGTGGTCCTATAGCACCTGTGTGTGCCTCTGTCAGGGCACTAATCACACTGTGTTATTGTCTCCATGCTCTGCCAGGTAGAACACCTGGCATATCTAGACACTCAGTAAAAGTGTGTTGCCAAACTGATTAAATTTTTAAAAAAATGAATTGAGGACAAACACAAGTCTTAATATATCCCAATCACTCTTCCTAGTAATTGCATTTATAAAATTCTCAGAAAAATATTTGTTGTATTAAATTTGAGCTCTTGATCTCTAATAAAGTCTTACTAATCATTTAATAATAATGATTATAATGATGATGATGATGATACTGTCAAACAATTACATAGCAGTCACTGTGTGTCAGGCACATAGTGCTTTATCGATACTTATTTAATCCTCACATTTACCTTTGTGAGGTGGTTCTCTAATTTTTCCTGATTTTTAGAAGAAAACTGAAGCATAGAGAGATTAAATAAACTGTCTAGAATCCTGCATCGCATCAGTGGAATGACCAGGCATCTAACCTAGGAAGTCTAAGTCCAAATTCAATACCTTTTTGCTCTGAATTAATTTCAATGAAAGCCCCACTTTTTGATCTGATGAACTTATGGAATATATTCATTGTTTTCTTTTCCTAACCATCCATCCTTTCCATTAATTACTAATACACTGACACCACTCACAGTGAGTTGTAGAATATTTTCAATCAAAAGCATGTAAATAACTATCTTACCAACAACATTCATCCTTGAAATCTTCTTGCTAAGACATGAAATTGTTGCCTCCACACTTAAACTATTTATTTCCTGCCTCTAGTTTTTCATTTGCCTTGTCCTGGTTTTCTAGCTAGGATAACTTGTAAAAGTCTCTTCCCCCTTCAGCCTGCCTTCAGCACTCAGGTTCTCAGTAACTCATTGATTCCCTGGGCATCTGCTACCACTCATACCCCAGTGCTCCCAGTATCTTTTCCCCTCATCTTAACTTCTCACTCACATTTCGGTTCCAAGTCTCTAAAATAGATGTTGGCTTTTCTTTCACAATTAAATAAAAAAAAATCCCTGAAGATTATTACTTTTATCTTAATTCATATTCTTAAATATTTATTCCTTAATTATACTAGTAGCGTTACATGGCTAATCTTTTGAACTAATTATCATTGAAATATGTTTAATGAGATACATTAAGCATATCTCAATGATAATATTTTACTTAAAAAGGAAAATATATACATACATGTATATCTTAAATCCATCCATATATGTCTTAAATCTATCTATCTCTCTATCTCTTAAATTGGTCCTCTTATCCTCCTTTCCTCATTCCTTTCACAGTGAGTCTGATACTTACTACCTTGTGCTAAGGTTTGAATGTGTTGTCCCAAAACCATGCATTGAAAACTTAATGCCCAGTACGACAGTGTTGGGAGCTGGGGCCTAATGGGAGGTGATTAGGCATGAATGGATTAATGCCATTATCAGGGGGAGTGTGTTTGTTATTGCAGTAATGGATACATTATAAAAGGGAGAGTTTGGTTCTTCTCTGTCTCACTCTCTTTTGTCCCTCTACTGTGAGATAACACAGAAAGAAAACCCTTCCTAGACACTATTTCCTTGATCTTGGGCTTCTCAGCCTCCAGAACCATGAGCAAATACATTTTGGTTCTTTATAATTTACCCAGGCTATGATATTTTGTTACCGCAGCACAAGCAGATTGAGCTACCTTGCAATTAGATGGTGATGATAGTTTCTCATATAGCCTCTCCTTCTTGAATCTTCCCTCTGTTCCAATTATCATTCATACAGTTGAAGTAATTATACTAAAACCTTCTTCATAAGGATCATTTCTAGATGATTGCATTATAAGTGATTTTAGTTCCTTTATTATTTTCTATATTTTCAAAATTTTCTGCAATGAATATACTTTCTTAAAACAATTACAGTAATTGTTTTTTTCACAAGAAAAAGGACAATAGCAGCTATTTTATAAGATACTGTAAGGGGCTACTTTTTTTTTCTATAAAATATAAATGGGCATTATTAGGCCCCTTCTTTGCCCCTCAGTTAGACATGCTGACAAACATAGACTCTCGCTCAGCCTCTATGAACAAGGAGCTGTTCACCGAGATATAGGATTGCTCAGAGCTGCCCTTAATAATTTATTCATTCATCTCCTTCCCTTCTTAGTATGGGAATTCTGAGACTGGCTCATTCATTCCACAAATGTTTATAAGATGCATCTTAATGATCAAATTAATGCTTGAGATTGAATGATTGAGTAGTGATCAAAGCATGTCCAGCTGTATTTTCATGTTGCTTACAGACTTTTCATCTTTACATCTCTCAGCCCCTAGTGTAGTGTTAAGCACTCAGGAGATCTCTCCAAATAACTACTCTTGATTTAGGATTTTTATCAGTCTACTGCATTAGATTGTCGAAAATTATAATATTCATAGAATTACTTAAACTTCATTGTCTCTAATCAGGTAAGGAAAATATTTCAGACATTAAGCACTTTTGATTTCAGGAAAAATTTTTTTCAACTTTTATTTTAGATTTGGAGGTATATGTGCAGGTTTGTTACATGGTCTAGAAATTTTTTTTAATCTTAATTACATATATCCCAGTTATAGATCAATGAAAGAGTAACCTTCCTCCCCACCCCCTGCCAAGTAACCAGTTTTAAAACCAAATAATATGTTAGGTGTCCAAAATAACATGAGAAATCAACGATAATTTATCCTTAATTTTTGCTCCTTCATCTCAATATTTAGGGTCCCTTGTCACTGCTATATTACAGGTATGATAATATACTTTGTATAGCTCTGCTTTCCTTAATACCTGCTTTCTCAGGTTTTGAACATATGCTTTGTGGCTTAGCCCTGTGGTAAACATTTTACATGTATCACTTGTTAATTTCTCACAATACTGACATGAGGTAATTTTATTATCCTTATCTTGCAGATCAAACCCTGAGGCTTTCAGAGACGTGAGGTACTGCACCAAGGTCACACTACTGGTAAGTGAAATTGACACTGAAGGCTAAAATCTCAATGGGCAAGTCCTTGCCAATGCCCATGTCTCAGTCCAAATGGTGGTCTCATGTCTCTTTGTAGCTTAATGAATCATCAGCCTGGTTTCATCCTGAAAAACCTGGTTTATATCTGTTCTGTCCAGAGATGTGTGTATGCATAGTGTGCTTGTTTTCACAGAGTTTGCCTGGAATCAGCCCCAGGTCATGGTAAGATAACCAAGGAAGTAACCCCTTTATCAAGTCCTTGGAAGCCAGCCCAATGGACCCAATCTCTGTTCGAACTTCTACCTGCTATGTGGGATGGTTGTCATTAGTAACCCATGTTTCTCAATGTGTGTTTCTGCATTGTTATTCTCATCCAAACTCCTTAAATAATAGGGCTGAATTTATCTTGTGGATTACTCTCTTTTCTAAATTTTATTCTCATGTAGAGGGCCCCGAACGTGCTAGGAATGAGGAAGTTTGGGTTTCTGTAACTGAGCTAATTTTGGGAGGAGGGAGGCTGATTTCAGTTTTACATGCTGAGCTCTCAAGGTAGAACTAGGTTACTCCAATAAGAAATCTTTTTCTTCTTCTGGGGTTTTTTTTTTCTTTTTCTAAAGTTGCTATCAATGACATCCAATGTCACTGCAGGATACTAATGTAAAGTGTCAGATTAAATCAAAAAATGGTGTCTGTCTAATTGTTTTGCAAATGAACAACCCAAGTCACTTACATTCAATGTAGCCTGACTTTATAAAGATTTAAATAGAAAAGGTGATTCTCTGAAAGAGTGATCTTTGCAAGATTCCTGAGCTGCTTGTGCAATGTAGAAAGCACCTAGCTATTCATCAGCTTGGCTTATTTGACCCAAATGAGGTGAATGAAAAAGATATAAATTTTTAGTCTGTGACACCATCACCTGCCACCTGTCACCTGTCACCTCCAGGTCAGAATCTTGAACTGCTCTTAACATAAACTGAAAAGGAAGTTGAAAAACCTTTACCTACTGCAAAATGTTATTTTATTTAAAGCTTCACAACTACAGTCTTGGTGGGGGTGTTCAACATGACTGGCAGCTGCCTTTGATTTACCCGGGAGCACTGAAATGAAAATCACAGCCAGCCATCACCTTAAAATTATTGGGGGTGGAGTGCTGGGAGAAATTCTCTGAATTTATGATTTATTTGCTCTTCTGGTCACAGGTAGTATTTCATATCCCACTCTAGACTTACATACACAGCTGTGTGTATAGGCATGGCCATACTTATTGTTAAAATATTGAAATACTTCTATGCCAGTTGATAAATAATCACTGCATTCAACCTCCTAAGTAACTCCCTTCCAGTCAAAGACCTTCCCTCAGGATCCCAGGAGATTCCCACAATCCAGCAAATAAGGGAAATAACCCTGACACAGCAAGATTCTTCTGGAACTCTGCACCAATACTGAGGCATCTGCCATTCTGTTGTTAAATATTTTAACTATTGCCCCTGAAATGAGGAGTGGAGAACTTGAGTGGTTTGGCTTTTACACAGGATCAATTGTAAAAATACTTTTTTTATTGTTTGGTTTGGATCTTTTATAAAACTTCAGTGGAAGATATTGTCTATTATGAGTCTATCATCTCTCATTACAGAATTCATGCAATACATTTTTTAATTTCTTCAAGAGTGCCTTATTCTGGGAATGTAATTTACTTTCCAAGAAAGACAAAAAACTAAAAGACTCCTGTTTCTTTTAATCAGGTAGGAGGAATACATTGCAATGTAGTTTTCATTTTACTTTGTCTTTCTGGAATTCTAATACTAAAATTAACACCTAGTTGAACAATAAAATTATGCAAGCTACTTGATGTGTCTCTCTTTCCTCTTAAGTGACTGGTTTGCTAATTTTAAAATTGTATTCGTTTTAATATGATTTAATGTTAGAAGTCGCATTTAAAAAATTGGAGTTATGGGGATAGGTTTTTAAAAAATCATACCTAAGTGCCTTGGGTACCAAGAGCTTCAGGGATGCCCTAATGCTTCACTGTGTTCTCCTGAACAAGTTCCATACTTTTGCAGTTATTCCTCTGAAGTTAGAACTGAAACCTCTTATTATTAAAATAAAAATAGGTTTGAATAAATATTAAAAATCCATTTAATTGTCCATGTTTCCTATTCAGGAATCTTCTGCTGAGGTTTGCAAACCTTTAAAGTTGACCTGGTTAGATATGAGAAAAGGAAATCTGAAAATATCCATTATAATATTATTCTTATTTTACATTTTGCCTTATGTGATATTTACTTAGTTCATGGACAATTGCGATCTTTCCAATTGCTTCTTTTTCCTAGCTTCCTTGTTGCCATTTCACATGAACTTGTTTATTTTGTAGAATTGGTAAAGGCAGAAAGAGGTTAAATTCAAAACACTCATTTTGCGAAACAAATTAACTAGAAAAAGAAAAAAAGAAAAAGGGGTTTGAAAGTTAAATGTTGAGAAGACTGCTTGGAGTGTATGCCCGTTTTCAATTGTCTGTGCATGTCATTTTCAAGAACATTCTCTTTTACCCTATATACCACAGACGATAAGCCAAAATGAATACAAAACTTACTTTAATGCATTCTATGTATCTTCAGTAGTCTGTGTATTCCATAAATTTGGAGACATTATGCTTTTATCTTCGTGCTTCTCATTCTTAGTTCAAGGTTTTATACATAATATGTGCTCAGTGATTGTTTACTCAATTTTATGTATTATGTGCTTAGCACATTGGAGAATAATTAGGTCCCTTTTGCTTACAATTTCTGTGTGTTTTAAATCTCTTAAAGTTCTGCCATTCTGCCAATCAAAAGAATAATCATTATCATCCATCTGTTCTACCTTTTCAGTTACCCAATCAATCAATAATACATTACTTACTGTGTGCCAAACACATTTCCAAAAAAATACATAGCTAAAGAAAGCATTTTTTCCCAATAAATTTTACTTACCTTACGCATTAATAGATAGGTAAGTAAATATTTCTCTACATAATGGACTAATTGAAATAAAAGTTTGAAAAAAGTCTATGGGAACAGAGAGGAGGGATTCATCAGCTCTGTATAAGAAATTCAGGACAATCTTCACAGAGGGGTTGATATTTGTGCTGTAATTGATGAATTCAGTTGACAAATATTAATATGAGTTTCCTGGTAAACAGAAGTGGGGGCAATGACATTCCAGATTATTGAACCACCTTGTTCAATAATTGCTTGTTTAAGAAAGATTGAGATGTTCATGTTGCATAGGAAGGAGATATGATAGATAAACTTGGGGAGGTAGGGGAGATGCTATTGTGAAAGACCTTTCATACCATCCTATGAAATGGAGCTTTAGTCTATAGGTAAAGGACAACTAACAGAGGTGGTTGGCCATGGATTTAAATTTCAACTATCAACTTGTGTTGATATTCACAGACCAATGAAAAGGGGGAGGCATTTCGCTTAGATTTTTCTTTGGAGCTTACCTAACTCATAGGCTCCTGTGTTGTTCTATTATGCAGAAGCCCGGCTACAAAAATGTGAGAACTTGCAGGTTAAAAGGTGGAAATAATATGTTCATCAATTGATATGTGTTACTAAAAGAGTTTCTTTTTAAACAACTTGAATAATATTCATGACTAAACGTTGGAACTACATGCTACCATTTATTTTAAAAATACGGTATTCATTTCTTTATCATTTTAGATTATAATGGAAACCTTGACTTCTATACACTATGCTGCAAATTTGACTTGTACCTAAAAAGTATTCACGCTTGGCTTATGTGACATCTGTCGAGAAATTTAAATTACCCATTGACAGAGATCATTCAGATAGGAAAAGCTAAATCTACGTAGAAAAATTGAAAGGAAGTGAATTGGGCAGCTGCAGGAGAGAAATGATAAATCATCCATTTATGTGAGAGGAAAGTGCCTGCTTCTGTATTGCTGGTATGTCATGTAGTTCAGATTTGAAATACAAAGCCAATAATTTTTTCTTATATATAGCATCTGTCCATGAAGGGCTCAAACAGCACTTATGTAATGGTTTCTCACAATATTTCAGTGGAATAAGGGATAGCCTATGATGCTTAATTTATAGATGAGGAGATGGTGGTGATTGCTAGCAAAGTACTAGAAATGTGGTAGCATCACTCGTTAGGGATTTGGTGCAACAAGCAGGCAAACCAGAGAACAAGTCTGCTCTAGGTGGTTGAATTGTGGAAGACAATGTGCTATGTGAAGATAGCTCCAGAAGTGTCATCAGAAATGGGGATTGGATAATGCCAAGATGGCTCACAAGCTTGCACTCTTTGAAATAAAGAAACATGGAAGAAGTCAATTATCTTCCCCAAAATGAAAAAAGTCTCTAATTTTTTCTAGCCTGATTCTTTGTCCCCTGGGTTCAAGGGTGTTCTTTATTTTCCATTACTTGATGCAGTTGCAGTAGAAAGTATTTTTATTTTGTTTTATAATAACAGAATAATGCCAGTTTTAAGTAAGATGTAAATTTTTAGCTCAATATAAATAATTGTTGCATTTATTTACATAAAAAGTGAAGGAAGTTGGGAAACTGCCTTATAATTTACCTATATTTGGTAGGAATGAATGAAAGGCTTAGGAAAGAAAAATATCATTTTAAGTGATTTCTCTAAGATAGACAGGCAGAATTATTCTAGGGCATTTGCATGAACAAAACAATTAGCAGTAACTCTATTGTTAAATAGATTAATAGATAATTAATTTTAAACACTTGAGAATTACTTTATTTTCTCTTGGTTCCTTACATCTATATGTGTGTGACGATAAAAAGGGGCGCCTCATTATATTAATTATTTGCATGTTTTCAGTAATGATCTGTTTCAGGCACTCTGCCGAATTCCGTACGTACATCACCTTGTATTAACCTTAGATAATTTCCTCCCCGACCCAGTAACTCATGGATACCATAATTGTATTAACTCTTTATAAGAAAAACAAAACACAAAATACAGAGCTTAATAAAGTTAACTTTAGACTACATTCCCACTGAGTGGCAGATTCTGAATCAGTATGCAGTGTCACCTGACTCCACAGTGTATGAGTTTAGCCACAGCTCCATGATTCTTCTGGGCCCAGCCTGACCTCTTTGGTGTTGGGAAGAGCAGAGAAGAGAAGGTCTTGTTCCTTCCAGAGGACAAGGGGTGTGTGCTGTGGGCATAGCAGTGCTGGAAAAATGGCTAAGGTGTCACGCCCAGGAAGCGCTGAGGACTCTCTGGGTGGCTTCTGCCTTAGTCTTTTGAGGGTGGCACCATCCCAGAATGACTTCGCAACCAGGATAAAGTCAGGAAAGATGGAAGGCCTGGCTGTGTGGCCAGCTGTGCTGACAAGCAAAGTCAAGAGAATTAGTGATTCCTCCACATGGTTCCAGGGCACATGCAGGCATAAGAGCAGCTGGGACTTCAGACACGACATGGCAGAAGCTCAGCCAGAAGAGCCTCCTGTTGTCGCTGTTGCCAATTTTGGGTTGTTTACGTCCCTTTGCTCATTACCTGAGAAGCCTCGGAGGGCAGTCTCAGAGCAGTCTCAAAGGATGGAACTGGTTCCATAGGAGATGAGGTGCCAGTGGAGGATTTTAAACCATCTGCTAACCTTTCTGGCTGTGTGCTACACTGGCCGATGTAAGGGACAGACAGGAGAGGACATACAGTTTGGGGAGGAATCTATTGCATTGATTGACTCTAAGTGAATTACAACAAGGACCCAGACCAGAGGTGGATGGAGAAGAGCAGTCAGATTTGAGTGGGAGTTTAGAGTCCTATATAAATTTTGAGTTTTAAGAGCTGAGAGAAAGACTCTACTTCCAGACTTACTCCTCTCTAATTCATCTTCCACCCTGAGGCCAGAATGGTGCTTTTAAAATGTAAGTCGTAAGTGACTCCTCATTAAAGTCACCTACAGAATAAAACCCCAGCTGTGACGAGGTCACAGATAGGCTCCCAGAAACTAGTTCCTTTCTATCTTTCTACTCTGACCTCCAGTCACAGACATGGAGTGTCCTCAGTGAGCATCTTGCCTCTTCTACTTTGTTTGTCTTGCACAGGTCTATTTCTAGAGCCAGTGATGTTTTTTCCTTACCTACTCCATAGTAAAAATCCTACTTACTTCTTTAGGAGCAGCTTAAATCACACATGCCTTGGAAACTCTTCCTGATTTTCCCATTTCATACAACAACAAAAAAGGTCTTTCAACATGTCATTTTCATGGTTTATAACTTAATCTTTCAAAATCCAAATCTATTATTGTTCTTTTCTGGCTGGAAACATTCACTGTTTCCCCTTTTCCTAAAGGTTAAAGTAGAACTTTACCCTAGATGAAACCAGCTTCATATAAAATAGTAAATACTTGAATAACATAACATTTATTACAGTGCTTTTTAAAAAGTATACATGCATAATAAATATTGGTTGAGAAATATAGTTTTTAAGGTATTAAACATCAGAGGGGCTTCAGACAAAAATATTTTAAATTTCTATGGTACCATACTAGACTCTTAATTTATGGAAGATTATTTCAGTATAAATGTATCAAGCATCCTGTGATACTGTAAGAAAAATATCACTCAAAATCACGAAGGTAAATTCGTCACTTTTGGGGCATTCATATATGGAAACCCTGGAAAACAAGAATAGCCTGAAATCAAGGAAGTTGTCTACAGCTGGTGAATGTTATTTGGGGAGGCAAAAAAGTTCTTAGCAAGAAAACAGCAGGTAAATCACATTTTCATAACTATGTCCAGTATTTATATAAACAAATTTTCTTGAACTGATCAAGATTTGTTTTTCTTTATTGAGAAAATATGACTTCTCTGCTTCCCTAGCTAGAGAAGAAAATGCTTTTCTTTCTGGAGCAATGGTAGGAAAACGCTCAAGCCCAGCATGAGGTCTGACGCGTTCTGCATACCTACCTTTTAGTCAATCTTGTTTATTGCGCTGCCAAGCTGTTTCTTTGTGAAATGACTCATCATTATTTATCTAAATTGGTTTTAAATGAGAATGTTTAACCAAAAGATCCGATCTGGATATTATGACAGCTGTTATAAAATATGGGGGTCCAAGTTGTGTCATTTTCTTTCTCACAATTTATTTACTTGTCAGATTTATTATTATCATTGTAATATTTTCCCGAAACAAAAGTGTACATGTGAAGTTTTCAGGAAAACTTTTGGACTATGAATTAGGATACAATTATGAAAATCAGCATCGAGTTATAAATTATGAGGTCTGTATTCTGATTCTAGCTCTTACAACAGGAATTGAAGCAATCAGGCTAAGCTCTCTGGGCCTGTTTCCGTACTAGTCATGAAGGAGTTAATAGATAATGTCTGCATTAGTTTGCTTGAGCTGCTGTAATAAAGTACAAGTTGGGAGGCTTGAACAACCAGAGTTTATTGTCTCACGGTTCTGGAAGCCGGAAGTCCGAAATCAAGGCATCAGAAGTATCAATTCCTTCTGATGACTGTGGGGAACCGCGTGTTCTAGGCCTGTCTCTGGTTTGTCTGTGACTGTCTTGCCCTTGTGTCTTTTCACAATGTGTTCTCTTGGTGTGTCTGTGTCTTTGTCCAAATTACCCCTTTTTCTAAGGACATCAGTCATATTGGATTAGGGCCCACCCTAATGCCCTCCTTTAAACATGAACAGATTTATGAAAACCCTATCTCCAAAATAAGGTAGCATCCTAAGGCTCCGGGCATTATGATTCCAGCATATGTTTTTTGGGAGGCTGGCACAGTTTAACCCATAACGACATCTGACTTCCTTCTTTTCAGCTTGAACATTTTGTTAAGGCTGTACATAGGCCAGTCAGTACCCCTGAGGTTGTTAGCGACTGAAACACAAATGTACATGGTTTTGGCATAAAGGGAGGAATTTGTTGACACAATCCAGGAACAGGGAATGACATCTCTGTTGAGATGCAGCTCAGGCCCTTCAATGTTGGCAGGAGGCTTTCTCCATTTGTTCCACTTTGCTTTGTTTCAGCTTTCTTTTCTTTTTTATTTTGAGACAGAGTCTCACTCTGTTGCCCAGGCTGGAGTGCAATGGTAGTCTCTCGGCTCTCAGCTCACTGCAGCCTCCACCTCCTGGGTTCAAATGATTCTCCTGCCTCAGTCTCCTGGGTAGCTGGGATTACAGGCTGCCACCACCATGCCTGCCAATTTTTTGTATTTTTAGTAGAGATGGGTTTCACCATCTTAGCCAGGTTATCCTGGTACTCCTGACCTCTAGGCCTACCTCGGCTTCCCAAACTGCTGGGATTAAAGGTATGAGCCACTGTGCCTGGCCTATTTTCTTTCATTATAGATTGGCTTCCCACATAACCAAAGACTGCTGACATCTTACAATTCTTCTGAGGGTGGGCATGGGGAGGGAGGGACTTGGAGGACTTCATTCAAGTTTGAATAATCAGCAGGGCTTGCATCTAGTGGCCCAGCTCCAACCAGGTGCTTACCCCAGACTACCCCTTCTGGAGTGGCCTCAGGGAAGAATGTGGCAATTGTGACTCCACCTGCTCTATCCCAGGAGGATGGTGTTTCGGAGGTAGGCAGTTCCATAGGCTTTAACTGTAGTAATGCTAGTTAAAAATGTGTTTTTGTCCTTACTGATTGTGCATGTATGATACAGGACTTGTTTAGGTATCTGCCTTCCAAGTACAGATGAGGGTTTTCCACACTGGAAAAATCTTGGCCTGTTGTATTAGTCCGTTCTCATGTGGCCATGAAGAAATACTTGAAACTGGGTAGTTTATAGAGGAAAGAGGTTTAATGGACTCACAGTTCCATATGGCTGGGGACACCTCAGGAAACTTACAATCATGGCAGACGACACCTTTTCACAGGGCAGCAGAAGAGAGAATGAAAGCAGAGCAAAGGGAGAAGCCCCTTAGAAGACCATCAGATCTCGTGAGAACTCACTCACTATTGTGAGAACAGCATGGAGCAAACCACCCCCATCATTCAAGTATCTTCACCTGGTCCCACCCTTGACACCTGAGTATTATTACAATTCAAGGTGAGATTTGGGTGGGGACACAGAGCCAAACTCTATCAGCTGTGAAGGCTGAAATTGGTGGAAATTAAGTAATAGTCTTTGGAACACAGAGTAGATGGTGGGGCTGTCAGAAGAGACAACATGAAGAAGGAAATTACAAGATGGGAGCTTAGGAGCCTGGCTTGTGTGTAGCACAAGTCCTTAGATTCAAGGACCTGTTGTGCCTCGGGAAGGGAAGTAACGCAGCCTGAGAGACGGTCCAGGACACAGGTGTAGAGCATGCTGGACTGAAGGACACGCTGGCTTGATAAAAATTTATGTAAGGCATGAGGATGAAGGGTAGCGGTGCTGTTTGGTGCTCACTTGATTTGCCATTGCATTGGGTTGCATAGTGTCCACCTGCACCCCTCCCCAAATCCATGTCTTCATGGAACCTATAATGTGACTTTATTTGGAGATAGGGTCTTTATAGATGTAATCAAGTTAAAATGCAATCCTATTGGATTCTCATGAATCTTAATTAGTGACTGGTGTCTTTCTAAGGGGGAGGAGAGGGCAGTCTGGACACACAGACACAACAAGAGCCCCATGTGATGCCAAGGAGGAAACCGGAATGAGGCAGCCACAGTCCAGGGGACAGCAAGCACTGCCGACAACCACCAGAAGCTGAAAGAGGCAAAGAAGGATTTTTCTCTAGAGGTTTCGGATGGAGCATGGCCCTGCCAGCACCTTCGTTTTTGACTTCCAGCCTCCAGAACTGTGAGAGAACACATTTCTGTTATTTTAAGCCACCCAGTTAGTGGCACTTTGTTAGGACAACCCTGGGAAATTGTGACAGATGTGGGCACTTCAATTATGAGCTATAGTCTTTCTGTCTGTCTACTATTATTTGAATTCGATTCACCAAAGAATAATATTTTCTTTATTTAAAATGTTTTAAATTATGAGTACATATGTGGACGCAGATATCATATGTCAGAGGCTCACAACTTGTTTCAAAAGTAAAGAGTTGCACCACTTTTAAACAACTCAAATACATAATTACAGTTCCGAAGTTGGGGCTGGTGAGGAGTGATTCTCCTTTGCAAAGCTGTCTTTGGAGTCCTGCTATGTCACACTCAGAGAATTCCTATTTTATACCTATGAATTATCAGAAATCCTAAACTTTCATTGTTAAGATCAGTTGTACATTGTTTAGAGAGGAATACCTATGTGAATTTACTAAAAAGGAATTTATCTGAGAGTTAAACACAAGCCATTAAATAACATACACACACACACGCGCACACACACAATATAAACCACTAGTTTTCCTTCTGTCAACCACCTCCACCCTTTTTAGGAACTAAACTCCTTAAAGTTTTCTTTGTTTTAGAGTGTTGCCTGATTTGGATGAGAAATATTCATTTCCTCCACTGAAATTCTTCAGATTGCCTTTCCAAATGTCAGTGCTGTTGGGCTTTCCCTGGGAAAACAAAACAAGATTGCTGTCAGAGAAGCAGTTTGCAGATGAGCAGATCAAACAGATAACAGAATCCAGGATGCTATTATTAGCTGTGGAGAAGGCAGGCAGTTTGCAGGTTACATAAGTGAGGGAAGTGGTGGCATTCTGGGAACGAGGAAAGAAATGGAAAACTGATCCATGAGAAAGATCTGGGCTGCTTTCTCATTACCTCTTTTTCTCCCCACCAAAAAAAAAAAAAAAAAAAAAAAAAAAAAAAAGTCCAGAATTGTGTTGTAGTCTTTCTGTCGACCTACTATTATTTGAATTTGATTCACCAAAGAATAATATTGTCTTTGTTTAAAATGTTTTAAAGTTGATGATAAATCCTGAGTTCAGGTCAGTGGACACAAGTGAGAAGTAAAAAGTCAAGCACCTTATTATGGAAATGTTATTTACATCACACCCTGGTTTTGCTGTGTTACAGCTTGTAGAATAGTTGACAGCCCTTTCTCAAGTGTCTGTGTATTTCTTCACAGTCCATAACAATCTGACTGTTGGTTTGCAATTTCTTTTCTAATGAGATTTTTTTTTGGCATGTGAAAATGCAGAGCTGCTTTAGTTCTACTCTGGCTTTTTTTCCTTCACTGTTTTTCTCATTTTGGGGGGCCTATTTTTTATTCAGCTGCGGGTTTGGTGCTTCTGTGGTTATTTTCTAACCCTTGGCCATGGCATACTTAGTACTTCATTTCTAGCAGAATCTTTTCTGATGCTTGTCAGCTTCTATTTTACTCTCTGTGTTTTCTTAGTATATAAAGCTCAGCCACCACTTATTGTTTTTTGAAGATAATGTTGGTTGTGCGCCTGGAACGACTTGAATAAACTTGCAATAAATGACCCTATCCAAATGAATCAAAGAGTACGTGTGGGGCACAGCCCATAACCAGTGCATGGAGACAGTATCAGTAAAAACTGTCAGCTCCGCAGTGAAAACACCCAGAACTGCCACAGGCAACTCCTCATAATAGAACTTTTGCAGGGAACGGTTTCTTTTCAACGACACTGCTTTTAACAGCCTCCAAACATTCTTCCTCTGTGTGCACTCCGCCTCCAATCAAAAACTGAAATTCCAAATCAAGTCTGAAATACTTTTTAGCAAACAGCTCAATTCTTAATCTCCTGAAAATCAAGGAACCAGATCTTTAGCGAGAATACATTCACAGCAGCAGCCTCTAAACAAGGTTATCTTTACTTTCGTTCCTCAAATCACACTGCTGTGCTTTATTCACATAATTAAGGACAAAGGGATGCTAGGTGAGGATACATTCAAATGAAGTCATGCTTGTAATCTGTAGGAAACGGGTAATAGGTATAGCCTGATAAAATCCTTAGGAGAGCGACTTTGGTGCTCTCGGTTTGTGGTTAGATACAGCAGAGAAATCCTGGCAGTTTACTCTTTTTAGATGCAGCATTTTCGTGGTGCATTTGTTTAATTGAAAAATCAGTCCAGCATTGTCTGAAGCGTGCATCATATCTTTGGGTCAGGCAAGTTCAAGAGTCTTCCCCTGGAAAAAAACAATGTGCATGTGTATGTATTTTAATCTTGAAAAATCACTGTCAAATAAATATTTAATGGTAAACGAAGACAAAATCAATAAAGCAAGCAATAGGTAAGGCACAGCCCTCCAGTGTAGATCTGCTGTTTATAACCAGTCCCTTCTCTATCAGGATGGATGGGTGCAGGTTGGCAGGAAGTGGCCACAGGTCTGGAAGGTGTCCTTTTAACTTCCTAGAAACAACTTCCAAGAATCTTGAGGGAATCCTTTTGAACATGTTATGGCAGGTGGATCCTTTCTTCCCAACCTTCCAATAGCTTCCCGTCTTACTCAGAATATAACTAAAGACCTTACAATGACCCTCACATCATGACCCAAAGCCTCCATCCTCCCTCTCGCCCTCTTTCATGCTGTTTCAATGATACTGACCTTGTTTTTCTTTAAACACACGAAGACTGCTCCCACCTCGGAGCCCTTGTAACTGCTGTTCCCCTGACTCAGGATGTGTGGCCCACAGACAAGCACGCTGCTGCTTTTTCCACATTCCCACTTTCTGTCTCTCTGCTCGTGTATCAGAGAGACCTTCTCTGACTATCCAATTGGAATTACCTTGCATTCCTCCTCCTCTTTATGCTCTGCTTTGATTTTATTTATTTATTTATTTATTTTGAGACAGAGTCTCACTCTGTCACCCAGGCTGAAGTGCAATAGTGTGACATCAGCTCCCTGATTCAAGTGATTCTCCTGCCTCAGCCTCCCAAGTAGCTGGGATTACAGGCACCTGCCACCATGCCTGGCTAATTTTTGTGTTTTTAGTTGAGACGGGGTTTCACCATGTTGGCCAGGCTGGTCTTGAACACCTGACCTCAGGTGATCCACCAGCCTTGGCCTCCCAAAGTGCTGGGATTACAGGTGTGAGCCACCTGGCTCACCTGTAGACACCCAGCCTGATTTTCTTTAGAGTACTTTTCCCTACATGGTAGAGACCATCTAAGTAGTTTCCTCTCCATCTCCCCAACTAAAATGAATGCTCCTTGAGGACAAGGGCTTTATTTTGTTGACTTCTTGATCCTATTGCTTAGAGCAGAGCCTGACACATCCATGTGGTCAACAGGATTTTGGTGTTACTGCTGTGGTTATGTTATGTGATATGGCAAGAGAGACTTTGCAGATGGAATTAAGATTTCTAATCATCTGACCTTGGGGAGATTATTGTTTATTATATGGATGGGTCTGATATAATCACATGGCTTCATTTTCTCAAGAATGGAAAAGGGAGGTAGGAGAGTTCACGGAGAGAGATATGACCAGGGAAGAAAGACACGGAGAGATGCAGTGTTGCTGGCTTTGCAGGGGAGGAAGGGGAGGCATCAGCTGGGTGTACTGGGGAAGTGGAGAGTGGCCCTCAGCTGTCAGACAGCAAGGCGATGGGAACCTCAGACATAGCACCACAAGGAACCAAATTCTGCTGATAATCAGCCTGAATGATTAAAAAAAAAAAAAAAAAGGATCCTTCCCTAGAGCCTGAAAAAGAAAGAGGCCTGTAGACACTCTGATTTTTGGCCTGTGAAACTTTAAGCAGAGACTCAACTGAGCCCACCACACTTTTAACCTATAAAAACTATGAGATAATAAATTTATGCTGTTTTAAGTATGGATGAATAAAGAAAAAAATAACAAAGCATAAAATAAATCACTAAGGTGTATTTTGGGTTTTGAGATTTGATATCCAGAAAGAACCAAATAATTTCTTAAGCTACCTGCTAATAGATGGAGAAGTAAAATGTAAGGACATATGTACATAAGGCATACACTCAAAAGCTGTGAAATTGAATAGGTTTTTTAAAAAGATTGCTGTTGAAAAAGAGCATGAATTCTCTTTTACTTAAAGGATAATGGTTGTAGAAAAAAATGAAAAAAAGGGGGTAAAATTTGTTGGTTAATGTTTCAGTCTCAACTCCATCATTTACAGGCCCAGTGACCATATGCAAGTCACCTGAAGTTGAGATAATGATAGTATCTACCTTACAAGAATGGTAAAGAAACAAAAAGACTGTGTATGTGGTAAAAAAAAGTCATAAACTATAAGTTATTAAATATGATAACACAACTCTCTTGTATGTACTGGAATTATTGTCCTTAGAAGAGTTCTCTTATCCAATTCTGATCATTCTGAGATGTTTATTTTTCAGAAGTGCAACTTTTCCCAAAATACTTTGGTATGATACTCACGCATATGAAACAATGTACTTTAGCATTATATGCATACTTTAAATGAGAATATTCTCACTTCATGATTAATGTGAAAATGAGAAGCTAGCTCAAAATATTTATGGCATGTTTAAGGCTGATTAATCTTACGATCTTGAAAACATGATCATTTCACAGTTTCTAAGCTAAAATGGGATGTACATTATTGAGCTATAAAGGTCTTGGAATGAAATTTTCTCCTATATTCATAGTTGTATGGGAGCTAGCATAAGAAATGGCATTTTGCTGGCTGAGCTGCAGCTCAGATGCTACTGTCTATGTGCACTGGTTGAGTGGCGAGTTGGGGTGGCTCAACATTTTCCCCAACAATGTGGATATATGTATTAATCAGCATGGGGCTTTCATTTCATCACTGGAAGAAGAGAATGTTGTCTGTCTGGGTCTGGAGACTAGGTTATAAAATGTTATGAAATTGAATAGGCTTTAAAAAAAGTTGTTGTTGAAAAAGAGTGTAGATTCTCTTTTACTTGCAGAGGGATAGATGGATGCAGTGGAGTGGCTGGCCCAGCATCTCCTTCTTGCCTGGCCTGGTGGATCCAGGCTAAGTGAGGAATGAGGGTCCAATGCTGTTGGAATTGTATTTACCAGAGGATTGTGAGCCTCTTGGCGCAAGCAAATAGCAAAGTGATACAAAGTCAAAGAGGCACTTATCCCACCACTTCTAAATGGGACTCTGGTGCTTGATGAGTCTCTGGAGACCAAATATAAGCATAAAAGAGTGTTGCAGGGACCCCCATGCCCTGCTGGTAGGAGCACATCTCAGAGCAGCCCTCGTGGAGCATGACACGCAAGACTTGGTGAAACAAAATCTGCGTCTTACAGCATGGCCACCTCCGCCCTGTTCCACTCCTTTTATATAATCACAGGAACCTTCTCCATGTAGTAGAGAGTAGTTGAAAGCAACTTAGTGTTGAAAGCTAGGAGAATGAGTAAGTAAAACGAGATGGATGCATGCTATACAATAATGCCAATCACTCAGAAACAATGGGTTATATGAACATACTGCAACATAGATGAACTTTTAAAATAGTGTTCAATTTTAAAAGTTAAAAACAGAATAGAAACCACAATTCATTATCATTAATGGAAATAAAATCATTGCATATTTTAAAGGATCAAACCTACCAAGCAAAGTGGGTGCCATGAGGGGAAGGGGAAGAGAATGGGAGTTAAAGCTGTAAGAGTAAACAGTGATGTTAGCATTATGAAACCAACCCGTAAAATTGGAGTTGAAGAAATAAACTGGCCTTGGGTTATGTGCTTATAATATAATTTAGTCCTTTATTTAAAAATGATCTACTTGTCCTTATTTTGTTTAAATATGATTCCCTCCATTTGCTTGCCAAATCTGGATGGATTGTAAGAGGTAAACATAAGATTAATAAAGCACCAAGATGACACTAAATACCTGTTGATATCTAGCTAGCAGCCTTGATTTCCTTATATAGTAGTAGATGGCCTAGTATCTGAAAAGTATTGATGGTATGTATATATACACCATATATATATGTATATATATGGTGTATATATATATACACACCATCAATATACATATTATGTGTGTGTTTTTGTGTGTGTGTGTGTGTGTATATATATACACACACACAGAGATAATTCTTCATTCAAACATGCCAGAAATTTGGAGAAATTTTGCAAATACAGGTGAATATAAAAAGTAAGAATATTGTTTCCTGAAACACCACAAATTTCTCCTCTTTGTGAATTACATACAGTGCTTGCTAATTATACAAGGAAGATTTGCCTCTTTATCAAATTCTTTTTACGCTGTCTTTGGCTTCTTGAGGCCAGTGCTGATGGGAAAAGAAGAAACTGGCCTAGTATTAATATCTACCTTGCTTTATTTTTTTCTGTCCCATAAAGAGATTCTTATAAAGGAAGTTGACTAGAGTTGGTGAATTATTTTTGCTCTATAGAATTAGGTTTTGTTGCCAATCGCCTTATTTGTTTTATTTTCTGAGGTAGGCAGAATAACGACCCCTAAAGATGTTCACATCCTAATCTCTGGAACCTGTGAATATGCTACTTTACATGACAAAGGAGAATGGGGCATTAAGAAGATGGAATTAAGGTTGTTAATTAGGAGAATTTAAAATAGGAAGAGTAGCCCAGCTTAACCAGGTGGACCCAATGTAATCATAAGTGTTTTTAACAGTGGAAGAGAGTTCAGAATTAGAGGGGGATTGAGGCTATGAGAGAACGGACATAGAAGATGAAAAAAGGGGGCCATGAGCCAAGGAATATGGGCAGCCTCTAGAAGCTGGAAAAAGCAGAAAAATGCACTTTCCCCTGGAACCTCCACAAGAGAATGCAGTGTTACTGAAACCTTGTTTTTTGCCCAGCGAGACCTGTATCAGACATGTAATTTATAGAACTATACATTATTAATGAGTATTTTTTTTTTTTGAGATGGAGTTTTGCTCTTGTCACCCAGGCTGGAGTGCAATGGTATGATTTCAGCTCACTGCAATCTCTGCCTCCAAGGTTCAAGTGATTCTCCTGCCTCAGCCTCCTGAGTAGCTGGGATTACAGGTGCCCACCACCACACTCAGATAATTTTTTAATATTTTTAGTGAAGACAGGGTTTCAACATGTTGGCCAGGCTGGTCTCAAACTCCTGACCTCAGGTGATCTGCCTGCCTCGGCCTCCCAAAGTGCGGGGATTACAGGCATGAGCCACTACATCTGGCCAGAACTGTGCATTATCAAAACTGTGTTGCTCTAAGCCACTAAGTTTGTGGTAACTTCCAGCATCAGAAGAAAATTAATGCAGTTTCTGGGTTTTTGTTGTTATAAAGGCATAATCATATGGCTCTATAATGATATGCCCTCAAAGTTAGGTTAGCAATACCTAGTGAGAACATTTCTCTTTTTGTAGGGTTCACTTGTTTTTGAAAATCATTAATTTTTGGACTCACAAGATAGATTGCAGACAAAACTGCTAGAAAAATGTGGGGTACTTATTAGTCATTTCAAAAAGAAGAAAAAACTCAATGTGAAATACTAGTATTTTATGGAAAGAACAAACCACAAGCTATCTTAGTCATTTAAAAAAACTCTGAAAGACAATTAACTTTTATTTTAGGTTAATTTCAAAGTTTTAGTCAGCACTGAGTTAATTTTGTTCAAGATTATCTAGTGGCCAAAATAAGTTATGGTTGATGCCTGGATTAAGAAAGCTTTTTTAGGATAGTAGTATTAGACAAATATGTCCACCATAGCACAGATTAATTATAAAGAAAGCTAATTTGTTTAGAGAATGGAATGTCCAAAGATAACAGTGTGACCATCCCAAGAAACAACTCCCATTATGAATTTTTAAAACTGTAACAGTATTTTATGTAGTCAGACTGTGTGTGTGTAAATACGCAATGAAAGCTTATGACCGGTGAATGTGGTTGTAAGATGTAGCTTAAGTGACCAGCATTCCTTCTAGGTTGAATACCAGGGTGTTGTGGCACCCCAAAAAGCACAGATGTGAGAGATTTGATCGACCTGGTGCCCCAACAGTCATCCCCAAGTGAGACAGCCAGACATAACCAGCATACATTGCAGTACACCTGACCAGCTCCCACCAGCGGGGCTTCTGTGGGCGAAGAAAGATTGAATTGACCTTTCCTAAGTTTCCATTAAAGTACTCATTAATGGAGAAGAATTGGAAAGCATTAAGATGCCTACACCTTTCCAGACACTAGAAAGTAGAATGCTATATTTAAGGAGAGACATGTTTTAACACATGCTGTGGGGGACTAGCATAATGAAAATGCTGAGAATTTCTCTAGCAGACTTGGACCCAGGTTGAGAGGGGAGGTTTAAGTGTGTGTGTGTGTTTATTATATTGAACCACTGTTAATAAGGAGTGGATCTCCTGCTGAAAACGAAAGGGGATGCTTTTAGTTCAGCTTCACATATTAGCAAGTCAATTTGTATGTTTTTCAGAATGTTTCTTTTTTTAACAGAATTATTTTATCACACTACTTTCCCAACTTTTTGCTTCTTCTGAAAGTACACATACAAATTGCATAATGGAAAGCTATATATTTAGTCTAAAAGAATCATAGAACTTACTTGAGGTCCAGTAATTTTGAACACCTCCCCCAATGCCACATGAAAATTTTGGAATATTTAAGCATTATGTGGTTGCTATGGTAGTACAATCTCATTCTTATTCCTTCCCTTCAGCAAATGAAAACTCACAGATATCTTTAAACAAATTCGATACCTTATAAAGATTATAGCAAATAGGTATGCTATTTTTATGTGGCAGCATAAGAATTTTAGCCATCAAACTGGCACTATTCTACAGTAATGTTAAAGGTGGATAAAGTTTATTGAATGAGTTTATGTGAGTTAAAGTATTGAAGACATTTACATACATTTGCGTGTATGTAACACTTTCTCTAAGAAACTCCACAGTGCTATATCTGCTCTATCTTCTGTTTTTAACATTGCGAGTAAATTGGACTCAAAATTTACTGATTTGTACAACTGTTATACAAATACATAACTATATTTCTTGTAGCTCATTTCATCTTGTCCACCCCTATTCTGGCTGAAAATGTCTGGCTTTGTCCACCAAGGATGTCTCAGTCTCTCTTGAATTAAAATGTGTCAGCTTGAGTTAATTACTCAGTATTTTAGTTGCTCTTCCTCTTTCTCCCACGTTGCACCCGGAAGCAAAGGGAAATCTACAGAATATGATGACGTGGATTGATAGGTAGAGGGGGCCTGGGGGAGGGGGCTGCTTAAGTGACTACAGCTGTCATAATTCGTAACTGGTTTTCTCATATTGGTCAAGGACCAAGCCTCCTGTGTGAATTCAGCCTGCATCTTGCCCAGGTTGGTGCAGCTGGTTTGGGCCTTTTACAGTGAAGTCCTTTTGTCCTTATATTTGGTGACCAGTGAACACCATTCGCAATAGTACACATTCTGTCTGGGACATCTGGTAACATCATATGGAATCATCTCAGATGTACGTTCTCAGATGCTGTGCTGACCACGGGGCCCCTAGGAGACATGGTTTTCCAGGTCTTCCAGGAGACAAGGGATCTTCCAGGTTGTGTCCAGGGAAGTAAGAAAGAAGCTTCCTATCTAGGATCTCCACTCATCCTCAAATGTTTCTGGAAGTCTTTATTGCAGTCTCTCTTCTGAGATTCAGTTCAGAGGGAAGAGAGGAGAGTAAAGTCTAACCTCATGTCTCTCTCTCTCTCTTTCATGCCTCAGCATCTGAACCTATAGTGACCAGAAGAAATTTCTTCCTGTGGGGTGCAAACTTTCCTTATCTCAGATATCTTTATGTCTTTTCACTAGGACTAACTGTAAAACTATGTTCAGATGTGTAAGCTTTGCTCTTAATATGAAAAATGCATTTTTTTTCTTGTTATATAATCATCCCACATACCCTTAAGCAAGCCAAACTTGCAACTCACTGTCTTATAAGGGAATTTAATGATGTCTAATGAGGCCTCCAAAGCGGAACAAAGTTCCCTTTCTCTAGGCTGTCTCCAAAGAAGTGGGGAGGCAAAGCAAGATGGGGGGTTATCTCCTGATTTAGGCTCTTTCTAAAAAGTTGGAAGGAAAAATATCTTTATCTTTCTTGGCTATTCTTTTTCTTAGAGCCACACTTGAGGTTTTCTACATACAGTGGCCACAAGGCAGCTGTTGGTTGATGTGTTTTACTTTCTTTTTCTTCAAAGTTGTAAGTAGGGAGAGGGTCTTTTTACAAGTACCTTGTGAAGGGCAGTCTGGTTCCTCTGGTGTGGTCAATCTTAGGATTTCAGGATGCCTCAGCTGGTTTCAGTGGTCCTGGAATCTGAGTTGGACAAAAGGCAGCCTGGATTTGTACTTGTGCCATTCTGTGAGTCACTGGCCAATCTGAGAAGTAGCACTAGGGAGAAACTAACTCACAAGAAAGGGATCTTGAGAGACTAAATTGGAGACAATTTCACAGGAAGGGGGCATGGAAATCAGAGTCCATCATTTCCTGGACCAGCTCCCAGGTGGGTTTCAGATGTCCGTTGAACTGAAGGGGCAGGAACGTTCTGAGAAGTTAAAGGAACATAGTGTAGAAAGATACATCAGATACCAAAATATATCAACCATACTCCCCTTCATGGCCACCGGCGGAAGGAATCCGTGAGTTGAGTGCCTTGTAAAATGTTTCCATCATCTCTTGGAGAGTGGCAGGAATGAATTTCTCACCATGGGATGGAAAGAGCCATCTACTAAAGACAACGCTTGTGAAAAAGCGAGCACCCAATTCACTCCTCATAGCTGGGAGCCTTTATCTGAAGTCATTGAACTTCTAGAGAAACCATCGATGGTAACCAGGGTGATTTTTCACGCAAGCGTGTGTGCGTGTGCCTCTGCACATTTTCTCAGGAGAGATTCTGGGGCTTTCCGCAGATTCTCAGAAGAGTGCCTCATTGCAAAATATCAAGGGCCATTAGATGAATGGAAATGTTGCACTAACAAGTAACATAAAACTTGATGCCTTAAAACCCTTTTCTCTTTCCCAGAAATTCCAGTCAAACAGAGCAATGTCACTGATCACAAAGTTCATTTCTATTTTCAGGAATCCCTTCTGTGATAAAACTCATTCAAAAATGTCCACTTAAAAGAGAATAACAATAAAAAACAACAACAAAAGAGAACAAAGTCTTGTCTTGGGTGTTTTGTGGACACTCTCATAAGGGCATTTACTACCAACAAGCAAGGAATGGAGAATATCTTTAAATCACTGACATTCCTTATAGGGTGTCCAGTTTTGGAAATTCATTTGTGAGCCAAGAAATGTGTACGTGAGGATGAGCAGTGGCTTATGATAAATAACTTACTGTAAAGGGCAAGTTTCAGTGAGGAATTAACGATTTGTCCTCAGGAGGCCTTTATTTACTATTAAAAACCTGAGTGCCTTTTGCTGTTAGCAGGCTGATACTTACAGGGAAATTGATTCTCTTCACAGAATTTCCCGACGGTCCCAATAAGCCATTAAGTGCTCCTGGCCTTACCTTCCTTGGTTTAGTAGCTGCTGTGCCGTGGTCAGCATCGTTTTCTCTGCAGCAATTAGTAGCAATAAGTGGGAGCTCACACAATTGATGGTGTAATATGCCTGGACAGTGTGCAAGCAGCAGTTATGAAATGCTTCATCGAGCAGAGCTCTTGTACTCAATGCCTCCCTCCCATCAGTTTTCCAGGTAGCAGAGCCTAATGAAGGCACACAGCAGGTGGTGCAGGGCCTGGAGGAGCTCCAGTGCAGAGCTTTCTGTCCTAGTCGGAAGGACCAGACTTTGCTTAACAGGCCTACTGTGGATCCCTTCATCTACCACCCCAACTGATACAACTCAATTAATCCTGAAGAGGTTTTGAAGAAAAGAGGCTTTTCCGTCTGTCTCTGACGCTTTTTTGTGTTCTAGCATTCCTTCTTGATTTTTTTTTTTTTTGGAATTTCCATCTCTCTGTTTATAGTCCCCATCTGTTCCTGCATGTTGTCTACTTTTCCATTGGAATCTCCAGCATATTAATCCTAATTGTTTTAATTCACAGTCTCATAATTCCAACATCCCTGCCTTATGGGATTCTAGTCCTGATGCTTGCACTGTCTCTTTAGGATGGTTTATTATTATTATTATTATTATACTTTAAGTTCTGGGATACATGTGCAGAACGTGCAGGTTTGTAACATAGGTATACACATGCTACGGTGGTTTGCTGCACCCATCAACCAGTCATCTACATTAGGCATTTCTCCTAATGCTCTCCCTCCCTTAGCCCCCCACCCCTCGAAGGGCCCTGGAGTGTGATGTTCCCGTCCCTGTGTCCGTGTGTTCTCATTGTTCATCTCCCACTTATGAGTAAGAACATGCAGTGTTTGGTTTCCTGTTCCTGTGTGAGTTTGCTGAGAATGATGGTTTCCAGCTTCAGGGTTTGCTTGTTGGTTGGTTGGTTTGCCTTTTAGTATACCTTGTGATTTTTTGTTGTTGTGTTGAAAACCAACATGATGGATGGGGTAAAAGAACCACATAAGCTTTTCACGATGTGGTGGGAAGGAGCATGTGGGTGAGTGTTGGGGATGGGACTTTCTATAGTCTTATAATTACTTCTCCACTTGTACCCTGGGCTGTGAACTTCACAAGTGCTTCTCAGTCCCCCTCCACTCCCACCACCTTAGGTGGGACAGGTTGGCTTGGGTGGGCTGGAATTGTTTTCTCCCCTTTTCCAGCAGCGGGAGGTAGAGTTGGGTACTGCCCACCTCCCAGGTCAGTTAGGGTCTGGTTAAAACTTTCACAGTTTAAGGTCGGGTGAAATAGTTTCTCTTGTGGGCAGGCCTTGTTAAGAAGAATAGAATGCTCTGGAATATTTTAAAATGATTCTCTTTCCCCTCTCCCTGCCAGAAGCATGAGAAGGATTTTCTTGGATTTTCATTGTAAGAACCTAGAGGAGCTCCCACAGGTAAAATTTACAAAACTGCGAATCGCCCCCACTGCCCCCCAACTCCGCCGCTTCTATATTTGGGCTCCCCTGGAGTTTTTGACTCTCAGACTTGTCCACACCAAGTCTCCAGCAATTTGTCAGTTATAATTTGGGTTTGGTGTCCACGGTGGTTTCATGTATGGGTTTCTGCTCTGGTAAGCTATGATTCTCTATATCTGCTTGTCAGTCTCAAATTTTGGGACCTGTGGCTTGCCTTGTGACCTCACTTTTCTGACAAATCTAAGAAGGTTGTTAATTTTTTTGTTTGTTAAGCATTTTACTTGTTGGGATAGAGTGACGATTTCCAAGCCTCTTACAAGCCCACAGGAAACAAGAAGGCTGACTTATTTGAGTACAAAAATTTAATTCATTCATTATATTTTATAAAAAGATTTTGGAAACCTTTCTCGGCTGTAAAAGGAGCCTCTTTGGGAGGCCAAGGAGGGCAGATCACAAGGTCAGGAGATCGAGACCATCCTGGCTCACATGGTGAAACCCCATCTCTACTAAAAACACAAAAAATTAGCCGGGTGTGGTGGCGGGCACTTGTAGTCCCAGCTACTCCGGAGGCTGAGGCAGGAGAATGGCGTGAACCCGGGAGATGGAGCTTGCAGTGAGCCAAGATTGTGCCACTGCACTCCAGCCTGAGCGACTAAGCCAGACTCCATCTCAAAAAAAAAAAAAAAAAAAAAGGAGCCTCTCTAAGCATTTCCACTATCCTCATGGTTTAATTACTCAGTATATGCAGATGATTCTCTATATTATGTCTCTGACCCTGACTCTTTGCTGTGCTATATATCCGCATGTCCATCTTGCTACCAGGTTGATATATTTGAATAAGCAAACCTCAGACTCACATGTCCACAGCTGCAGTCAATATTTCCTTGTCCCTATTCAGGGATCTTTACTTGCCTCCTGCTCTTCTCACAGCCTCTGTGTTCTCAATCAGTGGTGCTGACAATTACCCAGTTCCCCATGTCAAGAAAATAACAATTTATCTTTCCAGACTGCTAATCTCTCACTGTCCCACATCCAGGCAATGAATAGGACTTGCTGCTTTTACTTCCTGAATGTTTCTTGGACGCATTTCCCATCTCCACACTGTTACCATGGTTTTAGCTTGAGCCACGTGGACTCATTCCTGGATATTGCAGAAGTCTCTTATGTCTCCATATCTTCAAAGTCACTCTTACGTAATCTCCTCCACACACTACACAGAGTGTCCTCTCCACAGCTGCACATTGCAGAAGTCACTAAATTTGGTTACTTACTCTTTTCCACAGTCTAATCTCCATTCCACTGTACTGTGCTCCTTTTTAAGATGTTATCGTGCCTCATTAATTAGGACAGCATAGTCTGATTTCCTCCTCATAGAACTAGCAACAGTTTCTCATTCTTTCTTGGTCCCTAGTCCACGTCCCTCTCCTTCAAGTGATTGGTCCTCATTGCAGCCTACCTGTAAATACGTGCAGGCTGATGGCCTGAACGCCTTCTCAGACCGCACACACAGGCTTTTGTGCAACTACCATGTACACGCTCACGGATCTGAATTATCTTTGGTGCAAATGTCTTTGCTGAAATGCAGCTGTGCCTAGGACCAGAATTCCAAATACGACATGGCTCAAATTGAGCTCCCCGCTTTGTTCCCAATCCCACTTTTCTTTCTGTTCATGTGTTTCCTGTGGTAGAGTTAACATTATCATCCACCCACTTGCCCAGCTCAGCATACAGCATACATAAACCTATACCCAGTCTTCTTTTTACTTTAGAGACAGTAATTCCCTGGGCAATTCCCTCTTGTCCCTATGGTTCTAAATAATATCTAAGTGCTGATAGCTCCAAAACCCCTACCTCCAGCCTGGAACTCTTTCATACGTAACTCCCTACTTAATACCTCTACTTGGTGGACAAAATCATACTTACTGTTTTGGTATTCTTTAATACTACTCCGCCATTGTTCCTTCCCATCTTGGTTAATGGTACCATCCTCCCATGTCTCTAGCTCAAAACAGAGGAGTCCAGCTTGATACCTTTTGTTCTTACTTCTCATACTCATTCTATCAGCCCATCATATCAGCGTTGTGTCTCCTGAATTCTAAACCAAACCACTTCTCATCATGTCTCCTGCTTCTACGCGAAGTCATTTGTTTTTACCTGGATTACTGTAGTGATCCCTTGATTTGACGTCCTGATTCTACTCTTATTCCCCATTCCCCCAGTAAAATGCACAGAGAGGCTAAAGAGATTTTTTGAAAAGAAAATGTCAACTTATATCATTTCCTTGCTTAAAATCCTCAAATTGCTGCTCGTTAAAATTAGATTAGAACACACATGCATTACTAGGACCTAAAAATCGTATGGCTCTGGCTTCTGCCTACTCACTCTCCCTTCCCACTTGTTTACTCTTCTCATTTACCTTTGTTCTCACTCTTGAATAGTTTATGCTTTTTCTGATCTCAGGGACTTGGCATAAGGTTTTATTGATCCTCGAACACTCTTTTCTAGAGACTTGCATGACTCTTTCACACCATTCAAATCGTGACTCAAATGTCCTGTTTGCAGAAACATATGCCTGACCTACCAATCTAAGGAGGTTTTGCAATCCTTTCCAGCTATTTATTATGGCACTGTACTACTCATTTTATTGCTAGCCCTGGCTACCTTCTGAAATAATCTAATTCACTGATTTGTTTATGCAGTTCGTGTCTGCTTCTCACCAAGCCCATCTTCCACTAGGACATAAACTACGTAATAACAGGAATTTTGCCTAACTTCTTCACCATTTTTATTTTTAGGCCCTAGAAGCTTGGAGAGCATGTAGTAGATGCTCATTAAATACTTGTTGAATAAATTTAAAAGTTTACAACTTCATTTTCTTTCTTTTTCAAATCTAATGTGCATTTCATTAAATCCTGTTTTTTCATCTCTTATGTATCTCTGACAGTGACTCACCTCTCCAGCCTCACTGTTCCTAACATAGTTTAGGTCTCCATCATCTCTCCTCTACACTGCTGAAATAACCTTATTTTTCTTGCCCACAGTTGTACTTCTCTCAGCCAATTCCTTAAAACATAGCCAGAGTAATCTCTCTACAATGCAAACTTATTGGTGTTTTTGTGTAGCTTAAACTATTTCATTGGCTTACCATTGCTTTTAGGATAAAATCTGAACCTGTTTGTGTGATTTCCAAGGGGTCCATGATCCAATCCCTGCTTAATCCTTCTCTCTCCCTACCTTGATCTTTGACCTTTCCTGGTTCCTAGAAAAGTGTTCTCTCTTGAATCTGGAGCAGAGAATGCATCTCTTCTCTCCACTCTTCCTTCTCACCTGTCTAGTTCTAACTGTACTTCAAATCTCACTTGAGTAGGCACCTCCTTCAGAAACTCACCACTGACCAGCCAATGCTGTGCTGAGTACTTCTTCCATAAGTGAGCACAAAGAACTTTGTTTCCTCTCTCAGAAATTAACACTTGGTATTCTAATTATATCCATCTAAAAGAGTTTAGTGGTTGAGAGCAGAGACTCTGGTGTTGGACGGAGTGGGTTCACATTAGCAGAACAGGAAGCCCTGCCTCGCTGGCCTCTACTCTCCAGAAAAACCCTCTAGTGGTTTTCACCCCCTTCCTTCCCCTCTATCTTCATGACTCTCAACCCAAGTGTCTGTGGGCTTGGAGTGAGGGGGGTAGGGTACTTGTGAGGATATTGATTTCTCGGAGGATGGCGGATAAGAGATAAGTATGGAGGAGGGTATCCGTGGTGACGAGGGTGGATTTGATTTAAATATGCTATGTAATATTAAGGATGGACAGTACTGGTCAATATCCCTGGGGGGTTGGGTGTTATGTGGGGGTTAGAGTTGATGTGTTACTTGTATTTTTGAATATCCTGTTTAAGACGTGCCAATCAGTTCGTGGTTTTTTTTTTTTTTTTTTTTTGCACATATCGTGCTGTATCTTTAGGATGTCTAGAATTTTTCTCTTCTATCTTCCTGGAATGCTTTCTCTACATTGCTTTTCCATACAACATACTATCTCTCTTTGAAGACTCTTCACGTATCTGGGTAAGTCCACACCAGGACTTCATGGTACATGCAAATCATCTATTTAAATGCTCATCTTTCTTTATAGGCAAAACCTCTCAAGAGCAAAGACTATGTCTTATTCATTTTTATATTCATCAGGCTCAGTGCCAAGCACATGCTAAATGTTCATTAAATGCCAATTGAACAAACAGGGGAGAGAAAAAGAAAATAACTCGAAGTGTAAAAGGTGCTTTGCCAGGAGTTTTGCATGAAAGAAAGAAGGAGATTTAAACAACAGGGAATGAAATTCTGCTTTATCTTATTCTCAAGAAAATCTAGGTTTCCTATTTCTTTTTTTTTTTTCCCCCTGAGATGGTGTTTCGCTCTTTTCCCCCAGGCTGGAGTGCAATGACACGATCCCGGCTTACTGCAACCTCCCGCTCCCAGGTTCAAGGGATTCCCCTGCCTCAGCTTCCTGAGCAGCTGGGATTACAGGCATGCGCCACCATGCCCAGCTAATTTTTGTATTTTTTTAGTAGAGATGGGGTTTCACCATGTTGGCCAGGCTAGTCTTGAACTCCTGACCTCAGGTGATCACCAGCCTCGGCCTCCCAAAGTGCTGGGATTACAGGCGTGAGCCACTGCACCCAGCCTGAGGTTTTCTGTTTCTAAATGGATGCAATGAATTCATTTGTAAAGATCATCATGGGTACTTTTCCCTCCTGTACCCCACATGGTAGTTGGAAAAGTGTTTGTGTTAGTCACATCAGTCTATAGTATTAAGGACACTTGTCACCAATAATTTATCTTGTGATCAGGCCTTGCTGCCTTCCTTCCAGCCTATCTCATCCTCTTCTCTCCTTCCTGGTTTGGGTGCATCTCAGATTTGCTGCTCTGCTCTGCCTCTTAGGATTCCAAGTGTGGAATTCCTCTGACTTTCCTATTTCCATTTTCCAGGTTGCACAGAATACAAAAAGTGGAAGGCTGAATAAAAAATAAGGTACAGACACAGTTCCTCAGAGCATTGTTAGAAGTTATAGTTGATTAAAATTGGAAAATATTACTTGTAAAAGATTGTCTACTCTATAGAGAAAAGGTCCAGAATGTGAATTCATAAATAACTAAAATGAATAATTTCATTTCCCATAAGGGACAGATAAAAAAATGGATTTTTTCCCCTTAAAACAAGTCAAATTGCAAAGAAGGAAAATAGGACCAATTGTGAATTTAAATGAATGCTCAAACTATTATAATTATAACTGCATTTCTTTAAAAGAGTTAAATATTTCTGAATGATTACAGATTAAGTTTATTTTCAAACCTCTGTTCAGATAATTTCTTAAGTAGAAGGTGCCATTTAAATAGGAATTACTATTTTTGTACATTGTACTGAGAGTTGCTTTTTTTTCTTTTACTTCTTTGGGTTCTGAAATCACACCGGTTGATGCTGGATTGAACTTTCAGAAAAGTTTCTGTAAATGCAAACACCCTTTTCAAATGAAAGCTGAAAATATGGTTTGAGAGATCGAGCCAGTAAGATAGGTATTGTCACCTACCTGGTGTTGGCTTTATTAACCACATTAATAAATGTTTCTCAAATGTAAGAAAACATTGTAAATAAACTGAGACTTAAAATTGTCAGCTCTTAACATCTGGTGGGGATGGGACTAGCTATATCCTAGAATTTAAAGTTCTGAGCATTCTTAGTCTCAGTAAATATTCAAAATTAAATTTTGAAAGAACTGAATACTATTTAAATACAATGAAGTGGAATAATTGGCAAATCATTCATGCCTACACATTTTCTTAGAGAACGAATAATCTACCTTCCTCCACAGTCATCTTCCTATTTGAGAGTTAGGGGAAATTGTTCTGTGCCTCATTTTGCTAAAACTTTGCATGTGAGTAATTATGTCTATCAAAATGTGTATGTGTTGTTTCTATAATAAAACCTTGTCTATCTGGGATTAATAGCCAAGATGCCTTAACGTGTATGAACAGAGCATGACCTGCTATGAACATTTTCACAACCAGACTGCTTCCAGAAACCTGATTATCAGCTGGTTCATTGAAGTGACTCTGTTGATCATGTACACAGAACACTGATAGTGAATGAAATAAGTGACAACACCTATTCCCAGAGAATCCAGAATGCTTATACTTTAAGTGACTTCAGAGTTAAATTGGGCTGTTTCTTTGTAATCAAATATCTCTGCATTCCTCTTCCATATTCTCTCAAGTTAGTTAACTTTTCCTGTGCTCTACTTCTCACATTTTTTTTTTTTTTTTTTTTTTTTTTTGGTGAAATGACACAAAATGTCTCCATCATCTCCTGCACTTTTGGATTATTAATAATTGTGGGGAAGGAAATGTCAAAACCTAGAGGGCAGATTGAGGGCTCTCAAACCATTCTCAAAGATTGCCTGATCAACCCACAGAGAAACATGTTCTACATTTTAGGATATTCAAAAAATAGTGACAACTGACTATACTTCTGGATATTTTTGAAACTGCTTTTCTTTTGGAAAACCTTTGGGAAGAGGGGCTTCTCCAGCTCAAGTTCACATTTTAAATAGTCATTAAAGAGTAGTCTTCATTTATTGAAGGAAAACTCTTTGCTCCAAGTTTTGGGAAAGAAGGAGGGTGGGAGGTGGTCAGCTGTTCTTACATTTAACTTTCACAAAGCACAGGTCATTTGCCAGAGGCAAAGTTCTCACGTAAACCACATTAAGCCACGTTGGAGAAATTGAGAAGGAAACGGAAGCAGAGCTCATTTTGCTTTTGTTTTTGCTTTGAGTTCTTCTCAGTACCGAATTATGACTCAATAGGCAAATAGACATTAGTAAATGTGCCTTGAAATTTCCACTAATTCTCTTGTGACTTTGGATCAGTTACTTCTCGTTGTATTAAATTCTCTCACAAATATTGTGAGTTGTGATTTACTGACTTTAACTAACAGAGAAAAGTGAATCTCGGTAAGTCAACATGGAGTTAGATGGCTGCTAAATGGTTAAATGGGAGCTCAGCCTCCGATTGTGAGTGACTCGGTGCGCCCCACAGGCACTGCACGGGATACTCTGTGTCTAGGAACTTTTCTGAGGGCTTTGTTTTTGTCAAAACCTCTGTCTAAAAACCATTCCCTGAGAGCCCTGGTTCTGCTGGGTGACAGCTTGCTAGTTTTATAAGTGAATCCAAGTGAAGGTGATATTGGGTGCTAATCAGATTATCTGCTATTCCTCTGAGATAATACAACTGCATTTTAATACAGAAATTCCATAGATCATTTGTTAATGTGAAAGAGTAGATCTCATGCTGATGTTAGAGTCACTTGGCTACCAGGTGGAGCAGATAGTTTTGGCACATGTATCTGTTAATGTCCTTCAAGTTGAACTATGTCGTAGGCAGCCCCTACTTTGGAAATTCAAGAGGATTGACCTTAATAATGGTGTTTCTGCTGTTATGTATGAATATGGTCAAAAAGATACATATGTGAATACCAGTCTCTTCCAGTATAACGTTATAGTTTTATCCCCATTTGTAGGAATTCATAGTCTAATAATTCCTACCGCATATTTGGACAACTGATCAAAAGGACCCCATTCTCTTTACTGACAGCTCCTGTTCAAGTGACCTCACAGCTTTCTGATGACCTCCACTGGCTGTGCCACATTTCTGGTGCTGAATGGATGCACAACAAGTCACTACTTATCTGGGCTTCGGTGGAGTTGTTCGATTTGAAAAGTAAAGCGGTACTTTAATGGTCCCTTCAGTTCTCACACTCAGTGTTTCAATATTTGTCCTGTTCTACCTGGATTGTAATCAATCCTAAAACTTCCTCACATTTCTGGATGATGGAATGAACAATCCTGCATATGGCTTCCAAATGGAAAGAAACCTGATCTCAGAACTCAAGGCTCTGGTCTGCAGTGGCCACAGTTCATCTCTGGCCTTGACAAGCCATTTCTTGGCCGTGGAACTCATTACTTGAAAGAGATTTGTTATAGCTCCCGTTATGGTGCCTTTAGAAGAAATAAAGATCTCCTGCCTCACTTCCAATACTTCTTTTATGGTAGCACCAGAAATCTTGATTTCATTGGCTCATTTGTGAGAGACCTGACCCATCTCCCAATATGCACTCTGTTCTGGGTCTGATGGATGAAGAGTTGAGGCCCATGCCTTTTGCTCTCCTGGGTAATAAATGTAGCTTACTGTGTCCACATGCCAGAGACGTAGGTGCCAGCAGGGCAGAGAGCGACACAGGACATTACAGCACAGAGTTCATGCGCTCTGTTTCAGGATAATGCATTTTTGACTGCCAGGTGTAATTTTCACTCCTCTTTCGTGCAGCCCCCATCTCTCTTCTCACTCCCTATCCTAGATTTTAAATGGTTATACTTTCGTATGAATCCTCAATTTATCTTTTGTTTTTGAGCCTAGTGCACTGAACATTTCTTCTCATGCATAAAAGATACCCTGGAAACTCCCATCACGGCTGCCTAAGTATTTATTTATTTTTTATTTTTTGAGAATCAGGCGCCGAGGCAGTGCCTTCAAGAGACAAGCATTTATAGTTTTGTTATATGATTTAGTTCAGTTTTTTTCTCCCACACTGTTTGTTTTTCAGGAGCAAAGAGGGAATTAAAGATATTACAGAAAGAGAGCTTCCCTTGGTGGTTAATTTTAGGTATTTTGTGAGTAGATGAATTGGATGGGCTTTTGAAATGAAATAGAACTAAAAGAAATAGAATAAATCAAATATAGATTAGGTGCTAGAAAATTTGTTGCAAAGATGATCTGAATACTGTTGACTACTAATTTTAAATTAAATG
Organism: Macaca thibetana thibetana; assembly: GCF_024542745.1. NCBI lineage: Eukaryota > Metazoa > Chordata > Mammalia > Primates > Cercopithecidae > Macaca > Macaca thibetana. Next base: position 15,923,994 of record NC_065595.1, on the reverse strand, counting down.
CAATCCTGATATGAAACTGATAATTTAATGATAAAGTTTCTATATTTTGATTTAAGATACCAATATTTCCCCTAGAGTCAAAAGCAATCATTTTAATCACTTGGGTAAATTGCCTAAATTGTATGTAAATCAGGCAAGTAACAAAACATTTTTGCATTATTTTGCAGCTTTACAAAGTTACTTTTCTCCTACATAGCACTAATGTTTTGATTTCAAAAGATAAAGTGAGGATTTCCTCACTTTATATAATTTACATAATTATATAAATTATATATAAATACAGGTGCTTTATAGTAACATGATAAATTTTAAAAATATATTTTGTTTAGAATATAAGAAACTGAAGAACTATGGCTTTGTTTCTTTATAATTGTATTAGTCTGTACACACTGCTATAAAGAAATACCTGAGACTGGGTCATTTATAAAGGAAAGTGCTTTAATTGACTCACAGTTCCACATGACTGGGGGAGGCCTCAGGAAACTTACAATATGGCAGAGGGCAAAGGGGAAACAATAACCTTCTTCATATGGTGGCAGGAGAGAGGAGAGTGAGGGGCAAAGGGGCAAGAGCCTCTTATAAAACCATCAGATCTTATGAGAACTCACTATCGTAAGACCAGCATGGAGGAAACCACCCCATGATTCAATCACCTCCCACCAGGTCTCTCCCTAGACATGTGGGGATTATGGGGATAATAATTCATGATGAGATTTGGGTGGGGACACAAAGCCTAACAATATCAATAGTAAAGAATAGTGTTGGAGTTACTCCTTAGGTAGGCAGAATTGTTGGCCCCTTCTGAAGTATACAGTTAAGGAACAGCCTGCAATTCACCCCTATAAAGTTTCTTATGATGAGAAATCACATTCCAGTTGTTTCCAAACAGAACTATAAAAATATATATGTGATACCAGATGCACAAATATTATATAATTAGATGAGCTTTTAACATTTTTAGGAGTCAAGTGCTGAGGTTTCATGAAAAAGGTAGGTCAATGCCTACTAAAACTTTGTGCTAGCTCTGACCAGCTTATTTATAGGCAACCTGAATGAAATCTCTAGGTTTTACTTAATGCATCTCTACAAGGTATTTCACATGCTTAACTCTGGATGAACAGCCAAAGTTACCTAAGATCTTGCTGTCAAAAGAATACAAATTTCCCATCCTACTCCAAAATTATTTCAAAAGTATTTTTGTCCATAAACCACTGGCCTATAAGAATACATATCTGAGTCTATCAAGTATGCCAAACCATGTCCATGTTCTTTCTCTCTTTCCCGTTCCACTTGATAGTTCAGCCATGTTCTTCTGGCTATGGTTTTACAGAGAGAATAAAAAGTTGGAACAATTATTTGGGATAGACAGCACAAAGATTCTATTTTGACATCTGAAGATTATAGAGTTAACTAAAAGCATTGAAATTGGCTGGATTATTATTATTATTATTATCATTTTTTTTGAGACGGAGTCTCTCTCTGTCGCCCAGGCTGGAGTGCAGTGGCGCGATCTCGGCTCACTGCAAGCTCCGCCTCCCGGGTTCCCGCCATTCTCCTGCCTCAGCCTCCCGAGTAGCTGGGACTACAGGCGCCCGCCACCTCGCCTGGCTAATTTTCGTATTTTTAGTAGAGACGGGGTTTCACCGTGTTAGCCAGGATGGTCTCGATTTCCTGACCTAGTGATCCGCCCGTCTCGGCCTCCCAGAGCGCTGGGATTACAGGCGTGAGCCACCGCGCCGGCCTGGCTGGATTATTTTAATACATGTTTATAAATTATAAATATTTGATGATATTTATATTTATGTTATAATTGGACCAAAATACAATAGTATGATATAAACATGTATGTCCTATGCTGCCATTTGTAGCATGGTGCATTTGCAGATCTGAGTATGAAGAAAGGCACATCAGTCTTAAGCAGTGGTGTGACACTGAACTACGTATCTAATGACTTTGAAGCAGTCCAAATAACTTTGGAAACTCCTGGAGGAGAGGTAGAGGATATACCCTCCTAAAGTTAACATCATTCTGTCAATAGAAATCTAATATTGATCAGGCGTACTATATTTTATAAAGACTGACAGCTTATAACAAAGCAATTTCATCAATTAATTTGTACATAATCACATAGATAACTGAAAGCAAAGATTCTCAGAAATCTCTGAATGTGCTCGATTGAATATCATTATAGACACTAGTGGAGAAAACGTGCATGACCTGAAAGTTTCTTAGGCAAATGCTTCTTTGATGGGAGGATTCCTGTGATCCATGCCGTATTTTCTGTAGGGAAGGGCTATTTTTAATATGTCTTCTTTACCTTGAAATACAGTTTAGCTCATTCTCTCCCTATAATTTGGAAAGAAGGCAGCTACCATAGCAGTTAATCAAGACCTAGCCATACACTACTTAATCAGGGGGAAAAAAAGTCTTCTCCTGATGCAATTTGCTCACAAAAATTTCAAAGAAAGCAGCCCTGGAGTTACCGAGGGTGAATGAAATCAGAATCCAATGCAATGTAGATGCAATAATTCTCTATTTCAGCACACCTATCCACCAGGTTAATATAGGTGTCATTTGTCACAAAAGGCTTTTGGGAAACCAAATGCAGGATTCTTCCCTTTAGCTAGAAACTTACTTGGCTAGAAGGAAAATTGCTGGGGAGGGTACAGAATAACTAATCTCCATTCTTCCCTCAGAAATGTGCTCACCCTGAATTCTCTTGCATTAAAATAGAGGTAAAGAGAGCCCTAAGTATTCAGGTGAGCTACGCTGTCAGTCCTTGGGGTCTGGAATCCTATTAAAGGTGTCTTTACAGTTTCACATTAACTGCAACCGTTTCAAGAGCTCTCCGGAGATTTTCTCCTGACCACTGCTCCCCTCAATCTCCACTCCCCACAATATAACTCATAAATGACTTTTCAAAGTTTTTACATTTCTCAGTCCTCTTTTTTAAAGCATCAATGATGGTATTTTTGAAGAATTAATGGGATATTATATTCCTGGGAGAAAATGACCCAGTCAACTAAACTGATGAAAATGAAGACTTGTTAAAGAAACCTGGTTTACTTTTCTGAATTAAGAACTGAAGTTGCGCTAAGTATGACATTTCTCCACCTCTTTTTGTTATTTCTTGCCCCTTTTTCTGTTTGCTCCACGGGACTCTACGTTCCATGAGGCAGGAAGAGTGCGTGTCCTATCGATCCTTGAATCTCTAGATGCACACAGGATTAGTTAATGCCTAAATATTTGTTAAATGATTGAAATAATTAATGAACCCTAGGAATAGAACAAATGGGAAAAATATTGAGCTTATAGGCATTTAATTCTCTTCCCACTGTTCTTGAAATTTGACCAAAGAAACTTATGGAAAAATGATTGCTCAATTTAGAGGGACTTCTTTCCCTGAGTCAGGCCTAATTTTAAATTATTTTAAAATAAAAACAATGCAGAAATTTCAGCATAACCAAGCCCTGAAGACAAGTCGAAGGTTACATTCCTACCTTCGTCTCTACTTAAAAGCAGTGTTGTGCAAAATAAAAAAACAAAAACCAGATAGCACCTTGGTGGACTCTGCTTTTTGTTTACGTAGTTTTAGCCCTTGCTTTATAAAATAAAACTTTTGGAGACCCTCACCTCACAGCTTTTTCAGTGATAAATATGGTATTTTAAAAAGTAGCATCTGTTCCAAAGAATAAATCAATGTTAACCCATTTATTATGCAGTCTCAGGACTGAAATGATTAGCCTGAATATATCAAATCATAACTCCATCACTTCATTGCCACCAGGCTTATAGGCCCTTGTTTGCTGGTTATAACATTAAACAAAAGGTTGATACAAAGTCTGGCCAACATGGCGAAACCCTCTCTCTACTAAAAATACAAAAAACTATCCGGACGTGTTGTGTGCACCTGTAATTCCAGATACTTGGCAGGGGGAGGCACAAGAATAGCTTGACCCCACGAGGCAGAGGTTACAATGAGGCAGTGAGACTGGGCCACTGTACTCCAGCCTGGACAACAGAGCGATACCTTGTCTCAAAAGAAAAAAAAAAAGGTTGATAAAACTTTATCAGACTTTGGGGTAACTTCTCAAATTTCCATGTTTGGTATGATGTCATGATAGAATGAAATTTGTTCTGCAAAGATTCATAAACATCGTAGTGTCACTTACTTGAGAACAATATAATTTTAATCATTTTTTCCCAAGATAAAGGAAAAATTAATCAAATATATGGTAGATAGTAAGGGTACCTGATGTCTGCAAAAGTCCACATTCTCCTGGAATACTACATCAGCAGTAGCAGTACGGACATCTTTTACATTTCAGAAACGCAGAGAAATTGCTGTTGGGTAGACAATTGCTGGAGATACATTGAAATAAGCCTTATGATCTCCACTGAGACGAGAGACAAGGTGTCTGAACAGTTAGCGGTGGGGTTCCTGCCACATTCCTGTGAAACTTTATGACTTAGAAGAGTAAAGATAGGCAGAGAGGCAGACGGATGGCTGTACAGAGCCAGCTGATGTGTGAGGCAAGATGCTAGGTCTGGAGAAGAGGAGTTGAAGAAGATGCTGGCTAGGGGGCTGAGAGGTGTTCATAGACGAACTAGTGAAAGGAGAAAAGAAGATATATATACACACACACATATATATATAAGGAATATATATATATTCCTATAGGTATATATTCCTACATGTGATTCCGTATATATATGTATTTCTTTATATATTCCTCTCTCTCTATATATATATATGTGTGTATATATATGTTCCTCTCTGTATATTCTCTCTCTATATAGCAATGATTTTTCAACTTTGAAAAGTCATACTTTCTTTTGAAAACAAACCAAACTAACACAAATCTCTCACAATGCAGGACCTCGGGGTTTCTGGTTTATCACTCTCGGGGCATGTGACCTCATACCTCCTTAAGAATTAAGTATTGATATGAACTGATGACTGCAGCACAGTTGGACCAGTGCTTTAATAGAACTCTGAACAGAGGGCTTGAGCACACCAAGGGGTAAGAGGTGGTCAGCACTGGCTCCTGTACTGAGGAAACTGACATAGTGAAGACCACGTTTGAACCCAATAGGTTCATTCCTCCACGACAAGCTCTGCATTTTGTTTGAGCTTCAGAAACAAGGATGAATAAAGCAAGGTGTGCCAAGGACGGGACATAGTCATACCGACTCCCCAGCAAAGTCTTCTGGTGCGAGGTAACCCCCATACTATTGTAAGCAGGTAGCCGAAACCCTCAGAATACCTACTAGGGATTAGTAACAGTAATGCCTCTAGACCCTCAGTTGCAGCAAGACAGCACCCTCATCTGGTTTTGCTGTTTTGGGTTTTTAGCTCCTGGCACAGGGCAAGGCACATGGTAAGCATACAATGTTAACATTTGCTGCCGGCATTAATAAGTGTAGGTCCCCTGGGAACATAAAAAGGACAACTGATTTATGCTCTGATGGTTGATTAAAAAACGTAAATTTATTTCTGGTAAAAATCAACATCAGGCTATAACAAAAAAATATAAGATCCACTTAAATTTTTTTATTTTATTCTTTAGGGGAAAATAGATGTTTTGCTCCTGCTATTCCTTCAATGTCTCAGTGCTAGTCTCTCGTAGCTTAAAAAATTATACTCAAGACCAATGGAAAAAATATATTACTGAAATAATAAAAGCTTTGTGTAAGAAATAAGTATACTTTTCTCTGTAAAACTATTTGTCACTTGTTCCTTTTAAAGAAATTTTATACATAATATATAATTGGTGTCTAGATATAAGCTTAAATCATCTGATGTCTCCAAAATATTTTGTTTAGCCCATTAGTAATAATGAGAGTTCAATGGTTATATAAACCTACTCACTAAATCCAGACTGTTCTCCATTGGGGAAGCTTTAATTAGATTTTAATAAGAATGGTGAGTTAAATATGACTATTAAGAGACCCTTTCTTCTGTATATTAATTATGTGTCATGATAATAAGATGTGTTTTAGGTATTCCAATTATGGATAAAGAGAGGGGATGCAGTTTCAACTTGGCTGTTACCAATATTGATGAATTTCTGCTTACTGGTTGGAAAATACATGTTTTCATTGTTTACACATTTCATAATTATCACCAGATGTGCCTTAATAAGAATGGATTATTTCAACCAAAGTAAATAATTCATTAGATTGTAAATAAAATGCATATTTGGCAAGCCAAAGAGAAAGCATTAACCAATCTAGAGTTGTAGTTTTTTTTCCCCTAACTGCTTACAGATTGCCTCGACATTCAAATCCATAAGCCACTTGACACCTCCTGCTGAGGCAAAGCCTTCCTAATGCTGAGTAATAGATTGTTCAGCAGCACGGGAAAATACATTAAGGAAAGAAGGGTGATGTTCATGTATTTTTTAAAAAACCCTCCCTCTTCCCTTGCTTTATTCTGTAGCTTTTAATACAGAGCATTGTAAACTCTTCCTCTGCAGTTCTAGGAAAGGACCTGCTCTGTCTTGAGGGATTACGTCTGTGATACACTAGGGTTATACAGTTAGAAAATGAATGGTGCACAGAAATGTATTTGAAAATAAGAGCACTCCTTTCTTTAAATTAAAGTTATCTGGATTACCTTTTTGATAATCAAATAAATGTGGCTTTATTTTAATATATGATACTTTAAATATTAAACTTGTACTTCGCAAATCTGATGCTCTGCGGGATGTTGCAATTGATACTACAGATTTTAAGCCATGTTATTTATTTATTTTAGCAAACTTTACTTTGACACTTGTACTATAACAGAACTTTTCTATTTTATTTAGTCATGTTTTAAATTTTCTAACTTGAGATCATTAGAATTTCTAACTTCTAAGAAGACTAAGACATTCTTCTTAATTTTGTTTTAACTATACTAAGTACTGTCTGTAATAAAATGGAAAATAATACTGTAATGAAATAATGACATTATTTACATGCATTTCAACACACTTATGTACAACATGTTCTACTGGAGATAACTTAGTCGCTTTAAAGGTTAATTAAGTTGAGGGTTGTGGGTGTGGTATGAACCATGTACAGGCTATTACATACATTTCAACACACTTATGTACAACATGTTCTACTGGAGATAACTTAGTTGCTTTAAAGGTTAGTGAAGTTGAGGGTTGGGGGTGTGGTATGAACCATGTACAGGCTAACAGATAACTTGGTCTAAGCTAGAAAGCCAGCCTCGGTGTCAAAAATATAACAATAGCTTTCTGATTTATTGTGTATACCTCTACTTGTAAAGAGTATTGAGCATAAAGCAGAAATGCTTTTCATTCTCCAATTCAAATGCTAAAATTAACCAATAGCTAATGAGAAAAGCACACTAAATGATGTGAACACCAAAACAACAGGCTCAATGGTTCTATCTTTATTTGATAAAGCAAGGAAATAACTTATAATTGGGTATTGCCTATTTCTTTCTTGTCATTTATCTATCTTTGATGTGTTTTTGCTTTTGTTATGGTCCAGGGAAGTTAAGATAAATCAGCTACTGTTGCAAGTTTTTGGTTATGATTGATTTTGTGTTGTGTATGAAGCAAATCACACTGAAGCAGGTTTCAACTGTTTCAGCAAAGAACGGAAATAATAAGAAAGGAAGAAACTCAACTTTTTTTATTTCTCTAGCCATTATAACGAAGTTGATGTTTATAACTTTTTCTTGTGGCTTCTTAAAAATATTTGCAATTGTAGCAAATTAAATGTTATGTCATTTAATTTATGACCACTGGGGTCTACCATAGTTACAGAATGAGATCTCCAGGTTAATAAAATCACGCAGTTGCATAACATTTTAAATTCTCTTTAATCTCCAGGTTAAAATCTTCTAGAGATTCTCTCATTTCTGACTACTGCAACAGCCTCTGAACTGGTCTCCCTGTTGCCAGTCTTGAGTTCCCGCAATTCAAGTCCTCAAAGCATTAGGAGTGATTTTTAAATGCAAATCAGATCACATCAAAGCTCTGCTCAAAGCCCTCCAATTGTTTCCATTGTACTTAAAAATATATACATTTCCTTTCAAGGCCTCCAAAGCCCTTTATAACCTGGTTCCTGAGAGGTCCCACTACTCTCATCTGATTTTACTCCTCTCTACTCAGTCACGGGGTCAGCTGTATGTTTCATCAAAGCACCAAACTCTTACTTATCAAGGTCTCTGTGCTGTAGGACAACAGTTACTTTTTATCAGCTTCATTCGGCAAAAGCAGTGTAGAGTAACAGCAAAATCCACCAGGTTACGGTAAAAGGTTGCTTTTAATCCAACTTTAATTATTACACCAGGAAGCCCATGCAGTCATTCAAAAAATTATTTGTCCCCTTAAATAAAATCATTGCAGTACTTTGAGCCTTATGCCTTTTTAGCATTCAAAAATTTATTTTATGATAGGAACATTATTTGAAAGTTTAAATTCATTGCTATTTCTATCATCTCCTACGCCTACTTCAAAAAGGTTTTGGATTAGGTTTTATAAATTAAGTCCATTAGAATTTCAGAAAATGTGTTAAATGTAGAGATTTTATCTTTTCTTTCATTAGCAGCTCTGGGTCTGTAGGCATGGCACTATGAGATAACTATCACCATGTTTAGGCCAGGACTGAAATTTGAGGTTTGCTATCTGTCTATCATCTCTCTCTTTCTCTCTTTCCCTACTTACCTACCTACCATCTCTCTTTTGTCTATCAATCAACTGTTTACTTTCAATATCAAGCAAAAACAATAATGGTCAAGTTTTCAGAACATCAACTATATAGTTAGAAGAAAAAATATCCTTTGAACAGTGTCACCACCAGTAAAATTGAATGTCACTGTGTATACTTTAGTTTTCCACATTAATCTGAAAGAAGCTGATATTTGCCCAGTATCAATCCCTTAGGAAGATCAAGCAATTCATTTGATAGCATCTGAAATGTTCTTAACACCTCAACACAAGATGTTCTACAAACACAATGTATTATCATAATCATTGTCTCTATCTCTTCTGCACCTAGTAGAGCACACTATTTGCCATCCATCTCATACTGATGTTGTAGGGATTAATGAGATAATATCTATAAGGTACTTAAAGCTCCTTGGAATCAGCAGATTATGTAAGTACAAGGGAATTTGATTATTTTTAACCCAATGTATTATGTTGCCTCCTAACTGTCCCTTTTCATCCAGAATAGATGCAAATGATTGATCAAATTCACCCTGAGAGAAATAGCAATATAACATTAAGTTGCTTTGGAAACCGGACTCGTGTGTGTGTGTGTGTGTGTGTGTGTGTGTGTATTTGAAATGTCATTTGAATTCCTCTCTTAGATGAACACGTTTCCATTCTGAACTATTTTGGTTACACTTAAAGGGAGGTGATTGTAACTCTCAGATCTTGATCTATGAAGCTAAATGTTTTGTACCACATCACTGTTAGAAAAAAAAAGTTATAAAGTGAGACATAAAGTCATTTTAGTAGCCTTTGACAAGACTACATTTAACAGCTTTTAGTCAAGATTTTACTAAATCTATAGACACTTTAGAAATAAAAGCCTGAATTGATGTTTCATAAAACCTCATCAATTTTTCCCTTTCTTTTCAATTAAAATTTCTCTTTTTGAAAGAAATTTAATATTCCTTAAATAAAAAAGCCTACATTTTAAATGAGAAATAGGATGTGGAGAGTATTAGTATGAATCAGAAACAAATTAAATGGTATGTAATGAAGAATTAGAATTAATTCAAGTGCCTATGGTACTGTGCTTTGAAAAATACATATGAAGGATTATGTGCAACAGACAAGAGCACTGCATCACAGTTTTCAGTACCAGACACTCTACTATCTGCCCCTCTCTCTTGCTGTCTCATAATCCCTCTGTTTCTCCTTTTATCAATCCTTCCATCCATTGATCTATCCATCTATTCATCAACCCATCTACTGTTTATTCATTCACTTATTCCTTTGTCCATTCATCCATCCATCCATCTATTCATCCTTCCATCCATTCATCCATCCACCCATCAGTATTAGGCAAGATTCTCTAGAGAAACCAAACCAGTGAGAGAGAGAGAGAGAGAGATAGAGACAGAGAGATATATTAATTTATTATGAAGAATTTATTCACATGATTATAGAGGCTGAGAAGTCTCATGACCTGTCCTCTGCAAGCTGGAGACCCAGGAAAGCTGGTGGTGGTGTTTCAGTCAGAATCTGAAGGCCTGAGAACCAGGAGAGCTGATGGTGTAAATGCCAGTTTGAGGGCAGGAGAAACAGATGGCCCAACTCAGGCAGTCAGGCAGAAAGAACACAAATCCTTCCTTCTTCAGCTTTCTGTTCTATTCAGGTTCTCAGTGAATTGGATGATGGCCACCTACGTTAAGAAGGTCACCAATTAAAATGCTGATCTCAACCAGGAACACCCTCACAGACACACCCAGAAATGATGTTTAATCTGGACACTCTGTAGCACAGACTATTGACACATGAAATTAACCATCACATCATCTACCCATTTATCAATGTATTTCTCTATCTTTAGTATGTTTTTTATCTGTCTACATGTCTTTTCATGCAAATAAAAGCCAGCTGCAGGGTTATTAAGTTTTGTCGACAGGGTGCCTGTGTAACAGCCTCACCACTTACTAGCAGGACAACTTTCATAAATTACTTTGTGTACCTCAGTCTCTAGCTGTAAAAAGGGAATAACCATAGCTGAGCTCATAGGGTTGTTGTGAAGGTAAAAACAAAAACAAAAACAAAAACAAAAACCTACATGTAAAGCTTCTAAAACAGGGTTTAGCATAGAATAAGCATTCAGTGATGTTATCTATTAATAGTAGTGATCATTATTCCCTCCCTAATTCCTTTTAATCTGGCTTGCTTTGTTACTTCATGATAACTCTTATTATTCTTTCCTTCATTCATTCAAAAATATTTATTGAGTATATACTTGGCATCTATTAATTGAACATTATATTTTTCTATTGGATATCTTGAATTTGAATCCAGATGACCTTTTTTTTTTAAAAAATTAACTGTATTGCATTTATTTTTGTTACTTTGAAGAGGCCACCTATGTTAATCCTATTTCTCATCTCTGAATAGGAATAAGACTGTTTTTCCTGTCTGCCTCACGATTGTGAGGGTTCAACACTATAAAATATATGAGATATTTTGTAAAGTGTAAAACTCAGTGGCAACAAGTGTCTTGTGATTATTTACACACTTCCTGCTTTCTCCTTTACTCCATAGGGATGGATTTGCTCAGTTTTACTATCTACTTATGGTGGATGCCTAGAAATGATCTCCAGTTGCCGATCCAGAAATTGTCATTGGTACCCCCATGTATAGTCTACATTTATATTATTTTCCCTATACACTAAACTTAATTTCCAAATCCAAAGAACATTTTATTTGCTATCATTGAACTTCCGGTTTCTTTAAGTTGAAAAATCCTGGAGTCAATTCAATGCAACAAAATAATTGAAAACGTCATTTTCCTACTGGAATGACTTCCATAATTTGCAGTCATCTACCAATTCTTCACGTTGACAGTCAAAGCTTATTATACTATGGATTGTGCTTTAAGGTTATAGTCTTAGTTACCAATACTGTTCTGTATGCCCTCGGCATTCCAAGAAACTGGACAATTTGCATCATCATGCCTGTGCTTTTTCCCTTCATGAGTTAACTTATTCTTATCCCATTTCTACTATGGCCCTTATTCTGTCTTAGTTAACAGACAAACTAAGTGAAAAAAAAAAGTACCTTAGAAAATATATCACACATCATATACAGTTAAGAGATAATTTCTAAAAGTTTCTTTTAACTGTCACCTACCTATATGGAACCATTTTTCATTCTCTACAACTTGGTATGTTCTCTTTTCTTCAAAATCCTATGGTACTTTTCTATTTTTTTAAGAATTTACTCTATTTTACTTTGCAACATAGTTAGGTGTACATGTTTTGATATAACTACTGTTCATCAGAGCTGTGTCCTCTCGTTTTTGTGGTAAGAATCATAGCATCATACTCATAGTAAGACCTCAACGTAGATATACTTTGGAGACATTGCACATTCAGTTCCAGACCATTGCAATAAAGTGAATATTACAATAAAGTGAGTCACACATTTTTGGTTTCCTAGTACATATAAAAATTATGTTTACATGATATTTTATTAAGTGTTCACATACAATATATGTACCTCAATTTAAAAATATGTTATTGCTAAAAAATGCTAATAATCATCTGAGCCTTCAGCTAGTTGTAATTTTTCTGTTGGTTGAAGATCTTGCCACCTCAATGGCAAGATGTTGATGGCTGCTGACTGATTGGCGGTGGTTGCTAAAGTTTGGAGTTGCTGTGGCAATTTCTTAAAATAAGACAACAGTGAAGTTTGCCACATCACTTGACTCTTTTTTTCCATAGAAAATCTTCTACAGAAAACAGCATGTGATGCTGTTTGATACATCTTACCCATAGTAGAACCTCTTTCAAAATTGGAGTCAATACTCTCAACCCTGCCACTGCTTTATTAACTTAATTTATGCAGTATTCTAAAATAATTTGTTATCGTCTTAACAATGTTCATAGCATCTTCATTAGGAGGCGTAGATTCCATCTTAAGACACTGCTACCTCCTCCCATGAATCGTGAATGTTCTTAATGGAATATAAAATGGTAAATCCTCTCCAGATGGTTTTCTATTTATTTTGCCCATATCCATCAGAGGAATTACTCCCTATGGCAGCTATAGTCTTACAAAATGTATTTCTTAATCAATAAAACTTGAAAGTTGATATCACTCCTTGATCCAATGGCTGAAGAATAGATGTTGTGTTAGCAGGCATGAATACAACATTAATCTCCCTATACATCTCCATCAGAGCTCTTGGCCAGTTACATTGTCAATGAGTAGTAATGTTTTGAAAGGAATCTTTTCTTCTAAACAGTAGATCTCAATCGTGTGCATAAAATTTTCAGTAAATCATTGTGTAAACAGATGTGTTGTCATCTAGACGTAGTTGTTCCCTTTATAAAGCATAGGCAAAGTAGATTTAGCATCATTCTTAAGAACCTTAGAATTTTTGAAATGTTAAGTGAGCACTGGCTTCAAATTAAAGTCACCAGCCACATTATCCCCTAACTAGTCAGCCTGTCCTTTGAAATTTAGAAACCAGGCATTGATTTCTCTTTAGCTATGAAATTTCTAGATGGCATCTTCTTCCAATATAAGGTTGTTTTGCCTACCCTGAAAATCTGTTAAGTGTAGCCACCTTCATCGGTGATCTTAGCTAGATCTTCTGGGGATAACTTGCTGCTATCTTTTACATCAGCACTTGCTGCTTCACCTTGTACTTTCATTTATAAAGATGACTTCTCTCCTTCATCCTCATGAAACAACCTTTGTTAGCTTTGCATTTTTTTTCTGGCAGCTTCCTCACCCCTTTCAGCTTTTATAGAACTGAAGGTATTGAGAACCTTGCTCTAGATTGGGCTTCAATTTAAGAGGATATTGTGGCTTGTTTTATTGTCTATCCAGACCACTAAAGCATTCTCCATATGGCAATCAGGCTGTTTTGCTTTTTGTATGTGTTTACTGGGGTGGCACTTTCAATTGTTTTTCAAGACCTTTTCCTTTGCATTCACAACTTGGCTGACTGTTTGGCACAGGAGGCCTAGCTTTTGGCCTGTCTTAGCTTTTGACATGCTTTCCTTACTAAGTTTAATCACTCTAGATTTTGATTTAAAGTGAGAGATGTGACACTCTTCCTTTCACCTGAACACTTAGAGGCCATTGTAGGGCTACTAATTGGCCTAGTTTTAATATTATTGTGTCTCAGGGAATAGGGAGGCTCAAGGAGGAGGAGAGAAATGAGGAAATGGCTGGTCAGCAGAGCAGTCAGAACACACACACTTATTAAGTTTACCATCTTGTATGGACAAGGTTTGTGACATTCCAAAACAATTATAATAGTAACATCAAAGATCATTGGTCACAGACATAATAATAATGACCAAGTCCAAAATATCGTGAGAATTAACGAAGTGTGACGCAGAGACGCAAAGCGAGTACATGCTGTTGGGAAAACGGCGCTGATGGACTTGCCCAACACAGTGTTGCCACAAACTGTCAATTCAATTTAATTGTAAAAAGCACAATATCTGAGAAGTGAAGTAAAGTGAAGCACAGTAAGATGAGGTATGCCTGCCTGTACTTCTCAAGGAAAGTTGGGCTGCATGGGAATATCTCGGTATAATTATTGGGGAAGCAAACAAATATGTCATATTTTCTTGATGATTACATAGTCCAGGAGAGAGTTTCAGCTGTTCTCTCTTTGTCCACACCAAGCAATGTACACTGCACATTTTTCAGTGTAAGCCCTTCTTCTCATAGCTAATACTGCAGGAGTTTTTTTTTTTTTTTTTTTTTTCTATCTTTTTTTCATGCGTTGACAACTGTGAATGTTTCCAGTTCTGGGACCTCTTATCAATATTCACAAAGCCTGCTATCCTTAGTTTGATCCAATTCAAAGTCAGAAGAGCTTGGATCATGTTCTGCCTGATTCTACTACTTACTCACTTGTGGATTTGGTAGCATCCACATCCACATCTGTTTATCTATAAACTAGGAGTAATTCTTGCCCTGCCTAACACTGAAACTTGTGTTTGTGTATGCCAATACACATAAAAGCACTCTCATTTAAACCCCTCAGCTGATCTACCACCTTCTCATAGCAATTATTTGTTTGTCAGATGCTCAGTTGTAATTAATCCATCATGTAGGCTAACTTATACAATCTTTGCTCTGCTGACATTTACTGAATACTGGCTATACGTGAGCCTTGACCATCTGTGATTTACTGTCTTTTAAATGAGGGACATAGAGTTGTATAAGATAAGATTCATGGCCTATGGGAACTCACATAAAGTAAGAGAGACAGACATATCAACAAGTTTAATAAATGTGATAAGTCTTTTAGGGTATTTTATATAGAGTGCTGTGGTGAACAATATAGGGAGTTAGAAAAGTTTTTAAAATGAAGATGTTGAACTGGATCTTTGCCATGGCATTCTGCTCTTCTAGATTTTCCTCCACTTTTCCTCCATTAAGTCACTTGCATCACATACTTCAAATTTCAGCTTTCTCCCAAATCTTCTCAGATTACTGTATCTTCATGTTTTCTAGTATTTTGTACTCAAATTTGCATTACATTGCATTTCCTTCTAAAACACTTCCTTCTAAAGTGTTTTTTAGTTATTGAATAGTATAAATCTTATCAGCAGAGACAAAATACTAAATTTATTTTCTACTCTTCCTTCTTACTATTTGGCAAAATAACTGGCATCCTCTGTTGGACCTTTAAATGATGATGCTCTGTCTTCTTTCTGGACTCCCTCTCTCTTTCTCTCTACCCTTACCCTGCCAATACTGTGATAATTATCCTTAAATGTGTATCTTCAGCCAAGATCTATCTTCTGAGTTCCGGATGCTCCTGACTTTACACCTCAGCCTGGATGCGTGAAGTCTGCATAAATGACACGTCTGTCTCCGATGAGTCGACGAACACCTGGGTCCGTAGTCTTGTGTCGAATTGGGTACAACCACAGGGGTGCATGTGGAGTGGTTTTAAGGAGCAGAGTTTAATACGCGAGAAAGAAGGAAGAAGCTCCCCATACAGAGACAGTGGGAGGGGGGCTCTAGACCCTAGAGAGGAAACCCCATGTTCAGAAGAAAAGTGGCTGCTTATATGAGGAGGCTGGAGGAGGTGGTGTCTGATTGCATAGGGCTCAGGGGATTGGTTGACCAGGCGTGTCCTTTAGGTAGCCCACGAAAAAGCTGGCCCTCCCACCCTAGCCGTTTAATATGCAAATGCAGGGCGCCATGATGTTCTACACAGGTGGAGATATGTGGGGGAAGCCACGTTGCCAGGCACATGTGTGGGCAAGGAAGAAGGCTGGAATCGCCATGTTTGGGTGGAGCCAGTTTCTAATGGCTGGTATTTGCATATCAAAGGTTGCCTGCCCTGCTCTAAGAGCCTGGGCTTTCCTCCACACAAGAATCGTTTCTGGGGCTGTTTTAAAAGAAGCAAAAACTTCCCAAGGACTCCTTTGCCTCTTTATCTGCCTAAAATAATTTCTTAATAACTCCTAAAATATTACAAACTGAGTAAATCTAAAAAGAAACATATGCCCTCCCCCCACTGTGTGCCCCAGCATGCCCTGGCCAGGAATCTGCTCTCCCTCAAGGTGCTACTTACCAGTAAATGCACGTGATTGCTCCAGAGAGAAGCCTAGGAGACCCCTCTCCCCTCCCTCTCATCCCTTATTTCCGAATACTATGTCCTATTATATATATTCTGTTTGCCTCTATTAATCTTATCAACTGTTATTACTCAAAGCAGTTGATAATGACATCTTTTTAGTTCTCAGACTTGCAAGTCAAACCTTAACTATTATATCTGTGTAGTTTTCCTCCTCTGCAGGGAGTCATCAAAGCATTAGAGTCAGGTGATCATTTACTTGATAGGCCTACAGGGTGTCAGCAATGGATTTGAGATATACCTAATGGCTATAATCATCTCACTGACCCACCAAACTTAAGCAATTAAATATACATGTACATTTTTCCCGCATATAATCAGTTTTTTACATGTGTGTTATAACATTGAAAAATTAAAGTCTTAGGTGGAGCATTTTCTGCAGTGATGAAATTTTTCTATTGTAAATGATGCATGTCTCTACTTTCTTAAACAAAATATCCTGAACATAATAATTCAACATTTCCTTGAAGAGTCAAAATTGACATTTTGGATATCAGTTATTTCATTACTGTACAATATGTCGATGCCTTCTGTTTAGGTGTGTAGGCCTGTTGCCTGTTCACTAAATGACCCGATACACCTATACCTTTAAAGTTTGTGCTTTTATTTTTATCATTTTTATATTGGACTCAATGTGTCTTTGTAAAGTTACATGTTCCTAAAGAGGTGGATCTATCAAGTTTTCTTCACATAACTCTTAGCACAGAGCTTGCCTAAGTAAGTTAGGGGATTACTCTTAAAGATAAAACTATTTTAAACCATGAAGTTTTATTTATTTATTATTTTATTTTATTTTTTTGAGATGGAATCTCACTCTGTTGCCCAAGCTGGAGTGCAGTGGCTCGATCTCTGCTCACTACAACCTCCGCCTCTGGGGCTCCAAGGATTCTCCTGCTTCAGCCTCCTGAGTAGCTGGGATTACAGGTGCCTGCCACCATGCCGGGCTAATTTTTGTATTTTTAGTAGAGACAGGGTTTCACCATATTGACCAGGGGCTGGTCTGGAACTCCTGACCTCAAGTGATCTGCCTACCTCAGCCTCCTAAAGTGCTGGGATTACAGGCATGAGCCCCCACACACAACCTAAACCATGACTTTTTAAAAAAATTCCATTTTGAGGGAAAAGGAAAATGCTAATCAAGCTAATATAAGTTAATACCTTCCTATTTACCTTTTTTGTATATGGAGTTAGATCTTACGAAATGTTTTTTAATCCATAGCATATTTGTACCAATAAAAGAAAGATTTGCAAGGAATAACTTTCCCAATTATAGATAATTTGAAGAATCCTACTGATTAGAAAACTGATTTTATGTAGGCTTAAATATATCTGGATGCCACTGCTTCCTCTTCCCATCCCCCTTTCACATGCTGTCCTTAACATTTGTGGTGGAGAAACAGGTGAATGTTAAAGAGCCGATTCAAACTGAACTGATACACATTTTGCTCCAGGGCAAAGGGGAAAAACAAACACTTATTTCACTGGAAGCAGGATGGCTTGCTGGGATTTCATCCCCTTAGTGCATTGTTGCCCTTCATTTTCTAAAGATAAATACATCAGTGTCCATTGGGATGGCTTCACGTCTCCATTTGGCACCTAAACTAACATAATTTCCCTTCCTCATCTTCTTTGTCATCAAGCTATGGAAACGACCGTTGCAAATTATTACTGAGACAGTGAAAGAGATCTGATCTAACCAACTCCATCTTGCTTCTGTTTTATTTTTTTGTTTTTGTTTTTGTTTTTATACAGAGTCTTGCTCTGTCGCCCAAGCTGGAGTGCAGTGGCTCTATCTCGGCTCACTGCAAACTCCGCCTCCCAGGTTCCAGTGATTCTCTTGCCTCAGCCTACTGAGTAGCTGGGATTACAGGCACACGACACCACACCCAGCTAATTTTTGTATTATTAGTAGAGAGGGGGTTTCATCATGTTGGCCAGGCTGGTCTTGAACTCCTGACCTCAGGTGATCCACCCGCCTTGGCCTCCCAAAGTGCTGGGATTACAGGCGTGAGCTACCACACCCGGCCATCTTGCTTATAACCTCCAAACTGTTCTTGTTCATTCTTGGGTGTAGGGTGAACTAACTTTAGAAGGAACTTAGTTTATAGTTTAAAAGAAAGATAACCCTTTGCCAAAACAAACTTTGCCTGGAGACCAGCATGCCTTTGTAAGACTGACAAATTAGCCACAAGATTAGAAATTATGGTTTAGGAGTCATGTAGCTGGAGGCTACAGGATTCTAACCCTCCTGAAACTGCTCCTAAGATCAGTGCTTGAGATATTTTGCAGACCCTGAACTTGATGGATCAGCTGGCACCACCCAGATTGATAAACTGGCTCATCTGATCTTGTGGCTCCCACCCAGGAACTGACCCAGCAGAAGAAGACAACTTCCGCTTTCTACGATTTCATCTCTGACTTGACCAATCAGCCCAGCAGGCTCACTGGCTTCCCCTACACACCAAGTTGTCCTTAAAAGCTCTGATCCCCAAATGCTTGGGTAATAATTTGAGCAACAATAAAATAATTACTCAAATAATTTGAGTAACAATAAAATAATTACTCAAATAATTTGAGTAATAATAAAATAATTACTCAAATAATTTGAGTACTAATAAAACTTTGGTCTTCCACACAGTTGGCTCTGTGTGAATTATACTTTTTCTATTGCAATTCCCCTAGCTTGAGAAATTAGCTCTGCCTAGGCAGCAAGCAGGGTGAACCCCCTGGGCAGTTACACTACACGTGAATTAGGATGTGGCAGCCCTGGACATGGTCTTGCCCCAAGCTTAGTGAAGGTGCGTCTCCTTAATGGTGCACTAATTCTAAATATATCAGTAGGATTGCTGCTTACTGGCCATCTTTCTTGGAACAACCCTAGAGAAAGGTTCTCTATACCATGGAGATAAAATTTTCCTGCTTACAGCCACAGCAATAAAAGCTACAACCCAGTGTAGACTCAGCTTGCTCACCATGTGTTGGTCATCGGATATTCAATCTAAGAGACTTACATAGGTAAAATAGACAGAGACAACAGCCAACACATTATACTCCACATCAGCAGCAGGGGCAAGCTCTGACGGACTGGAAAAAAAATTCAAGCCTCATTTGTCAAGCTCCTTTTACTCCTGACATCCTTTTCCTTCTTCCCATCCCCACCAAACACATTTCATCTTAGATTTCATTTTTAAAATATGGTTACGACATGAGTGGTTGCAAGCAAAAATAACAGGGATTTGAACAAAGAAAACTGACAAAAAGTACCCTGGGACAAGTTTGCCTGAAATATAAATTGTTTTTATGGGCACAGACCAGCTTTCTTGCTGGTCTCGAGCTGTCACTTTGGGTTATTTTTATTGTAGTCACTGAGGATGTTGGCTCAAAAGCAAGCAACTAAGAATGAATGAAGCAGAGAAGGAGAGTGGCAATGAAAGTCCCTGGATAGCTCAGAACCAGCCACACACACAGGGGAGTATTTCCCCAGCTCCCCTAGACCCACACACATGCCTGCTTGCATACACACACATACACACGTGCCCCACATTCCTACATGACATACACGTTCCAAAGTCTCATTTTTCTTTCCTCAAATGTACGAGATGAAGGATCAAAGCCAGAAAGTTTCTATGAGTTCTCAGCTGTGAACAGAGAGAGAAATCAAAATCTTTTTTCTCTCTGCAGTCTTACTTTGAGTTAAAAGAGATGGATGATGTTCAGCTCTTCATCTAAGTATCTTGAACTCTCCTCTTCTGAATTTTCCTCCTCTACCTATTGGTCATCATTAGTGTGCTTTACCTTCGACTGCAGGGCAGAGTGGTGCCAAACCTACTCCATTAATCAAGCAGCAGATGGAGAATAAAAGCCTATGAAACTGGAAAGCTGGAATTCTTTCTTTCTATCCCCTGAGATTTATGAACAGTACCCAGAGGCCAGAGTTATTGAGAGATGATCGTGTACTAATAAGCTTTAGAAATGGTGGCTCTTCCTGTGTGTTTGTGTGTAGTTTGATGTGTTTAAACAGCTGAGCAGAAAATTGACTCTGTATTTTCCAAAGTACTTTGCAAAACATGTCTTAAATATAAGCTTTGTTTAACATACCAGTGGTATTCTAATACCAGTGCCTAGCGAACACTCTTCATTCCCTGATGTGCTTTTGAATCTAACTTAATGCTATAGCTGGGAGTGCCTGTTTAATATTTATGGAGACTCACAATGTGTTAAGTACCAAATGAGGCTGACAAGAGTAAATGTTCAAGGATGACTTCATTTTGTTTAATTCTTAGGAAGCAGGAGTGAAATGTATGCGTCACTGGTTAGGAACATGTCTCAGCAGACATTATTCTATAAGGACATTTGACTGAGCCTAACCAAAGGCTGATAGTGGTCATAGGATCCACCAAAATCAGGTATCCCCATCTCTTTACAAAGGCATAGATCTTAAGTGTACAGCTCTATGGTTTTTACATGCATATATGCACCCAAGAAACCACACGCAGTGAAGACAGGGAGAGAATTTATCACCATATAAGCTGTCTTATGCCCTTTTCCTGCCACTTCCTCCCACTTCCCACACCTAAACACTTTCTCAGTTCTATAACCATAGATTGACTTTGTTGATTTATGAAATTCATATAAATGGAATCAATCAGTATATGCTTCTGTGTGTCTGCTTTCATTCACTCAATATGTTTTTAACAACAACAACAAATAATAATACAGGAATTTCTTTATTCCTTTGTCCTGCTTCCTATGGGTTCTACTTTTTTTTCTTTTTTAGAGACAGAGTTTTACTCTGTCACCCAGGCTGGAATGCAGTGGTATGAACATAGCTCGCTGCAGGCTCAAACTCCTGGGCTCAAGCGATCCTCCTGCGTCAGCCTTCTGAGTAGCTGGGACTGCAGGAGTTCTACTTTTGTCTCTTATATTTTTTCTGCATGATCCACGATTCTCTTCTTTGTCCATGCAGTTTTATGTTCCTATACCCTTCTGCACACTATATTCCATTTCTTTATTGTTATTTGTAGAAAATACTTGATTTCATGGTCTGCACTTGCTCCAAGTTGCACTTTATGGCATCTTCATCAGTTCTTGCGTATAGTTGAAATACTGAAGCATTCTCTATCAGCTTTTGATTGCCAGCTCTCAGATACCTAGGGAGTGTCTTCATTTTTGGTGGCTCCTTGCCCTGAGGTCCCTCTGTTTTCTGAAATAAGAATAGGTAGAATTATATAGATCACATTGTGTTTGCCTAAGGGAAACTACTTCCAAGTTGAATACTACTTCCATAGTTGAGTGCCACCTAAAAAGTATGTCTACTCCTGTGCACAGGTCATTTTTAAAAAAATTATATTATCTCAGTACGTTGAAATCCACATCCTTCCCATCATTTTAACCTTTGACTTTGCTGTCAGGCCTATTTTGGTGGGTAAACATGCTTGGATGACTTTGTAAGATTTTTGCATAAGCTACAACTGTGCTGAATAAGTGGGGTGGTAACTAGGTCTTTTGGTGGGTGAGCTGATACTTTGCACTTCACATCAATGTACATCTGATTCTGTGCTCACAGCAACATGCCTCCATGCAGAATTCAGTTGTGCACTGACTCTGAAAAGTCGTACTAACTGATATTCAATGGGGAACCTCCTGATACGCTTTATGGATATCATGCAAACTTGCTCTCAGGCCTTGTAATCATCCTGAATTCTAGAACCATCTTTTCTTCACTACACTAAGAGAAAGGTGCTTTAAGGCTCATGGACTCATATCACACTATGAATCACCATTTTGGTAGCCAGTCAAGTAGCAACATCTAAAATGATCCTTGCATACATCTCAGAAGGATAGTCAAGACTCATGTTTATTCAGATGCCCAGTACTTGCACAGGCAATTTTATCTCATATTTTCTTGACTTTGTAAGTATTTCCATAGACACCCTTGTTTATGCTACTTGGATTTTCCCTGGGCTGACCTGTCAAAAGCAATTCAACAGAAAGACAGCACTCACTCTGTCTTTAGCATGAAGAAGGAACAATTGGTAAGCTTTAAAGATAAAGAATTTAATGTGCTAAGAGGGAGCAAAGGTGATGACGTTTGCAATACAAATTCAGTGTAAATATGGCTTTTCATTCCCACCTCTTGGGATAAAGTGGTAGAGATGCTAGAAAATCTGACAGCATACTTATGGGGTAAATGTCATAACCTGTTCAACAGCCTTTCAAGAAATACAGAGTGTAATCCCTAACTTTGGGAAACTGGTCTCTAAACAGTCTCTGATTCTTTTTGTTCTTCCTTTATTTTCTCAGTCCCTCTATCCCTCCCCCACACCCTCCCTCCCTTTGCCTCTCCATCCTTCTCTCTCCCTTTCACTCTTTGTCCCTCCTCCTCTCTGCCTTTCTTTCTTTTCCTTTCTTCTTCACTTTATTTCTTTCATTATTTGGGTGTACCTAGTGTGTTCCAAGTATCTTTCTAGCCTTTGTCAATGATCACATTGTCACTGGTCATAAGACAAAGACCCAGTCCTCATGGAACCTGCTTTTCCCCCTTTTCCTTCTCCTGCTTTTTTCTCTCTTTCTGATTGATTTCATGTCATGCCATTGAACTAAAACTAGAGTAGCTAATAGTAGAGATAGGGAAGTTATCTTTCTTGATGTTTACATTTCAAAAGGCTGTTTCCCAGGTCCTTGAGAAAGACATTCTGACAGGAGACTGGGAGAAGATTTCAGAGACAGAGAAAGAATTTGTAATTATAAGTTTCCTAAAGTAAATTATCTAAGAAAAAAAGGGTTAGGTCCTATAGTCAGGAAGAAATCTGTCTAAAATTTATTCAAGGTAAAGGACTATTAAGTCTGTATTGGCCAATAGTCATCCATTTAATTTGAGTTCTTGATCTGCTTCCCTAAATACCTGTTGGTTTTGTGAGGAAGGAATATAACTTTAGTTTCTCCTTTCCCTGGGAGTGGTTTTGTTTTCCTCTCTGCTTACCACCCTCCTGCCCTTCTCGCTTAGTGCACCTTCGGTTTCCCTTAGGAACATGCTCTACATCCTGCCAAACTCGTCTCCAAGGGTCCATGGATTTATGAGTTCATCTCTCACCTGACTTTCTTTGTAAAATAATGTAAAGCAGCCCAATCTCATTACTTCCAGCCTTTAGAGAGTCTGAATTTAGGTTATAGTTTCCTAGAGAACAAAGACCATGTTGTGATTGAGTGCCAATTTGAATAGATAAATGGGTTGGTGAGCCTCCCTTTGCCCCAGCAAAGTAGCACTCATTCCGTGACTCAGTGACAAGTCAGCTGTCAATGAGAAATGAAGATAACGGGGAATGTGTGCCTGTCTAAACAATAGACGGCAGAGTAGTCTGTTCCTAGGCATTCTTTGAAATCTGAATATTCACTGTGTGCGTATGTTAAATGTCAAGTATAATTCACTCAAAATTTCAGCTCCAAAGAAAACAAAAAAGCAAGTGTTGGAATCTACAGGAAACAATGGGGAAGGTAACCTATAGAGGTAAGGAGACTCTGGAAGACTTGAGGAAGTTTGAGGAAAGTAAAAATGTTAAATGTATAAAAAAGACAAGACAAGTTCCTATAAACATAAACCAAACTGAGAACAACGTCTAAAGAACCTGTAGAAAAGGATCTTGCAGTGGCCAAGGATTGAAGCCTGTGCAGAAAGTTCAGCTTACTAGGTGTCAGACCCAGAGATCCCTCTGACCTTCATCATAGAGGAAGCTGTAAATCTGTAGTGCTTTGTGATTCTAAGGAGTAGTTACTTGCCTAATTGTGAGGAGAAAAAAAGGAAAAACAATTGACAGAAGCTCATGGAGAAAGTCTACTAACAAAAGATTTAGCTAGTACTGAGGAGGGAAGGAAAGCAGAAAAAGTATGCTTGCAGCACTAGACTCTGTTTATCTTATTTACCTGGCACCTTGAGTTCCCAGGTAGGAGTTCAATGGCTGGGTTAATGGGAGGAACAAATTGTTGATTTATGGTGCACGCGCTTCGCAAAAGTAGAATAACTGTTGACCTGTTGTCTTAGTGAGTTCAGGCTGTTTTAACAAAATAGCCACAGGCTGGGTGGCTTAACCCACAGAAATTGATTTCTCACAAGTTTCAGAGGCTGGGAAGTCGGAGATCAAGGCACCAACATGGTCAGTTTTTGGTGAGGGCACTCTTTGTGGCTTTAGATGACCGGCCACATTCTCACTGTGTCCTCATGTGAGGGAGAGAGAGCAAACTCTAGTTTTTTCTTCTTTTTACATGAACATTAATCCCATCATGGTGGCCCCACCCTCATGAGCTCATCTGAAATGAATTCCTTTCTGAAGGCCCCACTTCCAAATCACATTGAGGGGAGAGCTTCAACACAGGCCTTTTGGAAAGACACACACATTCAGTTCGTATCACCTGTTAAAGTAAGCACAATAGGCTAATCTATTGAATTAGGTGGCCAGGGCCCAGGCATTCTCTTGCTGTCAGGAATAAATGGTGGTGAAAACAGTCATTCTTTAATGATGCTTCTTCTTGTTCATCATGGATGGGGAGAGGGTTGGGGGTTGCTCAGTTCAGGTCATCATATCTGCTCACATTATGTTGAAACCCTTTTTGCCTTTGATAATGTGCTTCTCAGATATCCCTGTGTAGTTTCTTGACTTTTCAGTTACTCTTAGATATAAAAACTGTATCGGCCCGGCATGGTGGCTCACACCTGTAATCCTGGCACTTTGGGAGGCCAAGGTGATGGATCACCTCAGGTCAGGAGTTCGAAACCAGGCTGGCCAACATGGCAAAAACCCATCTCTACTGAAAATACAAAAATTAGCCAGTCATGGTGGTGGCCGCCTGTAATCCCAGCTACTCGGGAGGCTGAGGCATGAGAATTGCTTGAACCTGGGGGGAGGAGGTTGCAGTGAGCCATGATTGCGCCACTGCACTCCAACCTGGCGACAGAGTGAACTACGTCTCAAAACAATTAAGTAAAAATAAATAATAAATACAGTGTATCTTGGCCATGAACATTTACATTCATTCCTTTAAAAACTTTAAACTCAAAGCTTTCATCCTTTCTCTGCAGAGGTCAGATTTGTGGATCCTGCTGACAGCTGTTGGAAGGCGGTGATGTGGAATTCTCTTCTTTGTCACAGCCATTTGATTGGGATGAAGAGGGGAGAAAAACAAAAATAAATGTATTTGCGCCTCAATACAATGAGTGCCTGTTCTCTTCTGGGCTGGCTACATTTGCTCTGCCTCTGTGTGATCAGCCCTATTTCGCTGGTGATGAGATGTTTGTCCCCTCTCTCCTGGGCGGGGTTTACTTTTCTAACACTGAGAGGCCAAGCCCCTTGCTCCTGGGGTCTTATATTATTCAGCTCTCTTGGGAGCTACTTTTGAGGCCTTTGAGCCTCTCTGCCTTTTCTAGGTTTTCTTTGCCTAAATTAAGCACTCTCTTAGCATTTACCCTCTACTCTCCAACTTCCCGAACCCTGCCCTCTCTCCCCGATGCATCTAGATTGGAGCATGTGCTCTGCCGGTTCTGTGACTCATAATTTTCAGGCAAGAAACAAATGATCTGTTGCTTACACAGTGGGGATAGTTTGGGCACCCTGTCATCTACAAGAAGAGGGAGAAATACCCCTATTTGGTGTGCCATAAACTCTATATTCACTTGAAATACAAACTCTTGGAATCACCCCAAGACTCTGTAACAGGACCCAGTGGTGGATATTCAGAGGGCTGGAGCAGCAGGACTGTAACAGCTGCTTTGCTAAAACGGCACCTTTCAGCGACTGTTGTGAAGATTATGGAATGAGGGATGCTTTGCAACCATACCTCCTTTTATTCTCAACTGTGGTCTCTGGTTGACAATTAATGAAATATAATATATGGAAAGTATATATTTGTATATGTTTTTAAGTAATATATGTCTATATTTTATAATATACTATATATGTATATATTTTTGTTATGTATATATGAGAGAATATGGAAAGTATATATATGTGTGTATATATAAAATACAGAAATATATTTACTTTTTTTTACTTTAAAGGCAATCTATGTTTCCATGATTATAACTGGCGTATGTAGGGGCTAGAGTGTAAGAATTTTATATTGATAGAAACATTGTTGCCGTAAATACAAATTACTATTTTGCTGGTTTAAAGCATTAGTTTCAGCACACTCCATGATGTATTTTTGACAACTTGGACAAATTTTACAGTGAACTGTGAGGACTCTAGATATGAGCGTTTCATGTTTTTCTGTGAGGCATTGATTGATGGCTCCTAAAAATAGAATACTAAGGAGAGGAGATGTCAAAAGTCATCCAGACTAGCCCCCCTGCTTTTAAGTGCTTAAATTGAGACTGATTGCAGTCTAAACTTCTCCTTCTTCTTTAAAATCACTCTATAATGGAGCTCCCACAACCTTCTTTGGTGTTGGTTCACGCGAGCATGTTTTTCTAATACCTAATGCAAATCTTTCTTCCTGGGGTGCAAACGTACTTTTTAGTTTTATTTTATTTATTTATTTATTTATTTATTTATTTATTTATTTTGCAGTTTTAGCTCACAGTCTATTGCTGCAGCTCTTTGACTTTTCCTTTATATTTGATGTCAGTGGGGATAAAAGTAAACATGTGAATTCCCCTCTGACCTAATATTGTGCCCGGAGGCCTCAGGCAACTTCTAAACCCTGTGGAAACTCAGGGAGAATGGCAGAGGGCTGGAAGGCCGACGGCTCCCTCCTCCCTCGAGAGCCAGGGAAGGAAAAAGGGAAACTTGCGTGGGAGGGGAGGAAAAGGGGATAGACAGAGGCAGAAGGGCACACAGGGAGAAATCAGTGGAGAACGTGAAGTCTCAAGACCCTGTGAAGAGGCCGTCCTGCGGTGAGACCAACACTTCTTCACCTTTACGTAGAAAGTGCTGCTGGGGGCTGAACCCACCGGAAACTTCCACAGCACCTCGCTGCCCGCACCCCTTCCTAACTCGTTCAGTGATAGTTTCTAATCATCCTTTCCAAAAGAAGAGGTACCAGTTGTAGCAGCCCGTCCGCTGGCCTTTTTCACAGGTAGGATGTGTGGGCAATGCATGTTTAATGTACGGAGAGCAGAGAGAGAAAAGAATGGGGCCTGTTGGGGACTGTAGTGGAGAAGCAGGCTGACTGTATGAAGGGGAGGGATGAATAGAAAGATTAAAATAGGGTTCCAAAGGACAACATCTTTCATACGTGAATATGAGTAAAGAGAACTTATATATTTTTTTATTTTTTGGAGACGGAGTTTCACTTTTGTTGCCCAGGCTGGAGTGCAATGGCACGATCTCGGCTTACCACAACCTCCGCCTTCTGGGTTCAAGTGATTCTCCTGCCTCAGCCTCCCAAGTAGCTGGGATTACAGGCATGCACCACTACACCCGGCTCATTTTGTATTTTTAGTAGAGACGGGGTTTCTCCATGTTGGTCAGGCTGGTCTTGAACTCCTAGTGACCCACCTGCCTCGGCCTCCCAAAATGCTGGGATTACAGGCATGAGCCACTGTGCCGGGTGAGAACTTATAGACTTACAGATCAAATTACTTTTTGGTAGCCTTACCTAGCTTTGGTCATTTAAAAAAGGGTCATTAATATTCTTCTATTGAGTTAATAGAAAGTTTTAACACTGTATTTTTAATATCTTAATACAACTACCGACTTTCTCTCTGGCAAGCTAAGACGCATTTATGTCAGCCCAACATGGAAATTTGATTACATTTGCTTCCAAAAACAAAAAAAAAATACTCACATGGCTGAATAGTGCTCCGCTGTTCTTTTCTTTCCTTTTTTCTACTTCTCTTTCTTTTATGTGTGTGCGTGTGTGTATGTGTGTTTCATTCTGCCAGTGTTATTTCCTTAATAGAAGGAAAGCTGAATATAAAGAAGAAATGACCATTTCTTCACCATTTAATAGTTTAGAATCATGTATACCTAATGAAAGAATGAATCTAGATTACTTTCCCTAAAATTGTAACTTTCTACCCCAAGTTCTTTTTTTTTTTTTGTATTAAAGATAAAAGAGGCTAGAGCAAGGAACCCCTAGTGTATTAAACTTTTATTATATCCAGACAAGGCAAAATTACAACTCCGATTTCTATTGCACTAGGGAGAATTTAAGACCTCTATACCTACATTTTTAAAAGGTTAGGAAGAACTGTACACAGCTGACATTTCAGTGTATGATCAAAGTGTTCCTCAATCTTAAATATATACTTTAAATGTGTCAGACACACCATCACCCGCTCACTGTAGCATATAAACTTTCCCACATACCACCTGACATTTCCTGACCGAGTGATTTCATTGTTCAGTGTGTCCTACTTTCTGCTTGTCAAGCCACTCTATATAGCATGATGTCTGTCTGAGGAGGACCTGTTTCACACTGGTAAAAGATTATATCTGTACTTCTCTTTCAGATTCCCCTATCATTTTTAGATATTTTAGGTGATTGTCATCACCCTTTCTTTGGTGGCCAAAAAGGGGGGCAAGAATCCAACTTTTGCAACATCATAAGTTTAGCGCAACAAACAGCAATATTTTCTGCCATATCGTGCCTGATCTGACAGTGTATTTGAAAATTCTGGGAATTAACTGTGATGTGCAATTACTAGTGGTGCTTTTATTTCCAAATCAAGTTGTCAAAATCAGCAAGGAGTATCTAAGAGACAGGACAAAATGCTGTAAGGAAGGAAATCACAAGGTCATGTGTGTTTTTAAAAATCTATGTAGCCCGGACCATTTGGGGTAAATGCACTAATAATCTCCTTTGGAATTTAAGATGTCAAAACAATATGATGGGCTGAGACTGCTGGAGACTTAGATGCATAGAAATCCAACAATTCTTATGGAGTATTATTTTATGTACAAACTACTTTCTTTTGGTGAAATAATTTAAAAAAAATGGTTGTGAAATAATGTAGGTGCAAATGTCTTTGGTATTGCTTCTTTTCCAGGGTGAGGTTATTTTGCTTCAATTGCACATGAATTATTGAACGTTATTTCAATGATTTCTATTCTATTTTATGGTCAGTCCAATGATACCTTTTTTTTTTAAACTTCTGACAGATAGGCAGCTCAATTGAGGAAGCACCACTAAGAAGAGTGTACTGTTTGTTGGAAAGAATCACTGAGGAAAAGAGTGGAAAATCGAGGACCCTGGAGAGGCGCCCATGTGTCATGTGCAGCCTCTACTGAGCTGTAAGAGGCCTAGCTTCCCTTTGCTTTCTTCTTTCTCTCTCACCTGGAAGCCCAATGTCCAACTAGGAAGATGATCGGTTTAGGAAAAGGGAAATTTACTTCAACAAATATTTACTAAGGGGCTGCCCTGTGAAAACACAGTTATAGTTTATAGGTGGCTAAGAGACAGTTTACTGAGCTGCAGGCATTATCTACAGAGCCTAAAATCTAGGATGTTGATTATATTTTAAAATGCATGTGCAGACATGTGCTCATGGGTTATATGCAAACAGCCACACATTTGTACTAAAGCATTAAATAAGGTTAATAGAAGAAGAGCACACATTCATTTTAGCTTTGAAAATGATCATTGGCCGGGTGCGGTGGCTCACGCCTGTAATTCCAGCACTTTGGGAGGCCGAGGTGGGCGGATCACGAGGTCAGGAGATCGAGACCATCCTGGTGAACACGGTGAAACCCCGTCTCTACTAAAAATACAAAAAAATTAGCCTTAGCTGGGCGTCGTGGCGGGCGCCTGTAGTCCCAGCTACTCGGGGGGCTGAGGCAGGAGAATGGCGTGAACCCGGGAGGTGGAGCTTGCAGTGAGCAGAGATCTGGCCACTGCACTCCAGCCTGGGCGACAGAGTGAGACTCCCTCTCAAAAAAAAAAAAAAAAAAAGAAAAAAGAAAAGAAAATGATCCTAGGTTTATCCTGCTTCTTGTTCCCTGTTTCTAGCAGTGGATTATAGAATAGGAAGACTGACATCCAATTGTGGGTACAGGAACCACAAATTCCTCCACGTGAGTCAATAAGGATGAGGATGAGAGGGTCCACTCATAATTTTTCCCCTTGTTTGTTGATTGTTTATATTTTAGCTTTTGAGGGATGTGGAGTCAGTATAATAAGGTTTATTTAATGTATACCATGTCTTAAACTATAGCGACTCAACCCCTCAGGGTATTAACTCTTGAACTGAGCTGTGAGAGGCCATTCCATTGGTTTTAGAGACCAGCAGCTTCCACATGATGGTGTGTATTAGTCCATTCTCATGCTGCTATAAGGACATACCCGAGACTGGGTAATTTATAAAGGAAAGAGGTTTAATGGACTTACAGTTCCACATGACTAGGGAGGCCTCACAATCATGGCAGGAGGTGAAGGAGGGGCAAAGGCACGTCTTACCTGGTGGCAGGCAAGAGAGCTTGTGCAGGGAAATTGCCCTCTATAAAACCGTCAGATTTTGTGAGTCTTATTCACTCTCATGAGAATAGCACGGGAAAGACCTGCCCCAGGATTCAGTTACCTCCTACCAGGTTCCTCCCACACCACGTGGGGATTGTGGGAGCTACAATCCAAGATGAGATTTGGGTGGGGACACAGCCAAACCATATCACAGTACATAAGAAAACTAAAGGATCACATGTTCATGTGGCCATTATCACTTCTTTGACAGAGAGTGGGCTCTTGGTCTTAGGGTATAATTTACAGGCTCTGATATCAAGAAGTCGCATAGTTTTTGAGCCCTTGCAGAGACACTGCAGACTGGGGGGAGGGGGAAAGGGGTGGGAACAAAACCCTAGCAAGAGTGCATCAGCATCTCTTCCAGGGTGGAGGGTGCTCTTATAATCAATTTGCTACCAAGTGGCTGACTAGTCTCCTTGAGGACTCAGAATTAGTCTCTGCTGATTACAGGTCAAATATTCATCAGTGGTAGAGGCTTTGTAGATAGACAGCTTATCTCCATCAAGCCATACATACCCATCCACGCTGCCCCTGTGACGATTCTGTCCCTGGGTCCTGGAGTGGCCGAGGATAGAGGTCAGCTGATATCACTGGATGGATAATGTTGTGTTTTCTGATTGTTCAGTTTTCATTGGTGGTAAGCGTTCTATGGACATTGATGTGAGACCTTAAGACCTACATACTTTGCACCAAATCCCATGGGTCCATTCAAAGGCCTCTTCCACCGGCATCCTTGTCCTTGCTCTTACAATATTCCTCCTTCAATGATGCCTCTCACCTTCCAAAATGTTTGCTTTTGGCCAGGAGTTTGTATATATCCTTACCTCAGACTATTTCTTCCTCTGTCTGAAGTTGAAGAATAAAAGTATTCCTCCAGGCTCTGCCCACAGGGCCAGTTTCCCCTTGCCAGTGTGGTTCAGAGTTACCAGTGGACTTGTAGTTTCACAACTCTCCATTATTAGTCTGATACAGTATTTCAAGCTCACCCTTCTGTGAATAAGGTTCAGAGTTCTTTTCCTCTTTCTATCAGATAGTTGTAGGACACCCTCCCCTTCCCCCTCCCTTCTTCCGTTTTTTTTTTTCCACCTGAGGCCATTGAAGTAAACTAAGAGAAAGATGTCAGCTTAAAAGAAGTAGATAATATTTGATTTGAGACACCGGTTTAATGTTTGTACTCTGAACCTGCCTGGCCCAAATTTAGAAATTTCTATTGTCTGTGACATACTGGCGCACCTGCTTTGTCTTGTGATTCTGTGGCTACAACAGGTCCTATCTCATGACAGGCATGCCCCAGTATACAGTCTCGTAGTGCCCCATGTTTCCATCTGAGTCTGTCAGAACCTAGTGGCACATGCTACAGAGACATTTGTGCACAGTGAATAGTTCTGTGCTGCAGAAGGCATGGGCTTGCCCTGGAACCCTGGAGTTCTGCATTACAACTTCTGTAGTGGGTCTTGACAAAAACCCCACCTAGTGTCCTTATCTATCATAGATTCTTCTTGAACCATTGACTCTGCCACGTCCCATAACTCATGCTGGAGGGCCACATGTGGCCATGCTAGTGCCACAGTATGAACCTATTAGGAATCCTTTCTTGGTCTGGATCCTGCTCAAAATTTGCAGCCTTCTGAGTCCTCCAGCACATGAGTCAGAGCTCTATGCCTAAGTGATATATCCTGTCTTCAAAATCTAAAGATAGTTACCAAGCAATGTGACTCTTTCTTAATGGTAATAGGTAATTAATTTCCCTTGTCCTTGGACATGGCCCCGATCACTGAACCCCTAACATTCTCATTAATGTAGCAGGCCCAGGATTCTTTAAAGGTCTATCTTTTATCCTCTGGTGTATCTTCTAGCAAACACAGAGACCCAGAGCGTTTGCTCACTTTGCTTCATTAACATGATGTCAACAATGCAGTGAACTGCTCTGCAAGATACAGAGGCAGTCAAGCTCGCTTTACACTGTGTTGTGAAAGAGGGCAGAATCCTCACCAACTATTTTAGCTGAGAGATTACCCTAAGGGCTTGGTTAAATAAGTAGTGCGAACCTGAAAAAGCAAAGGGGAATATGGAATTAACACAGAGCGAGTAACTGTAGAATGCACTCCCTCCCCTCTGGTGGAAAGGAAAATGAGAGAAGTGGGAGTCTTAAAACGTACCTGAGAGGTAAAACCCAGACATCTGAAATGGAGTGTTTGCCAGATGGTGCTGGTGCCTCAGGAGCTTGGAGGGGCTCCCACAATGCTGAACTCAGGTCTCTGAGGAGGGTGCTGCTGGGCCATGGCTGGTGTCTCTGAGGCTGCTTCTGAGAATGTGAGGGAAAAAAACCTGAACACGGGCCAACTGTGCTTCTGGCACAAACCACCATGGCTACAATAATCCTGGAAGAACAGTGAGCAAACTGGAAGAGGCAATGCCCCATCTTCCTCCTCTAGCCTTTCAGTCCCTCTTTGTGCCACGCGTTGGTAACCAATGGCAAGGAGAAATGGGGTTGGGGAATTCCCAATCAAAGCATCAAAAAGCAAAGTGCAGAAGGAAGGGCTCAGAGCCAAGGGGTAATAACTCAATAACCAGCACATCTGACAAAATAGTAAATAAAAGACGAGGCCAAAGAAATCCAAATCTGCTGAATTCTCACAAATCCAGATTCAACCCCCTTGGATCCTTTATAAGCTGAATTTATATAAGCGCCTTCTAGCTTCTGAAATAGGTGAGTGCCCCAATGCATGCACTCATTCTTTCTTTGTAAAACAGTTATTATTATTAATTAATATTAGTAGTATTATTTTGAGACTGAGTCTTTCTCTATTGCCCAGGCTAGAGCGTAGTGGCGTGATCTTGGCTCACTGCAACCTCTGCCTCCCCGGTTCAAGCAATTGTCATGCTTCAGCCTCCTGAGTAGCTGGGATTACAGGTGCCCGTCACCACACGCAGCTAATTTTTGTATTTGTAGTAGAGACAGGGTTTCACCATGTTGGCGAGGCTGGTCTTGAACTCCTGACATCAAGGGATCTGCCCGCTTCAGCCTTCCAAAGCGCTGGGATTACAGGCATGAGCCACTGTGCCCGGCCTCTAAAATAGTTATTGCAGGTCTGTTGCATGCTACACCCTCTGGTTGTTTTGTCTTCAAGATTCTTTCACAAACATATTTCCTTCAGTCCAACTGGCGTGGTCAGAAAGTAGGAGAAAAAGGCAAAGAAAAGAATGATGTAGGCCAAGGAAAAGAGTTTCAGTGAGGAAAAGCATGTTCAACAGTTCCAAATGTGGGGCTGGGCACAGTGGCTCATGCCAGTAATCCCAGTACTTTGGGAGGCTGAGGTGGGAGGATCCCTTAAGGCCAGGAGTTTGAAACCAGCCTGGGCAACATAGCAAGACCCTGTCTCCACAAAAAATTTAAAAATGAGCCAGGTATGGTGGTGTGTGCCTGCAGTCCCAACTACTTGGGAGGCTGAAGCAGGAAGATCTCTTGAGCACGGGAGTTTGAGTCAGCAATGAGTTACGATTTTGTCACTGTATTCCTGACTGGGTGACAGAGTGAGAGCCTGTCTCTTTAAAAAAAAAAAAAAAAAAAAAAAAAAGTCAAAAACAAATAAGATGAGTTAAATGAGTAAAACCATAATCTCTAAAATGACATATCTGTTTCCAGTTAGACAGGAAAGAGCAACTTACCATTGTCAAGGTTATAAGACATTTTGAGTTGATAGTTTCTAATACAAGAAGGCAAATAACTTTTTAAACAGATATAGTTTGCATAAGAAATAACAATTGTTTGGAGAAGGAATCAGATAAATTCTAATGGGGAGTCTACTAAAATAGGCTGTTCATCAGTGCAGAAAAAAATGCAAAACAGCATGTAAATACAATTGAAAAAGTGAATGCCTCCAGTGCTGCTAATTTAGTCATTCTGGGACTCCTAAGAGGCACTGCTTTGCTTACATGGTGTTTTCTTTCCTCTTCTTTATTTGACTTATGGTTAATTGTTTTATTTATTTTTACAATTATCTTAATTAAAACATCTTTTATTTACCCTTCCTCCTCAGATCAAGGCAGAGTGTAATTGTAAAAACAAACAGTTAAGTATGTGTGGCATAGTGAAGACTAAGATCATGGTGAGAAGCCAGGACAGAGTCCACTGATGTGGGAATAGTAGCTTGGAGGAGCCTGGAAGGCCTGATTGATTCAGAACAAACACGGGGCACCCAGGAACACCTCACATTGAGGAAGGCCCTGAAGGCTGGGTTTTGTTTTGGATAAAAGATTCACACTCTGCGGCTTCTCCACAGTTGATTGGAAGACATCTTCTTGTGCAGACCTCTATCCAGGGACCACTTTGCCAGCCATCCTTGTTACAAAACATCTGCCGGGGGCATAGGGTGCCCTTCGTGAAAACATGGTCTTCCCTTAGTGCAAATAAAAGCAGCATAGAAATAAGCCATTATTTTAGACTGATTCATCCACACTGGGATTACTGGGGACTTTGCACTGCTTATTCTGATGCAACTGATAACCTGTTAAAACACAATGAGCTGTGGACTTGCTATGATTTAATGTCCTGAAATAGTCTCTGCCTTTCTGAATCTGATTTGTACCAGACAGTAAATGGAATGAGGCAATGAAAGTTCTGATGCTCTATCTTGACAAAGAGTTTAATGTAAAGCTTTCTTATAGCCTCCTGTTGATTTGAAATCTAGGCATTTCCTTCAATGAACTGCATCTTTTTAATGTTGCTAAGAGAAATGTCAAGTTCAATATCACAAAGTAATGAATTATTTGCTTATCGTGATAGCTTTTAATAGGAACTATGTACCGAAGTATAAAATCCTTCATGTTGACATGCATTTTAATAGCAGTACATAATTGTTTTAAGACCATTAAGGAATGAATATGGGGGAAAGCCAATTTTCTTTGTAGTACTTTTAGAGATAGGCAGTTATAAAAGTGGATTTCATGAAAAAGGATGTTTGCATAGCGAACTTAAATCATATCATATATGTGTAGAAAATTTAGGAGACAAGATAAATACAAGCCAAACCTTTCAGGAATTGATAGCTTTGCCCTTCCATAAATTCAGAAGTTGTATCGTTTTAAGCCTAGAATTTTAAACTCACACTTTAATGAGCATTAAGCCTAGCCTTTCATTTAAACAATGTCATATTATGACCATGTTAGTTAACTTTCCTGAGAAGGCACTGCTTCCTGAAATTCAGACCTGGCCTCCCCTTCAACAGAATGCATTGGCTCTGATGCCAGGCGAGAACACTCTGGACTTCAGAGATTTAAATTATATGGAGTGAGAGGCCAGGTCCATGTTTATGACAGCCCCAAGTCACCCCCAGAGGTCCTGCAAATTTTTGAGAGGCTACTTTCTTAGAAACATCTCTGTTGCCACATCTTGAGACTGAACACACTATGTTTTTTCCATGTCCCCAGAAGGTGACAGCCTTGTCACTGGTTTCCGCACGTCTGCTAGAGACTATCTTATCCCAAGCATTTATGGGTTTTGTGCTTCCCTGAGGATTAGTGGGATTCACATCGTTTATTTTTTTTTTATTTTTCTCTTTCCATCTTCCATCTTTACCTTCCTTTCTCTATCTCCTTGCGCTTCTTTCCAAAAGAAAGAAAGAATGAAAGGTAAAGAAAAGAAAGAAAGCGGGGAGGGGGGAGAGAGAGAGAGAGAGAGAAAGAGAGAAAGTGAAAGGAAGAAAGAAAGAAAAGAAAGAGAAAAGAAAGAGAAGGAAAGGAAGAAAGGAAGGAAGGGAAGAAAGGAAGAAAAATAGAAGAAAAGAAAAGAAAAAAAGAGAGTTATGATTATGCCAATGCACTCCAGCTTGGGCAACAGAGTGAAACTGTCTCTTGAAAAAAAAAAAAAGAAAGAAAAGAAAAAAACAAATAAGATGAGTTAAATAAGTAAATAAGAAAGACAGGAAAGAAAGAAAAGAAAGGAATTAAGAAATTCCCCTTTTATGCAGGATTATCTGAGTCCTTCTCTAAAAATGTGTTGATAGAGCTTGTATCTCAGCAGTTTTATCAAGATCTCCCCCATCTAAGTCTTTCCTCTCATTGTAAGAAGTTGTCACCTGCTACTGAGAGACTAATTCTCTCCATTTCTTTACATTTCAAAAGTTTTTACAAATACGATTTCAGGCAGCGTAAAACACTATTCATTTCTTCACCTACCTCTGGGAATGTTCAGACAAAAATTGATGGTCTCAGTGTAGAACCTTCATTTGATAGCACAGAGAGATGGATCTATTTTGATGCACGCCTTTTTATTAGACTGGGGTTCTGCCCTGACTGCAAAAGAAACTGCCATCATTGCAGCAGATGCAGAGTTGAGTGAGAGACTTTACAATGAATGCAAGATACATAGCCCTCCTCGTCTTTGAAGTACAGCAGTGGTTACTGGGTGGAGAGGAGGAGGTAGGTAACATGATGCTCTTAGCTGGCTCCTTCATTAGGAGCACATTTTGGACCAGGCACGACGTGGAAGCATCTCAGAGAGTAGCAGAATTGTGCTTATGATGCCAAATATTATTGCATGATGTGAGCTTAATTTTAAATTCCTGTATCACTCCTACTCATTAGTGACAACTCTGGATGGTGTCTTCTTTCTCTCTACTAAAACACTGGGACACCCTTGCCATTCATTCTGCTATATGAAGATATTGACTGTTTTTCTATTTATGTATTACATGTATAAATAAATAAGTAGATAAATAAATGTTTTTGTCCTACTTGGCTCTATGTATGTACCAGAATTTTCCATATAAACAGGATTTGTAGTATCTAAATTACTTATTGCTAAGTTACCTAGAACATTTCTAAATAAGTCATACATATTGTCAGTCTACTTTTACAAAATAATAAACTCTCCATCAACAAATGATGCTGTGCCTTTGTGACTTGTTAGTTTGCTAATTTGGAGGATCTCACTGTCAGATCTTTTATGTTATGAAAATGAGAAAACTTTCATAATATATACGTTCAAGGATAACTTGGTTGAAATAATTTCTTTAAAAATGTTGTAAGGGCTAGGGGTGGTGGCCTGTTCCTGTTCTGATCCCAACACTTCCCAAGGCCAAAGTGGGAGGATTGCTTGAGCCCAGGAGTTTGAGATCAGCCCAAGCAACATAGCGAGACCTCGTCTCTACAGAAAAATAAAAAAAAAATGAGACTGGCATAGTGGCATGTGAACCCAGCTACTTGGGAGGTTGAGACTGGAAGACCACTTGAATCCAGGAAATTGAGGCTGTAGTGAGCTATGATCAGTTCACTGCACTCCAGCCTGGGCAACAGAGTGAGACGAGACCCTGTTGGAAAAAAAAATAATAATGATAAAAAATAAAATAAAATGTTGTAAGGTATGACCAACATACATGATAACAACAGAAAATGTTTGTGAAAAATGAAGAATTTTGGTTTATCCAATATTCATAATTCACTGAACTGCTGATAATCCTTCGTTGAATGGATTCATTATTATTCTTTAACAAAACTATTGTACAATGGAAACTATTAATTAAGGCCATTTCTCCAAGCCCTTGAGTTGTGAATACTTACTTTTAAATTTTGGTAAAATTATTTGTGATTTCTTTGTCAAAGAAACAACTCATATAAAGAGATAATTCATTTCACTGTAACAGTTTATATATTTTTATGAAAGTGTTTAGGGACACTGGGCTGGGCGTGGTGGCTCCTGCCTGTAATCCCAGCACTTTGGGAGGCCAAGGTAGATGGATCACTTGAGGTCAGGAGTTCGAAACCAGCCTGGCCAAAATGGTGAAACCCCATCTCTACTAAAAATACAAAAATTAGCTGAGTGTGTTGGCACATGCCTGTAATCCCAGCTACTCAGGAGGCTGAGGTGGGAGAATTTGCTTGAACCTGGGAGGTGGAGGCTGCAGTGAGCCGAGATTATGCCATTGCACTTTAGCCAGGGTGACAAAGCCAGACCCTGTCTCAATCAATCAATCAATCAATCAATCAATTACTTTAGGGACACTGTAGTCCACTTTAACAAAGGGTTATCCAAAACTTATTGTGTATAAATACTGGGAAATTGGGAATAAAAATTCAAAGTTCTGGTTCCAGATCCTTGAGGAATTGCCACACTGTCTTCCACAATGCTTGAACTAATTTACACTCCCACCAACAGTTTAAAAGTATTTCTGTTTCTCCACATTCTCTCCAGCATCTGTTGTTTCCTGACTTCTTCATGATCGTCATTCTAACTGGAGATGGTATCTCATTGTAGTTTTGATTTGTATTTCTCTAATGACCAGTGATGATGAGCTTTTTTTTCATATGTTTGTTGGCTGCATAAATGTCTTCTTTTGAGAAGTATTTATTCATATCCTTCACCCACTTTTTGATGGGGTTGTTTGCTTTTTTTCTTGTAAATTTGTTTAAGTTCCTCTGGAAACCATCATTCTCAGCAAACTGACACAGGAACAGAAAACCAAACACTGCATGTTCTCACTCATAAGAGGGAGTTGATTAATGAGAACACATGGACACAGAGAGGTGAACATCACACACTGGGACCTGTTGGGGGGTGGGGGACTAGGGAGGGATAGCATGTGGAGAAATACCTAATGTAGATGACGAGTTGATGGGTGCAGCAAACCACCATGGCACGTGTATACCTATGTAACAAACCTGCATGGTTCTGCCCATGTATCCCAGAACTTAAAGTATAATAAATAAAAAAAAAATCAAAGTTCTGATAAGCTACTGAATAGGTAAACTGAATAGGCAAACAGATCATGTCACCATTCATACGATGTATAGTAATGAAGGCATACTATAATAATAGCAAACATTCTTAGGCCCTCAGACCTTCTTTCTGAAACCTTAATCTGTATTTTTTTTCATAGCTCATTTAAAACTCAGAAGAACCTCATGAGGTATATACTATTATTGTCCCTATTTTATAGATAAAGAAGACAAAGAAGGTGAATGACCAAAATTAGCCGAAATCACACAGCTGATCAGTGGCAGAACCAATACCTGAACCCAGAGTCTTACGTCTCATCACACTCTGTAGCAACAATGGGAAATGGTTGATTCTGACTAGCAGCATAGGGGAGGAGGGAGATTTCACAAGTGAGGAGTATTTGATCTGTGCTTTGAAGAATGATGACAGTCTTATCCAATGATAAAGGGAGAAATACTTTTTAAGGTTATGCAGACCAGTATGAGCAAAAGCACAGATATGTAGAAGTGCCTGATAAATTCAAGGGAGAGCTTATAGCTCCATAGTTGTGTGGTTGGAGACAGAAAAAAAGAGGGAAAGGGTTTTTGCAGTTTCGAGTGTTTCTGTCCAGACCGGAAATGATGTGATTTTTTAGTCCATGGATCATTTCAAGTTTAACATATTGGTATTTTTTCTTTCTTTGCGTTTCCTTTATAAATACTCAGATTTAGCAACATACACAGTTTCCCCAAATTTTGCTCTTCTGTAATGTGAAATGATTGAATGCATGGGTACAAAGAGATACAGATTGGTAGTATACATGATGAATTTTTCTAAATAAAGTATTATTTTTCTCTAGATGCATATGAGTAAGTTGAAAATACTAGCTTAGAAAATGAGCAAACAGGGTAACATACAATGAAATAATTTGCATCCTGGGTAAGCCCAGCTTCTTCACTTCATTAGTTTTTAATTAAGCCTCTGTCTGATTAAGTTCTCCATCTCTTTTCTACAACCTTTTGCTTATAATTTTTCATTTAGTCCTTAGCAGCCTCCAAGAAGGGTGAAAAGCAATATTGTTTGATTATCCTCTGATATCTTTCTTGTGCATATCTTCTATTATTTTTGCCAAAAATATAACGTAAAAAATACCACAAGTACAATTCCATAGAATAAGTGTAGGATGTGTAGAGTACATAGAAGGTATAGAAACTGTGATGATAGTGACATGGATCCTCCTAGAGCATCCCAGGTTAAGACACGTGCCCCAAGAATGAATGAGAAGCTTTTCTGGCCTTCTGAACCTGACTCTGATTATTCTTAAGGACAACCAAAGGAGAGTCTCAGGCTTCTCAACTAACAATGCCAAAAGATGATGGGGACCAGTCTCACAAGCAGAACCCCTACCCAGACCCCTGCCCTGGGCCAGGCATTTTGTAGAAGGCACCTTTCTGGCTCTCTTCCTACTGTACTCTTCCTGGAGGTCAAGGGGATATGCCTTTCCAGAACCTACTCCATTCTCCTCTGTTAGACTATGGTCCAGAACTCCAAATTCCGGACCCAAAGTCTCCAAACCGGTTTCCACAGCTTGCAGAGGCCTCTCCCCTGTCTGCCATTTGGAGAGTGGGCTGAGCTGCTGTTTGCTTATTTTTTGTTCTGAGGAATGGCCAAAGGGTGGCTACTGTGGCAGCTACTAGGTGGTGGTGGAAGAAGCTTGCAAGTTACAGTGCATTGTCCACTGGCCCACACACCTGGCCCCTCTTGGTTCAGGCCAGAGTTGACAGCGAGAAGAGAAGATGGAAGCTCTGTGGATCCCAGGCTTTTGTTTGCACCCTTGTCCCAGGTGCAAATGTTAGGAATGCGCATGATCAAGACACTGCACCTGAAGAAGCTTAATTTAAGGAAAAAATGACTGTGGAGCGCACCTCACCTCATGTTTCTTCAGAAGTCGGATTTATTCCTTCACTCTTCCTTTACATTTCTTATTTATGGAGCAAATATTTATTCAAAACCACTCTGTGAGCTTATGAGATGGCATGGTAAAAAACCTAAAAATCTATGAGATATAGGAGCAACACTGTGAAGCTGTGGGCTCCTGGTAACCAGGGGAAGATGGGTTTTCAGAAGGACAAAGTGCTCAATAGAGATATCGTCATGCGGTCTCAGAATATGCAGATTAAAGTGTCATCAGTGGCTCAGAGGAGGGAAATGATTAGGTCTCTGGCAGGAGAGGTCCCAAGAAATGGCACAGGCAGAAGTGAGGTTGGGGTGAGTTAAAAAGTGAGCAATGGTGAATGAGGGCCTGGAACCGGTGAGTAGAGTTTACTCTTGAGGATTTTTTTCCGTGAAGGTTTACAGGGAGATACTGAAGTGGCTGGAATGGGAGTTGGGATTAAGGCAGAAAGTTTTTAAAAGGGGAGAGGTTTGACTTTGTTCAAAAGAAACTGAGATCCCAAGGGTTTGGGGGACTGCAAAGTACACTGCGTTGCTTATAACACTTGCATTTGCGTGAGACTTGAGTCTTGTACAACAGGTTTTATTTCGGTAACAAAATGTCTGCCTCCAGGTTTAGCAATTGGGCAATTTCTAGACAGCTAATCAATACGACTGCGCCCCCCACCCTGCTCTCCTAATTATGTAATTATCCACAGAGCTATTCCAAGAACAACTAGGCTGAGCTCTTTTCTCCCCACATTTAGCTGGTAGAGTTCTATTCCCTAAGCAGACTTATTTGCTCCCTAAATTTTAATTTATTAACTGTTTCACCTGAAAGCAATCACCTTTGCAGTCAATTCCCCAAATAAAACATCTGCCTTTTCAATTCAGACAGCTATAAGTGAAGAAATACACCAGGGGAGGAGAATTATGTTCTCTTTTAGAAAGCAGAGATGTTTACAAAGACACGAATTCTGGCCCCAGCCGCCTGGTTTGCATCATGAATGAGCTTGCATGGGTGCCGTGAAAAAGTGAGGCCCATTAGCCTCTTTCCTCCTGCTCCGCTGTGAAGAGTCTGCTTCTGCTCCTGTTTCTCAGTCTTGCCTCTTGTATTAATTGACCTTTTACAGAGGTTACTTGAGACCTGCAAGCTCTGAGGTCATTAGTTCTCACAGTGCTTTGTTTATCTGTAGCATCTATTTGCATGCCATTTGTGGTTTCAACATGCTTTAAAATAATTTCTATCTTGAGGCCCTAAGGTGCCTTTCTTTGAGTTTGTTAGGGAGGCTTCAGAGATGGATGAGATTCCTGCCAACTTTTCTGCAAACCTTGTTCCAAGTACAGAAGTCTGAGGGCAAAACGTGGATGGACACCTTACACTAGGTAATATTTTTATCTCTCCTAAGAAGTGTGCACGAGGCAGACACTGAAGAAGATGAAAATGTACTATTAATGTACTGAGGGTGTTTTTCCTGAATATTTGAGCCCTTCAGAGGTTTGGTTTTTAGCCATTGCTGGCAAACAAAGCATTGGAGACCCTAAGTGATAGAAACCATTCAGAGTTCCCTAGGTCCTGCCTGTTTCCAAACCTCTTCTGCTTATAGGAGCTCAGCAATGAGCACTATAAAGCTGTTTGCAATTATAATTCCTGAAAAAGGAACAAGTGCAGACCAGGTCCTGAGGCTTCCCTGGGCAGACTTCTCTCACTCTGCCACGTGCCTATCTGTACTTCTCTTGTCAGAGAAGTGAGCAGGAAACAAAATGAGCCCCTGAAAGGTTGTTCTCTTTCTTGTGAAGGAAAAAGATAAAGCTTTCTGTGATGACGAACCACTCAAGCAGCCCACACAGCAGCATTGTGCAAGGCAAAGAAGAATGGAAACTTTGGTGGAGCAGAGGTGTTTCAGGAAGTATTGGGGAGAAGAGAATAGAAAAATGTATCTGTGCTAAGAAAGGTCTAGATGAGGCCCCTTATCCCGTTAAGCAACGATGGTTTGTAAATCAGCCCAGGACTTTGGAGGATAGAATCCCACAGGGCCACAGGATTCTTTTCAGGGAATCAAAACATTGGCTTTGGAGCATAACTCCACTTAACCAGGCAGAGCAAAAAGAAAAAAGCTGCAATTTCATATACCAGAGGTTCCATGAAGCATATATTGGATGTGAAACAAAGTAGCTGATTCTAGGTATAAAAGCAAAAAGAAGCGAAAAACCAACGGACTGTGCGTTAATTTACTCTGGAACTGATTAACAACAGGTGCAGGTGAAAATCATCACTCCCTCCTACAATGTGTTTTATTACTGGAAATTATCAAAAGTTTCACAATTTCCTTATGGATGCTATGCTTGAGTAAAAAAGTTTTTTTAAAGTTTCATAACATTTTAAGTCTATACAAACAGTGTTTAAAGAGCTATTTTACAAAAAGAAAAAGAGAAATGCTGTAGTCAAATAACTTGGAACAAGGGCCTTTACTTCCTTCCATCAAATTCAGAAAACAGATTTGTAACTTGCGATAAACGACAGAACACAGTTAAACTTAATCGTATTTGTTGTTTTTACCTCACATTGATTAGTCAGGGACTAGGCAAATTGTTTAGTTAGATAAATATTCGATATCTTTCAGCTTTCTCATCAGCACAGAGAAGGCAACTTACATACATTTCCTGAATGAACCAAGTATATTATATCCAAGTTATTCTTTCATAGTTGCTTTTTCAATTAAAGATAATTTTCTTCTTAAGAGGAGACCTATGCTTCTGATTTCTGATTTCGCCCCTCAGAGAGGTGGCTTACACTATTCTATTTCCATATTACCAATGCTGCCTACATCACATTCTCTTCAGAACTCAGGGCTTGCTTTCTCAGGTGAC
Source organism: Macaca thibetana thibetana (assembly GCF_024542745.1). Lineage (NCBI taxonomy): Eukaryota > Metazoa > Chordata > Mammalia > Primates > Cercopithecidae > Macaca > Macaca thibetana. Next base: position 15,879,713 of record NC_065595.1, on the reverse strand, counting down.
AATTTCAGAATGCAGCGCTATGCTTTTCATTACCTTTCATTTCCATTTCTGCATTAAGAAACAGTACATCCCAATATCCACTTAGTGTAACTGGATTTTTTGTAACTCAAAGGATAAATGGTTGAGTGAATGGATACCCCATTCTCCACGATGTGCTCATTTCACGTTGCATGCCTATATGAAAACATCTCATGTACCCCATAAATATATACACCTATCATTTACTGACAAAAATTTAAACAAACCAAAACAAATATCCACTTAGAGTGTAAGGAATTGGTTTACCTCTCTGAAGGAATTTTTTTAAACTATATATTGTTTTTGAGATGGAGGTTTGCTCTTGTTGCCTAGGCTGGAGGGCAGAGGCAAGATCTCAGCTTACTGCAACCATGCCTCCTGGCTTCAAGCAATTCTCCTGCCTCAGCCTCCCGAGTAGTTGGGAGGCTCACGCCACTATGTCTGGCTAATTTTTTGTGTTTTTAGTAGAGACAGGGTTTCATCATGTTGGCCAGACTGGTCTCGAACTCTTGACCTCAGGTGATCCACCTGCCTCAGCCTCCCAAAGTACTGGGATTACAGGCATGAGCCACTGCACCCAGCCTCTCCGAGGAATTTTGGAGCACAAACTCAAAGCCCGCACTAAGCATTAAAGCATGGGGTATAGAAACTTGTCAGTAGCTTTCTAGAAAAGTTTTAGTTACTTCTCCACTTCCAATTTGCTTTTACCTCCAAGCGAGTCAGATTCCTTCTGCCTTAGTGCTATACTCACTCCAACCTAGCACTCACAGTACTGAGCGAACATTACATGTTTAATTCCTATCCGGCCACCAGATTCCAGGTTACACAAAGGTAGAGGGTCATTTTATTCTTGTTTATTTTGTTATTCACAGTGCCTTGAACATTGTGAAGTGCTTGGTAATTTGCTGAATCACAATGAAGCAACTACTCTTCCCAAATTAAAGAAGGACTGTGTACATTCTCCTAGAGTATTAGACCTGGAAGTCTCTCAAAATCATCGTATTGAACTCTCTATTAAAGTCCTTGTCTGCTAATGCCAACACCTCTACCCTGTCTGGTTTGTTTTTGCTGACTCTGCTGAGAGTTTCCCACTCAACTCATCTCCTGTGTATCATATTGTTTAGCTGCTTTGCTCATTTGTAATTCTTGATTGTCTGCTGCACAATGGAGCCTAGTCTGGATTTTGTTTCTTCTTTTAAAGAGTTTTGTTTTGCGTTCTGGAAGTTCCTTAATTTATGGCAGATGAGCTCAATTCTCCCAGGGCTTGTTGTTAAACTTTAAGATGAGCCCAGGATACTTTTGTTCTCAGTTTTGTTCCACTTTACAGTTTTACACATACCATTTGCTAACACTGAATGCCTTCTTCATTTTCTTTTTGCAAAACTCAAGTTAAATTATATCTGTTCAATGGTGGTCTGTTCCCTGATTCTCAATAAAAAATGTAAATAAGGATGCCATGGGGTGTTATAGAACGACCACAGGATTTAGATGCAAAGGATCTGAGTTTCAGTCTGAGCTTTACCAATTTCTCACTCAGAATTTTAATCATCTCAGTTATGAAATGGGCAGTGTGTACCTAACCTATTTCTCTCTTAAGATTTAAATTAGACAATATTAAAATGTAATTTGCATTATAATATTTTATACTAAAATGAAAACTGCTCCGTAAACATTCTTAAGATCTTTTTTCTCTCTTGTATGTATTTTGAATATCCAACAATATTTCAAGCTCCTCGTGGGGAAAGTTCAATCTCTCATTGTTTTTTCCTTCTGGAGGTACTGGAGTGTCTAGTATTTTACAGTAGATAGCCAACAGATTCAATGAACTCACTCTGGGGAAATGTCTGAGTTTTAAGTGAATAAATCTCTTCTTAATATTACAGTATCATTATTCTTTGTTATTCATGACTAGAGCACAAAAGCATAGAAAAATCAAATATTAAGTGTGTTTGATTTTTAATATTTTTAATATTAAGTGTATCAAAAAATTCTGTTTTTTTGATACGATGTTCTGTTATAGAGGCTCTAAAATATGAAATCTGGCAAATAATGGGGTTTACTAACTTAATAACATTTTCACGCCAATAGCAGCTTCTGAGTAATCTTATGCTGTGTGTGTGCATGTGTGACTTCTGAGTAATCTTATGCTCTGTGTGTGTGTGTGTGTGTGTGTGTGTGTGACAAGGAACAACCAATCCAGGCTAGAATAGAGAATCAATATTGACAAATTGAATTGATTTTGCATTTGACTTCCCACCACTTATTCCATATCTAACCCACTCAGTCCATCCAGCTTACTTCTACGTTTTGTACCCCACCCTCACCAGCACCTGAGTTTGTTTCCTTGTGTAGGTCTCAATTATTTGAAGGCAAATATCATTTCCAAGTTGCAAGTTAAAAATCTTCCAGTAACCTCATTGTAACTGGCATAACATATACTCTTCTAGCTGATCTTAATAGTTCTAATGAAATATTAGTGCATTTTATTTATTTACTCACAAATGCCATCATAAATACAATTAATAAGTTTGTCTCTTTCAGATACGTATTTGAGGAGAACAGGGGTTGATTTCTTGAGTCTGCTTGGTTCAGCAAGTTTGGATTGGCTCAGGTACTGGCCGTATCCTCATTTTGTCTTGGTGGGCTAGGAGGGGGTTCTGCTCCCTTGGCTTAACATGGCTCTGTGTCTGTTGGGTGGGGCTCAGGGTTATGCTGTCCTAGTAGCTCAGACCCTAACAGTAGCTGCCCTTAGTTCAGTCCCTCTTCCACAGTGCCTTGGTGGCTGTATCTGGAGCAACCAGACACAGGAACAGGTTTAACAGCTCCAAGCCTTTCATCCCTGCTGACCCTGTAGGTCAAGCTCTCCTTACCCCACAGAGCCTATTCTCAGTACCTCTCACCCTCATACAACATTACACAAAGGTATGGGACCCTGGCCACTAGAGACTCCTAGCCCCTCTCCCACCATTATGCTCTTTCATACGAGGTGAGGGCCACTTGGCATAGCCAGCAGGTGGGCTCTGGGGGCAGACCGCCTGCCTGTGAGGTCCCACTCTCAGCCCAACTGGCAGTGTGACCTTGGCCTGAGCCCCAGGTTCTTCATTTGTAACATACTTATAATATTCCTTCCTACTTCAAAGGAAGGAGTTCCTTTGATCTAACATTTGATGAGTCTATGCACATAAAGTACCTAATACAGTTCCTGGCATACTCAGACCGTGGAATAAATTATAACTGTTCTATTTCTCTCTCCATATTACATGTAGTTATATTTCTCCATGGTCTGGCTTAGCGTGTTCCTGTAATCACTGCTGCTTCCACCTCACAGGTTGAAGTGAACAAGTGAAAACCAAGTCCAGCAGACCTTTTGGGAAACAAAAGCGTTATGCTTGAACCGTGGATGCCACATCTCAATGTTTATAGGCATGGACATAAACGTGAAGATAGGGATACAGATTTTCACATCACTTCAGTGAGGCCAGACATGCACCCTGTCTTGCATGCTTTTGGGCCTGCACAGAATAAAAAGTGAATGTCCTTTGCTACTTGAGCTATTTTAATTTGGGCATAGAAGCTTTTCCTTTTTGGATATTTTGTCCAGAAATGGCTATTTGCTCACCGGGTGAAGTACGAAGTCTTGAAAGTTATTTTTCCAGAAGTGAGCTTAGATTTGGATTTATTCACAGTTGTTCCTTCCCTAACTCACTTCATAGCTAAAGACACAATGCTGAGGCAGGCAGATGGTTGACAGAGGAGCAGGTTTGTACCGTAAGCACTGTTTGCCTCTGCATTGAGATTTAACACCAAATTTCATGAAGTGATGTTCCTTTACGAACTATTCATAGTCAAATTATTTCACTACTTTCACTTTGTTTCCTTATCTCAAAATGGAATAAATAATGCTGTATGAGATAGAATAATGCCCAACCCCCAAGATGTCCCCATTCTAATCCCCAGCACCTAAGAATATGTTACCTTATATGGAAAAAGAGACTTTCCCGATGTAGTTAAATTGAAGATCTTGAGATAAGGGGATCATCCTGGTTTTGCTAGTGAGCCTACTGTAATCACAGGGTTTTTATAAAGAAAAGGAAGGACAGAAGAGTGAGAGTGAGAGGAGGACATGTGATGACAGGAGCAGAGGTCTCAGGGATACAAGGAAGAGGCCATGAGCCCAGGAGTGCAGGCAGCCTCTAGAAGCCAGGTAAGGCAAGGAAACAGATTCTCCCCCAGAGCCTCCAGAAACGAACGTAGCCCTGTTGATACAGTGAATTGGGACTCCTGACCTCTATAGATATAACACATTTATGTTGTACACCACTAAGTTTGTGATAATGTTACAGTAGGTAGCTAGTCTTTTATGAGCAGGCAGGAAAGGGCAACACCCCCCCCACCCCCCACCCCCACACACCAGAAGTGTCCTGCGACCACCAGGTGATGGTCAGGAGGTTGTTAACTGTCTCGCTAAAGTAATAAGTAGTCACAGCTGGTACCAGGGAAAGACCAGCTCCTAATAGATAGAAAACACCTGAAATAGATAGAAAACACCTGAAACAGGTGATTCAGCCGCTGCTGGATAAGATCTCAGGTGCTGGGAGAAGTGACGCAAGACCCCGGAAGTCGGCCGACGTATAAAACCCCAGGTCAAAAGGTCAAACTGTGTATTTGTCTTTCGCGTCTGCTGCTTGGCTCTCTTCCGAGCGTACTTTCATTCCTGCCCTAAAACTTGCCTCAGTCTTTCCTGCCTGATACCCCTCAACCGAATGCCTTCTTCTGAGGAGGCAAGAATTGAGGCTGCTGCCGACCTGACGTGGATTTTCCACCGCTAACACATTTTGGCGTCGTGTGACTCAGGTACGTTTGGCGGCTAACAATAATTTGTTGTAGCAGCAACAGGAAATTAATACCATAATGCCTAACTTGAAGTTTGTAGGGAAGATGAGAGGTAGTATATGTTAAGCATGTAGTAGATGTTCCAGAATACCATCATCACGTTTCCTGTGCACACCTAAGCCTGATAATAGAACTCCCTGGTCTGAATGTAATAGGTACGTTTCCAAAAATAATAATAGCATTAACACGTGCATAGTATTTTATAGTTTATAAATAATACTACTTCATGGACATTACTGAAGTAGAATATCATAAGGTTTCTGTGGAAATTATGTAAATTAGAACTGTAAAAATAAAATTATCAAATTCAGAGTAAAAGTCTAATAAAACTCCCTATTCTACACAGGAGGAACCATGGATTTCGGAGATTTTGGCCTCCTGCAGTCATAAAGTAAGTGCTGGAATGTGATCCCAGTGTCTCAATTCAGGATTTTTTTTCCCCCCACTGTATTTTGTTGTAAGCCTCACATTTCTGTTGTTCCTACTTGTGACTAAAACCTGGCTGATAGCTTCCTTTTCATCCGTACCCCACTTTTTTTTGAGAAGGTAAAATTTCAAAGAAAAAGAAAATAGTTTCAATTTTCCTTTCTCCTCTCAACTCCATGCCTACATCCTAAACAAAAAAGTTTCCTTAGTGTTTTCATTCTTTTCTTTCAGATTTTTTTTGAAACCTTTCTAAACTCGAAAGTGCCATTCCTTCACTCTTAAGTATCACATATTTGCAGAACACAAAACAGCTAGGGTTAGAGAATTCTGACTTGTGTTCTGTTACTTCCCTGCCTATACACATTTATGAAACAATTCACTCAACCTCGCTAAGTTTAACCTCCCCCTCTGAAAATCGAATAGCATTGCTATATTACTCTGAAATGTTATTTTCAGAATAACAGCTTCAAATGGTTAGAAAGCTTTTAAAACATTCCTCTTCCATTTAAATGCATGCTTCAAACCAGGCTTCCAAATGTCCAGTGATTCAAAAACACCTTTAGGTAATATCCTCAAAGTAAATTCCAGCCATTGATTGACAGAAATGAACTCCTAGGGTGTTGAAATATACATCTACCCTTTATTGCCACATCCACTCAAGCACTTTACAATGTGAAGTCAAATCTATTAGAATAGCCCTTTGGACATGTTTGTCTTGTTGGATTCAGGATGTATTCATTTCTGGCTGCCAAGGGTGTAGTTTGCTTCTCTTTAGGGTGCTCAGTTTGAACTGACATCTGTTACGGATACTGTCTGACTAACGAAGCCTTTTTATTTTCTTAAAGCATGATGTGACCCAGGGCAGTACAGGGATGAAAAATAAATAATAATAAGACAAAGACCAAGATTTCACACCAAAATAAAATTTTAAAGGAATGCATGATGTATTATTTTCATTAGAATTCAGGAACGTGGAGTGTAGATGCTGTGTTCTGTTAATCCTTAAATCAGGTTTTCTCTAGGTCCGTGCATGTAGCCCTGTTGGGAGCCCCAGCTGTGACTTATCAGCTCTGTCCCCTTTCACAGGGAAGATCAGAGGTTTGAGCTCTTTCATGAATTTCCCCTGAGGGATAAAGTGGCTAGTTATGCAGAATAAATTAAACAGCCTGGGAAATAAAAAAAGGCTATCGCCATTGTGATGATTCCATTTAGTGTGGCAAATTTGATTTCAGAAGTAGCACAGAGGTGTGAAGTCAAAGGTTAATCTGCCACAGACCGAGCCCCTGTACCCAGCAAGTGATTAGTTATTGGCTGGGCTTGTCAGAACACTAGGGAAGCACCCGCTGTCTAATGTCTTACCTCATGAACTCTGTATTCCTAGACTTTTCAGATATTTAGGGTTCAGGTAGACGACATCACCCTAAAGAGGAAAAGCCTAGTGAGTATTTGTAGACAGACAGTTGATTATATTAGTCCTAATTGGCAACTGCAAACACTCTTCTATTCTTTTAAATTATGTAACATGTTCACATTTTATCCTCATAAAAAATACCTTGAGGTGATGAAATAACCCTGTTGTATAGACAAGGAAACTGAGAATTAGAAACTTTGGAGAACTTTCCTGAGATCATTAAGATGATAAGTAGAAAAGGCTTATAACATGTTTAGCCCTGACTCTCTTGCCCTGCTTGCTACCCAATAATCTCATCATTAAACACTGAAAATGAAAGGCGCCCTGAAATATTTCTCTACTATAAAGAATAATACAATGAAATGTCAAGTTTATCCTTTACTCTTGCATTTTCCTTACACATCACAAGTGAAACTAAAAAATAGTTGAGGCACGACAGTATCATCCAGCCACTGACACAGGATTTTAGAAAATAGATACTTGAGATAATTTGCAAGGTTTAGATTTAAATCCCTGAAGCGGGGACTTTGCCTTGTTTACATTGTATTCCCAATTTAATAATAAGCCAATAGAACACCCACAGCTTCTTTCTGATCATAGGCGTGACAATAATTCATTTGATCTATACATTCTTGAAAGGCAACATTCAATTTTCCAGGGAAAGGCCAACTTGGGATAAATGACAGTTTGAGGGGAAAAAATCAGAATATGTATTTTCAAATGAGATAATGCTTGTACCTCAAATGCGAGGTCTTCTCTCATAGCAACTTAGGGTCACTGGTGTGCACTAGTGTAGACTCAACTGATCACACAATCAGCCCAAGGAGGCATAAGACAATGATAAAGAAAAATGTAAAGAACCTTATATGGAAATGTCACAGAGGTCCCAACACTGAGACAACATGGAGTCTGGGTAGAAAATATGCTAGCAAACTTAAAACCCAGAGTGCAGCTTAGGCAATGCATTTTGAGTGAGGGTACAGATTCTCAAAAAGTAAAAGGCACTGTGAAGTGAAGCTTCAGTCATACGCAAAATCACCTGTTTGATCTTTTAGTCATCTGTGCATAAAGATAGTATTTACTCTCAGTACCAGCACTTTGGCCCAAAACAGTAAGTTATGGGGGTATGGAAGAGACAGTGAATAAAATATGGCTCTGACCTCACTTCGGTAGTAAGTTCAACAAGCAAAATGATCAGCTATACTGTAACTTTATTGCTATTTTAACAGAGGCAGAAAAGGGCCAACTCTGATTGTTGAGTTAAAAATGATTTATCAACAAGGTAATCCTTGACTTGAAATTCGGGGAAGAATATTATTCTGTAACAGGAAGAAAGAAAAGAAAGGTCTTTCCAGAGAGAAAGTGGAGTCGTTGCAAATATTAGGAGGATGGCAGGAAATAGCATGTTTGGGTTATATCCCATTTTGGGAGTTCATTGTCCATTTTAAGAATGGAATTAAAAACAGACCCCTACCCAGAAAAATGCACATATCTACTTCTTAATCGATATTTAATATATAATTTAATGGGCATTATAGTATTAAGTGAGATTTACCAGTTCTGTTGGAACAACATAGTGCGTATTAAATTAGTCTTCTAATAGTAGTCAGACTCTAGTACTGACTGCCATCGGAAATGGACACAATTATTTTGCTTTTTTAAGTCCTCATTTCATCATGTAAGACACGTTTACTGCACAACAGCCTTAGATTGAGAGGACACCTTTTAGTCAGAGATTATTTTTCAAATTCAGGGCAATCATTTTTTTTTCTCTTCATCAGAGAATTTTATGGTTTTCTTTTTATTCTCCCCTGTTCACTTTGGGCTGTTTGCATTTGTAATATGTGCAAGCGCAACATCTGTCTCCAAGTGACTTCCTGTGTTCACTATTCGTTGAAGCAATGAAGCATTCGAAATGCAGGAACATTTCTCAAAACGTTGTTGCTAGTTAATAATTCTTCATGCTCGGAATGTTGCATCTCTTGCACCTTGAGTCTATTAATCTTGAGAATAACACGAGTTACATGATTCTCATTATGTGCCCTTAAAGAATACAACAGAAAGTGAGGTGAGGAAAGAAGGGAATTCAGTCAAGAGTGTCTAATTGGACCTTTCGGCAAACGTTTTTTGGGGTGGTACTAAACTCAAGAAATAAATAACTGTTAAAATGATATTTTATTTATTGGATTAAAAACTTCAATTGATATGCCAGTCTCAGGAACAAAGGTAATAGTTTGAAAAATCAATAAAAGATTATTCTAGTAGAAAAATAAAATTGGCCCAAAACCACATAAAAAAGATATTTAACCTCAACAGTAGTTGAAAATAATAAAAAATAGTAAATGGAAATGCTATTTTTCACCTGACGGATTCTAAACATGAAAAGTGAAGGATGATAACTAGTACTTTTTAGGAAGAGTGAAACAGTATAAATGGGTATAAGTTTTTTGAAGGGCAAATTGGCAAATTATGCCAAAATTATAGGGAAAAAATATATTATTGGCTTAGTAAGACCTCTTTTTAGAATTTATCATCAGGAAGCATTATATACTTATAAAAATGTTTGTACAAAAATATTCATTGTCAAAATCTTTAACATATTGAAAATTGGGAACTAAGTTTCTTAGAATATGATTTGCTAAATATGTTACATGGGTTTATACAGTAAAAGATGCTGCAACTATTTCACATGAAATATACATGTGTATTTACTGTCATAGAAAGGAATTTACAGTGTTAATTTTGAAATAGTAAATTGTTAACTGAAAAATATTGTCCTCAAATATGAATATAATCTGTTTAAAAATTAATGTTTTACAGGAAAATGTTTAGGAGTGTGTATAGCAGAATGTCAATAGTTGTTATCTCTGGATGATAGGATTTTAGGTAACTTTGTATTGCTTATCTGTATATTTTCAGCTTTCTAAATGTGTATTTGTGTAATGAGAAACATGGAAAGTATATAACAGGACAACAAAAAAGATAAATGTAGTTTATTTAATATTTTATTAGATAACCTGAGTATAGATACAATTTAACTGTGAATATTTTTAAGTTAATTTTTCTTCACTTGTCACTTGATACTTTTTCTTGCCCTTTATCTAAGGGAAATACTATAGTATATTAAGCAAAGTAAAGGAGCAGATGTGGATGAAAAGTCTGTGATAAATTCCATGTGCAGAAGCTGTGGAGCACATCTACAATGGCGTATTGGCCAATTCAACACTCAATTAACAGAAAATTTGCAGTCTGGTCTAAATAAATGTTCAAATAAAATGGTAATATGCCTTACATTGCCTCATAACTAAAAATGAAATTTCTTAGATGAATAGAAAGAATCCTTTAAATTTCAACTTTTCTTCCAACTCTCAGTGGGGCCAGAAAATAATTTTAGTAACAACACACAGCTAAAATTTCATATAGAAATGGAATCATGCCCTAATTCTGTCATGAAAGGATGCAATGCCTCTGCCTCTGTGGCCCTCTGTCTGGTGAGTTGACCAAAATCAGACTTGAATTCGATCACTTACTGTGTTCAATTCACAGGCATGTAATGAATGCCTCTGACATGCACAGTATTGTTTTAGACCCTTTAGGTTCTTTAGGAGGATTAAAGTCTTGGTCATAGTCATTGTCAACAAGGAGTTAGGAACTGATTTGAAAGTAAGACTTACCTGTGAAACAGTATGTAGTGATAATGAGGTGTATGCTTTTATACTTCTAGACCACTGGTACAAACATTTAACAAGTGGTCAAGGAAGGATGTGGAGAGTAGAAGCTTGAGTGAGTCATGACTCAAAGGATAAACTGGACTTAGAGATATGGAATGGAAGGGGGAAAAGCCAGTCCAAAAAGAGAACATGGTCACGTGAGGAGTGAAACATTTCTCTTTTTTTTTTAACTTATTTATTTATTTATTATTATACTTTAAGTTCTAGGGTACATGTGCATAATGTGCAGGTTTTTACATATGTATATTTGTGCCATGTTGGTGTGCTGCACCCATCAACTCGTCATTTACATCAGGTATAACTCCCAATGCAATCCCTCCCCCCTTCCCCTCGCCGTGATAGGCCCCAGTGTGTGATGTTCCCCTTCCCGAGTCCAAGTGATCTCATTGTTCAGTTCCCACCTGTGAGTGAGAACATGCGGTGTTTGGTTTTCTGTTCTTGTGATAGTTTGCTAAGAGAATGATGGTTTCCAGCTGCATCCATGTCCCTACAAGGACACAAACTCATCCTTTTTTATGGCTGCATAGTATTCCATGGTGTATATGTGCCACATTTTCTTAATCCAGTCTGTCACTGATGGACATTTGGGTTGATTCCAAGTCTTTGCTATTGTGAATAGTGCCGCAATGAACATACGTGTGCATGTGTCTTTATAGCAGCATGATTTATAATCCTTTGGGTATATACCCAGTAATGGGATGGCTGGGTCATATGGTACATCTAGTTCTAGATCCTTGAGGAATCGCCATACTGTTTTCCATAATGGTTGAACTAGTTTACAGTCCCACCAACAGTGTAAAAGTGTTCCTATTTCTCCACATCCTCTCCAGCACCTGTTGTTTCCTGACTTTTTAATGATCGCCATTCTAACTGGTGTGAGATGGTATCTCATTGTGGTTTTGATTTGCATTTCTCTGATGGCCAGTGACGATGAGCATTTTTTCATGTGTCTGTTGGCTGTATGAATGTCTTCTTTTGAGAAATGTCTGTTCATATCCTTTGCCCACTTTTTGATGGGGTTGTTTGTTTTTTTCTTGTAAATTTGTTTGAGTTCTTTGTAGGTTCTGGATATTAGCCCTTTGTCAGATGAGTAGATTGCAAAAATTTTCTCCCATTCTGTAGGTTGCCTGTTCACTCTGATGGTAGTTTCTTTTGCTGTGCAGAAGCTCTTTAGTTTAATGAGATCCCATTTGTCAATTTTGGCTTTTGTTGCCATTGCTTTTGGTGTTTTAGACATGAAGTCTTTGCCCATGCCTATGTCCTGAATGGTACTACCTAGGTTTTCTTCTAGGGTTTTTATGGTATTAGGTCTAACATTTAAGTCTCTAATCCATCTTGAATTAATTTTTGTATAAGAAGTAAGGAAAGGATCCAGTTTCAGCTTTCTACTTATGGCTAGCCAATTGTCCCAGCACCATTTATTAAATAGGGAATCCTTTCCCCATTTCTTGTTTCTCTCAGGTTTGTCAAAGATCAGATGGCTGTAGATGTGTGGTCTTATTTCTGAGGACTCTGTTCTGTTCCATTGGTCTATATCTCTGTTTTGGTACCAGTACCATGCTGTTTTGGTTACTGTAGCCTTGTAGTATAGTTTGAAGTCAGTTGGCATGATGCCTCCAGCTTTGTTCTTTTGACTTAGGATTGTCTTGGAGATGCGGGCTCTTTTTTGGTTCCATATGACCTTTAAAGCAGTTTTTTCTAATTCTGTGAAGAAACTCATTGGTAGCTTGATGGGGATGGCATTGAATCTATAAATAACCTTGGCAGTATGGCCATTTTCAAGATATTGATTCTTCCTATCCATGAGCATGGTATGTTCTTCCATTTGTTTGTGTCCTCTTTTATTTCACTGAGCAGTGGTTTGTAGTTCTCCTTGAAGAGGTCCTTTACATCCCTTGTAAGTTGGATTCCTAGGTATTTTACTCTTTGAAGCAATTGTGAATGGAAGTTCATTCCTGATTTGGCTCTCTGTTTGTCTGTTACTGGTGTATAAGAATGCTTGTGATTTTTGCACATTAATTTTGTATCCTGAGACTTTGCTGAAGTTTCTTACCAGCTTAAGGAGATTATGGGCTGAGACAATGGGGTTTTCTAAATATACAATCATGTCATCTGCAAACAGGGACAATTTGACTTCTTTTCCTAACTGAATACCCTTGATTTCTTTCTCTTCCCTGATTGCCCTAGCCAGAACTTCCAACACTATGTTGAATAGGAGTGGTGAGAGAGGGCATCCCTGTCTTGTGCCAGTTTTCAAAGGGAATTTTTCCAGTTTTTGCCCATTCAGTATGATATTGGCTGTGGGTTTGTCATAAATAGCTCTTATTTTGAGGTACGTTCCTTCAATACCGCATTTATTGAGCATTTTTAGCATGAAGGGCTGTTGAATTTTGTCAAAAGCCTTTTCTGCATCTATTGAGATAATCATGTGGTTCTTGTCTTTGGTTCTGTTTATATGCTGGATTATGTTTATTGATTTGCAAATGTTGAACCAGCCTTGCATCCCAGGGATGAAGCCCACTTGATCATGGTGGATAAGCTTTTTGATGTGCTGCTGAATCCGGTTTGCCAGTATTTTATTGAGGATTTTTGCATCGATGTTCATCAGGGATATTGGTCTAAAATTCTCTTTTTTAGTTGTGTCTCTGCCAGGCTTTGGTATCAGGATGATGTTGGCCTCATAAAATGAGTTAGGGAGGATTCCCTCTTTTTCTATTGATTGGAATAGTTTCAGAAGGAATGGTACCAGCTCCTCTTTGTACCTCTGGTAGAATTCAGCTGTGAATCCATCTGGTCCTGGACTTTTTTTGGTTGGTAGGCTATTAATTATTGCCTCAATTTCAGAGCCTGCTATTGGTCTATTCAGGGATTCAACTTCTTCCTGGTTTAGTCTTGGAAGAGTGCAAGTGTCCAGGAAATTATCCATTTCTTCTAGATTTTCTAGTTTATTTGCTTAGAGGTGTTTATAGTATTCTCTGATGGTAGTTTCTATTCTGTGGGGTCGGTGGTGATATCCCCTTTATCATTTTTTAATGCGTCTATTTGATTCTTCTCTCTTTTCTTCCTTATTAGTCTTGCTAGTGGTCTGTCAATTTTGTTGATCTTTTCAAAAAACCAGCTCCTGGATTCATTGATTTTTTGGAGGGTTTTTTGTGTCTCTATCTCCTTCAGTTCTGCTCTGATCTTAGTTATTTCTTGCCTTCTGCTAGCTTTCGAATGTGTTTGCTCTTGCTTCTCTAGTTCTTTTAATTGTGATGTTAGAGTGTCAATTTTAGATCTTTCCTGCTTTCTCTTGTGGGCATTTAGTGCTATAAATTTCCCTCTATACACTGCTTTAAATGTGTCCCAGAGATTCTGGTATGTTGTATCTTTGTTCTCATTGGTTTCAAAGAACCTCTTTATTTCTGCCTTCATTTCGTTATGTACCCAGTAGTCATTCAGGAGCAGGTTGTTCTGTTTCCATGTAGTTGAGCGGTTTTGATTGAGTTTCTTAGTCCTGAGTTCTAGTTTGATTGCACTGTGGTCTGAGAGACAGTTTGTTATAATTTCTGTTCTTGTACATTTGCTGAGGAGTGCTTTACTTCCAATTATGTGGTCAATTTTGGAATAAGTGCGATGTGGTGCTGAGAAGAATGTATATTCTGTTGATTTGGGGTGGAGCGTTCTATAGATGTCTATTAGGTCCGCTTGCTGCAGAGATGAGTTCAATTCCTGGATATCCTTGTTAACTTTCTGTCTCGTTGATCTGTCTAATGTTGACAGTGGGGTGTTGAAGTCTCCCCTTATTATTGTATGGGAGTCTAAGTCTCTTTGTAAGTCTCTAAGGACTTGCTTTATGAATCTGGGTGCTCCTGTATTGGGTGCATATATATTTAGGATAGTTAGCTCTTCCTGTTGAATTGATCCCTTTACCATTATGTAATGGCCTTCTTTGTCTCTTTTGATCTTTGATGGTTTAAAGTCTGTTTTATCAGAGACTAGGATTGCAACCCCCGCTTTTTTTTGTCCTCCATTTGCTTGGTAGATCTTCCTCCATCCCTTTATTTTGAGCCTATATGTCTCTGCATGTGAGATGGGTCTCCTGAATACAGCAGACTGATGGGTCTTGACTCTTTATCCAGTTTGCCAGTCTGTGTCTTTTAATTGGAGCATTTAGTCCATTTACATTTAAGGTTAATATTGTTATGTGTGAACTTGATCCTGCCATTATGATATTAACTGGTTATTTTGCTCGTTAGTTGATGCAGTTTCTTCCTAGCCTCGATGGTCTTTACATTTTGGCATGTTTTTGCAATGGCTGGTACCGGTTGTTCCTTTCCATGTTTAGTGCTTCCTTCAGGGTCTCTTGTAAGGCAGGCCTGGTGGTGACAAAATCTCTAAGCATTTGCTTATCTGTAAAGGATTTTATTTCTCCTTCACTTATGAAACTTAGTTTGGCTGGATATGAAATTATAGGTTTAAAATTCTTTTCTTTAAGAATGTTGAATATCAGCCCCCACTCTCTTCTGGCTTGTAGAGTTTCTGCTGAGAGATCTGCTGTTAGTCTGATGGGCTTCCCTTTGTGGGTAACCCGACCTTTCTCTCTGGCTGCCCTTAAGATTTTTTCCTTCATTTCAACTTTGGTGAATCTGGCAATTATGTGTCTTGGAGTTGCTCTTCTCGAGGAGTATCTTTGTGGCGTTCTCTGTATTTCCTGGATCTGAATGTTGGCCTGCCCTACTAGGTTGGGGAAGTTCTCCTGGATGATATCCTGAAGAGTGTTTTCCAACTTGGTTCCATTTTCCCCCTCACTTTCAGGCACCCCAATCAGACGTAGATTTGGTCTTTTTACATAATCCCATACTTCTTGCAGGCTTTGTTCATTTCTTTTTCTTCTTTTTTCTTTTGGTTTCTCTTCTCACTTCATTTCGTTCATTTGATCCTCAATCGCTGATACTCTTTCTTCCAGTTGATCGAGTTGGTTACTGAAGCTTGTGCATTTGTCACATATTTCTCGTGTCATGGTTTTCATCTCTTTCGTTTATGACCTTCTCTGCATTAATTACTCTAGCTATCAATTCTTCCACTTTTTTTTCAAGATTTTTAGTTTCTTTGCGCTGGGTACGTAATTCCTCCTTTAGCTCTGAGAAGTTTGATGGACTGAAGCCTTCTTCTCTCATCTTGTCAAAGTCATTCTCCGTCCAGCTTTGATCCGTTGCTGGCGGTGAGCTGCGCTCCTTTGCAGGGGGAGATACGCTTTTATTTTTTGAATTTCCAGCTTTTCTGCCCTGCTTTTTCCCCATCTTTGTGGTTTTATCTGCCTCTGGTCTTTGATGATGGTGACGTACTGATGGGGTTTTGGTGTAGGTGTCCTTCCTGTTTGATAGTTTTCCTTCTAACAGTCAGGACCCTCAGCTGTAGGTCTGTTGGAGATTGCTTGAGGTCCACTCCAGACCCTGTTTGCCTGGGTGTCAGCAGCAGAGGCTGCAGAAGATAGAATATTGCTGAACAGCGAGTGTACCTGTCTGATTCTTGCTTTGGAAGCTTCCTCTCAGGGGTGTACTCCACCCTGTGAGGTGTGGGGTGTCAGACTGCCTCTAGTGGGGGATGTCTCCCAGTTAGGCTACTCAGGGGTCAGGGACCCACTTGAGCAGGCAGTCTATCCCTTCTCAGATCTCAACCTCCGTGTTGGGAGATCCACTGCTCTCTTCAAAGCTGTCAGAGTCGTTTGTGTCTGCAGAGGTTTCTGCTGCTTTTGTTGTTGTTTAGCTGTGCCCTGTCCCCAGAGGTGGAGTCTCAGTTGAAAATGCAGAAATCACCGGTCTTCTGTGTCGCTCACGCTGGGAGTTGGAGACTGGAGCTGTTCCTATTTGGCCATCTTGCTCCGCCCCTCTCAACATTTCTCTTTATGTCTTAGTTTAGTTCTATGAGAATGTATGATGTGGAAGCTCCAAATTTAATGTTCACCAAGCTGGTTCTTCTCTTGGACTGGTGAATTGACAGGTAGAGAAAGTGTATTCAAGGGTAAAATGTAATGTAAATAGTTGACTTTAAAATGAATTATGTACTCTGTTATGTTTTATTCATTCAGTAAATGTTTATTGAATGCCCAGCATGCCCCAGGAATTGTGCTGTGCACTGGCACTGCAATGATAAACAGAAGATAGTTATTTACTCCTGTAAAACTATTAAGAATAAGATTCTGATAAAGTTTTTTATGACTGCATTCATCTTTCACTGCATACATATAAAATGCAGTTTATTCTTAGAACAGTTTCACTAAAGTAAAAATTAATAAAAATGTATTTTATATGGTAATGTCTTTCAAATGAGTCCATTACAGAAATAATAAATATCACTACATATTTTTTGCAAGTCTGTGTTTTCGCCATATAATGTGGTGTGATGGCTCTCAACTATTTTTTTAATAGGCCCCACAGGCCCACAGTAAGAAATGTATTTTATATCAGGTCGCAGCACACCCACTTCCCACAAACAAATGGACACACACACAAATAAAATGAAACTATTGTAAGAAAAAGTGAAATTATAAAGTGTGGGAAAAGATGGACTCTTTAATAAACTGTATTGGGACAACCTGTTATGCATATAGAAAAAAAATGAATTTTTCCTTACTTTACCCCACACAATAAAAGTAACTCTCATAATACTAGAACTTGCAAAATGAAAAAAATCAGCATTCTAAATTAGAGGGAATAAAGAAAAGTATATTAGTGAACTAACTCTGAGTTGCAGAAGATTTCTTTAACAACACATAAAAAGACACATCCTAAACTGGAAGACTAAAAAAAAATGAGCAGCCTTCAAATTAAAACACATAAATAAAAAACTTGTGTATATCAATTGATAAAATGAAAAAAAAGAAAGGACAAGCATGTCCACCGTATTATGGACTAAATAGTTTTGTTCCCTCCTACAAAATTCATATGTTGAAGCCCTAACTCCAAATATAATGGTATTTGGAGGTGGGGTCTTTGAGGAGTAACGGTTTTGATGAGGTTTGGGGCCCCATGATGGGATTAGTGCCTTTATAAGAAAAGGAGGCTCTAGAACTTTTCCTCTCTGTCATGTGAGGATACAGGGAAAAGGTGGTCCTCTGCAAGTCAGGAAGTGGGTCCTCACCAAGAACCAAATCTGCTGGTACCTTGGTTTTAGACTTCAGAACTGTTAGAAATAAATGCCTGTTGTTTAAGCCCTTGATATTTTGTTATAGCAACCTGAGTTAACTAATACATATTGCTTATAACCAGCTAGCATTAAAATAGAGAATATATGAAGATTTCTTCAACTTACAAAAGCAGCAACAATAACAAAAACCTTTATATAAAAAAGGAGAAAAAATATGAACAGGTGATTTACAGGAAATAAACTCACAAAAATGCCAACAAATACGTAAAACATGCTCAACTTCACTCATTATTTGGCAAATGAAAATTAAAACTACAGTGAGATGGCATTTCATAACTATTAGTTTGGTAAAGCCAGTTGACCATAGAGATACTGCTTAAAATATGGTATATGTGAACTCTCATACATTGCTGGTATAAAGATAAATCGTACGAACAGCCCATTTAGGAAGAAATCTGGCCAAATGTAATGCTAGAGATACTTTTGCTTACATCCGTATGTAGACCTATAAATTTTTATTTCATCATAAAAGCAAAATGTGGGAAACAACCTAAATGCCTATCGATAGAAGAATAATTAAATAATGGAACATCAAGCCTAGGAATACTATGCAGAAGTTCAAATGAATAACTAGAGGTATATGCATTATTGAAGGTAAATCCCACAGAATAACTCCAAGTGATAAAAGCAAATCAAGAGTATGTAAAGAAAAACATTTACATGCATATTTAAAATATGCCTATTGTACTATATTTTATATGAACACCAATATATTTATTACAAATGCATGACAAACTTCAAATCAGGAGATTGGTTACTGCTTATGTGAGAGGACCCTGAGACCATCCTCAAACTTGACGATTTGCTAGAAATCAGAACTCAGTTTTTATACTTATGGTTTATTACACAGAAACGACACAGATAAAAATGAGCAAAGAGAAAAGGCCTATGAGGAGATGTCCAGGAGAAACCAGGCACAAGCCCCCAGGCATCCTCTCCCAGTGGAGTCACATAGATGTGCTTAATTTTCCCGTCTGTAACGTATGACAACACATGTGAAGTGCTGTCAACCAGGAAGTCCACTTAAGCCTTATAAGTGCATGAGCTCCTGCATTAATGACCTCAGCTACTCAGATTCCAGCTCTCCAGGTGAAAAACAAGTTCTTACTATAAGTCATATTGTTAGCATAAACTATCTGATCTTACAAGTACACCTGGCTCAAGGCCTCAGGAATAAAAAAAAAAAAAAAACACCCTTACAAGGAACAATGTGCCAAAGGCTCAGACCTCACCTTCCAAGGAGCTTACTAAGGGCCAGACCTGAAGACAAGTCTTTATTGAGAGTGTGCTGGGTTTGAATTCAGGTCTGTCCAGTTAATCTTTTCCTGCGTAAGCTGAAGAGGCTAGAAGGAGGCTGGGAATGGCAAAAAGAACAGAGAGGACTTCAATGTAGAATGCAATTTATTTCTTATACTGGGAGGTGGGTAAATGAGTGTCCATTATATAATTCTTTGGACACTTTTATCCTAATTGCATAAAAATATAAAAAGTCAATGTACTAGGGGAGTATCACTTTATACAGGTTCCTCTAAACAGTTTAGATAATGGAATTTTTACAAATGATTAAAAAAAATAGCTACAAAATGCATGTGGCTTTGGCCTGGAAATAGTCCACCCTATCAAAGACTAAATTTTATTAATGAAAACAATGCCAGAGCTTTTCTCATGATATTTTGTTTTTAGAGATGGGGATCAATCTGGACATTGTTTCCTTATCTGGGTGGTAATCAAGGCTTAGCAATTTCCCACGACATTACACAAATCCAGATGATTCTACATTTTGCAACTATGTCTTATTATTTTTTGCCCTTTGGATGAGTATTGCTTTTTGTTTTCATTCCATGATACTCCTTTTGTTGACACAGTGACTCCTGCTGCTACTTTAAGACTCATAAACACAACCATCTCTGTGAAGTGTTCCATTACCACTAGCGCAATAACAACCACTAGTGTTTACCAAGTGCCAGGGAGCGTTCTAAGGGTTTCACAAGCACTATTTGAACTCGCATGATACCCAATGATGTATGAATGATCCTCATCTTATCAATGAGGGAACTCAGGTACCTAGGAGTAAAGACATTTAGCCAGGGCCACACTAGTAAATAAAGAATGGAGGATTGGACCTAGCTGTAGAACCACAGTCTGTGTCTCTAACAAGAAGCTTTGCTGCTCCGTGGCACTCCTCTCCTCTAGGATTGCTTGTGCTTTTACTGTGCCTTGTATGTAACTTCATTGTTGCATTTGTGGATTGGTGGATGTCTCTTTCCCCAAACAATGTTTTTGAGGTCCTATAGAATCCATATTTCCTAGCAAAGACCCAGTATAGAATAGGAGTTAAAAACACTTAATAAATTACTCATGAGACTATCGAATGTAGAATTTATTAGGATGTATATACTTAGGTCTAAAAAACTAATGTATAGGAAATTTCAGTATGGAAACACTGGGAGGAGAAAAAAGACCTTTAAATTCCTTTGTTTTATTTATATTTCAATAAGAATGACAATAAAGTAAAAGTATATAAGCTACTCCTGTGTATTTGTTTATTTTTCAGGGAAATATATGTCAATGTAGATGTTACGGCAGTGAATTAAAAATCTAGAATTGTGCTTTCATTTTATTTTTCTTAAAGGGATTAATATTTAATCATAATTTGATGTTTATAATCATAATACATATTACACGCTCAGATACATGTATTCATTTCTGTTCATTTTATAAAGACATACCTGTATCTTTTATTTTCATTAGCAAAGCCATTTTCACATTCTATAGGAAATAATTACCCTATAGATCACTGTAAAAAAAGCAACAACAAAAAACCCAAAAACAGTTTACCCAGTTAGTTCCTCTTCTAAATTATTGAATTGTATTGACGGTAAGAGGAAGATATATCTGGTACGCTGTCTGAGGGAGACCTAGTTCCTTTTAACTTACCATGTTTTAAGGGGGTTGCCAATGAGGGTGCTGGCTTTTGACAAAATAACCTTCTTCCTTATTTCTTAAATTCAACCTTTATAACAATTTACTGCTTCAATATTTTGCTTTTTTTTTTTTTGTTTGTTTGTTTATTTGACTTCCACGGCCAAGAAAATGACCCTTTCTTACATTAAATCTTGGCCATGGCAATCCAAAGTTAACAAAACCATTTCCAAGCAGATCAGGAGGGGGACATGAATCAAAACAAGAAACGTGTGAGGCTGGACCACTGACTTTTATTTTTCTTGTTTTTTTACATTCAACACTGTTACAGAAAATAAAAACCCAAGCCCTTGGTATGGAAATTAGTATTGGAAGGAATTTTTTATAATAAAAGCTCCCTGTGAGTAGGTGCGTGGAGTTACTGTTCAAAAGGGAAAGCTTTCTTTGCATTATAGCAAACATACGCAAGCCTTCACCAAGGAAATAGATATCTTCTATCAGCCCACCCTAAATGGAAGAAAGCAAGCTTAAAATTGGTAGAAGAGTTGATTTCGCTACATGTTTATGTTAATAGGGTATTTGACTTTTGAATGCTTCATAAACCTTGTTATGCTCTGTGCTATTTGAGGAGTAAAGCAGCTGGAACACTGCCAGAAGCCTTAATTGGAATCAGCTTAGCAGGGGCTGACAAGGTTTCCTAGTGTTTAGTTTCAAACTTATTATAAAAATGCAAAATTATGTGCTATTTATTTTCTCTTCCTCTTTGGTTTATGACCGTAAAGGTAAGACTTAGCTACATTAAGGAATAAACTCATTTTTCTCTTGTCTGCCCCAGGCTAGTACTCAGAGTCAGGCAGCCTGGGTATTGTCTCTTCTAATTCGCTGTAGCCTCACTTCTCATGCAACAGAGAATGTCACGGGGATCCTTCCCCCATGCATTTTGATTATTGGCTAAACGGTCACTCAAATGGCCAATCCGTGGCTGAGTTACTGAGCTGTGTGGTCAATTTGTCACCAATCTAGTAAGGCCACAGAAATATGCTCCAAATGGCTCTTGGGGGCTCTTAGTTTTCTCCTACCAAAGGGTCACATTTGGTACTGGCCAAATATCACAAGCAGGCTCTTGGTTTTATTTCAAGCCGTGAGAAGTTGGTAAGTTTTGTGCTTTCTGTCAAACTTTACAGAAGTCATGCTTTTAATTTTGTTTTTTTGGTTGGACTTTTTAGCTTCAATTGGCTCTAGTGTTTCAACTGGTTTATATCCCTTACTATATTGCTGCCTGACATGGACAAAATAATCTACTTCCTTTAAAAAAAACACACTCACACATAGGCCGGGCGCGGTGGCTCACGCCTGTAATCCCAGCACTTTGGGAGGCCGAGGTGGGCGGATCACGAGGTCAGGAGATCAAGACCATCCTGGCTAACACGGTGAAACCCCGTCTCTACTAAAAATATAAAAAATTAGCCGGGCGTGGTGGCGGCGCCTGTAGTCCCAGCTACTCGGGAGGCTGAGGCAGGAGAATGGTGTGAACCCGGGAGGCGGAGCGCCGAGATCACGCCACTGCACTCCAGCCTGGGCGACAGAGACTCCGTCTCACAAAACAAAACAAAAACACATGAAAAATCCCACAAAACTTAAGTACCTACTATGTGCCAGGCAGTGTGCTGGGTGCTAATGACACCAATAGACGAATAAATAACACATAGTTCCTGTCTTGACATCGTTACAATCTTTTTGGGATGAAACAGAAATTTGAACAAATGATTTAGAATTAGTGATGAGTGAACTGGGAGTCAAAATGTTGTCTGTTCAGCTGCCCCAGAGGCAGCCAACCCCAGCTTTTCAGTAAAAGGTCTGCGAGGACACAGAAAAGGATGCAAAACTCAACCTAAAGCTAAGATGGATACAAACCAAGTGCTAAATTCTGAAAGGAATTTTCTGTTCTTACAAGGAACTGGGTTGAAAAAAGAATGTCTACTTTTTACATCAAACCACACACTCTGCTTTTGCTTTGTGGGAAAGACATTGCTCTGAAATGAGACAGAGGTGCTTTACTTAATCCTCAGCATCTCTCCCTAGCTCTGTAAAATGTTGGATGGAAGGGCCACCTGGGCATCCTTGCCTTGTTACTGATCTTAGGAGGAAAGCATTCAGTCTTCTGCTATTAAGTGTGATGTTAGCTGACAAACTTGTAAATGTTCTTTATCAAGTTGAGAAAGTTCCTTCTATTCCTAGTTTACTGAGTTTTGTAAAGAACAGATGTTGGATTTCTGTTAAATTCTTTTCTACATCTATACAGATGATCATGAGATTTTCTTTTTAAATTTTGTTAAATATGAGTTACATTGATTGATTTTTGGATGTTAAATCAGCATTGCATTCCTGGGCTAAATCCAGTTGTATGCTTTGGGTTTTATTTATTCTTCTTCTGGTTTCTCAAGGTGGTCTTTGAGTTGAGATCTTTTTCTTTTATTCTAATATAAGAACCTAATGAATTTCCCTCTAAGTCCTGCTTTAGTGTTATTCTACACATTTTGATAAGCTATGTTTTTATTTTTATTAGGCTCAAAGCACTTTCTAGTTTCTTTTCAGCTTTTCTCTTTGACCCATAGGTTATTTTGTGTGTTATTTTGTTTCAAAATATCTGGGAATTTACCAGATATTTTTTATATTATGCATATCCAATTACATTTCTAATTTAATTCCATTAGTGTCAAAGAACATACTTTGTATGAGTTGAATCCTTTTAAATTTATTAGAAGTTATGGGCTGGGCATGGTGGGTCATGCCTGTAATTTCAGCACTTTGGGAGGCTGAGGTGGGCAGATCACCTGAGGTCGGGAGTTGGAGAGGAGCCTGACCAACATGGAGAAACCCCATCCCTACTAAAAATACAAAATTAGCCAGGTATGGTGGTGCATGCCTGTAATCCCAGCTACTCAGGAGGCTGAGGCAGGAGAATTGCTTTAACCCGGGAGCTGGAAGTTGTGGTGAGCAGAGATCGCACCATTGCACTCCAGCCTGAGCAACAAGAGTGAGACTGTCTCAAAAAAAAAAAAAAAAAATATTATTTTAATGCCCAGAATATGGTTTATCTTGGTAAATATTCTGTAAGCTCTTTAAAAGAATGTATATTCTATTGTTGCTTAGTAGAATGGTCTGTTAGTGTCAATTAGGTCACGGTGTTAAGTTTTCTATATTCTTACTGATTGTCTATTCACTTGTTCTAGTAACGTTTGAAAGAGAGGTGCTGAAATCTTTCATTATAATTGTTAATTTTTCTATTCATTCTTGCAGTTCTATCAGTTTTTTGCTTCATGTATTTTGAAGCTCTGTTATTAGGTATATAAAGTTAATGACTTTTACATGTTCTTGATGATTTGACTCCTTTATCCATTTGAAAAGACCAGCTTTAGCTCTGGTATGAACTTTTGCTATGCAATTGACTTTTATGATCTTAATAAATGTAGCCTTTTCTGATTAACAATAGCTTCATATATATATATATATATATGTATATATATATCTGTTGTTTGACTTGTAAACTTTTTGGGCTAGAAGAGGAAATCCAAAGGGAAATTAGAAAGTATTTTAAACTTAAAATGAAACATATCAAAATGTGTGAAGAAGTCTAAAGGAGTCCTTAGAGGAAAAATGTGTTAAGTGCCTATATAAACATAAATACCTATATGAAGATAAAGACCATTTTGGGCCTTTATATTTAAATTGAGTTTTTAGGCATTATGTAAGTGGGTCTTGCTTGTTGATCTAATCTGACAATCTCTGCTTTTGATTGAGGTTTACACATCATTAATATTTAATATGACTTTTACATGTTGTAAGTCTACGATCTTTTATTTGCTTTTTTTCACCCATTTTTATTTTTTTGGCTTTTGAATGACTTCAATATATAACATAATTCCAAGTTATCTTTATTGGCTTAATAATCATATTTTTGTTGCATTTTTTAGAGTTTAAAAGAAAGTTTATGGTATGCATCTTGTATTTATAAAGCACGCCTTCAAGAGGTATTGTACCACGTAATGTATGGTAAAAGACCCTTCCAGCAGTGTATGTTCATCTCTTCGCTCATGGATTTCATGTTATTGGTGCCATATGTTTTATTTCTACAGATTATAAACCATATTATAAAACACGCATTATTATTTATGCTTTTAGTAATCAATTATCTTTTAAAGGAAATCTTTATCTGCTCTTGTAGTCAATGTTCCTCATTTCTTTGTGTAGATCCAGATTCCACTGAGTTTCATTGCCCTTTGAAATGACCTCTTAACTTTTCTTAGAATGCATGTAAGGTAGTGATGAATCCTTTCAGCTTCTGTAAATTTTTTAAAAAGTTTAATTTGCCTTTATTTTTGAGAGATGTTTTTACTGGATTTACGTTGTTGCTGATAAAATTACTCTCATTCTTGTATCAGTTCTTCTGTACCAAAGACTTGTTTCTTTAAATGGTTGCTTATAAGATTTTATCCTTATGTTTCAGCTTTATTTTGTTTTACTTTAGAGATGGGGTTTCACCAGGTTGCCGAGGTTGGTCTGGAACTCTTGGACTCAAGCAATCCTTCAAGTCTCGGCCTCCCAAAGTGCTGGGATTAGAGGTGTCGGCCCGGACCTGGCTTGTTTCAGTATTTTGATTACACTGTGCCTTGGTGCACTTTGCTTCATGTTTTTGTGCTTGGAGTTTCTTGACCTTCAAAGATATGTGAATTTATAGTTTTCAGCAAATTTGGAAATATTTTAGCAATTACATTTTCAAATAGTTTTTTCTCCCATCCCTCCCTCCACCCTGTTTAAGGATTTCAAATACATTTTTATTAAGCCTGTTAAAGTTGTGCCACAGCTTACTCATGTGGTTCTTTTTTTTCCCAGTTAGTTTTCTCTGTGTTTTATCTTAGACCATTTCCATTGGTATGCCTTCAAATTCAGTAATCGTTTTTTTTTCTGCAGCCTCTCTTCTGCCTTTAATCCCAGTGTGTTTTTCATCTCAGACATTATAGTTTTCATCTCTAGAAGTTTGATTTAGATTATTTTAGTATTATCCGTGTCACTATTTTACATGTTCCTTCTTTCCTCTAACTTGTTGAACCCATAAGCTCCTACGGGTTCCCATATCCACTGTCTTACTGCCAATTACTCCAGATTCCCAATCTAGTCATATCTACAGTGAATTCCTTGCTTATCAGTAGTCCCCATCTTCTCTTGCCCACTCACAGATGTCATTCTCACAATTTTCTTCTCTCTCTCTCTATCACAGATTTTTTACTCTTTAATGGGTGATTCATACCAGCATGAAATCATGTTACTGTTTCTTCCATCTTGAAAGAAAAAAGGTATTTCTTCTCTTTGTAGTAAAACTTAACAAAAAGAGCCCATTTTGTATTTCTTTTTTTTCTCTTAAAGCCTTGCCACTTTTTCTCTTTTGACTTCTCTCCAGTCAGGCTTTTGAACCACCAACCCACAAGAAACTGCTCTTGACAAGGGAATGAATGACTTCCACATTGCTGACTCTAATGGACTCTTCTTGTCTTTCATCTTTCCTGATGCATCAGCCACATTTCACACCAGTGTTCATTCCTTCTTTCCTGATACATGTTCCTCATTTGGATTTCAGGATACTGTGCTTTCTTGATTTTCTTCCTACTCCACCATCACTGTGTCTAATTCGTCTTTTCTGGTTCCTGTAGCCTTTTCCTGACTTCTAATGTTTATATCCCCCAGGGTCCTTGGTCCTCTTCTTTTCACTCTTTCTAATTTCATCCAAGACAACATCTCTATTCTGACAAGTCTCCAAAGTTTATGCCCCAACAAAACATTTTACTGAACTCCAGTCTCATCTATGCAATGTAGGGCAGTGGTGGAAGGGATGGAGTGGAGCACCTTTGCTTCACATAGTTACTCAGAAACTCAGGCTGATGGAAGCTGCACCATCTGCAAATGAATAAAAAAACTGGAGAGTCATGACCTGCGTCTTATGCTTTAGCCTAGAGGTGACATACATCATATGAATAATCATATGGTCTCACATATCGGCAAGGAGGTTGAAAAATGTAGGATTATGGATATTCAGTGAGCACATGATATACTGCTATATCGGAGTATAGGTGATGCTGTATTTATACGAAAGATGGTGTGTGGTTCTGTATTATGGGCGTCACCCTGAGACAATAGAAAAGTGTTTGAATTCATGCTTTGTCTTTTTCTATATTTTCTATTTGTTATAATGAATGTATACTATTTTTGTAATAGGAAAAATGTTAATTTTTGATTCTATAACTGAAAACAAATGTTATTCGGGTCTGAGTATGGCAGTCTTCTGTGCAAGTTAGGACTTAAGGAAAGGGATGAGGAAGAGAGAGGCATGGAGGGAATTTAAATAGAATGGACAAAGAGGATGGAGAAGATTTACCGGAGAGGGAAATGTGAAAGCCATTGGCAAAAAAAAAATTTCAGGAAAAACTAATTTTCAGAAGAATCCCTAGCTCTATAAGGGAGGGTGGGGGAAGGAATAAAACCAACTTGAGAGATGGATGTGGGGGCCTCCGCCAGGTGTGGCTTGCCTCCTGGGGAAGGTGTATCATGACAAATGCAAATAAATTGTTCACTAAAGTGAAGAAGCAGAAATAGAAAACAGTGGTTACAAAAATGGGGTTGCAGAGATGGGCAGAAAATACTTTATAGAAGATCAAACGTGCTGAGCTGTTAATCTACACTGTACAGAAAGCCAGGAATTGATATGATCTCAGTATTGCTAAGGAGCAAATAGATATGCATATTGCTGGCCTTAAAAGAGATGTGCTATCCTGTAAAGCACTATATATTTAAGAACAAACCTATGTAAGCAGTGTGGAAAGTGAATTGGTCTTAGGATGGTGATATTTGCATATGCAGAGGGAGATGTAAATATTACTTGAATTTCTAATGCCAGATTTGAAATTGATTCTTTTCTTGTTGGCAGGAGAAATGACTCTCCCTGTCATATTCAAGGTGAGGTGCTATGTACTTGTTGACAGCCTGAAGTTGAGTAAAGACCATGTCTTGATGAAAAGATGAACCCAGTTGTCCAATTCAGGACCAAGTTCATTTTATTGGCAATAGTGGATTCTTGAATAAACTTACATTGCTGGAGTTTGTGATCTTCTATGTATTCTTTAATAATCTGATAGACATTAAGCTACTGCTGTGGGGGTTGCACGTGATTAGGAAAATATCCTTTGCATTTGGCAATTTCAAGATGACTGATCACTCTTTCCAGAGAGTTTCAAAAGATTAATGGGATGAAAGCCTCTTACCTGGGTTAACTGAGGAGTAAGTAGGAGGAGAGGATGCAGGAACAGCTACTGGACACAACTCTTTAAAAAAGCCTGACTTCAAAGGGAAAATGGGAGATCTGTGCATTAATGGACCGTGCAAGGCTGTGATGATGTAAACACACATACATAATCAAAAGGTTTACACATCAGAAATAGGCTTATTTTCCTTTAAACTATTCTTTTAAAATGGAACCGTTCTTATTGGCCCTGTATTGAAATGTAAATTTTCCTTCAATCAATGAAAATGATTGAAGGCTAAACCAGGAGAGCTACTAGTAGACCTGTAGTTTGGTTCTCTTCAAGTTTATATTCTTTCTGTATTTTTCTATATTTTATTTTTTATTTTGTTTAAACTTTGAAGTTCAGGGGTACATGTGCAGGTATGTTATATAGATAAACTTGTGTCATGGGGGTTTGCTGTACAGATTACTTTGTCACGCAGGTATTAAGCCCGGTACCCCTTAGTTATTTTTCTTGATCCTCTCTTCCCAGCCTCCACCTTCCAATAGGCACCATCTTTCTGTATTTTTCAACATGTGTTTTATGAAGATCTCTAACAGAGTTGAGGAGAAGCTAGAGAAAAGGAAGTCTTCTGCTGACAGTGCTTTCTTCTACTTTATCAGCAGTTTGTCTCCGGCCCCAAATTTTGCATGCCCACTTGGAGGGCGGGAATTTCTGATCATACTCGCTTCAAAACAGTTTGCTAAACCTCAATTGTTATATTAGATTGGTGCAAAAGTAATTGCGATTTTGAAAATAACTTGAGCATGCATCTTGAGGATCTTACCTCCATCACAAGTGCCTCTGGAACGTTCTTTCCAATAACCCAGAGTCATCTTCTCGAGAGTCCCTGGTAAATATCTTATTCTCATCTAATTACACTTACTGTGAATTTTAGCCCCCCCTTCTAGACAGGCCTTCTAGACATCTGAGCATCTAATTTGGGTTGATATCTGCTGTTTCCTCCCCAGAAATGAGGTTTTGCTTACAATATCCAGCCTTTAGATGATTGGATTTTGATTAATGAACTCCTTTTTAAGCACATATTTCCTCATTGATCTCTCCTATTGCCTCCTCTAGTTTAATATTTTCCAGGATGTTCTAAGATCAAAGGATAAGCTGAGTGAGCATGATACATGTCTAGACTGTAATAAAATACAAGATCCACTGATTTCAGTTGTTATGCTTATAGGAGTTACAACCAGACTAGAGATGAATGGCTAACTACATCAACAGCACAAGAGAAAGCTCTACAGCAAACATGAGGAATTATTCAATTGTCAAGACCTGGTATTAAAGGGGGAAAAATCACCTTCAAATTATTCTTACTATAGGAATAAAGAGAAGGAAATAAAACTGAGAACAACAAAAAAGAATGAAAATGAGATTATTTTCTTCTTTTTCTGAAAACTGTTTTGCTGTTTTTGCCCTTTTAAAGAGCTCAAACTAAAGGCTTCCTTACTAAGACCTTTGCCTGACATTGCCATTAAAGAAATGGATTATAACAGAGCAGAAAGCACCAGCCCTGGAGGTTCTGTGAAAATGCTGGTCATAAGGAATAGGAATTGGAAAGCAGAGGCTGTTCGTGCTGAATTTATCTTCTCCAGTGCAAAGGCTTTTTGCCGCCTCTCCCCCTCAAGCCCATGGGTGGAAGCAGTGAAATTCACTGACATAACTGGGCCAGTTGCTTTTTATTTCAAGTATGCTGTGAGGAATACTTGAAAGCAATCATCTGTGCTCAGTAATTGGCTGATAAAGCTCAATATCCTCAGCAATTACAGTCACTGTTCATTCAGGAAATCCTCCATACATCATTTGAAAGCAGGGCAAAATTGTAAATTATTATAATACTAACCCATGCAACGCTAGTAGAACATACTTTTATAGTGTTAGGAGCAAAGATTTAGACACTGAATGGAAATTCTAGTCAGAGAAACCACAGGTCATTGCAGTTTCAAGGGGAACTGAGAAGGAGAAGAGCTGGTTGAGGAGGCGCGGCCACCATGACCCTGAGTCATTCCCGAAGCAAATTAGCACTCAGGAAAAGTCAGCCAAGAATGTGATCACAGGGGTCATGATGAGATTGACAAAAAGAACAAACCACCATGCGTAACTACTGTCTGTTATCTGTTGCTATAAAGGAATACCTGAGGCTGGGTAATTTACAAGGAAAAGAGGTTTATTTGCCTCACAGGTCTGCAGGCTGTACAAGAAGTATGGTTTCAGCATCTGCTCTGGTGAAGGGCTCAGGAAGTTTCTGTTTTCCATTTGTGGTGGAATTCAAAGAGGAGCTGGTGTATCATATGATGAGGGAGGAAGACCAGGGAAGCTGGTTTTATTTGTTTTATTTTTTGAGATGGAGTCTTGTTCTGTCACCCAGGCTAGAGTACAGTGGCCCAATCTCGGCTCACTGCAAGCTCTGCCTCCTGGGTTCAAGCCATTCTCCTGCCTCAGCCTCCTGAGTAGCTTGGACTACAGGTGTCCACCACCACGCCTGGCTAATTGTTTGTATTTTTAGTAGAGACAGGGTTTCACTGTGTTAGCTAGGATGGTCTTGATCTCCTGACCACGCGATCCACCTGCCTCGGCCTCCCAAAGTGCTGGGATTACAGGCATGAGCCACTGGGCCCAGCCCAAGGCTGTTTTTAACTATCACTCTCTCCTGGGAATTAATAGAGGGAGAACTCATCCATTATCACAAGATCAGCACAAAACTGTTCATAAGGAACCCACCCTCATGACCAAAACACCTCCCACCAGGCCCCACGTCTAACACTGGGGATCAAATTTCAATATGAAATATGAAGGGGAGAAATATTCAAACTGTAT
Organism: Macaca thibetana thibetana; assembly: GCF_024542745.1. Taxonomy (NCBI): domain Eukaryota; kingdom Metazoa; phylum Chordata; class Mammalia; order Primates; family Cercopithecidae; genus Macaca; species Macaca thibetana. The sequence continues at coordinate 15,848,961 of NC_065595.1, read as the reverse complement.
CTCCTACCTGAGGTTAAGACAGTAAAAATATATGGTTCTAAACTTGCCTATCAAGCACAGGACTGGAGTGGGAGGGAAGATTGCTAGTGATTGGCCTAAAAACAAATAAACCAACAAACATTAATGAGTAAGTGCCTAAGGAGTAACTGAGTATGTGGGCATAAAGCACAGGAATGAAAGGCGTTTTATTTCACATAGAGACACATGAAGCAGAGAATTTAGAGCCGGGTAGTATCTAGTTAAACTCCCAACTTTAAATTTACATGACTTAGACAAGTCTAAGGCATGACAAGCTAAGTGACTTGTCCAGGGTAATACCACCGACAATCAGACCTAAGTTTTCATTTTCACTCTGCCGCCAGAGATACTACCACCAACAACAGATGGTAGAGCTGAAACGCAAACAGGTCTGATTGTTATTCAGTAAGTTGCTACACATTCAGTTTTATGGCTGCCAGGCTTGATTTATAGATCAGCATTTAGTAGGTTCTTCATCTCCTTTATTTCTAGGGCTTCTGATCAGTTAGCTGGCATCAACAATTCTTACATGTTAAATCATTATAAACACCATTTTGTCCCCGGTATATCCATCTTATCTTTGAATAAGCTCTGTTTCTTCTCTGCTATTCAGAGAGCAATCTTGCTAGCAAAATTACTCTTAGCTTAACTGTCACCATCACAACTGGCCTGCAGAGAACAGGCATCCCAGAAATGCTTGTGTTCCTTTACTAATACGTTTCTCAGTTCATTAATGAAGGGAGTGTACTCTGGGCCCTCTAGGAACTGTATGTGTGTATGTGAGCAGGGGCAAATTGGCATAATATATCCACTCCTACATTCCTCTCTCCCTAAACCTTTAGACTTCCTCCTCTATATTATGCCAAGAATGATCTGGCATCTCAACCTCATTAAATTTAACCCACTGATAGGTCCAAGTTTTAGTCAACCAACTAATCAATCTGTCACAAACAGCTGCATCTACCAAAACATTAGATCCAGAACCTCTGATAAGTGGTCTGATAAGTCAAACAAATTTGACCAATAAATATTCTACCATCCTGGTTCTAATTGCCCCTAGGATTCATTTTCATATATATATCTCTCTCTCCTGGATTTATACCAATATTAATAAAATAATGTAAATTAATAAGAGTTTGCAATTCTCTTGCTATATAATCCATTTTTCCCAGATAAGTATTTGAACTTTCTCTGCTGAAGCATTCTGAAATTTGATCCCAAGTATGGGTTTAGTAGGAAAATGGGGTGGACATGTGAGTCATAAGAAGACTAAGCATCCACCTGCAAAGTGATGGCCCAAAAGAGGTTATTACAGTGTCTTCAAATAAGGGGAAGCTGGTGTTTGGGAGACTTACGAGTTCAGCCTGCTCCACTGCCAAGGGAAACCCAAGGGTTGGTTTTGTATTCTCAACTTTTATTCAGTCTACCCAAACATCACCTTCTCAAATCTCAGGGTTGAAGATCATTGTGAAGATCAAATAAGAGGTTTTGTCTTATGGAAGTTTCTAGAAAATATTTCTTCCTGAGCAACAGGAGGGAGCTCTGCCTTTTGACGCCCCTGCCAGCCTTCTTCACCATAGTAGCATAGGCAGGCCTTAGGAAACTTTGAGAGAATGTATGAAGATAGAAAACTAGGAAGATATTTAACAAATAAAACATAGGAGCAATTTGATAAAATAAACTTATTTGCCTTCTTCACCAACCCCCTTCTCCATTTCCTGCCTTCAAATGCTGCCATGATGCTTGCAGCAGCAGCCACCACTGTCAGATCATGAGGTAACAAGTGTAAGGAATAAAGGAAATACCAAAGATGATAGAACAGGAGGATGCGAAGAATCTATTATTAACTTTGGGAACAATAGCTCAATTTTAGTAATTATATATCTCTAACTCTATGGTGTTTTTATTTCTTTCTAACAAAAAAGAAAGTAAATATTATGTGCTATATGCTCTACTTGCAAGATTTTAGCAAAACATTCAACTTCCTTGGACCTCAGTCTCCCAAATTATAAAATGAAAATAATGCCTTCTGCACAAATATAAATCAAGTAGGATACACAAGTAAAAGGGCTAGATGAATATAAATTAGCCTCACAAGAAAATTAAATGTATTCTGCATGAATATAGCAATTTTGGAACACAAGCTTTCTTTATTAATGAGAGAGTGACATTCACATTTAGAAAGCAGGGACTCAGGAGACACTAATTATTATACCCGTTCTTTCCACAGACTCACTTTGTAACCTTTAGCAAATCATTTAACCCCTCTGACCTCTGATTTCTCACCCGTAAAATTTGAGACAGTAATGATTTACCTTCCTGCATAATGGAGTTGTTCGAAAACTGTTCAAAAATATATTGAGGTATGTAAATGTATATTATAAATACATACTTCATTAGAGACATTTAGCCATGAGACTGGAATGTTCTCACTTATGTCTGATGTGGAGTTCAAATACTGAACCATTAATTAATAGTCACTTGTCCCTGTGGAAGAACTCTTGTTTATTAGGGATTTATATTTATTTCTATATTTTAAAATATCTATTCCCAGGCAAAAAGTAGTATTTTAAATTTTAGAATATTCTTTCAGTTTATTTTTTATAATTTATAACGTGTTATTCATACAATAATTAATCTATTTATTATTTTGTAATTACTTCCCAGTGATAGAGTAGCATAGGCAGGCCTTAGGAAACTTTGAGAGAATGTATGAAGATAGAAAACTAGGAAGATATTTAACAAATAAAACATAGGAGCAATTTGATAAAATAAACTTATTTGCTCTGAAAAAAGGCCCACACACATTATATTTTAATAACTGAATTAACATACTGCCTTAAGTGTTATTTTATGAGGAAAAGTCATCTCTCTCTTTCTGAGGCTAGAACAAGAGCACACACATACGTGCGTGCACACACACACACAATAGAATACAGATAGTCAGATGTAGAATAGAATCTGCCTACCTATCTGTATTTTATAATAGATACAAACTAGAATCCATGAACATACATGTATATGAATTCTAAATTTTATAAGTAAAGTTATGCTACTGAAGATTGAGGAGGTGTTATGAAGTATATTAGATGATTTGATTTTCAAATGTTTTTGTTGAGGCTTGAGGTGACTTTCTCAAATTTGTTTGACTGTTCTGTGGAATGCTATAGTATGTACACTATTTTCACAGTTTGTTTACATTCTAGACTATCTTATATCCATATTTGAGAAGGCTTGCAACCCTTCACAATAATTAATGTTATTTGCAGTGGCTTTCACTGTGGGCTGACAGTGTTCCATAAGATAACTGAAACCTAAACCGCCCCCCTACTCTCTCTCTCTCTCTCTCTTCCTCTCTCATTTTCCCTCAAGCACTGTCCTTTCCAGATCCAGACGTCTTTCCAGATTTAGCTGCCCTTTCTTCTCACAGAGCTGACAGCCCTTACTCTGCCCATAAATGTTATTTTTAAACCTTCTCTTGCTTACTGTTACAAGTTTTGATAAGGTCTTGACCACTAGGACAATTACTGGATGCTGCTGCCTGTCTACATTCTTATCAGACTATTTCTAGTACAGTTTCTACTTTTCTTATTACCTTCCTGTCTGTCTTACACTCAGGAAGCTTTGTCATTGTTAAGAGCAAAAAGTTGTACTAGATTGAAAAATACCTGTCCTCTCCAAAATCTAATCAAATTTAATCCTTAGAATGTGATTATTACCATTGTTATAAGAACTGCCAGAAAATGACTAAAAATTATAAATTAGAATTCAGATGTTCCACTGGATACCATTTAGCTCATGGTCCTAGACCGTTGCCTTCCTATTCCAAAATAACAACAACAAAAGAAAAACAACCCTTAGACATCCATCTGACTCCTTTCTCAAGTGATCTGGGTCATCAGATCAAGACGCTATCTGGCAGGGCGCGGTGGCTCACGCCTGTAATCCCAGCACTTTGGGAGGCCGAGGTGGGCGGATCACAAGGTCAGGAGATAGAGACCATCCTGGCTAACACGGTGAAGCCCCGTCTCTACTAAAAAATACAAAAAATTAGCTGGGCGTGGTGGCGGCGCCTGTAGTCCCAGCTACTCGGGAGGCTGAGGCAGTAGAATGGCATGAACCCGGGAGGCGGAGCTTGCAGTGAGCCGAGATCACGCCACTGCACTCCAGCCTGGGCAATGAGCAAGACTCCATCTCAAAAAAAAAAAAAAAAAAAAAAAAAAAAACACTATCATTCACAATTCTGAAACTGTCTGGTGAGTTTTGACTACACTCAGCTGTCTGGCTTTTCATTCCAATTGATTCCAGCTCCCAAATAGACCAATTCTGAGCTTAAACACAAATGCAGTTAGCAGCCATCAAAGCATTCTTTCAACTCACGGAGAAAAACATCATCCTTCCTTGGTCCTGACCTTGAAATCTTCCCCCAAAAGTAGATGTATGAGGTCGAGTAGTGTTCAAATTGCACAAAACAGTTTGTCGCCATCTTAATCCCTATCTTATTTAAACTGGGAAATGTTGCTTTGAAACCCCATTCTTGTACATTTTCTAACTTTTCTTAACCTTCTTTATTATACTCACCCACTTCAGTCACAAGATCTCTTACCTGAAAGCAGGCAGGAAAATGTGACGAGCTAGGAGGACTGCAGATTAAACACTCATGTGAACTTTTAGTTTTGCATATTTCAGAGTCTGTTATTCTCACTGCTGGTGTGGGGGATTATCCTGAACAACTTCTATAAATGCTACAGGGAATTATGCATGTACAGTCTATCAATGTTAATGGGTGAATAAACCTTACAGTTTGTTAAGTAATGTAACATCTATTAGGGAAGGGTGAATTGGTTAATGTATGTATTAGGCTCTGAATTTACCTGAGTCAAACCCCTTAATGGGCTACTTATTTTACGCTTTGCGCAAATGAATAATTCAGTCTCAGTGTATGCACCCTCAAGTAAAGCGAACTACTTATTAGTGGTATTTGGGAATTGACGTAAAATATTCTGTCCAACTTCAAAAGTGTCTCTGTTGTCATCTTCAAAACAATTCCAAGTAGGACTGATAAAATTCTCTTTAATAGAGCTGAGCAATATATAACTGGAAAAAAGCCAAATTTAGATGTGCAGTATTAATTTTACAACCAAAAGCAGTTTGTATAAGCAGCAACAATGAGACCACATATTAGTGATTATTGCTGCTAATTTTGTGGTTTATGGGGCTTAGTTTTAATTTTTATATCCTGTCCAATGAAGCACATTAGACATTCATGTAAGTTACTTTGCATGAGACTTATTACAAGGTAGACAAAATTTCCCTGGGAATAAACTACTTGATTCCAAAAAGAAAATTATGACCAAGATTTTTAAACTCTGAGACAAAAATCTTTTTTCATTTCTTCTTCAGTGGCAACAGGAGGTAAGTTTCCATCATGCATATGCAACTTACTTTCTCACCTCAGTGCTGTTGTGTACATGGAACTTATTTTACTATGCCTATTTGGGAACAGTGGCTATCTTTCCACATTCAGTTGTAGAAGAATGTAACATGATTGAGACTACTTTCCTTTGAGGAAATTAGTTTTTTGACTAAAATCTACTGCTAGCATTTTAAATACAAGCTTTCTCAAGAGCTTTGGATATTAACAGCTAAGTTTAAAACCAATTCCTCATAAAGGGAAACTGCGCCAGAGTCGATGTGATTCTCTCTGAGAGTGGAAGAATATCTTAGACAGACATGCAGAAAACAACCGTCGTGGAGTGAGATCGCTTTCTTTTCCCTTCTCCTCCTACAACTCATTGGGAAGCAATGAAGAAATCAAGAAATTGAAACAAAGACCCCATATTCTATGAATCCTAGAGATACCTGCAGCCCCAGTTCATAGTACGCGAAGAGAGAAGGTTGATGCTGATGAAACAGTAAATGACTTAGTGAGACGTTAGGAAGATGAAACCTAAATGACCATATGGGGTGATGCTGGTGGGCTGCAAGTCTGTTTAACCTGCAGAATCCTGAAAAGGCTCAGAAATTAGAGGTGCCACACACCATAAAATGTGGGGGGCAGGTAGGGGCTGAAAATAAGGGGTCGGTTTAGATGTTGGTCTAAGTATTTGGTCTCCTGGGAGCCCACCCTCACTGCATTTAGGGAATCTCTTCTGTCATCTCCCCAGCAAATATTCTTTTGAATGACAAGAGTTCCAGAAAGAAAATAGGAGAAATGAAAGATTTTTAATACGTTATACAAGCAAAATTTTTGAGACTGAAGGACATTTATTTCTGATAGAAGGGGCTTTCCAAATGCTAGTAAAATAAGTTTTAAAAGATGCATATCAATATTTGTAATCACAAAATTTCAAAATATGTGAAAATAATCAATGGCCATCAAAAAACAGTAACAGTAAAAGCAAACGTACAAGCACCAAAAAAAGGATTTAAGTAAAATAAAAATACCATAGGGCCAAGTTAAAGATAAAGACAAACTGGAAAATACTATTTGCAATTAACATCACAAAGAACTTACATCCGTAATAAGTGAAGTGAATAATCTTAGAACTACAAAAGCAAAAGCCCACATCTAATAAAAAGCCAAAGTGTCTCAGCAGTTAGGTTACAGAAGAGGAAATATAAATAGCACTTAAAATATGAAAAAAGGTTCAGCCTCATTCATGAGATGCAAATTAAGATTTAAATTATATGTATATGTATTTGTGTATATATATACACACACATATGTAAGATTTATAACATACATATATAATTATATATATAGAAAGATGGCAAAAATATAAAACATTGATAATTTGGCAAAGCCATTGGGAAACAGGTCCTCATATAAATTTGATTAGCGTATAATTATAATTGGCACAACCATTATATACAAACTATTGTATCAAAGTTACATTTAAAAATATACTGTAACCTATTATTGATTCAGTGGCAATGTATGTTACAGATATACTTGCATACTGGTACAAGATTTGAAACCACAAAAAATGACAAATGAAATACACATAAAAACAATGACAAAGTTAATACATTTAGTGGAATGTTATGTAGCTATAAAAATGTGTACTAATATGCAAGATCTTCAAGATAGATTATTAAGTGAAAAATCAAATAGGTAAGTACCATGTGGAATGTCCTCTTTTTTGTGTTAAAAAAGGGGAGAAAATACATAATTTTACTTGTATTTGCATAAAGAAACTCTAGAAAAATACCAAAAAAGGTATTAAAATTGGCTGTGTTTCTAAGTGGCGAATAAGTGAAAGTTGATTCTCACTTATTGTTTTATAATTGTGTTTGCACTCTTTGGCTATTTAAACTATGTACAGGTACTTTGGGGATACAATAAAACAAATTTTAAAATTTACTGCTCTTTTTTTTCTCAGAGTTTAGCTCTTTCCTAGACTTGTAGGTCTGACCTTTTGGCATCTCTTTGAATGTGTTGATAGGAATATAAACTTGATTTTGAGGAAGAGAAAGGGATTGGTTCTGGGGGAGCAGATGACATGGCATGACATATGTTGGCTGGCATTTCCCTTAGTTGGAATTGAGTTGGATAGAGATGGGTTTGGAGTGATGCAACACCAACTTTTCATAAAGCAAATAGCTCGAGCTTCCACTGCAGATTTTAAGTAGTTTTTCTATTAAGATTATGTCCTCTTCGCCCCAACTCAGCTTGAGAATAACTGAGTCATAGGCAAAAAACAAAAGAATCCTGTTCATGCTCAACTTCAGGAGACTCTGAACCCAAGTATTGCAAATGGGGCATCTTCATTTCAAGACTTGTGCCACATCTTCACTCCAGCTTGGACACCATGATTGCTCTGGCAAATTGGTCACAAATGGATGGCTTTGAGATCATGAAGATTTAACACACTTGTGGTGTACAGTGCTGTTTTGAGAGTAGGCACCGTCTACAGTGGGGATGGCAGGGCTTCCTAAGAGGAGATCCTCCTCATGGTGGAGCCAGAGTTTAGAGACAGGGACACAGGAGATGCCGCATGTGACCAGAACAGACTGCTTTGAAATCTCATACAAGAACACTTATGATTACCAGGGATTAAGAAAGAGGTGGATTTCAGGGAGTAGGTTAACTTGTGTAAGCATAAAATGGGAAGGAAAAAAAAAAACGCTGGAAATTAATGTAATCCTCCTTTTGTCATTTGTATGCTTAGTGATGTTTGGAGACGGGTGTATAAGGATGGAAAATGTGGAAACATAAATGACCAGTGCTAGGGAATTGGTTAGAGAAGCTGTCAAATCATGTTTGCAGGAAATCGTTTATTCTGCAGAATAATCTTAACATATTCGTGGGTCATGTATGGCTCCCTAGTTACAACAACAACAAAAGAATAGAAAAAAATCTGATAAAACTTAAGCAAAAAATAAATCTATTGGTGAAATATAGAGCAGCTTAGGTAATTTAAGGAAAACTTCAGGGAGAGCAGGAACAGAACCACTGAAGGGGTCTCAAGAGGAGGAGGCAATGGATGTCTTCAGTCTGGCACTGTCAGAATGAATCACTTCCAACCAATTTGCATCCTTATTCATTCCAGGAAGAAGGCTTTTTTGCTTAAATGCATCCTAAGAAAACTCTCAGCTAGAGTAGGGCAAGAATCTCTAAAGCTGCACAAGAGGAAGGGTAGATCCCCAAAGGAAAATTGGGGTATTGGTCACAGAGGAAGAGAGAGAGAGAGAGAGAGAGACAGTGTGTGAGTGTGTGAGATAGAGAGGAGACGGGGAGAGAGAGGGAGACTACCTTTGTAGCTGTGTGACCTTGAGCAATGACCTTGAGTCACTGTACTCCAGAGGAACAGAGCCAATAGGATGTCTCTGGTGTATATATATATAGAAAGATTTATTTTAGGAACTTGGCTCATACAATGATGGAGGCTGCCAAGTCCACAATTTGATGGGTGGACCAGTAGGCTGGAGACATAGGTAGGAGCCAATGATGCAGTTCAAGTCTGAAAGCAATATGCTGGCAGATTTTTTTCCTCCTCCAGGGAGGTTTTATTTTATTTTATTTTATTTATTTTATTTTATTTTATTATTTTATTTTATTTTATTTTCAAGCCTCAACTGATTGGATGAGGCCCACTCATATTTTGGAGCACAGTTCGCTTTACTTAAAGTCCACCCATTTAAATGTTAATCTCATCTAAAAGCATACTCGGAGAAATAAAGTTTGACCACATATCTGGGAACCTTAGTCCAGCCAAGTTGATCCACAGAATTAACCACTGCAGGTAAATTACTTAACTCCTGTGTCTCCCTCCTTGCACCTATAAACAGTGATTATGACAGCACCCATCTCCCAGAGCTGTTGAAATTATTAGACACAGAGTACTCACAGCAGTGACTCGTCCATGGAAATAGCAATACATGTTCTGTGTTTTCTATTGATATTCTGTAATGAAGATTTAAACCTTTTATAATCAGAAAATAAATGTTTTGGGTGTCCAGATTGGATCTTTCTGCGTGGCCATGGTTACTGAAGTTCTTATGGCCAAACTAGTTTGCAGTGATTTGAGCCTCCTTATCCCTAGCAAACCTAAGGGAAACTTGGGAACAAGCAACACAACATCACAAAGATGGCCATGTCATGGAGGGTTACGTGAATTACGAAAATTTTTTCTTCTTCTGCAATATTTCATCATCCTCCCCTGCTTTGCTCCGTACAGTCATGAGAGGATACCACCTCCTTGACAATAGCAGGGGGAGGATAAGGAGAGGTGGGAGAGGTTGCCATCACTGCAAACTTTGTTCCTAATTCAAATCATTCTGTGTTTGTGAGAATCTTCACTTTTTCATGAGCTGGGGGCATTTTTGAATCATGGCATTTGCCCAAGACCACTGATCTGGGTACTCATTGCATAAAGGGGTTTGTCCCTGTAGCCAATATGAATAGAATGAACAAAACCTACAATTCTATAAATCCTATATCAAGTAGGGAAATATAAAAGGTTAGATGATTCTTGAGTGGTTTTGCTTAGTAAGAACAAGCAGACTTGGCATGTTACTGCTCAAATGCTGAGAGACAAGGGGAAAAAGTCGTCAACGGAGCAGTTCCCATCTCAGGCCCCAGCTGTGTAACCAGTGACATCAGATTTGATCTCGCAATTCTGACCAGTTATTTATCCTCTCCAAAACTTCCCAAAGTTAGTTTTTAGAATGAGGCCCCTGAGTGTAGGCCCTTCCACTGGTTCCCACTTCCTTACCTCCCTCCCTTTTCTCCAATCCCTTCAATCAGGCACTTACAGCCCCAGACTATGTAAATTGCTCTTCCCAAGGCCAGAAATAGCATCCAACTTTTCAGCAACATTTTATGTGACTGCCACTGCCTCCTATATGGAGCACTCCTTTCCACTCCTGCCCCTACACTCTCCTTGTTTGTTTTCCTTGTGTTCTCACCGGCCACATTTTCTCACTTTTCTTGATTTACTAGGCCATGGTGGGAAAGCCCTGATTCTATTCATACTCTTCTTCTCTTCTCCCTGCATGATATTAGTACGAATGTGTAAATTGCTAATTAAAAGACAAGAAAGTTCTGAAGTTGACAATATCCTCTGGTCTCATGGCTTAAATATAAACTCTACATCACTGACTCTGAATTTTTTTTCTCTAATTCTTCCCCTTCTTTCTCAAGCTTAGACATATATGGGTAAGTACCCATGGACATCCCCACTGGGTGGTCTAACACAATTGGCACATCTAAACCGGTCCCAGACCAACCACCACAATTTCTCACCTACGCCACTGCCATAGCTCTGCACGGACCTCCTGTTTTTCTTTTGTTCTCCTGATTACACTGTCCACATTGCAGTCCAAATCATCTGCTAGAGCACAAATCTCTCGGCTTCCTCATTTCCATGCCATTCATTGCAATTAATACAGACTCCAAACTCCTTTTCGTGATCTCGGTGGCCTGGTCCAGATTTCCTTTCTAACTCCATCTCCATCTACCTTCCCTTACCACACTCCAGCTACACTGATCTTTTGATCCACAAATGCACCAAGCTCATTCTTTCTCTTTCTTTTCCAAGGCTCTCAGTCTTTGAAGTTATTCTTTCCTTTAGAAAGCTTTTTCATCTGACAGTTGCTTGCCTGTCAGACATGCTATCCCAGGACGATCTATCAAAGCAGTACAAGTAGACCTTTGTGACACTATTCTTCAAAACATTCACCGCTGCTAGAAGTAAGTTATATAGTGTATTTAGTATGTATAGGATTAATAGGAATAATAAGCCCCTTTCTCCACCAATTAAATCCAAGCTCTACTAGAGCTACCATTACAAAAGACCACAAACTGGGTGGCTTAAAACAACAGAAATTTATTCTTTCATAGTTCTGGAGGCTTGAAGTCAGAAATCCGGGTGTCAGCAAACCATGCTCCCTCAGAAGGTTCCAAGAAACGCTTTCTTGCCTCTTTCTAGCATCTGGGGATCCTTGGCACCCTGTGGCCAGCAGCTTCACCACCCCAGTCTCTGCTTCTGTCTTCCCACGGCCTTCCCTGTCTGTTGGTCTCCAAATCTCTTGCTCCTTATAGTAACATCAGTGAATGGATTTGGGACTCTCCTCAACCCAGCGTGACTTCATCTTAACTTCATCAAGGGTTTAGGAATTGAACATATCTCTTGGGGGCACGTAATTCAACCTAGGCACTGCTGTATACTATGTCAGGTGCCTAGAACATAACAATTACTCAATAAGTATTACTGACTATCTGCCTGAAATGCTCTCTCCCTCTCTGTCCACTTCTATCAGTGCAAGTATGGACTGTGCGGTTGTACAGCGTGAGGATCATTTGCCCCAAGAATATTCACTGACAGCACTTGTGGCTGCAGCGTTTACCCCAACACAACTTTGCCAGAAATATCTCGCTGTTACTATCATTTTCTCATTGCTCGAGTGTATCAACTTCGTAAACAAAAGACATCATTCTACTTACAGGATTCTGTTTTTGGTAGTGGTATTTTCATTTACAAAATATAGTAATTCTCAATTGCTGAAAATGTCGTATTCTAGAAAACATAGCATTCCTACGCATGATGTTAACATCGTTCTGGAAGAGTTGTTGGCCGAAGATTCACTTGATGAATCCAGTTTTTTTCCAGAATAGATGATTCTGATGATTCAAACGATTCTGATGTTAGTTCTGTTTAGAAATAGCTCTAAGAACAGTTTTTATATCTTATTTTCATACTGAAAATCCATCAGATTTGCTTTAACCTCAAAGAGTTTGAGTTGTTTATGTAAAAAATAAGTGTTGGCCTCGAGCTGTACTTTTTTTTCCCCTAAATAGTAAAAAGGGTTAATGATGAGGGGTTGAGATGTTCCAAATTCTTAATCTATATAATCTATATTATGCAGTGTGGCTGAAAACACCGTACACTGTTTCTACTTACTCCATTACCCTTACTTTTGTTCATGGGCCCTTCTCTCTGGCGTATTTTTTATTTCATTAATTTTTTATTTTTTAGAGATAGGGGTCCTACTATGTTGCCCAAACTGGCCTTGATCTTCTGGGCTCAAGCGATCTTCCCACCTCAGCCCCTCGAGTCACTGGGACTGCAGGTACACACGACTACAACTGCTCTTTCTGAATTATTCTTCCTGCTGCTCTATATTTTTCTACCTTCTAGGCCCCCAAATCAAGGGGTCGTCTGCTTAGGTCTCAGTAATACAAGCTAGGTTTCTGATTCAAACAACAGCTGAATATAGTTAATGAAGCCGCCTCTGTTATTGCCCCAACTATTGCCTCCTCATTTCTGTGCCACGATTCTTCCTCTGGTGTTTTACGCAAACTCTATTCTCCATGTGGATTCTGCTTTCTTTGTGTTCTTCTTCTTGGTTTCTTCTCTCAGCCACCTTTGTATTATCTGGCCTCCGGCTGCCACTTATTTTGCTGATGCAGACACACAGACCTCTTTTATCATCTACCCTCTCAGGAATTTACAGTGTACGCCTGGATGTTCCATCAACCCATTAACTTCCACTGCAGCATTTAAAACATATTTTATTACAGAGTTAGGAAAAAATGTGGACAAAATATTACAGTGTTGGCTTCTACATGTGATTGTGTATGATTATAACTTTTTTTTTTCTTGCAAATCTTTTAAAATATTTTTTTCCTTAAAGGAATTTTTTATAGCAATCATGGGTCTCACTGTTGGGGGTGTCTGGGTAATGTCTCATTCCTTTGATCCAGTAGTTACGCAAATGGCAGTAACTCATTGAGAAATAACTCTTCCCCATTTAACAGAAAATGAAAGTGGTATTTGAAACATTAGATAATTTCACACACCTAGAAAGTAGCTGAACCAGGATTAGAACCGGTTCTTGTCAATCCTAAAAGTTCATTTATTTTCACTGACTATATTCTCTCTGTTTAGACATGTTTTAAGAAAGTGTAGTTTTACATTAGCTGTGTATTTATACATAAATATATACATACTGTGCTTAGTAAATATTTAATAGATAGATGTGGTTGAACTCATTCTTACTGATATAAAGAGGTCATGAGTTGTGAGAAATCACCAGATCTTCTTTTCTGTTCAATACCTCATTCATGTTTTCTCCCGCAGGAGTTCAAACCTTGTCTCCTATTTATGAACTTCCAGCCTGAGCCAAACTAGAATCTCCATTGCTCCCTGTGGGTTTCTCCCACATTGCACCTGTGCTACCCTTTTCTCCTTACTAAATACTCTTGTTCCAAGATGCATCCAGTTCCTAATTTCTGTGGTACCCCAACTAGAATTTGACCTTCGAGGCTCTGCTCTCTTAACGGCTCCCACTCTAACTGACACCTCTCATCTCTGAAATTCTGCCATATTTTCTGTGTGTAGTGCCTCTCAGGGACTTGAAAAGTGGCCTCTTATTTTGTCATTCATTGTCTATGTATAGAAATAGCTCATCCTTAGTAACTGAAAATATCATTTACTTCTTGGTTTCCCTGGATCCTAACACTTAAAAGACACTAATTAAGAGTCTAAGGCATTGGACAATGCAGGGAAGTTTTACATATAGCACACTGTAGCAGGGCAGTAGGTCAGTAATGCTGTTATTGTTTTTTTTTTCTTTTTTTTTTTTTCCTTTCAGCCTGGACAGACTATGACATATATTATACTTCTTGGTATCTCCAGTGTCCCAGCATGCTGCCTGGAAAATAGCAAGGAGTCAATGATACCAATTAAATTTAACTCAATTAAGGACACTTTTCTTGGAGAAGGTGAATTTCCAGAGTTGTTTAAATACAAAAGAACACTTGATAAGTTCTTAGAAAAGAAATGACATTCAAAACATATTACTTTTTTCTAGCATATTTTTAAAAGGAAATAAAAAGGGGGAAAAAGGTAGAAGCAAGTGCCTGGATGAAAACCAAGTAACATAAATTTTAAATTGCCACATAGAGAATTACAGAAACTTTTCATTTCTGCAATAATTTAGTCACATCATTTTGATTTTGCCTTTAGAACAATCTTGCTGGATTCCTCAATTTATGTTTTCATCTTAAGGATTTTCAAACAGAAATATTGTATCCTTTGAGCTAAGAGATATAAAATGCAAGCATATATCTCAAAGAAAATGCATTATTTTATTCACATAAGTAGAAATCACTGTTCTTTAGATAGCATCTGTCTTATAAGAATGCAGGAAAAAATCACACTAAAGGTTTCCAGTTTTATACCTATTTTTTCTTTTTTACCAAAAACAGCCTTATAATTGCTCTGCTAGGATTTATGTAGTAAATAGAGAAAAGCAATTATTTTCAAAGGGTATTTGTTTTCATAGAAGTCATCAAGAAACAAACATTAGTACAGGCATACTTTTACCGGGATTGAAAATATAGGTAGTTTATAATTGCTCAAATGCAGTTTAAGGAAGTTTTGAACAGAAATAGTAAGGAAAATAAGATCAGGCAAAAGCATTAACATGTAGAAAGTTTGTAAATATACAACACACACACATATATGTGTGTGTATATATGTGTGTGTGTGTGTGTATGCACACTACAAGTTATACTAGCATCATAGAACATTGGAAGGAATTGAAGAGGACCCTAGAAATGAGGCTCATATATAGAAAGGATTTGCTCAAGATCAAAAGCAGTCCAAGAAGCGCTGGGGGTGACATCAAAGAGAAAGGAATTCAGAACATTTCTAATTAGTATTCAAAAATACAAGTGTATGTTTTTGTAATGCCTGATAATGATAAGAGCTAAGAGATGATAATTTACTCTTTTTCTTCATTTTATAGATTTTTCCCTTTCCTTTGTGAAGTAAGCAGACAAAGCCAAATTATGTGTCCTGTGATGTAAACTTCTTAGGTTAAGAGTTGCATACCATCTCTTTCTACACTTGCACTGCCTAAACTAAGGGCTCAAAGCATAACCATAGCAGTTGTATCTAGCAGTCATCGACTGCTTACCATGCTAGTTATTAGGTACATATACTAACAAACAGGAGTTGAATTATATCCCCTAAAAAGATCTATTAGAGTTTTAACCCCTGGACTTCAGGATGCAATCTTATTTGAAAACATGGTTGTTGTGAATGTAATCACTTAAGACGGGGTCATATTGGAATAAGGCATGCCCTTAATTCAAAATGATTAGTGTCTTTATAAGACAGAGACTCAGAGTGAATGACTAAGAGAAGACACAGACATGGGGAAAAGACCAAGGGAAGATGGAGGCAGATACTGGAGTGATGCGTCCCTAAGCCAAGGCATGCCTGGGACCACTGAAGCTGGAAGAGGCAGGGAATGACCCTCCCCTGGAGGGCTTGGAGGGAGCATGGCCTTGCCAACCACTTGATTTCGATTTCTACCCTCAGAACTGTGAGAGAATACATTTGTGTTGTTCTAAGCCACTCGGTCTGTGGCACCTTTTTACAGCGGCTCTAGGAGACTTAGGACACCCAGTTAATCCTCATTATAGCCCATGCGATTATGGTCCTGTTCCTTTCCCATATAACAGGTAAGGAGGCCAAGTGGCAGCAGTGCAAAGCAACATGCCCAGGGTTACAGTGGCAGGACCAAGAACCCATCACAGGGAGCTTGGTTCCAGAATCCATGTTCGTAATGCCATGCTATGTAGGATACTGCAAAACATTGGCTGGTTAAGTGAATTAGTACCTTGATGTATAATATTGCTCTACAGTTCATGGGCATATGCAAAATCACTTCTCAATGTATTGTTTTAAATTGCATTTTAAAAACAATGGAAACAGAATCAAAATCTTGCAACAAAGTCTATGGTTGCTGCCCCCGCCCATTTCTACCGATTACTCACTAGTCAGACAGTTAGCTTCAATTCTAATAGGGTGCCTTATGTCTAATTATTTTTTTAAACCTTTATGGGTAGAAACTAAGAAAATGGCTATTTTAGAGCTCTGAGCAGCTGTTCGTCTCTGAGAAAGACCATTTCTTTTTTTCTTGAAAAACCACTGCAAGTGTCTAACAAGTCAAAATGAGATACCTAAGACAACCTTTGGCAACTGAGTGGCTACATTTCCTTTTTGAAAGAAAAGTAACATGCGGGTAGGCTTCAGTAGAGTTCTCTATCTTTGGTTGAAGTGTCTGTTCATGAGTATCCTAGTTTGGGAAACTGTGTCAGCCACTTTGCTAGGTGTACTTAACTCTGATCACACTCTCCAGATAAGAAATTTGCCAGTAATTCCAAAATCATAGGACATTTGCCATCTGATCACTCCCTTTAGACCCAACGAAATGGTCTGCATTGCAGGAGAACCAGTTTCTGGTTTGCAATTCTCCAGTCAGGGCAGAAGGGAGGAACGCAGCACTAAATGAGCCCTACTGATAAAGTGGCTCCCTGTCATTGCCCGGTTAAGTGGAGAGATACTCTGATGAGCTGGCCTGGTGTTACACGAGCAGCTGGGGAGCATGACCAGAAACAACTTCCAGTATCCTTTTCAAACATCAAATGACTGACTATTCCAGTAGCACTCTGTCCCTATTGCTCATATTTAAACATTTCAAAACCTAACTACTATTGAGGCCATAGGAGTCTTAAGCCTTCAAATGAATAGTTCTTCCCAGTCCAGAGAAAAGGCCTCTTAGGGAAAGGTTGAAAGAGAAAGTTAAGCTCTACTTTATAAAGGTCAGGCCACTTAAAGCTTTGTCAGGTGCAGACAGATCCTGCACTTGCCTTTCAGAAAGCCTTGCAGGTGTGATGACTTTAGTGCAGACTGAGGCTGAGAGGCTCATGGGTTTTGTACAAGGGGAAACTCCTTTGCTTCTTCATGCATGAAGAGTGCTGACAATGACTTGTGTGCACATGTAAACAATGAGGTTAACAATCAGCTTATTAATTAGAGAGACTATAACCCAATCTAAAGTTCAAAACTCTTCTTCAGATATCATAGGCCAATACAATTATTCTACACAGAATGGCAGCATCATTGTGGAATTTTAATGGCTAGCTAGAGATCTTGGGCAACTCTATTGGTTTTATTGGAACTTATTTTTCTCATTAATATAAAATGAGGTGAAATTTTTAAATTTCTGGGAACTTTGTTTTTCTTTTTTGTGAAATTGTGACACACATTGAAAACCCACACAGAAAGAGGAAGGAGCCCTTCCTTGGAACCAAGAGTTTCATCCTCAAATCTCAGCTTCCTGGTTAACTCAATAACATTGCACAGGTTATTGAAACTTCAATCCCCAATTTCATCATCTGTAAAAGAAAGATATTTATACTGACCTTCAGACCTGTTGTAGCAATAAACAAAGATAATATGTATAAAGCAATTCACTGATACCTGTTGATAACTTTTACCACATTTCCTTTCTCTGTCTACTCATTCTTTCTAAACCCAGGGAGATGGTCCACACCGAGGAATAACCAGTTTCTGAGTTGCTCTCCTCAGGTTCTGGCAGAAAGTTTTCTATTTTTGAAAGTGCAGTTTTGATTAACTTCTATCATTATGCCTGACTGACTGCTGGTTTCCACAAACAAGTGGCTGTTTAAAGAATGCAGGAGTAAAGGAATGAAGGAACAAATGCTAGCTATGCAAATGTTCTTCCAGCATCTGGCTCTGTCTGTACCTGGCCATTATGAAAAGCCTTCTAAAAGCTGCTATACTCTAGTAAGATAGATATGACCTAATTATTTGATTAAAGCATCTTTTTAAAAATAAATCTATTCTTTTTTTTTTTTGAGACAGGGTCTTAACTCTGTTGCCCAGGCTATAGTGCATTGGTATGAACATGATTCACTGCAGCCTTGACCTCCTGGGCTCAAATGATCCTCCCACATCGGCCTCCTGAGTAGCTGGGAATACAGGCACATGCCACCATACCTGACTAATTTTTAAAATTATTTTTTGTAGAAACATGTTGCCCAGGTTGGCCTGGAGCTCCTGGGCTCAAGTAATTCTCCCATCTTGGCCTCCCCAATATCCTGGGATTACAGGTGTGAGCCACCATCCCCTGCCAAAAATAAAGTTATTCTTTTTAACATGGAGCAGTTTACCTTCAGCAATTACACTAACACTTTATTGAATGTACCTCTCATACGAAGTTTAGGAAATAAAAATCATTACCCCATTGTAAACTTAAGAAAAGAGAGTCTTAGAATAATTGAAATTTTCTCCAAGGTAACTTAGGTAGAAATTAGCAAAATCATGACTTATACCTTGGAGCATCTGATTCCAAAGCTACTAATATTAATCAATACATTATATGGCCTAAAGTTTAATTGGATGGTGCTCTCACACTAGTTAGAGAATGAAGCCACATGCACACAAAACTAGATAAAAAGAAAAACTAAGGTCTGTGAGACTGCAGAAGAGAGGTGATCCCTACTCGGTAGACTGCCCAGTGATCTTTGCATGTTTGCTGGTCTTTAGACTTCCTTTGAGAAAATGGCAAATTTTTGACAGGGAAAATTTAAGATTGTAGGGAAATGAAGTTCAAATTATGGCATGAAGAATGATATATGTTTATTATCCAGTCATTGGTTTTAGTTGGATGACAGCATATAATGTTGGGGGTAACGGGTGATTAGGCTGGAAAGAAAAATTGTGTCATCTTTTTGATTTTATTTGGAATACAGTGGAATGCTATGTATATTTCATCCAGTGAATGACATGCTCAGAGCTGGTTTAAGAGGACTGATCTGGTTGAGGTGTGAAAGGTAGAAGGGAGAGAAGAAATGCGAATGGTGAGAAGCTAAGTTAAGAAGCAGTTGAAATAATTCTGATGAAAAGAAAATAAACATTTGTTAAGTACCTGTTAGGGAATAGCACTACACTAGACATTTTAGTCAAATCACATTTTTAGTCCTAGTGATAATCTGATGACAACATATTGACTCAGTTGTACAGATGAGGAGACGAGGCCTTAGAGACTGAATGGTCACATGATCAGGAGGAACAAAGACAAGGCTGGAATCTCAGGCTCTCTGACTCTAAAGACCCCTGGGTTAAGGGAGACTTGTCAGTGGCTTGATGCTGCAGCCAACTCATAGGAAGAACCAGGTGTGGAGTGGAGCATTAGGGACTTCTGGAGCATTAAGGACCAATGCCTGGGGACTACTTTCTACATGTCATTTTTTTTTGCATTGAAGACATACTTTCTTAAATAGCCAGTAATCATAGCTACCAGCAACACCAAAATTTTTCATCTAACTTTGTCATCCATTAGAGAAATTTAACAGATAACGTCCTTCAAAAAATCTTTTTTTTTTTTTTTTTTTTTTTTAAACACTCTATCTCACTACAATGGTTCTGGTATTAGGGAAGAGAAAATCTTGTGTAGATAGAGTGATAATTACATAACCTAGATGCAGCATTCATCTCTAGACCAATGAACTCTAAGCAAGAGAGTATGCTATGATATGAGTCGAATACTTTGGTCACACCTAGTTAATAAGGAGTCGTCTTCAAATATGTAGATGGAAAGAAGGCTAGTTTCTACCAAAAGAGGGGGTGCATGGGGCAAACCATTCTATTGGTAGTCACTACATATATTGTCCTTTCATTAAAAAACCCTTTGGGACAGAGCTTCCAGACTTGAATCACAGGATTATCTATAAAAATGGAATGGAAAAGGCAGATAGAGTGGTCAATAGAGTCTGAATCGCAGATCTGACCATAAACATTTCTTAATGGTCTGGCTTTATAAAAGGGCTTACCAATATAAGCTGTACTGATATTAATTAAAATAGATTTCTCCACTGCAATGAAATTCTTGTTTTAGTCTTGCTATTACACAACATTATCTTATATAAGCAACAGATAAAAAACCAGTTAATTTTTTAATACAATGATAGTTGACAGTCTTTACATCATCATCTCATAATAAAATGATGACACACATTCCTTTTTTTTTTTTATCATAGATAGGGATTACTTCAGATGCTTTGTCAAAAAGCAACATACTTTTCCTTTTGTTCCTCAATATATGTTATTTGGGGATAAGTTTACAAAAGATGATGAAATAAAAATACCAAAACCTATTTATCAGGACAAAATGTGTTACCTAGGCAACCTAAGAATATTTTCAAGATCAATTTTGCGAAAAGTTAGAAAGTTTATTTTTCAGAGTACTTAAAGACCTTTCCATCGTGTCTAGTGGATTCTTTAATAATTACCATATTTACAGAATTGTACAGGTATTGTATTTTCACACACATCATCCCTTTTGAGATTCATAGCAACTTTGCAAGGTAGCTGGGGAGAGTATTATTCTCATCTTGCAGGTGATGAAATTGAGGCTCAGATAAACTGATTTTCCAACTTTCACAGTGTATCAATCATGATTCTTGGTGCAAAAATCACAACTCATTTCATTATTAGGAAGAAAATAAATGTAAGGACATTTTATAGTTCATGGACTACCTGGGGTGGCTGAAGATTTAAGCTTATAACTAGGTAGCCAGAACATTTTCCAAATTACATTGAAGAACCACTCAGAGAAGATGACTCATGTCTCATGCCTGTGACACTGGGCAGGAGCAATGCTCCTGGAGGCCTGATCCGTGCTGTCTTGGGAAGCTGAAGGTTTTCAACATCAGCTCCACTGAAGCAATGCATCGCCTGCTTCAGCCAGTAAATTACCTTGCAATCAATGTTCTACGAGTATATGTGAGTGGTAGCAGCCAGATCTCCATTCTCCTACGGTGATCAACCATCTTGGTTTGTCCAGGACTGTACTGATTTTAGGACTGAAAGTCCTAAATTGCAGGAAGTTACTCAATCCTTGGCAGACTGGGATGGTGGTCATCATACGGCACCATAGCTGCAAGAGGACAAGAATGAAGATTTCTACTACTTGTACAGTAGATAATTCCTTAAAATATACCAGCACTCTCAACCTTACCAGGCTAACAAAATACAGTAGCAAATGCCACTACCCAGAAGTGATGAGTGAGCAACTTCTTCCTAAATTGCTATCTAATAGGAGCTTAAAGTATCAGAAAGGAATTAAAATATATTCAGTGGACATCTTTATTTTTTAATCTTCCAGTCAATATTGATGCCATCGACCTGATCTCAGTGACTGATTGGTCCACAGGTGGTCATGATACATCAGGATTACAGTTAATCTGGCTTCAACAGGACAGTTTATATACACATACAGTGGGTTACTCCTGTGTCTCTTACCGTGCCTCCAACAAGGAGGAAAAGAGATGCTTCTTAGCGGGAACTGAATGAGTTCAACATATGGAGTGGAACAGAATCAAAAGCAGAGAGAAAGCGAGAGATGAAGGGAGCAACAGAGAGAGAAGAGAGTAAGAGGGAATTGCTAATGCCCTGTGAGTTTCTGAGAAGACCTTCTTAGCATATCATACTAAATTCCTTAATAAAGTACCCTTTTATTTAAAGTGGACTGACTTTCTAGCTCTTAGAATCAATAGAACATGTACTTGCAGGATTTTTATTTGTGCAAGGTTTGATGCTTACACCCTGGAAAGGCCAGTTGCAGATGCATGCTGCCTGAGTATGGAGCTCTGGGAAAACAATTAAAATTACCATAGTTAGGGATAAAAGGCAGACTCCTAGCACACAAAATTATTATCCTTTTTAAAATATGCATGTATACGGTTTACTACATCTAGATTTAATTTATTCCCAATTAAGTCATCTTATCACCAGGTTGTTATATATTCCATTTTCTAAATACCTGTATTTACTTGTTTATATCTCATATAAAAATATCAAGTCCTATTCATAATTCTTTGCATCATTTTCTTCAGCCCACATTCCATTAATATTTTCTGTACAGGAATAACTTTTATGATTAAGATTTGATTCTTTGGATCCTTAATGCCAATGGTTTAATTAATGTCTCTCTTTTGCTATTCAAATTTCCAAGCCTCTTTTATTAGGACTCTTTTATTAGGACTTGCATTTCAGATTTTTTTTTCCATGTGCTTTTTCTGGACTGATATAAATGTTTAGTTTTTAAACACTGGAAAGCAAAAACAAGAAAAGATTATAAATTTTGTCAACAAATACCTGTAATGTCTATTTTCTTTAATCATTTTAAAAGCCTTATAGCAAGTTTTCCATGTATATAAGTTGGAGGGTACACAATACACCAGTAGTCATTCAAGCACCAATTTTGCGAGGAATAAACCATGCCACTCAAGGCTCTGTTCCAGGGAAAGATGCTTACCATTCTTAAGGCTCTGTTCCAGGGAAAAATGCTTACCATACTGTGAAACCGCACATTTTCAGGGAAGAGGGTGAGCAACAGCAGGAATCATGATGCACTGGAGTTCTCCTGGTGGATCAATCCAGGCCTGCAGGGCATCCCTTGCCCAACCTAGGTCTCAAGCCCCCAGAAGGCGGCTACATGCTTGCCTTGATGCATGCTGCTGATTACCAGACAGAGGAGGAGTAGATTAGTGACAAGGAACTAAAGACCTGCTTGCTTTCCCTGGAACTTGAAGAAACCACTTTCTCAGCTTGTCTACTATTTCTAGCACTTACAGATGAAGTCGAATGTAAACATATAGCTGTCATCATTGTAAAGCCCTTAGGGTGTGTTAAAATTCCCAGGATTAGCAGTACTTTTCCTTCTTAGACGGAATCTCATGTGAAAATATGAATGCAGATTTGACGCTTATGTAGAGGATATCAGTGCTCTATCAATAATACTTTCTATATTTTTTGTGTGTTTAATTTGTACGTCCTGTAAGGTCTTTCTTAAATCTAAAAACTGACTGAAACCTCATCCTGTTGCATCTGTTATCAAGTGAAAATCAAACCTGTCTGCCTTTTCTTTCTTCCTATCACCACCAAACTGCTTTAAAGAGAAATCTGCATCTGCTGTTTCCATTCCTGCTTATTACCTTGAAACCCATGCAGCTATCTGGGAATTTCTTTTTCTCTCAAAGCAGAAAAATAAAGCAATAATATTAAACTTACCAAATATAATGGATCACTAGTTCTCACCCTTTTGCAACTTCCCTTCTACATTGCACATTAGTGAGTACCCTGTCACAGAAACTCTCCTTGTTTTGCCTTGATGACATTCCATCTTCCTGATTAAAAAAGTAATAATAACTCAGTGCATTATCGTCCTTCTTTCAACCTTTAAATATAATTCCCTACATAACTTTTTTTCTTTGTTTTCATTATTTTCTTTAATGTCTACATTATTTATTTTGGTTATCATATGCCTCCATTATTGCAAATCTGTGAACCAATCCTAAAATATTTATCTGCAGGCCTAGCCACCCACCAAATTCCAGTTTCACTTCCCCAAACAAATACTCAGGGGAACCTCTACATACAAGGCTTGGTGCCAAAAAATGAATTGATTTCTCCACTCCCAAATCACTCCTACATAGTTTCCTCCATATCTGCCTACGTTACCATCCCACCCCAGTTTTCCAGGTACCTGGTCATGAAACTTCAACATTTTCCCCCTTTATTCCACATATGGAATCAGTTGCCAGGTTAAGTCCTTCAGGCTGCCATATACGTTCCTCTTATTCTACCCTTTTTTCAATGCTTTCATTTTTAAATTTGCCTCCTGGATTTCTGCCACCAGCCTCCCATTCAGTGATTTTCAAGTGTGAGCTTCAGCAGGTGGTGAGGCGGGGGAGTGGGGTGTGCGAAGCATGTCCCATTAGGAAGTCCTATCAAGATATTGGCAGGGAATGGAGGTATTTGTAATGTGCAGACAAGGTGCTTTATGAGGCTTGGCCGTGAAGATGACTCATGTGTTGTTTTCCTACAGAATCTAGGGATACATACAACCCAGGGAGATGATCCACACGGAGAAAGAAAATTTTAGATTTTGTTTTCCCTTTATACTTATCCTATTTTCAGAAACAAAAGAGAAAAAGAATATCAGTTTTATTAATATCTAATGTAGGTCTTGGCACCGGCCCTCTGCCCTACTCCTGTGTTCCCAGACAATGAATAGGAAGTGGGGAGCTCCTCAAACCCGGGGATGGACAGCAGCACCATCGCTTACTCCCGTGTTAGCCACGTAGTATGTTATGTTTCAGGTTAGGGAAACACTGATAAATGAATTTACAGGTTATTTCTCAAGCTTTAACAAAAAAATAAAAAAAAAGTTAACGTATTCTAGTAAAATTAGAAGACTATAAATAAGCACAAGGAAACAAATGGCAGAACTGATACTTCTATTTCTAGTATAAGTTTTTTGTCACTCACGTTGCAACAGGACATAATGACAATTTAACCAGATCTGACAAGGAATAGACCTCAAACAATCTAAATGAACAAGAAGACTATTTGAAATATGGCTATATTTCCATTTTCGGTGAAGACGAAATTTGCCCTAAGTATATATTGTGCCTTGCGGTACTAGCTAAAGATAGCATGTAGCTGTCATAATTAGTGAAACATATAAAAACTAAGTCTAAATTACAGGATTAATTATGTGTGTGTGTTTGCACACTGAAAGCAGAAAAGTTTATTGTACCATCAAAAACGTGATAAATACATGTTTGAAATACTGTTCATTTTAATTTCATCTTTAAATTCCATGCTTAAATAGTGTAGTATAAATTAAAAAAAATATTGAAGGCATACTTTAAACTTTCTACTGAAAATATGCATGATAAAAATAAAAAAGTCTGGAGACAAGGATCCTTCACCAACAGACACAGGAAAACTTCCCCAGGTAAGCAAATTCATTGCTTAGATTAGTACACATAATTAAAACAGATACCGTGTTACATTTAAAATAAAATAATTAAATATCTTGAATTTTTGATCAAAATAATGTATTTCAAAAATCTTAATATAATAAAAGAAAAATATACCGTGTTACATTTAAAATAAAATAAATATCTTGAATTTTTGATCAAAATAATGTATTTCAAAAATCTTAATATAAAAAAATGTATTTCAAAAATCTTAATATAAAAAATAATAAAAGAAAAATCTTAATATAATAAAAGAAAAATAAAAAATGTTTATCCTTGTCAAACTGAGGCATGGGCCATACAATTCTCCGGGAGACATTTAAGGAACAGTATTCTCAATGGTTTTTCAGTCTATGGACTTTCTCCTTTATTCACCTTTCTGTATATTTGTGTGTACTTGTTTATATGCAATTCCAAATATTTATTAGCAACTAGGAGTTTTAGCATCAGAAAAAATGCAATGCAGAAGAAAGAAGTGGTGTAAAACCGCTGGAATTGTAAGTTTGAATTGAAAATATCGGTATGAACTTATATGTTCTGTTTTAAAAATGTTTGTATTTGTGAACTCTGGCCACTGAACAAGCCTAAAAACAATGACAGGTCCAGGAGCAACAGTCATTTCTACTACCTAGAATGTGGTCTCTCGACTCCCTAGAAAAGTTACTGACTTCAAGTCTCAGACAGGAAATGTACCAGATGAGCCTAGCATATTTTATTGTATCCACAGATAAGAATGTTGTCACAGACAAAATCAGAAGGACTCCAAAGAGAATGGATTGAAACACAGTAAAAACTGTTATAATCATATACTTAAATGATACACATGATACTTCCGAAAATCTCTTTGGTGATCTTTGGAAGGTCCTAGAAAACCAATTCCTTATTCTGAAAACTTGTAAATAAAGGGAAAAAATCAAGCAATAATTCAATCTTCCTGTCTGTACTGTATCTCAGAATAATAAAAAATTTTTCTGAAAAAGTTATTTTTTTAAAGATAGAAAGGTTGGCTATTAGAATATTAATGGAAAAATCAGGCCAAGCAGTGATTAACAAAGTAAAAAGTCAGCGGGGATTTTCATAATACATAAATCAAGCTGACAATTCCTAAAGCAACTGATTAATCTTAACTAAAGACAGCCATGTGTTTGGTTATGTATGTACCTCTTGATGTGATTCAAGGAAGTATACAATACTACTTATGGAATATTCTTTCTGAAACAAACAAGCACACCTGAAATGACATGACAGCAATGCGATCAGCAAAATTTAAAGTGAGAAACTTGAGAGGACAAACATCCCGCTTTTCTCAGCAGGCAAATTTCAAGGAAAGAGAAGAAAGGGAAAGAGAAAAAAAAAAGGTAGCAGAGAAACTGTAGATTTAAAATTTAAGAGGCATCTCAACCAAATGCATCCTGTCTCAAAACTCTAAGCCAAAACAAAAAAAGTGGAATTTTGAACATTGATTGGATATTTGATAATATCAGAAAATCATTATGTGTGTGTGTTATCATGACAATGTGGACATTTTAAGTCATTACCCTTTAGAGATATATACTGAAACATTTGTGGAATAAAATTAAAAGGTATCTGAGATTTGCCTCCAAATAATTTGGTTCTGGAGATAGTGTGATTTTAGAAGCAAGATTTAACACTTGTTGATTATTGTTGAAATTTGTTGATGGCTCTATGAGAGTTTATCGTATTATTCCCTCTACTTTTAATATGTTTACTTTTTTGTAATTAAAACTTACACAAACAGGTAAAAATGTTAATTTAATGATCATATATGTATCTGTGTGTATATATATAAAAATCTAGTTTAACATATAAATTTTACAAATATAAGTTAAGATCTTAAGACATGCAATTCCAGTTTAATTAAATGACAAGGTTTTATGTAGGTATGGTTTTGCTTTATCAGTTCTCAGTTCTGTTTGTTATTTTCTTCCTTTGCTGTTAGATTTTCTTTACTGCTCTGCCCTTACGCTGGAAGATTAGCCCCTAGATTTCCAAGCATTCTCTGCATAGATGTGTGTAGAAGGTGTCTTAGATCTAACTTGTTATCTTTCAAGGATTGCAATGCTTCATCTGGGCCCTTGCACAGCTGTGGTGGATCAGACGTCCTTGGTAGTAGGTGCTGATTCAGCTTCATCAGTTTTTGGCCTCTGTAGATTTCCCTTACTTTTCTGCAAGCTGGGTACTTGAGAGAAAGTTTGTTATATTTTATTCAACATGGTTAGGTATGTTGCAGTAGAAAAGTTTGTCGATTAATATGCAATATTTCCAGAAACTGAAGACAGTTACATCTTTCATACAGCTCCCAGATTAGTCTTTCCAGAACATAGGCCTGTATAAAATGATATATTAAATTATCATTTGTTTTGTAATTGTCAACAAATAAAAAATATTTTTAAAATGTATCTAATTCCTCCACTGTAATTCCTCCACTGTAATTCCTCCACTATAATTCCTAATTCCTCCACTGTAATTCCCATATCTGTCTATGACTTGATCGTTTTTTGCACTAAGCATTTTTTTTGCATTTTTCACAAATGTCCATTTCTTTGCTCGGGCTCATTCATTCGTTGGGGATGCCCATCTCTTCATCTCTACATGATCCAATCTTACCGCTTTCAAAAGTCATCAACCCTTTTACAAAACTATCTCCCAATCTCTCAGCTAATAATATTCTCTCTTTTCAGAAACTTCCCCCCTTAGGAATTCATTTTTTTTCCTTTTATGGCACTACATTTTTATGAACATTTTATCTAATTGATATTTATACCCTAAGCTTCTCATTGCTGGGGCCTTTTTATTATTCACCTTTGCATTCCCTAAATTACAGACCACAGTGAGTTTCACAAAGAGAAAATAATGACTTCCGAAGGTATAAGTAAATACGTTACAAAAAAGATTGTCTGCTACTTTAACAGCTTTATCTTGGAAAGCAAAAGACATCTATGAACTGAGAACACCCGTGTCAACATAATGTAGATGAAATTGTAAAATACCTTGATCACTATGACTTCTTGTTTACTCTAGGGAACTTTTGTCTAGGAAAGATAAGAAGATATACCAGCAAATATCTTCATTTTTCGCTTTGGGAAATTCCTACAGATCAATTTATTGGAGACAGTACTCTTCACCTGAGTAAACAGCTTGCTTATCTAACAGTTTACTTGTCAAAACTGGCTTCCTTGGTCTTGTTGCGTCCACTTATCTTAAATTATTATATCACAAATTTTGCCCACTCCCAAACTGTTCCTTGTGTTGAAAGACCTGCCTTGAAATGACCTGAGCACAAATTTCGAAGCCCAATACCGATCCCAATTAGACTTTTCCCTTGTAAGACACCCCTAAGACCCTGTCAGTGGTGTTCCCCCTCACTCCTAAATTAAGACTGGTGATATTTTGGGGCTTAGCATTGTATGTTATTGCGAAACTAAATAATTTCTCTCAAAACCTAGGATAATTTCTTTCTCTTTCTCTCTCTCTTCTTTCCTTTTTTCGATTATTCCCATTCCTTCTCTCTCTCCCTCTCCCTGTCCTCTCTTCTTCTCACTTTTCTTTGCTTTCCTGTCACAAGGTCTTACTCTGTCTCCCAGGCTGGAGTGCAGTGGAATGACACAATTCACTGCTACCTTGAACTCCTGGGCTTAAGCAATCCTCCCACCTCAGCCTCCCGAGTAGCTGGGACTACAGGCATGCACCACCATGCCCAGCTAATTTTTTTTTTTTTGGTAGAAACAGGGGTCTTACTATGTTGCCCAGGCTTGTCTTGAATTCCTGGCCTCAAGTGATCCTCTAGCCTTAGTCTTTCAAAGTGCTGGGATTACAGGCATGAGCCACTGTGCCTGGGCTAGGATAATGACTTTCTTAAGTTGTCATTCTTGGTACTAATCTCTGTGCTTGGAAAACAGTAGATAAAATGTTTTTCTTGAAGGACCACATTTAATATAAGATTTTATGTAAGACTGCCATTTTCAAAGGATCTTTCACATAAAATTCAGCACTTTTTGTTCTGCTGAATAACACCAATTTCTTTCTCACTCACTTCACTTATTAGAGGACTATTGATTTGATTATTGTTTTCAGTTCAAAGAGTTACTGTTAAGTTAGAATATTTATTTTTGTCTATTTAAAGTTTATTTGCACTGGAAATCTGGTTGAGGCAACATTGTGATTTTTAAAATCTCATGTGAAATACAGAATAATAATTGTGTTCAAATTATGAATGAAACAAAGCAAGGACTTCATTTCTGTTAGGTTGCAACTCAGAATTCCGAACTCAACCAAGAAAAGGTTTTGGTAAATTGCAAAGCACTCTACAAATATAGTTTTTCTAATTCTAGAATAGGGCATAGTACCTGACACTTAAAAGGAATGCAATAACGTTTATTGAGCAAGTGACAGCTTATAGTCTGTGATTAGAGGGCTTTAAAAATGACTCTGAATAATTTAACATCAGTTTACATTTTCACTGTAGTAAAATTGCTAATATCAGATCCTTTCTCAAAGATAGGTGTTATCGAAAGGGAAGGAGAGAGAGCAGCCAGGAGTGTGGGCTATGTGACACATTTTATGAAGCTCAGAGTGGAAAAGGAGAGATTTGGCTGGCAGAGCTCCCACAGACTGTGGTGTACACACTAGTCTATGTGAATGGCACCCCAGGGTCATGCAGTGACTGATGTCACTGAAGCCAATTCGTTTGCATTTCAGAAGTGAGCTGGTACCTGCCCTGTCAACATGGAGAAATAGCTAAGAAAATTTATTCCCAGTGTGGGTTTGCTGGGAGACTTGCAGAATTTTGTGGTAACTCAGGGTGAGCGAGCCTGCTCGTTGAGCTTCTTCTGACTACCTGGCATGTCCCTAAAATTTGCAGAATCCTTAAGGGCTGGTGCCCTCTGGGTCACCATGCTAAAAGGAGCATTGCAAAATGCAAAGACAAAGAGCCACTTCACACAGATTTTAGTTGGGAAGGCAAAGTGGCAAAAAGACAATAGTTAGTCCATGTACAGAACAAAGTTAGAGCAAATGAACAGAGAAAGAAAGATCCAGCTTTCATGTTAATGCCTTCAATTACAAAGAACAAAAGAAGAGAAATAGTGTTGTAAAATGTTTTTTCCCAAGTGCTTTTTTTAAAATTTTATTTATTTATTTATTTATTTATTTATTTATTTATTTATTTCTGTATCTCTTGTCCTTGTTTCTCAAGTTCTTTGTAAAGAGATGATTACAAATTAAATCTATCCTGGTGTGAATGTGTAAGGAGATAACCATACAAACACACACACATTTTACACACACACCAGTGCCTTCAACACTATCCTGCAGCATGATAACATCCCACCTTGTTTTAAGGAGGGACATTACATCATAGAAATGATGGGGCATCATCAAATTTTTGGATCAGGAGAATAAAGGGTGTGCCCCAAAACCATCTATCTTTTTGGTCTGAAAAGGGAAACAGGGAAAGAAATAAATGCCTAATATGAGCAGATTAATCTGCAGAAATGTATGAATGGTGCAGATGGTGATGGAAGTCTCAGCACAAGAGTCACCTGGAGCTGTGCAGGAAAAGCTGCCGAGCTCCTAGCTGCTTATCTGTGGGTGCAGGATAGGGTACTTTACCACCAGAAATGCTCATCTCCTTTAACACAAGTGGTGGCATGTGGTTACATCTGGGGGACAGCTTCATCATAATATGGGTGACAAGTCAGAGGAAGACACAGTTAACCGTCACTGACAAGCATTCAATGAAGCAAAACAGTATGAAATCATTTGAGATATGCTTTATTTTTCTCTGGAAAGTTTCCTCCCACCTTCTATTCCCAAAGAATGCAATCACACCTGTCCTTGGACTATAATTCATTTGGAGAGACCTTCAGGAACACAGGGTGATATGCAATTACTTTCATGCTCTCGAATGCATAGGACTGTATGGGAGTGAAGTCGACAGCAGTTCCCATTAATCACGCAAGCATCCTAAACTATTTCAGAGCTTCAGTGGAATTGTAAAGTCAAATTAATTTAGTTAAAAAATTTTTTCTTTACTGTTGCAGAAAAGCACCAAGAGTTAAATAAACTACACAGAGCTAAGAAAAGGAGAAGTGAGGTCGTTCTTGAGACAACTAATGGCCTGAAGAAGTGGAGTGATTATGGAGAAGTGGGGTGGAAGGGTGAGGTGGTAGAAAGCATACGAAATAGAAGAATTGTATCGTGATCCCTTGGAACACCGGATTTGCACCTTGAACTTAGTGGTCCGTTGTTACAATAATGAACATGTGTAGAACCTACCATGTGCTGGGTGAAGTTCTTATAACTCCTTCAATTCTGTATGGGTGAAGGAGAGTTTCTTGTACCTATTTCATAGGTGAAAGAAACAGGCCTAGAGAGTCTAAATCTCTTGTTCAACATCACAGAGATACTAAGTAGCAAAATCAGGCTTTGAATTCTAGAGTCTGGATCTGAGGTCTGAGATCTTCCCCACAGGCTATGCTGCTGGATTGTGGCAATCAGGACCATGAGGCTCAGGACAGTGAGTGGCATTTCCAGGTCTGCATTCTAGTTGGGTGCACTCTAGTCTTTAGGAGGACGTGGGACTTGAATGATGCCAATTGCTAGTCCTCAGTTAATGCACGAGGCTTTCCTATGGCTCAACATTTACTGACTACATATGTGTCTGTTTGGTGTCATCTGCGTTCTGAACAAATGAAGATCCACAGAGGTTTTCTGTTTTCTTCGCTTCTATTCCCCCAGCCCCCAGCACAGTGCCCAGCTGCCGGTGAGCTCTCTCAAAGCGTTTATTGAAGGAATGAAGGGCATCAGTACCTGCTGTTGGTTGTTCAACTTCCCCAGTGAAGTGTTTTGTATTCTAAACATCTAAATAAGAAACTAATTTGGGAGCTACACTTCAAACTGGTGCTTTTGAAGTTTCTTACTGACAGAGCCCTAGGTTTCAAGCTCATTTTCGGCAGAAAGGACACGAAGAGAAAAGCATGAAGACAAAAAGCCCCACTCCTGATTTGACTGACATTCCCTGCTAAAAATGCTAGTCAGCCAGCTGAGTGACTGGAGTCCTTGGTACAGGTCTTGAATTGGTTTGAAAGGGAGCGGACTGACCCTTGTAAATGAGTTTAACTTGCTTTTTCACATGGATGGAAACTGTCAGTTTTCTGTCATCTATGCTGCCTTGAGTAGCTCTTCATCTTCTGTGTCGGGCAGCTCCATTGTTTTTTTTCCCTGATTTCATACAGCTTCAGGAAAGACTTCTCCCTTTCCTTAGAAACACACCACAGTGATGGAACCAAACCCACGTCCTTCTTCCCCGCTTTACCTTTAGCTCGTTGCCAAGGTCCTCGTCTTCTCTCTTTTCAAAAACCCTTTAATTTTTTTGAGAAATGGAAAGGCCGAGCCTGCTTTCCAAGTACTTTTGTCTATTGTCCAGGGCATAACTGCTCTCAGGGTTCGTGGGGAAGGTTAGCTGGTTGAAAAGGGCAAGGACATATTCGGATTGTCGGGAAACCGCATCGGAACACTTCTATGAAGGCGAGGCATCTTCTGAAGCAGGCCACCACTCCAGGGGCGGGAGTGGCTATTACGTAGGGTCCTTTGTACCGTCAGCTCTCTGTCCTTCTCTTGTTCCAGCCCAGCATGTAGCAGTGTGACTGACAGCTTGCTCTCCCCCAGGCACAGACCTGACCCTGGAGCAGAAGCCCAAGCCTGGAAACATTAGTTTCTGGTGCCAGAATCAAAGGTCAAAGCACACAGCTTTCTCGCTGTCCAGCTCCCAGTTTTGCTAAGGTGCCCACTTGGAAGGCACAAAGTACACCAGCGGCATTGCAAAGAGCAAAGGCATATTTCCTCATTCTTTCTCCTCCCCTCTCCTGCCCTTTAAAAAAATACTATTATCTGATTATGAACAAAGAAACTTCTCTTTAATGCATCCTACGAATCTCAAAAGTAAAGAGATCACACAATTTTAGACAAGAAAAAAAAAATTGATGTTTTCAAGCACAAGGGCTAATAATTACTGTAATTTTCTATTCCTTGGATCTCTGATTGCCAATATCTTCAGATGGCTTCAAATATCATTTTATAGCTTTAGATAGAGCTTCACTGATGCTTTTGAACATTCTAGTAAGTATTGACAATTTATCTTTGAATGGATGACAGTGTTATAGTTTTACTTAGATAGGAGAAAACAAGAGTCATTTTACACTGGCTTTATAGAAAGAGATGAATATTCCAGGCACACAGTTATGGGGAAATGTGCACAGGAGAGATGATTGTATCCACTGAGGAATAAAGTGCAAATAGCACCATTCCCTCAAAAGGACTCCCACATAAATGTACAAAAGCAATTATACAATGCAGGTATTTATCCTCTTTATAGAATTAGCGGAAAATAAGAGAAGGTATCACTGTTTAGGAAAGTAACAGAGAAAAGAAAAGCAAACTCCAAATACTATATGCTGCCCTCAGTCTCTTCAAGAACTTAGCTGTGACCTCCTGCAGAGATTGAGGGCAAGTGCAGGTTGACAATTCTCAAGTGGACTCCTTTGGTTGACCTTATCCCATTCACCAGCCAATCAAGCTCCCCAATGCTTTCCCCTCAAGTTTCTCTGGTTGGTTGATCTGGTTAATAAAGAAACTCTCGCTTTCTATATTTTCACTGGTAGAAGTGCAACTCTAAAGCTGTATAAATGCACTGCAATTATTTTGTGATGAGTTGCTCCTTGACCTTGGCAGTGACCTTTCCAGATAATATTTTTAAGTGACAGTGACAATTTTGAAGCTTATGCCATTTTCTTTGCTATTGTAAATTATTTTGGAGATCAAGATTGCTAACATTCCTGTGTATTAGTCTTGATTTTTTTTTTTTTTTGCTACCTCTTCCATTTATATTTAAAGTCCTTGAATCCAAAAAACCTTCCTCTCATCCTACTAATGCATAAAGTGTTTTTATTTTAACCCCTGAGTCGTACTTTCATGGCAGAATGATTTTTCACTTTTAAATGCTAACCATTTTCTACTTCAAACATGTGTAGCAATCATGTTTTGACTTTTCTCATTTTTCTCCCCTTCCCCTCCCTTGAAAATTCTCTTTCTTCTGTTTAGGTGCATTTGCATGATACCAGCATCCTTATTATTAAGAGTTCATCTGCTCCTGCTACTTATTCTCCACCTGAAGTTCTAATCCTCTGTTTGTGACAACATAATCATTTCCACAGCAACCAATTGTGAAGTTGCAAAGCAAGGATTAGACTTCAGGTGGGGAATAAGCAACAAGGGGCTGATGAACTCGGAAGAAATAAAAAGAGTGCCATTTATATGCAAATCTGCTGAAAGGTGGTGAAGGGGACTGGGGAGGCACTGGGCAAAAAGGAATGAATAATAAAGAGCATTATTTTAAATAGACTTTAAAAGACTTTTTTTTTCTTCTGGAAATTCAGTGGGCCTTTTTCTGCAGCTGCTAGTTGATTGGGTCTGTTTATTTTTTTTTTTTTAATTCGTTTTTTCATTCACTTTTGGTTTCAGAGACCAGATTTGCCACACTATGCTGTTAAAAGAGGGATTTTGTTGTTGTTGTTGTTAATATCCTAGTGAACATACTTTCTGAGGATAAATGAAAAGAGGACCTGCTTAGTGAATGCTCCTATTTTAGAAGCAATTTTCAAGAATTTTCTAACCTTTACCTTAAACATGGGGACAGAACATAACAGTGACCATCTCAGCCTTGCTGTTTCAATTTAGGGTAGCAAGACACAAACAGAACCAAGAGACTTCATAAGCAGAAATTGTGAGAGAAACCACAATAAGATTCTAGGAATTTCAGAAGTAAAACAAGGGAGGAGAATATCACTGTGATTCTCTGGTTATGTTAACACCTCTTCATTCAATTCTAGTCATCTTTTGTTTGTATTTTTTATTTTTTATAATGAGCAACAGTAATTTAGAGTCTTTATTTCCAAGTTTGTTTGAATTCAAAGCTTACACCTTGCCACTGATTTCTTAAGTTTTGTAGAAGGTTGGAGGAACAAGGGAACATGCAAATAATTTAGCCTAGAAGTTGCGTCAAAGAAAAATTGCCTTGGACAGAGTTAAGCAGACAAGGAAGACTTTATTCAAGCCTATTGCAGTAGGGGAGGGGGACTGACCTTAACTTCACCGAAACAAAAGGCAAGAAGGGTTTTAAGAGATGAAGGGAAGTAGTGGAAAAGTACTTGAGGACAATAGGGGGTTGGTTGATCAAAAAGATTAGGCTACCTGAACTTGCTAGTTGGTGCTTATCGACAACAAATTTAGAGTCTTATCCCGCCACAAAGACTGGGAGATAGGGAAGCTATCTCCTTCAATGATGACATTTCAAAGGGATAGCTCCCAGGTCCTTAAGAAAGATATTTCCAGGTTGCAAAACTGTCAAGAGACTTTGAGAATATTTTAAAGGGGCAGAGAAAGAACTTGCAATTCCAAGTTTTCTAAGGTAAATGCTCTAAGGAAAGAGAGGTCAAGGCCTAGCATCAGGAAGAACCCTTTCTAAAGTTCAGGGAAGCTGAAAGGAACTTTAAGCCTGCCTCCTCAGTTGCTAGATATGCTGTAGGAGCTCTGGGTCCTTACAAGGATGCTGGTGCTGGGTGTTAGTGCGCGTCCGTGTGAAGAGACCACCAAACAGGCTTTGTGTGAGCAATAAAACTTTTTAATCACCTGGGTGCAGGCGGACTGAGTCGGAAAAAGGAGTCAGCAAAGGGAGATGGGGTGGGGCAGTTTTATAGGATTTGGGTAGATCATAGAAAATTACAGTTAAAGGGGGTTGTTCGCTTGTGGGCAGGGGCAGGGGTCACAAGGTGCTCTGAGGGGAGCTCCTGAGATTCATTGTCCAGGAGAAGGAATGTCACAAGGTCAATGGATCAATTAGGTGGGGCAGGAACAAATCACAATGGTGGAATGTCATCAGTTAAGGCAGGAACTACCTGTTTTCACCTCTTCTGTGGTTCTTCAGTTGCTTCAGGCCATCTGGATGTATACATGTAGGTCACAGGGTATATGATGGCTTAGCTTGGGCTCAGAGGCCTGACACTGGGGGCCAGGAAGCATAGTGCTAGCCACTGGTAAGCTTCTTCCAGCAGAACAGGTTTCCCATTGTAACTGTTTTGCATATACAATTTCCTGTAAGCTTTCTTTTAAAAAGAGTTTTCCTTCCAGGAAAAAAAAAAAAAAAAAAAAAGTGTAGAAACTGCCAGTTAGCTCCTTTTTTTTTTTTTTTTTTTTTCCTGCAAGCAAATAAACTAAAGCTGAGACTGGATAAAGTGAAGACAATGTTGAACTTTACTTGAGCTCTGTGATCATGGAAAACTGAAAGTTAAGAAATCTTAGCCTTTTGTGTTTAAGAACCTACTTCATGCAAGAAACCACCGCTCCCCACGTGACTTGGATAAGACTCAAGGTGCCTTCCTTGTTTACTTACGACAAGTCTAGACACAAACCCTCTAGATTCCTTATTTACTTTATACACGATTGGCTGAGCTGTTTTGTTCTTCTTATCCACTGGAACAAAAGTTTGCCAATTATTTTTTGGCAGATCTTCTCTCTTCCCCCCAGGTTCCTGAGCTTTCCTCGAGTGGGCATGGGCAGCCCCTCTTGCAGGGCCCATATCAGGAGAAGGCTGACACTGGGGTAAAACTTCTCTGTTCTACTGTCAGCTTGATCCACTTTTTATCTGGTGTATTCCATTTCCTCTCACTGGTTCTTTTTGCTTTGCTTCCTTCTCCTTATAAAAGAAAAGCTCTTTTCTACCTAACCTTTGAGACATGCAGATCGCATGGTTGAGGCATTTTCCTCATTGCAATAGTTACCCTCCCACTATCGCAATAGTCCCTTCCCTCTCTCAGTCATCCTGTAAGATAAAATCTCTCCTCACCTAAATTTAGATTTGCTTTTTTTTTTTTTTTTAATTTGACAATGACATGTACACATTCAAACTGACTTGCTAAAAGATTTGAATTGGTGGCCTGAAATCCAGTTTGGGGTTTCTTCACTCCCACAGTTTTGTCTCTCTAAACTGAATGCAGTGTGGTTGTTACAAAAGTCAGGTTTGACAAAAGGGAAAATAGGAAACATGGTACTAAAGATGCCATAGATGAGGTCCTCTGAGGAGCAGATTCTGAGATAAAGATTGATGTGCAAGTCATTTATTTGGGAGGTATTCGAGGGAGCACCAGGAAAGAAGTGGGGGAGGGTGACAGGAGAGCTATGGGAAGGAAGCCAGTCTAGGCTGCATGAGTGAGCAAGTTACACAGAAGAAACCAGGGATTCACACTCCTGGAGATGGCTGGGGGACAGTGTGAACATGCCTCCGATTTGGTCCACACAAAGGAAAGGAAGCTGAGGTATTTAATAGTTCCTGTTGTTCAGGAACCCACTTAGTGCAAGAAACCACACTCCCCATAGGACTTACATAGACTCAAGGTGTCTCCTTTATTTACCTATGACAAGGCTAGACATCAACCCTTTGGGTTCCTTATCTACTTCATAAATGATTGGCTGAACTGTTTGTCCCTGCGATCAACTGGATCATGTTCATAATGGCTGAGAAGTGCTGTCAGGAACCTACATCTTAGGACTTCCCTGCCCGTGGGCCTAACACATTTCTCTTTTATTATGATTTTTAACATATTATTTTAACTTTAATACATGTTTTTAATTGTGGCAAAGTACACATAACATTTACCATCTTGACCATTTTTATGTGTACAGTTAATAGTGTCAAGCACATTCATGCTATTGTGTAACCAATCTCCAGTACTTTTTTTTTTTTTTTTTTTTTTTTTTTTTTTTTTTTTTTTTGAGACGGAGTCTCATGCTGTTGCCCAGGCTGGAGTGCAGTGGCGCGATCTCGGCTCACTGCAAGCTCCGCCTCCCGGGTTCCCGCCATTCTCCTGCCTCAGCCTCCTGAGTAGCTGGGACTACAGGCGCCCGCCACCGCGCCCGGCTAATTTTTTGTATTTTGAGTAGAGACGGGGTTTCACTGTGGTCTCGATCTCCTGACCTTGTGATCCGCCCGCCTCGGCCTCCCAAAGTGCTGGGATTACAGGCTTGAGCCACCGCGCCCGGCCTCCAGTACTTTTTCATCTTATAAAATTTAACCTCCATACCCATTATACAACAACTGCCCATTTCTGCCTACTCCCAGCCCATGGCAACAACCATTCTACTTCCTGTCCGTATGAATTTGACTACTCTGGATACCTCTTATAAGTGGAATTATATTCTATTAGTCTTTTTGTGACTGGCTTACCCTACAGGGCAGTGGGCTCTTCTCTGGCCCAGGGTGGGTCTAGAAAAGCTGACCAAGAGCCCAGGTCTGGACTCAAGAATGCCCCCCACCCCCACCCCTCAGTGCCTGCTTGGTGCTCTACACACTGTGGCCAAGATGGTACCTAAGGTACAAGATAGACTCTCTTTTACTTTTCCCCCTGCTTTTCTACAACAGAAAGAGACTTTCACTGTGGCCACCACAACTGTGAATGTACTGGATAACACCTGAAGCTAGCATGTCTCAGAGTCCAAGGTCCACAGCATATTCCCTGGGTATCACAGTTGGGTTATTCATGTCCCAGGGACTCTTAAGTCAGCAGGTAATGAATCCTTCCAGGCATCCACTGTGATAGGGCATCCTAGCAGAGTTCAATGCAATGTACACCAGTCACTGTGCGCTCCCTCTCCCAAGAACACAGATTTCTCGGTGCCATGTAGCTGCTGCCAGTGGGTAGGGGAGGGGTTGCATAAACACACCCTTAGCCACCCTGACTGGTGTCTTAGTAGGTCATGTGCCTACCCCTCAACAGTCCACTGGCTCTGTGCCCAACTCAGCACTAGGACTTCCCTAAGAATTGCAGTCCTTGTGGCCTAGACAAACGAGTCCCTCTGGCTAGAATTGGTCCAAATGCTCCATCTGTGGGTGAACATCAGCCAAGTATAGCAAGGTTCTGCTTTTCATTGTGACAGGGAAGCATCCTACCCTCCTCAATGTCTCTTTAAGTGACATAAATTTAAAACCAGGTACTGTAATTGCTCACCTGGTTCTTGGTTTTTGGTTTTTGGGATGGTACTTTTTGTGTGTAGTTAGTTGTTAAAATGTGGTATCCCTGTGGTGGGAGGTGGGGGGGACAAAGAGTAGTATAGGCTTCTATTCAGCCATCTTACTCCACACCCCCTTTGTAAGATTTTAACACATGTATTGAGACTTGTGTTATGGCCTAGTATGTGTTTTTTTTTTCCTAGAGAATGTCGCATGTCCACTTACGAAAATTGTGTGTTGGATGGAGTGTGTCACAGGTATCCCTTAGGTCTAAGTGGTCCATAGTTCAGGAGTTCTCTTTCCTTGTGGATGTGTGCAGATATAAATAGAGCACTGACAGTATATGCCAGAGCAGGCGACATAGTGAAGTCAGAATATAGAGACAGTTTCATAATATCCTTTGTGTTTTAGAGACAGTAGTTGAAAATTTTTATAAAACAGCCACTCAGAGTCATTATTTTCCTCACCTCTGCCTCTATTAGACTTCCATATATCAAGATATTAAGAAAAAAAAAAAAAAAAACCCTGAGTGTAACAAACATCATAAAACCAGAAAATCAGCATTTTATATATATTTATATTTGTATCTCTTAAAGCACTGTTTTCTATATTTTTTAGGCTTAGAGGTATTTGTGACTTCATATGACAGTGCTGTTCTGGTATCATTTGCTATAGAGAGAATAGAAAGGTCCTTAAGATTTGTTTTGTAGAATAACTGATTTTTAAAACACATTTTATTTTTCATGGCATGAAAAAGGTTTAGTTTCACACTGGTATTGACATATACATTTTTAGAATTGATATTACATTAAGGAAAAGATCTATCATGTTTTTTCAGATATAAGGAAGATTTCAAGGCATTTCTGGCTCTCTTGTTCAGGGACCAATTTCAAATAGGTTGAAATGATGAGACTCCAGGACATTCTGAT
The DNA here is from genome assembly GCF_024542745.1 of Macaca thibetana thibetana. Taxonomy (NCBI): domain Eukaryota; kingdom Metazoa; phylum Chordata; class Mammalia; order Primates; family Cercopithecidae; genus Macaca; species Macaca thibetana. Next base: position 15,808,778 of record NC_065595.1, on the reverse strand, counting down.
TGTAGGGCATGTGATGAGTTCTGTTGTGGGTGCCGCACATCAGGTCACGATGCCAGCAGAGTCTACACAGGTAGCTGTGTTCCTGGAAGCTTTTCCTATTATCTCGAAGCAACTAGCGATCCTCTAACCATAAACAAAAGTGGCTGCAAACCATATGAAAATACTGCATACATTCCAAAATAAAAAATCCAGAACTCAATAATCTCATAGTAGATTCCAAAAATTCCTGTGGCTATTACCAATTTACTCAACATGAGGATACATGTGACAGAGATGAAATTAGTGTGGAAAGAGGCATTGGTATAAACTGATGACTTCGGCAGATTCAGAAATGACCATGTAAATTCATCATTTGGGCTTTCCCCCGGGGGCTTTGGTAGGTAAACATGTAGGTGAGGGGCTTCAGAGCTTAAGCTCCATGAGCTACATGTAAATCTCCTCTTACATTATCTTGACTAATCCAATCCATAAATTAAATGTCTCAAATTTATTTTCTAAATAAACGTACAACCTATCACCTGCTGGCCCAGATCCCAGCTGTTTATAAATCCTTTGCTTTGCTTCTCTATTCTGGCACTTCTCTTAAATTTGGATATGTGCAGTGGACCTGGAGGTAGGAAAACACAATTGCTGTCCCTAAACTAGTTAACTGTGTGAAATTTGACAAGTTACCAACAGTTTCTAAGTTGGTGATCTGGTTTGGCTGTGTCCCCACCCAAATCTCATCTTGAATTGTAGCTCCCATAATTCCCATGTGTTGTGGGAGGAACCTCTGAGAGACAATTGAATCATGGGGGGCAGTTTCCCCCATACTGTTCTCACTATAGTGAATAAGTCTCATGAGATCTGATTTTTTTTTTTTTTTTTTTTTTTTGAGATGGAGTCTCGCTCTGTCATCCAGGCTGGAGTGCCGTGGTGCGATCTCTGCTCACTGCAAGCTCTGCCTCTTGGGTTTACGCCATCTCCTGCCTCAGCCTCCTGAGTAGCTGGGACTACAGGCACCTGCCACCGTGCCTGGCTAATTTTTTTGTATTTTTAGTAGAGATGGGGTTTCACTGTGTTAGCCAGGAAGGTCTCAGAGATCTGATGGTTTTATAAGGGGAAACCACTTTCCCTTGGCTCTCATTCTCTTGTCTGCCACCATATAAGACATGCCTTTTGTCTTCCACCATGATTGTGAGGCCTCTCCAGCCACATGGAATTGTGAGTCAATTAAACTTCCTTTTCTTTATAAATTGCCCAGTCTCAGATATGTCTTTATCAGCAGTGTGAAAATAGACTAACACAGTAAATTGGTACTGGGTAGTGAAGCACTACTATAAAGAAACCCAAAAATGTGAAAGCAGCTTTGCAACTGGGTAACGGGCAGAGATTGGAACAATTTGGAGGTCTCAGAAGAAGACAGAAAAATGTGGGAAAGCTTGGGACTTCCTAAAGACTTGCTGAATGGTTTTAGCCCAAATGTTGATAATGATATGGTCAATGAAATCCTGGCTGAGGTGGTCTCCGATGGAGATGAGAAACTTGTTGGGACTGGAGTAAAGGTGACTCTTGCTATGTTTTAGCAAAGAGACTGGTGGCATTTTGCCCCTGCCCTAGAGATTTGTGAAACTTTGAACTCGAAGGAGATAATTTAGGGTATTTGGCAGAATAAATTACTGAGGAGCAAAGCATTCAGGATGTGATATGGGTGCTGTTAAAAGCCTTCAGTTTTAAAAGGGAAACAGAGCATAAAAGTTCAGAAAATTCATAGCCTGATGATGTGATAGAAAAGAAAAATCCATTTTCTGAAGAGAAATTCAAGTTGGCTGCAGAAATTTGCATAAGTAACGAGGAGCCAAATGTTAATTGCCGAGACAATGGGGAAAATGTCTTTAGGGCGTGTCAGAGACCTTTGAGGCAGCCCCTCCCATCATAGGCCCAGAGGCCTAGGAGGAAAAATTGGTTTTGTGGGCTGGGCCCAGGGCCTCCCTGCTCTGCGCAGCCTAAAGACTTGGTACCCTGTGTCCCAGCTGCTGTAGCCATGGGTAAAAGGTGGCCAAGGTACAGCTTAGGCCATGACTTCAGAAGGTACAAGCCCCAGGCCTTGGCAGCTCCCACATGGTGTTGAGTCTGTCAGTACACAGAAGTCAAGAATTGAGGTTTGAGAACCTCTGCCTAGATTTCAGAGGATGTATGGAAATGCCTGGATGTCTAGGCAGAGGTTTGCTGCAGGCAGGGGGGCAGGGGGCCTCATAGAGAACCTCTGCTAGGCCAATGTGGAAGGGAAATGTTGGGTTGGAACTCTCACACAGAGTCCCCACAGGGGCACTGCCTAGTGGAGCTGGAAGAAGAGGGCCACTTTCCTCCAGACCCCAGAATAGTAGATCCACCGACAGCTTGTACTGTGTGCTTGGAAAAGATTTAAGATTTAACTGCCCCGCTGGACTTGCATGGGGCTTTTATCTCCTTTGTTTTGTCCAATTTCTCCTATTTGGAATGAGTGTATGTATCTAATGCTTGTACCCCCATTGTATCTAGGAAGTATCCAACTTGCTTTTGTTTTATAGGTTCATAGACAGAAGGGACTTGCCTTGTCTCAAATGAGACTTTGGAATGTGGACTTTTGAGTTAAATGCTGAAATGAGTTAAGACTTTGGGGGACTGTTGGGAAGGCATGATAGGTTTTGAAATGTGAGGACCTGAGATTTGGGAGGGGCCAGGAATGGAATGATACAGTTTACTATGTCCCCACCCAAATCTCATCTTGAATTGTAGCTCCCATAATTCCCCCATGTTGTGGGAGAGACCTGGTGGAAGATAATTGAATGAAGGGGGTAGTTTCCCACATACTGTTCTTGTGGTAGTGTTTAAGTCTTACAAAACCTGATGGTTTTATAAGGGGAAACCCCTTTTGCTTAGCTCTCATTCTCTCTTGTCTGCCACCATGTAAGATGTGCCTTTTGTCTTCTGCCATGATTGTGAGGCTTCCCCAGCCACATGTAACTGTAAATCCATTAAATCTCTTTTTCTTTATAAATTACCCAGTCTCAAGCATGTCTTTATCAGCAGCATGAAAATGGATTAATACAGTTGGGAACTTTTTTAAATGAATTTATTTATTCTCAAATTCTAATGTAGCTGTCACAGTAGGCACTCAGGACATTACATAATTATGTAATCAGCACTTTCTAATATTCTTGGTGATGGGGAATTCAGCACAAAGTGAGACAGTGTCCTTGTCCTCATGAAGCTTACCTGACATCATGGGAGGGAGACAGAAGTTTAACATGTGATTTAACAAATATTAAAATAATTAGTAAATGTTAGATAATTACAGCTGTAAGTATTACAAAAGAAAACAGAGAAAAGTGGTGAAGAGTGAAGGATGGAGGCAGATAAAAAATCTGTCTTACTGAGACAAACTCAAGTCTAAAACTTTTGGAGGCACTTCTAAAATGGAATGTTCAGCCTAAATGAACTCAGAGATCCTTCCTTGCTATATTATTTCCTGATTCTGTGAAGTAGTCGGGGAAATAGAATTTGTGCTTCTGGAAGATTCTTAGTCATTTTCTTTTAACTAGGATAACTTACCTTATTTTGATGTGAAAAATAGTGTATATATTTAAGGGGTACAATGAGATGTTTTAATATATGTACACATTTGTGGAATAATTATATCAGCTAGTTATCCATCACTTCATGCTCATCTTTTTTTGTCATGAAAACATTTAAAATCTACCTTTTTAGCAATTCTGAAATATACAATACATTAATATTAACTGTAGTCACCATGCTGTGTAACAGATCCCTGAAACTTATTCGTCTTGTCTAACTAAACTTTGTACCCTTTGATCAACATCTTCCTATTCCCTGCCTTCCCTTCTTCCAGCCTCTGATAGCCACTAGTCTACTTTCTACTTCTTTAAGTTTGACTTTTAGATTCCCCACATATAAGAGACCATAAAGTATTTGTCTTTCTCTGCCAGGCTTACATCTCAGTAATTTTTAATCATTACCTTCAGCCAAAAGGCTGGTACCTGGGCCTTGGAAGTATTCTTAATTTTCATAGTCAAAAGGAAGGAAAGGTAGCAAATACATATCCATGACTTAATTCTAATCATCTTCTGTCCTACATCTGCCCACTTCTCTTTAAAAAGCACATAGCAGGAAAAGTAAAGCAGAACAGGGGAAACAGGACAAAATGTACTATTTCTGTTAACACTCCCAATAATGGTAGCTTCCCCAAAGGTAAAAGGAAAAAACAAAAGAGTCAGGATTTAGACTAAAATCAGCATGTAGAACATACCAAGAATTCCTGAAATCGATTTTTAAAAATCTTACAGGAAAGTAGATAAAGAATATAATAAGGAATTGAAAGGAAATCCAGGGCTGGGCGCGGTGGCTCATGCCTGTAATCTTAGCACTTTGGGAGGCCGAGGCAGGAACATCACCTGAGGTCAGGAGTTTGAGACCAGCTTGACCAATATGGAGAAATCCTGTCTCTACTGAATATACAAAATTTGCTGGATGTGGTGGCACATGCCTGTAATCCCAGCTACTCAGGAAGCTGAGGCAGGAGAATCACTTGACCCGGGAGGCAGTGGTGGTGGTGAGCCGCGATGGCGCCGTTGCACTCCAGCCTGGGCAACGAGTGAAACTCCGTTTCAAAAAACAAACAAACAAAACAAACAAAGAAATCCAAATCAGTTAATTATAAAATGCCAAACATCGTTAAAAATCAGATAAGTGATAACTACAAATACAATGAGCTACCAGATCATAAGTGTAAAAGTGAAAAACTTAGAAGAAATCTGACAATCATACACGTGATTGAAGAAGAAATCAAACACTGCTGGGAGCAGGGATATGTACACAACTGCTTTAAATAATTCTCTAGTAGTTGGAACCTGTAGTTGTGCATAATTTATGGTAACACCTTCTTTTCTAGGACTATAACCCAGAGAAATTCTCACATACTGTACACATGGAAACATGGATACAGAATTTTTAATATGACAGAAATCTGAAGTTACTAAAATCTCCAGCAACAAGAGAATGGGAATACTAAATTTGTGTATTTTGTATTTATACATTACTGGGCTTCATCTATATTTGACATGCATTATTTCCTTACAAAAGAGGAAAAAATGATAAAAAATGTTGTTTTAATAAAGCTTGATTGTAAGCACTTCGGTGCTTATTTTGTCTATATCTTCTGTATGCTTGTAATACTTCATAAGGAAAAATAGAATGCTGTAAGAAAAGAGTACGTTTATCCTCATCAATTTGGTACTCACTGCTGCTGTGAGAGCCTTCCAGAAGCCCTTCTGTGTTACATTTGTACAAAGTATGGTGTGAAGTACTAACTCAGGGCAGGAATTTTCTATAGCAGACAGTAGAGCCATACACTTACCTCTACTTGAAATATATTATTGTCGTGGAGTTTTAGTTGTAAAGCAATTAAAACTTTTTGTTTTCTGAATGCTCAAATTCTTCTGGGGCCACAAAACAGCTAACTCAATTGAAGGTAAAACATCTGCAGCCTTAAGATCAGATCTAAGGCCAAAGGAGGGGTTGGAGGCCACTCACGTAAGAAATCTAGCGATAAAGTCAAGGGATTTTAGCCTGAATCAGCAACAATAACGGTGTTGTTTTGAAAATAGGGAAGACTTGATCTTATTTTTAGGTAAAAATAACATCAATTCCAAGAAAAGCTCCATCTGTCAGAATTATGTTTATTAATGCATTAAAAAATGCTTGGAAAATATTCTTCCCAATAAAAATTTAAATTAAAATATTTACAGAAAAATAAGTGAGAACATGTTTTATTTCTGAAGGAGACAGAAACTTCCATAAGAAAGAGAAACAGGCCGGGCGCCGTGGCTCACGCCTGTAATCCCAGCACTTTGGGAGGCCGAGACGGGCGGATCACGAGGTCAGGAGATCGAGACCATCCTGGCTAACACGGTGAAACCCCGTCTCTACTAAAAAATACAAAAAACTAGCCGGGCGAGGTGGCGGGCGCCTATAGTCCCAGCTACTCGGGAGGCTGAGGCAGGAGAATGGCGTGAACCCGGGAGGCGGAGCTTGCAGTGAGCTGAGATCCGGCCACCGCACTCCAGCCTGGGTGACAGAGCGAGACTCCGTCTCAAAAAAAAAAAAAAAAAAAAAAAGAAACAATTTGTTCACTCTACTTAATTTGCATGCTAATAAATATTGAATTACATAAGTAAATTCCAGTCAAAATAATGTAAATCCAAACCTAACATTGTCATTGAAATCAATTTGAGTCAAATATCTGCTTGGACAGCTGGCATATAACAGAATACACATTTACTTCAAAGTCTCACAAGCACATTGGTTTTTATTTAGTTAACTCCTCGATGAGTGATTCAGAAATAAAGGTCCCTTGTGTGGGCCGGCAAGGAAATGGTATGGCACCATGGGGACTGCTGAGGGCACTCTGGGCAGCAATAAAGGCAATTGCAGATGACAGGATGCAGATAGAAAACCCAATCCATATTTTTATGGAAAATAAGTCCCTCAGAAAACAATACTGTTTTTGCTTTTGTTATTTTAGCATCTTGTAGAAGATGTGTATGTATAACTCTGGTCAATAATAACTACCTTAATTTCAGAGTAATGATGGCCACATAATAATGTACACATGGCTAGAAAAGGAAAACATTTTGTATGACAATGAGGCTGTTCTCTAAACAATGACAAATTACTGATGTGGTTTTAAAAAATCTTAATTGGGAAATTATTTGCCTAAATGGAACCATTACTTTAGCACAATATATGCAACCATAGAAGAAATAAAAGCCCAAAAGGAAAATGGTCTCCTAAACTCAGGGTATCAGGGAGGAAGCAATCATTTATTTTACACCCAGCATGTGTGAGGAAATGAGCCAGTTGCTTTATAGGCAGCATCACATTTACTCTTTATGGCAACTATATAAGATGTGTGCTATTTTCCCTATTTAAAAGTTGGAAAAAACTGGAGTGATATCTAATATGCTGCTTAACATCATGTAGTTTGCAAGTGATGGAGCTGTGGAACTGAGAGAGGAAGTCAGGACTAAACCTAAAGCCCATTGTGTTAGTCAAGGTTCTCTAGAGGGACAGAACTTGTAGGATACATATATATGCATGATGTATATGCATATACACATGTATATGCATATACATCATGCATATATATGTATCCTACAAGTTCATATATATATATATGAAACCCTATATATGTAGGATTAACTTACACAATCACAAGGTCCCACAACAGGCCACTTGCAAGCTGAGGAGCAAGGAGAGCCAGTTCAAGTCCCAAAACTGAAGAACTTGGAGTTTGATGTTTGAGGGCAGGAAGCATGTAGCACGGGAGAAAGATGTAGGCTGGGAGGCTAGGCCAGTCTGGTCTTTTCATAATTTTCCTGCTTGCTTTAAATTCTAGCCATGCTGGCAGCTGATTAGATGGTGCCCACCCAGATTAAGGGTGGGTCTGCCTTTCCCAGCCCACTGACTCCAGTGTTAATCCCTTTGGCAACGCCCTCACAGACACACCCAGGATTAATACTTTGCATCCTTCAGTCCAATGAGTTGACACTTAGTCCCTGTTCTCACACCTATGGTCCTTGTTCTCTTCTCTATCTTATTGCTTTTGGTTTTTATTTTGTATAATGTTCAGAATGTATGCACCTTTAAAAAACTTTGGTCAAAACTTTAAATTACAGATATGTGGTATTCTCATTGTCATTATTTTTTAAAAGGCAATTTTTTATTTTTTATAAAAACCACCCAGCATACTCTTAGCCAACAATGGCATTAACTATCTTTGTCATCTTACATGTTTATAAATAATGATTCATGTGTATTTCCTGGATAATGTTTGATAAGCATTGTTTTAAGCTCCTTACATGTATTCTGTGTATTATTTGCAATAGAATTTCAGGTAAATGCTCTTATTTTCTCATTTTACAGATAAACTGAGACTCAGAGTTGGCAGGTAACATGTTCAAGATCTTGAAACTAGCAGGTGGCAGAGCTGGGGTTCATCTGTCTTCATGTGCTCAGAGTAAGTATAGCCAATCACTTGTTTAAATTGCATTGATTTTCACAGTTTTTGTAACTAACAAAGTAGAATATATTTTTGTGTTTAAAGAAACCTGTTGACCATTTATCATTCCCCCTTAGGAACCTGCTTGTTGATATCTGCATCCATTTTTTTCTGTGTAAAAAATGGCCCCAAATCTCAGCAGCTTAAAACCACAGGCTTTTCTTACTGATCATGAATCTGTGGGTTGGCTGGGGTTGAGTGCGTCCAGGCTGGACCTTGTTGGGTGCTTTGTTTTGGACCATGGCCATGGAACACTCCTGCTTCCCTCTGCAGGATGGTGGGTTAGTTGGCACTGGGTCCAGTAAATCTATCTGTCTCATGTGTCTCATCCTCCTTGGCTCGGGGAACTGGATAGGTGTGAAATAAGAAGTATTTTTTATATTGGTCTCTGCCCCCAGATCCTGGTACAGAGCTTCTAAAGCCCTTGTAATTTACTGCGCTATAGAGATGGAAGGAGAATCTTTTCTTTTAATATTTGGTCTTTGATCCCGATTCCTGACACAGAACCAGTAAATCCTTTGGTATTTCCTGGGTGATGCGAGTGTCTTATGTTCTAATGAGGTGACTCTTGGTGGGCTCCTGGATGGGAGCTGGTTGCCAGAAAGACCAAGCCAAGATTGGAGGCTTAGAACTTTCAGGCCCAGCCCCCATTCTCTAGAGAGAGGAGAGGACTGGCAACTGAGTTAATAATCAGTCATACCTATGCGACGAAACTCCATAAAAATCTCAAAGGTACAAGGTTCAGAGCACATCCAAGTGGCAAATACATCCATATGCTGGGAGGGTGATGTATCCCCATTCCGTGGAGACAGAAGCTCCTGCACTCAGGACCCGTCCAGACCTCACCCTAACATGTCTCTTTATCTGAATGTGTATCCATGTCTTAGAACGTTGATGTTACTGTAAAGGAATATATGAGCTGGATAATGTATAAAGAAAAGAGGTTTATTTGGCTTACAGTTCTGCAGGCTGTACAAAAAACACGGCCCCAATATTTGCTTCTGATGAGGGCCTCAAGAAGCTTCCACTCATGGTGAAAGGCGAAGCAGAGCCAGCGTGTGCAGAGGTCACATGGCAGAAGACAGAGAAAGCAAAAGAGAGGGGAGGGTGGTGCCAAAGTCTTATTAACAACCAGCTTTTGGGGAAACTTTTAGACCAAGAACTCACTCACTGCCTTCCTACCCCACCAAGGGAGGTCATTAATCTATTCATGAGGGATCTGGTCCCCCACCATGACTCACACACCCTATTGGGCACCATTTCTAACATTAGGATTTTTTTTCTTTAAATTTGTTTTTATAGAGAGCACCGTGCTTTGTCTCTCAGGCTGGAGTGCAGTGGTGGGATCATAGCTCACTGTAACCTCAAACTGCTGGGCTCAAGCAGTCCTCCCACTTCAGCCTCCAGAGTAGCTAGGACTACAGAAGCACACCCCATGCCCAGCTAATTTATTTATTATTATTATTATTTTACTATTCTTTTTAGAGACAGAGTCTCACACTGTTACCCAGGCTGGAGTGCACTGGTGTGAACACAACTCATTGCAGCCCTGACCTCCTGGGCTCAGGTGATCTTCCTGCCTCAGCCCCCCAATTAGCTGGAACTACAGGTGCACGCTACCATACCTGGCTGTTTTATAGTTTTTTGTAGAAATGGGTTTTGTCATGCTTCCCAGGCTAGTCTTGAACTCCTGGCCTCAAGTGATCCATCCGCCTTTGCCTCCCAAAGCGCTGGGATTCGAGGGATGAGCCACTGCGCCTGGCCAGGAATCAAATTTTAGCATGAGATATGGATGTGTCAAATATTCGAACCACAGCAAATTGTATCCTTTATCATGTCCTTTACTAAGATACAAAACTGGTAAAAACAAGTGAGTTCTGTGAGCTGCTCTAACAAATTAACTGAACCCAAGAATGGGGTCATGGAAACCTCTCATTTGTTATACGAGTGAGGCAGAGTTCTGGGTAAGCTGGGAACCGACTTCTTGTGATTTGTAGTTGAAATTGTGGCAGAGGGACAGTCATATGAGATTGAGCCTTTAACCTATGGGGTGTCTGCACAAACTCAGATCAGTGTTGGAATTGAATCAAACTGGGACACCCAGTTGGCATCTCAAGATTATGGAAAAAAATCCCCACACATATGGCCACAGAAGTATTCTGCAGTGAATGTTGAACATATTGGAGGGGAAACTGTTTTTTGTCTCTATACACCAAGGCGTGGCCTACTCATGGCGGTGACAGAAGCAAAATAGAACAAAAGAAACCAAACAAGGCCACTGCGATCTACGCCCCAACAACACACTGACACTTCTGCCTTTTTTAATTGGCCAAAGCAAGCCACAGAAACAGTCTATAGTGTTCCCCACCTGAGTCCCAGTGCTCATGTGGGAGACTGCTCCTGTTCTGTCTTCAGTCCTGCATGACCAGACCATTTTCTACCTTCTATTCTTTTATTCCTTTTTATTTCAGTTCAGTTCAATTCTGATCAACATAATTGCATTGAGCCCCTACTATGCACCCCAGCCCACCCTGCAGGGAGCACTGGGAATACAACACATGAAAACAAACTCAGAAACTTCCCTCTAATATGCCTCGACAGGTCATGGTAATATAATGCAGCTGCTGTTGTAATCAGAGAGCATGTGGGGTGCAATGGGAACATCCAGATGGGCGCTCAGCACGAATTGGGCACAGAGCAGCCTTCGGGAAGCGACTTTGTAGAGACTTGAAGGAGTTTGAGTTAGCAAGATGAAAATAAAAAGTGGAAAGATTTTCTAGGCACAAGAAACTGTGAGTAAAGAAAATGGCCACGGAACAATGTGCAGCATGGCAGGAATGAAAGATAATTCATGATCACTAAAACATGAATCAGAAAATAAATTGATTACAATGTTCTGTTTCCTTTGTCTTGATGGCCATGGAGGAAAAACACAAAAAAAACCCCCACAAAACCACCCAACCTAAAATAGTTCCATGGGTAACAGGGAGAATAATATAATATATGATAATAAAAATAATAAAACAATCTTACCCCTTCTCCTCTCTCTGAAGAGTATCCTGACGTTCCCCACTTGAAATTCCCCCTTTCTCATGGTTCTACCCTCATTATGTAGAAGGCAGTAACCAAGATGGTGAAAACTGTTAGAGAGTGAAACCAAGATCCGGGAGGCTTGGACAAAAAACAAACGGAAATGCAGCCGGTGTAGATGAGGGCTTTGGGGAGTTTCAGAGGTGGGATTGGGTGTGAGATAATTAGAGTTCTGGGGAATAACCGCCCTCCATGTGGCAAGAGCAGCGATGGGGCTGGGATTTTCAGTGAGGTTTTATGGTATATTATTCATGTCTCCCCTGTCCAACCACTCATTAGAATGTTTTTGTAAGATTACAAAAAAAAAAAGGGTTTTCTTCTAGACTGCTTTTCCTGATAATACAGCTCTTTCTTATATTTCCAGATATATACATTTTTGTATATATTTAAAATGATTAGGAGTGGTTGTATGAAAATCTAGTTTCCACATTTTCCCCAAGTAATACTGGTATTCTTTACTACTATGAGAATGTCCATTCAAAAGTCAAGTTCTTTTCCAGAACTAGGTTAAAAAAAATTTCCAATAATTTTAGCAAATATGTCTGATTTATCTTCAAAGTTGATTAAAAGAAATGTATCGAAGTCATCAAAATGCTTTGTACATCAGAACCTAAAAGAGAAGGAAAGACATTCCCCTCCCTATAGATATAAATACCAATCCACATATTTGAGCTCAATTCTGCTTCAATGAACTGAAAATTGCATATACTATGTTGAATTGCATTCAAAGCATTGAATCATTTTCTCTACATCAATACGTCTTCAAAGAAACTGACATGGGAAAAAATCAGACTTGTGAAAGTCATTGAATTTCAATCAGCAATTCATTACACAAATTTCAAATGTGGGAGCAATTATGTCTAAGTTTTCTTGGAATTGAGTTTTATCAGAGAAGTACAAATGATTATATATAGGCTTCAACTATCTCATGGCCTTTAAGGAAACTTAATTCCCGTCTGAAGTATTCACATTTAGTTCTGACTGCGGCGCTTCCTGTGGACTTTCTGAAGGAACTAGTCCTCCCACTTCGCAGACACAAACCCTTTCACTGCTTGTCTGTTTTTCTTCTTAATATTTTAAAGGGAATATGTGATTTAACAGTTACATATATTTCAAAGTTAATTTCAATAACATTGCTGTGAAATCTAGTAACTACCTTTTTCCATTTGCTCTTCATATTTTTATACATTCTGAGAGGAATTGCTGAAAAGGATGGGGAATCTGAGCTACATATGCATAGCATTGATTTCAGTGAGAAAACTACACATTTTTGACCGTACAAAAAATAATCTTTTCTTGAATTTTGGTGATAGTTGCCTAGTTTTTAAATTACCCCGGCAGAAAAATTATGTCAATGATGAACCTAAACAAAAGGGTGAGTGGCATTTACTTAAATGTCACGTGGGAGTGAAGACTACCCAGGATTTTCTAGATAATAGATAGTTCAGCCAGGCCTTTTTTTTTTTTTTTTTGAGACGGAGTCTTGCTGTCTTCCAGGCTGGAGCACAGTGGCGAACTCGGCTCACTGCAAGCTCCGCCTCCCAGGTTCACGCCATTCTCCTGCCTCAGCCTCCCGAGTAGCTGGGACTAACAGGCGCCGCCACCACGCCCGGCTAATGTTTTGTATTTTTTAGTACAGACGGGGTTTTACCGTGTTAGCCAGGATGGTCTGGATCTCCTGATCTCATGATCCGCCCGCCTTGGCCTCCCAAAGGGCTGAGATTACAGGGGTTAGGCACCGCGCCCGGCCCAGCCAGGTCTTTCTTTACTCATGACAATAAGCGCAGACTTAGTGCACCTGCATGTAAACTGAAACCACAAGTGGAGATACAAATAATTTCTCCCTGATGGAACAGATCAGGCCAAACATTTATGGCTTTGTGGGGCATGCACTAATTTTGTATTTAACTCAGGAATCTCACCACTCCACAAATACTGAAGCTTCTAAAACACACTTTGAACCAGTCATAACATCTTACTGCTCTCCATCAATTATGAGTTAAATAAATTTTTTTTACATGTGATCATTTTGTATCTGTGTGAGAGACATGACTTTTTTTTCCTGAAAATTATACTTAAACTTTCCAACTTCCCAAGACAGTCAGAATCCTTGATAAAGGTAAGACAAAGATAATGATCCAAATAAAATTTTCTGCAAAAGGGAAGATTTAAAATTGAGTGGAAATTTTAGATCAGTCAATGAACAGGTAGAATATTAATATGTAAGCGAGAGAATTTGGTCTGATCTGAGCATTGTCAGTAATAAATATTTTTAAGTTTTAAGAAGTAATTTAATTATTCCAGAATTCCTCATTTCTTTAAAAAGGCAGCTATCTAATACATGGAGTTCTGCATTTCAAGGAATGAAATTACCTTGCTCACAATAGAGGCATATATATGTAAATATAAAGTATAGTGGAAGTGGAACTTGATGGGCAATAAGTAAAATTCTAAAAGTAAAGGAAAAAAGGTGTGTTTTTCAAAGTGAGTACTAATTTGTTGGATGCCGTCTTTAAATGCTTAAGATACACAAACAAGCTCAAAGGAAAAACAAAGAAATACATTGTGATGGTTATCTTCCATTTTTAAAGATTTTTATTTAACTTTCAGATAACATGAAAACTTTTCCCAGATAATTTATCCTTTTAACAGAAGTTTGATATTTCAGCAATATGTCTGGGAAAGAAGCTTTTCCATTTGACTGAAAATTAATTTTATTTCCTACGTATTTTTGGCAATAAGTGGACACCTCATGATTTGTGGACATTATGTTATGTGTTTTGTGACATTTGATAAGAATACGACACTAGGCTTGGTGAACATGTAAGATGGTTTCCATCCGGATGCATAACCCATGGGCTGAATTCCTGATGCACAGGGCTAGTGTGTGAGATCAGCTCGGCAGTGTAATTAGTGTGTTTCAATAAAGAACATGTGTCCTTGTGAAGCATGGGGCATTTAAAGCACCCATGATTTAAATTTTTATTTATTTCTGCCTTTATTATTTTATTACGACTAATCTTTTAAAAATATAAATCACAAGTGATTTATGTAAAATCCAGTCTACTTTAAAATTTTTATTTATTTCTACTTTTATTATTTGATTACCATTACTCTTAAAAAAATAAAAGTAGTCATTTGCATAGTTTTAGATTTACTAGTATTAGACAGTACTTGCATCAAGAAAGTTATGTTTCAAGAAAAATGTTCAGGTCGGGCGCGGTGGCTCACGCCTATAATCCCAGCACTTTGGGAGGCCGAGGTGGGCAGATCATGAGGTCAGGAGATCGAGACCATCCTGGCTAACACGGTGAAACCCCGTCTCTATTAAAAATACAAAAAATTAGCCGGGCATTTTGGTGGGTGCCTGTAGTCCCAGCTACTAGGGAGGCTGAGGCAGTAGAATGGCGTGAACCTGGGAGGCAGAGCTTGTAGCAGTGGGCCGAGATTGCGACACTGCACTCCAGAATGGGCGACAGACAGAGCGAGATTCTATCTCAAAAAAAAGAAAAAAATGTTCATTCTATTCTTGAGTGTCTGAAAATACCTCTCTGTTATATTCATGCATGAGAAATCATCTGGCTGGGACAGGATTCTTTACCTCTAAATTGAATGTGTGGTGTGATGGCCTGCTGGCATTATATGTTATAAAGAAGTATTAAGCAACAATGTTTTGAAACTGCTTTGGCAGCACTATTGATCTAGGTATAAGAGACTTAGAGCATAGGTAAATTTGAATGCCTGTTTTTTAAAATAAGTTTTCCAGCCGGGCGTGGTGGCCCATGCCTGCAATCCCAGCACTTTGGGAGGCCTCCGAGGCAGGTGAA
Source organism: Macaca thibetana thibetana (assembly GCF_024542745.1). Taxonomy (NCBI): domain Eukaryota; kingdom Metazoa; phylum Chordata; class Mammalia; order Primates; family Cercopithecidae; genus Macaca; species Macaca thibetana. The sequence continues at coordinate 15,793,763 of NC_065595.1, read as the reverse complement.
TTACTTGAGGTCAGGAGTTCGAGACCAGCCTGACCAACATGGTGAAACCTGGTCTCTACTAAAAATACCAAAAAATTAGTTGGACATAGTGGCGGGTGCCTGTAATCCCAGCTACTCAGGAGGCTGAGACAGGAGGATCACTTGAACCTGGGAGGTGGAGATTGCAGTGAGCCGAGATGCACCACTGCACTCCAGCCTAGGCAACAAGAGTGAAACTCCATCTCAAAAATAAATAAATAAATAAAATAAAATATGCTTTTCATTTCTGGAATGAAACAGCTGAGCTAAATGATCCCTACAGAACATTTCAATTTCCAAATTTTATATTTTATGACCATATTTTATGTAGCTCCAGAATGCACTACAAATCATAGGTATTAAGTAGATGTTTAGAAAATAATGAATAGATATTGAGGAGAAGTTCTTCTTTGGGAAGACCTGTGTTTTCCTCTGCCTACTTGATTGTTGGGTACAATTATTTTCTTTTGGGGCAGAGAGAGATTACATTATTTTCTCTTTCTTTTAAAATTTTATTTTATTGTGGTAAGGACATTTAACATAAGATCTACTCTCCAAGAAGTTAAGTTCACGATACACTATTGTTGACAATAGGTACAATAGGTACAATGATCTACAGCAGATCTCTAGAGTTTACTTATCTTGCTTAACTAAAACTTTGGGCCCATTAATTAATAAGCCCTCATTTCTCCCTCCCTCTAGCCCTTGGCAACTACCATTCCATACTTTGATTCTATGAATTTGACTATATATAATTCCCATGAGTGGAATCATGCTATGTTTGTCCTTCTGTGGCAAGCTTATTTCACTTAGCATGTCCTCAAGGTTCATCATGCTGTCATTATTTCAGAACTCTTTTTGTAGGACTAAATAGTATTTCCTTATGTGTATATACCACATTTTCTTTATCAATTTATCCATGTATGGTTGTTTATACATCTTGGCTGTGGTAAATACTGCTGCAATAAATACTGTTGCAAGATCAATTAAGATCTTGGTTTTAATACTTTTAGATAGTTGCATATAGGTAAGATTGCTGAATCATATGGTAGTTCTATTTTTAATATTTTTGAGAAACATCTATATTGTTTTCCATAGTGGCTGCACTATTTTATATTCCCAGCAATGGTGTCCAGGGATTCTAAGTTTTGTACATTCTTGTCAACACTTTTTTCTCTTTTTTTTGATAATAGCCATTGTGACAGGTGTGAAGTAATATCTCATTGTGTTTTCAATTTGCATTTCCATGATGACTAATGGTGTTTTTCATTTGTCTCTTGGCCATTTGTATGTCTTTAGAAAAATGTCTATACATGTCTTTAGTCCATTTTTAATTGAGTTATTAACTTTATTCTTGATATGGGACTTTCTTATATATTTTAAAGATTAACCCCTTATCAGATACATAGTTTTCAAATATTTTCTCCCATTTTGTAGGTTGCTTTTTCAATCTCTTGATTATTTTGCAAATAGCTAAATCAAGCTTGAGAAGCAAGGACAAACCTGAAGGAATTATACTTCCTGATTTCAAAATATAATAGAAATCTATAGTAATCAAAACATTACGATACTAGCATAGAGATGGACATATAGACCAATGGAACAGGATAAAAAGTACAGAAATAAACCCACATTTATATGGTGAACTGATCTTCAATGAGGATGCCAAGAACACACAATGGAGAAAGAATAGTCTCTTCAACAAATGGTGTTAGGAAAACTGGATATACACATACAAAAGAATGAAATTTGATTCTTATCTTACATTGTACACAAAAAGTAACTCAAAATGGATTGAAGACTTAAATGTAAAACCTCTACAAGAAAAACCAGAGAAGCACTCTGTGACATTGGTCTTGGCAATAATGTCATAGATGTGACACCAAAAGTACAGACAACACAACCAAAATAAGCAAGTAGGACTACATCAAACTAGAAAGTTCTGCGTGGCAAAGGAAATAATCAACAGAATGCCTGGTGGAATTTCATCTTTTGAAATCAAAAGATCATAATCTTGTGCTTTGAAATGCAGGAACATCAAACTGTATAAGAAATGCATACTGATGTAAAAATATGGGCCAATGTATTTCAATGTATGAGGAATATTTTTGGAAAATTCTTATCAATATTCAGGAGACTTTATTTTTTGATAACATATAGATTAAATTAAAAAATTAAGTGAAATAAAACTGAAAACCACTTGTGTTTTCTATTCCTCCAACTTATTATATACTAGATGAGGGCATGTCATTAGGCAGTTGAGGTAAACTCCAATTCTGCCACTTAAAAATAAGACTATTTAACTTCTCTGAATCTTTATTTCTTCCTCTATGATCTAGAGATAAGAAAACCTGCTTGTGATTAACATACATTCAAATGAAGATTTAAAAAGTATCAGGTATATATTAGGAATATAGGAGATACTTAATAATTACATTTACAAATTCCATAAGAGGGTAGCACAGGTATTATCATCAACATCTAATAGATAAAAAAAATGGAAATCACAAGTGCTTTTGAGATTTTCAGAAAAAATGTTATGATAATATAAAATCCTGACAATGACTGGAGCACAGGTTTCTTGACTCCAAGGCCCGAATGCTTCATTTTCCTACAAAGTATGGGAGGTTATTGTTGGGTATAGGCCGGTATTTTTAACCTTTATTTGTTCAAATGTGTTCAGATGTCACAAGAGAGATTTTGACTATCAAATTGAAGTGAAAGTTCAATACTTTTATCATTATAATTGCATTTTATTCTGAATAGTGTAAAACATACTTGTAAAAATAGAATAATCACATACTTGAACTCATAAAGAGCAAGGTCAAAGCAGAATGCCAAATATTTTGAGTCAGATATTAACAATATATCAAAAGCTGTGATAAATAGGAAGATATATTTAAAGCAACAAATAATGTACAGGACATTCTTTCATGAATATGCTTCTATATAGAAAATTAAAGTAGATGGCATAAATTTTACATGCTCAATAAAAAAGTAAACATAAATGGAAATCTTTTATAGCCTACATATTTTAAAAATAAAGAAGCAACTTAGGTTATATCTAAAAAATAAATAATACACATAAAAGAACAAAGCAAAAAATGTACACACCTGGCCCAAGGTATTTTGTCTAACAGTAAAAGACTTCATTTTAGAAAATATGAAAATCTCTCTCATTTTTAAAATTCTTGGTTTCTTTGGGTTTTTATGTGTAATCTATTGCTAGTTACAAAGTCCCCCCAAACAATGATAATAACAATAACAAAAACCCTTGATGAAAATTAAAGTATATATTGAAAAATTTTATGAGTACATACCTCCAATATATATTTTGCTGGGGAGGTAGATTTAAGTTTATATAGCCTGTACATTGTTGTCAACACAAATAACAACAAGGCTGACATGAAGCAACAAATCTGTCTACAGGATCACAAATAAAACATAAACAGTAGGAGGTCTCATAGCTATTTAAGGAACGTCATGGGCTTTGAAAGCCTTTCCACATGAATCATGGTGGTTTGTCTCCCAAATGCTCTAAAATTATTTTTAAAATGTTGGCAATTTCACAAATGTTTTATTAACAAAATATCCTTTAAGTATATGCTATTTTGTGAAGCAGCAATTGGATTATTTTTCTTATAAGTGTCCATAAACAGTTGGAATTTATTGCCAATTAAAGACAGAAAAAGTGCCTGAGTCAAGGATATGATGATGTTACTGACATAGATACTACTACAAGAGATTAATTTATATCACTTTGAAAAGACCATGTGCTAAAGCTATGTTAAATCTGTCACCTGGGCACAGTGTGGAGAGTGAAAAGAATTCTGTGTTAAGAGCCTGGGATGCAGGGTCAAATTTTCCTTGACTGTACTGCCCATATAACCTTAAGCAGGATGGTTAAGGTTCCAAAGGAACTCTTTTGGTTACCTGAAAGGCAACCCCCCAGATAATCCCTTGTGGTGCCTTTGCTGTTTTGCTCCGTGATTCTATCATTTTGCTCTCATTTTCCTAGTCTCAAGGATTAGACATTTCCTAACTTAGAAATCATGGAGCATCTGCTGTACATCTTCCTTTGTTTTGTCTTTGGGTTGTCTTTCATGTCTGTGAGCAACCAAGTCCAACATATTTTATATGTGGAAGAGAGATCTCTATGCCATCTTTTTGGTTCCCAGAGAATGCCTAACAACCCAGGTGCTGGAAAAAACAAAAATCACGTGAAAAGCTATTTTGCAACACAGTAAGAATTTCCACTTCAAGTTGGGTTTATGACATGCCAGTCCATAATCTACAAGCGGGGAGGATGATGAAATAAGCCTTACAGATGGACTCTAGCAAGAAAACTCTGAAGTTGCCATTGGAAAGCAAAAGATACATTATGAGGCAAGTACCATGATTACAAATTAGATGGAAACCACTCTTCTCCAGCCTTAGAAAGAACCGCAATGTGAGAAGCTCTGATTTATAAATGATTGATTTTATGAATAAAATATGAAAGTTTTGTCCTTTCAAATAGATAGTTATTACACAGCTATAAACCTTGGCAAACATTTCATTTATGTAATATAAGATTCTTTTAAAAATTTGAAGATGACAAAGATAACTTTAAGTTCTTTCAATAATTAGATAATAGAATCTATGAGCTATAAAAATTCATAAATCAAAGCATTATGAAGTAGGAGTTGATAAATTTTAGAGCTTGTTCAGGTTATAATATTCATCTTATTTCAGAGTTTCCTGCACACCCTCAGTGTTGCTGTTATTGAATAAAATTTCAGACTTTTGCCTAATAAAAGTGTTCTTAGCAAGATTTTTGTTCTGCTATAGGGCTCAAATTCTGTATGACCCAGTATGATTACTTCCTTGTATCTTTAGGTGATTGCAAAACAGTTAGTTGATATGTTCTGTGGACCAAACCTTTATGAATCTGAAGATCATAATGAAAATAGTGTGCCTTCATGTGTTCCTTACACCTGAATGCAAGAAAATGCACATATTTTCCCATTATCCAAGCAGTTTTTTTTTTTTTGAGACAGAGTCTTGCTCTGTTGCCCAGACTGGAGTGCAGTGGTGCTATCTCAGTTCACTGCAGCCTCTGCCTCCCAGGTTGAAGCAATTCTCCTGCCACAGCCTCCCGAGTAGCTGGGATTACAGGCACATGCCACCATGCCCAGCTAATTTTTATATTTTTGGTAGAGACAAGTTTTCATCATGTTGGCCAGGCTGGTCTGGAACTCCTGACCTCAGGTGTTCTGCATGCTTTGGCCTCCCAAAGTACTGGGATTACAGGTGTAAGCCACCATGCCCAGCCCCAAGTAGTTCTTGAAGAGAGAAATCATGCAGACAAAAAAAAAATGATGACGTTTGAGAGTCAAATGAATGGTTATTGGTCATCAGCTCTTGTAAAAGGAGCAAAGGGTGAGAGAAAAATAATAGATTTGCCATTTGACTCAGATAAGAATGCAGCTATTGCATATCAGAGAGAAATATTACAAAATCAAATCCAAATGCTTGGTAAATATAGAAGGGGTATAATGGCATGGAAGTGTGTTGCTAAGTGAAATTAACTGAGTGTTCAGCACACAGTACTGACTAAGAATTGGGTTGTGAAGTCATATTGCTTTCACTCAAATCCTCACTCCACGATTTACTAATTACAGAATCTTTGGTAAAATACTGTAGTCATCCTTTCATCTGAGGTTTAGCTTTCCCTGGTTTCGGTTACCTGCAATCAACATGATCCTAAAATATTAACTAGAAAATTCTATAAAGAAACACTTTCTAAGTTTTAAATTACATTCCATTCTGAGTATTATGATAAAATCTCATGCTATCTTGCTCTGTCTTACCTAGGACGCAAATCATTCCTTTGTCCAGTGTATCCACACTCTGGATGCGACCTTCCTGTCAGTCACTTGGTAGTCCTCTGGGTTATCAGATTGACTTGTATAGTATTACAGTGCTTGCGTTAAAGTAACTCTTATTTTACTTAATAATGGTTTCAAAGAGCAAGAGTGGTGATGCTGGCCAATTGGATATGCCGAGGAGAAAAAGTAAAGTGTTCCTTTTAAGTAAAAGGGTGAATTCTAAACTTAATAAAGAAAAAAAGGTTATATGCTGAAGTGGCCGAGGTCTACAATAAGAACAAATCGTCTACCAATAATATTGTGAAGAACAAAAAGAAATTTGTGCTAGTTTTGCTGTCACACCTCAAACTGCAAAACTTGTGGTCAAAGTAAGTGATAAGTAGTTAGGAGGAAAAAGGGATTATATTTGTGGGTAGAAGACATGAGCAGAAAAAAATCTCAATTGATGGCAATGTGTGAACCAGAAAGCACCGAGCCTTTATGGAAACTTTAGTAAAGGATCTCCTGAAACAAGTGACAGCAAGCCATTTACTGCAAACAAGGGATGGTTACACTGATTCAGGAATACAGAAGGTCAATAGTAACCTAATGCTGTGTCACAATGCCTGTCATTCACTTCACTTCCTCTCATCACATAGGCAATATATCATCTCATATCATCCTAAGAAGAAGGATGGGGATAGTATAATAAGATATTTTAAGAGAGAAAGAGATAGAGAGTAAGAGAGAAACAGAACACATTCACATAACTTTTATTGTAGTACAGTGTTGTAATTGTTCTATTATTTATTGTTAATAACCTCTTCCTGTGCCTAATTTATAAATGAAACTTTATCATAGGTATGTATGTATAGGAAAAGACATATATAGGGTTTAGTCCTATCTATTGATTCATGCATCCACTGGGGATCTTGGTGCATATTCCCTTCAGATAAGGGGGAACTACTGCAATATGAATTTTAAGACTCAGTTTCCTTATGTGCATAATGGAGATAATATATACGTCATAAATGAGACAATGCATATAAATTGCTTAATACCATGCTGGGCACAAAGTAAAGGCCCAAGAGATATTAATGTAGCCAAGAACATTCTAAGTGCTTTATCTCATGTATCCTCAGCAATAGAGTGAGTTAGGTACTATTGTCATCCTCCCCATATTATCAGTGAGGAAACCAGGCCAGCGAGAAGTTAATAACTTGCTCAAGGTAACAGCAATAGCCCTCGGAGGGGTTTAGATTCTAATCCAGCATTCTAGGTACATATTTCTCACTACTATGAGGCACACAGAAGCCACATACTTAAATGCCTGCAAGGGGCTGTTGGTAAGACAAATAACTGAAATAACCAGTACAAGTCAAAAGAGAATGGGTGCATTCACTTTTTACATTTTTTGATATTGTGCTGATCTGGCAAAGAAATTTCTGAGGCCAAATTTAGTCTGCAGCTTATTTGCAGTCCCTGAACATCAAAGTATTTGAAGGTAAATTTACATCCTGGCTAGGCTGGCGTTTGCATACTTATGGAATGGTTGGTTTTCCTCCATTTCATGGGCCCCAAGTGTCCACGAATGTGGAAAATAAAGGAAAGAAAATCTTAGCACTGAGTAAGTGATATGGAACATTCATTTTCCAGAGGGCACTTATTGTCTCTTCTTTAGTAATGAGTGGGCTCCTTCTTTATTTTAATATCCTTGATCAACTCTATAACAGAGAGGCAGGCATTTTGCAAGTCTTCAAAGGTGGAATGGAAGTGTGACTGTTCAAAAATAAATTAATGAGAAGTAGAATGAATAGATTTATTTTTGGACTGACTGACTGAGGGGTTTTCCCAGCACTTCTGAAAACATCAAGTTCTAATAGGATTTTAGAGAAAATTAACTGGAGACTTAGAATCACTGCACTGGATTATAGACCTTATTCTTCTTTGAGTCACTTTGTGAGTTAAGACAAATTTCTTAACATCTTGTCTATTTCCTCAGCTATAATGAAAATGGTCTGAGGAGGATAGTCTTTAGATTTTCTTCGATTCTAAAATGTCTCTATGTCCATGCTTTTACCTTCATCCTTTATCAAAATTCATTTTATGGTGACAAGTAGACTTTTGGGTGCCTTTGGTATAAATCAAGTTGTGAGAGTTAAAAATTTAGAAGAAATAATTTAAATGGTGACATTTTATCAAGCTTGATTAAATCTTGAAATACATCTGTCTTGAGTGTTGTATTGTACTGACTCATTTAAAATATTCTAGGTAAGTAACAGGATGTATAAATATATGGAAAAAAACCATAATTTGTATTAAAAATGTAGTCTATTTTGTTGTTAATTTATAGAATTAGTAATGCTTAAAGACAGGTGTTATGATCTTTTAGGAGTTAAGCAACAGATCTACTGCCCTCGAATGAATACTGTGCAAAACCCAGCAATTTCAACAGTTCTTACTCTATTCTGTTACTTCAGTCCTTGAGGTCAAGAACTTGTTTTGCACAGTATTAATTTAATGTATTTATACATGTACATAAGTATGTATATATGCTTTGCCTTCATAGCCATATTAAAATACATGGTCAATGAGGTCAGGAATTTTTGTCTGATTTATTAATTTCTGATCCCTAGACCTTAGAAAAGTAGGCACACAATGTATATTTTTAAATACATGAATGAATGGAGAACTTCACTTTACAAATATCATATCATTTAAATTAATCAATAATTAAGAAATTATTGCTGTAAGATGGTGTTTGACAATGAAAGCAAGTGTTGTGCAAAATAATCACACTAAATTAGTAACAGCACTAATTGAAATTACACTGTCTTAAACTGACTTAACCCAATTTGATGGTCAGAACCTTCGGTAAATATTGTTAGCCTTCAGTGGATGTAGTTCACAGCAACATGCCTCACTCTCATATCATTGCTGTAAGATGGTGTTTGACAATGAATATGTTAGATGGTGATGAGTGTTACAGAGAAAAATAATGCAAAGAGAGAAGGTAGAGAGTGTTGTGGGAATGGGTAGCTGCATGTAGTTTTAAGCAGTATAGTCAGGGAAGAGCTAACTGCTACACTGACATTTGAGCAAAGGTCTGAGGAATGTAAGAGAACAAGTTTTGTGAATGAGGGGAGTTCCAAGAAGAAATAGCTGGTGTGCAGTGAAGGCACAGATGAGGAATCTCAGTAACAAGTCCTGTATAGCTGGAGCTGAGTGAGAGGGGAAGGGTCATAGGAGATTAGGAGGAAATGAGGGACCAAATTGTGTGGAACCTTGTAGATGCTTTCGTTGATTTTGGATTTTATTTTGCATGAAAAGGGAACCTGCTAGATTATTTTGAGCAGAGGAGTGAGCTATTTCCATTCATATTTAACAAGGGCATTCTGGTGTTAGATTGTGAATAAATAGATGGAAGTGGGGTAAGGGCAGAAGCAGGGAGATTAGTCTAGGAGGCTGTAATGGTTCACCTGGGAAATCATGGGGGCTTAGACCAAGGAGCAATGGAGAGTGTGAGAAGGGTTTGGATACTATGTATACTGAGAGGGCAAAGTTGTGAGGATGGGTTGACAGATTAGATGCGGTCTGTGCAAGAGTGAAAGGACCTAAGGATGACTCCAAAAGCTGTTGTCAGAGTACATGCAAGGTTGGAATTGCTGTTATATAAATAAGGAGGAAACTTCAGGAGAATCAGATCTTGGGGGAAGCTCAAGAGCTTCGTTTTCAATATATTAATAGTTGGCAGTGCCTATTAGACATGCAACTGGACACACTGAGTAGACAGTTGAGCATACATGACTGGAAATCGGGAGAGGTTTGGGTTTAAATGATATATATTGATCATCAGCACATAGATGATATTTAAAATGTTATGAAACTAGGTAACTATGATCAGCTTAAGTGTGAATGCAAATAGGAAAAGGAAGGAGACCCCTAAGCTGAGACTAGGAACACCCCAGAAATAAGAGAGAAGGAGGTATAAGGATAAGAAACAAGAAAGGTAGCGTGAATATTATTTCAAGGAGGAAGGAATGATAAATTCCATAATGGTGTCACATGTCATTTCCTTCCTCTTTGATCTTTAAAAGTTAGAGCGGCTCTATTAAAAATATCTTTCAGGAACTGATATCACCTGAAATATTTTGAATATTTGAAACCCAAGGCTCCTTAGTCCGTAGACTAGGTCAGGGAGAAAGAGTTTCTATATTTGTAAAAATGTATTGCATTTGAGGGAGCCATGAAATCTGAACACCTGAGCAACTAAAATATCGGTGAATTCAGATCCTTTTAGTTTTTTCTCCCTTTTCGTGGAAGACAGATTTCTATAATATTTATGTGAGGTCAGCTGGATAGATCTATATGCCCTCCGCCAGAGAGCTCTGGAAATTACAGTTTGCTGAGCACCTGGGATGTGGAGTTGACAACCTGACAACTGTTGAGAAGTGACAAGAAGCCCTGCAATATTAAATGTTTTCTACAGGCACTACCGAAGGGCTGAACATATGTTTCTCTATTGATGAAAATGCATCTGTTTCACCCTTGGATGTAGCCATTTTTTAAATGTTCATTGGTAAGAACTATAAAGAATGTCAACATTTTCATCAAGAATTGGAATATGAACCAGGAAAAGATGAGTGAGAAAATATCTCATTTTTTCTAGTGTTTTATTATGAAAATGTTCAGTTAAATATTGAATATTGAAAGAATTTTCCAGTAGAAACCTGTATAGCCACCACCTAGATTTTACCAATGGATTTTTGTTTTAAGTGTTTTATTACATATTTATACATCCTTCTACACATTCAGCAATTTATCTTTTTTGTTTTCGAATATACGTAAAAGTAATTTACCCACATCAGTTTTCTCCCAAATACTTTAGTATGTATATGACTAATTACAGGTCAATATTTGTTTATAGTTTTTCTTTTGATTTATATATGAAATGGACAAATCTGAAACGTTTTGCAGCTCTACCCCCTGTCAAGCTATAGAATATTGCTATCACATTACCATCATCTGAATAGTTCTCTTGTGCTCTTTTCCACACATCCTCCACTCCTATTCCAAAAGTAGCCTCTGTTCTGATATCTTTTCATCAAAAATGAGTTTAGCCTGTTTTAGAACTTTGTATAAACAGAATCCTGCACTATTTTCTCATTCATGTAAGGCTTCTTTCATTTGATATGCTGTTGAAAAACATCTTATTTGAAGACAGGATACCTTTCATAAGGAAGCCAAAAGACTAATTAATTTAACTCTAAAGACCCAGTCAAATAAATGATTCAAGAAAAGGTACACAGAAATAGGAAGATATTATTTCTTCCGTCTGTGGCTTTCGGAGTAATATTGGTGTGTGTATTGCTGTAGGTAAAATCATCTTGAAATACAAATATATATTCTATTTAAGAAGAGCAAGTGAGGAAGAAGGCTGATATATATGGACCATCTAATGAGCACCAGATATTTGACATGTGCTATTTTATTTAAACTTCATACCCCAAAAGAAATATTATCTTCATTTTACACATGAGCCATGTACTCCCAATTATACTCTGTTTCCCAGAGTTTTCTGCTACTCTGTATTAGGGAAACCAGGGCTCCCTGGCTAAGCTGTCATTCCTAGATAACCTTCCTTGCCTTCTCCTCATTGTTTTCCAGTTGCCTCATTTTCTAGAGTTTTGCTCCAGACTAGGTGGTAACAACTGGTTAATTACTTAAACTGCCATGGGTTGAGGTCCTGTCCATCATTTGTTTCTTATGCTAGATATATTTATAGGTTGGTGCAAAAGTAATTGGGGTTTTGCTACTAAAGGTAATGGCAAAACCACAATTACTTTTGCACCAATCTAAATAGGAAGCTTGTGGGAGACAATGTCTTTATCTGAAGGAGAAACTCAGTGGTCAGAATTGCAGGCTCTTCTTTAGATAGGTGAAATACATTGAAATAGGCAGGGATTTGTACATTTCTAACAGGTATATTTACTAACCTTATCAAACTTTCTAGATTGTTGCTCATGGCTTCTAGATGTATGCTTGTTTCCATATTCATCATTAGGAATTCAGGTATTTGAGACCTAGTTCAGGACTATAAACAAGAGTTCTAGTAACTTCAGACCAACTCAAGTTGCTTAATTAAAGCCTATATAGTACCCACATGAACAATATATCCAGGACTTGGTGTTTTTATTCCTTGACTTCCTTAGTTTCTGTAAATTCTTCATTCAACCTCCCTCAACTGTGGTCATATCCTTGATCATCACAATAATTCATAACTTCCAGACCTTGATTTCAAGGATCTCACTCACTGACCACCACCTTCCTCCATTCATCTCTATCTAGTTCTGCAAGACCTTCAAGTTATTGCTCTTAAAACTTTTTTTTTCTAATCATGTTTTACACCCATGGTTCATACCTTTTTCCTTGTCTACTCGGGGTACACAGTCCATACTTACAATCACTCTGTACCCTGCTACACTTGTCTGGAAGAAGCCCACATTTGGTTAAAAATAAATAAATGAATAAAAGCAGTCATCCACTTACTTCATGCCACTCTTTCCAGCACCCAGAAAATGATGTAGCAGTATCTACTAAGGGATCTATACATATTCCATGAATGAAAATGAATGTATGGTTGAAGGTATGTAGTATACCAGGTTTATCTTGAATCTAATTTTCTCCAGGATATCAAGAACTACTTGGGACTGGGTGCCGTGGCTCACGCCTATAATGCACTTTGGGAGAATGAGGCAGGCAGATAACCTGAGGTCAGGAGTTCCAGACCAGCCTGACCAACATGGTGAAACCCCGTCTCTACTAAAAATACAAAAATTAGCTGGGTGTGGTGGTGCGCGCCTGTTGTCCCAGCTGCTCAGGAGGCTGAGGCAGGAGATTCTTTTTAATCCAGGAGATGGAGGCTGCAGTGAACTGAGACTGTGCCACTGCACTCCAGCCTGGACAACAGAGAGAGACTTTGTCTCAAAAAAACAAAACAAAAAAAGAATTACTTGGGATGATATGGGTGAGATTAGATAATACCATGAAGAGAGTAACCTTATGGTCTGATTTTTTTTTTGTATAACTTCCAATGGCTGCTCCATTCTACAGAGGTTACCACCAACAGCTCAGAGGTGCAACACAATGGAAGCTTCTAAATAACACCCCCTTGGCAGTTGGCGGTTGCTCAGCATCCCAGGGGGCTTCTTTCAGCAGTTTATCTCACTTCCATTGGCAGTAGTTTCTTGGAATATCCTGTGCTGATACTGGTGACAGCTCCAAGAAATTCCTAGTAAAAAACGTATGGTGATCCTGGTGTCCATCCAGGATTGCTTCTCTCCTCATAAAGCTTCCGGCTACATTAAATCAGCACAGTTCAGAGTCTCGCAAAGAGAGCTCCAGCTTTTTCAAAGACAGGCTATTTTTAAATATTTGCCTTTCATGAAAATTATTTAATTTTCCCCAAAGTGCTATAGATTAAGCAATGAGTTTAGGAGCACAACATATGCCACATTCCTTATGAGTCTTCTGTCCAATTTTGGTGCAGGGCGATCTCTTGTTCTCTGAAGGAGCTCTTTACAGAACATGGTATATGGAGTCCATCACTGCTTTCTGGCACTGGCTAAACTTGGGCATCAAGAGAAGAGCCCACTTTTTTCCCCATGTGTTTGCTCATGGGGTTCAGGTACTTGAATTTCATCAATTGTCCTAGATACAACGAACTCCCTAAAAAGTTAGAAATGCAATTAGAACTGAATTTGTTAGCTCTGGGTTAGTTAAAAACATGTATACAATACCATCAAAATGGTCTATGATGTGTGAGAAGTTTTAGCAGTCTTTTCTCCTTTGGACTAGATCAGTTTCCCAGTTTTGCCTGATTAAATAATCACTGGAAATGCTTGTTAAAAATCAAAACAAAGCAAAATGTGGAAGCCCAGGCTCATTCCCTAGAGGTTATAATTCATTAGCTTTGGTGGTATTTGTTTTGGGGGTTTTGCAGGTCAGCTCTAATAGCAATCGCCATAGATGATTCAAATGATCAGCCACATTTGAGACATTCTAGATAAGAAAATGGGAATGATGTCATTTTGCTTGCTCTTCTAATGTTCTCATACACTTACACTCAGGAGAGCAGAAAAGTCATCCTTTTTTCAGACTTCTTTTTTCTCTCTGGAGGCTGAGTGGGCCAAGGAAATTTTAAAAGTGAGCTACCAGAGAATAAATGATTGTCAAATGGTAAAAGATTGCAGAAACTCAATTTCAACCCTAGATAAATGTGAATTCATTACTTATTCATTAAAGATATTAAGGCTTGCATAAATGACTTCAAATCCTACGAATGAAGATAAATAAAGTACAGTGATCATTGCATAGGATCAATGCTTAATAATGCACACAGTTGTTTAGGGAATATGAAGGACGTCTCTGATGTGGGAAAGTGTAAAGCCTCCATAGCGTCTCTTTTCTGCTAGTCCACATGAGGCTTTCCCCAGAAATCAAATCTCCTCTCCCTCTCTTCCACTGCAATGGAAGGTTTAATGCTGATGGTCCAGTTTTAAAAGTGAGTCTCTGAGATACAGGCATGATTGGCCCAACAGATTTTTCAGAGAGAAATGAGATTTTGAATTGTTATCAAGATGGGAAACGGTGCAAAAAATTGGGAGATGTTGAGGTCGGTGCAAGCCTTGGACACAATCTGTACTTGCTTTAGATGGGAGTGTTCATGAGTGGTAAAAAGAACAGCCACCATGCAAAGTGGAGAATCAGGAGGGGTCTGGGCAGAACCCAAACCTCTGCTGGCTCCAAGATCTTTTCTTTTGTGTTACTTACTGCCTTCTACTTAATAATGTGGAGGGGCATTAGAAGCGCAGTCACACTCCAGGCAGCGATTGTTTGTGTGAGTAGACTTGGTTTTGTTGTACATATACATAATACATGATAAAATGCATGTAACATATGCATGTTTATGTACATATGTTCATAACATACATGTATGTACATATGTATATACATGTTTATAATGCTATGGTGTGAATGTTTATATCTCCCCAAAATTTGCCTGTTGAAACCTAATCCCCAGTTTGATAGTATTAAGAAATGGGGACTGTGAGAGGTGAGAAGGTCATGAGGGTTAACAAAAGAGGTCTGAGGCTCTTTTAAAATAAGCCTGAGGGAGCATGTTTGCCACTCTCATTATGTGAGAATACAGTAAGAAGGCTTTATCTATGACCCAGGAAACAGGTCCTTGCCAGCCACCAAATCTGCCAGCAGTTTGATCTTGAGTTTCCAGCTCTCCAGAAATATAAGGAAAACATTTCTTTTGTTTATAAGCTACTCCATTTATAGTATTTTTTCAGCAGATTGAATGGATTAAGACATTGTTTAACGTTGTCACAGGGTCAATGAAAGAAACTTTGAACAAGATTAAAGCTTCTTATTCTGCTTTTATATTTTTCAGTTTGTTTTTGTTTTTACATTAAATATATCCATTATCGGATGCTTTCAATCTCTCTCTCTCGTTTGTTTGGTTTTTTGAGATGGAATCTCACTCTGTCACCCAGGCTGGAGTGCAGTGGTGCAATCTCGGCTCAATGCAACTTCTGCCTCCTGTGTTCAAGCAATCCTCCCACCTCAGCCTCTTAAGTAGCAGGGATTGAAAGCATGTGCCACCAAACTCGGCTGATTTCTGTATTTTCAGTAGAGATGGGGTTTTACCATGTTGGCCAGGCTGGTCTCAAACTCCTGACCTCAGGTGATCTGCCTGCCTCCGTTTCCCAAACTGCTGGTATTAACAGGTGTGAGCCACCACCCCAGCCAATGCCTTCAATCTCTCTACATTCTTTCCTCACTGTAAGGAGGAGTACAAAATTTGAGGCTAAGTATCTTCCCCTTAGAGTAGTATTTTCATTTTATTTAGAGACAATATCTTAGTTAAAAGCAATGAAGCTCTGCAGTCCTAATGCTCAGAGGAGAGAGAGAGAGAGAGAGAAAGTTTCTGAGGTAGTATGTTGGTTT
The DNA here is from genome assembly GCF_024542745.1 of Macaca thibetana thibetana. Lineage (NCBI taxonomy): Eukaryota > Metazoa > Chordata > Mammalia > Primates > Cercopithecidae > Macaca > Macaca thibetana. The sequence goes on along the minus strand of NC_065595.1, from coordinate 15,777,879 downwards.
TGCTGTTGAAAGATAAGGATAAGTAGAGATTCTACTAGAGATTCTACGTCTGACGGAAGTGTGGAAAGTTATTTAGAAACAGTGAACACTGCTATACATAATGGTAGCACAGAAACCTGTAACAACATGGCAAATTCTTTACTTCACACTTACATTTTGAATCTGTAAATATTTTCAGACCACAACTTAAGGGCATGTGTGATCAACAGAAAAATATATAATCTTTGCTTTTATTAGAGAAGAAAGTTGCAGAAACTTGGGCTTTAATCAGCTTTCTGCATGTTAAGTGAAATATTTATGTAAACGGATTTAGATTTTTATCTTAACTCTTATGCACATTTAGCCTGTTGGTGTTTACTGATTAATAAATTAGATACAAGTTAGTTTAAATTGGAAAAATTGCTCACATATTTATATCACTTTAAATCCTTCACTATCTCACTATTTTTAGGCAGTGATAGATTAGATATAGAATAAATAAAATGAAGACTAGAGAAATAGTTTAAAAATATTATCCTACTACATTGTTATAAATTGTGTTATTATATATTAAAATTTTTTCATAGACCTAAGAGCTCTTTCCTTTCTTCTAATGTTAAAGAAAATTCAGGCATTTTGCAGGTCCTTAAAAGTATTGTGGGCCTGCAGCACTGTGATTCTGGGCCTAATGGGTCAGTTTCCCTGAAAACTCTTCACTCTTCCGGCACAGCCACTGTGATTATTTTTCAGGTCTCTTAAACATGGAATGGTATTTCAATAATCAGTTTTGGGCGCTTTTAATGTCTTGTATCCTCCTCAGTGGGTGGCAGATTCCGCTCAGCTGTGGAGACTTACCTCAAAAAGTATCTTCTTGGTGAAGTAGAATTAGTCACACCAAGATGTTTCCTTGGCAGTTTGTACATAACTTTCTAGAACTGAAGGTAAACATGATCTTATCATTGTAAACACTCTTATAATATTGCTTACCATATTTCCCCCTTGTTAAATAGTCTTATTTTTCAAAGAAGTTTACAGAAAAATTGAGCAAAAGGTACAGAGATTTTCCATATAGCCCCTTGCCTCACACAAGCACAGCCTCCTTCCACTTCACAATTCTGAACCAGAGTGGTACGTTTGTTACAATGGATGAACCTACAGTGACATCAATATTATTCAAAGTCCATAGTCGACATTAGGTTCTAGTCTTAGTGTTATATATTCTGTGGGTTTGGGCAAATGTATGATGACATATATCTACCATTATAGTATCATAAATAGTTTCACTGCCATACAAATCCTCTGTGCTTTGCTGTTCCCTCAACCCATAAGCATCACAGCTTTTCAGTGACTTTATGGTTTTACCTTTTCAAGGATGTCATATAGTTGGAATTATACAATCTGTGGCCTTTTCTGATGGACTTCTTTCACTTAGTAATATATGTTTAATGTTCTTCTATGTCTTTTGATGTCCTGATGGCTCATTTCTTTTTAGGGCTGAATGATATTTCATTCTCTGGAGTCTTTTATCTACAGAAGGACTCTTGGTTGCTTTCAAATGTTGGCAGCTACAGCTGCTATGAAGATTTGTGTGCAGGTTTTTCTTCGGACACATTTTCAACCCCTTTAAGTAAATACCAAGGAGTGTGATTGCTGTATGATATGGTAAGAGTATTTAAGTCTTGTAAGAAATTACCAGACTGTCTTCCGAAGTAGCTATTGCATTTTGCATTCCCACAATAAATGACTTTCTGTTGTTCCACATCCTACCAACATTTAGTGTTGTCAACGTTGAGGATTGTGGCCATTCTAATAGCTGTGTAATTGTATCTCATTATTGTTTTGATTTGCATTTCTCTAATGACAAATGATATGGAACATCTTTTTATATGCATATTTACAATTTGTATATCATCTTTGGTGAGTTTCCTGTTAGGTCTTTGGCTCATCTTTTAAATTGTATGGTTTGTTTTCTTATAGTTGAATTTTAAGTGTTCTTTGTGTATTTTGGTTACAATTTCTTTATTAGATTTTGTTTTTGCAAATATTTTCTCCCAGTCTGTGATTTGTCTTTTTCTTCTTTTGACATTGCCCTTAGTGGAACAAAAGTTTTGCATTTTAATCAACTCCAGCTTATCAATTAATTTTGTAATGAATTATGCCTTTGATGTTGTATCTAAAAAGCTATCACAATATCCAAGGACATCTAGGTTTTCTCCTATGTTATCTTCTAGAAGTTTTATATTTTTTAGTTTTATATTTAGATCTATGATCCATTTTTACTTAATTTGGGGGAAGGTTGTAAGGTCCATGTCTAGATTATTATTATTATTTGCATGTAGATTCCCAGTTCTTCCAACACATTTTGTTGAAAATATTATTTTTGCTTCATTGTATTGCTTTTGCCTCTTTGTCCATGATGGGTAGAATATATTTATATAATCTGGGTCTATTTCCTGGCTCTCTGTTCTGTTTCATTGATCTATTTGTCTATTCTTTTGCCAATAGCACCTGTCTTGATTACTGTAGTTTAAGGTAACTCTTAAAGTCAGGTGGTAGGAATCCTCAACTTTTTTCTTTTCTGTTAAAGTTGTGTTGGTTTATCTAAGTCTTTTTCAACCACATGTAAACTTTAGAATCAGTTTGGCATTATCACAAAAAATGATGGGATTACATTAAATCTGTAGTTACAGATAAATCTGGGAAAAGATGACATCTTGATAATATTGAGTACTACTATCCATGAACACAAAATATTCTAAGTCTGACAGAAGTGTCACCCATTTATTTAGTCCTTTTAAAATTTATTTCATTAGACTTTTTAACATTTTGCATATAGATTTTGTACATATTTTGTTAGATTTATAACTAAATATTTTGTTTATTTGGGTGCTAATGTAAATGGCATTTTGTTTTTAATTTCAGATTCCACTTATTCTTTGATGATATATAGGAAAGCAATTGAATTTTGTATATTAACCTATTAGTCTTATATCCAAAAACCTTATAACGTTTTTTTTCCAGGAGTCTTCTGTTGTTGATGATGATGATTCTTTTAGACTTTCTACACAGACAATCATGTTGTCTATGAACAAACAGAGTTTTAGTTCCTCCTTCCAAATCTGTGTATATTTATTTCATTTTCTTATCTTATTGCATTAGCTAGGACTTCCAATATAATGTTGACAAGCACTTATGAGAGGGACATCCTTGCCTTGTTCCTGATCTTAGAGGGAAAGCTTTTAGTTTCTCACCATTAAGTATAATGCTAACTCTAGGTTATTTGGTAAAAGTTCTCTGGAGAGTAAGGGAAATTTTCCTTTATTCATAGTTTGATAGAGTTTTTGTCATAATGGGTGTTACATTTTGTCAAGTGCTTTTTCTACACCTATTGACATGATAATGTAAATTGTATTCTTTATTGTTGATGTGCTAGATTACATTAATTGATTTTTGAATGTTGAACTAGCCTTGCAAACCTAGAATAAATGTCTCTTACTCATGTTGCATAATAATCCTTTTTATACATTGTGGAATTTGATTTGCTAATATTTTGAGTATTTTTGCATGTTTACGAGAAATATTGGTCTGTAGTTTTCTTTCTTTAGTGTCTTTATCTGGTTTTCATGTTAGGATAATGATGGCTTCATAAAATGACTTAGGGAGTATTTCCTCTGCTTCTGTCTTCTGAAAGAGATTGTAGTGAATTGCTATAAATTTTTTCTTTAAATGTTTGGTGGAATTTACCAGCAAACCCATCTGGGTTTGCTACTTTCTGCTTTGGAAAGTTATTAATTACTGATTCACTAACTCTAATAGATGTAGACCTATTGAAATTGTCTATCTTCTTGTGTGACTTCTGGAAGTTTGTGTCTTTAAATAAGTGATTTATTTTACCCAGTTATCCAATTTATGTAATAGAGTTGTTTATATTATTATTTTATTAACCTTTTGCTACCTATGGGATCTGTAGTGATTTCCCATAATCCATTTCTGATATTAATTTGTGTTTCTCTCTTTGTTTTCTTATATGATAGGGGCTTATATATTTTACTGATCTTTTCAAAGAACTAGCTTTTTATTTTGTTCAATTTCTCATTACTTTTCTGTTTTCAATTTCATTGATTTCTGCTCCAATTTTATTATTTTTTATTCTGTTTACTTTGGATTTAATTTCTCTTCTTTTTCTAGTTTCCTGAAGTGGATGCTTACATGATTGACTTTAGATCTTTGTTCTTTTCTATTTTTTATTTTAAGTTCCGAGATACATGTGCAGGACTTGTGCCATGGTGGTTTGCAGCACCTATCACCTAGATAGTAAGCCCTGCATGCATTAGCTATTTATCCTGATATTCTCCCTCCCCCTACCCCCATGACAGGCCCCAGTATGTGTTGTTCCCCTCCCTGTGTCCTTGTGTTGTCATTGTTCAGCTCCCACTTACAAGTGAGAACATGCAGTGTTTGATTTTCTGTTCCTGTATTAGTTTGCTGAAGATAATGGCTTCCAGCTACAGCCATATCCCTGGAAAGAACATGATCTCATTCTTTTCTGTGGCTGCATAGTATTCCTTGGTGTATATGTACCACATTTTCTTTATCCAGTCTGTCAGTGATGGGCATTTGGGTTGATTTCATGTATTTGTCATTGTGAATAGTGCTACAATGAACATATATGTGCATCTATATTTATAATAGAATGATTTATATTCCTTTAGGTAACACTCCTCTATGAAAAGAGTAATGGGAATGCTGTGTCAAATGGTATTTCTGATTCTAGACCTTTGAGGAGTCACCACACTGTCTTCCACCATGGTTGAACTAATTTACATTCCCACCAACAGTATAAAAACTTTCATATTTCTCCACAGTCTCACCAGCATCTGTTGTTTCTTCACTTTTTAGTAATTGCCATACTGGCTGACATGAGATGGTATATCATTGGGGTTTTGATGTACATTTTTCTAATGATCAGTGATGTAATATATGCATTCAATGCTACACATTTTTTAAAGCACAGCTTACACTCCACAAATTTTGACAAGCTAAATTTTCATTTTCAGACAGTTCAGAATGTAGTTTCTATTTCTTTTGCGATTTCCTCTGAGTCCATGTGTTATTGAGAATTGTATTGTTCAATCTTCAAGTACTTTACATTTTTTTCAGCTATTTTTCTGTTATTGACTTATAGTTTAATTTCATTGCGGTCTGTGATCAGAGATTGTAAAATTTCCAGTCTTTTACATGTTTAAGATGTGTTTCATGGCCAAAAGTTGGTCTATTTTGGTGTATATTCCATGGGTTTTGAGAAGAATATATATTCTGCTGTTATTGGGTAGTTTACAAATGCCAATTATATACAGTGATTGATGGTAGTGTTGTGTTGGGCCATGTCCATACTGATTTTCTATCTGTTGGATCGCTCCATTTTACATAGGGGTGTTAAACATTCTATAATGTGAATTTATCCATTTCTCCATGCAGTTCTGTCAGTTTTTACCTTATGTATTTTGGCGTTTTATTAGGTACATACATATCGAAGATTGTTATGCCTTCTTGGAGAATTGACGCCTTTATCATTGTGTAATGCTGCTCTTTATCCCTGATAATTTTCTTTCCCCTGCAGTCTATTCTGTCTGAAATTAATATACCTAGTCTTCTTTTGTTCTCCTCTCCTCTCTCTTCTTCTTTCTCTATCTTCCTTCTCTTTCTCCCTTCCCTTCCCTTTCCTTCTTTCCTTCCCTCTCTCCCTCCCCCCCTCTCTTTTTCCTCCCTCTCTCTTTCCTCCCTCTCTCTTTCCTCCTTCTCTCTCTCCCTCCTTCCCTCCCTCCCTCCCTCCCTCCCTCCCTCCCTCCCTTCCTTTCCTCCCTTCCTTCCCTTCCTTTCCTTCCTCTCTTTCTCTCTTTCTTTCTTCTCTTTTTCTTTCTTTCCTCTCTTTTTCTTTCTTTTCTTTCTCTCTCTCTTTCTGTCATACTTTAGAGACAGAGTTGCTATGTTGCCAAGTTAGTCTTGAACTCCCAGGCTTAAGCCACCCTCCTCAGCCTCCTGAGTAGCTGGAACTACATGTGCCACCCCAATCTGCTTTCTTTTGATTAGTGTTAGCATCGTGTATTTTTCTCCATCCATCACCTTTAATTTATACGTGTCTTTATGTTTATAGCAAACATAGAGTTAGGTCTTGTTCCTTGACCCACTGTGACAATTAGTGCCTTTTAATTAGTGTTTTTAGACTATTAACATTTAAAGACGTTATTGATGTTGGATTATTATCCATTGTATTTCTTACTGTTTTCTCTTTATTCTCTTTGTCCTTTGTTCCTATTTTTGTTTTCCACTCTTTTTCTGCCAGTTTTATTTTAGTTGAGCATTTTATATGACTCAATTTTCTTTTCTTTCTTAGCATATTATTAATGTCTTTTTTTTTTTTTTTTTTTTTTTTTGACAGTCTTGCTTTGTCACCCAGGCTGGAGTGCAGTGGCATGATCTTGGCTCACTGCAACCTCTGCCTCCTGGGTTCAAGTGATTCTCCTGCCTCAGCCTCCCTAGTAGCTGGGACTACAAGCGTCTGCCACCATGCCCAGCTAATTTTTGTATTTTTAGTAGAAACGGGGTTTCATCATATTGGTCAGGCTGGTCTTGAACTTCTGACCTGGTGACCAACCCACCTCTGCCTCCCAAAGTGCTGAGATTACAGGCATGAGGCAGCGTGCCCGGCCCTTTTTGGTCTTTTTAAATAGCTGCCCTGGAGTTGACGATATACATTGACAACTAATTAAAGTCCACTTTCAAATAACACTATACCACTTCACAGGTACCTTTTAATAGTATAATAGTACAAGTACCTTATAATAACAAAATATTTTAATTCCTCTCTCCCACTCTTTGAATCACTGCTATAATTTATTTCAATTTATACATATATTATAAACATTGAATACATTGCTACTCTTATTATATTGAACAAACTATTATTTGTTATATCAATTTAAAATTTTAAGAAAGGGTTTTTCTTTCCTTTATTCTTTTTCTAATACCTTTTTTAAACATAAATGCCTATTTATGACATATATAATTTTCCTTCTCTCTGAAAAACTTCTTCTAACACTTTTTGCTGGCATGTCTACTAGCAACAAATTCCATTAGTTTTTGTTTGATTGAGAAAGTCTAATATCTTCTTCATTTTTAAAAAATATTTTCACAGGGCATAAAATTCTAGGTTGGTATTTTTTTCTCTCAGTACTTTAAATATTTCACTCCACTTTATTTTCACTTGCATGATTTCTAAGAAGTCAGATGTAATTCTTATCTTTATTCCTCTATAGGTAAGATATTTTTTTCCTCTGGTTTCTTTCAAGAATCTTCTTTTAATTTTTGATTTTTCTATAACTGGGATATAATATGCCTATGTATACACATTCATCCTGCTTGGTGTTCTCCAGACTTCTTGGATCTGTGGTTTGGTGTCTGGCATTAATTTGAGGAAATTCTCAGTCATTATTGTTTCAAATATTCTCTCTTTCCTTTTTTTCTTTCTCTTATTTCTCTTTTCCGTCCTTTCTTCCCCACTCCTTCTCCTCCTTCCTTCCTTCCTTTTATATACATTACACCTATGTTATGCCTTTTTTTGTCCCACAGTTATTTTGGGGTTCCATTTTTTTCAGCTTTTTTTTTATCTTTGCTTTTCAGTTTTGGAAGTTTCTACTGATATATCTATCTCTACATATAGATATATCTATATATCTACATATAGATATATCTATGTATCTACACATAGATATATCTATATATCTACACATAGATATACTCTCAAGCTCAGAGATGCAGTATATATAGACATATTCTTTATAGACATACTCTCAAGCTCAGAGATTCTTTTCTTAGCTGTGTCCAATTTACTAATAAGCTCATCAAAGGTATTCTTCACTTATGTCACAATGTCTTTTTTTAATTAATTTTCTTTTTGATTCTTTCTTAGAACTTAGTCTTTGTTCTTACATTACCCATATGTTTTTACACATTGTCATTTAAGCCCTTAGCATATTAATCAGAGTTGTGTTACTGGAAAAAGGTCCCAATCCAGAACCCAAGAGGGGTCTCTTGGACCTCACACAGGAAAGAATTCAGGCTGAGTCCATAAAGTGAGAGCAAGTTTAGTAAGAAAAAAAAAGGAATAAAATAATGCCTATTCCATAGGCAGAACAGCAGGGTGGACTGTTTGAGTAATTATAATTATTTTTTGATTGTATGCTAAATGAGGGGTAGATTATTCATGAGTTTTCCAGGAAAGGGGTGGGCAATTTCTGGAACTGAGGGTTTCATCCCCATTTAGACCATATAGGGTAACTTCCTGATGTTGCCATGGCATTTGTAAACTGTCATGACACTGGCAGGATGGTCTTTTAGCATGCTAATGCATTATGACTGGCAAATAATAAACGGTGAGGATGACCAGAGGTCACTTTCATCACCACCTTGATTTTGGTGGGTTTTGGTCGGCTTCTTTACCACAACCTGTTTTAGCATTAAGGTCTTTGTGACCTGTATCTTGTGCCGACCTCCTGTCTCATCCTGTGACTAACAATGCTTAACCTCTTGGGAGTGCCACCCATAAGTCTCAGCCTTATTTTACCCAGCCCCTATTCAAGATGGAGTCTGGTTCGAATGCCTCTGGCAGTCGTTTTAAATTTCCAGTCTGATAATTTCAATATCCCTGACATATTTGAGTCTGGTTCTGATGCTTGTTCTATCCCTTCAAACTAGGTTTTGTGCTTTTAGTATCTCTTTTGATGTTTTTTTAAAAGTTGGAAATGATGTTAGTTAGATGAAAACTAATAGAATGCTTTAGTGTATTTCTGAATGTATACTTTTTCTCTCCTCCTGCCAGAACTATGAAGGAATTTCTCTCCAGTATTCACTGTGAGGACCTGGTAGTGCTCCAGGAAGTAAAACTCACAGAAGTATGAGGGCTCCTGTGATGGCTAATTTTATGTGTCAAATTGACTGGGCCATTGGGTGCCCAAATATTTGGTCCAATATTGTTTGGGGTGTGTCTGTGGGAGTGTTTCTGGATAAAAATTAACATTTGAATTAGCAGACTGTGCAGAGCAAATTGCCTCCCCGACTCCCTACTGTGAGTGGCCCTCACCAATCAGTTGAATACCTGAACAGAACAAAAACACTGATTAAGAGGGAACTTCTTCCTGACTCCTTGGGCTGGAACATCAGTCTTTTTCTGCCTTTAATCTTGAACTGAAAGCTTGGCTCTTCTTGGCTGTCATACCTGTGGGCTCAAACTAGAACTTACCTCATTGATTTTTCTGGTTCTCAGGCTTTCAGACTTAGACTAGAACTACACCATTTGCTCTCTGGTTTGCGGACTGCAGATCTTGGGACTTGTTAGTCTCCATAATCATGTGTGTCCATTCTTATATTAAATGTATTTATATATGTACATCCTGTCAGTTCTGTTTCTCTGGAGAACCCAGGTTAACAAAGCACCATCCTCCTGGAGTCTTTAACGCTCAGTCTTGTCAATAATGAACCTGTAGCAGTTCATCAATTACAGCCCAAGTTTTCCTACACCAGTACTGGCTCCCAAGGAGACTTCTGCCTGTGAGTTTCTGTTTCAGTAAGTTATAATTTTCGATATTCACATGTCTGCCTTCCAAATTTGAGGGCAGTGATTTGCACTGTGACTTCAGTTCTCTGACAGATCTAAGAATTATTGATTTTGTAATGTTTGTTCAACTTTTTACTTGTTGGGACAAAGTGATGACTTCCAAGCTCCTCACATGCTAGACCAGCAACCAAAAGACTTCCACATCTGTTTTTCAATGAATGTTTTACTTTGGAATACTTTTAGATTCACAGTACAGTTGTAAAGATAGTACAGAGAGTTCCCACATACCTATCACCCAGTTTCAGTTCCCCCTACTATTATTATCTTGCATTAGTGTGGTACATCTACCAAATCTAATAAACCAACATTAATTCTTTACTATTAACTCCAGGTTTTATTCCTGATTTCACCAGTTTTACCCAATAATGTTTTTTTTTTTTTCTGTGCCAGAATTTCACATTTTATTTTGTTATTATGTTCTTTAATCTCCTCCAGTCTATGATAGTTTCTCAGGATTTTCCTTGTTTTTCATGACCTAGATGGTTGTGAGGAAGAATTATCAGGTTTTTGTAAACTGACCCGTGCTTGTGTTTGTCTTTTGTCTTTGTTTCCCTTGAAAAGAATATTGCAGATATGAAGAGTCTTATTACCTCATATCTGGGGTACCACACTAATTTGTTGCTATACATCTGCATGTTTTTATCTTCATTGAGGACAGGTCTCTATGTTAAATTAACCATATTTGTATCTCCTTAGCAGGCAGAGCAATGCCTGAAAGGTATTAAGTATCCAGTGATGTATTTTGCATCAACCTATTAACACATTATTCAGTCGACTGTCTCTCTTGCTTGACAAGAAGCCTCTTAAAACTGAAGACCATGTCTTGTTTGTTTGTTCCCTTATCTCCTCAGCACTAAGCTCAGTGCTTAGTGTAAATAAATACTAAACGAATATTTTCAATTTTATGTTAAACTCATTTTTGTAGCTATTTTCAAGGACCTGTTACATTTAACGTGTTCACACAGAGAAAGTAGTTGGCAAGTCAAATAATCTTATGCTTTAGCTGATAAGTGGTTGTTTTTTGTGGGAAGTAGAAATGAGCCACAAATTAATGCTCTTTTCTGTTTACGGATATCAGTCCAACTTGATATTTGTGTAAGAAATACTTACAAAGTTCTTATTTAAGCCCTGTCTCTCTCTTTTTTTTGGGGGGGGGGCGGAGTCTCGCGCTGTCACCCAGGCTGGAGTGCAGTGGCCGGATCTCAGCTCACTGCAAGCTCCGCCTCCCGGGTTTGCGCCATTCTCCTGCCGCAGCCTCCCAAGTAGCTGGGACTACAGGCGCCCGCCACCTCGCCCGGCTAGTTTTTTGTATTTTTTAGTAGAGACGGGAGTTCACTGTGTTAGCCAGGATGGTCTCGATCTCCTGACCTCGTGATCCGCCCGTCTCGGCCTCCCAAAGTGCTGGGATTACAGGCTTGAGCCACCGCGCCCGGCCAGCCCTGTCTCTTAATGGTGCCTTCAGGGTCTGTACTAAGAATTCTTATTCATTAGCTGTTCATTTCTTTACTAGCAGACAATCTAAGTGTTCCTGGCTTAAGTTGAACTTGGCCTAGCAATTTATGATGGGGGGAGCTAAAATCATAATAGTGAAGGTGATACAGAAGAACTCCAAATAAAAGAATTGATAAAGATAAATAGGGTTGGCGTATAGAACAAGGCACAGTCTAAATGCCTTCAATGGAGGAATATTTACATAAATTATGAAAAATTCATATAATGAACTATTAAACAATCATTAACATTTTTGTTTAAAAATATTTAATGGCTTCTTTAAGTTTTTGTTTTTAATCAGATGCATAATATTTGCCAAAAAGTTAACACAGACTTGTAAAAGTAGAACGTAAAGAATGCCCCAAATTCAACCCACTCTTTTCTCTGTTTGTGTGATATTTAAGAGACAGACAAGCTGATGTAGTGGCAGAAGAAAGGACTAGACAGAATGAGAATATACTGGCTTCAACAATATTGTTTTGTAGCATTTCATTTTTTGTGTGAGTGATCCACACATTTTTGGATATTGAATTTGCTCCAAATAATAGATCTTGTTGAAAGTTTAGATGCTTCACAATTTCCAGACTTAAAAAAGTACAAAACAGAATAGTTAAAATCAATTTAAGTTTAAAAAAAGTAAAATAAGGTAGCAAGATATTTTTTAAGTGACTAAAATATTTAATCATTTTGATCAGTTTAATATTCTATTTAATACCATAAATTATGAATATCAAAAATCAATGGTTATGCCAATATTTTGATTTTAATATTAACTCTTTCAATATTTAATATATTAAAAATATTTTATAGTGGGCCAAAATTTACACTAGTTAAAAGAACAAGGACTAGGTGTATTTATTTTCAATTCATTATGAGTTTCATTAAATTATTTTTTGTTTCCCTTCTTGCAATTGGTTCCTTAAGGTCTTTTCTCTGTATTGTTTTATTTTATAATATATTCACTTATGTATGACTACCATAAGGTTCTGTAAACAAATAATACTATACCAATACTACTACTAATAACCATTTAGTAGGGTATTTACTAAATGCAAAAAAACTGGACTTACGGTTTTACAACAATAGCTGACATAATCTCTACCATAGTTATTTAGGTGTTATCTATATAATTTTGCTGATGAGAATAATATATTCACTTATGACTATCATAAGGTTCTGTGAACAAGTAATAGTATACTAATGCTACTATTAATAAATTACCATTTAGTATGGTATTTACTAAATGCAAAGGACTGGGCTAATGATTTTACAACAATAGCTAACATAATCTATGCAATGATTATCTGGTCTAGGTATTGTCTATATCATTTTGCTGATGAGAAAATAGGATAGGATAGACTTTCCAAAGGTCATATCATAAATGACAGAGGAATTAAAACTGAGGTCTTTAGTTCTACCTAGTCCCAGGCTTTTTCACAAGGCTCTCTATGCTGACTCCCAAAACATCTTATTGGAAATACTTTTTCTACCTATTATGTCAACTGTTAGGGAAGCCATGTGTCCCAATGTAGTCTGCTATAGATGGTGAATCTAGCTCATGCTTATTTTACCTGTTTCCCACATTTAATCCATTATCTCAACTTTAATTCAGCGAAGACATCATGATATAGCATATAAACATTGTTCTGTGGATACACAGATCAAGTGAGGCTCTACTATTTAGTAGTATTTACTTAATAATTTTCAACCTCAAATTCCTACTCTAGTGCTTTCATAACTTACATTTGTGAAGACTAAATAAGAGAGGACTCGTATAAAGCACCTCACACAGACTTCACACACACGTTGAGTACTGCCTTAGTTTCCTTCTGTTGCTGTAACAAATTATCACAAACTTAGTGCCTTAAAACAACAAAAAAGAAAATCTTACCTTTCTGGAGGTCAGAAGACCAATGTGGGTTTCATAGGAGATAAAATCAAGATGTTGGTTTTGCAGGACTTTTCCTTAATTCAGCTAAAGACTGGGTTCTTGTCTGACCCATGGCCATGGAAATTTAGGCTCATAGATGGTTTAAAGGGTGAGTAAAGCAGGGTTTTATTGGGTGAAAAGGGAAAAAAATGGGGAGAAACAGGGATCCTCTGCAAGGCTAGAGTTCCGTGCTCGAGCACTTCCTGCCCGCAGCTTGTATCCCAGGTTCCACACAGGAAGAGAAGGGGCCAGGCTCCCCTCTGCAAAGGGCACGACCTTCCCCGGGGCTCTACCCCAGTGGGCAGGCTGATTGGAGTTTTTCTGGGGACCCCCCTCCCACCTGGCTGTCTCATTGTTAAGCTCTGTTCCTTCTGGAGGCTGTAGAGGGCTATCTGTTTCTTGATTTTTCCAGCTTGATTTTTTCCTGGGCTTGCGGGCTCTTTCTGCAATGACATTACTCAAGCTCTGCTTTCATCAAAGCATCTCCTGCTCAGCCTCTCTGTGTCTTTTTTTTCCCCTATAAGGACCCTTGTGATTACACTGAGTTCACTCATGTAACTCTACCTATATCTCAAGATCCTTAATTTAATCGCATATACAAAATCTTCATATACATATATGTGTGTGTGTGTATTTTACTTTTTGCCAGCACGGGAACATAGTCACAGGTTTTGGTAATTAAGGTGTGAATAACTACTTTGGGGGCCAGCCACAGCTCTTCTTTTCTCTTCCTCCTAAAATGCAAGTCAGATGTCATCCGTTTCCATCTTCAAAATTCACACACACACACACACACACACACACACACACACACACACACACAGTGACTAGGTAGCATCTGCACATAAACCTCAAACATTTTAGCATAATATTGAGACCTTCTGTGATTCAGTCCATCCATTCTTTCCTAACTCTTGTTTTTCCCACTCACGATTTCCAGCTTTTCTTCTACCTATATTAGCCTGCATGCTATTCTCTCAATACCAGCTACCAAGCTCTTGCTTATATTGTTTCCTGAGGCCAGAATTTATCCCTGTCCTCCCGGCCCCAACAACATATATGACTCAACATTTCCCCTTTTAAGGAAATCTTTTCTGTTGACTCTAGCTGAAAAGAATCACTCCTCAACATGACACAAGTCTTTCCCACTCTATTCCTATACTTATTTCATTCTCCTTGGCATCATATGTGTTTCATGGGCCACTATTGCCTTGGGGGAAAAAAAATCCTACCTTTACCTTTCAGTAAGACAGCCACAAAACTGTTCATACGTTTCTCTTCCTCCTGCAATTTCAGCATCTGCAAGAAACTTCTCCCCTGTATTTCTGGAAGACCTATATATAAGGCTGTCTAGTATCTGTTCGTTTAAACAATGTCTACCATCCATGTAGCATCTACCATTTTCTTTCTCACATTAGCTCTTCAGATCTCTTGTATTGAGATTTCTGAAGATGGTGCAAAGGACCTATGGATACTCCAACGCAGTATCCCAATTCCCCTGTCAATGCTGCCCTAGGTATCCTCTCCTGATATCACTTTTGCTACTGTAATAAGATTTTTTCAGTATCCTTCATTGGTGAAGCCTGTCCACCTTTGTTGTACACTCTGAACGCAATAGTACCTAAACTTCTCACCTCTGACTCTTGAAAATTCGGGAAACTCATCAAGAATTTGATACCCTAGCTCTTTCAGTTTTTGTAACAGTCCCTCTGGTCCTATGATTGGTCACACATTCATAAGAAATGGGTTGTTATGATCATCTGAATGATCATCCTTGATCTGTGCTCAAAATAACTTGATCCTCAGGCTTTGTTTTCACATCAATCTGGTATGTCGTAACCCTTTTCTCCCTGAGATTTCAGTTATTTTACTTAATGATTTTCAGTCACACATGCAGCTAGATTCCCAGTAGACTTCCTCTCTAATCTTTGTTATACCCAAACATACATGAATATTGGGGTGCTATGGGTCTGAGGTTACTTTATGACCCATTTTATTATTCTATTCTGATTTATTGTTTATGTGTCTTTCTGCTTGTTACTACAAAGATCCTGGAGAGCAGGGCATAGTTTTGGCATCCACCAAGCATTCTTTGTGTCATGTGTTACACAAACTAGGGGCTAGATAAGTCATTTTTAAATGAATATAATTGGGCCGTTTGTAACATAGAAACTTTTCTTCCCATGCAGCTAAAATAAGGGTTAACTTCATTGTTGGAGGAGCACAAATAAAGCATACAACAAATTCAGATAGCCAGCAGATCCTGGAGCTCCATCAAAATGTTTCAGGATGTTTATTCAGATCTGCCGTTTTCTCCATGCATACACAGGCACACTTAGAGTTGATGTGCCCTGCGAGAACTGGCATTCATCAAGATTTCTAAGCCATTACTTTTTCTATGGACCCTAGCTGATGCTTCCTTCAAAAAATGTGAAAGGCCTGCTAATTTCTTCTAATGAAAAGGCAACAGAGGCACGGAATTTGGAATCAGAAAGGTCATTCAATAGACCATATGACCTTTCTGTCAACCCTCTAAAATAAGAACGTGAAAACACATTCACCAGATAATAATTTTCCACTAATAATCTATAATAAATATGCATATTTAACTCCCACTGCAAAGGAATTTTAAAATTTAGAATTTATTGTACTCTTTTCCAACATGACTGATACAAATAGTAAATGACAATATGGTTTATAGTAAATTCTTTTTATTTTATTATTGCATCTCCTGAAGATGTGAAAGAACAAACAAAAAAAACACGCCTAGGGATTTGTGAGAAGGACCAGAAGACAGAGCTTAACAGTGGCATTAAAGTGCTAGAAACCTGGAGACAAGCAGAGGGAAGAGAATGATGATTCTGATTTCAGAGGCCCAGCACCAGAGCACAGAGTGCATTAGTATTAAGCTTAGGACACCCATCCTCTATTTGGGGCTTCTGTAAACACAAGACTGGGAAGGTGAGATGTAAGATAATATTACTTTAGGGGATGCAGGGATGCACCGTGTCAAAACTAGAACCACACTACACTCACTCCCCAACATGGAAACTGTGAGAGGTAAACTGCTACAATTCAGTTTATTTATCAGAGAATCACTCAGCAGAGCAAAAGCTTATCCAATAAAATATTATCAATCTATCTCAACCAAGTCTTCTTCTGCATACAATGATCACAGGCACATACTTTGGGGCGGGGCTAGAAGACCCTACTTTAACCTCCAGTGAATGTTTGCCTAGTAGATGTGATATGTATCCTTTCTCTTGTGGGTGACTGCCTGGATTTTCACTGGAGATTGGATCCCATAGGAGGGCTTTGGTGTAGGTGAGGTTCAGGCCCTGGCCAGAGGGTTGGCTTTTTCTTGTTAGAAAGGTAGATGTACAGCATGTAGTCTATAATAGAGACAACTGTCTTTGAACTATTAAAAACTCAGGATTTTTATTCTTGACTGACCCTAATGTGCTTGTACTAGTTTTGCTAGTGCACATGCTGACTCACTCTCACCCTATGGTGATAGGTTTTATGTTTATGCAACGTGATGTGTTGATCCAGACATGTATTTGTCTTCACTGGGCAGCTCTATGGGTTGGTCTTGATAGGTCTATATTAGTTTCCTGCAACTGTTGTGACAAATCACTATAAATTTGTGTCTTAAAACTACAGAAATGCATTTCTGTCACAGTTTTGGAGGCTGGAATTTCAAAATCAACATGTGGCAAGACTATGCTCCCTCTGAAAACTCTAGAAAAGAATCCCTCCTTGCCCCTTCTAGTAGTGGTGCTCCTGGCAATCATTGGCACTCCTTGGCTTGTAGTTGTCTCACTCGAATCTCTTCCTCCGTCTTCACATGCTCTTCTTCCCTCTGTGTGTCCCTTCTGTTTCATATAAGGACATGCGCTATTGGTTTCAGGGTTTACCCTTGTCTCATCTTGATCCCTAATCAATTACATTTGCAAAGACCCTATTTCCAAATAAGGTCACATTTGGGTTTCTGAGTTGACGTGAATTTTGAGGAGACACTATTTAACTCACTTCAGCGTACTGTGGCCAGAACTGGGACCTAGAATCCAGCCACAACACTGGGCAAACAGGCATTTCAATATACCCAGAGCCTATAGCATAAGCAGCCCACTATTAACCCAAAGGGCTTTTTGGTGAGAGAACGCCCTCCATCATGACACTACTACCATCTGCAGGAAAGTGGACAGATCTAGGCGGTCTACACATGGAATGGTTCTCTCAGAGGTAGGTGGCCTACATTCTTTGCCATCACACGTAGCATCTGTGTCTTCAGAACATTCACTTACTTCTCTGGACCCCACCCTTGCTGTATCCCCTCCCTGGGAATCTACAGCGACGTTTGGGAAGAGAAAATGTTGCAAAACACTGAAGTTTTTGTGAGTTAGGCAGATGAGATTTCAGACTATCAAGATTAGGGGAGTTGCAAAATATATGACTATATTTATACTCAACTATTTAGAATTTGGAATGAAGAATCTTTAAGGTATAAATGTTTTGGATAAATCCACCTTTTATCTAAACAACTGCAAGGGAAATTTAAAACGATCACATTTGGCAAATAATTTACACGGACACTTTAGGCAGGGGTAGTGGGTGCCTGAACTGTTTGGATAATAGCCTTTTTTCTTTTAACCTTTGTGGCAGGAAATTTTTTGACATGTTTGATCCTGGAAGTCACTCAATTTCTCAGTGTTTCTTTTATGCGACTCCTCAATAAAGACTTGGGGAAGCTCAGGAAGCAGGTGGTTTGGAGGTAGAAACGTTACATGTTTTGTTTTGTTCTAATTACTTGCTTGCGGCATATGGAGAGAGATAGTCAATTAGGCAGCTAGGATACCGACCACTAAGATCTTTATAGATTCAGACTTGCACTTGCATCCTGATGGGACACAAAACAGGAAGCTATTTGTTTAAGGGATCCTAACATTTTGACTGCCACCACAGATAGCCCCCTCTAGAATGAAAAGCAAGAGCTGTTTAATCACCCACAGTATCTCTAAACAACAATTAAGAACAGGAAGTGAAAGGCACTGAGTCCAATTCAAACTCCAAAGGCAATAATTAATGAGAAGTGAGGGGCGCTGCTGATTATTGTAATTTCTTTTGGTTCTGATGACTGACATCCGTAGATTGGATATGCACTGTGCATTTCATTATTTATGTCAATGCATAGTGTTGATATACTAAATATGTAGGATCAAGATTGTAAAGTTTTTTGTGGTAGAAAATAATGTGGATGACTAGTTTATAATCAGTAAGTTGTAGTTTCCTGTGAAACATTGACAGAATTAAGTAGAAATAATTTACTTGAATAAAAAAGAACATAATTAGTGAGTAACAAGATGCTGGCAGAGAATTTGTGAGAGCTCTTTTTCACTGAAATTTGAAGTTGTTCATTTGCATAGTGAAGTCGTATTGAGAGCTGCATATGTTCAGCCAAACATGGAGGGCTGTGTCAGTGGTTCCCAACTCTCCACCATGGACATTTGTCTATGTGTTCAGACCCTCTTGGGTCTAAGCAGAAACTAAGAGGCCCTGGCCCAGCTCTCATAACCTGTTTGTTTGTGTAGGCTTGACCAGGGTTTTGGTACCAGAAAATCTGTCTATAGCACCAACATCATTAGAGACACTGAAAATTTACTTTCAACTGCCACCACATCTAGCTGGTATGTACAATTGGCATGTAACACCTCACATACCGAAGGGCTATGATTCTGCTTTACAGCTTATGTATGGAAAATTTAAAAATCTCAAGCGATGTGTTCCTGCTACTCAGGCTTTTGAGCTGCAGATTCAGCAACAGCTCAGAGAATATTTGGGGGGTTAAAACCAATGGATTAATCCAAAGTGTAGAGAAAAATTGAGATGATATGTGTTTTTTGAACCCCAAGCATGCATTGGTTTTGGGGTTGAAGCAGATGCTTTGAGTGCCTGGCCATATTCCCAGGAACCACCCAACTCCCAGCACTCATGATTCTTGGCCTGGGACCTTGCTCTCATGCCTGCCTGCCCCATGCACATGGCAGGTCAGCAAGCGAGGGTGTAGATCCACTGCCTTCACCCCAGCAGCTCTCAACCAGTGACTTGACAGGAGCTGGGAGATGAACACTCTGTAATCCTGCCCTGGGGATAACTTCCAGATACCTGTCCTCATTGGTTCTCTGAGCTCTCCAGTGGGACTGAGCTTCCATTGCCCACAGTGGTTATTTAGCTGATATTACAAACTTTGTTGTTGTTCTCTCTCCTGTCTCCCTTCCCTGCTCCTTTCTCAGAGCTCCGTGGAATTACCTCCCCAAGTAAACAACTTGCACTTGAATGCTCATCTCAGACTGTGCTTCTGGGGAGCCCAATCGCAGACATACTTTCCCTTTTACCTTGCCAGGTTCATAAAGCTAGTTAACGACGAATGGAAGCAACACCCGGTAGTGTGTTCTGGGAGCCTGCTGTGTGCCTCGACTGTGTTAGGAGCTGCACAGAGTGTTTCTGACCCTCAGAAATACTCTACAATGAAACTCATGAGTCAAGTTCTCAGCCCACATCCTTACCCAATCTCCTTGCATTTCACTTGCCCATATTAAATATTTACATGAGGTGTATTTTGAACAACAACAAGCAATATGAATGCACCAGTTAGCAGGACTTTCTCCTCTGTCATCAGAAGTCTGTGCCCAGGCAGAAATGGGGCCGTCTGTGTAAGGCTCACTTGAGGCCCCAAGTCATTCACTAAAGAGGCAGTTAGGAATCAGAGAGAGCAGGAAACCTCCGGCAAGACTGGTTCATTAGTGCCTCTGCTGATTAATCAAGACCTGGCTGCCACTTTGTTAAATGCCTGGAGGTGGAGTTGGAGGCAATCAGCCCTGTGGAAGCTGCTTGATTGCTTCTCGAAGTGGCAGTTTGCTTTTGGACACTGGACTTGTTCTTGTCAGATCCGAATGGTGACCTTCAGTAAGAACAATGACCCTGCCTCCAAGTGCAGTCTATGGGCATACTATATGGGAGTCTGTTATACAGACAGTCACACATGAAGAAATAGCCGCAAAATCCCCGAGTGCAATTATATTTTGGTTTCATAAATGCAGCCCAATTATTGCATTTGTCTTCCTTTTGTATTGAGCTTGGAACAGGCACTCCCACTAAATGTGCCAAATGCTTTATTTTTGTCTCCATTTTCAGAGAGTACATCAGGAAAATGAAGTGAGCTCCCCCTCCCTCCCACAGTAAACAACCACATAACTGTAATAAGAAGCTTTTTGAATAATTTATAATTTGCAAACAAAAATTCATCTGATTATGCTGAAATGACAGACACTCTGCATAACAGTGTGTATTATCAAAGAGAACTTTTTTCTTTTTTCCATTTTTGTGACTGATTATTTACACAAATTGAAGAGAAATAGCTATGTACACTATTACCTTTAAATTATTTTTTAATCTACCTTTTAATCTTTCAAAACTATACAGGAACAATATTATTGTCTGCCAATCACTGATGATGATGCATTCAAAAGCATTTTCCTATGCGGATGAACAAAAAAGACATTCAAGATAATGCGCAGTTCGTTGCTTCTTTTTTCCTAGGAAATGGGTATTTCCGGGTTTTATACCATTAGTGACTCGTGACTGTTTTATGCTGTTTTCCTTTGTTACACGGACAGAAAGCATTTAAGACATACAATTCGCTGTGTAGTCACACCACCCCTTCTTGTCTCCTCTTGTCTTAGTGTCAAACATGAAAATGATGAAGCTCTTATTTGTTTTAAAGCAAAAGTCTTTGATTAAAACTGACGGTTTGGTTGGAGCCACTTTGGGAGCTAATCAGACAATATAGAGAACAGAAACATTAATACTCCTCCCAAATAATGCTGGGGTAAAAATTGTACAATTTGGAAGGATGTATGAAGTTTGGCTCATAATTTTGGCACTGATGATGAATCCTTTGAGGGCCCCTCACTTATGTCCAGGTGATGAAATCCCATACTGTTTGATTGTTCTGAAAGTACACGTCATGTCTGCATTATAAACAATAGTTCTTTTACATTTTCAGAAGACCAGTTATTTTTCTTGAGAGAGTTAATTTGTTTTCTCAAATTATCTAGAATAGCAATCTGCTTTCTCCATATTATTATCACTTAATTTCACTTCAGGTTGGTTTTGGTAAATTTCACTGGAGTTTGCCAAAACTTGGTTACTGGGTTAAATAGGTATGCATAGTGTGGATTCATGTCCAACATCTGCTTTTTCAGAACATTCTACTAAAAGCTGGCAGGAATTAAGAATTTTCAAAACTGTACAATGTAACATCTCTATCTTCTAGAATTTGAGAATTCTTTAAGCAACAGAAAATCACTTTCCATAGACCATAGATTCTAACAATCTGCAAAGAGAAAACCTCTTTTAACACACTCTGCTGGGTATTTTCCCCCAGGGATAGAGGCTGCAGTGGCAGGTGCACTGCTCGTCATCAGCTCAGATCCCAAGAAAGCTATGGGAAACCGACCAAAGAGAAATGCAGGATTCATGCTCATCTGAAGCCAGGTTTTTAGAGGGAGTCTGGCCAAGTCTTTAGCATCAAGCATGGATTTAGAAATCATCTGAGAATCCATTGATTCTGAAGTCTGTGTATTCTTTCTCCAATAGGAAGTTCGTCCCAGTACCATATGGGGCCAGCTGAGAATTCTGTCACCACACCAGCACCAGCACCCATCTCTTCTTTCTTATCTGAAGTGGTTAGAAGAGGGACATGGGCTAGCTGTGAGATTAGCACCACTCATTGGGATCAGATGTGCAGGCGTCCATTATTCCATCATCAGGGACGTGCATTCTTGACCTGGAGCCATTTGGTATCAATATTATATTAAGAAATTCCATTAGACAAACATTTCTCTGGATGTATTTTCACTAATATTTTACTTGGAAAGCAGCCACTGCTCTTTTTAGACATTTTAAGCCGCTGTCAGATGATTAAACTTTTCATTCTGTAATAACTTAGGGTGGATTTAAACCATGCCATATCTCCTAGATTCCAAATCATCCCATCTCTCCCCTACTAGAACATTTAATGGTTAGGAGTAGGCAGACAGCCTACCAAGGACTTCTCAAATAAGAATGTCAAGAAAGGAGACGCCTCCACATTTAACAATGGCTAATGCCATCCCTCTTAGATTTCATTATATTTGATTTCATTATAAGGAAAAAAATCTTTCCTGCATTGGTGAAAATTACGTAAATAATAATGTACATATTTTATTTGCCTTTACTCTGTCAGGGGCTTCAGTTTCTTTGGAAAGGAGTATCTTTTGAGTCTTTCTTAAGTGATGAAACATGTCAAGAAATTCAGAATTATCCCATCTGTAAGAAAATCCACCTCCCACCCGCCCCGCCCCCCCCCCCCCCCCCCCCCCCCCCCTGCCCCCCCCCCCCCGCTGCGCCCGAAAAAGCTGACTCAAAGCCCAATAGACTTTCCTTTGTCCCTCGGTGTTGAGCATGCCTCCGCCTCCTGAATCAACCCCTGGAGGGCATTGAGGTTGGCTTGATGTCAATTCTCCAGGGCAACAGATACTCCTAGAAAGAATGGTGTGTTTATAATTTTTATCCTTCTATTATTGTTTAATTACCTTCTGATACAAACAAGTGTCCTTGTGAAGGCCAAAAATAAACAGGATGGAGTTAGGCCAGACACCATCATAGTAAGACTTATAGAGATAGACATTTCATTCCAAAAATTGAGTCTTGAATATAAAACTCTCTTTTTGGTTATCTAAGCACTAACTCCACATACATAGGAGTCTACAAGTCTAATGTTTCCTTCATGACTCTTATTCAAAATTACGGCAATGCCAGAGTATCTATTAAAGATTTAGGGCTTGGATTTTTATTAATGTTTGAGGTTCTTATTTCTGTTGACGAACAACGTGAAAAAAAAAAAATAGTGAGAAGACAAATAGTGCCAGAGTAAAACACAACTCTATATTTTCTAACATTTCTTTTTTTCAATCGTTTAACTTTAAATAAAATAGAGCAGAGCATCATGTATTTTCATGAAGGCGGAGGTGAATGGAAAAGGAAATTGTTTTATAATGTCGAAGATAGAAATTTGCAAATCATTTCACATTTAGCTTTTCCTCTTTACATTTGAAGCTTACTCATGGGAGAAGGAAAAAAACATATTGATAGCACTTGGTTCCTTAAAGAGGTTGCAAGTATATTTGAGAACATGCTCTAACTAGAAAGGAAACCTGGAAGGGGAGGATTGAGGGAGACAGAGAATCTTTGTGAGAACAAGATAAGATCTTGTGAATGGCCCCTAGTAAAGCACCTGGTACATTGTGGAAATTAAGGAGTGTGGTCTCTTTCCCTGAAAGAAGAGAGGAGAAAACAGCTTTCAGGGCTGGGGGTTGGGGTGGGGTCAGAGAAGTGCTTTTTCACTATGGAGTTAGTGAAAAGGTCTCATTCCCCAATAATTTAGTCTTTGTCTTTCATGGCAAAAGTAAAGATATTTTCTGATCAGTCTTCTTGAATAGTGTATTTTGCTATTCTAAAGCATAAATAACAGAATTTTGTTGTTGACTTTTTTTTTTTCATTTCCTTCAAACAATAGCAGTGATGGGTAGAAGAATAGAAAGAACAGAAGGCTATGTGAGAGCAATTAGAATCATATTTATTAAAATAATGATAGCAGCTGTCATGGACTGAGCCCTTATAATACATGGAATGTTATATGCAGTATTATACTTCTTAGAACAAGTTAAAACTGGGAATATTGCCCTTATTTTACAAATGAATAAACCCTTCAAAAAATTCAAGCACATTGTTAAAGTGATAACAGTGTACAAGTGACAGCTAGAATTTTAACTGGAATCTCTTGAACCCCAAGTCAGTATTATTTCCACAGTGCTTTCATCTTGTCAATGGTTCATCTCAGCCATACAGAAAAACACCTGTAGCCATCAAAATGGAATCAGGACCATGCTCTCATGCAGTGTTGACCAGTGTGCCCATATCTAGCAGGGTTTGGTCTCCAAAAGGGTTGCTGTCACAACTGGGCAGTGGCTGTTGAGAAAAAAGTAAGAATGAAGAGGAAGAGGTAACAAAAGGCCCCAGAAGAGAACAGATCAGGAACAAGAGTGAGGAAGTTAGGAAGAGGTGACCTGCCATCAACTGCAGATTTTCTGTGGTCCTTCCTAAACTCCTAGTCAGCCCCTTCATTGTTATCAGAGGGTCACAGGGAATGCTCTGTCCCATTCCCTATCAATGTTTTTTTTTTTTTTTTTTTTTTTTTTTTTCCTGAGACAAAGTCTTGCTCTGTTGCCCAGGCTGGAGTGCAGTGGCATGATCTCGGCTCACTGTAACCTCTGCCCTTGGGTTCAAGCGATTCTCCTGCCTCAGCCTCCTGAGTAGCTGGGACTACAGGTGTGCGCCGCTATGCCCAGCTGATGTTTGTCTTTTTAGTAGAGACGGAGTTTCACCATGTTGGCCAGGCTGGTCTCGATCTCTTGACCTCGTGATCTGCCCTCCTTGGCTCCCAAAGTGCTGGGATTACAGGCGTGAGCTACCACGCCCGGCCCCCATTCCCTGTCTTTTTTAAGGCACCGCCTATTGTTATTTAATAGATATTCTATATTTTGCCCATGAAGAAAGGACAGAATCTAACAGTGAGACTATTGACTATTTTCTGAGGCAAGTGCACACCCAGTCTCCGTTTTCTAATTCCCTGTCCCTGACGCCAACAGCATGGAGCAACCCTTGGAACTGTGCACCTGATGCTGGCACAGAGCACTAGAAGGTGAGTGCTTGGGGTCATGCACTGGAAGGTGAGGATATTAGTACTGTCTGCTCGGAAAGACAAAGCAACCCACAAGTGGGCTTGTTTTATACAAGACTAAAGCCTCATCCATCTACTGGCCTGCTCAGACCCACCCATTCAGTGTCTCTGGTGGTTTGGAATGGAGTCTCTGTGGGTGCCCTATGGAATTTTGTTGGGGTGATGTGAGTGCCTCCAAAGAGCTGGTTTCTTGAAGCCAAAGTGCTGAAAATGAGGAGGAGGCTAAGAAGGAAATGCAGAAGCCTATGGGGGGAGTGTGGGAACATGACCCTCTGTCTGCCTTGTTAACACGGCCAATATTTGTGAGAGGAGTTAACAGGAACAAGCATTTGATCAATAGTCCAGAAAAGCTTGGGGAGGACAAAGAAAGAGAGGGCAGGTAATTCCCAAAGTCCAGCTGCTGAAAGGGTGTTGTTTTACCTTAATCAGTGGTGCATCACCAAGGGATTATGAGCACTGCCCAGAGGTGCTCTCCACCATTGTCTGTGTTGGATCCCCAGTAGCTACTCCAAAGAAACATGCAGCATAAGTACACACTGTGCTTAGTAAGCAAATATAGCTCTAAGTCAAGTCTCCAAACTCATTGTTCCAATCACATGGAACCCTGCTGTAAAGACATTCTGAAGTAGTCACTGGTGTGGACATAAAGGCTAAATTAAATCTAACATACAGATTCAGTGAGTGGGTATCAATTTGTTTACAGATGTATATACATGCTGGTAAATTTATGCATAGACAAGGCACAACTCACAAATATACATTCACATTTCCACTGTCATTCTGTCCCTGCACAAAGCTTCCTAAGCTCTATTGTTTCTCAAAATATAGTCACATTTAATTACCACAATATTTAAGATAAATAAACCATTTTAAATTGCACCCATTCTAAACAGTTCTTCACTTTATCCCATTTTGGATTGGGAGTTGAGTTTACAATTGCCGTAAAGTCAGCATTGTTTAAGGGATCTGTCTGGGAGGATGTTGGATGCTAGTAGAGAAGAAGCTGGCTGGTGATGAAGAGAGATTCTGGTTCATTCCCTGAGCATGATTATTGATTAAATTTCAAATACGAAGGGCACCTTTTGTTATCAGCAGAAACAGAAATCTCTCCATAACAAATATGAGATATTCTCTCCATAACTATACACAGATAATTTGAGGAGACCCCTTTTATTCTGATTTGACATTAGGACTGGTCATCACAAGTGAAATTAACTACAAGACAAAGTTAGAAGCAATCTTGAACATTAGGCAGATACGTTTTAAACACCAAACTCTGATGCTTTTTAATAAGAAAATGATTTTTAATGGTGTTTTTTTTAATGTTCTATTGCAAAAGAAAGAAAAAAAAGTATAAATCTTAGGGATTATTTAGTAGGACATCTCAGCCTCCCAGAACTCTGTGTTCCGGAGGAAAAAGGTATGTAAACCTGTAGACAGGTGATAAAACTATTAGGCATGCTTGAAATAAGTGATGTCTAAGTTCTATTGGGTAGAAGCACGAGTATGACATTTTATAAAATCATTTTAATGTAAATTTACATGAAGTGTTCCAGAAGAAATTAAAAACCAAGGCCATTGAGAAAACTGCCACTCACAACCATGCTATAATAGTAATCTTACCATCTGGACAAGAAGTGCATTGTTTTGTGAGTTTGCAAAAGAGAAGGGAATACATTTGCGGTAAACATACATTAATATGCAATTAAACCCATTATCTTGCTGACACGAGAAGTGCTTGTATATGTGAAAATGACGAATGGCTGTAACTCACAACCTTTGCTCACTTACCCTCATTTCTGTCAACTGTTCACTATAATCATGAACAGAATATTTACCACCAGTAGCTACAAATAGGATTTGCCTGAAAATATGATTTTTCTTCTGGAAAAGTTGCTATTCAATTGCTTTTAGAATACTTTTAAGTTGTATATGTAATTATTTAAAAGCATTTTATGTGTATTTTGTTTTGTTTTTGAGTTTTTGCTCAAATAGGGTTCTGTTTCCCTTGAGGGTATTTTTAATGCTAGAAATATCCTTGAAACTTTTTCTTTTGTGTGTGTGTGATTTGGTAAAAATTTCCTGTGCTAGCCTGTCACTGCTGTGACCTTTACTACAGTTTGTTGAGGTAAAAAAAAAAAAAAAAAAAAAAAAAAAAAGATTTTGTAGATATCAGATTTTACACCAAGGTTTGAATCACCAGGTGCCTACATATCTGAGTATTAAATAACGGTTCAGATTTTGAGGAATCAAATTTGTTCATTATAACTTGTGTGCCCATAATTATTCTAGGGTTATTCCGGGCCTCAGTGTTTGACTTCCAGGCATTTGTATTTATTAGATAGAGCTAAAGAACATAAAATAATTAGAAAGCAGTTAAATTTAACTATACCATACTGATTTTAATTGCCAAGAATAACCTAAAAAGAAAGCAAAGTATGGATGGAAATTAGACTTTGTGGGGGACAAGGGCCTATTTTCACTCTTGAACTCTGTTATTATTTATTTCTTAGTAACTGCCAGGGAAGTTTTACATAAATCTATTTGTACATATGGTACTGTGTTATCTATCATTTGAGTAGGTCAATGATACCACTGGACTCTGAGCTGCTTCAGGCAGAAATTGAGTCTTATTTTTATCCCAAGGTGCTGGTTCAGTAATGGTTACATAGTAAGAATATAATAAATATTTGATGAAAAATGAGTGAGTGAATATTAAATACATTGTTTTATATTTGCATTAGTCCATTCTCATGCTGCTAATAAAGATGCATTCAAGACTGGGTAATTTATATAGGAAAGAGTTTTAATTGACTCACAGGGATAGGGAGACCTCAGGAAACAATCATGGCAGAAGAGGAAGCAAATACATCCCTTTTCAAATGGTGGTAGGAAGGAGAGGAATGAGAGCCCACTGGAGGGGGAAGCCACTTATAAAACCATCACATCTTGTGAGTTCTCACTATCCTGGGAACAGCATGAGCAGCATGAGGGTACCCGCCCCCATGATTAAATTACCTCCATCTGGTCCTGCCCTTGACACATAGGGATTATTACAATTCAAGATGATATTTTGGGTGGGGACACAGCCAAACCATATCAATATTCATCATTTTAAACTAAAGTAGTCCATTTATATAGTAAACAAGTCAATAATCACATGCTTCAAAGAAGTGATCTGTGTATAATAATGCAATTAAGTTGTTTCTTTCAATTAAATTCTTTATGGTAATCATGGCAGACTGTTTTCCAAAGATGTCCTCCACAAGAACTCCTGTCCCACATACTCTTGTCTAATGTGACCTTGCCATGTCCCCAGCACATGGTTGAGTTTGCTTCTCCACTCCCTGGATCTGGGCAGGCTTTATGACAGCTTTCACCATGTACAGTGAATTGATACTATGACAATTCTGGAGTAACTCTTATCTGGCCTGGGAGCTTCTGCCTCCTGCCTCTTGGAAGCTTGCTGTTGTACACGTAGTGAAACTATCCAGAGTAGTATCCACAGTAGTGTCCAGAGACTACTTCACTGAGATGCTTAAGCTGCATGAAGAAGCTCTAGAAAAGGAAGCATCAGATGAAGAGCCAGGCAAAGGGATACTGACACATTAGAGTATGAGTAAAGAATGTATTAGGGTTCTTTAGAGGGACAGGACTAATAGGATAGATGTATATAGAAAAGGGAGTTTATTAAGGAATATTGACTCACAAGATCACAAGATGATGTCCCACAATAGGCTGTCTGCAAGCTGAGGAGCAAGGAAGCCAGTCCGAGTCTGAAAACCTCAAAAGTAGAGAAGCCGACTGTGTAGTCATCAGTCTGTGGCTGAAGGCCTGAGACTAACTGGCAAATCACTGATGTAAGTACAGGAGTCCAAAAGCTGAAGAACTTGGAGTCCGTTGCTCGAGGCAGGAAGCATCCAGCAAAGGAGAAAGATGAAGGCCAGAAGACTCAGCAAGTCTAGTCTTGCCATGTTCTTCTGCCTGCTCTATTCTACCTGCACTGGCAGCTGATTAGATGGTGCCCACCCAGATTGAGGGTGGGTCTGCCTCTCTCAGTCCACTGACCCAGGTGTTAATATCCTTTGGCAACACCCTCACAGACACACCCAGGAACAATACTTTGCATCCTTCAATCCAATCAAGTTGACACTCAATATTAACCATCACAAAGAACCAGTTTTGGAAGTCTATTCTTCAGCCCAGGGTGCTCCAGATGACACCACATGGATCCAAGACCAATTTCCTAGCTGAACTCTTCCTAAATCCCAACCCCCTAAAATCACTAGTACATTAAAATGGTTAAGACACTAAGTCTTACTATATAGTTTGGTACACAGGGTTAGATGACAAAAACATTAATGAAAATTTTATGAACAATGAAATTTAGAAAAAAGAACAAACTCAAAACCTGGTCTTAGAATTCCAAATCGCATGTTGCTTTAACTTTAGCACAATACTTTCTAATAATCCAATCAAATTTGTGTTTTAGTCTTTACAAAGTGTTTCCCACATGTTATTTCACTTAATACTCATGCATGCCTTCTCAGATAGCAATTTCCATGATAAAAATGAGGTAACCAAAGTTGTGTTTTCCTGAAAGTATGAAAAAGAATAAAGAATAATGCTACTCTAAGTTAAGCCTTTTAACTCCAAAACTTATTTCCACTTCTGTTTATTACAGACGTCTTTCTACACTAAGTAAAGAGTGGTGGTTGCAATCTAGATTTTGAATCGAGAGGTTCAGATTCTGGCAACGATATGCTAGAAGGTCAGATAGTTTCCTACCTGTGTGACCTCCGGCAAGTTACTTATCTTCTTTGTGCCTTATTTTTCACATTTATTGAACACTTACCTTATGGAGTGATTATAAGGATTTACTGAGATAATACATGTAAAGCTCTGAAAATAATTTGGTGCACAAAGAAATAATTTAGTAAATATTAGTTATTATTGTTTGAAGACGATCTGACCTACATGGACACACACGGTGAGGACACGTTCATCTCACCAGGATTTGTGTTCACTGAATCTGAAAGTCGCTCCAGTTGAGGAAGGCTGGGGCACTAGGAAATAGCCACTGGGCCTCTGAGTTCCTCTCAAAGCCTTGCTGATCTTCATCTACAGATCAAACTTAGTAGACAAGATAAGCATGGAGTTGGGAAGGTAGGCATGGAGGGAAGGCTGCTTAGGTGGAGAAGAGACAGTGGAAAGAGTTAGCAGACAATTGGAAGAAAATGGGCCAAGTAAGTGGCAGTGAAAAGAAGAACCAGGAATTTGGGTAGTTTCTGGAGCAACCAAAGCACCATTTTGGCATAGACATGAGTATGCATTAGTCTGCTGGAGCTGCTATAACAAAATACCACAGGCTGGGTGGCTTAAACAATAGTAATTTATTCCTCAGAAGTGGAATAACCTCCTAAGTTCACATCTTTATTGTTCACAGTTCTGGAGCCTGGAGTCCGAATCGAGCTGTTGGCAGGTGTGGTGTCTCCTGAGGATTCTCTCCTTGGCTTGCATATGACTGTCTTCTCTCTGTGTCCTCACATTCCCTTTTCTCTGTGAGTGTGTACTCTGATATCTTCTAAGTGCACCAATCCTATTGGAATAGGGCCCCATCTTTATGACTTTATCTTTAATTACCTCTTTAAAAGCCCTGCCTTTGGGGGTGATGGCTGTATTAGGGTTCTCTGGAGAGACAAAACTTACACACACACACACACACACACACACACACACATATATATATAAAATATATATAAGAGTTTATTAAGTATTAACTTACATGATCACAAGGTCCCATAATAGGCTGTCTGTAAGCTGAGGAGCAAGGAAAGCCAGTCTGAGTCCAAAACTCAAGAACCTGGAGTCTGGTGTTCAAGGGGCAGGAATTATCCAGCATAGGAGAAAGATGTAGGCTGGGAGGCAAGGCTAGTCTCTCTTTTTACCTTTTTCTGCCTGCTTTATATGCTGGAAGCTGATTAGATTGTGCCCGCCCAGATTAAGAGTGGGTCTACCTTTCTCAGCCCTTACTCAAATGTTAAACTCCTTTTCCAACACCCTCACAGACACACCTGGGATCAACACTTTGTATTCTTTGATCCAATCAAGTTGACACTCCATATTAACTATCACATGGCTTCAATTTATAAATTTTGTGTGATACAATTTAGTCCATAAAATGAGGCAAAGAGTTCATGCACAGTCTGGTTGACCAGTGACTGTAGCTATAACTCTCACTTCTCAGGAACATAATTTGGCAGCATTTTTGTAGGACTCACTTTTTAACGCAGTTCTTGCTCTGATGTACCCCTGGAGCAGAAATTGGCGAGGGGGTGTTCAGATGGAAACAAGCATCTCAACATTTATTGCTACCGCTCACCTCAACCTAGACTCTATCTTCCTATTCTTGCCTTTTACAATCACTCACCTTAAACAAGATACTTACTCAAGTAGCCATATAGAGTATGATCAGATCCTTGTATCAGTAGCTTTCCAGTTTCTGACTGACAGATTTCTACATCTTTAGGATCTCCATCACGTAAAAGGAATGCCATATATGGGAAGGTAGATTTGACATACTTAAAATGCATGTCTGCAAGACATAACCCTTAAGAAAGGCTAATAGTGTGAACTATCTGCAGGCTATTTTTAGAGAAGCATGGGTAAATCTATTACTTTTAAATGGTAATACTGTGAAATCCCCTATTGTGAATTATATTTCTTATTCAGTTGAAAAATATATTAATGTACCATCACCTACCAGAGCTTATTGGAATCCCTGTGCCTTGTGGATGAACCCAAATCCCCCAAGCAGGTTAAATGCAGGCCTTGCATTTGCCATTCTGTGTGCTTTCTGTCTTTGTACCAGCTCATATCAGAAATTGTGGGACTCAGCGCCCTGGCTTCCTGCTCTTGACACATGTGCATTATGTGGGATGTATGGTAAATATTGCCAACAACTTATAACTTAAGTATCTAGAGGTGGTCATGAAAAACACTCACCTCTGTTATTTTACATTTTTTAAAGCACATTGACTCTTAGAAGGAATGTCATATTGTAACCAGATTGCTTTTCTCTATGTATAATTTGTTGGAAAAATATAAGGGAAGGCTACTCTGCATTTGTTCTGAAATTTAAACAAAGGTGTGAACTTAGGAGGTTATTCCCCTTCTGAGAAAGGTTAAAAGTATCCTCTCCTAACCCTAAACCCCTGTTCACTACTCTGTGGTCACTAAATTGGATGGCTATTGGATAGTATCTTTTGCTTGGGCTCTCATTTCTACTCTTTATACATCTTTATACACTGGCACCTACTCTACTCCCATATTCAAAAAATGTCTCTAAATCTAATTTTAACATGTCTACTGCGTAAATACCTGAGCCCATCTTTTGAAAAATGCAAGTACCTTTAAAATATGTGTGGGTGAATAAAAGAGATAGGGGAAATGAAGAAATAGAACTATAAAAACTAAGGAGCAATTTGCAATCAGCAGCACAAAACAATTTTTTTATTCCAGCCACACTTCATATTTAGGGTACCTACCTTAAACATGCCACTGCATTAAAATCCAGTGCTTCCAATTTTCTATTTTGAGAGTAAAAAAAAAAAAAGTGGAGATCTTTTGTAATCAAAATAACAACAATAAACCTCACAGTTAATTCAATTTATTTTAATATACTTCAACTCACATTTATTGAGCACCTAATATCTTCTAGGTATTGCCCTGGTACAGGGAATATGGATATTGACAAGACAGAACAAGGCACTTAACTGTTTGAAGCTTACAGTGGTGTGGGGAGAATAGAGATGGAACAACCCATTCTGATGGGATGCATGTTAAATGGCAGAGAGTGTTAGGAGCTATGAGAACACAGAAGAGAGGAATTTAACCTATATTCTAAGGGGTAAGGGATACCATCATAATTCTGGGAAAGGATTCATTTGCTGTTCTGATTATACACTAGGGGATGGAGCTTGGCTTCCTGGTGCTCTTAAATACTACATATTTGGCTATGTATTTACAGAAGAATACAAGTTTGTGGTTTGTTTCCATTCGGTTTTGAAACCAACTGAATCATATGAAGAATTCTTTCCTCTATCTGGATAGTCCACCTTTAGCCTAAGATGACGTGGGGTTAAAAATCCCCTTCTGTGTGCTTGAGTGGAATGATCTAGGACTTTTCATCCTGGTTCCATGTCTGAGACACTTCCCAGGGGCCCAGGGGAGGGTATGTGGGTGAACTTCCCATGGTGCTTTGTCCTATGAAGGATTTACTCCATGAAAGTGCTGATTGGTCAGAACTGGTCTCAAGGCCTCTATAGGTTTTCTGAGGCTCTACTGGTTCCTAGGAATAGCAGTGAATAGAATGAGCCTCGTTTTTGGTGTCTGTCTTCTGCCTGTCTCTTAAACTTCATATTGCCAAATTCTTTTCATATTTTTAATATGAAACACAGAGTGAGAAGGTGTCTGATTGCCCTAGGTAATTTTCACGCTAGAGGATACTATTCCTGCCTGTTAGTTATGGAACATCATCTTTGGATCTGATGGCCATTCCTGACCCAATTACTGCCCATCCCTGAGTAAGGAAAACTTCATAATATATTTCCAAACAGGGTTGCTTAATTCCAAAGGGGAAAGCAGATATGATGAATATTATCTTTGTTACAAGAGTAGAAGTACAGAACTCTTCTCTTATTTCTGATGGTAGAAGACCAATGTTTGCAGGGCTCTGTCTGGTTTGTAGCACAGTGCATTGGTGCACCCAAAGAGAGGGACTTCTTAAAGTTTTCAGTGTATAGGAGTACATATTTTTAATATTTATGCTCTTCTGAAGTACTGTCAGAATCAGGATTAATGTGTATAACACAACCTTTCAAGAAACTAAGACCCAGTAGAAACATATCTTTAGTTCACTCACAGGTTATCTCAGAAAAATAACATAAAATATTTATTTTCTTTTCAACCAGAACTGCTCAAGCTACCAGTAGACTGTCTTATTATCAAGTTACAGTAAAATGTCTACTTAACATAAAATGTTATACATAAATATAAAATACATATACAGATGGTATATGTGCATATTGTATATGGAAAAAGACAATTTTAGATAATCTAAAGCTTTTATATTTCCTTTAACATTACCACTCTCTTGCTTATCACCTAATTCTTGGCTCAGAAAAAATAAATAACACAAAATTGGTGAACCTCATCCACAGAACCAGAAACAGGAAGTAGAAATTCTTAGGTTTGCTTCTAACATTGAGGAGGGAAGCAGGGGCGAGTGTAAAAGTGTTAGGTTGGTGCAAAATAATGGTAAAAGCCACAATTATTTTTGCACCAACTTAATACAAATGGAAATTCAAATACTGTATGCATATTCAGAAGCTATAAATTAAGCTAAAAAATGTTCAGTAAAATATTTTTCACCGTCTACATTGACAAGCAAACTATCATAATACTTTGAAGGAAGATTCAAATAGAAAATCTCTCAAGTATTTGAAGTTATTTGCTGAAACACAGTAGTGAAGGGGGGTCAGCCTCTGGCCTCTGCTCCCCACAGATGGATGGTGCAGCCACCATCTCCTCCTGCCCTCAGCTCTTTTCTTACCCATTGATGTGCCTCAGGCTCTTATGTGTGGACACCCTAGCCTGCATGCCCAACGCCCACCCAAATGACTGTTATTTGTCAATGTTTTTGATTAAACAAAAATATAACACATTCATAAACAACACAGCCCACTCTAAGAGGGAAGACATGTCTATACCAGCCTTAGGGTTATGCTGGGGCAGCTGGAAAAGAGAATTGTAGGGCCCACAGAGTTTGCAGCATGGTTATAAGTGGGATGGGTTCTGTGGACTCTTTGCCCACAGAGAGAACTAGGCGCAACAGGAGGGGAACCAGAAGAGGGCCCTTTGAAGGACCCTGTGTAGGGACCCCTGTTGTCTGGGTCTAAGAGCAGTACCCTTCTCCGCAGTCACTGTGTTCTGCAATAATATCAATAGCCACTTTACTCAGTTGCTAATACCTAGTAGGTAACTGGATGGGCTCCATTCCTTCTAGTGCTATGTAGAGGCTTATTTTAGGTCTTTCCACTCAAGTAAGGAAACTGCTGTGTACTCTGTGGTTTCTGCTACCTAGTACTTACCAGGTACTTGGAGGTAAGGAAAACAAATATGACACTAAGGGTTCAGTGAGGCCAGTTTTTCTATGTAGAGGAATATGACTGTCTGTCTACACATTGGTAGAAATTGAGGTAGACTTAGATGTACTCGTGCTAGAAATATGTGAAAAGTGACTTTTTTTCAGAGGTTGTATCACAGACTCAAGTTTCAGAGTAAGAATTACTGTTTAACAAAATTGCATGCAAAAGAGAATGAAATCAGGTGAACATAAATGGAAGATGGGCAATTATCACCTTTCATTTCCTTGATTGGCCTTGCTAGACCTACAGCTTATAGTCCCCTCACAGAGAAATGAAGTATTAGATTTTCTTAGATACATTAAATCATGAGATAAGCTGATCATGGCAAAATGCTAAAACATTATGGAATCATCTGTGGTGTTAACATTGAATTGTTGATAAGAACAATTTTTAAACAATTTTTAGACTGATGCTAATGCCCTGTATTAGTCTGTCCTTGCTGCTAATAAAGACATACCTGAGACTGGGTAATTTATAAAGGAAAGAAGTTTAATTAACTCACAGTTCCACATGGCTGGGGAGGCCTCACAATCATGGTGGAAGGTGAATGAGGAGCAAAGTCACGTCTTACACGGCGGCAGGCAAAAAAACCTTGTGCAGGGGAACTCATTTGTAAAACCATCAGCTTTCATGAGACTTATCTACTACCATGAGAACAGTATGGGTGAAATCACCCTCATGATTCAATTATCTCCACCTAGCCCCACCCTTGATACGTGGGGATTATTATAATTCAAGAGGGGGATTTGGGTGGGGACACAGCCAAACCATATCATGCCCTTTTAATGCAATCATGGTGTTTGGCCAAAAGGATTAAAATGTAATACATCATCATTTTGTGGAGACTAATAGTTTATTTTGCAGGCTATCTATGCGGCATGTATTTCTATCTATGCAGCATGTCTACTATGGAGGCTGATTTTCTTCACTGTTACCAGGTTAAAAGAACAACAACAAAAAAATAGTTTAACCGATGATTGAGTCCTGAGATCCTGGGCCACTTCATGTATTTGTGCTTATCTATAAAGTGGTCTTTCAGCCTAAAGCAAGATGTTTTATTGAAACACTAAGTGCTTGTGGGTTCCTTTCTCACTGACTACTCTTTTTAGTATTATTTGCTGGCATCTTGTTTTTGAGTGCTTATCTAGCCCTATCTATGTATTATTTATTTTTTCTCCTAGCGAATTTTTTTTGTCCAATCTATTTAAATAGCATTCTACCCACTGCTGACTTTTTAATAGGTATCTCTGGCCCTGACTTGTTCTGTGAGTTCCAAACTCCTCTATGTAACTATCTACTCAACATCTGCACTAGAGTAAGTAATAGAATATTGAACTCAACATCCAGTCAAGCTTTGGATTCCTACATAGTCCTTAAACATGCTCCTTCTTTCATCTTTCTCAATATTCCCTGAAGTGAAAAGGTAAGAGTCAATTTTTTTCTCCTTCATTTCCCTCATACTCCACATCTAATGCATTGGAAAACTGCGTTAATCCTTTTATCAACATCTATGCTGAAGTTGACCACTTATCACCACCAGCGCAGCCGCTATCCTAGATGGGCTACCATGTCTTTCCATGAAAGTGGCCCCCTAGCTGGAATCATTGATTAACTCTTTCACCTTATGGTCAACTCTCCCTAAAGCAACAAAAGTGATTGATACAAACTGTGAGTCACAGCATACCACTTCCCTCTAAAACACAAAGCAAAACATAACAACAAAACACGATAAAACTCTCCATGGCTTTCCTTCACAAACAGAAGAAACCTTTTTTATCATGACCTGTAAGACCTTATTTGGTTCTCAGTCTCCTCAATCGTCATTTCTCAATTTGATTCAGCCTTATGATCTTCCAGAAATGGGTCAATCTCACTTGCATGTCAGGGTCTTGGCACTTGCTAGAATGTTCCTCCTCTAGATCTTTAGCTGGCTCATTCCCCTCTGCCATCTTGTCAGAGAGATACTCTCTGACCTCCTTAACAGAGTGCCCAGCCTTCCCTCTTGAACACCTTACCCTATTTCATATTTCTGACACCATATTATGTATTTACTTGTTTTCTCTGTCTCCTTTATTAGAATTAGCTTCCATGAGGTCAGGGAAATTATCTATTTTTTTTTTAATTGCTGTGCTCTCAGGACAAAAGCAGCTTCAATTAATACCTCTTTAATGATGCATGAACAATTTGAACACTCAGGCTGTATGTATTTTTTCTTCCAGTAAACAAAGATTCCAAACTTTCCACTTAAGTTCTAATCCCTAGGATTTACATTTTAATTTTAAGTCGGTTTGTAGATTTAATAGTAATTGGTTCTTTCTTCAAAGTTTCACAGTATTTACATGTGTGGTTATTATCTGACATTTTAAAATGATAGATATAGAGAGTGCTTTTTGCCAGATGAAAGTAATTCGACTAATAACAAGAGGTTCTAAGATAGAGTAATTTCTTAGAAATGTTGCTCTATGAGTTTTGACTAAAGCCAGTGCATTCTCACTGAGCAGACTCCTAAGTTAGATTCAATTGCTCCTACACTGAAGGCATTTCTGAATCACTCTAAGGGGTGAAATTCTTCTTAAGGGCATTTCAAAGAGAAATACTTATTTTCTCGCTTTCCTCATCATTTATCTGACTTTCTCTACTGGAAGAAATAGTGTATACTTATGGTTAACAGGAATGTCAAACAATATATTTAATTTCATTCTAAGTGTGGTATCTTTATTTACTTTATAGAAAAGAAGACATCTCTAAAATTTAAGTTAGTTACTCCTACTTGCAAATAATGAACTTAATTTCCCATGCCCACTCCATCCCTTTTAACCCAACAGCTTGTAAGCCATTTACCTGTGAGAGGATGCCTGTTTGACTCCTCCCTCAGGTGCACTAAGGAAGCTGAGGGTCCCAGATAACTCTACCTGGAGCCAAATAACAACGTTGCTACAAAAGTTACAAAACATTTTCACAAAGACTGGTTCTGTAAATTCAAAGATGCTTCAGAATCACCTGGAGGGCTTGCTAAGGACAGATGGGCAGATCCCCTCTGCAGAATGTTAAATTCTATAGGTGCTACAGTCTAAAAGGTTTATGTCCTCTCAAAATCTGGGTGTTAAAATTCTAACCAGGGTGAAGGTATTAGGAAGTGC
Source organism: Macaca thibetana thibetana (assembly GCF_024542745.1). Taxonomy (NCBI): domain Eukaryota; kingdom Metazoa; phylum Chordata; class Mammalia; order Primates; family Cercopithecidae; genus Macaca; species Macaca thibetana. The sequence continues at coordinate 15,739,616 of NC_065595.1, read as the reverse complement.
AGCCTTTGGGAGGTGATTAGATCATGAGGGCAGAGGCTTCGTGAAGGAGATTAGTGCCCTTATTTGTTGTTTGTTTGTTTTTGGATTTTTTTTTTTCCCCACTGAGATGGAGTCTGGCTCTGTCACCGAGGCTGGAGTGCAGTGGACTATCTCGGCTCACTGCAACCTCCGTCTTCCAGGTTCAAGCAATTCTCCTGCTGCCTCAGCCTCCCGAGTAGCTGGGATTATAGGCGCCCTCACTGCGCCTGGCTAATTTTTTTTTTTTTTGTATTTTTAGTAGAGACGAGGTTTTGCCATGTTGGCCAGGCTGGTCTCAAACTCCTCACCTCAGGTGATCCTCCCGCTTCGGCCACCCAAAGTACTGGGATTATGGGCCTGAGTCACCGTGTCTGGCCGAAGGAGATTAGTGCCCTTATAAAAGAGAGCTGAGAGAGGTCACTTTCCCTTTCCCTCATGTGAAGACACACGGAGAAGCTGTCTCTGAATGACCCAGTGAATCTACTGGCTCCTTGATATTGGACTTCACAGCCTCTGCAAATATGAGAAATAAACTTCTTTTTGTTTACCAGCCATCCAGCCTATGATATTTTTGTTATAGCAGCCTGAATAGAGTAGACAATAGATCTAAGCCATGCCCAACCTGCTCCTGGTTGATGGCCTTACTTTGAGAACCACTGCCCTAGGCTACCCTGAAGGCCAAGTTTGCATTGTAACTTTTAGACTAGAAATTAATTTCCTTTTGATTTCCCTGAGAATTCGGATTCCTTAGAAAAAGCTCACAGGGTCCTTTCCCAACTCAGGATCTAGAATAGTGAGTAAAACCTGACCAAAAGAACCGTGTCCTTTCCTGTTCTGATAACCTTAGCTTTGATTCTGAAAGATAAGTCTGCTCCCTTTGTAGATAACCTACTGGGAACTGAGGCGAGAAGTTTTCTTATATAAATGTTGAGTATCCTGTACATGCAAAATAGTTTGTGGCCTAAAAACCCTAAATAATGCCACTTTTCCCTACTGTGCCTATTTTATGAGGTGGGGAATAGTAGAAACCTCAAGAATTTCAATAGCACAAAAGAGCTACTAATTAGTTTTGATTGCTCTGGAAATGTGAGAAGTCACCCACCATAACATTCCTCTTGTGAGCAAGCAGGGAAGAAGGGGGATTTGAGGCCACTGTATGATATAACAGATCTTTTCAGCTCACTTGGGTAGCGTAATGCATCGAGTCATAAAGAAGTGATTGAAAAGTGGAACAGATTTCCACCTCTCTAACTGGGACGTTATCCCAGTGCCTAATGCTTGTGAAGGAAGGTGTATCAGCGCGGACATTATCTGCCTCCTGTGTAAGTTCGTTCTGAGCCTACTGGGGAAGAAATTTAGGCCAGATCTACCTTGGGGGAAATCAAGATTCCATTAGAATATCCCTTATGCCAGGAATGGGAGTTAAAAGCATTCCTCTTATGAGGCTTGAGTGAAGTGGAGGTAGAGAGCGCAATCATGTCCGGTACAATCCTAAGTATAAAAGTATATTTTCTTTTTTTTTTTTCATACAACAAATGTGCTTTTTAAAAATTTGGAAAATGAAATTTTTTCATTTTATTTTTAGTTGTCCATAATTGTACATCTATAAGGGACACAAAGTGATATTTCAATACATGTATACAATGTGTAATGATTGTATACAATGTGTAATGATTATAATGTATAATGATTGTAATTAGCATATCTACCACTTTGAACAATTATTATTTCTGTGTGTTATGAATGTTCAAAATTCTCTCTTCTAGCTTTTTGAAAATACACATTAAGTTGTTAACTGTATTTACATAAATAATTACGTTTATTAAAATGCTACAGAACACTATAACTTATTCCTCCCATTTGGCTGTAACTTACTATCTGTTAACCAATCTCTTCTTATCCTTCCCTTCTATCTTTTCAGCCTCTAATAACCACAATTCTATTCTCCATTTCTATGCGCTCAATTATTTTCTAGCTCCCACATATGAGTGAGAATATATGATATGTATCTTTCTGTAGAAGTATCCATTTTAATGTCAATAAAAGACATAGAAATAACAGTTACTATATTATGTACATCTGGAATGATGGCTAAGATAAGAACATTAATTCTGTTTAGGTAAGCTGTGTTCAAGCAAGTTAGACACTTGCATATTAAAATTTTCAGACTTAGAGAACATCATTTAATTAAGTGAATAATTTCATCAAGTGCATATCCATTGGAAAACTAAATGATTCATGAGGGGAGTGATGTAGGGAGCAACACCTCAAATTAATGTGATTTTTAAACCTGCCTATCCATACTTTTTCTGTGAAGTCAATAAGTAAATAGGAAAAGTAAGTAAGTAAACACATAAAGAAATGTGGTCACCTAGCACTGTGGCAGAGACTCTAGACTTTATTTACTAATTGTAGCCCCTATCCCTGGTCACTTGCCACTATATAGACATTATACATGCCGGATTTATTTTGAGGCAAATGCAATCATTTTGAAATGCCATCATTTTGAAATGCCTTATTTTTAAAGTAAAAATGTGTTCACATTACAAAACCACTATCACAAGACATTTCTATTAAAAATAGTCCTGCTGCTTGTATTTAATGCTTTCTAGACTGCAGTGTAGCTCAGAGGGTCTGTGTGAAGCACATGAAGGCATTAGAGTAATCATTAAAGATCAAGGGATTTCCAATTATCAAGTCACACTTAGTAAACAATAGACTGAGATAAATGAAGCATAGCTTGGCAGTTTCATATTCTGAATCAAATATTTTCAAGAGAATAAGAAAAAAGATGTTTGCACCTTATAAAAGATATAGACAATTGTCAACGCATTTGAGAAAGAGGCTTATCAAAACTCTCCAGTAATTCCTTATTTCCAATTCTTTAATAGTTAATAGAAGATATTATATAAAATCTCTCCCTGTGATAAAGAATCCAGGGGTGTATTTGCAAGACCATTTTCCACATTCTGATTCCAAAGCTGCTATTCCAAAATAAGGTATATTTTAACCCTATCATTGGGAATCCAATAAAGCCTCAATTAACTAGATTGTGTTTCTTCTGTGCTTAATTTTAGTAGAAAAAATTCACAACAGAATTAGCTGTAAGAAAGGATTTTTTTCAAAAGAATACCTTTTCAAGGTATGTCCTGGGGTCAAATAGATAGAGACCAATCTTCTTTATTCTTTATATTTACAACTACAACAGTGTACCTCAATTCTGAAGATTCCAAATGATTCCTACAAGGCACAACAAGATGTTCACTCACCATAGAAAGATTCAATTATGTTTGCTGGACAGCATCTGCTAAGGCATAAAGGGGGAATAATGTGTTTTAGGAATATTTCCAACAGCATTAGAGAAAGAAAATGGACATGGCTGGGTGGTCTCATTGTTGTAAAGTGGTGAGCACAGTTCATTGTAGAGAAATGCAAAGCTCTCAGGAAATGTTTTAGTTACATATTTAAAATAAAACGTTGGTTAGTGTGAGTTAATTGGGAGCCAGGTAATCTTCAAGATTGCTCCTAGCTAAGTCTTTTCATTCTATGTGGTGTTACCTGATTTTGGAAGACTTCATCACCTCTGTCTATGAATGAAAAGAGCTTGTTTCAGTTTCTGAAGCCATATTGAATTCTTACCTAGGTTTCTGGCTCACCCATCAACAAATATCCAGACAGTGGCATTAAAAAAATTGTGCTTGCCAATTTATTCAGATCCAACCAACACTTATTGCATTACTACTGTGTGCATGAACCAAGAACATTTATATATATTAAATAATGTAATCATTCAAAAATCATCTTAAAATTAACATTTTTAAGTCAGGAAATGAATCTTCAAGAAGAAAATTACAAAATAAATGGCAAAATAAGAACATGAAAGTTTTTAAAAAAATTGATTACAATTGTGGCATTTGTTCCTCTATACTACTTACTGAAATATGGCACAATGGAACTTTGGCCAAAGAGCCTCATCTCAACCAGATTTATTATCCTGTTTGGTGTCCTTGGCCATTTCTCAGTTCTAAAGGCTGAGGACTTCTCTCTTACTCAGCTCAGATACTACCTAGTATATCCTCCCTGTATTCAGAATCACATCCATAATACATTGATGTTTTCTGTGGTTCTTACTTTTATGAGCACACCATGGCTGAAACAGCCTTGCTTTAGCGCTTGAGTGCCTGTCAAAGGACGTTTAACTGTTGCAGCTCTGCTCATTCCTTTGGTGAGAACTTGGTGCTAACTCACTCTTTTGAAGTGCACCCTTGGGAAAGAAATTTGAACTGCCTTAGGTACGTAAATCCTTTTGATCCTCTGGTTCATTGTGCATTATCATAAATTGAGTCAATATTGTTGAAAGCCTTTTATAAACAGAAATAGTCCTGGGAGTTGATTATGTGAGAATGATTAAAACAACATCTCTAACTTCTATGAATGCATATAGAGTGCAAAATAATAACCCATAACTGCAGCCTCTTAAGTGCTTTACTAAAAACACATATGGAACACTATAAGAGGTATGTTATGATATGATTAATTCTAGTTAATAGAATTTCAAGAAGGGCTTCAGAGAAAAAGTGGCAATTGATTTACGCTTTGAAGAAGTAGTTGCTTTGGCCAGGTAGAAAACAAGGGACAGAGCAGTATAAGAAGAAATAATGACAAATTCAGGAGGCCTAATGGGATGATTAGAGGGTTGGTCCATGGATTGGTTTGCAGGACCCTTCATTTCCTTTGATGTGGATCGCAATTCAAGTCACTAGAGACTGGTTGAGAAAAATCCAAAACCTCTCTTGGGGAATCCCTTGTACTTTGGGCTTGAAGACACTTGTAGAAGTAGTGCCCTTGGAGCAGCCGGACTTTTTATATTTTTGTGTAGTCAACTGCCATGTCTGTCATTAACTATTATATGTACCCTCCACCCAATTGCTGCTATAGAATAGTGAAAAGTGAACATTTATTAAAATAATTAGTATGCAAATAAAGCTAAATTCCCAAATGACTTTGTGAAAAACTCCCATTTTCTTTTTCCATCATTTGGTGTATATTCCAGTTGGTCACAATTAAATTCTTGTTGGTTTCTAATTCTGCTGATCAATATACCCAAATTTTAAAACATTTTTGGATCGTTTGTGTGTGATATACCCTTTGTATTTCACCTCGGAACTGACCATCCATATATTCCAGTATGTTAAAAGCAGAACTGAATTCTATAATGTCTTCCCCTAATGTCTCCTTGCATCAGAGAGGTCCGGGATTTTTTGCCAAATGTGGTCGTGTGAAAGGAATATATTTTGTTTCCTGTTCCAGAATTGCTCTTCATTAGGAACAAATGATGACACACTGCTTGTTGAAAGTAGTTGATTTGTAAATGTCCCGAGTCTTAGTCAGTTCAGACTGCTAAAATGAAGTAGCATAGACTGGATGGCTTATAAACAAAAGAAATTTATTTCTCACAATTCTGCAGGCTAGAAATCCAAGATCAAGATGCCAACATTGGTTGGATTCTAGTGGGGTGCTCTCCTAGGCTGCAGACTGACAACTTCTCATTGTGCCTTCCCATGGCAGAAAGAGGGCAAGAGAGCTCTCTGGAGTCCCTATTATAGGGTCCTAATTTCATTCATGCGGGTGCTTCATGCATGACCTAATTACTTCCCAAAGGTATCATTTCATAATATCATCACATTGGGAGATAGGATTTCAACATATGAATTTTGGGGGGTCACACCCATTCAGACCCTTATACCATGGAAACTACTGTAATTAGAGTTCTTATAAATGGAAGTTTCTTTAAAAAATATGTCTCACTTCAATTAGCATTATTTTCCAGATAATTAACCAGAATAGTATTAATTATATCTAGAATATTCAGAGAAAGAACTTTTAAAAAATTTTCAAATTTTATTGTAGGTTCGGGGTCTACATGTGCAGGTTAGTTACATGCATAGATTTTGTGTTGCTGGGGTTTTAAGTACAAACAATTTCACCGCCAAGGGAGTGAGCATTGTACCCAATAGGTAGCTTTTTGACTCTCATCCTCCTCTCATCCCTCCCTCTCAAGTAAGCCTCAGTTATTGTTTCTGTCTTTGTGTTCATGTGTACTCAATGTTTAGCTCACACTTGTAATTGAGTACATGTGGTATTTCGTTTTCTGTTTCTGCATTAATTCACTTTAGTATAATCGCCTCCAGCTGTGTCCAGGTTGTTGCAAAAGGTGTGATTTTATTCTTTTTAATGGCTGTGTAGTATTCTGTGGTATATATGTACAGCACTTTCTTCATCCAGTTCAGTGCTGATGACATCTAAGGTGTCCATGTTTTTGCGACTGTGTATAGTGTTACAATGAAAGACCAAGTGCATGTGTGTTTTTTTTGGTAGAATTATTTATATCCCTTTGGATATATACTCAGTGATGAGATTGCTGGATCAAATGGTAATTCTGTATAAAGTTCTTTGAGAACTCTCCAAACTGCTTTCCACAATGTCTAAATTAATCTGTCTTGCCACAGGCAGTGTATAGGCATTCCCTTTTCTCTGCAACCTCACCAACATCACTTATTTTTTGACTTTTTGGTAATAGTCATTTTGATAGGTGTGAGATGGTATCTTACTGTGGTTTTGACTTGCATTTCTCTAATGAGTAGTGATACTGAATTATTTTTATATGTTTGTTGGCTGCATTTTTTTTTTCTTCTGAGAAGTGTCTGTTAATGTCCTTTGTGCATTTTTTAATGGGGTTGTTTCTTGTTGATTCGTTTAGATTATTGATAGATTCGGGATATTAGACCTTTGTCAGACACATAGTTGGCAAATATTTCCCCATTGTGTAGATTGTCTGTTTACTGTGTTGATAGTTTCTTTTGCTATGCAGAAGCTCTTTAATTAGGTCCCATGTGTCTGTTTTTGATGCAATTGCTTTTGAGGACTTTGTCATGAAATCATTGCCAAGGCCTATGTTGAGAAGGGTATTTCCTAGGTTTCTTCTAGGATTTTTGTAGTTTTAGGTCTAACATTAAGTCTTTAATCCATATTGAGTTGATTTTTATATATCATATAAAGAAGGATTCCTGTTTTAACCTTCTGCATATGGCTAGCCAGTTATCCCAGCACCATTTGTTTAATAGGGTGTCCCTTCTCCATTGTTTGTTATTGTCAGTTTTGTCAAAAATCAAATGGATATAGGTATGCAGCTTTATTCCTGGGCTTTCTAGCCTATTCAGTTGGTGTAAATCTCACTTTCTGTAGCAGTGCCATGTTGTTTTGGTTACTGTAGCCTTGTAGTATAGTTTGAAGTCAAGTAATGTAATCTCTTTAGCTTTATTCTTTTTGCTTAGGATTGCCTTGGCTATTTGGGCTTTTTTTTATATGAATTTTAAAATAGCCTTTTCTAGTTCTGTGAATAATATTATTGGTAGTTTGATAGGAATAGCATTGAATATTTAAATTGCATTGGATAGTATAGCAATTATAACAATATTGATTCTTCTAATCCATGAGCATAGAATATTTTACTATTTGTTTGTGTTTTCTCTGATTTTTTCAGCAGTGTTTCATAATTCTCGTTGTGAAGCTCTTTCACCTTCCTGATTAGCTGTATTCCTAGGTGATTTATTCTTTTTGTGGCTATTGTAAATACAATTGAATTCTTAATCTGTTTCTCAGTTTGGATATCATTGGCGTATAGAAATGCTGCTGATTTTTATACATTTATTATGCATTGTGGAGCTTTACTGAAGTGTTTATCAGTTCTAGGAGCCTTTGGGTACACAATAATAGTGGAAAACATCAACACCCCACTGGCAGTGTTAGATAGATTATCGAGGCAGAAAACTAACAAAGATATTTGAGATGTAAACGTGGATACTTAACAAAATGAACCTAACAGACATCTACAGAATACTCTAAACAACAACAAAATACACAATCCTTTCATACACACACAGCACATACTTTAAAACTGACCACTTACTTGACAAAAAGCAATGTTCAGCAAATTTCAAAAAACCTGAAATTATAGCAACCATACCCTCAGAATACAGGACAATAAAAATAGAAATCAACATGAGAAGATGTATCAAAACAGTACAATTACATGGAAATTAAACAACCTGCTCCTGAATGACTTAGGTAAACAATGAAATTAAGGCAGAAATTTAAAAGAATTATGTGAAACTAATGAAAACAAAGAAACAGCATACCAGAATCTTTGGAACACAAATAAGGCAGTGTTAAGGAAAAAATTTATAGTGCTAAATTCCTATACCAAGAAGTTAGAATGACTTCAAATTAACAACCTAACTTCACACTTAGAGGAACTAGAAAAAAAAAAAAACACACACAAAAAAACAAGAGCAAACCAACCTCAAAGATAGCACAAGAAAAGAAATAACCAAAATCAGAGCTGAGCTGAATAAAATGGAGACCAAAAATCCATATAAAAGATCAATGAAACCAATAGTTGGTTATTTGAAAAAATAAATAAGACTGACAGACCACTAGCTATATTAATATAGAAAAAAAAAATCCAGGTAAACACAATTTGAAATATCAAAGGTAACATATCCACCAACTCCAAAGAAACACAAAAAAGCCCTCAGATACTGTATTTGTCCATTCTCAATCTGCTATAAAGAACTGCCTGAGGCTGGGTAATTTATATATATAAAAAAAAAGATTTTATTGACTCACAGTTCTGCAGGGCTGGGGAGGCCTCGAGAAACTTAAAATCATGGAGGAAGGGTAAGCAAACACATCCTTCTTCACGTGGCAGCAAGAAGGAAAAGTGCTGAACAAAGTGGAAAAAAACCTCATATAAAACCATCAGATCTTGTGAGAACTCAATATCAAGAGAACAACATGGGGGTGACCAACCCCATGATTCAATTACCTCCCACCAGTCCCTCCCACGGTGCATGGGGATTATGGAAACTACAATTCAAGATGAGATTTGGGTGGGGACACAGTCGAACTGTATCATTCCTCCATGGCACCTCCCAAATCTCAGGTCCTCACATTTCAAAACCAATTATACCTTTCCAACAGTCCTCCAAAGTCTTAGCTCATTCCAGCATTAACCCAAAAGTTCAAGTCCAAAGCCTCATCTGAGATAAAGTAAGTCCCTTCTTCCTATAAGCCTGTAAAATCAAAAGCAAATTAGTTACTTTTTAGATACAATGGGGGTACAGGAATTGGGTAAATACACCCATTCTAAGTGGGAGAAATTGGCCAAAATAAAGGGGATACTAGTTCCATGCAAGTCTGAAATCCAATAGGAAAGTTATTAAATCTTAAAGTTTCAAAATGATCTCCTTTGATTCCATGTCTCACATCCAGGTCACACTGATGCACAAGGTGGGCACCCATGGCCTTGGGCAGCTCCACCCCTGTGACTTTGCAGGGTACAGCTCCCCTCCTGACAGCTTCCATGGGCTTGTGTTGAGTCTTTGGCTTTCCAGGTGCACAGTGTAAGTTGTTGGTGGATCTACCATTCTGGGGTCTGCAGGATAGTGGCCCTTTTCTCACCACTCCACTAGGCAGTGCCCCAGTGGGGACTCTGTGTGGAGGCTCTGACCCCACATTTCCCTTGCATGCTGCCCTAGCCGAGGTTCTCCATGAGGGCTCCACCCATGAATCAAAATTCTGCCTGGACATCCAGGTGTTTTCATCTGAAATCTAGGTGGAGGTCCCCAAACCTCAGTTCTTGACTTCTGTGTTCCCACAGGCTCAATGCCATGTGGAGCTGCCAAGACTTTGGGCTTGCAACCTCTGAAGCAATGGCCTGAACTGTACCTTGGCCCCTTTTAGCTACAACTGGAGCTAAAACAGCTGGGATGCAAGGCACCCCCTCTGAGGCTGCATAGAGCAGGGGAGCCCTGATCCCAGCCCAGGAAACAATTTTTCTGTCCTAGGCCTCTGGGCCTGTGATGAAATGGGCTTCCCTGAAAATCTCTGACATGCCCTGGAGACATTTTCCCCATTGTCTTGGTGATTAACATTTGGCTCCTCATTACTTATGCAAATTTCTGCAGCAGCAGCTTGAATTTATCCCCAGAATTTTTTTTTTCTTTTTTATTGGATCATCAGGCTGCAAGTTTTCCAAACTTTTATGGTCTGCTTCTTCTTGAATGCTTTGCCAGTTAGAAATTTCTTCTGCCAGATACCCCCAATCATCTCTCCCAAGTTCAAGATTCCACAGATCTCTGGGGCAGGGAAAAAAATGCCACCAGTCTCTTTGCATAGCAAGAGTGACCTTTACTCCGCTTCTCATCAAATTCCTCATCTCCATCTGAGACCATCTCATCCTGGACTTTATTGTCCATATCACTATCAGCATTTTGGTCAAAGTCATTCAACAAGTCTCTAGGAAGTTCCAAACTTTCCCACATCTTCTTATCTTCTTCTGAGCCCTCCACACTGTTGCAACTTCTGCCTGTTACCCATTTCTAAAGTTGCTTCCACATTTTTAGGTATCTTTACAGCAGTGCCTCACTACCTCAGTATCAATTTACTGTATTAGTCTATTCCCATGCTGCTACGAAGAACTGTCCAAGACTGGGTAATTTATAAAGAAAAGAGATTTAATTGACTCACAGTTCCACAGGGCTTGGGAAGCCTCAGGAAACTTACAATCATGGTGGAAGTGGAAGCAAACACATCCTTCTTCACACAGTGGCAGGAAGGAGAAGTGCTGAGCAAAGAGGGAAAAGCTCCTTATAAAACCATCAGATCTCATGAGAACAAACTATCACAAGAACAACAGGGGGATAACTGCCCCCATGATTCAATTACTTCCCACTGGGTCACTCCTACAACATGTGGGGATTATGGACACTACAATTCAAGATGAGATTTGGGTGGGGACACAGCCAAACCATATCAGAGACTATTATGCCCACCTCTATGAATACAAACTTGAATAATTAGAAGACTGGATAAAATCCTGGAAACATACAACTTTCCAAGATTGACCCAGGAAGAAACTGAAATCCTGAAAAGACCAATAATTAGTTCCAAAATTGAATTAGTAAAAAACAAAACAAAATGAACAAAACAGACAAAACACCAACCAGAAAAAGCCCTGGATCATACTGATTCACAGCTAAATTCTACCAGACATAGAAGAGCTAGTACCAATCCTACTGAAATTATTTCAAAAAATCGAGGAGGGACTACTCTCAAATTCATTCTTTTAGGCCAGCATCATTCTGATACCAAAACTTGGTAAGGATACAAGAAAAAAAGAAAACTTCAGACCAATATCCCTGATGAACACAGTTGCAAAAATCCTAAACAAAGTACTAGTAATTTGAATCCAGCATCACATCAAAAAACTAATCCACCATGATCATGTAAATTTTATTGCTGGGATGCAAGCTTAGTTCAACATTCACAAATCAATAAATGGGATTTGTCATATAAACAGAACTAAAACCAAAAACTATATGCCCATCTCAATAGATTCAGAAAAATCTTTTGAGAAAATGCAACATCCCTTCATCTTAAAACTCAACAAATTAGGCAGCAAAGGAACATAACTCAAAAAAATAAGAGCCACCTATGACAAACCCACAGACAACGTACTAAATGAGCAAAAGCTAGAAGAATTCACCTTGAGACCCAGAACAAGACAAGGATTCCCACTATCACTACTACTATCCAACATAGTACTGGAAATCTTAGCCAAAGCAATCAGGCAAGTGAAAGAATTAAAAGGTATCCAAATAGGAAGATAGGGGCTGGGCGCAGTGGCTCATGCCTATACTCCTAGCCCTTTGGGAGTCCAAGGCAGGCAGATGGCTTGAGCTTAGGAGTTCAAGACCAGCCTGGACCACATGGTGAATCCCTGTCTCTATCTATCTATCTATCTATCTATCTATCTATCTATCTGATATGTATGTTCACACACACACAGGAAGAGAGGAATCATGTAATCTAGAATAGGAGCCATGGAAATAAATGAAATAGGTATGTCATCTGCAAAGATGACATGATTCCATACCTAGAAAATCAGAGAAAGAACTGTTGCACATCAATGAAGTTTCCAGAAAGCCAAAGCATGTCTTGTGAAAACTGAATGATTTTATTTTCAACAGTTCTATATTTAAAAAACAATAAAACAGCTTTTCAAAAATATCATATAGTGTGTTGCCTTTTTAGAGTTTGATCATAACTATGCTTTTCCTTATTATTATTGTTATTGATATAAATTATTGTACAGTCCTAAATATAGTGGTTGTCATCCATGAGGTTCTGTTTTCCCCCTAGATTAAAAATCTTTGGATTAGGCAGTGGCTTATGCCTGTAATCCCAGCACTTTGAGAGGCCAATGCGAGAGTATTGCTTGAGGCCAGGAGCTTCAGACCAGCCTGGGTTAAAAAGTGAGATCTCATCTCTACAAAATATTTTAGAAAATTAGCCAGGTACAGTGGCATGCACCTGTAGTTCTAGCTACTTCAGAGGCTGAGGCTGGAGGATTGCTTACACCTAGGAGTTTGAGGTTGCAGTGAGCTATGGAGTGCCACTGCACTCCAGCCTGGGTGACAGAGCAAGACCCCATCTCTAAAAAATTGTTTTGAAAAAAGTCATTGGACTTCTTCTATCTCTTTTGATGTTTACTTGTAATCTGCTAGTTTCTGTCAAGTACATTTTAATTCATTTCAACTGAAGCCAAAACAGACAGACAGTTAATAATTACCCTATATATCCTAGGTGCTGGGTTAAAGGCTGAGATTGCTAGGAAAAATAAGAAATCCTATGTTTCAATATCCTCTGTAACCCTTGGCAAATTATGAGACAAGATATATTATATTGTAACTTAAAATCCCCTTTATGATAAATTTAAAAAGCCAGACACAGAAAGACAAATACCCAAATACTACATGGTTTCACTCATATGTGGAATGAAACAAACAAATGAAAAACAGAAACGAGACCACAGAAGCAGCAAGTAGTGAGAAGGAAAGGAAGTGGATGATGGGGAGAGGTTGGTCAATGAGTCCAAAGTTACAATTAGAGAGGAGGAATAAGTTGTGGGTCCATTGTATAGTAGGGTGAGTATGGTTAACGGTAAGGCATTGTACATTACAGAATAGCCCGAGGGGAGGCCTTTGAATGTTCTCACCACAAAGAAATGATACGTGCATGATGTGATGAATATGCTAAATACCTTGATTTGATCATTATACAACATATATATGTATTAGTATATTAAATTGTGCTTTATAAATATGTAAAATTATAATGTGCCACTAAAAATTTTTAAAATTCCTCGTTTGGGGTGAATTTCTGTTTATCTTGCGAGCAAATTTATAGGCTCCACTATAGATCTTTTTTCATATGTAGATATTTTTTCTGTTATATCTAGCTTCAAAATGTGACTTTTAGGTTAAGTCAACTGTTACTATTTTACTTGCCCCTAAATGCATTTTTTTTCCTGTTTGTGTGGGACTTAATGGTATGGCTCTTTCTACCTGAGTTCTTGTGGAGCAAGGTATAGACAGCAAGCCCCAGTCCTTCCTCCTCTTGTGATACTAGGAAATGATGGCATCATTAGTGAGTCTCTAGAAACATCCTGACAAGTACCATGCTGGGAAGGAGGTGGCTAGGATAATGAGTAATAAAAACAATGATGACAGTAGTAACAGCAGCACGTTATGTATCATGATTTTATGTTAAACTCAGAGATATTTTATTCCTTTTACCTGTTATTCTTTTCCCATCATCTGGCAGCATGGAGAGCTCCTGCATGCTGTACTCTATCAGACAGGGGAAGATAAATCTAAAACTAAGTCAATTAAGTGATCAGTGGGATTCTCTAGGAGGAGATAACTTTCTGAAAACTCTTTTCCATGCAATCTGTGACAGCTGTAGTAGAACAGAAACGGCCTGTGCCATATGTAGGCAGAGAGGGCTTCAAACAGCCCACTCCCCATCATGAGTTTCTTGGTTTCTGCAAAAAGGGGAAGATGTACAAAATTGTCCCATGTTCTCTGGATTCTTTGCCTTCCCATACTATCCCAGATCCATGCACAACAACAGAAACAAAGAGTATGGAAGAGAAAGTGGGTGATGACATGTTTTTTTAGGATGTCATTGTTGTGAGGGAGAAGGAACAAGGGAGCCCCATGGCAGAGGTTGTGGACAGGAGAGCACCTGTGTGGAACAACTGGTAGTACATAGATGGTTCTCAGAGGACTGGTCCTACAAGAGGGAGCCAACAAGTCAGTGTGTATGGAGGTGGAGGTGGGGTGGGTAGAAGGACAACAGAACAGTAACAAATTGCTTGTGCTTAGAGAGTAGACCACAAGATAGTCAACTTGGAAAATCCACAGTAGAGGCAGAGGCTGATACTCCAGACTAGGTGGGGAAAATGACATCTCCATGAAGGCCGTGAGGACTCAAGAATGGCACTGATACCAGAAACACCCCTCTCTCACAATGTCATAATACTCAGTAAGTACTCCTCTAATTCACCAGTATGGAACTGAGTACTGTGGGCAAGAAGAGATTGCAGGTAAAGCAAGAATGGTGGTACGATGGAGCTGAAATTCACACTTGACCACATTTAAGTTCAATAATGACAAAGTGAGATTGAATGGGTGGGCAACGTGGAGTTGTTGGTGCTGTTGCTTTTGACCTGCCAATATTGGAATCCAGTCCTGGGTGCTGGGTTACATTGATACAAGAAAATAAAGAAGCTCTGAATTTGCATGCTTGTGTCCACAGGGACCTGTGGAACCTCCTGATCTTATGTTAACAGGGATGGCTGGGCCTTTGTTCTTATTTTCCTCACACCCACATGTCCATAGTGTGGAGATTGCAGGCAGTTTTATGCCTGTGGACATCAACATTGAGGACAGTTGCCAAAACCAATCCTGTGGCATTTTTAGGCATCATCAATGGTATTCATTTTTAACAAAATTACATTGAGCGAAACTGTTTAATTGTGTAATTTATTACAGTGTGACAGTTAATGATCCATGAGCACTGTACAGATGGTGCCTCACCTGCTGAACAAGTGTGGATTATGATACATTTTCAAGAGGAATCAGGCCCAGTTATACTCTTCCACACATTAACAATTTTTCTTCTAAAATGACTATGGGTTCTTGCCAAATTTCCAGTAGTCTGATGTTGACAGATTTGTTGATTTCAGTATTATCTTATCCTCTTACCTATTCTTTACATTTATTAAGCAGAGTGTTTTAATTTTTTCTTTTACTTTTGGTCTGCGTCAACCACCCTGTATCCTATTTGGTCTTACAGAATAAAATACAAGAAATATGATGTCAATGGAGATGAGTTTTTCTATGATTAATTTTCTCTTCTACTTTTGGTCTGCATCAACTACACCGTATCATGTTTGGTCTTACAGAATAAAATACAAGAAATATGATGTCAATGGAGATGAGTTTTTCTTTCTATGATTTTCTCTTTCTTTCTGTTCCTTTCTATTCTATTCTTTTTTTTGGACAGAGTCTCGCTCTGTCACCCATGCTGGAGTGCAGTGATGTGACCTCAGCTCACTGCAACCTCTGCCTCCTAGGTTCAAGCAATTCTCCTGTCTCAGCCTCCCTAGCAGCTGGGATTACAGGCGGGTGCCATCAAGCCAGGCTAATTTTTGTATTTTTAGTAGAAACGGGGTTTCACCATATTGCTCAGGCTGTTCTGGAACTCCTGACCTCATGTGATCCACCTGCCTTGGCCTCCCAAAGTGCTGTGATTACAGGAGTGAGCCAACGCGCCTAGCCCTTTTATTTCTTTAATAGAGTAGATTAGAAATTCATTTAATGCACATGTAGTTTTTAAAATATTGCCTATAAATTATTTTAATAATAGCTTTATTAAGATACAATTCTCATGCCATAAAAAAGTACACAATTCAGAGGCTTGTGTTCTCTCTACTCTCTGATGACAATTGTTCAATGAATTTATGTCTTTCGGGATAAAGATAAAAATCTGTAACATGTCCTACAAAGCCCTTAACGATATTGCTCTTGTCTTTCTCTCTGACTTTACTGTCTTCCCCTGCTAAGCAGAGTGCTTGACATATAATAGATGTACAATAAATATGCTGAATGAATGAAGAAATAAGTGTCTTCTGCAAGACTTATTTTCAAAGCTGGAGCATACTTATATAATGGGAGAGAAAAATAAGCCACCCTGGAAAGATTTGCTATGGAAAAGAGGACATTATTTTTCTACATTATTTTTAAATCATCCTCCTGCCACTTGGAGAACTGCTGATCATGAGGGCAGCACAGTGACCTTGTCAGACTCCTGCCTAATTCTCGAACTTCTCTTTGAAGCAAGTAAATGAAATCTGTTTCAAAAACTGCTGTTTCTTTTTCTTCTGATACTTGAAAATATGAATTCACCTTTCTGAATAGATTTCGATTTGGGGTAAGATACAAAATGGGCCTTAGATAAAAGTAAGAAAAAGAAAAATGAGGTTCTGGACAAGGTAGGACTAAAATTATTCTGTGAGTAAATGTAAAGGTACTGTCTAGTTTGGGTATGAAAAATATTTTGGTGTTAATTTATTTGTTAATTGAGTGAGGCTTGGGAACTGGTATTCGGTGCCTTTGAAGTATATGGCGATTGTGGAGATGAAGAAATTAGCTTTGCTGAGAGCGACTGCCTATGGTAAAAAGGAGACAGGCTACAGAGCACAGAGGAAGGGGACAAAGTGACTTTGAAATATGGATGAATGATGAGTTTGGAGACAGCGATGGCTGATGTCCTATCATGATATCGAATTGAATTTTCTTTTGTGACTTCTTCCTTCCTCCCACCACCTTCTCAGATTGAGTCTTTAGTAAGGCTCTTTTAACCATTACAAACTAGAGCAAGCCCTGTCTTAACTCTGCCATGAATAAAGACAGGAGGGACATGATCATAGTTTGAAGCAGAGCAGGACAAGAGAGAGTAGGAGGAATTTGTGTGATAGACTGAGAAATTACCGAGGAAAATCCTGGAGCAGGAATTGAAGATTGACTGGGGATGATCAGGTTATTTATGTGATTATCCACTACTCCCAAACACCCAAATCCAAAGGAAAATCACAGAAAAGAATGTTTCTGAAAATAAATGTAGAATGGGTTTTGACATTGTTTTATTTGGAAATTAAAGCTAAAATAGAGCCCAAATCTCCTGACTTACATTACAGTAGTTTGCCTGAGGTTGCAGAAGGGTCTAAAAAGGAAGACTTACACAACACTTTTTGACAACACACTGAAGACACAGATCAAAGCACTGTGGTTCAAGGTTATAATACCAAATATACACAACAGAGACAGGTGCTACTCATCCTTACACTTCTCCTGCTTTTTTTTTTTTTTTTTTTAAAATGTAGACATGTATCACAATATCCTGCCACGAGAGAGGTAGCCCTCTTGACACTTTCCTCTGTGGCTCCATTAGCTGCTTCCATCTCACCACTAAGGATGTGGAGGAGGCCATGGAAACCCTCATCCTGCAGCCCACAGGTCCCTTCCCAGGCCTGGATCACTGTAAAGTATGGGGGCACCATGATTACAAACGGGTTGTGCTTCTAAGGCCAGGTAGCTTTGGTGCCTTCTAGAACTCTGTGTGCTCTCACATAGAGGTGATGAGATGTCTGCCGCTTTTCAGAGAACTTGATTGCAATGGCTGGGTGGGAGGGGTATGGACAGAGATGGACAAAGGGACTTTGAAATATGGATGAATGGTATTAACAGAGACAGGTTCGCCCTGGAGGAAAGAATGGACAGAAGTGGGTTCACCCAAGGACCAAGATGGGCTGGCCCCGGGAGAGTGCGGACAAATAAGAGAAGGGTTCCACATGGCGTTTTAGGCCCACAAGCTCTCACAACCTGCCAGGGCCTGGGGCCAGGGACCACTGGGGCTCATGTCCAAATGTGCAGCTGCACCTGGGGGCTCTTGACCATTGACAACCCCTAAGCCACCTCTCCATGATGCCTGGCCTAACCCCCATCCTTTTTTCTTTTCTACCACCACCACACATTTGCAGTGGAGTTTCCTACATTTGGGGAAATGGCAGGGTTCAGCACAATCAGAGGGTTAATCCTTGGTTCTGGGAAAACCAAGGTGTCTCCCCTGCCAGGCAAATATTGCTCACTCTTGAGTGTCATGGTACATGCTGCAGCCAGCCAGCTGACCGAAAGCCACTCTGGTGTCTGTGTTCTCTTGGGGGTCTTAGGATTCTCACAGGAACTCACTGTAGCCAAAGTTCTAGCACAACATTTCAGAAGCAGCTGTTTTC
This sequence comes from Macaca thibetana thibetana, assembly GCF_024542745.1. NCBI lineage: Eukaryota > Metazoa > Chordata > Mammalia > Primates > Cercopithecidae > Macaca > Macaca thibetana. The sequence continues at coordinate 15,721,336 of NC_065595.1, read as the reverse complement.
TGGCCTGGCAGATATGATCTGTGCTGTGTTTTTTTCTAACCATTTTAAGCTCATGGAATGTTTCAGGATGGCCCACTGTGGTGATGACTGATGGCCAGTCACTTTTGTAATGGCAATTGGGTGCCCTGTGCACTGGCTTAGCCCCATTAACATTTCTCAACCCTCTGTTGGATAGATTACTGACTCTTTTCATAAGCTTTCTGACCTTGTCTTAAGCTTTACAATCCACGGTGATGAATTTATAGAGTGATTGTGACTATGTATGAGGAGTGTAACAGAGATAAATGGGCATTTGATGTTGACAAAGCAGAGAAAAAAATATTGTTCTCCACACCTTTTGTTAGCAAATACATGATTCACTATAATTCTTTTTTAGTGATTTATCTATGAATCTTCTTTTCTCACTTAATAAAATGCCCCCCATTGCTCTTCCAAGGCTGACACCATGGTTTTGTAATATATTATTAAAGCCATGTCACGCTCAAGAGGCAGTGAGCTTGGCTTCACAGCAGTGTTATTTTACCTTCTGTTTCTAAAAAATGCTCAAACGGTTCCAAGGACATATTAGCTGCTTCTGTATTGTTTCAAACAACTTCCTTTGTAAGCAACCAGACCTACCTAATGCTTTGGAAGTGCGTATTTTTCTTTCATAAAGTTCTCATATATTTTCTATCAAGTTTGGGGAAAACTATAAAAAATGAATTACAGGAGCTGAGAAAATAGTGAACTGTTTTTCTTAAAATTATATCAGAAGAATCATTTTATACAATGGTCTGGACCTAAAAGGTTGAATATTATTACTATTATCCTGCAACTCTTTTGCTGGCAATCTTGAAAAAGCCATATTCTCTTTTTTAGGGTCCAGAATTAAAGGTATGTTATTTTAATCTCATTTTATCTATTTATTTTTACTTATTTATTGACTTACGTATTTTGAGACAGTGTCTCCTGTTTCTCAGGCTGGAGTGCAGTGGCTCAATCAGGGCCCACTGCAGCCTCGACCTTCCACGCTCAATTGATTCTCCCACATTAGCTTCCTGAGTAGCTGAGACTATGGGCATGTGCCCCTATCCCCAGCTCATTTTGTATTTCTTGTGGAGAGTTTCACCATATTGCCCAGGCCGATCTCAAACTCCTGGGTTCAAGCCATCAGACCACCTCAGCCTCCCGAAGGAATCAACACTTTTTGGAAGATCTTTGGGGGTTTCTTACACGCAGCTAAGTTGGACACACTGAACAAGGTTTTGAGAGATGCTTAGAGTTTAGGCTCATGGAGATACAGAGAAATAGCCATCCAGGGAAGTTGGCAGCAACTCTGAGTTAGATTTCACAAGAGATTTGGTCAACTTGGCCCATGTTGTGTGAGCATGATTAGTAAATAGGAAACAAGGCTAAAAAGAGAGTTTAAAGCCAGATGAGGTTAATATAAAGTCCCTATTAACAATTTTGATTTTTTGTTTTATAAGCAGATAATATATTCTACATTTTTACATTGGCTAGATGACATAATTAGAACAGCTCCTCAGGAAGATAAATCTGGCAGTAATGAGTTGGATGGAACAGAGAGAAAATAGGTTGGAAGTAGGGCCATCAGCTGGGAGACTGCAAAAGTTCATGCAGGTGGTAATGAGGACCTGACCTCAGAAAATAAGGGTTTCATTAGAAAGAAGGAGGCAGGAACATAAGACCTTCTGGTAAACTGGATTGAATAATTCTAGGTAAATTCAAAAATGCTATGCAGGAAATAATGAATAAATTTAAATAGTTCTGTCATGCAATGTAAACATGTCATTCGCTCAAAGCCTGTTATCCTAATATTACATGACAGTGTCCTCTGGGTTATTTTCCATTACAAGAAGTTACAGTAGCTGATAAGCCTGTGACCAATTTAAAATATAATTGTTATTCTGTCTTCCTGCGACACAGTTTGAGTTTCGATCCTTTAAGTAAACAATATAAAGAATTAGGGTCAAGTTCAATATTAGGAGTCTGATTCCTAGAAACAGAAAAAGGGCTTGAGAAGGGTTGCTAGCTATAAAGCAAATTTGATCTTCAAATTGTCATTTTCCATCTATGGTGGCGTGCTGTTATTGTGAGTGAAGACCTTGTCCCAGGTCCTAGAACGAGTGAGGTTTTCAGATACTGATACAAGTGGAGGTTATAAATTAAACAATGAAGACATGTTGGGGACCACTAGGTTAATAGATCACTAGAAATTCATTTGGAGAAGAAATTTCATAAATATTAGACTGTTAGCACTGGAAGAGGTTTTAAAGATCACCTGGTTAAGTGTACAAGTTTTAGAGTCGGATCAAAGTGGGTTTCAATTCCTAGCTCCTCCTTGTACTAGATATGTCGCCTTTATTTCACTAGTAGTCATTTGTGGGAGAAGTTTCTCCATGTTACAGATGGAGACACCCCCATCTCACAGAATCATGGCGATAATTAAATAAATTCATGATTGCAAAGTGCTTAGCCCGGTACGTAGCAAACACTCAGCATAAAGCAGCTGTTATTAGAAGTAAGATGAATGCTATGATTCAGGTCTCCTGAAAATGGACTGAGTCCCCCTCCACAGAGCCATGCCCTCTCCTCTTATATTCCCACTTTAAAGTATTAAAATATTAAAAGTAATGGCAAAAACTGCAATTACATTTGCACCAACCTAATGCCTATTCCAGAAAACTTCCATCAATTTTGACATTTATGTTGACATCAGTCTCTATATCAAATTGTTTCCATCATTACTAAAACAGGCTATTAAAGTCAATGCTACACAATCAGTCATTTAAACAAATATATTGAGTACCTACTCAATGAAAGGAATATGCTTTATATGATAAATGACATGCCATCATTAAAAACTTGATTATTACCTATTTCTCCACAAAATATTAATCATCATTGTTATTTTTAACCAGAACGAAGAGGCACTGTTCCGTAATGAAGTGCTCTGGGATTTGAGGTGTGGGTAGAAGTTAGCCCCTCGGGCGAGGACATTATTTGCTGCTATCAGGTTTCAGCTGCGGTTTGGATGGAGTCATTCAGGTTATTTAGAATAGGTCTTCAGAAACATGCATTTTTATTTAAATATCTGTAATTAGTATCTGATTATACACAATTATCACTAATAAGTGATAGAAACAATACAGTGTCAAAGCAAAATAAGAACTACATGGGAAGAGGAGGAGAAGAATGTTATATCAGCAGAATGGCTAGTTGGGGCTGGACTTTGGAGATCATTGCCTTTCATCCTTAGACAATGTGAGGGAGTGAGTGCTCTTATTTTTATTCACATTTCTTCAAGGAGAAAGCTAATACTCACATGGAAACTTGCCAGTCTCACAGATAATAAGTGGTAGGTTCGGATTTGAATTCAGATTCATTTGACTCTCAAACATCTATTTTTTGTGTATTTTATAAACCCTATTATTACAAGATAAAACACAGAGAAAATGATACATAAAGAATTCATTGCTGCTTAAAATTTTATAAGGTGAACACTTTTGCAACCACCACTCAGGTTAAGAAATAGAAGTTTGCCCTATGCTCTAGAAGACCTCCATCTTCAAAAGTAAACACTATAAGCACTATCCTGGCACTGATAGTAATCACTCTTTGTGTTTCCCTCCCTCCCTCCCTCCCTCCCCTCCCTCCCTCCCTCCCCTTCCTTCCTCCCTCCCTCCCCTCCCCTTCCTTCCTTCCTTCCTTCCTTCCTTCCTTCCTTCCTTCCATTTTTTTTTTTTGTTCTGAGACAGAGTCTCTCTCTGTCACCCAGGCTGGAGTACAGTCACACCATTCAATCTCAGCTCACTGCAACCTCTGCCTCCCCAGTTCAAGCGGTTCTCGTGCCTCAACCTCCTGAGTAGATTTCTGTATGACTTAATTAGCCAAACGAGCATCCCTAAATAATTGTTCAGTTTTTTCTTCTTTTTTTTTTTTTTTTTAATTTTAAGCTCCATGTCTTTAAGGTCTCATTTAATATACCAAATCCCTTTTCCTTTATTTAGAGTTTACCTGCTGATCCACCTAGACTATTTATCTGTATGTTTCCATCAGTCTGAATTTTCTTTTTGCATACTCATGGTGCCTTCAGACCACTGCTCTGACCTTTCTTTTCTATCAATTGTCCACTGAATCCAAAGGCTTGATCGGACTCAGATTGGATCCCTTGGGCAAGGCATTAGGGGAGTGTATTTTTTCATCAGGCTGCATGTAGTATCTGGGTATTACTCTTATTTCCATATCTATTGATGTTCAATGCCTAAGTTATTAATTCACTGGAGGTTCCATATGGTGATACTTTATCATTCTTTTTCGCTTATTCCCCAAAATAATTTTAAAACGAGACACCTGCTTTGTATGTGGTTACTCAGTATTATAGTTTATATAGAAAAGGAACAATGAATGCTTGAATTTTTCTTTCATTTATCTGGTTTTAAAATATACTTCATGTTTCAATCAGTTGTAATTCTTGTTCCCATTGAAGCTCAAATTGCTTATTCTGCAATCTTGTTGTATCTGGTTTGACAAGATGTTCCACACTCTTCCTGTGTGTTTCTCAATATCTGGAATCTGTAATTTCTCAAAGAAGTTCTGTTTCTTTTAGTGGGACATGGTATTTCAAGACTGCAGCTTGGATCTAGAGATGTGAATTACTACTGGATAGATTATTGTTTCTAAGTGTTTTTAGTGTACAGAAATTGGACATAGTTAAAATAACCTGTGATTCAATAATGATACATCTAAATCAAAGGCACAGGGCTGGGGCTTAATTTCTTCTGTTTTACATTTGTATTCCTTATTTTTCACACTAAAAATCTTAATTTTTCAGGTCCTAAGAGAGGACACAATTATAATGTGCTATGACTGCTTACTCACATTATATACATACAAGTTTCAGAACAATGCTATTATTATGTTATCACTAATTATGACTACTCAAAATAGATTTATATATTTTTATATGCTATTTCATTATCCTCCAACCACATTTAATGGTTATACTATATCTACATCATAATATCATAGTTTTACTGTAATCTATAATCCTTCAGTTTTAACCTCACTCTGTATTGATTATATATAAGTAATTATGTAGACCACCAGTCCTTATGTTGGTGTTTTCCTTATAAGTTTAGTTGCCTAAAACTTGTTTTATAGTAGATTTCTCAGAAACTGTTCATGGGGAAAAATACTTTTGAATTACTACAAGTTGTATGTGCCACTTATAAATAAAGGGCAATGTCTTATGGATATAAAATAAGTGGTTCATGTTTTCCTTTCTTGAGTATCTGAATTATTTTACCTCACTTTCCTCTGGAATAACATATTGTTGTAAAAAAGAAAAGGCTGATGAAGATATAATTATTTGTCACTTATAAATCACTGCTCTTTTTGTCTGGATTCCAAAAGAATTTTTAAATTTTATCTTTAATTTCAGACAGCTTTTCTAATTTTTTCCCAGAGCCTTTTATTATTTGTAGGTTGGATCTTCTTTACCTATCTTCAGTATTTGCCACTCTTTCTAGACTCCTTTTTAAAAAAATTTCCTTTGTCTTTATCTTCTCCTCTTAGTATATTTTCTGATGTATTTATTTTAATTTTTGTGTTCCTCCTAGTCCTCACTTCTAAAATATATTTTGTGTTTCTAATTTTAGTCTTTCTAATATGCATTATTTCTAATTCTGATGTATATTGTTCTTCCATGTCATGTATCATTTTATTAACTATTTTAATCTAATTTTTAATTATGCATTACAGTTTTGATTAGCTTTTGAGTAACTTTTCTTGGTTTGTTTTTATTGTTTATAAGGAGAATATTCTGCTCTTAGTTATCTTTTTCTAAGCAACTGTTTTTGGAGTTTTATCTAAATGTTTTTACTTAACTTTTTAATGTGAACTTAGTTTTTCTTAACTTTTTTTAGTGGGATGCTGAAGTTCAGATAAGTTTTATAATTTCACTGATGTTCTTCTTTTGTTGTTTTAAGATAGTGCTTAAAAATGTGCAATTTTTTCTTCTGATGTTTCTAGACCCTGCAAACTTTACTTCTGACATTTCTTTTTATTAACTTCTGTTTTCCTTGTTCTGTGTGAATCTGAATTCACTTCCTGTAGTTTCTCTTCACTATGGATTCCTGTCCTGGGAAACCCTGCAACCATATTTTCAAGAATATACTTGGTCTCTGCCCCTTAAGACTTTACTCTAGGACTCTTTCATTTACCTGTCCTTGGAAAAGGAAATCTCTCTTTTTTTTTTTTTTTTTTTTGGCTGCTGTTTTCAGATTGGTCTGCTTTTGCTTCCTACAATATTTATTGGTCATTCAAGCATTCTCCTTTTCCATGGTCTATCTGGGATCCTGCTACTTCTCTGTTTTCCTTCATTGAGATCCTGCTAACATGCGGGGCTTTGATGGTTTATCCCTAACCACTTGCATTTTGGGGTTTCAGTGGATATCTTCGCATTTAGTTTCAATGAAAATGTTGGTCCTGGGTGTGTGACTTTGCTATATAGTCCCTCTTTCATTTTATATGTAGGGTTTTAGAAAGAGCCAGTGTCTACATTTTTACTGCTGCCTCCATATTCTTAGAATTCAATTTTCTAAAACTTGGGCTTTTACAATCAAAATGTTACCTTCTCATATAAATGAAATAAAAATCACAACTCAGATATTTATTGTATGTCTAACTGAATTGGAATGTGAAAAATAAATTTAGGAAATGACATAATGAAGTAAATTCTAATCACCTTGATGCCTCCGATGATCCACACCCATTTTTACTAGCTAAGGAAAGAACTTCTTCACGGGGCAAGGTGGTACAGTGGAAAGTGTGTGGATTTTGAAACCAGAGAGACTGAAGTTTAATTCTTTTTATTATTATTATTATTATTATTATTTTGAGATGGATTCTCACTCGGTCACCTATGCTGGAGTACTGTGGTGCAATTTTGGCTCACTGCAACCTCTGCCTCCTGGTTCAAGTGATTCCCCTGTTTCAGCCTCCCAAGTAGCTGGGATTACAGGCACACACCGCCATGTCTGGTTAATTTATTTTATTTTACTTTTAGTAGAGACAAGGTTTCACCATGTTGGCCAGGCCGGATCACTTGAACTCCTGACTTCAAGTGATCCACCCACCTTGGCCTCCCCAAATGCTGGGATTACAGGCATGAGCCACTGTGCTCGGCCCGAAATTTAATTCTTAATCTGTTATTTAATACCTGTAAAATTACAGGTGAGATATTTAAGCTTTAAATGGATTTTCTTGTGAAATGCACACACCTATATCTCTGTTTGTATATGGCACATTTTGAATAAATTTTTGTTTCTTTCCCCAAACCCTTTACTCTCCAATGCTATGTAAAGATTGAAGGTTTAGCAAATTGAACATTTCATTTTTAAAGAATTATTTGCTTTACTTTTTGTTTTTTAGCTGGGGTTATTTTTCCTTTTTTTCCCTGGTATCAGTTTTGATTTGTTCCTACTTTCTCAATTTAGGAAAATACGAGAAAGGAAGAAAAGTAATGCAAAATTTGAAAAGCTATTGTATAAATTTAAGCGCACTTCACAGAACTGTCTCTTTCTACAGACCAGGGCAAACCCGGAAAATGGATTTTCTTTTTTTGTTTTCTCCTTATGCAGATTGTCATATAATGAATTACAAACAGAATTCAACTTCTGTGAGCTGCCAGAACTGGGGGTTGGAGATGCTCAGAAGATAGGCGGCCATGATTAAAAAGATTTGTCAAACACTAACTTTGAACATGCTGTGGTTTGATTTTTTCAAATGCAACTATGAGCAGAAAATAGCATTTTCTCACTCGGTGAAGTCACACCTCTCTTTGTCAATGGAATAGTTGATAAATCAGTGAAAACAAAATTAAATGTAAATTGAGCTTTCCATCTGGCCACCGTGACACTCTCTAATTCAAGCCAAACAACTTGTCTTTAAGGAAGTCTTTCTCTGAAGTACACTAGATTAACAACATTTTACAGAGTTCTTCCATAGTTCAAGAGAGTATTTTAGGACATTCGAGAGAAAAAAAAAAAAATCTAGTTAGGGCAAAAGAAGAATCTAAAAAGGCAATATCTAGTAACCTTTACTCTGAGACATAAAGTGTGTTTGTTTTTAAAGAATATGAATAATTATCCTTCACCCACAATATGATTTTTGCAGCGTTTTTATTTTCCTTATATCCAGGCTCTTCCCCCCCCAGCTTTACTGAAGTAAAACTGACCGATAAAAACTGCTTATATTCAAGATGTACGATATGTTTCTTTGCTATACACATACATTGTGTAATGATTACCACAAACAAATTAATTAAAACATCCTTCACCACACAGCCACTATCTTGGGCGTGTGTGTGTTGTGAACACTTAAGATTTGCTCTCTTAGCAAATTTAAATTAAGAAATACAGTATTATTCACTACGGTCACTATATTAGGTATTGCTTGTAGGTTTCCAGGGAGAAGACTAAAATGCAACCTTTGTGAAGTAATAAGGAAGTTCTCAGACAATAATTATTTCCTCGTACAGTTCTAGAGAAAAGATGGACCGATTTGCATAAGATGTTCTATTTTGAAACAGCAGAATGCAAAACCAGCACACTTTAGAGTCTATAAAATCAGATGTGAATGTAGAGTTGGGTTCCAAGGTATTTATTAGGGATGAATACTTCCAACAAAGGGAAGAAAAGGAATGGGAAGAGGAGGAATGTGAACTTTTATGCGAACCTGAAATTTCACATTTGTGTTATCAGAAATGTCCTGACCTTTTGCTTCACTCAGTTACCAAATATGGACTGCGACAGGAAAGTGTGACTTTGGGCAAGGTGGCTGTCTGCAGCTAAGGAAGATTCTGAAGGAGCCAAAGCTGCCGGCTGCTTTCTGACTGCACTCCTATAGTGGGCAAGCAAGTCCTTCCTCAAAAGGGGATCTGTCTTTGCATTTCCATGTTTGCCACAAAAATATCAAGTAGTATCACCTGAAATTTGTGAATTGTAACTCCTGACCTAGTGGACATTGTTGAGTAGACCCTAAATTATTATTCTTATAATAATTAGGGTTTTGTTAAGGAAAGGATGACCAGGACCCCAGGGGAAAACACACAAAGCAATTAAGGGGGATTCTGGGCTGAGGGACCAAGGTTATTACAGATAGGCAGGGGTTTTGTTTTTGGAAAAGGAGAACTGTTTCTGTTTACACTTATTGGCACAAAAAGTTTTTAAACACAATCAACTGTCCACTTTTCTTTATTCTTTATAACACTATTGTTTTCCTGGTTTTAATTTGTTTTATGTCTCATGTTCAAAATAAATGCATTTTAGCATCAACTTTTCCTAATATTGAAATATTTAGAAGTATTTTAATGATATAATTTTTATACTATAATAATCATATTTAGCATTAATACTAAATAATCATATTTACTTTTCCTTTTCTATGCTAAACCTATTGTAATAGTGCAAATCTTGCCAGGCATTGTGTGACAAAGTGCAGTGACACTATTGGTGTCATTGAACTACTCACAGCATAATAAATGAAAGTACAGTTGACCCTTGAAAACTGCAGGGTTAGAAGCACTGATCCCTGCACAGTCAGAAATCTGCATATAACTTTTGACTACCCCAAAACTTAACAACTAATAGCCTACTGTTGACCAGAAGCCTTACCAAGAATAAAAATAGTGGATTAACACATATTTTATAGTTACATGTATTCTTACAATAAAGTAAATGAGAAAACAATGTTTTTATGAAAATCATAAGGAAGAGAAAATATGTTTACTATTCAATACATAGAAGTGGATCATTGTAATGGTCTTCATCCTTGTGGTCGTCATGTTGAATAGACAGAGAAGGAGGAGGAAGAGGAGGTTTTGGTCTTTTTGTCTTAGGCGTAGCAGAGGCAGATGAAAATCTGCATATAAGTGGGTCCATAGCGTTCAAACCTATATTGTTCAAGTGTCAACCCTACATATTCCAACTTGGGAAGCAATGGCTCTGTATATTATGAATGAACTTAAGACCTTTGAGAACAATGGTAGTGGCTCATGACTGCATGTACAAGGACCTGAATCAGTGCCCTGCAGTGAATGAGTATCCAGGGGAGAGGACAAGGCTTTAACACCAGTGTGGTTTGTCTGAGAATAGCAAAAACTGTAAAAGGTAACTCAGCCAACACTTCTTTTTCTGTTCTTAGAATTGGAAAGAGGGATGGATCCTTTTGGACTGAGCAAACCCCTGAGGTTTTTGGGGCAATTAAAGTGTGTGTGCGAAGAGGTCATTAGGGAAGGAAATATAACTTTTGCTCCTAAGGGAGTTTGGTATTCAAACTATAAATTTGATAAATTAAAGAAGTGTATCCATATTTATACAATGAGACCATGAAGTAGATCACAGCAGTTACATATTTAAAGGAGGATGAAAAGTATAGTTAAAGGGTGCTTCTTCATCTTCTTCAGAGAAGATATCATGTTTCAGTTTCCATTTTATTACTTTATATTGGTATACCTTTGGGTAAGTCCCTCTATCTTTTCAGAACTACAGTTTCTGTGCTAAAATAAAAGGAAACCAAAAATTTAAACACAAAAAACAGAAGCAGTTGAAGTAGAACTCATGAATTCTTTTTAATGTTTTAATGTCTATAGCTCTTTAAAAATTCTGCTAATAATATCCATATACGATTTTAGCCTGCTGTATGGTGAGAAAATCGACATTTTTTGAAATGTAAAAATTAGGAATAAACAAATAAATCTTCCCCAATTCTGCCTTCAATTTCCTGGAACACTGACATAAAATGTTTATAAAAAAGACCATCCTTTAAATCTGTTTTGTCAATTATTTTGCTGTTGTAGGAACAGAACTCTAACAACAGTTAAATAACGAAGTTGAAATTCAAAACAACAACGTAGGGCATCCAATAAAGCTCACAGGCATTCATCCTAGAAATCAAGCAGACCAGCTTTTTAATCTAGGCAACCGTCAAGTATTTTTAACTGAATGTTGAATAAAGGGAACTCTTCAAAATTCATAGTTACCATCTCTTGTTCACCAAGTTTACCAAAGGGAGAATTTTGGGGCTCAACATTGCACCACTTTTCCATTAAAATTCTAACAGCACCTTTAGTATCAAATCCCCTTTATTCTCTCTCTGTCATGAGTGATTAGTGTTTTCCTGCATTCATCAAATTCCTTGTGACCTTTACCCCATATTTCAGTGTCATTCCTCTCTCAAATGCAACTAGGATATTCTCTTCTAGCACATTTTGATGGACAAGGCAATCCATTTTGTTGTCTAACCTCTATATCAAAGTGACAGAAGATTCAGTGGTTTAACAGCTGGAGAAATTTTCATTACATGAATGAGATTTAGATAACACTTCCATTAACAGTACTTAAGATCAATGTCCCTAAACTACCATTCCCAAATCAAGAGTTTATTGTGTGTTTTAACGCTTTAGAGCCACCAAGTGTTTCTTACTCAAACTGCCTGTAACATAATTTGGGATGCAAGTTATGTAAATAATGTTGAGATCATTTATTGGAAACCTCCAGCAAATAGCTGAAGATGCCCTCATCCTCCACTGAATAAAATTATAAAATGAAATAAAAAGGTCTTTAAAGGGTGCTCTATGCAAAGGGTGCTCTATGCAGTTATGCAGCTACCCTGGCTCCCACCTGGTGTTTATGGAATCCACCGTTAGCTTGAAGAAGTGACTTTGATACAGGATTTAAGAAGAAATTACTTAGCAGATAGTGAGGGTATGGAAGTCCTTGGTAAGGTTTTCTTTTTAATGAAAAGCAGCCCCAAATTATTTTTCTGTCTAACAAAGGCAGCCTGTAAAATTGAGCTGCAGACATAGATGCTACCAGTAGTACCAGTCATGTTCAAGATGGTGGCTCCATCTTCCCTCTTCTTTTTCAGCATGTGTATGGTGAGGACCAGACAAGATGGCGCTGGCTAAGGGAAACTTCATTTGCATAATAAGATTAGGGTGGGTTGACCAGCCTTCCCCTTGCGCTGTGTAAATGTCACACCTGATGGAACCAATCTGTGAGCCCTACATAAATCAGACATCATCTCCTCAAGCCGGACTGTAAAATCCGGCACGTTAGTCATGGCCAGTCTTTTCCTCTGAGAAGTCCCATCTCTCTCATTAGAGAGAAAGCTGTTTTCCTTTCTATTTCTTTCTCTTTTGTTTGCCTGTTAAACTCCACTCCTAAACTCCTCCTGTGTGTCCTTGTCCTAAATTTTCCTGGTGTGAGACAACAAACCCCGGGTATTTACCCCGGCCGATGAGGTGCTTCAACTTGTTCAGTTGAACCATTCTCAGACACTTAGTCTACCAGTCTAATCCCTCTTCTCACTCACCACTCTTTCAAATAAAAAGAAACTGAGCCAGAATTATGACTTCGTTTTAAAATTTTGTGTTCTGACATAGCTCTTCAATAACTCTCATTCACTGAATAAAAATAATTCCTTTAATTTGGAAATTAATATTTCTGTGAATAGATTGTAAATGCGTAGTAGTCCACAAATGAGTCTGGGACAGATTTTGGCATGTAATGGACATCCCTTATTTACTTGTGAAATTGTTGAGATGAAATGCAACTGATTTTGTGGTAAGTACAAGAAATTAGTGATAGGGTGATACTGGTTTTTGAATTAATTATCTCAAAGTTTTGTTTTTATAGAATTCAGGATGTACCTTAATTTTTGCTTAATTGCTTGAGTAATATGTATGCCAAGATAAATTTTGATTTCATTGATTCTCTTTTATTTTAGCTGGTATAAAACAAAGTAACTGACAGTAATTTTAAGTCAAACCTCAAGGATTATTAAGACCAGTGGTTACTAATATTATAGAAAGACTACCTAGGAATATCCAACCTAACACCTCCCATGAAATGTATGGAATATTCTGATGTCAAGAAAAAACATTTTCTAAGTTTCCAACATCCTGCCACCTTCAGCACTAGGAACTCATTTATAGTAGCTGTGAGATATGGGTCTGGAAATCACTCCATTCACCAAATGGGCAAAGTAAGGCAATGGAATGAAGAGTAAAAAACCACTGACAAGTCTTAAAATATTTTGAAAAAATTAGGAATTTGCATAGCTGGAGCACCTGATGGATTCTAAAAAGAGAAGCAGAGGGAGGCATTAGAAAAACATGACTTTACATGCTAATAAAAGGAAGATTAGTTTCTGGGGACTCTAGGAAAGAGGGTATATTTCCAATTTTTATTGGATTGCTTCTAAAAACAGTCAATGTAATCTTTATGGCATAAATATAGATTGTAACTTCAGGTAAAGTTGCATGGAAAAAAAGAAAGGCTGTTGTGTTTCCACCCTCTCCTACTACATTATACCAAAACTTACCACTTAGTTGGAATATCTGTGTGGTCAAGGGTATGTCTCATGTGTAGAGTTTGACATAGGGTGGAGAGAAATTCATTGCTCCTTTGTCAGTTAATGAAGAAACTTTTTGGAATTTCCTACACAAATATATGGAGTTATTTCTTAACCCTACTACTTTCAGCACTCTGTGCACACTTGTTATGCTTTTCTAGGTTGGATAATTAAACTTTTGTTATTTGATGGAGACAGTAGTCCAATAAAATCAAACCAGAAAAAGCCAACAATTGATATTTGCTTTAACTTCATTATTTTTTAAAGTGAGACAATTTAGCCAGATGATGTTGATTATAATTTATACTGGAGAACACATTTCCTGTTTTATATCCAGATATAAATATTGGATCATGTTGGCTATTTTAGTCTTTTTCCTTGTGCTGTACAGGCTACATTTGGTATTAATTTCAGATTCACCTGCTAGACAATCATTTCCCTTTCCCTTACCCTGCAAAATGAATCTTCAGACAGATGTTATGCATGGAAACGAATCTGATCCAATACTCTCAGCAATGCCACTAAAAAATCACCTGAAAAATATTGTCTCATGTCTCTAGACTTCCCATTTTAGCAATTATCTAAAATACTAAACTCATACCAAATACTATATTTTAATTATGACTAAAGATTTGGAAGATTCTTAGTGAATGTCTATGTAAATGAAGCTAAAAAAGAAATTCACTTTTCCATGTTATATAAAATTTATACCAAATTAATCCTCTGATTCTGCACATCCAGTTTTCTAACTGGTCATAATATATCAGATTTTACCTCTTCTCTGCGTCTCTTTACTAGAAGCTGAAAATTAGAAAAATAAGCTTAGGCCAATAATTGCAATTATTCAGAAATTATGAATTTAAAATTTTAATTCTGAAAACTGTATTTTTTAAAAAGAGTAAAATAAACTAGGAAGAAAACTATTTCTAATTTGTCTTAGCGGTGGGAATCATTGACTGATGTTTCTTCTCTAACCTTAGAAATGCCAAACTCTACATCACTATATCATTACCGAGTGACATAGATCTATGAGAAGACATCCGTCTAACATGAGCTAATTTCTCTACTTAAAGGGGAGAGGGTAAGCATATGTTTTTGCATTTTTGGCACAGAAAGGTGATGCTGGAAAGCTCTGGTTTTCAGACATTTTCCAAGCAACTTCTGTGCAGCTCCCAATCTGCATGTTTCTACTGTGTGTGTCTCCCTGGTGTGAAATTGATTAGGAGCAGCATGAATCTGTCACTGAGAGTTATAGTGACTGGGATTTAGGGGGACTTCAGCCTATTTTTGTTGATGCTTTACTGTGCCCACACACCCCTTCAAATATGACCTGGGTCTGAAAATGGTGTAGTTTAATGTGTCAAGATCCTCATGGACAGAGGTTTCTTTTTGAGAAAATATGAAAACAATTTTTACCCCCTTGTTATTCTCCAACAAAGAATGATCAGGTCAGAAGATTAAAATGCTTTTCAGTATGATAGTAAATATCTGCAGGAATATATCTGAAGGAATAACAGAAAATGTAAGAAAACTACTCAACAACTTAAGTGGTCAGAGCCATGTCTTTTATTTGCACAACACTAATCCTTTTTAAAGCACATCATACTTCAAATTCCTTGAATTTAGGAGCCTTTAAGTGTTTCTTCTGTCGTGTATTTTTGTTTATTTGTAAGAATATGTGGTGGTGCTTCATGGTAAAGTGGTGAATTAGTTTATATTGCAGTGGCATTGGCGTCTATCACTGAAGAGCAGTAGATTGTACATTCTAATAGTATCTTCTTGTAACCAAACAAGAATATCCAAATATTCCAATTTAGTTTGATCGTAAATGCACATTAAATTTATCTGATTTAGTTAAATAAAATTATTTAATATCTTCTCAAACACAGGATATGGTAGTATGGTTAGTTTTAGCTAGGAGTTCAAGGAATAGGACAGATTCTTTTACTTTGGAGTAGTCAAAAATACTGAAATGCCATTCTGTATCTTGAGAAAAGGAACTATTATGTTATTCGAAAACAAAAAAGGATAATAGCCATAATTTATACCTATTATCCATTAGTGATTTTCTACATATTAAACTCAATTAAATCAGTCTCAGGGTTGGGGTCTGAACATTAATATGCTGTGACAGCTAATCAAACAGGATTCAGAACAATTGCTGTAGCTCAAATAACATTTTCTTCTTTTTGCCCCCACATTTTTGCTCACTCCCTCAGACTTCATGCTGACATAACTTAGCTTCCCCTCTGTGATAATCACATTCTGCAGACAAATCTTTTCTGTGGTATTTCTATGACACTGTATTAGAATTGTTTATGCACATGTCATCTTTCTCTTGCTAGACCGTAAGGTCATTCAGGTCACAGATAGTCAATGTTTGTATCTGACATGATATGCTTGCAAATACAATGATTTAGGCACACAAAGGAGCAATTATGCATATTTAGGCACACAAAGGAACAACAAAATTTATGGAAATCTAATTACATGGTTTAAAAAACTTTATGATTGATCATGAGAAGCTGGTAACTGTGAAAGGAAGACAGGACGTGGTGGAATTACCTTTGCTTACTCATGACAGTTTTGTCCCAAAGGTTATGCACTGAAAGTCAGGAAATACTCAGTGAGCTGGGCGAAACAGGGTGCCATTCGCATTTACAGATGTCCTATGCAAGAGTGTAAAACAAGAGGCTGCTGTCTAACTTACCGCTTACCTTCATAAAGAGTGGGTGTGGTATGCAGTCAAATGAAGGAGAGAAAAACAATGGGTAAGAGCAAAGATTGGGAAACAATAAAAATGTGCTCAGAGGTCAGACTCTCCAAACACTACAGTCACTTAGTACTCCATCTTGAAAACTCTGCTCCCCACCCTAAACCCTCTAGTAACAAACACAAATATAACTCCAGCTTCTATTGTCTGCAAGTTCAGAGAAAAGAGCAATAGTGGTGCGAATGTACGTGACTGCTTTCTGGTTCCAGGTGAGAGAAGGGAGATACCTCACCCTGGAAGTATGTTGGAAGTTGTTCTTCATCCTTTGAAGGATGACCAGGTCAGGCACAGCCTCATGGGAAATGGAATGGGGAGAGAGTGACATGGGTGCAGATGTCAAGTCTTGAAAAATCAGTTCTGCACAGAAAATTTGCAACATGGGATTATTTCCTGTGCTGACATTTTCTCTTTACATGGCACCCTCCAGGCATTCCAAGTGCCTCTTTCCATCATGCCCCAGATTCTAGTTTCTAATCCAGCTATGAAATTCTCTGTTCCAGCAGAGAACAATACTGATCTTGCTGATATCACACAGACCTCTACATCATATGTAGAGGAGCATAAAACTCATAAAATTCTCATTTTCATTAGGAAAATACAGAAACATGATATAGCACCATTTTTCCTTGCACTGGTTATATCCCATAGATTGCTGTTAATAATACTTTAATGTAGGAGCATTTGCAAGCATGAAGTTTTGTTTTTTTCTTTTTTCCTCCTCAGCACCTGGTTGTCATTTCCTATTTATGTGTAATCTTGGGGAGGTAGAGAGTGGTAATTCACATACAAGAAATCCTTCAGAATAAGTTAAAATAACTTAATGCTTCATCAGAACTCCAAAGGAAGAGCTTAGAATACTGCCCCTGTTTATACTAAGAAATATAGAAAAAGAACATTAGCAGAAGTGATTTTATGGTTTTTATATGTTAGGCAAATTTTTCTCCAATTCACCATTTAGTCTACAAGCAATATATTTTATTAAGGTGAACATTGTTTAAATGTAATTCTAAACTAAACTCTTTTATTCCTGTAGTTCGTTAAAAAAAAAAAAATTATATATGTTGGGAGTAAAAAGAGGTTCTTAGAAGATAAACATGGAAGTTTTAATTTAGGAGAAAAGCATATGGTTAATAATTTACTGTAATTATATGGTTTTTGGTTTCCTGAATCCTATCTTCCACCATTTCAATAAAAAGCAGAATTAATCATAAGGAAAAAAATATAATGGGTTTTTGCATTTCTGTAGCTAATCTCATCTGTTATCCAAAACCTAGCTTTTATGACCCAGAGTAACAATTTTTATCTACTATAGAAGCTCTAACTATGGATTAACATTGATTTTTTTTCACCTTTTCTCAACTTCCATAGACCCAGGAAAGTTTATAGCATCAGGAATCATGTTCCTTTACTGTACTCTTAAAGTTTCTGTATATTCTGATTATAATTTAGACAGTTTTTCTACCATGAGCTACTGCCATTTCATACCAGGCAAATGTTCCATTTTTCAAAATATAAGTCTATAAATTTCTACTTTCACTCTTTAACAATAATTTGGAGCTTACATTCTAAATTATAATATTTCTGTGGTTTTTTTCCTCCTCATCCTCTTGATTGTCTAAAAGTCGAACTATGTCAATAATATGCCAAAGTACATCAGATGCCTGGGCTGTCTTTTACTTTTTCTTTTCATTCAAAAGAATTTAATTTCCTGGGTGCATTCCTTATCAGGTGGCTGTGTGTTCCTTTTGCTCCATTACATTCTCTCACTCTTACTCGTATGCTCTCATTTTCCTTCTCTTTCTCCAGCATATTTAGTAGCCAATTTTTCCGATTAAAGATGTTCCGTTAGCTTCAGAAAATATTCAAATTGGACCGTGGTCACTGTAGTCAGTATATTTCATTTGCCTCCTTTCTCAACCCAGTTTTGCCTCCATGTCTTTTCTTCAGCTGTTAAATACTTAGTGGCGATTGAATTAGAGGGATGGTGCTAAAGAACTCTTGCTAAAGAAACACAAAGACGTGTATCTTCTTTTATTTTTTTTTAAAATAACATGTCCTTGCCACTTATTTATTTTGAATCCATTTTCTAAGTGACACGAGAAAAGAGCAAAGCATAAATCATGAGGTGTGTCTTTATGAAAGATTTGAGCTCTGGAGGGTACAAGACCTGCCCTCTGAGGTCAAAGCAGCATCTCGTGCCCTTTGTGCTGTGCTCGCTCCTCTAGCCAGGCCCATGGGGAGGGCAGAGGAAGAGTCACTGCTGCTTTCTCCAGCGGCTGCTCACCTGCTACCGGAGAGAAAAGGTGACCTTGAAATCAGAGTGTACTATACTTTGAAAGAAATCATCTAAATAACAGCACAATAGATGAGGGCATTACTCCTATCATGACTCTCTTCAAGGTTTTGCTTTCTGCTTCCCATTCTCCCTGATGGTTGTTTTTATTCCCTCCATCAAAATTCTCCTCCTCTGCTTCAAATAACTTAAGGAGCTACCTTCTTAGTACTCATTGCTTTGCTGTATTTATAGGAGTGTTGCTGATTTTCCATTTCTATTTTCTGACCACTTTTACCATTCCTTAATGACTTTGACCTCACTTTGATTGTGAAATGCGCACACATGTGAACACACGTGTGGGTGTGCACATACACACTTTATTTACAGTCTGGAAGTATAATCATGGATTTACTTTATTCAAATAACTTTCCATTTCTCTCTTTCATTTGTTATTCACTGTGAAGCTTCCAGCTTTAAGGAATATATATTTCATTCTTTTTATTTAAAATGCAGAGTTGCAGGGCCGGGCATGGTGGGTCATGCCTGTAATCCCAGCACTTTGAGAGGACGAGGTGGGCAGGTCACTTGAGGTCAGGAGTTTGAGACCAGCCTGGGCAATGTGGTGAAACCCTGTCTCTACTAAAAAGAATACAAAAAATTAGCAAAAATAATTGCCGAATTTCAGATATTAAATTTAGAAAGTAAAGATTTTCAAAGCACACTAAATTGTGCCAAAAATGCAGAAATGCAAGTATGTAAATGGAGTACAGGGCCATGACTAATATTCATGAACATTTCTCTTTAATGTCCAGCCACAAAAATATTTTTTCTGTTTCCTTTTCCTTATTCTTTCCTTTGCACTTTGATTCCAGACTGTTCCATGGACAGAGGCTCAAATCCTGACCTGTCCAAATTTTGGCATCTCTTCACCAAATTCTGGAGCCCTAGCTACGCACTGGCTCTGCTTTGATGTCACCAGTTGGGTTCTGGTATCTTGTGTGCACTTTTTCAGCATTTGATCCTTGACATTTTCTTTCTTTTCTTTTCTTTTTTCTCTTTTGGAGGCAGAGTCTCACTCTGTTGGCCCAGGCAGGAGATCTTGGCTCACTGCAACCTCCACCTTCCAGGTTCAAGCAATTCTCCTTTCTCAGCCTCCCAAGGTAGCTGAGATCACAGGCAAGCACCACCATGCCCAGCATATTTTTGTATCTTTAGCAGAGACGGAGTTTCACTATGTTGGCCAGGCTGGTTTCAAACTCCTGATCTCAAATGATCCGCTCGCCTTGGCCTCCCAAAGTGCTGGAATTACAGGCATGAGCCACCACGCCTGGCTGATCCTTGGCATTTTCTTAGACTGAACTTTGAATTATTCATGAATAGCTTCAGTTGTCCAAAAAGAAAAAAAAATAAACACTGAAGGGCTTATTTCTTTTTCTTTTTTTTTTTTTTTTTTTTTTGAGACGGAATCTCGCTCTGTCGCCCAGACTGGAGTGCAGTGGCGCGATCTCGGCTCACTGCAAGCTCCGCCTCCCGGGTTCACGCCATTCTCCTGCCTCAGCCTCCGGAGTAGCTGGGACTACAGGCGCCCGCCACCACGCCCGGCTAATTTCTTTTTGTATTTTTAGTAGAGACGGGGTTTCACCGTGTTAGCCAGGATGGTCTCGATCTCCTGACCTCGTGATCCGCCCGCCTCGGCCTCCCAAAGTGCTGGGATTACAGGCTTGAGCCACCGCGCCCGGCGAAGGGCTTATTTCTTAAATGAAATCTGAGAATAAGAAACCTAGGGTTGATATGGGAACCTTATGGAGTTTTCAGAGCTACTCCTTTTAGTTTCTGCTCTGCCATCCTCGGCATGTCCGCAGTGTTGCCACATAATCCAAGAGGGCTGCTTGAAGTTCGGTCATCTCATCAGCATTCCAGGAAACAGGTGCGAAACAGTAGAGAGACAACAAGTACTCCTGGAACCTGAGTTAATCTTTCTTCAGCAACCTGCCTGAAGTTCTGTCACATCCACATACATTTCCTCTAGAAAGTTGGGATGTGTTCTGGTTGTACGTCTTCCCTAAGGAGAGAAAGGGGAGATTAAATTATGGAAGGCAAGAAGAATTCTCTAACCCATTTTCATTTCAGGGCTGACCAATTATGCCATGAGGAAGTAAAGGAATGGGGCTCAGTGAAGGACTGAAATGATTAAAATTTTTTTTTACTAACAAAGGAAATGAGAAGAGGAGCAGACCCGGCTTGGGCTTGCACAGTGGAAATTGTCTTGCATCCACTCTCCGCTACCAATGTGAGAAACAGACTACATGATTTTACCTCCCTCTTGAGACCAAAGTGAATCTCACAAAGCCTTTCTTCAGCAACTAAACCCTTCTGAAATATAGTTTTGTTTCCTTCAAAAGTCTTCAATTTATATTGTAGACTTTTTGCTTTCCTCAATTTTCTTTTTAAGACCAAATCCCTCAATTTTGTTTCATTTCATTTTAATAACTTTACAAAATAACTCCTAAGTATCTTATACGAACAGGGATCATATAATTTTAGACCAATCTGAGGGGTATGGATTCTGCAGGTTTCAGGCCTATGTCCATCTGATCGTCAAGAACTCCCCTGTTGAGTTCTTTTTTGTAAATGGAGCTGAGCAGTCTTCACTGAGTGATGCATGCATATGAAAGGCTCTATTCACTGTTTCCTGCCTTGATTTGGAGACTGCTGCCCTGAAATTGGCAGGCTTGCAGATGACACATATGCAACTTCTGAGCCTCATCCTCATCACTGCCCTCTTGCTTTTTTGGAATGCTCTGTACTAAGTAACTCCTGGTCCTCAAACCAGTAAGAAGGACATCCAGAACACTTCTTTTCTCTGAGACAGGTTCTACTGCTGAAGATAAGCTGAGAGTATTCCAGGACCCCCTAGGTATCAGTGGTTCTTCACTCTACCTGAATATTTGATTTGTGGGATAAATTCTAGAAATACTGATTTAAACATCTTCTCTCCACAGTCTCTAGTCTATATCCTCTCCAACCCCATGAGTTTACCAATAATACCTTGTGAACTTGACCACAGGAATCAAAGTCTGTAGAATGTGACATATGTTGGCAAATGCCAGATGTATCCACGGTAATGTCTACATGAACCCCTCCCTAGGTAATAAGGTACCCGCTTCTTCCTTTTAAGATACCTAGTCCTGCAAAAAAAATTCAATCCTGGTCTTCCAGAACTGTGTTTTCAGAACTGTGTTTTGAGTGCTAATGCTCATGCAGAAATGTACTTATGTTGAGACAACCTTGGCCTTCCTAGGTGTTTTCTTCTAGGAGGATGTCATAAATACTTTGTCTCCTAGGTGCACAGTGACACACACCAATCATGGGTCACAGTTTACTATGAATGACATGTTACAAATAACAGCAAAAATACCACGGGTTACAAATATTTTTTGAAAAAAATCAATGAGATAAAACCAAATTTGTGTGACTCTTCCATTATGTTCAAGGTGGAATAAGAAAAAACAGATTTACTCTATTATCTGAAACAGCTAACAAGCCGGACAAAATGTGTGCAATGAAGGCTTTCAAGAAACTGGACATCAGGCAAAAAGGTACCATTATCCCTGAGAGAACAGGTGAGGGACGCAAGAAAGGCAATCTCTGTACTGCCCCTGTTTACTGCCTGGGGAGTTTCTAGGCTGTGCCATAGGGAGGGGGACCCAGGTTATGTCCATTCTCAACAGCCAGACCTGAAACCTCATAATTCATGGGACATTGGGTAAGGTACTCAGGAGTGTCATGCCTTTGTAAAGGTTAATTTAACCCCAGACCAAATGCTGCTTAGACCCCATCTAGCAAAACTTAAGAGCAAGACCTGAAAGGGTCAACTTGTTTTTAAGCAACTTAATCATGTCTCAAAAGAAAGCACAAGATTTTTAGCAATACAAAAATATGCAGCACCTCCCCAACAGGATACAATTCACAAAGTCTGGTGAATAATCACAAGTTGCTGGGCATGCAAAGATGCAGAAAAACACTATTCATAATGAAGAGAAAAATCCATCAATCACAATGGGCCCAGAAATGACCCATGATAAAATTAGTAGACAACAACATTTAAACAGTGATTATGAATGTATTCCATATGTTCCGGAAGCTAGAGGAAAGATTGAACATGTTAACTACAAATGTGGAATTTTAAGAAGATCTAAATGCAGTTTTCAGAGATGAAAGCTATAGTGTCAAGGATTAAAAAAATACATTGATGGCATTAACAGTGGATCAACATCAGAAGAAAAAAATAAGTGAAATTTAAGAAATAGCAGCAGATGCTTTTCAAAATGAAAACATAGCGGAAAAAAAAAAGATTAAAAATAACCACCAAAGCATCAATGAACAAAGAAACAACTGAAGAAGCCAATATATGTGTAATTGGACTCTCCAAAGTGGAAGGGAAAGAAAAAAAAAAACTAAACAATGTCTGAAAATTTTCAATATATAATTTAAACCCACAGATCAGTGCCTATTATAATGAAATTGCTTAAAACAGTGAAAGAGAGAAAATCATCAGAGCAGCTGCAGGGCAGGGAGAGCATGTTAAATACCAAGTGGCAAAAATAAGAATGACAAGCAAATTTCTCACTGGCAACAATACAAGTGAGAAGAGAGTGTAGCAACATCCTTAAAGTAATGGAAGGAAAAAAACCCTCCTCTTCTAATCTAGAATTTATTATAGAAATTCCATAGTAAATCTTTGTGAAAATATCTTTGAAATGCAAAATGAAATAAAAACATTTTTTTTTTTCAGATAGCCAAAATCTGAAAGAAGTTTTCACTGACAAAGATTCTCTGCTTGGCCAAACTTTGGACAGACTTCTGAACCTTCTCCTAGGAACATCTATGAACTTCCTTGTAAAATACAGTTTTAGCAAAGAACCCGGCTAATTCAGTTTGACACGAACTCCCATCTTTGATATCTGATCATGGTTAATATCTGATCAAGTTTCTGATCCTCCACCATCTCCTGAGGAATGTATAAAGTAACCCTAGCCTGTCTTTAGCAAGAATCCTGTTAGGTCAATCCCATTAGCCAGAATTCTCCTTATGCCTGATGTTTCCTATTAGCAATTTGCTAGCCATTGATCCTCACCCTTTTCCTTGACTGTAAATTCCTGCTTTCCCATGTTGTATTTGGAGATGATCACAGTCTCTCTCTTCTTGCAAGACCTTGTTGCAGTGGTGTCTATACCCATCACAATGGTCCCGAGTAAAGTCTTTCTTACTATGCTTTCCAGGTGTCACTGGAAAATATTTTCTTTAACATCACACTATAAGAGTTTTTAAAGAGAATTCTTCCAACAAAAATAAAATGATACAGCATGCAAATCTGGATCTATAAAAAATAGATCTAGAAAAAAATACAGTTTTTTCTGTAGATCTAGGTCTATATTTTCTGTAACTATACAGATAAACATTAAAACTTTTAAAATTATTTAAACTCAGTAAAAGACAATGGTCTGTTTAAACTAAAAATCATAACAATGCATTTTGTGGTTTATGCCATATATAAAAGAAAAATGTATAACCACAATAATACAAAAGCCAAAAGATGAGAAAAGGAACTATACTACTGTAAATTTCTTATACTATAAATAATATAATTTGGAGGTTAGCTGTGATAAATTAAGATGTATATTATAAGCCCAAAGGTAATGACCAAAATAGCACAACAAAGAATTATGCTAAATGAACAAAAAATATAACAAAATTGTAAAGAAATATATGATTGAACCAAAGAAGGACAAAAAGAGTAAAGGTGAAAAAGAACTATGGAACAAATTAAAAACAAATAAGATATTAGAGATAGTACATATAAATCCAAATGGATCAATAATTATACTAAATGTAAATGATCTAAATATCCCAACTGAGTTGCAGAATTGATCAGATTACATAAAGTAAGACCCAACTATATACTGTTTTGAAGAAACCCACTTTAAATGTAAAGACAAATATTTTAAAAGTAAAAAGATGAAAAACGAGAGACTACACACAAAATATACACTAAAGAGAAGAAAGTTGGAGTGGCAATTTTAATAATAGATAAAGTAGATTTCAGGGTGAAGTTTATCTCAAAGGAAAAAGGGAGTCATTAAATACTGATAAGCAGGTCAGTTCCTCAAAATAAAATAAAAATCATAAAATGTATGTATTTAGTAAGAGTGCCAAAACTTGTGAAGCAAGAACACAATTTGCAGGACAAATAGACATATCAACAATTAGAGTAAACTGCTCTCTTTCAAAAAGTTACAGGAAAAAAGACTTCAGCAAGTATATAAAGGACTTGAACAATACTATTACCAACTTACCAAATCAATATTTATATACTACTCCACTAACCACAATAAAACACATTTTTTTTCAAATGTGCATTGATAATTTGCCAATGTAGGCCACATTCTGGAACATAGTCTCAAGTAATTTTCAAAAATTCAGTTCCTATAAGATATATTGTCTTATCACAATGTTATTAACCTAGAAATCAAATATAGAAAAATATTTGGATTATATCCATACATTTGGGAACAAAATAGCATACTTATCCATAACTTATGAATCAAATAAGAACTCCAAGAGAAATTAAAAGTATTGTGAAATAAATGAAAATGGAAATTTAATATTTTAAAACTCATTGAATGCAACTAAAGAAAAATGTATGACCACAGGCTTCTGAAGCTTCAACTGCAACTAAAACATTATTTAGAGAAAAACGTACAGTACTGAACACTTATACTAGGACAAAGAAATGACACTCAGATTCCACCCTACAATATTAAATATGGAAGAGCAAGTGACATCCAAAGTAAGCAAAAGAAAGGAAACAATAAAGATCTGGGCAGATTAATATTAACAACAACAGAAGTAGAAAATAGAAAAAAAAATGATGAAACCAAAGCCAGTTCTCTGAGAAGGTCAATAAAATGAATAAACCTCCAGTTAGAATGATCAGAAAAAAAAGATAAAAGACACAAACTACCAATATCAGGAAATATTGGTTATGTGATTTGGGTATTTTACTCTGTGGCCTTTAGCTTAGAGAAATGAATGTGTTAAGTACACACACAGACTGTCCATGCATACTTACAGCAGGTTTATTAGAAATAACCAGTCGAAATAAACCAAGTGTCCATCGACAGATAGGTGGATAAACACATTATACCAATTCAAGAAAATAAAGTGAGATCAAAAAGAGTGCAGATTGTATAATTTCATCTACAAAATTCTAAATTCTAGAATATACAGACTAATCATAGTTAGAAAACCACGGGTAAAGGTGTGCAAGGCAGTGCGCAGGGAGGGAGAACTCACAATGGTCGAAGAAGACATTTGTGGGTGATGATGGATCTTATCTGATTGCTATGATGGTTCTATGGGTGTAAACATGTGGATTTTATTGTATGTGTGCCAATGACACATCAAAATACCTGATGATATGAAATGTGTGGCTTTCGAATCCTAATTTTCTTTTCTAAGTTGGGAGAGAGGATTTAGTTGGATTTCAGAAAACGATGGGCAGTCCTGTACAGCTTCTGTTACCACATTCATTCTTTGTTATGGAATCTCCCTGGCAATGAGTTGAACTTCTGCAGGCTCAGGTCCTAATCTCTTTAGGGTGGCTTTTATATTAACCCTTCACCCGAAAACTTCTTTTCCTCAAACTGTGAAAACGGTTTACTGATCAGATTAATCTCATTTCTTTTAATTTTGGCTGAAAAGTTTCTACCAGTTTGTTTTCTAGACAGTTGTTTTATCTTGTCCTACTACTTTGCCTTTTATTTGTGGAGGAGAATTTATTGTTAGTTTCCAGCATTTTATTCTCTTCCTCCCTTGACCTCTTCTTTTCTTCTCTCTGCCCCTTTTCCTGCCTTAAATTTCTACTTTTTTCTATAGAATATACCTATATACCCTCTTATTTATTTCAATTTGGCTATAGTTTTCTATTTTTATTGTGAGTTCTTCAGAAAGCTTTTTTCAAAAATAATATTTGAAAACATCAGTTTGTCATTACCCAGCTGTTTCGTGTGTGTGTGTATTTTTTTTTTCATATCAGCACTTTCTTCAGAATCGATGCCTAAAAATAGTCCCTTTTTAATTTTAACGCCTGCTGAAAAATATCATCTCTGTGGTTAAAAAATACTTTTAAGCATGATATGGTTTGTCTGTGTCCCCACCCAAATCTCAACTTGAATTATATCTCCCAGAATTCCCATGTGTTGTGGGAGAGACCCAGGAGGAGGTAACTGAATTATGGGGGCCAGTCTTTCCTGTGTTACTCTCGAGATAGTTAATAAGTCTCATGAGATCTGATGGTTTTATCAGGGGTTTCCACTTTTGCTTCTTTCTCATTTGCTCTTGCCACTGCCATGTAAGAAGTGCCTTTTGCCTCCCTCTATGATTCTGAGCCCTCCTCAGCCATGTGGAACTGTAAGTCCAATTAAGCCTCTTTTTCTTCCCAGTCTCGCGTGTTTCTTTATCAGCAGCATGAAAACAGACTAATACGGAGCACATACATGCTTCATATATATACTTTTGTGAAGTAGAGATAACTAAGCTACAAGCAGTGCTTCTTCTTTTGTCAAAGATGCTGGGGATTTGGTTGGACAGTTTATTTTAAAATTCCCCTGCCATAGTCACTTTATATTTCAATTATCAATGACATCATACCCAGCATTGTGTATCTTCTTTACTGACATATGGAATTGAAGGATGTTGTTGTCCATTTCTAATTTCTTATTATTTCTGATATATATATATATATATACTTTTTTCCTTATTTTGAGTTATTACTACAAGATTAGATAGCAGCTTCTGTTTTTCCCCAAATAGTTTTTTTAAAAACAAATAACAAACATTTATTCTTGTAGCTTGAGTCATATTATTTATCCTGTATATACAGATCATTATAAAAATGCCTCCCCAAGTTATCTCCACAAAATATATCACTATAATTTTCAAAAAATGAAGTCCGACATGTGTATGTGCTGCCTTAGCCTTTAAGTTGATCCTGGTAATACATCAGTTTCGACTGGTTTCATGGCTGTTTGCTATTTGTTTTCCCTCATGCTTTGTATTTTCACTTAAAAATTAAAAGAATGAATGGGCCCAATGATGCAAACCATAAATTCTGGAGACATTGTTAAGCCGTGAAGTCCTTTTTGAACAAATTTTTTGACAAATCCTTGGACACTTGTTTCTGTTCTTGAGACTAGGGATATTTTCCCTTATATTTAGGAACAGTAATATCTACTGATATTATTTTTCCTGAAGTTCAGATACATTGGTCACATGATGTTTCTTCAGAAATAAAAAAAGTTAATATTCATCTTCGCATAAGTAAACAAAAAAACATTTTACATTTGCTACGTAAATACCAATGGCAACTGCAAGAAGGTACATATTATTAAAATATCTGCAAGAAAACAGAATGAGAGGAAAATAGTTTCTTGCCAACATATATTAAAGAGATTGAAGAATTGGAGATCAATTAAAATTCTTGGTGTCTAAATGCATAAGCTATCACTAAGATTCATCAGAAACTAATTAGGTTGGCTCAGTAGAAGATGGATGTGAGGATCCATTCTGTCACTGCAGGAATAGGAGACCCAGACGCCCTCAGGAAAGAGTAGGGCTATGCTGATCAACAGCCACGGGCTGTGGTATTACGTGGTCTCTGATAACTAAGGAACATCATGCTGTTGAAGATTTGGAGAGGGGCAATGTATGCTTCATTAGGACAGTAGAACATTTAATTTGCAGTTATCTCATTTAATATAGAAATCTCTAAACTGGGAGTGACAATGACATGTTGTGAAGTCCCCTCTGCTTCTTGTGTGAATCTAGGGAAGTCTGTTAAAATCAGTTTCCCCCACTCATAAAATGGTGTGTGTATGTGTGTGTGTGTGTGTGTGTGTGTTTCAATCAGGTTACAGGAAACCACCATAAACTGAAACCTATTTGAACTCATGGTAGAAATGAAAGGTTCAAGGGAATGTAGTAACCTAATTTCACCTCTCTGTGCTTTGAAACCCATTCGTGAAGTCATTCATGTATTCAGTAAATACTGAGTTGCTCACAATGTGCCTGGCATGGTGGACATAGATGTGAACACCACTGCCTTTGTAGATTTCATACACTCTCTCTTTGTTTCCCTTGCTACTGGAGGATGTGGACTTGCAGACAGGAAGACCTGGAACTGTTGCACTCATTTCTGTCATCCTTTTTTTCTAGCACAGTACACAAAATATATATGTGAAATGCATGAACTTATAAATGAACAAAAATGAGAGCAACAGAGCATTTTCCCACCTTTTCCATTTGTCCTGACTCCTGAAGACTTTGAACCAATATGGTTTTTCTTTTCCCTTAACTGCTTCTGCTCTTCTAGTTCCAGTTATACTACCTGAACACAGCCATACATAAACATGTTGTAAGAGGGTCTGTTGCTTTAAAAAGTAGGGACAAAATTTTTTTTTCCAGAGTTGTTGTGTAGTCCCTTAACTCTCAGTGACTCTTATTTCCCTAGCCACCAATAGTGATTTGGTCTTTCCATGGCTTTTAATATATTTTTCCATCTCCCTGGAGCACTATGAGAATTACCTTCTTTTATGTCTGATTCTGTAAAAGGCACCTTCAAGGTCCAAGGAGGAAAAGTGCTGTGCATAATACAAGTAATCTCATCATGATGCATCATAGGAATATTGTAAGGAATAATTGAACACTATCTGTGAAATATGGGACTCTCCTCAGAGGACAGGTGCTCTGTAGTTTTCTTCTATGTAACAAAACTTTCTGACTCATAAACAAAAAGTGTATGTCTCCTGTCCTATAGTCGTTTTTTAAAATTTGCAAATATTATGTCTCTGGGCCTTGAAAGATATCTGCAATAAGAACAAAAGTAGGAAAACTTTTATTTAAATGCTAGTCAAATTTTAGTTTCAGTTATGTAGCAGAAAGCACGCTGATGTGGAAATTAGGGCTTACAGGCTCTAATCTCCTTTCTGTGCCTGTATTATTGTATCCCTTTAGAAGAGTGGTAGAACTGCATACATTGGAAGAACCTCTGGTGTGAAGCCGTGATAAGAAGTAGATCTCCCTTCCCTTTCCCACCCTAAACTTTTTTGACTCTGGTTCCCCCTAACCCTCCCATCTCGAGTTTCTTGGGGACAGAGATCATGCTTGTTTCACATTTTTTAATTCCTAGTTATAAGTATGGTGTCAGGCAGATGGTAGTCCCTCAATAAACATTTGCGAATGAATGTCTTACAAAATATAAGCCATAATCAATAGTTGGGTAACAATATTTAGATGCAGCAATTCCAAAGCTTGACATCAGAGACACCACTTGCTGTTCAAAGATGACTGACAAGTTGATATCATTAAGAGATTCTCTTGGGAAAGGAATAAAAACTGTCAGACTATGTATATGGGCCAACTCTGAACAGATGCTGTGCTGAGGGATTTGGGAAATAACCCCATGAATTACATTCTAAAATTAAATGTGCAAGATTGTATGTATTTGTGGCTGACAAGTGGAAATGGTTTGGTAGAGTTGATCCTGCTGCTGTGCTTGAGTGAACCCAACTAGAAGCTGTCTGAGTCCTTAGCACACAGAAGATTGAGGGCCATGGTAGCTTGGTACCACCCTGCTCATCAGCAGGTTAACTAGAGTGCTGTTTCAAGATCATCTATAAAAGATTGCTGCAACTTGGAGGCTGAACATAGTGTCCAGCATTGTTTTGGGATGCCTTAGAAAGGAAAACGTTGACATTTATTAGGTTGGTGCCAAAGTAACTGTGGTTTTTGTCATTGAAATTAATAGCAAAAACCACAATTACTTAGGCACCCACCTAATAGGTAACATTAGGGCCTAGATTGGGAAATAACGTTTTAGTTTTCTGGATGCAAACTCTAAGTAAGATTAAACAAAACAACAGCAAGAAAGACAAATAAAACAATGAAATAGATTTCACAATTGACAATCTATATGCTTTTATTTCCAATTATATTTCTTATTTCTAAATTTCCTTCCTGTTCTTAGGGAATTATCATTGGAATATTGTGATTGAAAGAAAGATTTATTTTAAGAATGTTTTTAGAAAATGCAAAAAATGTTTGGATTTTAAAAAATCCAAAACTGAGTGTTCTAGGCATAGTGCAAAGCATTTATGACAATAAAATATCTGGAGTAGAAGAAAGAATAAAAATCTGCTTGACAAGCATATTTTGAAGAAGGAGGGATAAGTTCAGATATGACTAGAAAAAGACGGTTTTAGTGTGTTCTTAAAGATAGATGCTTGGACTCCATCCTGAAAAGTTCTGAATCAGAAAGTCTGTTTTTTGTCTGTTCTTCTTTTTATAGGTGTTTTCAAATATCAACAGCTGCCACACCCATGTAACGTTTGCTAATATCCCACGAGAAGCTTCTCAGGTGTAGGCAAACCATACTTGGCTTAAACACTATAAGTATCTTGCCCCATCCCTATGCCTGCCTGGAACGTTGACTTGGTTAGAGGTGTGAATAGAGAGAATGTATGCTGGTCACAGCTAATTAGTGTGCTTTAATTTAGGTTTTCCTTTCGGTTCCATTTCATAAACCCTGACCTTTATCATAACTAACATCCCT
The DNA here is from genome assembly GCF_024542745.1 of Macaca thibetana thibetana. Taxonomy (NCBI): domain Eukaryota; kingdom Metazoa; phylum Chordata; class Mammalia; order Primates; family Cercopithecidae; genus Macaca; species Macaca thibetana. The sequence continues at coordinate 15,690,199 of NC_065595.1, read as the reverse complement.
CTCTTGCTTTCTCCAAAATTCCCCAATTGTAAAAGTATTTAAATTATTTCTGTTATTTAAAAATAGCATGTTCATGTAATCATTTTAGAGTAAATCTTAATTGAGTTTAAGAGATGATTTTTGCCTTTATTAAAGAGCATGCAGGTACCTTAACTTGCTTTTTTGAGTAAGAATAATCTAAAACATTAGGATTCATAGACATGTGGAAAGGTAAGCATTTTAATACAGTGACAGAATACATTTAATCAGGTAAATGAATCTAATGAATAAGGGGAAATGCATCAAAATATCAGTTATTGACCCTTGGTAAATGAGAATTCAGGGTGGGTGATATTTTCTATGATATTTTATGACTCTCGTTGGTTTTTAATATTGCAAGTGAGTGATAACTTCTGCCACTGCTTTGTCTTTAAAACTCTTCAGAAGAATCACTGTATATCAATGAAGGCTACAGCATGATATAGCTGCATAAAACTTATGCTAGTGCAAAGATGCTAAAGAGAATCATTTGTTTTCCTAATAGCTCTATTTCAGCAGACCATGGCCTTACCCAGAAATGCCCTGTTAGCAAAGCTGTCATTCTACAATGATCTCTGGATGCAAGAACGATGATAGAGCTCAGGCTTCTGCATTTATTGTAGAATATAATTTTTCCTTTATTTTTGAAAGAATTTATAATTTGTATTCTATTTTCCTTTGGCTAGAATAGACTAAAGTTTGATTCAAGGTAAAAACTCATCCAAGTAGGGAATTATACACTGGAGAAATATTTACAAGATGCACTGTAATCTTTCTAGCTAGAGTACATTAGATTTTCTTCTTATATCCAGGCACTTGAAATGGATACACTGAATATTTTCTTTTCCCCAGGTCACAGTATAAGAATAATATCATTTAGTTTACAAATTATACCTTGGGAGCCAAACTTTATGTAGTACCAAACTAAAGATAGGTTGATAGTGTTTTGGCAATTTACAGACCAAACATCTTCAACGCCCTTGGGCCTGCAGGAATAATGAGGAGGATGTGATTAAATGGCAGTCCCCTGCTTGAAATCTTTCTGCAGTTTCCCATCATCTTGGATTTAATTCAAACTCTTCACCATGGCCCACGAGGCCCTAAGGGATCCTGGCCTACACACTCTCTCAGACTTTATCTTGTACGATTCTTCCTTTTTACTATATTCCAGGTATGCCTGCCTTCTTAGTGTCCTTAACACACATCAGTCTCATTCCTCCCTTGCGGAATTTGCCCAAGCTATTTCCACCACTGAAATGATTTTTCCACAGAGTATTTACTTAGTTTGATTCTTTTTAATACTCATGCGTCAGTTTAAATGTTTCACCTTTGAGAGATTTTGTGATCACCATTCCAGGGTAGGCTCCCCGACACTCAGTTATCTTGCCCTACTATTTTTTAAAAAAATAAAAATTATAACTACGTTTTATATTTGTTTACTGTTTCTCATCCCCTCACTAGAAGGTAAGCTCTGTGAGATCAGGTTCCCTGCTTGTCTCATTGCTGTACCTGAGACAGTACCTGGTGGTGATAATGGGCACTTACTCTTTGCTTGTTGAATGAAACAGTGAATGCATAAGTGAGATTCAATCTAAGGACAAAATAGAGCAAATGAAAGTTGATCTCTCTGTTTCTCTCTCTCTCTCTCTCTCTCTTTCTGTGTGTCTCTCAGTTTGCTCATGCTTTAATTTCACATTTAAATTCCGTGGCAGGCAATATCAAAGGGTAGTTTCAAGTTTCAATTTCCTTCAAGCAAAAAAAATTTATAGTTAAAGCACGATTTGGATATTTTTCTACATCCCTAGAGCCAGCACTCAGGGACTTGGACCTGTTTGCAGCAAAGATTGATTAAGTTTCCAAAAGTCTGGCATTTAACAGGAGTTTCTGCATTGGTTCTATAAATCTACTGACCTAGAAAGGTCTTTTAAATTTCTCATGAACACTACCAGACTGTTGCAATGTCAAAGAGATGAAGTAAATATCAGTAATCCAAGAAGTCTGGTGCAAAATGGTGCCAACATGAGACTCTGCCATTACATATTTGTCCTTATTTCTTCTTTGGTCCAAACTGGTTTGTTTAAGATTCAAAGTTTCTCAACTTCTTTCAGTTTATATTGTTGTTCCAAATGGTAACCAATGACATCTTGACCTCATTATAAAATAGTTCCGTAGGGGAAATGTGAATGAATGAAGGGATGAATAAACAAATAATTTTAAAACATCAATTGTGCTGATGAAAAGAATGGGTAATATATTGAGTTATGCTATTTACTGTAATATAATTTCCCTACTGGCCATGTTTAGTTGTTATTTTAATATTATATTTAACTTAAGGGTCAAAGGAAAAGCAATAACAGGAAATAAAAAAATGCTTATATCTTTATAATAAAAAAATTATATCAAAATTGTGGCATGAAGCTAAAGAAGAACCTAGAGGGAAGAAAAACTAAGAATACCGATATTAGAAAACAAAAGAAATCAGATAAAGGAGATAAGTATCCATCTTCAGAGGCAAAGGCTAAATAAAGGAATACATCCAAAGGAAATAAAAATACATTAAATATTAAGGTAGAAAATAAATTAATAAAATTCAAAAAGCTTATTATGTTAAAGTTTGGTATGAAGCAATATTAATACAAGCACTGGTAAAATTTATTAAAACTAAAACATGGAAAACTTGAATGGAAAATATTAGAAATGAAAATGGGAACACGTGACCACAGATACACAAAGAGTAAGAAGATAGTAAGAAAACACTGTAAAATATTTATGACAATAAGTTTGAAAATGTAAACAAAATAGAAAATTCCAAGAAGAGCAAAATTGTCTAATTTTGTTTGGCTTGCAATGCTTCTGAAATGTTCTACACGAATGAAGTGTTTTATTTGATAGGGGCACTCTATTTCCAGTTTATCCTTCTGAAAAACTGACCTCTTTATTCATCTCATCTTGTTCACCTTTAGGAGAGATATAGGAAGTAGTCAAGTAGCCTTTAGCTGCAAGATTTGTTTTTGGTGACTCACCAAATGACTCTTTTGCCAAAGACATCTGTGTTATTGACCTATCCCAAGGACGACATTGTCATCACAAAAATCAATTTCTTGGGGTTAGTAAATCTATTAAAATGCAAACATCCAGTAAAAATGTCTTCAGTATGCAGATTTTTCCATTAATGATGAATAATAAATTAGTTAATACCTAAAAGGCAACTCAGGGTGGCAGAAAAATGTTTGATGGGGTGGAAATATGCATGTACAGTATAAAGTGAGATCTGGGAACAAGAGGATCTGAGAACGCGAAGAGCTGAGATGAAAGAGGAAATGAACAAAAGGCCCCTAAGTCAGCATTTGAGCACATCTGGTGCCTGGGAGTTTTGGGCTGAGGGTGAAATTAAGCAAGAAAGAATAGCAAAGAAAAATATGTGCCTTTTATACTTTGTCTTGGGGCAGATGTGATCCAGTGTTTTATTGGGAGGAGAACTAAACTAAAAGTCAAAAGAATTGACTGTTTTTTAGTTGCTATGGGTTCTGCCTAAGACACTTGGCCTCTCCATAAAATAATGTTATTTATATACGGATCCCCTAGGTCTCTCCTTGTTCTAACATTTTGTTTCTATACATTTTACCGCGACTCGCCTAGCCATACATAAAGCTACTACTTTCCCAGTTATCTCTTCACTAACAAAAAGCTTCTAATTTTCAAGTATCTATATCTCTTATTTCATTGATTTTGAAGTTACACACTCTCCTGTCCTTAAACTGTAGAGCTAAAGGATGTCAACTCATCATGATTTCTATGGCTATGCTGCCTGTTTGAGTCATTTGTTTAGCATTTATGTGTTATCATAAGCACTTTAGAGTCAACAATTAATCCTCAAAACAGCTCTTCCAGCGAGGCCCACAAAAGATTTTATAAATACTATTGAAATTCATCTCGTGTCTCCATAGGAAAGTATGCAAATGATTTTCTGACTATATAAATATGATTCCATATCAAGTTTCAACTTAATAAATGGGGCATAGTCAATAGCACATATACTAATTCAGTTTCTGTTCTTTAGTATTATTGTGATATATAATTGTTTATTAGCCCCAATAACATGCTCTGCCAGAATGAGAACTGTCAATTCTGTAAAATTTATTGGCAGAATCTTAGAACCTGGATGGAAAAAGTCGGAGTGCAATAGAATTGACAGATACTTGTGAAATGTAAGCACATTATCTCTTATTCTCAGGTACGAATGGAGGTAACAAATTAAGTGGAATTCAGTCTAACAAGGAAGAGCTCTCACCTGATGAGAGCAGTAAAACATGATGTAAATGGATGAATAAGTGAAACTTTAGCTGAAATTCCATCTTTGGAATGAATAGACATTGCTTGAACATATATCCCGTCAAATAGTTTCATGCTGACTCATTTCCTATGGAGAATTCTAAACATATCAATAACATACTGTTTCTATGGGGCTCCCACAAAGATGGCAAAATTACCAAATATTTCTTATTAAAGTTATTTTCTGTGAAGAGATGTTAAAAATCTCATTCTTTTGTGTTCCTCATGCCTACTTTTTTTTTCTCTGAGAGAGCCCCACAAAGCAGGAAGAGATCACTGGGTAGTACACTGGGCAGAAGTCATGGGCAGAAAATGAAAAAAATAAAAAAAAGAAAGATAAATCCTATCCACTTCTCAGTTCTGCACACACTTTTCTGCCCTGTGGAAGTTACTGTGGTGCAGACGAGAGTAGTTCTGTGTGCCTGGCCTTCAGCTCATATCTGTTTCTGAGCTTGTGCAATTCAAGAAAGTAAGATTTTTTGCTCACTGCATTGGTGTGAGGATTTGAGATAGTGCATAGGAAGGTGCTTATCAAATTGTAAGGTGTGACAAAGTGTTTGCTATACCTTGTTGAAACAAACCTGAAGTAATTGGTATTAACGTCTCTTGAAACTTCACATATGGTTGAATTTTAACTATAACAGTCAAACTGCTAATGAAAATTCTGAGTAATTGAATAGTTTTGATATTTAGTACATGTGTATGACCATGTCTACACACACACACACACACACACCCCTTTAACTCTCAATAATATACTACAGATTTAATAATATAGTACAAATGAAGTGACCTGTTATTTCTAGATTTAGGATGTCATGAAGGTAGGATAGAAGAAAGAAAATGTTCTCAGTTGGGCCAGGTGACACTGTGGCCGTCATGAGGCTCAACTGACTCAGAATGCTGTGAAATAGTGTAGTCCTGTCTGGGTGGCACCATATTACATATCAGCCAATGCTGCATCCCTAAACCAGGTGCAACTGTTAAGCCAGCATTTTGCTTTCTACCCTGACAGCAGGTCAGGTCATGCAACATTTCAGTGAAAGCAAAGAAAGAAAAACAGTTTGACAGTGCTAAATGTATTTTTAGATATTCCCTTAATTGGTCATGCCAAAAAGTATCCTCCTTTGCCCCTTACAAGGCTGATGGACCAGTATTGAACTAATAGGGTAACATTATTATGAAAAGAGATTATTTAACAGAACAGATCATGCTTCTTGTCTTGGGGCCTTCAGGTAATAAAAGTTCTGTCTCTCTTTAACCTACTTTAATTCACCTTTCTTAGATGACAGCTTTTTTTTTTTTTCCCCCAAATGAGCTAACAGACATACAGCATCAAGGTTAGGAATTAATTCACATCAAAACAGAAATGATGTGAAACAAAAGATAGTTTCAAAAGCCTGCAAATATATTAAGTAACACAGAATTCTGTGGAACTAGAATACATAATATCCTAAATATGAAGGAAAACTCATAATGCATTGTGAAAATCGGTTTAGAAAGAGCAAGTCTAACTTCTTCACAGAGATATAAATACAATACAATAAATCCAAATAAATACAATAGATGTCTACAAGATTGTGTAACTGTGTCCATACAACTGTCTATGACTCAAATTAAAAAAAAAGAACCCATGTTCACATGAATCTATAGGTGCTGTAAGATTTCATTCTGGATTGTGAAAGTTCCTTTATACCTTAGATTTTCAACAAAAGTTCCAGTGGTTTATTATATATCATAGCAGAAAGCCATCTTTTTCCAGATGGTTTTGTGTTCAAATAGCAATATTTCTGGCCCTCTAGGAATGACATGTTGTTTGGATTACTGAGCCGGAGAAGCCGCTGGACTTGGATAAACCATTGAGATTTAGTAGGCAATATGTTTGCCAGCCTTTTTGAAAATTGGAATGTTATTTTTGAACTTTATCGAAGAACATGCTGCATCTTTAAGGTGGGCATTATAAAATTAGTGAACATGTGGTTATCTGTCATTTATTTGCTTTCTGCTGAACTAGAAGGTCAAAAGTCCACCTTTAAGAGAACATTATTTCTCACAGATGACTTTCTTGTTTAATGGTATTATTTATATAGATAATAATAAATAATAAACCTGCTGAATATTCACATTCAATTAAACACACACACACATGCATACTCATGCATAAACTCTGGACTACTGTTTTCATCCAAGAAAAAAAAATCACAGGTACAAATGCTGAGTTTGATATGCGTCTGTTACCATAGAAATGCTTATTTGTGTTAATTAAGATACTTTACCTTGATTAAAGTAATTAGTGATTCTAGCACATGAAAAGTGGACTGGATTTGTTTTAGATTGATTTGGATGTCACCAGTCTTGCATTTTACAGTGTGCACCTCTCTTTGTGTGCACACAGAATTTGAACCTGTTGCATAAAAACATTTGCTTAGAGTGCTGTGCTAACAAGATCATTGATCTATTTTTGTGTAGGGCAATTAGCTTCATTCCACTAGAAAGCCACACATCGCACCCCTGGTCATGATCTCTACCTTGTAAATGTTTGTCATCTGTCACAGGACAAATCTGGAGACAGAAGCAGTCTGGGTCAGCACAATTTCTTGATAGGAAAAACAACTCAAGGACATTTCTGCTGATAGTAGGTTGGAGGACGTAGCATGTGAAAGCCAGAAGTGAAATTACAGTCTCTTCCAGCCCACTCAGAGATACCATCTTTGAAAATGAAGAATAGTTCATAATATGCTGAACACAGTGGCTCATGCCTATAATCCCAGCACTATGGGAAGCCAAGGTGGTCAGATCCCTTGAGGCCAAGAGTTAGAGACCAGCCTGGCCATCATGGTGAAACTCTGTCTTTACTAAAAATATAAAAGTTATCCGGGCATGGGGGCAGGTGCCTGTAGTGCTAGCTACTCAGGAGGCTGAGGCAGGAGAATCACTTGAACCCAGGAAGTGGAGGTTGGTTGCTGTGAGTTGGGATCGTGCCACTGCACTCCTTCCTGGGTGACAGAGTGTGACTCTGTCTCAGGAAAAACAAACAAACACTTATAATATGCAGCTGCACAGATGCAATGTTATAACAGATATGTAATAGATCTCATATATTTAAGTCTAATGTGCTGATCACCCTACAGACACTGATGTTTATGGGAGGGTAACAGCTTCAAGTTGGCTTAACCGTGGGAAAATTTGGGACATAGGTCAAGCTTCCTATTTTTGAGGAAGCATTACAACAAATATATTGCTAGGTCTGTTCTTGATTTGATGGGTCTATGAGAGTAATAGAAACCTATTTTTGGAAAGCCATAATGTCACATAATCCTTGTGATTATCATATGTCTTAATAGTAGCATAATAGAAATCTTTTGCAATGTCAATGTTAAAACACATTAATAAAGCATTTGCAGTTTCATATTTTCATTGAACATATTATTAGTATCATGTAGAGTAAACAAAACAAAATGTATTTTAGGCAATACATGCATATTAAATACTACCAAATTTTATTTTTTCAAAGAAGACGTCTCCAAATTGTAAAAAATTTCATATCACTTTTCTTGTGTTCCCCCAAAACCGTGGTGGTGTCTGCAGTATAACTGAATAAAAGTGAAAGATTCAATTACTATTAAATGCTGCACATAGTGAGGCTTATTCTAGACAAAGTAGAACAGTTCATTGTATATTTGAATGTCCGTATTTACCGTTAAATTATGCCTAGTTTAGTTTAAAACTAAACCAAATAGGTTTGATATTGTGAAAATGCTGAGAATCAGAGATAAATTTGGTTAGTTCATGACCTCTATAAGTAAAACCTGTACCCCTCATGTGGAGAAGGTGAAAAGATGTAAGAAATATCCTCTGTAGTTCGAATGATGACCCGTGAAAAGTAATGTCCATAATTCCGGACCCTGTGAACATGAATGATTTGCAAAATGCATCTTTGCCGATGTAACTGCTTTAAGGGTCTTGAGATGAGCTCTAACTGGGATCTAAATCCAGTAACAAGTGTCCTCATAAGAAAAGAAGAGGATTCCTCAAGGATCTAGAACTAGAAATACCATTTGACCCAGCCATCCCATTACTGGGGATATACCCAAAGGATTCTAAATCATGCTGCTATAAGGACACATGCACACGTATGTTTATTGCAGCACTATTCACAATAGCAAAGACTTGGAATCAACCCAAATGTCCATCAGTGACAGACTGGATTAAGAAAATGTGGCACATATACACCATGGAATACTATGCAGCCACAAAAAAGGATGAGTTTGTGTCCTTTGTAGGGACATGGATGCAGCTGGAAACCATCATTCTCAGCAAACTATCGCAAGAACAGAAAACCAAACACCGCATGTTCTCACTCATAGGTGGGAACTGAACAATGAGATCACTTGGACTCGGGAAGGGGAACATCACACACCGGGGCCTATTGTGGGGAAGGGGGAGGGGGGAGGGATAGCATTAGGAGTTATACCTAATGTAAATGACGAGTTGATGGTTGCAGCACACCAACATGGCACAAGTATACATACGTAACCTGCACGTTATCCATATGTACCCTAGAACTTAAAGTATAATTAAAAAAAGAAGAAGAGACATAGACACAGAGAAGCCCATGTGAAAATAGAGACAGATATTGAGGTTAGGTGAGCACAGTGAAGGAACATCTGGAGCTACCGGAGGCTGGAAGAGGCAAAGAAGGATTTTCCCTGAAAGGCTCTGGCGGAAATAGGACTCTGCCTGCACCTTGATTTAGAACTTCTGGCTTCCAGAACTCAGAGAGGGTACATTTCTGCTGTTTGAAGCCATCGTTTGTGTTATTTGTCATGGCGTCTCTATGGAACTAGCATATCCTTTCTCTTATTTTCAAACTAATTGAGGCCTTCTGACAGCTGAAGGAAAGCCTTTAAAGTTCAAAGATGGGACCCTCTGGTGGTGGAATTTAAAAGACTCTCTAGGGCAGGATTTTACACTTGGTTCTATTCGGGGATGTGGTCCCCGAATAGAACTGGGAGGTAACTGATGTTTTCACCCACTTGGAAAGTCTCCTCTGTCGACTTGTTGGATCATGGGGACTTGGTAACATTGATAATGGCCGTAGTAATAATCATAAATATAAGGTATTATTAACTAGGGAGCTCATCATACATGCTAGGTATTATTCTGAGACCTCACAATAATCTTATGAGATGGTTGCTATTATTTTTATGGATGAGAAAAATGAGTAATAGAGGGGTTAAGTAATTTTTTCAATATCAATAGCTAGACAGTGAGAGAGCCTGGGCTTATGGTGGCTACGCTTTCTTGAATGACTTAAAATAATGTCCTCTTATCTAATTTTATTCTCCTCCTTTGCACCTGCTCATTCTTTTATGGATAGGCTTACATGTTTCTCTTTAAAACGAAATAAAACCCAACTCTCTCAGCCCCAGAATCTCTCACTAGTTGTTACCTTATGTCAAGACTATATTAAAAAATAATGAACAGTTAATATCTCCACAACTATTCAACTATGGACTAGGTTGAATCATATGACATTGCTGATAATTGACTGATTTTGATGTACAGAATGGCAATCTTGTCTGGTTCAGTCGAATGCTTTTCAACCCGACGCAGTCAGCTTCCTACTTTTACCACTCCGAATCTACCCTTGAAAGGTGGACAGGTCATGTCCCACTTACAAAATGCAGCAGTTACTTTTCAGCCCTCTTTTTATTATAAATAGTTAAAACTAATAATAGCAGGTAATATTTGCTGAGTGCTTTTTATATAATCAGGACAGGACTAAGCGTTTCAGCCCTTGGAAGAGAGATGGCATCCTTTCCCCAATTGAAAGAGGATGGAACAGAAGCTTGGAGAGGTTGCATAAGTTGCTCTCCACACTGGGCAAAGCTGGAATTCAAAGGCTGTTTTCACTATGAAACTCTTGATGGCTATGATACAACACTCTCTAGCTTTTGACACGATTGAGCATTCTCTTCCTGAGCACTGTTTTTCTTTCCTGTCGTCTGTGAGACTGCACTCTGTTCTCCTTTGACCTCAGGTCGCGTTACTTTGTTTTGCTGACTCTTATGTCTCTGCCTAACTTTTTAAGTGTTCTTTCCAAAGGTTTTGTTTTTGACCCTTTTCTTATTTCACCTTATCTCTTCTCACCTTTTTTTTTTTTTTTTTTTAACTTTACGCGCTCATCCTGCAGTTTCAATTATCACTTATAAACTGTTGACTCTCAAATCTCCACCCAGAATTCTTCTCTGAGCCTCAGATGTAATTCACTATCAGGTCTAACAGTTGAATAGCTTAGGCTACTCAAAAAACACGCATCTATTCACACCCTACACTTCTCCACGCCTAATTTTTTATTCTCAATTTTGACTGAAACACTCCCACTGCAGAATCGTGCAGGCTGGGATCAATTCAGTTATTTCCCCTTCTCTACTTCACCACAAATGTTAGTCACTAAGCTTCATACCTATTGCCTCCATAATAATGCTTCAGTCTGTTTCCCTTGCTATTGTTTGAGCTCCGTGAAGCTGCCGTCTGGTCTTTGCAACAGTCTTTGGACTCGTCTTTCTGTTCCTGTTGTTTCACTTTGAGTGACCTTCCCTGACTTAGGTGGCCTGCCATGGAAAGCTCTGTTGGAAGGGCTGTTTCAGGTGGAGCAGCTCTTACCTAGTCCAAAGTAGCTCGGTCTGCTGTGTTTTGTGCCTCCCACAGAATAGCTGATGTTTAATTAATATTTGTTGCTTAAATATGTGAATCCCCATTTTCTTTGTCAATTTATAAGGCTCTCCAACATATTATTTAAAAAGATGTCACTTTCATAATACATTTTGGAGTAGGAATATAAACCCATCTTTATTTTATAGTAAGGATAAGCGGTTTTCCCAGTTATGAAGGGAATTGCAGAAATAGAATTAAGCCAGATTTTTCTGATTCATAATTGGATTCTCTTAAATCTCTGTCAAAAAAACCCAGATCTATTTCTGCTCTATACCCCTACAAACAACCCATTCTCTGATTTGTCAGAGTTTATTAATAAAAGCCAGTTTGTAATGCTACCGGTATTAATATGTATCTGTAATTAGGTGTCACCTTGGAGGTTTCTGGGTCACCCACTACTCATGTCAATGCCCTAAAGTCCTCAGGCACTTTTTGATTAGAGGTTTTTTTTTTTTTTTTTTACTATAATTGTATGGACATAAACTAGAACATAAGTTTAGTTTCCAGAAGTATCCCAGATCATTAAGGCGTGTTCAACATCAATGCTTACATGTATTAGTAGGGGTATTAAGAATGGAATTGCATATTCATTTCACATGGCTGAGAAAGAACTCAGTCACAAGAAATTTGGGTTAAGATGTTTGTTTTTCTTTGTTTCAACTCTCTATTGGCATTTTGCTCTTTGATTCCTGCTGCCAATTCTGTTCTAGGCCTGCAAGATTATTCTGTGCCCATGCCATTTCTGGACTGCAAACTTACTTGATTCCTGATGGCAGAGTTGAGATATAGGTAAAAAGGCATTTTCAAAATGAGCTTTATTAAATATTAAATCATATAATAATGTCAAATATATTTTATAATGACAATCTTATGCATTTGCTTATATATAATATAAATATACACAAACATATTTTAATATATTTGTGTGTAATATACACAATATATATTTCTAAACATATAAATATCTAAATATACAAATATTATTTTGTATATTATATATACATATAAATATGTATAAAAATATACAGATAAATTTATATATGTATATAAATGTATATCTGTAGAAATAAATTATATACATATAAATATTTCATAATAATATACATGTTAAGTGCATTAAATAAATACAAAAATAGAAATACATCATAGTGAGTATTTTCCTATCAGAATGAGTAAGAAGTAATTTATCTTAATGTAAAAGGTAGGATTTAGAGTAGATTATGATTCTGTCAATTAAAGAACACATGACTGGACAATTTGGTGGACGCTGTATGCCTGTCTTACTTTGTCATTAGAAATAACCATCTTTTTAGTGACGGACTACTTTTTATCATTAGAAAGTATTATAGGGCTGTGGTGAGGACTAATATGATAACTAATTTAAAACTCCTACCTTAGTTCCTGGGATATGCATAATAACCATTATGTGAATGGAAGAAAACCAAATTCTGTAACACATTTTAATTCTGTAAACATTTATTCTGAGCCAGTGTGAGTGACCATGGCCCAGAGAAGACAGTCTCAAAAGGTCCTGAGGGAGTGCCCCTAAGGAGTGCTGGTTAGAGTTTGGTTTTATACATTTTAGGAAGACAAAAATGGTGGGTAAAATTATAAATCAATACATACAAAGTATACATTGGTCCAGTCTAAAGAGGTGAGATATCTTGAAGAGGAAGCTTATAGATCATAGGTGGATTCAAAGATTTTCTGACTGGCAGTAGGTTGGAAGCGTTAAGCTTTGAATGAAGATTTGAAAGTCAGTAGCAAGGATCAAGATAAGGGGATTATGGGGAAAAAGACTTGCTATGTAGATGAAGCCTTAGAGGTGGCAGCAGTCAAAGAGGATAGATGGTAAAATGTCTCTTTAAAGATGCCAGATTCTCAGCAGAGTGTGATGGCTCACGCCTGTAATCCCAGCACTTTGGGAGGCCGAAGTAGGTGGATCACGAGGTCAAGAGATGGAGACCATCCTGGCCAATGTGGTGAAACCCCCCAGTCTCTACTAAAAATACAAAAATTAGCTGGGCAGAGTGGCGTGTGCCTGTAATCCCAGCTACTCGGGAGACTGAGGCAGGAGAATCACTTGAACTCAAGAGGTGGAGCTTGCAGTGAGCCAAGATCCCGCCACTGCACTCCAGCCTGGGCAACAGAGCGAGACTCCGTGTCAGAAAAAAAAAAAAAAAAAAAAAAAAGTTGCCAGATTCTTAGTTCATTTCTCCTAGGTCTGGGAAAGGCCTAGAAAGGGAAGGCCTGGCCTCCTACATTAATGGAGAGAGGTTTCAGATGCAAATTGCCCTCATAAAAATGGCTTTGCGGCCGGGCGCGGTGGCTCAAGCCTGTAATCCCAGCACTTTGGGAGACCGAGACGGGCGGATCACGAGGTCAGGAGATCGAGACCATCCTGGCTAACACGGTGAAACCCCGTCTCTACTAAAAAAATACAAAAAACTAGCCGGGCGAGGTGGCGGGCGCCTGTAGTCCCAGCTACTCGGGAGGCTGAGGCAGGAGAATGGCGCAAACCCGGGAGGCGGAGCTTGCAGTGAGCTGAGATCCAGCCACTGCACTCCAGCCTGGGCGACAGAGCCAGACTCCGTCTCAAAAAAAAAAAAAAAAAAATGGCTTTGCAGGGCCTTTTCAAAATGTGTTGAAGAAATACATTTTGGGGTAAAATATTACGATTTTCCTTCGGGGTCTGCTGTCATGTGGCGCTGTGCCAGAGTAAGGTTGGAAAGTAAACCACGTTATATTAGGTTAATTAAAAACCTTGTTTAACAAGATTTTATGGTTTGTAGTGTTTGGCTTAACCCTTGCCTTGCCTTGTCTTGGGTGTTGATTACAATTTTGTATCTCATATCAAGCCCCTAAAGTCCTCTGGTATTTTTTTGATCAGTCTTTTTTTTTTTTTTTTTTTTACCTATTATTTTATGGACATAAACTAGAACATAAGTTTAGTTTCCAGAAGTATCCCAGATCATTAAGACGTGTTCAACATCAATGTTTACATTTATTAGTAGGGGTATCAAGACTGCCACAAAGTCTATTTTGTCTGTTTTAAAATCTCTATTTTAATATTAATACGGGTCAGTTATGCCCAAACTCCAAAAGACAGGGTATAATGAGGCGTGTCTGACCTCCCTGTCTGTCATGGCTGAGAATTGAGTTGTTTAGGTTTTTCTGGGGTCCCCTTGGCTGGGAGTAGATCTGGTCAGTCAGCTGTGGGGCTTAGGATTTTATTTTTAATTTGTAATTACTGTATTCGTAGGAGTCTGACAAGAATGTGAAGAGCTCAGAAACGGATGAACTAAAACGACAGAAATAAAGACGTTGAATAAGTATGGCTAAACCTTGGGGCTAGCTTTTCAATAAGGAAAGCCATCAGACATGGAAATGGATTTTATAATACAGTGGGTAGCCAATAGCTGGAAGGGTTTAGGTAGGGGCATTATGATGATTGTGGGAAGTGGAACTACAGAGAAAATTCTTTTAATTAGATGGAGAAATTAGTAAGATGACATTTTGAGATTCCTTTCAAGCCCAATATTATTTGATTTTAAAGCTGAAATCCTCACTACCTGGGGTAACAGTTAAGTCTCTTAGTGATTGGTGTCAGCATGTGATTGAATTTAACATCCTCTCAGAGTCTTAATGGAGAACAGATTTAACCAGAGTTGGGGAACGCTCAGTGGAGCTGGGGATTACTCTACAGTAACCAAGACGAAGGTATCCATCAGAAGGAGGCCCTTCATTCCTTAGAAAGGGGTGGTTAAAGTTGCTGAAAACTAACTTTGCCTAATTTGCTTGGGTGAACCTTTGCTTTGTTCCGGTTACATTTAATTAGAATATCTAAATTAGTCATGGTGCTTGAGAAATCTCAGCTTTTGAAATGTAATCGGTAGGTAAGTGTTGTCTCTATACGCTGTTTCCCATCTCCTAGTGGCCCTTTATTTTTCTCTCTTGGCTGAAAGAGAATCTGCTATTTTAGCAGTTTGATGAGATTTTCACATTTCAGAAGGTTATGGAACTTCAGGAGTCTGTAATTTAGATTGAGAAAGTGCAAGAATAGGCAGTTGAGTTTTCTCACATTTAGGGTCTGTTCTCTTTATGGCGATTGCAAAATGAAGACTGGTTTTGAAGCAGTCACCAGGGCCCTCTGTGGAATTCTGAGTAGACCTGGTTCAATAAAAGCCAACTAAGTGCATCTGGACTCTTAGGCAATCTCTTATTTGTCCAAAGACGAAAGTCGGTGGACAGTTAGCTGTGGACTAACTTTCAGGTGAGTCTGCATACATTTGAAAGGGAGTACTGGACATATTTATTGAACACCTATTATGCTATTATGTGCTAGTTCAAAAAGATACTTTGGTGTGAAAGTTTCCTTCTTAAAATTTTGTTTGATTGTTAATAGTGGTATTACATAACGTAACATAACGTAAAATTTACCATCTGAAAATTTTTTAAGTGTATGGCTCAATATTCTTTAGTACATTGGCATAGTTGTGTAACCAATTTCCGGAACTCTTTTCCATCTTGAAAAATGAGTATTTTATAAGCATTAAACAGTAACTCCCAATTTCCTACCCCCCACCAGGCCCTAGCACACACCATTCTATTTTTTTGTCTTTAGTCTACTCTAAGTACTTTGTATGCATGGAATCATACAATGTTTGCCTTTTTGACTAGTTTCCCTTAGTGTCATGTCCTCAGGGTGCATCCATATTGCTGCATGTGTCAGAATTTCTTTCTGTCTTCAGGCTGAATAGCACTCCATTGTATGTATATACTACATTTGGTCTATTCATTTGTCTGTCGGTGGACATGTAGACTGCTTCTTCCTTTTGGTGACTGTGATAACCCTGCTATAGACATAGATGTGCAAATAACAAGGTTAGTCTTAGATGCACGTGGATAGAAAAGCTTATTGTGCATTTTCATAAAAAGAACATGAAAACAACTTTCATGAAACACCATTGATGGGACTCTTCATAAGATGTCTTATTTAACCCAATCCCCACATCAACTTTAAGAGGTAGTGTATTAGTCTTGTGAGGGGGAGCAGTTTGTGTTTGTGTACATGTGTGCACATGTGTGTTTTTTGGGGGAGTGATAAATAGTATCTTGAGTCACATTGCCTGGATTTCCATTTCATCTCCACTGCTTACCATCTGTGTGAACTTAGAAAAATTATTTAACTTCTGTGTCTCAATTTTCTCATGGGAATGATAACTGTTTAGAGTATTAAATCAGCTGATGCATGTAAATATTTCAAAACAGTGTCTATACTAAGCACTCACTGATATTCATTATTATGAGATTTCCTTCCTTCTTTTCTTCCTTCCTCTTTCCCTCACTAATTCTCTCCCTGTCTCTTTTGCCTTTTTTCTTGTACAAGTGAAGAATTTGAAGCCTAAATGACATAGTTTGGTGAAGATCATGTAGTTATTGATTGTAAAAACCAGGATTTGAATTAGGCTTTTATGACTCTAATGAGAAAGCTCTTTCCAGAATTTTATTGCTCCTTATCCTCTTTTATAAATAATAAAGCTCACTTTGAAATCCAAATTATTGCGTGTGGACTTAATTAATTGGTATTTAGTTTAGTAAATGTGTACTGAGTATCTACTATGTGCCAGTCCCTATGTTAAGTATAGGGAATGCCCTTGTAGGCTAGGAAAAACAAGTGAATATATTAAACAATGGGATGTAAGAAAGAAAAATAAATCAAGTAAGAATCAAATCCAGAAATACATGAGATTTAAAAGAGTTAAAAGCCCCTTATTACAGGGAAAGTCTGACTAAGTTTTAGGTAATTGTTATAAGAGCTGATTTTCCTTGCATCACAAAAACACATCTGTGTATTTTGATCTTGTTTCCATTCTTACCACCTCCTCCCCTCAACTCAACACTACTTCAATGTTTGAAAGAAAATAATTTGCACAATCATTGCTTCTGGTTGCTCAGAGCTTTGTCTCATGGTGAGAGGTGATAAATGGAGAACAGTGAGAAGGAAAACAACTCTTTTCTAAACTCTGCTCCTTCCCTTAACCCTTCAATGCCCAACGCTGCTTAATTAATCAACTAGCACCTACCCTACTAACTTAAGTTCCCAGGGCAAATCCCAAAAGCCTCACTTTATTTGTATTTTCTTTACTAAGCAAGGAGCTCGCCAGCTTGAGGTGTCTGTGTGATATGTAAATGATGCCCTGAATTGTGTTTTATATTCCACTTGGCACTGGAAAGGCAGTTTCAGGACTGTCATCTTTGCTGAAAGATATCAAGCCTCAGATGTCAAGGAAGATTCTCAATTTAATTCTGAAAAGCTGGATATTTGCTTCCTAGCTCTACTGATTTACATCAGTTTGTTTGATTTATCTGCAATGATGTAAAGGCTGCTGCTGCTTTTTTCACCTTCCAGAATCTGAGGTTAATTAGTCTCCAAGGACATAAGTACTCGAAGATGTTCTGTGTGTAGTTGAAGCTGTGGAAGCTCAAGTGCAGAGAACACTAATGTAGCAAAGTTTGTGATGGGAACTTGGTGGGGACATGCCTGATAAGGTAAAATGAGGAAGTTAACAGCTTCATCTCTCTTTTCTACTGAAGTCTAGAGGAAGAGCTCTGCTATACAGAATTGTAAGTCAGGAAATATCTTCCCTTGTGAGAAAGGGAACCCCAATCTGGATTAGGGTCCTGAGAAATTCTCTTGCAAATGTGATTCCTGAGCTGCCTTAGCCTAGTTCCCATGCCGCGGACCCAATTGTGCTGGTTGGCCTTTGCCACCATGGAGTCCCACACTCTTTAGGAAGATGATCTTGGAAAAGGAAGGGCACTCCAAGTTGGACCTGCTGCAGGAAGGCTATAATGACTCCCGTCTCTCTTGAAACTCCCAATATGCATAGGCTATATATGCATAGGCTAATCTTTCCAGATGTAATAATTCATCATGAATTAGTAGCCTGGTTCCCATGCCTGGGACCCAGTTGTGCTGGTTGGTCTTTGCAACCAGGGAGTCCCACGCTCTTCAGGAAGATGATCTTGGAAAAGGAAGAGCACTCCCAATTGGACGTGCTGCAGGAAGGCTATAATGACTCCTGTCTCTCTTGAAACTCCCTTTAAACTTCTCCTTTCCAAAGTGGGGCGTGTGGTAGGTACCCAAATAACTTTCAATTCTCAATAAACTGGGCCTAGACAATTGCATGTCCTACTAGACCTTTTCCTTGTCTCAGCACTGCATCTGGCTTTTGCCTTTGCACCAATCACTGAGGACTTATTTAACTACAACTTCAAGGTCATCAGACCAAGGGCACTGTTCTTTAAAAGCTTTCTTGAAAGTTCCTCTGAGGCTGCTGTGAAGAATCTCTTCTTGCAATGCACACTGACCTATCTCGTGTGGCACATATACGAGGAATGCAGGCACTCTGTGGAGCTGTCTGGCGGTGTAAGGGCCTACAGTGAAAACCTTCTAAATCCACTAAAATTAGTAGCGGTGCCTTTACACCTCTAAGAGAGTTTCTTAGATGGAGAAGAGAAACACTCATGATGTGGCATTAAGGAGACAAAATATGTGAAAGGTCTTGTATTAGTCTGTTTTCTTATTGCTACAAAGAAATATCTGAGACTGTATAATTTGTAAAGAAAAGAGGTTTCATTGGCTTACGATTCCTCAGGGTGTACAGGGAACATGGCAGCATCTGCTTCTGGGGGGCCTCAGGGAGCTTTCACTCATGGTGGAAGGCAAAGTGGGAGCAGGTATCTTGCATGTCAGGGGCAGGACCAAGAAAGAGGAGGGAGGTGCTGTATACTTTTAAACAACCAGATCTTGTAAGAACTCGATCACCAGAATAGCACTAGGGAGATGGTGCTAAACCATTAGAAGCCTCGCCCACGATCCAATCATCTCTCACCAGGCCCCACTTCCAATATTGAGGATTACATTTCAACATGAGATTGGAGTGGGGACACAGATCCAAACCATATCAGGTCTCTAATATCAGAGAGACTCATATCTCCCATTCCAGGTGTCGTCCTTACCTGCCTCTAATTGCGTGAATCTTTCCTGAGAGCTGTTGGTGATGTTGCAAGCCTGCTTGGGGATATTGCCACATGTCTTTCACCATGGTAACTATTTCCAATGGTGGCCTTGTACATCGATAGAAGGGACAAGAGATCTTGGGGCAAATATGGTGAGCCACTCATCTCCAACACATATAAAAGATAATGTTTATAAATACTGTATATTACATGTTGATAGCAGGTGTGTGGGGGCACATTGATTAGATACACCCCCTTCTACGTCTCAGAAGATCCTTAAAAAGTAGCAGGACTAACACTATTTTTTAGAAAATCATATCATTCAAAACATTGGTAATCGAACAATTTTTAAACAACTATTTTCTGTATTCTTCACAGCTGAATGTGATTTCCCTGTAATTGTTGAGAAATATTGGTGAGAGGAACACTTATTTTTCTTCTAAGAGTCAAGAATTAGGACTTAGATTTAGGGGTGTGTGTGTGTGCGTGTGTGGCATTTAGGTGTTTTTTTGTTTTGTTTTTTGTTTGTTTGTTTTTTGAGATGGCGTCTCACTCTGTTACCCAGGCTGGAGTATAGTGGCACAATCTCTGCTCCTCGGCTCACTGCCACCTCTGCCTCCCAGGTTCAAGCGGTTCTCCTTCCTCAGCCTCCCAAGTAGCTGGGATTACAGGTGCCCGCCACCACACCTGGCTGATTTTTGTATTTTTAGTAGAGACGGGCGTTTCACTATGTTGGCTAGGCTGGCAAACTCCTGACCTCAAGTGATCTACCCGCCTCAGCGTCCCAGAATGCTGGGATTACAGGCGTGAGCCACTGTGCCCGGCTGGTGTGTTGTTTTTAAAGTTAGGAACAAATGCTAGGTGGGAGTATAGTCCAGCTGAATTTAACATATAGAGAGGTGCTCTAGAATTGATGGTCACTCTGGTCTTCTTGCATTAGTATCCGGACATACAGAAATAAAACTCTTCAATCTGGAAAACAGAATATTTATAGCTATAGTTGCATTCAGAGGGGCTGCTGCTGTTTAAGATTTTAGCCTCAAATTCAAAGTGAGTATGAAGTCACTTCAAAAAAAAAACTGCTGTGAAGATCTGCTGCACTCCCAGGTGGTCGTTTCTAAAAAGCCAGCAGCGGTGTTGCTTTAAGACTGCTTCAGGAACTCACGCATTATTTGTTCCCTTCCCTGCTGGTGGAGGCTGTACGAATGCCCAGTGGGTCCTCTGGACAGTGGAGAATGGTTGCACTGAAAAGAGTTATGAGAGCCACATGCACTGCTGGGCTGGGGTTGGTCACCAGGAATCAGTGTCCAGTGTTTAGTGCCATCTGTAGGCAACACCAGGAAACTAAAAACACATAGTCGTTCCTTATAGAGGTTTATCCTCTGTGATTTATTTAACTACATCATAGATAGATAGCTGGATGGATACACACACAAACACACACACACATATGTATACATGATGTCAAACAACATAATATGTAGCTAAGCTACATTATATAATTATATATAAGATATATAATGATTTTGTATAATATATTTAAAGTGATCGTATACATATTATTCTTCAGCTTGAACATTATAGAGCCCAAAACTGAACTCAGTGCTTTATCAGATGTCTGACCAATGACCAATACTTTCTTTCAAAGCAGTACTTCTGTTGTTGCGGCCAGGTCTCATATTTGCTTAAAAATAATAGTACCATATTACTGATGCCAAAGATCCATTCTTTGTGATTTCTGGGTCTTATACAATATATTCACAATTTTAAACCATCCTTAGGATTCTCTGATACAGATACCTTACTCTTTCTTTGGCAAACACTTTGTATATAGCAAACAATTTGTATATATAACTTAAGTGGCAGGTTAACACTTAAGAAGCCAAAGAATAAGGATTCATTTGGCTTAGCCTGCCTGAAGTTCAGTTGTAAGTTATATCTTCTAATTTCCCTGAGTAATCACCAAGGTAATCAACAAATGTCTACCACCATAACAAAGTGTTAGCCTCATGCTGTCAACTGCCTAGAACAATAAAGGGAGGACTGAGACCATTTCTTGAGAAAGCAGGTATCAAATGGAGCTGGAGTAACTAAAAGAGTTCATGACAAGCAGGCCACAGGTGATCAGAAGGGGTGAAGCTTCTGAGCAGGAGTTGATAGAGAAAAATGAGAGTATTCACTCAGTAAGCCTTGCCCTCACCCAAATTGCCTTTGCTAACTCCCAGAAACTTTACAATTAGGACTGAATTTATTACTGTAAGCTTAGAATGTGGTGTGAATAATATTATTTGCATATTAAAGAAAAGGATAAAGCCAGAAACCTGTAACCTTTGTCATAGATATTTGGGTTATGAGGCGATGTGGCTGGAATAAGATGCTGGACACTCATTGGCTTTATGTAAAGATTATAGGGCTGGTGACTTGGCAGGAAAAGTAAAAACATACCTATAGCAGGTGTTAAAAAACTCAAATGCCTGCAGTGGCCAGCAGGCTATATAAGTGTATGAACTGAATCAGGACTATAAAAAGCAACAGCAGAAACTTGATGATAAATGGATGCTGGCCTCAGCCTCATTTGGAAGGTGATAGTAGCTAGTATTGAAGACCCCCTGGAGTGCACAGCCCTCCTCCTCCTTCTAAAAGGGCAGCTTCTCCAACAGAGTGGTCCCCTGCGGAAAAGAAAACCTGTCGTGGCTAGCCATTTAAACTTTTCAAGTGGAGCCCAAAATTCAGATTTTTATGTGATTTGTCAATGATTATCAGTTGTTGGCAACTGATTTAATTTTTTAAAAAAGAGAAAAGAGCAGATTTTTTAAAAAGCTGTGAAAAAAATGCCCCAGGGGAAGAGCATATAACTCTTCTGTCATTTACACTTGGCTTCCCGGGATCCAGATTGCCCTCTGGATCAGAGCCAGCACACCTGCATCCTCCAGGCCCAGGTGAAGCTGAGTGAGAAGAACTAGAGAGCCGAAGAGTGGCAAGATGTGACTGGGTATTTGAAGGAGAATAAATAGGCGTTGGAATTGAACATTGCCCCTATATAATTTTCTTTAGATCTAGCCCAGATGGCTATAGGTTACTATATTAATAAACTAAATAAACCATGAAAGTCAATCATTTCTAACCATCTACACTGCAACTTAAATGCTCAAGGAGAAAATAAATTTTGAACTGGGAGTAAAGGTGAGTGATCGCTTACTGGGTATGAACACCTTCATTCCATTTATCATAGCATTTGTCTAGCAATAAAGAGGATGCTTTTCCTTTTTTTAAGTTTAGGGGTACATATGTTGGATTGTTGTATATGTAAAGTCATGTCATGGAGTTCTGTGGTGTACATTATTTTGTCACCCAGGTGTTAAGCCTAGTACCCATTATCTATTTTTCCTGATCCTCTCCTTCCTCCCACCCTCCACTCTCCAATAGCCCCTGTGTCTGCTGTTCCCCTTTATGTGTTCTTGTAACAAGAATGCTTCTCTAGCAGGAGTTCAATATGATGTAAGTTCTGCTGCCCATTATTGATAAAACTATTTTTCTTTAAAGAGTATCCAAAGATACTTTTTGGTTTAATTTGTCTCTCTCGTATCTTGCTTTTCTCTCTAACTCTGGCTGCCCTCACTTCAAGCTGGGAATTTGAACTGGATCAGCTGAGTACTTTATCAGTAGGAAGAAAACTCTCATTAGAGGCTGAAAATCATTCTGCACGGAAACACATATGCGCGTACTCACACACACACACACACAGATGCCTTCAAGCGAGGATGCCTTAAGTAATTAAAGGTAATGTGTATCAAGCGTTAATTACAAAATCACTGTGCTCTTCTGAATTGTACACAATTATCAGGCAAGCAGCACAAATATCATCATGCCACAAGGCTGCGTTTCCTACCATGTGCTTTAACAATTTATTTTCAGAACTTCAGTTATCCATTAATTATGCATGCATCTCTACACATTCCCTATATGCCTGGATTATTAGGTATATGCCGTATCATGAAGGCTGTGAAAGTGATTACAAGAAAGTCAAAGATACCCAGACAGGATCTTTCCTCAGAACCATTTACTTATGCACATACACCCACATTTGTAAACATAATATTGTGGCAAAAGGCTTGGGCTCCAGTCATTCAGAGGAGCCACATTGCCCAGGAATATATAACTCTATGTACTTTCATTTATAGGTGTTTTTATCATGGAACGTAAGGGGCTGTTCATGTTGTAAATCAAGATCTTTTAATTTCAGTGTCTGATATAAGTCAGACTACTGGAAATAAAGAAATGTGATTAAAATTAGAAAGGAAAAAAAAAAAAGAAAACCTTTTATGATTCTTCCAGTCCTAAATTTTTTACTATCAGATGCTTTGGCACTGTTTGTTCCAGGTGCTAGGAGGATGAGTGACACTGACAGTCTGAAACATTTATTAGTGAATTGATAGATGTTTGAAGTATATCTCTATTGCTGAAGAAAGGATCCTGAATCTGGAATCTCAACCTAAGACAGATACATCTTCCTGACCTCTATCTAAACTTTCAGGGCTGTTTCACAGTGAACTAAATGATAAATATTTAATAAATGATTGTGTTTGGCATATCTGGATTGCGTGTCCTCAAAGAAAACTATCATTTTAGGATCTAGGAAATATACAACAGCAGAAATGGAAGTAGAAAAATACTACATATAATTTAAAAAGACAAGAATATTTAAGGTTTTGAATGCCTCTTGGATACTTGTCATATGACCTAAAGCTTCTACATAATTATTGTTAGGTATTCATTGCAACAGATTTCACATGTGCAAAACATCTTTGCAGGTAAATACAAAAAAGTCAAACTCAGTGTTTACTGGTACTCCACACCAGTGGCTCTCAAACTGTAGTGTGCACCAGAATCATCTGAAAGGCTTATTGAAGCACCACTAATCTTTGGGTTCTTCCTCCACAATTTCTGATTCAATAGGTCTGGGGTGGCATAGAGAATTTCAATTTTAATGAGGTTACTGGTTGATATGGTTTGGCTGTGTCCCCACCCAACTCTCATCTTGAATTATAGTTCCTATAATCCTAATGTGTCATGGGAGGGACCTGGTGGGAGCTAATTGAATTGTGGGGGCAGATTTCCTCATGCTGTTCTCATGATAGTAAGTTCTCAGAAGATCTGATGATTAAATAAGTGGCTTCTGCCTTCTCTGGCTCTCATTCTTCTCCTTCCTGACACTTTGTGAAGAAGGACTTGTTTGCTTCCCCTCTGCCATGATTACGAGTTTCCTGAGGCCTCCCCAGCCAAGCCAAACCAAATTAAAGCTCTTTCCTTTATAAATTCCCAGTGTCAGGTATGTCTTTATTAGCAGTGTGAGAATGCACTAATATACTGGTGATGCTGATGCTGCTGTTCAGAGACTACGCTGGGAAAATCACTGCTCTACAACATAAGCTCCATCACATGGGGGGTAAAATCTCTCTTATTTATGCTGGTCCCATAGTTGGTGTTCAACAAGCAGATAAGTGAATCGTAGAGATGAAAACCATCAAAATGCTTGAGAACTTTTATTACATATAATTTTAAATGAGCCACCCTAGAGTAGGAAATCATCCGTACTTTCGTTCCAAAAACAGTTCACAAGCTCAGATGTTTCCATTAAAGTAAAATATTGTTTTTTACCTTATTAACCAAATGTATTACTGCTAGATATTTAATTATGTTTTCAGCACTTCTATAAATTTTGCTACATTTAATTTTTGCTCTCCATTTAAAGTTACATTTCAGAGCTTCTGCTTTTCTCATTCCAACAGGGGTTGGGGCATTGATATTTTTTGCAGAAACATCTCATGTCAATATTCTTGTTACTGTACAGTACAGTGGCATTAAGTAGATTCACATTGTTGTCCAGCCGTCATCATCATTCATCCTCAGAATGTTTTCATCTTCTCAAACCGAAACTCTAAATCCATTAAACAACTCACCATTTCTTCTCCCTGACAACCACCATTCTACTTTCTGACTTTATGAGCTTGATTACACTAGCCACCTGCTGTAAGTTGGGCCATACAGTATTCTTTTGTGACTGGCTTGTTTCGCTTTATGTAATGTCTTCAAGTTTCAACCATAGTATAGCGTGTGTCAAAATTTCTTTTCTTTTTAAGGCTGAGTATATTCCATTGTGTATATCTAGGCCACTTTTTATTTATTCATTCATCCGTCAATGGACACCTGGGCTATTTCCAGTGTTGCTCATTATGAATAGTGCTTCTTTGAACATTGACATACAAATGGTGTTTCACCATATTGTCTTCCACAGTGGTTACATTATTTTGGATTTATTTGATTTTTTAACTTAATTTTTCTCTTTCCCACTCAGCTATAATTCCCATTTAAGACTGTATCTCTATGACTACTTCCAATAACAGAATCAAAGAAGCTACAGTAAAATTTATTGACTAAGTAAGTAAATAAAACATATCATGTGTAAAATCTAATGTATCTGATTGTATGTTTTTTTAATTTCCTTAAGATTTTGTAAAGTTTATTTCATTTCTTTCTGAATTTAATGTTGAAGAGGCATCAAATGTGAGACAAGTTAGATCTATGTCCTCCAAAACAAGCTTACTTTTTGTTTCATTTTTATACTTAATGCTTGTAGGGTTTTCTTGTTATGCTTTTAATTTAAAAAGTTGTCAAGACCAAATCAGGAGAGGGATTTCGTTTTACTAATTTTGTCTCAAATACGATTTTATCTTTTGCTGAATTAGTCAATTTTTAAATTCAGGTGGTTTTCAGTTACAGCTTTGATTACTCCTTCATCTAATTATTCTGTTTTCTTTTAGGAAGAATGTTTAGAAACATGAGATTCAATATATCTTATCTCACTTCTATATACACTACCTTCTTCCTTATTCTATTCAACATAAAATACTTTGATGCTGCAATTTGGGAAAACTTTGAGGGGTTGTCACATATGTTTCTGTTAAATAATTTGTATTGAAACAGTAGTGGTTGGCTTATGAAATGATTTCTCTAAATACTACTTTAAAGTCTTTCACTAAAGTCGATGATTTTGGGATTTCATGGAAAATGTTGACATATGATACTCTAAGAATTGGCCCTTCCACTCTAAGAATTGGCCCTTCCACTGAAGCAATCAATAAGGTAGCATAAATGACAGAATCGAGTTTTTTTTTTTTAAACTCTGTATTCTGATGAAATACTTATAGTAACCAGAAGGGGACTTAATAAAGAGACTGCAAAACTATAATAGGCCAGGCGCAGTGGCTCATGCCTGTAATCCTAGCACTTTGGGAGGCCAAGGCAGGCAGGTCACTTGAAGTCAGGCAAGACCAGCCTGGTCAACATGGCAAAATGCCATCTCTACTAAAGATACAAAAATTAGGCATGTGGGTGGGTGCCTGTAGTCCCAGATACTTAGGAGACTGAGTCAGAAGAATGGCTTGAACATGGGAGGCGGAGGCTGCAATGAGCCAAGATCTCACCATTGCATCCAGCCTGGGTGACAGAGCAAGACTCCATCCCCCAAAAACAAAAGCAAACAAATAAACCTATAATAAAAGAACGTTGTGGCACTGTCACTCACCTGCCTACCATTGCCCATTTTCTTCTAGTTTGTCATTGACTACAGGGTTATCAGTCCATATTTGTGATTCATCTTTCTGGTGCTAGGGCAATGCAATATAAACCTTTGTGTTAAAAAAAGATGTGAATTTTAATCTGTTTCTTGCTTCCCTGAGGGGCCAGCACAGAGGCTTCCCTTTATTTCAGCCCAAACTTCACCCCCACAAGCCTGAGCAGCTTTCTAGGGGGCATATGTCAGCAGTAGTTAAAAACATACCAACTGTAGGTGAGGAATTGCAGAAGAACAGGAAAAGGGAAAAAAAGCTTGCTGAGGAGTATTCTTGGGGTACTATTAGCTTTGAAGGGCTACCAAGTGCAATGTGTATACCTAAGGTCTAATGCATGCACAGAAAAGGCCTGAGAAGCCTTAGACTAACACATTTATCTACTCTTTGGACCACACACAAGCAGATAAAGACTATGGGAACTTTCGGGCAACCTAGGTAAGTACTGAAGGCATGTCCCACCCAGTTCAATGGCAACTTACAGAGAATAGGGTAGTTCACTGTTCCTTTTCTTTTGGCACCAGATATTTAAGAAAGTCTCTGTCAAGTCACTGGCTGGCTGCTGATATGACAGAAGAGAGATTTTAGTGACCACACATGATAAGAAATACAGAATTTGCAAAAATAATTTGGAAAAGTCACTTTATGAAGTGCCACAGCAGCCCTCAACAAACAGCAGCAGCAAACCATGGGGAGGAGGAAGGATCTGCTTTCCAGATATAATATTAAAAAATGACTGGTCTTCAATAACAACATAAGGTATTCAAAGAAACAGGAAAATATGGCCCATTAACAGGAAATAAAGTGACAGAAATTGTCCTTGAAGAAGCCCAGACACTGGACTGACTAGACAAAGACTAAATCCATTATCTTAAATATGCTCAAAGAATGATGAGAACCATGGACAAGGAACTAAAGGAAAGAAGAAGAATGGTATACAAACAAGTAGGAACTATCAATACACGAGTAAAGTTGTACAAAGGAACCAAATAGAAATTCTGGAGCTAAAAAGTGCAATACCTAAAAAGAAAACAAATACACTAGTGGGCTTCAGCAATGGTGTAGAGCAGGCAAAAGAAAGAATTAAGACACTCAAAGAAGGGACAATCCAGTCAGTTGAGCAGAAAGAAAAAATTAATGCAAAAAATGAAAAGAGCTTAAGGGACCTGAGGATACCAACAGGTACACCAACATACGCCCTAGGAGAGTCCCATAAGGAGAAGAGAGAGAAAAGAGCAGGAATACTTGAAGGAAGAATGTCCCCAAACTCCCCTAATTTGAAGAAAAACGTGTGTCTACACATCTAAGAAGTTCACCAAATGCTTGTAGGATAAACCCAAAGAGATCCACACCAATACTCATTATACTCAAACTTTCAAAAGAAAAAGAAAAGGAGAGAATCTGAAAAGCAACAAGAAAGAAGGGAATTACCACATACAGTGGATCCTTCACAAGACTAACAGCTTTGTATCAGGAAATATGGGGGCCAGAAGGTGGTACATGGTGGGGTGGTGTCATATTTGAATGGCTGAAAGAATAGCACTGCTAAGACTTATATCAGGAAAAAATCATACTTAAAAACTGAAAGAGTAATTAAGACATTCCTAGATAAACAAAGTTGAAGGGGTTTGTTGCAAGAAGACTTGTCTTATCAGAAATGCTCAAAGAAGTTCTTCAAGCTTATAGTTCTCAAACTACAAGACAGTAAATCAAAGCTCTACAAAGAAAAATAAGCCAGTAAAAAGGCCAGTATTACTAAATTTTTGATTTTTAACTCTTCTTTGTGTTTATAATGTGATATAAAAGAAAAATGTATAAAACAATAATTGTAAATTTATGTAAATGAACTTGCAATATATAAAGATGCAATTTGTGACAATAACAGCAACATAAATAGGGACAGAGTTTTTCTTATGTTATTGAAGTTAAATTAGTTTCAATTCAAATTCAGTTTTTACAAATATATGTGATTGATTATAATCACCAGGGTAGCCACTAAGGAAATAATTAAAATAATTAACATATGAGAAGGGAATACAACTAGTACACTAGAAAATATTTATGTAATACAAAATAAGTCAGGAAATGAGGAACAAAGATCTAAGACATATAGAAAACACCATAATGGCAGAAATAAGTAAGTCCTTCTTTATCAGTAGGTACATTAATTATATTGTAAAAAATGTTCCTCTCTATGTAAATTTTATCCATTCTTGGATATCCAGGTAAAGTCTTAACTCCTCCTTTAATTTTTTCAAACATTAGATAAAATTTCTCTTACATATAGGAAGAAAAAAGGTTTGAAGATTACTTTGGTTATTTCATTAAAGAAAACTAAACTTCAATGTCTTCAATATTATATAGAAAATCTAATGAGAACCGTTATTTAAAAAGTCAAACTTTTTGCACATTTCCTTTCTGTACTCCATAATTATTTTGTATCTGTTGGTTTTTCTTTTTCCATAAACATGGGTTTATTTTTATAGGCATATAGTTATTCATACAGGGCCTTTAGTAAAGCATATTATAATACTTAAGAATTGAACTTAGAAATCTGAAAGACTTTTAAGTTCTGGTTCTGACACTGTCATGCCCGTCCGTGTGAAGAGACCACCAAACAGGCTTTGTGTGAGCAATAAAGCTTTTTAATCACCTGGGTGCAGGCGGGCTGAGTCCGAAAAGAGAGTCAGCGAAGGCAGATAAGGGTGGAGCTGTTTTTATAGGATTTGGGTAGGTAAAGGAAAATTACAGTCAAAGGGGGTGGTTCTCTGGCGAGCAGGAGTGGGGGTCACAGGGTGCTCGGTGGGGGAGATTTTTGAGCCAGGATGAGCCAGGAAAAGGACTTTCACAAGGTAATGTCATCACTTAAGGCAAGGACCAGCCATTTTCACTTCTTTTGTGGTGGAATGTCATCAGTTAAGGTGGGGCAGGGCGTTTTCACTTCTTTTGTGATTCTTAAGTTACTTCAGGCCATCTGGGCATATAGGTGCAAGTCACAGAGGATGCCATGGCTTGGTTTGGGCTCAGAGGCCTGACAGACACCTGTTATAAATTTTGAAGATGAAAAAAGTTCATCTCAGCCTTATATTTCATTTATAAAATGGCAATAATATTACTTATCTCATGTGTTTCAAGTGATAATTCAAAGATACAATAATAAATGTAAAGCACTTAATAGTTATAAATAATAAATGGTTTATGTCATTAGTACCATATTTACCTTAGTTAAATATTTCTTGCTCTTTTTTGAAAGATTATTTATATTTTAGTAATCTATATTAGTTTTTATGTAGGATCTGGAATATTTGTAATGGATTAAACTATCTGTTGTTATTTTTTTAAAAATCTATATATAGATACATCACCGATCTTTATTGGCAGGTCTGTCTGCTTGACCTCTGCAAAACAGACATCATGATTTCTCTTATTTCCCAACATTTCCTTTCCCATGCTATTCACTTAGTTTCTCAAAAATAAAATCAATCCTTCACCGCTGTCTTTTTCTCACACCCTACATTCAATCCTCAGCTGATCCTGTGTTTTATTCAAAAAACATACTCCAGAACCTATCACTATTCCTATCTTGACCAAAGGTGCTTCCTGTTACAGCACTCATATTGTGGGCCAGGAGGAAAAAGCAGGAAGAAATACAGACTTCTGTATTGAGATCACTTGTCTTGGGATCTACAAAGAAAAACATTAGAGGCCTAATCGAAGGGAGGTAACACCAGTTAGGATACCGAGCACAGTTTCACCATTTACTCACAGAACACAATTGAGGAAATTAATTGCCTATCTTGTCTCTGTTGACTCCTTCATTCTATTTCCTTGTTCTATTTTCCCTTCATTCCACTCTCCTACGTTCCTATTACCTCTATTTACTTTTCATTTACTCTGCCTGTAGGTCATCTTTTAGTATATTACTTGAACTTTTATAACAACAGAAATTACCTAAATCACAAAATTCTACATTTTTCCAGTTGCTCAGGTCCTACATTCAAAAGACCAAATGACCACATTCTGCTGTATTGGTTTGAGAAGCCTATATTTAGTAGCTGAACAGCTTCCTTTGTTTATTTCTTCAAAAAAATTCTCTAAATGTAGGGAAAATAAGAAAGACCTCTCAGTGGGCAGTAGACTGTCAAACATAGACTTCTCTACTGACACTTTTTCTTTTTTTTTAACTGAGGTAAGATATGACACAGGTATGAAAAGTAACCATTGCCAAAGTGAACTAATGAATATATTAATATTTATAAGGTGATCATTAAAGCATTAGCTTTAATTTGAATGATAATGCTATGGGCAGACTTGACACTGTATTCATTTCCATATACAGACTTGATCCCTGTAAAGAACATTACCCATACTCACTCCCTCTTCAACTGAGCATGATGAACAAAGGCCTTTCCTAATCGTGCCTGAACATGATCTTGAATTGATTGCACTGTGGGAATACAGTCCTGCTTTTATATATTACCATTGTTTGCTTAATACCCAAGACATAGAGAATTAGAGAAACATACACTGTACTTTGACTATAGCATGCTTGTTGAAAATCCTCATCTCCGAAGATGTTTCAAATAATGAAGAAAATTGAGGCTTTTATGATATAAGGCAATTCATTTTAGAAATACATGACAGAAGTGTTAAAATAACTGAAGTGTTATTTAATTATTGGTGGACTGATATTATGTATCACTATAATAGCTGTTGCATGTAGCATCGTTATTTTAAATTACTGATGGTATAAACACATTTTTATGGGCACATAAAAAAGTAAATTCCTTGTACCAGGCTTTATGAAAACTAGTATTATTCTATCCTTATATAGTTTTGAACTGCATTGGAAAACCATTGTATGTGTTTATTCATGGTAATATTTCTTTTTTTCATTGGATTTGATTATAAACTCTTTCATGGTCGGTTGTTTTGATAAGAATACTGTGTAGCTAAGATCCAAGCATACTGTTTTTAATATATATTATTCACCATTAAAATCAAGAAGAAGATTTCTAACTTGTTTGTAGTTGTGAACATTAAGTATTTTCACATACATAAAGTGTCTAGTGCTTGAACACAGAAGTTGCTAACAAATATCACTCATTGTTATTATTGTTACTATTACTACTAGTATATTCTGTGTTAATATTTTATGCTTTGACTTTTAACCTTTTTCTCTTTATTTAGAATGAGCTACATTTCATTTCAGGCTACTTTAAGGCAGAGAGCATCTGTTTTGTATTTTATCTGGTACCTAGGACAATGCTGAGCACATTGAAAGTGTTCAATTTAATTTAGATCATCAGACATTCATAAAATATTAGATTTGGCCATCGTGTGTTTAAAACAAAGCCTAAGCTTCATTAGGCAGCCCCAGGCTGCACAATGTTTTCGTCTTTTGTTTTGCCAATGTGATCCGTTGGTTACGGTGAAAAAGCATGGAGTAAGCCATTTCTGTGGTTATTTTGTAACATCCTGGATCCTCCTTCCAGCTTCACCTTAATGCGCTTGACAGAGTCAGCCCCAGTGCTGTATTACAGAACCTTGCTTTCTGTGCTCCTCTTCCTGTGCTCCTCTTCCCAGGCTAGAATAAATTTCTAGAGCAATAGTCACACTTTCTAAATTAAATAGAGCTTCATTACAACTCAGCAACTGTAATAACAGCAAAATGGCAGAAAGGATTTCTTCTCTGTGAGTTCTTGTCCTTCAGAGTTTAGGAAAGCACTAGGCCATAACAGAATAGGAGACGGGTATTGCAAGAGTACTAATTTGGACCGTATGAATGTTGTATAGTGAGGGCATTGCAATAATGGTGATAATAATGTCTATTAATTATTAACATTTCCCAAGCATTTTGAGATACATTATGCATATTGTCTAGTTTATTCTCATAAATACTCCTTGTAAGATGGATATTATTATTCTATTATGTCCATCTTACAGATGTTGAAATTCAATTCAGAGATGTTAAATCACATTCCTAAAGTCATATGGCTACTTAAAAGGCAAAGTTGAGATTTATAGCACAAGAAATTAGAATTTCAAAGTTTATTTTTTTCCACTCTGCTATGCTACACATTTATTTAACACTTGTTATTTAACACTTTTGTACCTTTTTATGTCTTTAATTTTATAACTTCAGTTGCATTCCTAATCACACACTTGGCGATTGACTTAAATTTCACTTTATCTTGAAATTCAGAAGAATAAGTTGTAATCTTTTTTCCTTTCTTTTCCTGTATGTATGTATGCATGTATCTACCTACCTATCTAATCTATCATCTCTCTATAATTTCTTATGTTGTCTTACAAAATGAACACCCCTCATTTCTCAGACTAAGTATTCTGCTTCTGCTTCTGCCTATACCACCTTGCCAGCTTTTGGACCTTGTTTTCTAAGAATAAAAACCATTCTAGTTTCCTACATGAGTATACATTTCTGATATGTTAACAATGGATGAGGATGTGAAAGACAACATTTGAGTGCTGTCCTCAATTATAACCTTGGTTTGATAACTCTTTTAAAATTCAATTGTATTAAATTTAAAGTTTGAAAAATTCAAGTCTGTACTGAATTTTACGGATTGAAAATCCTCACCTCATTTGATCCACACCTCATTTCGGACTTTCTTCAATCATCTCCAGCTAAGTGTCTTAAATTCAATTCATGCTTGTTTTTTTTTCCTATGGCCTAAAATGGCTAAAATCACTTTTCCCAGTGATCAGAAACCTTTGAGTCATCTTGTTCTTTTTTTCTGCATAGATACACTATTATGTTTTCCACAAAATAATTTTAATTCTGAAATGTCTCTTTGTCTCTCACTTTCCATGATTATTTTCTTTTCTGAGGCAAGGTCTGGCTCTGTCTACCAGGCTGAAGTGCAGTAGCACGATCTTGGCTCACTGCAACTTCTGCCTCCGAGGCTGAAGTCATCCTCCCACCTCAGCCTCCTGAGTCACCGGGACCACAGTCACGCACCACCACGCTTGGCTAATTTTTGAATTTTTAGTAGAGATGAGGTTTTGCCATGTTGTCCAGGCTGGTCTTGAACTCCCAGGCTCAAGGGATCCATCTGCCCTGGCCTCCCAAAGTGCTGGGCCTACAGGTGTGAGCCACCTCACCCAGGCAATAATTTAATTAACTAACGATTTTATTATCATTTAGAAAGTCATTTTAGCTACCTCCAAACTCATTCCTCTGGCCCATTTTCTACATTTCACAAATGCGATCTCATTCTGCTGCTTACCTCTAGTTCTATCTTGTTGATCTCATTTTCTCTCTTGACTTTCTCTGGATTCTCCATCTACCTTACTCTTTCTACACTAAACTTTGCCTTTTCCCAGAAAATATCTTGCCCTTCCATGAATGCATAACTTGCCTCATATTTTTCTTTTCTGTTGTGATGTTCATCTTCTTTCTACATTTGTTGAAATTGTCAGTCATTCTCCAATTTATGTCAAATATCACCTCCTTACTAAATCATTTCCTGATCTGCCAGGTAGAATTCAAATTTTTCTCCACCATGATTCTGTAGAAATTTGCACATAGATTCTTCATAGTTATGGCAATGTTTTCTTGTCATTTTATTACCAAATCTAGAATTAAAGCCCTACAAAGTCTAAAAAGAATGAAAATTTTCTTATTTTGTTTTCCAAGAACATAAGCATGAGTCAAATTACATACTCGATACTC
Source organism: Macaca thibetana thibetana (assembly GCF_024542745.1). Lineage (NCBI taxonomy): Eukaryota > Metazoa > Chordata > Mammalia > Primates > Cercopithecidae > Macaca > Macaca thibetana. Next base: position 15,655,780 of record NC_065595.1, on the reverse strand, counting down.
AGTATTTACCAGTAACTTATCTAGAAGTCCTGACCCTGGGAATCAGTCATCTTTTACAGTTTTTTAAACTACAAAAGCATTTTTATAGTGATAAGTACTTTTTGCATTTCCTAGCTTCTCACTTTGAAGCACAAATGGGAGATATTATAGGCTTTATTATTATTATTTTAAGAGCTGGGATCTCACTATGTTTTCTAGACTGGACTCAACCCCTGGACTAAATTAATCCTCCTGGCTCAGCCTCCTGAGTAGGTGGGACTACAGGTGCATGCACCCACACGGAGCTTAAGTATATTTTAATTCTACCTTCATTATTTGACATCTTCGAGGGATGATTTCTTCACTCGGTATCTGGAAATCTGGTTGTACTGAGAATTAAATGCGGTGGTGTAAGTGACCTGTTTTACAGAGTCTGACTGATACGTGATGCTTTGTGATCTTAACTTTCTTCTTTCACTGACTCATTCATTCAAAGTCCAATTCACATCACTATTCTGTGATTCTCCCTCTTGAAGTTTCCCTACTATTCTCTCAGTCAGAAATTCAGATTTTCTGTCTTTATTTTCCAATGCTTCATATTTGATCATTTAAAATTCGATTCTAGTCCCATAAAAGGCATATTCCATGAATTACTCTAAAATTTTTGTAGCAATTTTACTAGCACTCCATATACACCAGAAATCAATAACATTTTCAGGATTGATCAGCACTCCTGGAAGATGACATCATGTACTGACTTTCCTTGGGCAGATCAGAAGCAATTAGAGGACATAAGGCATGTCTTTGTCCTCTCTCCAGCACCTACACTACCCTAACCTCAGAATTTATACTCCTAGCCTGGAGCTCGGTTTGAAAGAAAGAGAAGGCGGCAACAGACTAAGGAAAATTACTTTTATTTTAAAATATTAACCTGTTAGCAACATGCTTTGGCATTTTTTTTTTTTTTTTTTTTTTTTTTTTTTTAGAAAATGTTTTGGAAATGGTTGAGATTTTACTCCTAAACTGGGCGCAGTGGCTCACTCCTGTAATTCCAGCACTTTGGGAGACCGAGGTGGGTGGATCACCTGAGGTCAGGAGTTCAAGGACAGCCTGGCCAACATGGTGAAAACGTGTCTCTACTACAAATACAAAAATTAGCCGGGCATGGGGGTGCATGCCTGTAGTCCCAGTTACTTGGGAGGCTGAGACAGGAGAATCACTTGAATCAGGAGGCAGAGGTTGCAGTGAGCCGAGATCACACTGCACTTTGCCAGGGCAATGCAGTGAGACTCCATCTACCACAAAAAAAAAAAAAAAAAAAAAAAAAAAAAAAGATTTTATTCCTTAATTTTTTTTTGCAAGATACCTATTTATTTCACTGAAATATTTATATCCTAAATTCAAACAGAAAATTAGGTTTGTACACATCAAGTGTACTTAATGAAAATAAATGCACATGAAATCTAATAATGATAAGTAATTTTTGTTTATTCTGTTACTCTTGCTGGTGGTGGAAGATATTTCAGTTACCTCAAGTTACTGGCAGCATATCCATATGAGTCCACAGCAACTTCAGCCCTTGCCTCCCCAAAAGAAAGAATTTGACGGAGGGGAATAAAGCAGGAAAGTTCCAAAGCAGGAAAGGAAATTTATTTTAAAAGGTTTTAGAATAGGAAAGAAAGAAAAATTTGCTTGGAAGAGATCCAAGTGGGTGCCTGAAGATCAAAGAGAGAAAAAGCGAAGATAGCAAAAAGCCCCTTTATTCAGTCTTGATCCTGGGCCTTTACGGGCTCGCCTCTTTCCCATGATTCTTCCCCTAGGGTGCGCTGTCCGCCGCACCGTGCCTTCCTTACCCTTTGGAACTGAGCATGTGCAGTGTGTTTAGGGATTGTTAACATACCTGCCCATCTGAGGCTTTTTTTCCTTTTTACGGTGGCGTGTGCCCCCGGAACCTCATACTTCCCCACTTTGCCTCTTAGCGTGCATATCCGAGAAGCTGCTTCTCCCTGGGTTCTGCATTCAATTAACACGAACGTTAACAGGTGTGGACCATCAGGAGATTTGTCTCTCCCTGGCTGCCCAATTATTATTTTTAGAACGGCAACTCTAATTGCCGAACTGTCACCTGACACTCCTAGTGGGTGCAGAGAGAGCCTTCTCCTGTGTGCTCGTGCCTACCTCACTACCTGCAACACTCTTACTAAGAAAATTTGAATCTAAGACAAATGTCAAAGTAAGTCATTTGTATTAAACATGTTGTAGTGCATAAGTTTGAAGGAAAAGTCAATAGGTTAAAATATGGTGGACTGTGTGTGTGTGTGTGTGTGTGTGTGTTAACCAGAAGGTAAATTCTTAAGTATTATCTTTCATAATAATGATAGCTATAGTTTACCGAGTGCTCATCAGTTACTTTAAATTCACTTGCCTGTTTAATTCTAATAAAAACCCTGTAATTATCCTTTTGTAGATAAGGCATGAGATTAAAACCTTGCCCAAGGTCACAGAGCTTATAAGTGGTGGCACAGAACCTTGAACTCAGGTTTGCCTCAAAGTCTATGCTTACACGAGCCTTGTGCTTTTCGTACTATGGACTTAAGTTTGAATCTGCCCGAGGTACTTAGTATTAGTAGCCTTTTGATCTACCTATACTTCACTCACCTCAGCTTTATATAGACAGAGGCGACTTAAGCAAACAAACAAAAAAAGCTTGTTAGGTGCCAAATTTTTAAACTGGCTCATGCCTCATTTATCAAAATGAAGCGAATCGCATTTTCAAATAATGAAACTTGAAATAATGTTAGAGATGATGCTTGGGCTCTCAGTTTATTCCACCATCTAAATTATAATACAGTTGAAATGTCATCACAGATGGTTAGGGCTGAAAGGGCCATGGATATCATGTAGTTCAGCCCCCTAATTTTATAGAAGAGGAAATTGAGGCCCACAGAGGTTAAATGACTTGCCTAAATGACTTGCAATGAACAATAACAAGAAGAATTGTTATTGCAAATATGTAGTATTTCAGGTTTATTATAGGTTTTTGTGGGCTTGCTTGAGAATACAACCGTTGTTTATATCATTGCTTTTGCAGGAAAGTATGTGGTAAGTACAAAAACCCACTACAACCTCATCCAAAGGAATGAAATAAGAACCAAGGAGATAAGGCAAGAATAGAGTAGTGGTATATAGAAAATCAACAGGGTAGTTCAGGAATGTGATTCATTCTTCAAGAGGGCCTACCCTGGAGACAGGAAAGGAAATGTATGATTACCAAGAGTAACTTATGCGCTAAAGCTAGTGTGAAGCACACTGTTTTTGTTTTTTTTTTTTTCAATTACTGAATATGTGAATTAAAAAAAGACCAAAAAAAAAAAAAAAAAAAAATTGGCCTGAACTAAACATTGTTCTTGGGAGAAAAATAAATAACTATATAGCATAATTTTTTTAAGAAATGAAATTCCTGTGAACATTCTAGGCTTTTTGGAGCAAAACAGTATATTAGTCCAAATGAATTTACTGACTCATTGTGCAATTTGATTTATAGTGAGTGCTTTGCCATACATAAGGTACTAATGCTTTTGGATGTGTAGGAAGGAAAAATGTTTTTCTCTCTACTCTTGCCGAATGAGTCTTAGCTGGGACCTCTTGTTGCAAAATATGAGACAAAAGATTAAGGAGAGAAAAACAAAGAACTTAGTAACATGTATATGTCATTGTATATGAGAGCTATCCAGAGAAATGAGTACATCTCAAAGAGGTGGCTTTGAACTCAGGCTTAAGTATGATTTTTTGATACATTTGTTGAAACAGGAAAGAAGGATGTGGGGGAGGCTGAAAAAGGGGAAGTGACCAGGAAAAGCAAACAAGGGTCAAGTTTGTCATGCAGATTTAAGACAGTACCTATTCTCTCTTGATTGAGTTTTTAGTGATTTGGGAGTCATCCTTCTCTTTCTGGTACAGAAAGGTAGATACTCTCATGAATAGATATTTTTTAATAGATGTAAATTTCCCTTGTAAAAGGTTGACTTTTTCTTTTTGAGCTTTTTCTTTGTCTATGTCTCGAAGGAGACATGTTTTGGGATGGCATATTCTGATCTCCTAGAGTTGTAGATTATACCGTAGGCTCCATTTTGCTTGATTTTTAAGTTTTTAGGTCTTGCTCTATTAATTTAAGCCATTATTTACAATTTCAGACTCATTTTCACTGGAACAACTTTAGCTAAGGAACACAGAAATTAATTGTTTAGGCTCTTGCTACTCTTAACACTTATACAGCATTAATGGGAGGAAGGAGAGAACCACAGGAAAACGAAACCACCAAAGCACATCCAGGCGTACAGGTGATATGGTGAGTGTTCATAATCCAAACAAGGATGTGAATGGCTCAAAGGAGACTGTGTGCGCCCTGACCTCTTCCCCCACAAAGCCATAAGCAGGAAATGTTCTGTGCTGCTTTCCCGAGATCCATAATGCCTCCCGTGTCTGCCTCCCCTGCTGCAGGTAATGGCTCACCCATGCAATTACCTTCTTTTGTCTTCTCTGAGTTCAAGATAAATTATCTGAACCTCTTTGCAGGGGGCATCTGAAGCTGAAGTTATTTTTAGGGAGAAATAATTTTTTTTTCATGTAAGATGCAGAAGTTGTTACTCCTCAGGCTACTGAGAGAAAATGAAAGGCACTTCGAGTCTTTTTAAAAGCCAGATTCTGATGTTTAGCTTGATCAAAGAGAAACTTGGGAAAGGAGGGGAAGTAGAGGATAGAACAGAATATACAGCTCTATGTTCTTTGAAGGTACTGCCATTACATTTCTGATCTTTGAACTCAGCAAATTATTTCATGAGGACGAACTGAATTCCTTGCGTTTGTGAAGCTAATAACCAGATAGCTTGAGCAACATGTACCAACCTTATAAACAAGAAGGCAGGCTACATTTCTTAATATGATTAATGCAGACCCACTTATGTCTATACTTGCAAATACATTGAATCACCTTAAAACACTTTCTGGTATTCATGGAGTCAAAATGATAGCTTTTGGAGGAGCATCTAGGAGTTCTCCTAGCCCTTACACTATCTTAATCGCATAATATTATCATTAAACACTCAACCCTGCAGTCTGTTTGCTTGTGTCTGACTTCTAAGATCTCTATACTGGCTGTGAAAGTTCAGGGAAATTCTTTTGTTTTTTGGAGACAGAGTCTCGCTCTGTTGCCCAGGCATGATCTCAGCTCATTGCAACCTCTGCCTGCCGGGTTCAAGTGATTCTTCTGCCTCAGCCTCCTGAGTAACTGGGATTACAGGTCCCTGCCACCATGCCCGGGTAACGTTTGTATTTTTAGTAGAGACGGGGTTTCACCACCTTATCCAGGCTGGTCTGGAACTCCTAACCTCAAGTGATCCTCCCGCCTTGGCCTCCCCAAGTACTGGGATTACAGGCATGAGCCACAGCACCTGGTCTGGGAAATTCTTTAACTTCTCTGTGCTGACTTACTTTAAAAACAGTGGTTAATAAAATAAAGTGAGTAGAATTAGGGCTGATTTTGAGAGGTTGCTGTGAAGACTAAATGACATAAGTGTCTGCCTTGTTGCAAATTTTCAATAAATGTTAGATGTTATTATTCATTACATTCTATAGGAAGATGATTTTCTTTTTGATTGACTTTCATTTTTCAATAGTGTGCCAACAAGGCTGTTCAACACTTACTTCATTACCCAAAGATACTCAGCTGAACACACAATTTAAACTAATTCCACACTAAATTACGTACAAGTAGTGGTTTATATCTAATAGACATGCTGGTTACCAAGGTTTGCCTGATATACCACAATGACCCTTGTTACTAAGAGAAAACCAGCTCCTCCCTTCACTGTTCCTTCTAATAAGAAGAGGTGAGAAAAGAAAGAAAGAAAGAAAGAAAAAAAACAGATAAGTTTTGGCACAGAAGCAGGTTACTTGTGGGCTTGTCCTTATTGCCCATCTGTCAGTGAGATCCCCCATAAAGTTTTTCAGCACCTCGTATTGATCTCAATTACATCATGATTGTTTCCTAAATTTATCTTACCTGGAGCAATAGAGACTAGAAATCCATCACATTTTATTACCTTGACTATGGAGACACCCACAAGATACAATTTCAAAGCAATGTGCACGATGTCAGATATTTCATAGTGCAATTTTTTTCCATGGGGAAAGAAATGGCTGTGAGAACCAGGACATATTTTAATCCTTCTCACCTTCATTTTCACGCTTGCCTTGACTGTTACATAGTTTTCATCTGCTAATATGTTAATGTATGTTTTGCTTCTCTATTTTCTTTTTAAGTGGCTTTGCCAACACAATAAACACTGACAAGATTCTTAAGCAGTGTGGGAAATATTTGACGAAAAAGGAAGGATTTTTTATTCTGGTGTTAACCAATTATTAAGAGGGAAAGATGATATTTTCATTGCATTTTTAAGTATTTGAACCAATTTTGATTAAAATCTATAATTTGTGGGGAATGGTATGATTTGTCCAATTTGTTTACAGTCTGTTAAACAGGTTGCGTATGAGTTTGATTTATCAAAGCTTTAGGCAGTCATGTTTAATGCAATATTAAATTTGATTATAGAAAATCATGTTTAAAAGTCTCAAAATAGATAAGTGCAAACAATATGGCCTATAAAACATCTTTTGAAATATTCTATGGTAAATTTTGATCTATGGGCATTAAGTTTTATATTAGTGGAGCATTTTTAGTAGTATTATAGCCATGTTAAATTTATTATAATTTTTAGGTGAAACTTGGTTTGACCTACATTTTACTCTATTTATTTATGTTCTCTAACTATTCCCTAGCTGACATTTGACTTTTGGTTATGTTCATAAATTACATTCAATCTTAGAGGAAGAAGATTTTCTACCATTTAGGTAAAAATACATACTCAAGATAATATACAACTGAGTCTGAAAGCAATTCCAGGAGATGCAGCCCAGTAACTTTTTGGTCAATGATGACATTACTAAAATGACGGAATAGCTTCTGAAGGTGACTTTTGTGCTAACAGGCAAAAGTCATCTGAGCATGTATGTTTTGGTAGAGTTGTTAAAAATATCAGTGTCAGTGCACCTACACCTCCCAAAATCCCTTTATAACATAATAATCTGTTTTTATAATGAGATAGGTCTTAGAGTTCGAGGAAGTAAAATTATTATTGTTTAGGCAACAAATTTCTAGTGAAAATGGAACTTCCACTAACACCACATGATGTAAAATTTTATTTTTGAGTTTTCAGGACCAGACAAAATGTTTACTAAAGAGGAAAATACCAAGAACACAATCTAAAGCAATGTTTGGGGGATGGAGAAACCAACATTAATTCTTCTGGGAAAGCAACTTTAATTTTTCCAAACTCCCTCTTCCCTCTTTAAATTGTAATTGCAACCTGTACAAAGCTCTCTTTTACCACTTATCTCAAAGTAGTTAAATTATTCATGTAAGTTCCTGCCCCTCCCACTCAAATCTGGGGTCTTTCAGGATACCAATCGTGTCTTATTCATTATGGTATTTCCAGAACCTTACACAACATCCAGCCCAAATTAGATCCTTCATAAATATTTCTAAATAAATGAATAAATAATTTCTGAAATTAAACTGTGAAAACCTATTTACTTTTATCTCTAAAAAGAGGAAGGTAATAAAAATATATCACGGATGGAATATGGGAAACACTATTCTGGTATTTTCTTTGTCATAAAGTTATCATATGCCACAAAGTTCTTTGAAATTAAATGATTCACATCTGCAGGAAGAAGTGCCCTACCTCCAAGATGAAGTAAATTGCCTGATAGTTCATAGGAAGTTTGACAGGGAAAATGAAATAATACATTCAAAAGTCTTGCAGACCTCCAACTTGTTTTGACATGTAGAAACCTTAACAGTCACTACTCCTATGTTTAAAACAAGTAAAAGCTAAATAAACTGAAAAATCAGTGACTTTTATATTCCATCAGAAAACTGAGATTTTTAAGACAAGACACTGCCCCCAAATCTGAAGAAACAGGTGAATTCAGAAAATGAAGGCCAAGATCTTCTCTCCTGAAGCAGATGCTGCTGGAACTGCACACTTTTAGGAAAACTGAAATGATAATTTGTACAAAGTGTTAGTAGCTATATATGGACAAGCTTGAGGATAAGAAACCCCAGGGAGCTGAAGTTTTAGGGAACCCACACACTTTTATGACTTTTTCTGTAAACACCACCAGGGTCTAGTGGTAAATATCTCAGTAATATTCTCTGATGGACCTGATGGGAGAAATAGAATAGAAATAATTGACAAATATTTCCAAAGTGTTCTCTATAACAAAGCCTACGTGCAGGGGAAAAACACTTTACTAAAGCCTCATCCCCAGTGGGGTACCCACTCTAGACCCCTTCAGCTTTCCTGCCCACCGGAGAGAGAACAAACTACACCATTGGACAAACAACTTGTGAAAGTCGCAGGTCTGAGACACAGGCTCACTAAAAAGTGAAATTTAATTAGAAGGTTATAGAAAGGTTCCCCTCTCTCACACAGTACTGCCAAACAGCGTTCGAGTATGGTAAGTGTGGATTAAAGAAAGACACAGCCTCTGAGGAGAAGTAATGAAAGAAGGCCAAAATCAAGAGGAAAAACAAAACCAAAAAATTTGTAATAGAGAAAGTTGAAACTGCTGACACAGTTACATCAAACGTTAAACACAGCCCAACCCCTAGTCAGATTGGTATAAATCCTCACACTCAAGGCCTATTTACTTCAGTTCTCAACACTCAATAAAATGACCAGATTTCAACAAGAAATTTAGAAAGAATGTCAACAGACAAGGAAAAAAAAAATAGTCTGAAAAGATAAAACAAGCATCAGAAACAGACTCAGCTATAACATACATTTTGGAAGTATTAGAGATTTAAAAATAACTATGATTAATATGTTAAGGGCTGTACTGGAAAAAGTATACAACATGAATACATGTGTAATATAAGCAAAGGAAAATTCTAGAAATAAAACATACTGCAATAGAAATGAAGAATGCCTTCAATGGGTACACTGGTAGACACAACATGGCCAAGGAGAGATTATAGATATGGAAATAGAAACCTTCCAATTAAAATACAAAGAGAAACAAGAGATTAAAAAAAGGAAAAGAAAATCAAATATTCAAAAACATTGTGACAATTTCGAAAGTTGTAAATATGTTTACTTGGAATTCTATTATAGAAGGAAAGGAAAATTTGAAAAAAGGGAAAAGTTATTTTTTTTTTATTTTTTTATTTTTTGAGACGGAGTCTTGCTCTGTCACCCAGGCTGGAGTGCAGTGGCCGGATCTCAGCTCACTGCAAGCTCCGCCTCCCGGGTTTACGCCATTCTCCTGCCTCAGCCTCCCGAGTAGCTGGGACTACAGGCGCCCGCCACCTCGCCCGGCTATTTTTTTGTATTTTTTAGTAGAGATGGGGTTTCACTGTGTTAGCCGGGATCGTCTCTCGATCTCCTGACCTCGTGATCCGCCCGTCTCGGCCTCCCAAAGTGCTGGGATTACAGGCTTGAGCCACCGCGCCCGGCCGGGAAAAGTTATTTAATAATAACTGAAAACACTCTAAAAGTAAGGATAGACACTGAATAACAGATTCAGGAAGCTAAAAAGAAAACCATCAAGAAGGCTAAATACCACACACTACATGTAGGCATATCGTATTAAAACTACAGAAAATCAAAAAGAGAAAATTTTGAAAGAAGCTAGCATATGCACAGGGAGGTATTATATATTAAAATATTATATGGTAAATTTTGATCTACGGGCATTAAGTTTTCTATTAAAGGGGTATATTAATATATAAATATATCCCTCTAATAGAAAATATATATTTATGTCTATATACCCCTCTAATAGAAAAATTAATGCCCATAAATCAAAATTTACCATATATATTTCAAAAGATTTTTTATGAGCCATATTATTTGAATTTATCATTTTGATACTTTTAAACACTATTTCCTATAATAAATCATATTTAATATTTCATTAAACATGACTGCCTTAAGCTTTGATAAATCAAAGTCATATGCAATCTGTTTAACAGATTGTAGACAAATTGGACAAATCATATCATTCCCCCAAATTATACATTTTAATCAAAATTGGTTCAAATACTTAAAAATGCAATGAAAATATCATCTTTCCTTCTTGATAATTGGTTAACATTAGAATAAAATTGTAGAGAAACAATTCTGATAATTACAGGGGACTTCTCATCAAAAACCATGTATGTGTGTCTGTTCACACTGCTGTAACACAAATATCACGAACAGGGTGGCAGCAACAACTACTTATTTCTCATAGTTCTAGAGTCTGGAAAGTGCAAGATCAATATACAGACAAATTTGGTGTCTGGTGAGACCTGTTCCTCATAGATTTTGCCTTCTCACTGTGTCCTCACAGGGTAGAAAAGGATGCGTAAGCTCCCTTGGGTCTTCTTTATAAGGGCATTAATCCTATTCGTGAGGACTTTTTCCTAATGATCTAGATACTTCCCAAAGGCCCCACCTCTTAAACCACCACATTGTGTATTAACATGTGAATGCTGAGAGGAAACAACTTTCAGACCTTAGCACCATCATGCAAGCAAAGAGAGTAAAGTGAAAACCCTTTACCATCATGCAAGCAAAGAGAGTAAAGTTTAAACCCTTTAAAGGGTTTAAAGGAAAAAAAAGTAAACAGCAACCTAGAATTATACACATAACAAGATTATCTGTCAAAAGTTGAGAAATACTCTCGCAGGAAAACAAAATCTGAGAAAATTCATCACTAGCAGGTCTGCCTTTCAAGAAAAGTTAAAAGAAAATTTTCAGAGAGAAGGAAACAGATATAGGACAGAAACTCAGGTCAACAAAAGAAGTGTCATGCAAGAGAGAAATGAGGCATAAATAAAATAAAAATATTTTATTTTGTATTTTTAATTGATGTAGAGAATAACTTTGTTATAAGAATAGTAACAATATATTAGACAATGAAACCATATGGATAAGTGAAATGAATGAGAGCAATGTCACAAGGAATGGGAAGAAAAAATCAGGAATACTCTACTTTGGGTTTCCTATACTACTCTTGAATTAGTATACTATGATTTGAAAGTAGAGATAAATTTGTTAAAAATGTATGTTGAAGGAATACATCTTACAAGGGATATGAAATACCTCTTCAAGGAGAACTACAAACCACTGCTCAAGGAAATCAGAAAGGACATAAACAAATGGAAAAAAAAATTCCATGCTCATGGATAGGAGGTATTAATATTGTGAAAATTACCATACTACCCAAAGTAATTTATAGATTCAATGCTGTTCCATCAAGATACCATTGACTTTCTTTGCAGAATTAGAAAAATCTACTTTAAGTTTCATATGGAATCAAAAAAGCCCGTATAGCCAAGACAATCCTAAGCAAAATGAACAAAGCTGGAGGCCTCATGCTACCTGACTTCAAATTATACTACAAATTATACTACAGTAACCAAACAGCATGGTACTGGTAACCAAACAGATATATAGACCAATGGAGTAGAACAGAGACCTCAGAAATAATACCACACTCTGCAACCATCTAATCTTCGACAAACCTGACAAAAACAAGCAATGGGGAAAGGATCTTCTATTCAATAAATGGTGCTGTGAAAACTAGCTAGCCATATTCAGAAAACAGAAAACAGTGTGGTGATTCCCCAAGGATCTAGAACAGAAATACCAAAAATTATAAATCATTCTACTATAAAGACACATGCAATATTTTTCCATTTGTTTGTGTCCTCTCTTACTTCCTTCAGCAGCGGTTTGCAGTTCTCCTTGAAGAGGTCCTTCATATTCCTTGTAAGTTGTATTCCTGGGTATTTTATTCTCTTTGTAGCAATTGTGAATGGGAGTTCACTCATGATTTGGCTCTCTGATTATTATTTGTGTATAGAAATGCTTGTGATTTGTGGACATTGATTTTGTATCCTGAGACTTTGCTGAAGTTGTTTATCAGCTAAAGGAGTTTTTGGGCTGAGACCATGGGGTGGGGTTTTCTGAATACACAATCATGTCATCTGCAAACACAGAAAATTTGACTTCCTCTCTTCCTATGTGAATATCCTTTATTTCTTTCTCTTGACTGATTGCCCTGGCCAGAACTTCCAATACTGTGTTGAATAGGAGTGATGAGAGAGCGCATCCTTCTCTTGTGCTGGTTTTCAAAGGGAATGCTTCCAGCTTTATCCTATTCAGTATGATATTGGCTATTGGTTTGTCATAAAGAGCTCTTATTATTTTGAGATATATTCCATCAATAACTAACTTATTGAGAGTTTTTAGCATGAAGGGGTGTTGAATTTTGTTGAAGGCCTTTTCTGGATCTATTGAGATAGTCATGTGGTTTTTGTCATTGGTTCTGTTTATGTAATGGATTACATTTGTTGACTTGTGTATGTTGAACCAGCCTTGCATCCCATGGATGCTCATTGATAGGAAAAATCAATATCATGAAAATGGTCATACTGCCCAAAGTAATTTATAGAATCAATGCCATTCCCATCAAGCTAGACTTTCTTCACAGAACTAGAAAAATCTACTTTAAATTTCATGTGGAAACAAAAAAGCCCATATAGCCAAGACAATCCTAAGCAAAAAGAAGAAAGTGGGAAGCATCATGCTACCTGACTTCAAAGTATACTACAAGGCTACAGTAACCAAAACAGCATGGTACTGGTACCAAAACAGATATATAGACCAATGGAACAGAACAGTGGCCTCAGAAATAACACCACACATTTACAACCATCTGATCTTTGACAAACATGACAAAAACAAGAAATAGGGAAAGGATTCCCTATTTAATAAATGGTGCTGAGAAAACTGGCTAGTCATATGCAGAAAACAGAAACTGGACCCCTTCGTTACCCCTCATACAAAAATTAACCCAAGAAGGATTAAAGACTTAAATGTAAAACATAAAACCATAAAAACCCTAGAAGAAATCCTAGGCAATACCATTTAAGACATAGGCATGGTCAAAGACTTCATGACTAAAACACCAAAAGCAATTGCAACAAAAGCCAAAATTGATAAATGGGATATAATCAAATCAAAGAGCTTCTGGACAGCAAAAGAAAAAATCATCAGAGTGAACAGGTAACCTAGAGAATGAGAGAAAATTTTTGCAATCTATCCATCTCACAAAGGTCTAATATCCAGAATCTACAAGGAACTTAAACAAATTTACAAGAAAAAACAACCCCATCAAAAAGCAGGGAAAGGAGATGAGCAGACACTTCTCAAAAGAAGACATTTATGTGGCCAACAAACATGACAAAAAGCTCATCATCACCAGTCATTAGAGAAATGCAAATCAAAACCACAATGAGATACCATCTCACGCCAGTTAGAATGGTGATCATTAAAAAGTCTGGAAACAACAGATGCTGGCAAGGATGTGGAGAAATAGGAATACTTTTACACTGTTGGTAGGAGTATAAATTAGTTCAACCATTGTGGAAGACAGTGTGGCGATTCCTTAAGGATCTAGAACAAGAAATGCCAGCAGGCACAGTGGCTTACACCTGTAATCCCAGAACTTTGGGAGGTTGAGGTGGGCAGATCACCTGAGGTCAGGAGTTCCAGACCAGCCTGGCCAACATGAAGCTCCGTCTCTACTAAAAGTAGAAAAATTAGCTGGGACTGGTGGAAGGCACTTGTAATCCCAACTACTCAGGAGGCTGAGGCAGGAGAATTGCTTGAACCTGGGAGGAGGAGGTTGCAGTGGGCCACGATCGCGCCACTGCACTCCAGCCTGGACAACAAGAGCGAGACTCCATCAAAAAAAAAAAAAAAAAAAAAAAAAAAAAAAAAGACCCGGAAATACCATTTGACCCAGCAATCTCATTACTGGGTATATACCCAAAGGATTATACACCATTCTACTCTAAATACACACTCACATGTATGCTTATTGCAGCACCGTTTACAGTAGCAAAGACTTGGAACCAACCTAAATTACCATCAATGATAGACGGGATAAAGAATGTGTGGCACATATACACCATGGATTACCACACAGTCATAAAAAACAATGAGTTCATGTCCTTTTCAGGGACATGGATGAAGCTGGAAATCATCATCCTCAGCAAACTATTACAAGGACAGAAAACCAAACACTGCATGTTCTAACTCATAAGTGGGAGTTGAACAGTGGGAACACATGGACACAGGCAGGGGAACATCACACATAGGTGCCTGTTGGGGGATAGGGGGAAAGGGGAGGGAGAGCATTAGGACAAATACCTAATGTATATGGGGCCTAAAACCTAAATGATGAGTTGGTTGGTTGCAGCAAACCACCATGGCACATGTGTACCTATGTAACAAACCTGCATGTTCTGCACATGTATCCCAGAACTTGAAGGAAAAAAAAAGACTACTGTACATGTATACATGTATGTTTATTACAGCACTATTTACAATAGCAAAGACTTGGAACCAACCCAAATGCCTGTCAATGACAGATTGGATAAAGAAAATGTGGCACATGTATACCATGGAATACTATGCAGCCATAAAAAAGAATGAGTTTATGTTCTTTTCAGGGACATGGATGAAGCTGGATGCCTTCATTCTTAACAAACTGTCACAGGAACAGAAAACCAAACACCGCATGTTCTCACTCATAACTGGGAGTTGAACAATGAGAACACATGGACACAGGGAAGGGAACATCACACACCGGGGCCTGTCAGGAGGTTGGGGGAAAGGGAACAGATTGCATTAGGACAAATACCTAATGCATGCCGGGCTTAAAACCTACATAATGGGTTGATAGGTGCAGCAAACCACCACGGCACATGTATACCTATGTAACAAGCCTGCATGTTCTGCACATGTATCCCAGAGCATGTATCCCACATGTAATTGTTAAAGTAAAAAATAAAATGTATGTTGAGGACTCTAGGGTGATAACTAAAAATATTTTTTAAAGTGTAAATGGTATGACAAAAGAGGAGATAAAGTGGAGTCATACAAAGTGCTCAATTAAAACCAGAATAAACAGAAAATGAAGAAAGAAAGAACAAATGCCACAAATAGAAACCTGCTATGAATATAGTTGATATTAATCCAACTACATCCATAATCACTTTAAATGCAAATGGAGTAAATTCTCCAGTTTAAAGATGAGAGATTATCAGAATGGATTAAACAGACAAAAATCAGGACCCGAGTACATGTTGTAGATAATATGTTTTTTGCACAAACCCACTTTAAATATAAGCTCAAATAGGTACAAGTAAATATATGGAGAGAGATATACAATGGGCTTATACAAATCTAAAGAAAGAGATAGAGTAGGTATATTAATTTAAGACAAAGTAGACTTCAGAACAAGAAAAATTATAAAGGATAAAGAGGCTAACACATTATATAATGGTAAAGGGTCAATTTTATGAGCAGACAAATTGACTAAATGTGTGTGCAACTAGTAACAGTGTCAAAATATATGAAAAAATAATGTAACTGAAAGGAGGAATATACAAATCCACCCTTATAGTTAGAAACTTAACATACCTGTCTCTATAATGAACAGATTGAGCAGGCATAAAATCAGAAAGAATATAGTTGATTTGAACAGCACTAAAAATCAGTTTGATTGAATTACCGTTTTTTAAATACTCCACAAAATGTGTAGAAGAATATATATTCTTCTCAAAACATTCACCAAGATAAGCTTCATTCTCAGCCATAAAAACAAATTATAGCAAATTTATGAGTAAAAATCATAAAAATTATGTCCTCAAACTACAATGTAAGTAAACTAGAAATCAATAACAGAAAGTTAATTAGAAAGTCCCCAAATATCAGAAAATTATGCAATGCATTTTTAATTTCTAACACATAGATCAAAGGGGAAGTTTCAAGAGTCGAAAGAAGTTTGGAGATTTCTCAAAGAACTAACAGTTGAACTACCATTTGACCCAGCAATCCTATTACTGGGTATACACCCAAAGGAAAACAAATCATTCTACCCAAAAAAACACATACATCTGTATGTGCAATGCAGCATTGTTCACAATAGCAAAGACATTGAACCAACCTAGGTACCCATCAATGGTGTATTGGATAAAGAAAATGTACATATATACCATGAACTACTAGACAGTCATTAAAAAGAATGAAATCATGTTCTTTGCTGCAACATGGGTGCAACTGGAGGTCGTTATCCTAAGTGAACTAACAGAAACAAATAACCAAATATTTCGTGTTTTCACTTATCAGTTAAGAGCTAAACCTTGGACACACATGGACATTAGGATGGGAATAATTGACACTGAGGAGTACAAGAGTGGGAAGGTACAGAGTGGGGCAAGTGTTGAAAAACTATTGGGTACTATGCTCACTTTCTTGGTGATAGATTTAATTGTATTTCAAACACCAGCATCATGCAATATACCATTGTAACACACCTGCACGTGTACCCCTAGAATCTAAAATACAAGTTAAAAATAATCATTTAAATAAATACTAATATACAACTTTTAATTTTTGAGATCTTAAAGTGGTGGTTTTAGAGAAATGTATAGCATTATATGACTGTATTGGAAAAGCATAAAGATCTAAATAATAACCTAAGCTTCTACCTTGGGAAACTAGAGAAAAAAGAGACATTTAAGTATAAAATAAGCAGAAGAGAACAAATACTAGTTAGAGCAAAAATTAGTGAAATTGAAAACAGGAAAACAGAGAAAATCAATAAAATCAAGTTGCTTGTTTGAAAAGATAAATAATAATTCTAAATCTCTGGTCAGGCTAATGAAATAAAGAGATAAGGTACCGATTACTAATAACAGAAATGAAAACAGACTAATAGCTATTGATTTGATCGACATTAAAAGATAATAAAAGCATACTACTAACAGCTCTAAGTTCACAAATCTGATAACAGATGAAATGGACAGATTCTCTGGAAAGCATAAATAAAACTCATACAAGGAGAAATTGATGATCTAAATAGGTCAATAACTATTGAATGAATTGAATCAATAACATAGACCTTACATCACAAAATTGACTCAAAATTCATCATAGCCTTCAATTAAAACAAAAAAATTATAAACTTCTAGAATAAAAGAGGAAAATATGTGACCTTGAGTTTGGTGATATATTTTCATATATAATAACAAAACCAAAATCATAAAATTTATTTTAAAAATATATAAGTTGAACTTTATTAAAATTTAAAAATGTGGTCTGCAAAATACACTGAAAGAGAATGAAAACAGAAGGGACACATTGGGAGAAAATGTTTGCAAAGCACATATCTGATAAAGAACTTTTATCCAAAATGTACAAAGACCTCTTTAAACTCAATATTATAAACAAAAACCGAGTTACAAAATGAGCCTAAGATCTGAACAGACACCTTACTAGAGAAGATATATAGAAAGCAATAAACACATAAAAATATGCTTATGAGCATGCATCATGAGATAATTGCAAATGAAAGCAACAAAATACACATTTATTAGAATGGTAAAAATTCAATATCTGACAATGGCAGTTGCTGGCAAGGATGTGGAATAAAGGAGTTCTCTTTTATTGCTGGTGGGAATGCAAAGTGGTACAGCCACTGGGAGGACAGTTCAACAGTATCTTACAAAAAATCAACCTAGGCTTATCTTACTAAATAATCCAGCAATCACTCTCCTAGCTATTTTCCCAACTGACTTAAAAACTTATGTTCACACAAAAAACTACACATGATTGTTATAGCAGCTTTATTCATAATTGCTCCAAACTGGCTGTAACCAAGGTATCCATCAACAGATGAATGGATAAGCAAACTGGCTCATCAATTCAAGGAGGTGCCTAAGAAAGCCACATATTCTGTGATTTCAATAATCATACATTCTGGAAACGGTAACACTATAAAAATGATTAAAGGATTAGAGGTTGACAAGGCTTCAAGTAGTGTGTGTGTGTGCGTGTGAGACTAAATATATATATAGAGCTCAGGGAATTTGTGAGGGTGATGTACCTCTTCAGTATGATACTGTTATGTTGATGTGTGATACTATGCATTTCTCAGTAGTATAGACATTTACAGCATAAGGAGTGCATCTTACTGTAAGCAAAGTTAAAAACAATAAGATCACAAGATGAAATGCAGAGTGTGATAAAATGAAACTATCGAATTGTATAAGAAACATTTAAAATGACTTCACTGAAGGAGGTGGGGTGAAAGACTGAATTATATCCTCCCCAAAAAGAAATGTTGAAGTCCTAACCCTACTCATGCAGAAAGGGATATTATTCGGATAATTGCAGGTGCAGTTAACAAATGTGACATCATGCTGAAGTAGGGGGTGCCACTGATACCTTGATTTTGGACTGCTAGACTCTAGAATTGCATGTCAATACATTTTTGTTGTTTTAAGCCATCGAGTTTGTGACACTTTGTTATAGCAGTCCTGGGAATTATTATACTCCTCCAAACCCACAACTGCAGTGTAATCATGTGATAAACATTAGACAAACCCAATCAACGGACATTCTACAAAGTGTTTGAATAGTGTTACTAAAAATTATCAAGGTCACCAAAGGCAATGAAGGTCTTATACACTGTCACAACCAAAAGCAGTCTGTGAAAATTCGTAACAATGAAATGTAATGTTGTATTGTCGATAGGATTCTGGAACAGAAAAAAAAAAAAACATTAAGTAAAAAACAATGGAAATTGAAATCAAATATGAATGTTATTTGATAATAATGTGTTGATATTGGTCCATTAATTGTGGCAAATTTACCATGTTAATGTAAGTTATTTATTTATGTAAGAAACTAGTTATGGAGTATGTGGGAACTGTATTTTCTTCATAATATTTTGTCTAAAATTATTCTAAAATAAAAAGTTTGTTAAAATAATCTAAAAACATTAATAGTCTAAACACTTTAAACAGGACAGTGGAGAACAGGAGAGCTTGTAGGTGAGATCAGCTGCGTGTCCTGATGTGTTTGGTGGTGCCCTAGTTCCATGTCTTGCTAAGGAGGAATTGCCTTCTTCTGTATTTTGAACCTTCCTTTTGAAGGTTCACAGTATATGTTAGCATAAAAGGCCCCCAAGAAGTCCCACATAAAGAAATCAGTGACACTCAATTTTATTCAGCATTTCCAGCTTTAATTGTTCATTTTTATTGATGCCTGCATAACTGGATCTTCAGATGCACTTGGTCAAATGCTAACTGTTGGTTAGATTTTGTGATTTAAGAGCCAAAATCAGGACACCATTCCAGTTGAGTCAGATTCCACCATTAAGCTTGAGGAGTTAGAATAGGATGTGACCTCAGGAGGAGTGACGGTGCACAGGAAGAGTGAGTCTGCCAGTCTAACATGGAATGACTGAGTTCCTCTGTCTGACTGCAGAAACCTACTAGTGTATATCCCAGTTCACCTGTCAATTTCATCCACGGTGCCTGTGCTGGAGGTGTGAACGGACTGAGTTGATAAGTCCTGGGGAGGCCTGTACACTGGGTATGAAGAGCTGGGGGTCCCTGAGACTGAGTCCAGGAAGTGGAAGACTGAGCCCTGTTTTCCAGGGTTGAGACCGTAGTCCTTTATCTGTTGTCACAAACCCTGGGGAAATGAGGGTCCTAAAATCTTTATGCAGACCATGAATGAGCATTGTGTAGACTCAACAAAATACTTCATGGAAGTATGTATTTTTCTCCATGTGTTAAAGTGGCTGAAGTAAATTGAATGAATTTGATTAACTCATTTATAAATGTCACTGCATATACACTAGCTCTCTCAATCATCGCATATTTTCTCAATTAATGTGCATTAAAACAGTGCTAAAATAATGGAAACCTCTAAAAGTTTAGCCATTCTCAGAAATACTGAATCTAGAGCAAAATGGGTAGAATGAAACATATATAAACATCATGAATGAAACTCACAGGCTGTTATTCATGGTATCCAGTCAATACACTAATTGACTACTTGTTAATATTTGAGAACAAATAAAGAGGTGTCAGACATTATGGTATTGCATAGTGAGTTTTGAAATTAATTTTCACCAAGCTACCATTTCCCCAACAAAAAGAAAAAGAGTTTGAAGTGCTGGGCTTTTTAGGCTGACAGCGTTTTCATCTCTCTAGAAGCCAGTACTTTTTACTTACTAGCCATATATAGTTATGTATTATGTTATTAACCCCATCTGTTAAATGGGTTAATACTTCTTTCCTTATGTATTACGCATATTGGAAGTTGTCTAGATATTAGCAGTATAGCATTCCAGCAAAATAGTAGGCATTCTTTATGAGATTGTTTTCCCATTAACTGATATAATTTTGACCTTTCTAGTATAATCATGTGAAAAACAATTTTAGTAGGAGTGTTGTAATAAATAAGACATAAAACAGGCACAGTAAAGCTAAAAAAGTCACAATAAACCTGAGATGATAAAGAATTAAGAAGGTGACAATAACCTGGATTGGATGAAACATGATATAGCAGTAAATTTTCTTTCTTCAAATTGCTAAGCTTCATGCTCCTCTTTGTTCTTCATTTGTTGGGTAAAGGAGTAAGAATGAACTAAGTGTAGAACTGCTTTCTTGAAATGTAGTTATTGAGAAAATTAAATTATGCCTGCATGCCTAATAAAAGCATCTATTTCACTCCTTCAGTTATTGATTAAGCACCTACTAAGTATCAGGTCATGTTCTAAGCTCTGGAGACAGAGCCGCAGACTAAGTGGATAAAGCTTATGCAGAGCTTCCATGTAATCAGAAGAGGCAGTAACATGTATAAGTATATAATCAAATAGTGCTTTAAAAAATAAGCAGGATGATGAAGTCACAAAATAATAGTGCAGGGGGAGAGACTTTTTAAAATAGTATTGTCAGAAATGTGTTTTGGGAAGGGAAGGGTAGTAGCCACACCTAGGAAATAATATTTCAGGTCTCTAATAAAAGTACAAAGGCCCTTTATAAGGGCAAGGTCGTTGTGTCTCGGGAAGAGCGAGAAGACCAGCAAGGCTGGAGTGGAGTGAGGGAGGGAAGACTTGTACAAAATGAAATAAAAGAAATTCCCAGGAACAGGATTACATATGTGCATCTTCAAAATCACAGTAGGGCTTTTTAAAAAATAAGCTTTATTTTTACAGCAGTTTTAGGTTCACAGCAAGCTTGAGCTGAAGCTACAGAGATTTCCTGTATTCTCCCTGCCTCCACACATGCATAGCTTCTCCTATTATCAACACCCTCTACCAGAGTGGTACATTTGCTACAACTGAAAACCTCATCATAGATATTTTGAGTTTATTCTTATTGAGATAGGAAACCACAGGGAATGTGATCAGATAAGTGACATGATCTGATTCGCTATCCTGGCTGTTGTGTGGATCGCAGACTGTGGCAGGGAAACCAGCAAGAGTGGAAGAAGGAAAATTCATTTGAAAGTTGTTGAAAATTGGAAGAGAACAATAAGGGCTAATTGGATTACAATATCAGTGTTGTAGAAAGTAGAAAGTGGTCATGTCAGGATTTACTTTGAACGTAGAAGTAATAGTGCTTGGCTAATGGATCTGATATGGAACATGGGAAAAAAAAAGAGGAGTAAGGATGACTCAAGAATTTTACATATGCACTGACAGATACTTGAATATACAGACATCTTTATAAATGTCAGTCAATCTGAACATTTCATCTCTAACACAGCAGTGATCAATACGTGGAAGATCGCAGGTCCTAACATGTTGTTGTTTAACTCCATGAGGATTGAAATATGTCTGCTGTGCTCACCACACTCCCAAACCTTAGGATAGTGCCCAGAACATGGTGAGCTTTAAAGAATTTGGTTAAGTAAATTAATGAAAATTACTAATAGGAGAAGAGGATTGAATAAGTCATTATGGGTTGAATACGCATGACTCTTCTAAATTAAAAGGGCTTGATTTGAAGTTTGAAAGGCATTTTGTGAAAAATAATTTACTAATGAGTGTTCTCCAAAATCTCTGGCTAAAAACCATGCATTTATTAAGGCACTAGATAAGCCTTACTGCTTTGAACCACTAGTGACTTTAATAAATGTGATATTAGAACATGTTGTATGTGTGACATATGTATGAATTCATTTTAGTTTAAAATTTTGGTTTTGGAATCTTTACTTTCAAACTCAAACTAGCATAATTAACATAACATTACCTTTTCATCAGTGGAGACTCCAGTTTTATATTTGACCTTACCCTTCAAATTCTTCATGTTCTAACTGCCTTTTAAAAATTATTAATAACTTTTGGAGGCCTCTGTCATCTTTCTACTCATTTTTCTTTCAGTCTATTCCCATTTATTCTGCTTCCATTTATCTTTTCTGTTTCCGATGCCCCTAAATATACATGTCTACGTTTCCAGTAGTTTTTATTAGTTCCTTTCTGTTCCTCAAATGTTTGGTCTTCCTAATATGTAGTTTTATCCAGTTTAATTCATCAAATTCCTCAATGTTTAGAAACTACTGATGTCATCTTACAAATAATATAAGATGAAGATGGATAGAATACCTATACATTTGTCAACCTTCCCTTCTCCCTTAATACATGCAATATTGATTTCACGTTTATGTTTCATTTGCACATTGAAGTTATTAATTCCAAGAACATAAAGAGAAGGATTCATCCTGTCCTTACTGCTCAGAGTTGTGGAGTGTAAGTTGTGGAGTTGTGGCCCTGAGAATAAGCCGTTTGGATTTTGCATTTCAGTGAGCATAGTTCACAGAGGATTGCAGCCTGTGCAAGTTCAGTGGTGGCTTCCTTCAGCAGGCCAGGGCCAGCAGTTGAAGAGGCAATCATAGAGCTGGGCTTGATACCTTCTCCCACAAAGTAATTGAAACAAGATGGAAGCTCGTAACCACCAGAAGTCAAGAGGCCTTAGTTACCTGGAATACTAAGAGGGGTAGCCAGGGAATGAGACCTGCAGGGTGTTGTGGGATGGTTAATAGGTCATGATGTTCTTGGGTGTAAAATAAGTAGAAAATCATCAAGGGTACTGCTTAATATTTATTTATTTATTTTTCAAGAAGAGAAGAGTAGAGAAGCAGGAGGCTGAGCTTTGTCATCCAAATGAAAAAATTAAAAATTCACGACTCCTTCTTTATCCTCAGACCAGAATCAATTTTCAGATCTAGAATTCATTGCCAAAAGAGGTAACTGGGTCCCTAGGAGGAAAAAACCTTCAAGAGTGATGTTTTCTTCTCAGTTCTCCCCCAAAGGCCCTAAGACTTTTATGTTGGCAATTATATCCTAGAGAAAAAGAATTAACCAGACATTTTGGGCATTTGGCATTGACCAATTGATTATTGATTATAAAGCTTGTTTAGAAGGGCAGGGACCTGGAGTTCCGTAGCGTCATCATGAACCCCTTTCTGTTAGATTGGAGGCCTGTGGGTTAAAGTCCACTGACAGTGGGTCCAGCACATCTGCAAACCCACCTAGAGGTCATCTCCCCAGTCCCTGGAGGTGATATACTTGTTATTTGATGTACCCATCATATTGGTTCCCTAACCTGACACGTAAGTCATTGGAGTTGAAAGATCAAGTGTAAATTTCTGAAACTGCATAATTCCCTTCACCTCCCATCCTCTGCCAAGCCAAGAGAGTAAGTAAAAATCAACATTATATCCATTAAAAACAAAAATGGTGCAGGAGTGTTAGTTCCTGTCATAGCTCCATTTAATTGTAGCTACTACAGACCTAACCAAGGAGAAGCCCTGATCACAGCTGCTTTACCAGATGTAGTATCATTGCCAGGGAAGATTAATAAGGCCTCGGGTACACAGTATGTGGCCACTCATTTGGTAAACATGTTCTTTTGCATTCCGATTTCAAAAAAGAATATCAGAAACAGTTTGCATTTAAATGAGACATCCAACTATATTTACTTAAAGTTTTGTCTCAGGGCTATGTTAACTTCCCACCCCTTCCAAAGAGCTCTGTAGCACGTGTACATCCCACAGGACATCACACAGATTCCTTACATTGACAATATCATGCTGATTGTACAGGGTAAGCAAGAGGTGATAAGCATGCTGGAGGCATTGCTAAGACAGTTTCTCTACAGAGGGTGCAAGATAAATGAAGTTTCAGGAACCAGCACAGTGAAGTGTTAAGGTATTCAGTCGTTAGGACCATGCCAAAAATACTATCCAAATGAAAGAAAAAATGCTGCAGATGCTATCCTCACTGCTAAGAGGAAAGAAGAGAAGCATGCAGCATCTTTAGGCTCTTAAGACAGCATATTCCATACACTACTCCAGCCCATCTTCCCAGTGATATGGAAGGCTACCAACTCTGAGTAAGATACCTAGCAGAAAAAAGAGTCTGTATCAGGTGTTTGTAGGTCATTGCTACGATCCGAATGTTTGTGCCCCCAAATTTCAAATGTTGCAACCTAATCCCCAATGTGGTGATATTAAGAGGTGAAGTCTTTGGAAGATGATTTGGTCTTCAGGCTGGAGACCTCACGAGTGGAATTAATGCCCTCATAAAAGAAGCCTGAGGGAGCTTGTTTGACCCTTTCATCTTGTGAGGATGAAGGGAGAAGTTGCCATCTATGAGAAAGCAGGTCCGCACTAGATACCAGATCTAGTGGTGATTTCATTTTGGACTTCCTGGTCTCTGGAACTGTAAGAGATAAATCTGTGTTTATAAACCACCCAGGTTATGGTAATATGTTACAGCAACCCAAATAGATTAAGACAGTCATGGTGTCATTAGCCCTGAAATAGACAGTGTAATCCAGCTGACCGTATATTGTTGAAGATGTCATCAGTGTGAAAAGATGCCCTGTAAAGTTTATGTCAAGTGCCAGTGAGAGTCACAACACAGCCACTTCATATTCTAGAGCAAGACCATGGCTTTCATAACAGAGATTATATATCCTTGGGAAATGCATTTTGGAATGCTACTGGGCCCAGGTGGAGATGGACAGCAAGTATTATTCAGAACTACCTCTTAGGATCTGAGTTCTATTAGGCCTGAAAATCATAGAGTTGGACTGGACGAGTAGAAGTTCATTATAAGTTGAAATGTTAGATCTGGGATTGAGCATGAGCATGTCAGAGAGTTAGAGCAAATTGCTGGAGAAGGTAGACCAGAGGCTCCATGTCACCCTAATAGTTCCCCTCGTGCCCCTTCCCTGGCTTACATCCATGGCAGCAGGACCCTGTACAACCAGCTGAAAAAGGAGGGAAAAATCCGAGTTTGGATTGTGAGTGGGTCAGCTTGGTGCTTGAGTATGAATCAAAAATAAATACTGTCTGAGTTACAACCACTCAGGGATGACCCTAAAAACACACTGGAGAGAAAAAAATGTCCCTAATAGGTAGAGCTATGAGCAGTACACCTAGTCATCCCTGGGTGTGGAAAGAGAAGAGGAGTGGGGTGAGGATATATACAGATCCCTGGACACTGGCTCAGCTGTCTGTTCAGGGGCTCAGAAGTAAAAAAAAAAAATGAATAGAAGAGCAGAGAAAGAATGTCTGGCATAGAGACACGTGGACAGGTGTTTGGGAATGATATGAAGTGTGTGAAGCCTTTTATATTACACGTTAACATCCAGCAGAAAACACCTACCACAGAAAAGGCCCTGAAAAACCAAATAGACAAAAGTGACCCAGTCGTCATTAGCTGCCTTTTGTCACTGGATCCTACAGAATTGGTGTGATGAACATGCAAGTGAAGTGGTCATGTTGGCAGAGACAGAGGCTATGAATGGGCCCAACTAACTCCACTTTTTCTGCAGTGGATACCAACACTCATCCTCTAACAGGTCAAGACTCCCTAAAGAGAAAAAAATGGCTATTTAGGTCCCTATACAGAGTATTTTTCATCTTAGAAAAAATAGTCATTAGTCCTTACAAGATAGACACTATTCCAGGTAGAAGTTTGCCTTTGCTGCCCAGTGAGCCTCAGGAAGCACACTGTCCAGGAATTTTCAGAATATTTTATACACAGTTATGTAATCCCACATAGCATAGCATCTGACAAGGGGATCCACTTTACACCTAATAAGTGTGTGAGTAGGCTCACAGTAGACACGGAACACTGCACCATGGCCAGTTGGTCACAGGATACACTGATCATTTCACATATTATGCCATCTGGATGTACCCAGCCTCATAGAGTGCTGACATGATCTTCTAACAACTCAGCTGAAACACCAGCTCAGAGGCAGCACTCCAAAAGAATAGGTTTCATTTCTTGTAGGAAGCAATGTATATATTAAATCCAAGATTCTCATATAGTGTGATGTTCTCAACAGGGTCCAGGGACCAAGAGATGTAAACAGAAGTAGCCCCACTCAGAAAGGGTACATCAAAAGGCTTATTGAACATCAAGTTATGGTTGCCAACAGGGCACGTTACCCTCATTGTGTCAAGGCACCAGCAGTCAAGGAAAATGTTACACAGCTGACAGAAGCAATTGCTTCAGATCCACAAAAGGAGACAGAGCATTTGTGAATGGGAGCAGGTCAGAACGCTTGTTGAACTCAGTAGATTCACCTTGGCTCCGACCAGTATGCACTTACCTCATTATACTTGTGAATAGATTTGAGACTAAGAGAGGTGTGCTTACCAGCATCCTCATTTCAGATGCAGAATATCAGATGCCAAGTTTGTGGGCAAAACTTAGAATCTTTGCATGTGTAAGGATGTCATTGCAGTATCACTTTTGATGGCCAGGAGTTAGGAGCAATTGGGGATTGCACCCTTGTTAAGAGAAAGGAAAAATATGTTGCATGTATACCATGGAGCCATATGCAAAAATTCAAAGAGGCAGAGGATTGGCTAAACACAAAATAACATGCATAGACCTTAAAAATAGTGTTTGTTGGAAAAAGTTAAGAAAATAAGGAGATAGTCAAGATAATATATTAATGATGATTAAAGGCATATGCCCACCAAAAGACAATGCACATTTTGAAAGAACATACACGTTCACACCACGTTAGAATGTTAGAATGATACTCTGCTTTTTGGAAAATTTGGAGGAGAATAGGTGTTTAGGCATTAAAGAAAACAAACAAAAAACCCCCTAAAACTGGTTAGACAGAAAAAATCAGAACAAAAGCATAGATGCTCTTCAATTTATGGTTGGATTACATTCCAGTAAACCCATTGTAAGCTGAAAATGTTGGAAATCAAAAATGCATTTCATGTATCCAGCGTAGCAAACATAGCTTAGCCTAGCCAACCTTAAATGGGCTGAGAACGCTTACATTAGCCTACACTTGGGCAAAACCATCTGACACCAACCTATTTTAAGTTGAATGTCTCATGCATGTTTACCCTCATGATCATGCGGCTGACTGGAAGCTGCAGCTCGCTGTCTCTGCCCAGCATCACAGGCCTAGGAAAAGACCAAACTTCAAAATTCAAAAATCCAAGTAAAGTTTCTAATAAATGCATATTATTTTTGCACCATCCTAACATCAAAAATTTGTAACTTAAACCATTGTAAACCAGGAAGCATCTGTAGTGCCCACCAAGTACTTTGTAGCCATCACCTTTTGAGGTATCCAACACTCCCCTCCACCTCAATGAATGCTACTTCTAAAGCATCCTTTATTCCAACACTTGCAACATTTAAATTCATGGTAGATTGAGGTGCCTGGCAGTCCTAGACATCGCCACACATTTTCCAGATGATCAGCTCTGAATGTAGGCAATGATTCTCCATCCTGCTTCATCAACTGCGTCCCATCCACTTTATGTCGCTTTCCCTCAGTTGGTTAACCTGTCACTTGGCTTTGGTTTTCTGCTTTGGTTTCCTTTTATTCCCTCAGTCTTAACCCAGGAAGTTTCCACTTCTTGCTTAGTTGCATAGAATGTATTATTTATACGTAAGCCCAAAAGAAAAATTCAATTTTTCATAAAAAAGAGCTTTCTGAGAGTAATCACCCATCACTAGTGATTTTTTAAATTTTTATTTTGGGTTGGTTTTCAGGGATATGAGCTGTAATCATTTATGAGAAAAATAGCTCATTAAGAGAAGGTAATATTGCTGTTCTGTAAATATTATAAACATTGTCCACAAATCATGAATTTTACTGAAACATAAACAGTGTAGCTCCCACAGAAAACACCCCACAGGACCCAAGCACTTGGACAGGGATTCCATCATCACAGTATTAAGGGCTTTTTTTTTTTTTTAAACCAACTATGACCTGGAGTCACTTTAGGTGTGAGATGCTCCCATCTTGCTCAGTTAGAAAAACAGAGTACAGCCTCTATAAGAATGTATCCTTAAGGACAAAACATTGATTCAATACTTAACTATTAGCCAATTGACAATGACCTGAGAGGCCTAGTAGCAACTAGGCTGCTGTTATTTTTCTTGACTGAACCTAAGAATTCATATTCTGTTCTGAATCAATGGATTTCATTTAACACATTTGGTAACAAAGAACACTACAAAGTGTTCTGATTGATATTGAGTGCTTGCTGTGTACGCAGCATGGCTTCATGTGCTTTGTATGTATTAACTCGTGAAATCCTCCAGAGACAGTCACGAGACAGGCACGGCGGTGAACCTTACTTTGTCTTTAAGGAAACAGAGAGGGAAACTTCAGGTAAATTATTCAAGTTTAAAGAAGAATAAGCAGAACTGGAGGTCGAACTCAGGCCTTCTTGGTCTGGACCTTTGTTCTTTACCCGCGGTGGAAACTCCCTCTCCCAAATTCTTTCAAGTTGTTTTAATTTTACCACCATTGTTTGTGTGGGAAATGTGTGAACAGTGGACTAATAAATTCTTTTTCTAAGTGAATAAAAAAGGAATGCTGTCTTCAAGTCTTACAGAATTAGAAAAGAGGTTTTGGGTTTTGGTTTTTTTTTTTTTTTTTTGAGACGGAGTCTCGCTGTGTTGCCCAGGCTGGAGTGCAGTGGCCAGATCTTGGCTCACCGCAAGCTCTGCCTCCCGGGTTCCCGCCATTCTCCGGCCTCAGCCTCCCGAGTAGCTGGGACTACAGGCACCGCCACCACGCCCGGCTATTTTGTATTTTTTAGTAGAGATGGGGTTTCACCGTGTTGGCCAGAATGGTCTCGATCTCCTGACCTTGTGATCCGCCCGTCTCAGCCTCCCAAAGTGCTGGGATTACAGGCTTGAGCCACCGCGCCTGGCCCCTGTTTTTTTTTTTTTTTTTTTTTTTTTTTTAATTTGAGATGGAGTCTTGCTCTGTTGCCCAGGCTGGAGTGCAGTGGTGTGATCTTGGTTCATCGCAAGCTCCCTCTCCCAGGTTCAAGCGATTCTCCTGCCTCAGCCTCCCAAGTAGCTGGGACTACAGGCATGTGCCACTACGTTTGGCTAATTTTTGTATTTTTAGTAGAGATGGGGTTTCATCATGATGGTCAGGCTGGTCTCTAATTCCTGACCTCAAATGATCGACTTCCCTCAGCCTGCCAAATTGCTGGGATTATAGGCGTGAGCCACGGCGCCCAGTCAGTTTTTATGTTTTTGTTTTTGTTCTTGATAGCAGGACACCTAAGGATTATAGTACTCAGATTCAGACCAAGCAGACACCTGAAATCACTATGATGTTTTAGTCCATGGTGCTTACTTTATTTGATATTGACATTATCTACATATTTAAAAATACGCATAAAATTATGGTTACTTGCATGTAAGTAAGGGTCAGATAAATAAGGGATAGAGAATGAAGTGTTCACTAGCTTTGTAATAGGTTTTAACTAAAGCTTAAAACTCCAAGCCTCAGGTTTTAAAAGTTATTAACTGGGTGTGTGTGTACCTACTTCAGGATATTTTTGTAAGTATTAAACTAATTAAAACATGTTTAGTGATTAGCAGAGTGCTTGAATATTAACCAAAATGCAACTCTGGCATTATTATTATTTATTAGATTAAATAATAATCCTTCCATGAGAATTGGTTTTGGGACTTTATATTTGTTTATTTTTTTTCTTTTCCTTTTTGATGATCTTAGAAGTGCTCTATTTTGAGTCATTTCTGCTTATTTATACTAGCAAGCTCTCCAGGAAATGGACTTTGCTGCATCGACTTGAGCCATGGGATCCTAATTTAACTCAATAACAGCTAGAGTGGATGCTATAATTTTTAGTGAAATGGTGCTATGTCCTGAGGAAGGTGGAAGACAAAATATCCAATATCTAAGGGGGACAGTTAGAATAGTAACATACATTTCTGTAATACGACCTGTCTGGTGGAAGAGATGGATAGCAAATTGTTAGCTCCTTTCCTAATGCTGGTTCCTTCTTCAGTCTCGATTCATCATCCAGGAATAGTCTCATCATTTTCAACCAATGGGGTAAGAATGAAAGAGAACATATTTCAAGGTTTCTAACTTTTAAAACACAGATATTGAGATTAAAATGGCTACATTTGCAAGAATGGCTTATTTTATGAATTACAGGCTGGGAGATGTTTGTCTGGAAAATGAAGCTACTGATCTTTTAAGAGGAGGCTCTTGGCAATCTGCCTTCACACTATTTTGCTCTGAGATACCGAGGCTTTCTGCTTACTCTCTGCTATCTGCTGACTATCTGGGAACAGCCTGGCTTTTCCTCTAAATTGAAAGCAGAGCTCTGATCTCGAAAGTAGAAAACACTTATAATGAAAAAAGAAAGAAACAAATAACAACACATAACACCTCACTTCCTCATTTGGACAAGTTAAAGTTATTTTAAAATCTTCTAGTCATTCTCACTGCAAGACACAAAATTTTATGTAGGAAACAGGAATGTTGCTTCAAAGTAAAAAAGCACATGCCCTAAAATAATATCATTATGTATTTCTAGAATCGTTATTGAGTCGATTATCCTCTCTACCATCAATGCAGTTTTGAATAAATCTATCTGAATATTCCAAAGTCGAGATTGTTCTTAAAAAAAAAAAAAAAAATCAAGCACTTGAAGAAGAAGCCTATGAGTGCTTTGATGCCGTGCAGGCCGTGGGGCCATGTGTGTACTCGAAAGCACGTGGCTGTGTTGGCTGCAGACAGATTGCAGCAGTCTGACTCTGAGCGTGCTTCCATCAAGGCCATCATTTTTGATGTAGATTGGTAATTACCCAGCATGCTGTCTTGAATTCAGTCTCAAGCTGTCTGTATTTCTTTGTACTAATTCCACCCAATATTTTCATATCTTAAATTGCATTAACAGTGGAGAGGCTGTTAGAGTGCCAAAGTACATTTTGAATTATTAAATTGATTTATATCTTCATTATTTCTTAACAATTATTAAGGATAGAGAGAAGAGAATCTTGAAAATTCCTGTGCCCACAGGGAAAGGTTCATAGTTCATCTCATCCTCAGGTTAAGTTTTGTAAGTTGTTGATTCTGCATTTTAGATTAGCTTATTCATTCATTCATTCATTCATTCATTCAATTATTCAGTAACATGATACATTTGTTAATGTGTTCTGTGAGCCAGACATTGGAGGTTTGGGGGCACAAAAATGCAATAAACCTCATTCCTCTTCTAAATGAACTTTTACTTGGAATGACTTCCTCATCTCAGCTCACAGATTTCTCGTATTTCTTCACTTGGTCAACTTCTCCAGACCCTTCCATTTGTATACAAGTATTCCCTGCTCTGTGAATCTTTTCCTGATTCCATCCTAAAGACTTGGTAGCTCTTGTTTTCCATCTACTTCAATGTGCAAACGTCTATTATAACAATTCGTTTAGGGCAGTGGTTTTCAGAGAGCAGTCCTTAGACCAGCAGCATCAGCATCTTGTGGGAACTGGTTTGACGTGAATTATTGAGCTGTTTCCTAGGCCTGCTAAATCAGACACTGGGGCTTGGGTCCAGCAGTCTGTATTTTTACAAACCCTATGGTGATTCTGATGCAAAATAGAATCTGAAAAAATACTACTTTTGTGTATTACAATTTCAAATTTGTGTGTCTGTCTTTCCACTAAATTGTAAAAAACTTGAATGCAGGGATAATGTCTTTTCACCATGAAAAACTGAAGTACTGAATACAGTAATTTGGGGAAAAATCAATTAAAAACTAATTATGAAGCTTTATTCTTTTAGATTAGTATTCTCTTTCTCCAGAAACCTCAGCTGATATACATATGTACCAAGGAGACATATAATTGAGGTAGAAGGAGAATAACCCATCAGCAATCATTAACACCTAATGGAGTGCGAGGCACCATGGTTTATTAGACAGTTGTTGAGTTAATTAGCAATCACACTCTGGTTCTAGTACTTTAGCCAGAGAAAATTAACCACCCTTTTTGAGTCTTGATTTTCTTATCTGTAAAACACCAATCATAACAAATAAATCACAGGATATCCATGAACATAAGATGGAAAAATGTATGTATAAAATCCCAGTACTATGTATTATTAGTCACAGAGTTCTGGTTCCCCTGCGAATCTTGAATTCTCTATTGAAGAAGTGGATCTTATTTTCTATTTTCAGCTTCTTCTTTGCTCAAGAGTTCAGAATATAAACCTACCTACTAGTTGCCTTAAATGGGGAAGCTATGCAAGATACGTTTCTGAGACAGGACTTTGTAGTTGGCCTTAAGAAGAAGGAATTGGAATAGAGATCAAGAAAAAAAATAAGATAGTACAACAGATCCAATATTTCCTAGAGTTATAGATAATTTGATTGACTGTGTTCAGATGGGTAGCAAATACAAAAATAGTGCTGGGTTTAAGGCTCTTCCTGTTGCACACCAGTAAAGATGGATGCACACAGGTTTAAAAGAAAGAGAAATTTGTGTGTGTGTGTGTGTGTGCTTCTCTATTTCAAGGCCGTTTAGCAGGAGAATAGCATCTTCTTCAATTGCAAAATTAATGTAAAATTTGCCATAGGAAATCAAAATTGCAATAGCTCATCATTTTGAGCATACTACTTAGTTACTGTACTAAATTTTACAGCTCTATTATCTCATTCCAGAGCTAGCTGCATAATTTGTGGGACCCCATGCAAAATAAAAATGAGGAGCACTTTGTCAAAAATAGTGAAAGATCGCTATTAACGACACTGAAATAAAAAAGGTTTTCCTAACTTCTAGAGTCTCTGTCTAGATTTTTTGTGATGTTTTCAAAAATTTGCTATTTAATGTCATTACAAGCTAAAGAAAAACTAAGCTTTTAAATTATTAGTGAATTTTGCTTTTCATATTCATATTGTGTGATGTCCATTTAACTCATCTATAAAATTACTACAATTACTCAACATGTACTTTTTTTAGCTTGCGCATGTATATACCCTTTGTTCTTCTTATAACAGTAGAAATGCTACACAAAACGAACTCACCTGTTCTATTTCATCTCCTTGGTATTATAAGTGCACAGTCTGCCAATACTCTATCTTTGGTTGCTGGTGGGTAAGCACTGAAAGTAATAAGAACTGTGTGCGGCGCTTCCCTTTCCCCTTATGTTCTCTTTTTCAGCCTAAGTAACACCAGTCAGAGAGATATAATGAGGTCAGAGAGATATAATGAGGTTCCTTGGTCAATTGGGGCTTTTTGGAACACTTTGGCTTCTTTCTGTGTTTTAAATAAGTTCTGTTTCTAATGGAAAGTGTGGCTTTTTGGATTGTCATTTTCCCCACCTAGTCATGGATGTAACATGCTTACTCTGTACTCACCTTGAGTCTTCCTGGCCTCCCATGCACTATAGGTCTGCCAGATGTGTGTGCTCATGGGGCATTGCAAATGCTATATGAGAATGAGTTATCACAGAACAGTCTCCATGCATATTATGTGTTTGTCCCTCTGCTCACCTGTATCCATCATCACGCCATTGCACTTTGCTTACAAAACAAGTTCAAAAGTAAAAGTTATAAGAAGTTTAATACGGAAAGAGAGAAGCATTGAGCCATATTTACAGTCCTTTGAGAGTGGGGCCCTGAACAACTGCTTGGGTCCCATGTCAAGGAAGTCATCCCCGTCTGATTTCATTATGAAGTAGTGTGGCTGTACCAGCCTATTGGGGAAGCACAGCTGCATTTCCACTTTATAAATTAGGACACAAAGGCACAGTTGGAAACTCATGGATGGGGATTTGATTTCAGACAGCCAGGCTCCAGAGCCCATGTTTTCAACCACTATTGTCTATATTGAGGTGGCACAAGTTTTAGCATTTGCTGTATTATTACCAGATATTGTTCCAAGGACTTCATGGATATTAACTCATTACATCCTCACAACAGTTCTGTTAGGTGTTAGACTATTATGTCCAATTTACAAATGAATAACCCAAAGTTGAAATAATATCAATGTATACCCAGCTCATAAGTAGTAGAAGTAGATTCAAACCCAGGCAATTGGCTCTGAAGCCCTTTCTTATTACCAAACTAATTCTCTACAGGATGGTTTGCTGCACGCGGAAATGTTGCTATAAAGCAGGTATTCAACACAATTACTTTTGTCTTTATTCATTAAATTCCTTTTTAGAAAGTAAATACTTTTCATGAGCTTGCTGAATAAAACAAAAGTAAAGACTGAAAGAAAGCACCACATATCTGTGTATAGGATATTGCTAGTAGATGGCAGGACCATTGAGTCGTGATTAACTCTTGACTAGATTAACAGAGTAGTTGATGGGTCCTGGGTGCTATAGGGAAAAGATAAAGGTAGAAAAATAGTAAGTGAAAATTTCTGTTACTTTCGTGCCTTGTGCAAAATATTAAGCCCTTTTATTTATTTACTTATTTATGTATTTATTTGAGATGGAGTCTCACATTATCGCCCAGGCTGGAGAGCAATGCCATGATCTTGGCTCACTGCAACCTCTGCCTCCCTGGTTCAAGCGATTCTCCTCACTCATCCTCCCAAGTAGCTGGGATTACAGGCGCCCGCCACCACGCTCGGCTCATTTTTTGCATTCTTAGTAGAGACGGGGTTTCACTATGTTGGCCAGGCCGGTCTCGAACTCCTGATCTCGTGATCTGCCTGCCTCAGCCTCCCAAAGTGCTGGGATTACAGGCATGAGCCACCACGCCCGACCAGCCCTTATTTTGCAGTGGTACATCACAAAGGTTGCAGACTTTGCAGAGCTAGGAAGTTGTCATAAGGGGGAAAGAAAAACGATGCAACTCTATTCCCCCTAGTATAACATGACAAGTTTCATACATAGGGGCCTGTTAAAAACCCTTTTGTACAAAGGAATTCTCAGAAGAGCTGCTGGTAAATTACAGTTTTCATTTTCAAACACTAATAAACATGATCGTATCTAATTGCAGACTGGAAGAAACCTCCAGTAATTTTCTTTAGCAATATTGTGTCAGATAGTCAAACTGGAAATAATCAATTACATTATTCTAAGCTATATTTATAATAATTGCTACATCTCCTGCATACAAATATTGCATCTTTTCCTTCTGATTTTGCTCTTTAAACTACATCGCTGAAGTCGAAATTTTGCTCACTTAACTACTATAGATTTAAAATGACAGCAATTTCATTTGGGAGATTGAATCTTAATATTCCAGAAATCTCAGTATTTTCTGTAATTAGATGAAGTCTTTATCTTAATACAATGGTAATTAGGAATGGTCATATTGTCTCTGATTTTCTCTGACAAACTCAATTCTATATTAATCTAGATCCAAAGATATGATTTACTTTACATAACAGATGAACTGAGTTGCAAAATTAAGCTAAAATAAAAAGATGCACAATCAGTGTTTTGGAAAAATGTATAAATGAATCAACTCACTGGCAAATAGGAATGTTGTCATTATGTAATATTTTTGCATAATGGATTTTCATCTTACAAAATGGTAGTTTCATGTGAAATTAGCTCAACTTTTATTCATTAATTTTCAACAAGACAATTAATGTCAATACGTGGCTCCTGATTCACATTTTCTTCTGTCTGTTTGTTACCTACTTTGGAATCAAAGAATCAGATTCCATTTTTATAATATTGGCTTTAATTTCTACATTGCAACTATTGATCCCAAATTTAGCTTTATTAAGCTACTGTGAACCATTTGAAAACGCCGTGATCTCAAATTTACAATAATGAAAAATATAGAACACTAATCTGTTTAAAAACAATTCATATCTTTCCAATTTACCAAAATCTATCACTTCTAAGGGCAACATTTTCTTGAATCACTCTTTATGTTCTGTGTGTATATATGTATGTATATATTGATAAGAGATATCATCTTCCAAAGCTTTTTGAATTTCTAATTTAAAATAGTGTAAATTTGTGAAATTTTCTTCATTCTTTCCTAAGCTTTCATAAGAACAAAAATAATGGGGCTGTGGTGTAAAAGACACCAGCCCGCAGAAGGTTTCAACAGGTACCTAGAACACAGAAAGTGGATGGATACCTGTAAAAGCATAATAGGGAGTATAGGCAATGTCTCAGAATAAACAGAAACAGCCTCAGTGGGTGGAGCTGAACTACCAGCAGAACCTGTTAAGGCTCTGATCAGAGTCGACTGGTTTCCAATGACAGAGGTAAGAATGAAGACTCAAACAGGGGTGGTAGTTGAAATACTCTTTGTAGAACAGCTGTGTTGGCTGACTTTCTACATCCTCCCTCTTTCCTCTTCCCTAATCCCCATATGACAAAACCATAAGACTAGGAAAAAAATATGGGTGAATTCCTCTATAATGAGGATATGGGGAAAGGCTTTCAAACTATGACTTAAAATCCAGAATCAGTAAAATATATATTGATAAGGCTACTTTAAAATACACTTGTGTGTGGCAAAAGCAGCATAAGACAAATGACAAATTGGGATAAAATAATAGCAATAAAGGCTAATAGCCTTAAAGTCTAAAGAACTGTCAAGACTGAAGAAAAAGTAAGACCAAAATAATAAAAAAAAGCATGAGTAAAATACACGAAGAGATCATCAATACATGTAAAAGGGTCTTAAAAACATCAAAAGCTATTCTACTTAACTGATAAGCTTATGCTGAGATACCCATATTGACATCTCACATTAATAAATTTCAACACAATAATGATGCCCCCCATTGGTAAGGCTAGGAGAATACCTAGTCTATTATATATTGCTGATAGAAATGAAAATAATATAACTTCTATGGTGGATAAACTAGAAGTGTTTAACAAAAATATGTATGCATCTACCCTATAACCCAGTAATAGGACTTAAAGGTATTTACTCTGAAGATGTACCTCCAACAATATAAAAGTACATGTGTGTAAGTTTATTAATTGCCACACTATTTGTAACCAAAAAATCTTATAAACCTTCTAAATAGCCACACGTAGTAAAGTGGTTGAATAGTGTAAAGTACATACATAAAATGCTGGGTTTTGACATATCAAAAGATTGATATATCAACTTAGCTGGGCTGTGGAATCCAGTTGCTTGGTAAAACACTAGACAATATTTGGTTGTGAGGGTATTATTTTTTAAATTTTAAATGTGATTAACGTTTATAATAAACATAAATGAGAGCAGATTACCCTCCATAATGTGGGTGGGCCTTATCTAATGAGTCGAAGGCCTTGAGAGCAAAGATTAAGGATTCTGAAAAGAATGGAATTTGTCCTCAAATTGCAACATGGAAGTTCTGCATACATTTCTAGGCTGATGTTCTTCACTGCAGATGTGTGACTCAAGACTACAGCAATATATATATATTTTTTTTTTTTTTGAGATGGACTTTTGCTCTTGTTGCCCAAGCTGGAGTGCAATGGCACTATCTTGGCTCACTGCAACCTCCACCTCCTGGGTTCAAGTGATTCTCCTGCCTCAGCCTCACAAATAGCTGGGATTACAGGCACAAGTCACCATGCCTGTCTAATTTTTTGTATTTTTAGTAGAAATGGGGTTTCACCATGTTAGCCAGGCTGGTCTTGAACTCCTGACCTCAGGTGATCCACCCGCCTTGGCCTCCCAAAGTGTTCGGATTATAGGCGTGAGCCACTGCGCTTGGCAATAATTCTTACCTGAATTTTCGGCCTGCCCATGCCCATCTGCGCTATGGTTTTCAGACTTACCAGCCACCTCCACAATTGCATAGCCAATTTTCTCTTTTTGTTTCTGATTCTCTGTTTCTTTCTCTCTCTCTCTTTCTCCATACACACACACGTATATGTATATACAAATATATATATATACACACACACACATATTTTGCTTGAGAACTCTGACTAATGCAAGTATTATACAATTCTGAATAAAAGAGAGAAGAATCTCTATGAAATAGTGTGGGTTGATTTCCCGGATATATTCTTAAGTTAGAATGACTTTTGGAAACATAATTTTTTATATATTCAAAAAGTGAAATTAACAAAAGATAAGGAGAAATCTCACATTTGAATACAAACAGAGAAATATATGACCCTAAGTTTATTTCAATTGATTATAATTACACCAGCAGCAGGAAGAATGACTAGTCCAAGTATCTTTTGAATATAGGACTTTGACTATATATTCTCAATCAAAAGAGAAAATAAATGAAAAGCCACTCTTAAACTCAATTTAATATGTGTGTTGCGCATGGGTGCACAGGTGGTATTGGAGTGACAATTCTAAAACCATTTAATTGGCATAGAATTGAGTATCTCATTGTGAGAAGAAAGTGATAAGAATATGAAATGGTGAAAGGCAAGGAAAACCCTCTAATTTGGGGAGACTTGTATCTTTTATTACTATTGGGGGAAACCAGCCCCTGATATTTCACGTAGGTTCTTTTCTATATCCCTAAGTGTCAGCCGGTCTGAGAAGTAAAGGGAAAGAGTACAAAAGAGACAAATTTTAAAGCTGGGTGTCCAGGGGAGACATCACATTTCGGCAGGTTCCATGATGCCCCCTGAACTGTAAAACCAAATTTTTATTAGCAATTTTCAAAAGGGAGGGAGTGTACAAATAGGGTGCGGGTCACAGAGATCACATGCTTCAAGAGTGACAAAAGATCACAAGGCAGGAGGTCAGGGCGAGATCACAAGGTCAAGACAAAGCTAGAATCACTAATGAACTTCCATGTCCAGCTGTGCATGCATTGTCATTGATAAACAAGGTTCAAGAGCAGAGAACCGATCTGAGTAGAATTTGCCAGGCTGAAATTTCCTAATCCTAGCAAGTCTGGGGGTGCTGCAGGAGACTAGGACGTGTTTCATCCCTATCTATATCTGCATAAGGCAGATACCCCCAGAGAGGCCATTTCAGAGGCCTCCTCTGGGAATGCATTCTTTTCCCAGGGCTGTTAATTATTAATATTCCTTACTGGGGAAAGAATTCAGCGATACTTCTCTTACCCATTTTCGGTAATAAGAGAAATATGGCTTTGTCCTGCCCGGCCCACAGGCAGCCAGCCTTTAAGGTTATCTCCCTTGTCCCTGAACATCACTGTTATCGTGTTCTTTTTTCAAGGTGCCCACATTTCATATTGTTTAAACACACATGCCATACGAACAATTTGTGCAGTTAACGCAATCATCACAGGGTCCTGAAGTGACATACAACCTCAGCTTACAAAAATGACAGGATTAAGAGATTAAAGTAAAGACAAGCATAGGAAATTATAAGAGTATTGACTGGGGAAGGGATAAATGTCCATGAAATCTTCACAATTTATGTTCTTCTGCCATGGCTTCAGCTGGTCCCTCCATTCAGGGTTCCTGACTTCCCACAACATATTACAATTGTTAGTTTTCCCCAGTTGTATGTGCTAAAAGGCCTCAGAAACAATGAAACACCAATAGCAATAGCTGGATCTAACTTATTTTCTGCTATGTTTTTTGCTATTTCTATTATTGCACCATCTGTGAGAAACAGGTCCTCACCAGACATGGAATCTGCATGGTGCCTTGATCTTGGACTCTCCATTTTTCAGAACTTTGAGGAGTAAATTTTAATTGTTTAGATACATTTCCCGGTCTGAGATATTTTGTTGTAATAGCACAAACTAAGACAGAAACTTGTGCTAAGAAGTGCGGTGCTGCTGCAACAAATACCTAAACTATGGAAGCAGCTTTGGAACTGGGTGATGAGGGCTGGGAGAGTTTGGGCAACAGGAAAGAAAAAGCCTGCATTTCCATGAATGTATTGTGCCTTAGTCCATTTTTTGCTGCTATTACAGAATGCCTGTAATACCTGAGACTGGTTAGTTTATTATAAACAGATCTTTATTGGCTCATGGTTCTGGAGGTTGTGAAATCCAAATTCAAGGACCAGCATCTAGGCTTCTAGGTAGGGCCTTGTGGCATCATCCCATAGTGGAAAGAAGAAAGGTGAGACAGCAAGAGAGGTTTAAACTCAACCTTCTATAAAGGCACCAATCCCACGCATGAGGGTGGAAACCTCATGGCCTACTCACCTTTTAAACGTCTCACCTCTGAATAGCATTAAAATGACAAGTAAATTTCAACATGAGTTTTGGAGGGGACAAACATTCAAACCATAACAGACTGTAAGGAGTGATTCAGGTGAGGCTCAGAAGAAGAGAGCTGTGGAGAAAACTGCAATCATCTTTGAGATTATCTAAGTGATGTTGAACAGAATGTTAGTGGAAATATGGATAGAAAAGGCCATTCTGATGAAGCCTTCAATTGAAATGAGGAACATGACATTGAACAATGGAAGAAACACCATCTTCCTTATAAAATGGTAAAAAAAAATCTGACTAAGTTGTATTTATGCCCTCATGCTTTATGGAAGGCAGAATTTAGCAGTGATAAACTAAATATTTGGTGGAAGAAATGTCTAAGCAAAGTGTTAAGGGTATGGTATGGCCTCTCTTCACCACTTACAGAAAAATATGAGAAGAGAGAAATGAATTAAAGGTCGAATTTATCATCAAAAGGGAAGAATATAGATTTAAACAATTCTCAGCCTTGCCAGGTTGTAACAAATGGCAGAGTGTGTTCAGGAAAGAACACTACAGATGTGGCCAAGCAACCCTTAGATAAGGAGATTAGTATAGATAGATGAAAGCCAGGTGCTGTGTATCAAGACAATGAAGGCACAACCCAAAGGCACGTCAGAGATTATTGGGCTGCCACTTTAATTATAGAGCCAGAGTGCCCAGGCCTAGGGACAGAAGTGTGACCAAAGAGGTGCCTTAGGTAGCTGCTGGATGTCAATGCCAAGCCACCTCATGTCTTTTCTCTGTGCATTCTGGTGTATCGCTCCTTGGTCACCCCAGGTGTGGCTCAAGCAGGTGATGGTGGCTACTCTTTCACACAGGCAGTAAACTTTGATGGTGAACACTCCGTGCCAACTCTGCAGTTGCACCAAGTACAAGAGCTGTCGGGACATGGCCACCTTCACCCATACTTCAGTGGATGCCCCAGAGATCGTCAGGGCCTAGTTAGATAACTGCCACAGGAGTGGGTTCAATGTCTAGTGGAGCTGGGGGTACAGGGCTACTACCCCTGGGACCTCAGACTGTCAGAGCCACCAGTGTACAACTCCAGCTTTGGAGAGCTGCAGGCATGCAACTCCAACATATAAGAGCTGCTGATTGCCCTTCACCCAACAAAGCCATGAAGAAGGGCCTGCTTGGAGCTTGAAGACTCAACCTCCACTGCAGTATGTCCAAAAGGCAGGACATAGAGTGAAAGATGATTATTCTGGAGCCTTAAGATTTTATGTTGATTGCCTTGTGGGGTCTGGGGCTTACTTAGAGCCTTTTACCCTTTTCTTCCTTCCTACCACCGTCTTTTGAAATTGGAATATCTATCCTATGCCTGTCCCACCATTGCATTTTGCATATAATTTCTTCGATTTCATAGGTTTACAGCTGGAAAGCAGTTTGTCTCAGGATGAATGAAACCTTAAGTGTCATCTATATCTGATTTAGATAATATTTAAATGCAACTCTGGACTTTAGCTGTTCCAGTTGGTAATGGAATAAGTTAAGACTGTTGGGGCTATTGGGATGAAACAAATGTATTTGTATGTGAGAAGGACAACAATGTTGGGGGACCAGGGATAAAATGTTATGGATTTAATGTTTGTGTCCCTTCAAAATTAATGTTGAAACTTAATCTCCAATGCAATGAGAATATTAAGGGGTGAGGCCTTTAGAAGGTGAGAAGGTCATGAGAGCAGAGTCCTTAAGAATAGAATAAATGCTGGGCCAGGCATGATGACTCACGCCTGTAATCCCAGCACTTTGGGAGGCAGAGGCGAGTGGATCACGAGGTCAAGAGTCCGGCCAACCTAGTGAAACCCTGTCACTACTAAAAATACAAAAATTAGCTGGGTGTGGTGGCACACGCCTGTAGTCCCAGCTACTTGGGAGGCTGAAGCAGGAGAATGGCGTGAACCCGGGAGGCGGAGCTTGCAGTGAGTCGAGATGGCGCCACTTGAACACGGGAGGCAGAAGTTGCAGTGAGCCAAGATTGTGACACTGCAGTACAACCTGGCGACAGAGACTCCATCTCAAAAATAATAATAATAGGATAAGTGCTCTTATAAAAGGGCTTGAAGGATTCAGTCAGTTTTTGCCAATTTGTCTCTTCCACCATGTGAGGACACAGAAAGTGCCATCTATGAGAAACAGATCCTCACCAGACACTGACTCTGCTGGCAGTCTGTTCTTGGACTCCTCAGCCTCCAGAAATGTAAGGAAAACACTTCAGTTATTTATAAATTACCCAGTCTAAGGTATTAGCAAAAAACACAATTACTTTTGAACCAACCTAATATTTTGTTATAGCAGCCCAAAAATGGATTGAGAAAGTTTCTAAATACCATTCTGTGCCAAGGAAGACCAGGGCTCATTGGTGATATTCTTGACACCAGGGACAGGGATAATATAAGATGTG
Organism: Macaca thibetana thibetana; assembly: GCF_024542745.1. Lineage (NCBI taxonomy): Eukaryota > Metazoa > Chordata > Mammalia > Primates > Cercopithecidae > Macaca > Macaca thibetana. The sequence goes on along the minus strand of NC_065595.1, from coordinate 15,613,010 downwards.
CCCATAAGAAAGTGTACATAAAAATTAAAATTGAAAAATTAAATGCATTTTAAAAGACACAGAAATCAGCATGAAAAATCTTCCAACTGGTCAAATTTGTGGGGGATAATAAGCATGAAAAAAATCAGAATTGTAATATATAACTCATTTAATAAAGTAAAATCCCACAACTCCAAACTGATAACAACAACAAAAAAAGCAAACAACGAAACAAATCAATAAATATACAGAAGACATGATATATTTAGGCACTCATTATTTGGCAACCATTATGGAAATAATTATTTTAGGTAAGGATCAGCAATGGATACTGAAGTTACTGAATATAATTTGATAAGAAAAAAATTCATATAATTTCACAGTATCTTCTCACATGTCATTTATTATTTGTAAGTAGAGGGCAGTTTTTTGGGCATCATCTAATCAAAGGATTGAAAGCAACATCAATAATAGGACAAAATTGTGTCATATCCTTTCTGTCATGATGTACTAAGGGTAAGATGTCACCTGTATTTATCTTACAACATATGCATGACCTGAATGTAATCATGAGGCTACATCAGGCAAACTAAATTTGAGAAAATTCTAAAGAACTCGTGGCCTACGTTCTTGGAAACTGTCAATAAGGGGAAAGAAAGGTTAAGAGACGTGTGTGGATTAAAGGAGAACTGAGTCTTGAAAAAGGTAGGGGAGGCATGTGTTCAGGGACATTCCTGCGACAATTTTCAACGTTTAAATATAGACTATGTCTTAGAAAATAATATTATATTAATGTTATGTTTCCTGCATTTGATTATTTAAGGAGAATATTCTTTTTTTTTTTTTTTTTAAGAAAATACATACTGAAATACCGAATTATTTAGAGGTAAAGGGGCACGATGTCAGCAACTTACTCCTAAATGGTTCAAAAAATAGGTTCTTCGGCCGGGCGCGGTGGCTGGTGCCTGTAATCCCAGCACTTTGGGAGCCGAAGCACAGGCGGATCACGAGGTCAGGAGATCGAGACCATCCTGGCTAACACGGTGAAACCCCGTCTCTACTAAAAATACAAAAATTTAGCCAGGCGTGGTGGTGGGAGCCTGTAGTCCCAGCCACTCGGGAGGCTGAGGCAGGAGAATGGCGTGAACCCGGGAGGCGGAGCTTGCAGTGAGTCGAGATGGTGCCACTGCACTCCAGCCTGGGTGACAGAGTGAGACTCCATCTAAAAAAAAAAAAAAAAAGTCCTTCATATATACAGACATATATGCATATATACATGCACACACACACGGTAGTGTGTAAGAGTGAGAAAGCAAATGTGTAAAAATGTTATTAATTGGTGAATTGGATTGAAGGGTAACCTGGAGATATTTTTTGCTATTCTTGCAACACTTCTGTAAGTTTGAAATTATTTCAGTTTAAAAACAAAAAGGGAAAAATATCACAGGCATGTATACTTTCCTTAATTGTCTGAAAATACCAGACACTGTTATGTTTATTACATTAAACATAACAAAAAATGGAAAGAAGGGAGTAGGAGACGTATACCTGATTATCTTCTGTGATGGAGTCATTTCCAGTTGATGACCTTACATGGAGAGATGCAAGCAGGAACTAGAGGAGCAGGTAGCTACACACAAGAGGACTACAGTCAGTGGGACTGTGAGTGAGGAAGGTTAGAACAGAAGCCAACACTTTCCATTTTGAATTCTTCTGTACAGTGTTTAATTTAGTAGTGTCAAAATATGTGTATGTGTTACTCGAATAAACAAAACGGCCAAAACATTCCCACTATTATGCAATAATATGTGAGTAGTACAGGGATCTCCCTGCAATGCTGTCAGCCTACAGAAAAGGGCAATACATTTTAACAAAGGACGACTTGTCAGTTTCATCAGAAAAGTAGTCCAAGGTGGGAAAAACTTAGTCAAATAGAGAATTCGATGTCATTGGGTTTTATTTTTTCTTTTTTATTTGGTAATGTTGCTGGTCAGTTAGAGATAATTCTGGGAAGAATTGTGCAGTCAATAAGAGTCCTTATTGATTTTAAAAATTTGCCATTGTTCTTTTCCTTCTCCTTTAAAGAGTCTCAGCTCTCCCCCTCCTTCTGGAATCCAAGTGTTCAAGGGCATCCCCTCTTTCTTTTTTTTCCTCTGGTTTTATTTTTCAGATCACTCGTCTCTGCTTTATCTTATTATTCATGACAGCTACTCTCACTAAAACATCTTCCTCCCAGCTAATTCCTACTTCTTTCCCTAAAACTTTAAATCCTTTGATGTATGTAACAGATACTTTATTTTTTTTCAACAGCTTTAGTGGTGGTACAATTGGTTTTTGGTTATATGATGAATTGTATAGTAGTAAAGTCAGGGATTTCAGTGCACCTATCACCCGAGTAGTGTATGTTGTACTCAATAGGTAGATTTTTTTCATTCCTCATTCCCTTCCACTGTCCCCCTTTCTGAATCTCCAATGTCCATACACTACTCTGTATGCCTTTGCATTACCATAGCTTAGCTCCCACTTATAAGTGAGAACATACAGTGTGTGGTTTTTGATTCCTGAGTTACTTCATTTAGAATAATTGGCCTTCAGTTCCATCCACGTTGCTGCAAAAGACATTATTTCATTCTTTTTTATGGCTGAGTAGTATTCCATGAGGGGTGTGTGTGTGTGTGTGTGTGTGTGTGTGTGTGTATGTATGTGTGTATGTGTATGCGTATGTTGCATTTCTTCATTCATCAGTTATCGGTTGGTGGGCACTTAAGTTGACTCCATATCTTTGCACCTCTGAATTGTCCTGTGATAAACATATAGATGCAGCTGTCTTTTTGATATAACGATTTTTTTCCTTTGGGTGGATACCCAGTAGTGAGGTTGCTGGATCAAAAAGTAGATCTATTTTACTTATTTGAGAAATTGCCATACAGTTTTTCATAGAGGTTGTACTAATTTACATTCCCGTTAGCAGTGTATAAGTGTTCCCTGTTCACACATCCCTGCCAACATGTATTGTTTTTTGACTTTTAAAAAATGGCCATTTTGGTTGGGGTAAGATAGCATCTCATTATGGTTTTAATTTGCATTCTGTGATGATTAATGATGTTGAGCATTTTTTCATATGTTTGTTGGCCATTTGTATATCTTCTTTTGAGAAATGTCTATTTATGTCATTTGCTGATTCTTTAAGGAGATTATTTGTTTTTCCTTGCTAATTTGAGTTCCTTTTAAATTCTGGATATTAGTCCTTTGTCAGATGGCTAGCTTGCAAACATTGCAACCCATTCTGTAGGTTATCTGTTACTGTGATAATTACTTACTTTGTTGTCCAGAAGCTTTTTAGTTTAATTAGGTCCCACTTATTTCGTTTTGCTTTTGTTGCAGTTGCTCTTAGGGTCTTATTAATAAATTATTTGTCTAGGCAAATGTCCAGAAGAGATTTTCCTAGGTTTCCTTGTAGAATTTTTATGGTTTCAGATCTTGGACTTAAGTATTAAATTCATCTTGAGTTAATGTTTGTGTAAGTGAGAGATAGGGATCCAGTTTCCTTCTTCTACATGTGGCTATCCAATTTTGCCAGCACTATTTATTGAGTAGGGTGCCCTTTCCTCAGTTTAGATTTTTGCATGCTTTGTTGAAGATCAGTTGGTTGTAAGTATTTGGCTTCGTTTCTGGGTTCTCTATTCTTTTATATTGGCGTATGTGTCTATTTTTATACCAGTACCATGATGGTTTGGTTACTATAGCCTTGTAGCACAATTTGAAATCAGGTAATGTGATGTCTCTGGATTTGTTCCTCTTGCTTTGGATTGTGCTGGGCATTCAGGCTCTTTTTTGGTTCTATATGAATTTTAGGTTTGCTTTCACTAATCTTATAAAAATTATGTGATGATGATAGGAATTTCATTGAATCTGTAGATTGCTTTGAGCAGTATGGTCATTTTCCTGATATTGATTCTTCCAATCCATGAGCATGGGATGTATTTCCAATTTGTTTGCATCATCTATGATTTATTTCAGCAGTGTTTTGAAGTTCTTTATAGACTTTTCACCTCCTTGGTTAAGTATATTACTAGGTATTTGATTTCTTTTGTAGCTCTTCTAATAAAAAGGACTGAGTTCTTACTTTGATTCTCAACTTTTTTGTTGTTGGTGTATAGCAGTGCTACTAAATTGTGTACATTGAGTTTGTAATCTGAGACTTTACTGAATTCATTTTTGGAAGAGTCTTTAGAGCTTTCTAGGTAGAAGATAATATCACTGGTGGAGAAAATTTGATTTCCTATTTTCCCATTTGGATGCCCTTTATTTCTTTCTCTTGCCTGATTGTTCTGGCTAGGACTTTCTGTACTATGTTGAATAGAAGTGGTGAAAGTAGGTATCCTTGTTTTAATAACAATATATTCTACTTTTGAAAAATACTATAAAAGTAGATTTTAGGTGTTCTCACCAGAAAAAATGATATCTACTTGGTAACTCATATATTAATTAGCTCAATTTAGTCATTTTATAACATCTATAGATCTCAAAACATTACATTGTAAATTATAAATATATATGATTTTACTTGTCATTTTAAAATGCAGTAAAATGTTAAAAAAGACTACCCTAGAAGAGAAGATTCAGTATAAAAGAGAGGTCCAAGATACAAATTGTACTTACATATGCGTAATAGCTAATTGCAGTAGCTTCTCCTTTAATTTCTTACATGTGAATATTTTGTTCACTAGACAAGAGTTAACTATTATTTAAATGTGTCAAGTACTGGGTTCTCTCTCTCATTTTATTGAAAGTCTATTTGGCTCAGTTATTATGAGTATATATATATATAACTTCTCAATTATGTTTTACTTTCTTCTTTCAACTTCAAAAATTTAAGAGATCTGATTAGTACAGAAGTTATCTTCAGATCATTAGAGAATCCATACTGGCAGTGATAAACAAGACCATTTTGACATAACAACACTGAATCAATTGTTTTCTAGTACCTTACTAGTTGGCCTCCCCATTGCTCCCTTCTTGGCTGTTATAGGTGGGTTTGTAAAACAACCTTCTTCCAAATTCTACTATTGACTGAATGTAATTTGCTGAGAAGCAAAATAATAATAATAATAACTAAAAAAGCCCTTCATATTTAGACTTTGCTTTTGACAGACTTACACAGCATCTTTCTGTTGTCCATTGAACACGTATTGTATATGTTTTCTTGTCATAATCACTAATGTGTGTTGGAACAAGAAGGTACAATAGGAAAAAAGGGTAAGAGCATTTTACATTTTAAAAATTCAATAGTATAGATATATAAATAGAAATTCAATTAGTGTGATATACTAATAGAAAGGTACACAAATGATCATTGTATAGATCAATGATTTTTCAAAACCAAACATATTCTTGTAACCAACAGCTATACCAAAAAACAGAGGCTCCGACTTACTTTCTCCCAGTTGTTACATCCTCCCTAAAACAAAAAGTTTCATTGACTTGTAACATCATAAAATAGTTTTTCCTGTGTTTGAACCTTACAGAAATAGAATCACAGGGTATATATTCATGCTTGTCTGCTTTCTTTCACTCAACCATGTGTTTGTGAGACCATATTTATATTTGTGAAAAAAAATACGACGTTTATGGAACCAGGTTATTTTATACATTCATCTTCAATAATTGCCCCTTGTATAAATGTACCACAATATACCACAATATTATATTAGTACATCTATAAACATTCTTCTTTATGTCTTATGGCTAATAGATGTACACAACGTGTGTGGAAATGTGTGCAGAAGTAAACTCCGTGTTATCGGGTGTATTAGGTAGGTTCAGCTTGAGTAGTGAATACCAAAGTCTGGTGCAAAATCATTGACCAATTTCCATATCCCCATAGTGTAATAGTGTATAATAGTTCTAATTCCACTTCCTTGCCAAAATTTAATATTGGTTGTCTTTGTCATTTAAGTTATTCTGGTGGGAACACAGTAGCAATTAACGTGATTTTAATTTGTACTTTTCTGGTTACTAATGAAATTGAGCACATTTTCATGTATTTATTGACCATTTGGATATCTGTTTCTGTGAAGTGAAATCTATTAATTTGTTGTCTGATTTTTTGGTTTTAATTTGGGGTTTTTAATATATAGTGAATAGACATTCTTTGTTGTCTGTAAATACAGTAAATCTCTTATTCCATTTTGGGGCTTGCTTTTGAAATTCTCTTAGTGGTGTCTTTGATGGAGAGAGTCTGTTAGTTTTAATACATTATACCTTATATCTCTTTAAATTAATGATTAGTCCTTTTTGTATCTAGTTTAATAAATCATTCTCTAAGCACAGGCACTTTTTTATACTCTTTTCTAATATCTTTATACTTTTTCATTTTCATATTTTTAAAATTCCACTGATCCTCTGTTTAGTGTGAGGTAGGTAGCAATATGATATTCGGTTGCCCTAGCACCGTTTATTAAAAAGACCATCCTTTCCTAGCCACATGAAAAGGTCACCTTTGTCATTGAAAAACTATTCAAACATATGTAGGTTTTTCTTTTCCTAACTGTCTACTCTTTGTCATTATTCAATTTGTCAGCACCTTCAATAGTATCACATGGTCTTAATTCCAGTGGTTTTATTATAATTTTAGACATGTGGTATTGTATGTTCTCCTCTTTTTATTCATGTTTGGCTTTTCTAATATTAGTCTTTAGAACTTTCATTAAAATTTAAATTGTCAACATTTACAGTCAGAAAAAAATTGCTACAATTTTGAGTGTCACTGAATTGAATCTGCATATCAATTAAGGAGAATTGACATCTTGAAAATTTTGAGTTATCATGTTCATAAACATAAAATGTCTTTCCTTTGATTTATATCTTCTTTAATTTCTCTCAAATAAAAACTGGAATCTTTTATTTACATTTTTTGAGTGTGCACCACTTATCAGAAATGGTATGGGGTCGTAGAGACTCAAAAAGACACAATGAAAACACAGTCACTGTATAGTATATCTACTAATGTGGACATTTTAGATGAAACTTTCAGCTTTTTGTCTTCTCTGGTAAGATAAGGGGGAAAATATTCCACAGACTTTTAGGCAGGTGATTCTGGGTACAAGGCACTGTGGGAAGCACTAGAAATCAGTCTCCTCACCCAAACAACAGTTTCACTGACGGATCAATCTTCTCACCCAAACAACAATTTCACTGACAAACTCTCTCCCACATAACTATTTTGGAATTCTGGAGTTCATTGAAAACTTGCAAATCCCCTGGGATGGCTTGACTGGTAAACTGTAGCATAAATCGATTTCAGTTTAGAGATTATTTGAAGAAATAATGGTTTTGTGGGATGAATAGAGACCTGGAGACAGATGATGGTGAGGGCTACACAACCATATGAGTATATGTAGTATCACTGAATGATGCACTTAAAAATGGTTAAGATGGTAAGTTTTGTAATATATTTTACCACATATATAATGTATTTTACCACAATTTTAAAAATTGAAAAAAAAGACCCAGAATAAATAGCTGACTCAGTTATCATTTCTTTTTATATTTGAAGACATGATTTTAATACTTATAATTCCACTTGTAGCCATGGAGAAAAATATTAGATAATATGCAATATTACCAATATCATCTAATTTGAAATATCAGAGAACATTCATTATTGATCTAAAAGTTAATGCTTTCAAAACAAAAAGGAAGAAAGAAGTACTAAAATCTCAAGGCACTGATTATGATATCATATATAATTGATTCTAAAATCATGCTGGTTCATATTTTATCATTTCTCAAAATGAGATTTACAATGAGTGGCATCTTAAAATCGGTTTTTTTTCAGTGGCATAATTTGTTCTTGGTGGTGTCTATAGATAATTGCAAACACTTGATATTTTAAATAACAAATGACTTTAGAGCAAGTGAGGAAGAACTATGCATGCTAGAAGTTGTTTTGCACCCTTCCAATTGATCTTCACATAAAAGCAAGAAAGTGCCAGCATCGGAATCTTCAGAATGTGTATCAGTGGCTTGGAAGAAAATATCAGAGATAATACTGGAACATTCTTTTAAGAAATGCTACATCACCAATGTTCTTAAGGTCAAAAACAAACAAACTTTAATGACTCTGTGCCAAAAACAGATTCTGAATACATTTATTTAGAATGAAAAGTATTTTAGAAAACCTTTAATAAGTTTATTTACATACATTTTTATCTTGCATAAATTCTGGTATGTTAGATAATAAAATGCTTAAGTAAGTCTAAAATTATGTTTCATTAAAATAAGTTATGAAAGCATTTTGTAATAGTTTAACAGGTAGTGATGTTTTCTTAATGGTACAAAATACAGTGACGTATCTTAAAACTGATGCATTTGTGGCTTCAGTGAAGTATGGCATTAAAAAAAAATCCCTAAAATGCAATATAAAGAGGAGATATGGATAAAATGAGGGATATTATAAAATATCTATATAAATGTACATGTATACATGTGTGAGTCACTAATAATTTATAATTTTTAGAAAAATAGTCATTTATTATTAAGTATATTTTATGACTCATTGAAAAGATAAGAACAAGAGAAAAATGTTTGAATGGTCTTATTTCAAAAGTCAGCATTTGAATATACTGTATTTTAAAATATCCTTTTATCTTCTTTAAATCATTTTGGTGCATATTAGGAGACATTTATATCTGGAGAAAAATATAAAACTTGTAAATATGTCATTTTATAAAGACGCACTAAATATTTTAATCTGTTTCATATCTGTTGGCAATAGATACAAATAATATTAACAAAAGAAGATGTTAATAAAACTTTCTGTCATTAGGTTAAGCTGTACTAAGCTCTGAAAGAAAATATCGCCATGTTTTTCATGCTGTTTTTTATGACCCTTGTGGTGCAATAAGATGGTTGTTTCTAAGCAGCAGTGTTAAACGGAATAAGAGTAATTATTATTGACACATAATGTAATTACCAATAATGTATTGAGTTCAAATGAAGAGGAGGATTTTAATCTTCACATGAAGCGATTGATGTGTTTAGCTCCCATTTGTGTTAATGGCAAGCATTCCCATGAATCTCAGTGGCAACAGAAGAGAAATGTACTCTAAAGGATGCTCATCAGAAATTCAAGCTGTTTTATTTAGCAGAAAGAACAGAGCTTCCTGCGAAAGATCTATTTTTTTTTAATGAAAAGCAATTTCTACTCCATAGAGCATAACCAAAGACTCCCTGCCCTTCTGAATATCTCCCGTGTACTGTTTTCGACTAAAGAGGATCTGATTCCTTTCAGGCTTTCTGTGATTTGAAGTAAAATTTCTTTTGGAAGAAATAAATCATTTGTGCAGAATTGTTTTCAAATAATGTGCTTGGTGAAGACTCCAAAATCTTCTACTAAATATATATCAAATGGAGATACGGATACGGCATTATCTTTACATCCAAGAAAACCATTTCCTCTTTTCCTCCATTTGTTTTCTGATGCAAATAAAAGACTATTTACTTTCCCCACATTCAGATGAGGATGTAAGATCACAGGCATTAGGATAAAAATTGTGAGTTTCCAGATGTCCTCCTTGATGTAATTTTCATAAAATCAAATTTTCACTCAAGGTATTTTCTATCGTAAAAGCAATAAAACATCAATAATTTTAAAAAAGCCATATCCTAGTTGACTTAGCTTTGAATTCAAGCAAGTATTAAAATAAACAGCTTGATTCATTTTAATTATTTACTACTGTTTGAATAATCTTCAAATATAAAAACGACAGTAAAACAGCGTCCTATCTTGAGATCCTTTAGGGAACCATTTTTGAATAGATTAAAATTATTTGTAATAAACATGTAGTTTGCCTTTAAGTAAAACAGAGCTTTTAAAGTATCCCCAAATATTGGTAAATTAAATTATGGCATATTTAAGCAACAAAATACTAAAAAATAACGTGTAAAAGAATATTTAATATCTTGGGAAAGGATTTATACCCTTCATTGAAGGAGAGTACAAGTTAATGTACAAAATAGAGCCTTAAATACGTAACGTCAGTACACATATTTATATAATTATTTCTGTCATTAGGAATATAGAGAGACTTATAATGGGGGACAACTTAAAGCACAACAAGCTGTTAAAAGTTCCTATTGTGGCATGGTAGGATTACAGGTCATTTCTATTTTGTTTTCATGCTTTTTTGCAGTATATAAACATCTTACAATTAGTAGCTACTACTACTACTGTAATCATAAAAAAGAATGCCTTAAAATAATCTAGTGCAGGTGAAGTACAGACTGAAATATTACTTACAAATATAATATGTGTGTATATATGTAATATATACACAATATATAATATATATTATATATAAATATATATATATATTTTTTATATATATATATATATTTTTTTTTTTGAGATGCAGTCTCGCTCTGTCACCCAGGACGGAGTGCAGTGGCGTGATCTCATCTCACCGTAACGTCTACCTCCCAGGTTCAAATGATTTTCCTGTGTCAGCCTTCTGAGTAGCTGGGATTACAGGCATGCGCCACCATGCCCAGTTAATTTTTATATTTTTAGTAGAGATGGTTTCACCGTGTTGGTGAGGCTGATCTCGAACTCCTGACCTCGTGACCTGCCCGCCTCAGCCTCCCAAAATTCTGGGAGTAGAGGCGCGAGCCACCATGCCCAGCCACAAGTATAATATATTTTACTGGTATAATTTTATCAAATATAGAAGAAACTTAATTTTTATATCTGGTAATTCTTATCCAAATGATCATGTTTCAATTAACCTTCAAATAAAGTTGCAATATTACTGCTTTGCTTTTGAATTTAAAAGTTTCCAGTTAATATTAGGTAACATAATTGCATTACATAATATTAGATATAAGAGTCTCCAAATGTTTTGAGAAATATAAATACAACCTTTGAAAACTCTTTGAAGTAAGCCGTGTTGCTCACCTATTTATTAAGCAGTCCAAATGGAAGGACAGAGATTAATTGATTTCTTCCTAAGATTAGATGGTGAGTTTAGCTTGCAAGGATATTTTGTTTTTCTTCCCTTTGGGAGATGTTTTAAGCTGATTAGTGAAACTACAATATCAACATAATAACGTCTGTCAGAAAGCTTGATGAAATCTTTTTTAAAGACTTAAGGTACATGTCTTTATTATCTTTGCAAGTCTGAGAATATAACTAGGCATAAAAATATAATTGTTAGGAGATGTTTTTGACTTTGGGTTGGCTAGAAAATTTGCTTATTTAAACTATGAAATGTTATACTTTTCCAATAATTTCTTAAATATATATTTGAAAACATACATAAATGAAAATAGAAAATTATGTTTGCAGTGGCTACTAGCCAGTCACAAATGTCTTCGCTTAAGAAAAAAGAAACATTGAGGATGGAGAATATAGATTCATATCTCTAATGAATTAAATGAGATTAAAAAGAAAGGTGGGGCAATAAATATTTCAAGTAATTCTAATAATGCCAAGTGAACACAAATATGGAACTGAAATTTGAATTTTTTTCCAGAGCACTATTTTGATTCTAGATCACGTGAGGGTGTGGTAAGAAGGAAAATTTTACACAGATCCAGATTTATTTATCAAAATGAGAGAAGGGCAGAGTTGTGGAGAAAACAGTTGTGCAAAACTGTAGGACAAATATCTAAAAGAACTTCAGATGAATTTTAGATTTAATATTGTGGAAAAAAATGCTGGACCAGAAATTGGAAGATGGACTAATGATATATATCTGCATTGCTATCTTTGGAACTAATTTTTTCTTGCCTATGAAATAGTGGTTAGAAGAACTATTATCCATTTAAAATGATATAATTGTATAAAATAATCATTGTCTTTTGTTTTTCTACATGTAACTCAGGAGTAAATTTGCCCTATGTTGAAAATTGCATACTGGATACATTTTAGATTGTCTTTTCTTAAAGATTCATTGTAACATGTAGCATGAGACAAAATTGATCTTCAGTTCAATTTACCATCATAGGATAAAACTAATTCTCACTTAGTGCTATGTGGGTTTGGAAAAGACCTTGTAGTGACCCAACATATTTTCTACAAGACTGATGTGTTGTCATATTGCTTAATGAAAAAAGTATTCTTTTGTGCTGCAATTTCAAAGGCCAGGAAGTTCATGAACAATTAAAATAGGAAGATGTCATAATTATAATATGCATAGCAATGGGGAATAAGATCCTGTTTTATCAAAACCACCATGAGATCTGTTCCTTTCAAGTTATGTTTATTGGTTGACTTTTATAAACCACACAATATATTGGCTTGGAAGACACAAGAGTTAGTTCACTATCAAATAGAGAGAAACACACAAGGTACATCGACTATGTGCATTTATCTCTTCTCTCTATCAGAACATCAATGAAATGGACAAAGAAAATGGGATTGAAGGCAATAGTGGATAGAACATCTGAACATGTTTGACAGATAGGAGTCAGAGCAGAATTAATTGCGGAACAGAAGACAGCACTGCAGAGGGGCACATTAGTGAGAATCAGCAAAGTTTCATGTTGAGGACTCCAGGCACAGTTGAAGACAGGGCTGAACTCCGAGAATGAAAATAGGAAGATTAAGAGAAACTTCATACACTGAATTCTGATACTTCCAGCTAGCCAAGTCCCCTGCAGAGATTAAAATTTTATTCTTTGAGTCTCTGGTATAAAGACTGCTTTAAGGTGAGGATGACAAGTCTGCAAGGTGGGTCCTTCTACAGAATTTCTAATCATGTGTTTAGGGGTCTTGTTCTTATATATGTAAAAACAGCAAAACTATCATCAGACTTTTGGAAAAAACTTCTATGATGGAAGAGAAAACAAAGCACAAACAACACAAACAGAAACAAGGTTTGTGATGAGAAAAAGTTATTTTAGGGAGCAGACAAAAGAACATTTAAAAATATAATTAGTAACTTCAGATAGGCAAAGATATTATATCCTAAAAATAAAGATTAAAAAGAGCAATTAAAGAACAAGATGGGAAAAGTCAGAAATGTTAAATGACAAGGACTCAAGAGGTTTAACAAACAAAATGAAGTCAATATTTTAAAACAAAGAAATAATGTTTTTAAAAAAGAAAAATAATAGAGGGAAGGCATGAAAAATATGAGGCTTATTTAGTCTTTAAGTCTTCTAAATCTGTGGTTTACTTAATGAGAATTAGAAAAAAACTGATACAGCAGAAGCAGAAGGGAAAGAATTATAAAGAAAGAAAGCACGAACAAGTATTGCCTTGGTTTAATCCCCTCTTCTGCGAACCATATCCTTCAATGGTACATAAAAGGTAATTGTTAAGTCCTTGTTTTTGTCAAAATGTGTCTTTCTTCTATATTCACAGTTGATTGATTAAATTTTAGGTTTAGATGTGTAGGTCATAGATAATTTCCCTCAGAATTTTAAATATTTGTTCCCACAATCTTCTATTATTGAGTGTTACTGTTGGGGGAAAAAATAGAGGATGCAAAAACAGAGTTCAACAAGGAAGAGAGGCACCAGAACTTCCCACAGTGAAAGCTGTCCACAGGCTTTTATAGAAAACAGGCTACTTGGAACCAGGCGGACAGAGAGCTGAGGGAGGGAGCTCAGGGTGTTCTCCTGTGAGAGAGGGAGACAGGGTATTTCGTGAATAACAATCTTCAGAAAAAAATCATTGTTGAAGACTGACACATCTGTTGGTGCTTTTAAGATAAAAGAAACAACCTACACAAACAAACAACATAAAAATAATTGGTATAAGAGTAGATTTTAAGTGTTTGCACCACAAAATGGTAAGCTTGTGAGAGAATGCACATCTTAATTACCTAGACTTAGCCATTCCACAGTGTGTGTGTATGTTCAGGTGTATATATTTCAAAACATCATGTTGTACCCTCAATGCATACATTTTTTTAATCTGTCAATTTAAAAATAAAACACAATAAAATAATTGGTATGAACTCCTTGAAAAACGAAATTTTACATGAGAGAGGGAACATTAAAAAAGATTTTAGTTTGTTTTCTGAAACAGGAGTGGGACTTTTTGGAAGAGGAATAGATAGTAAGCAAAGCAGATAAAATTATTATTAACTACAGGTAAAGTAACAGAAGTGGTATATGGATAGCAAGAATATGATCATGGAAAATTACTTCAGTTTGACTGGGCACAGTGGCTCATACCTGTGATCATCGCACCCAGGTTAGAATTGCTTGAGGCCAGGAGTTCGAGACCAGCTTGGGTAACTCAGCGAGAATTTGTCTCTACAAAAAAACAAACACTAAAAACTAGCCCGGTATGGTGGTGGTGCATGCCTGAAGTCCCAGCTAATCAGGAGGCTGAGGTAGTAGGATCCCTTAAGCCCAGTTTAAAGCTGCAGTGAGCTATAATCAGATTACACCACTGCACTCCAGCCTGGGTGACAGAGTGAGACCCTTTCTCTTAAAAAAAATAATAAATCATTCAGCATGGGACACCCTTTGCATAGTCATAAATTATAAAAACAAACTTGGTTTAGTAAAGATTTGCGACATAAAAACATTAGAAGAGAAGGGAATCAAGGAAGTGTGTGTGGTTATACTTAACACAGATACATTCTCAACTACAAGAAACTTAGGAGATACTATATGAGTTTCATAAAGAAATGTCAGCATATGCATATTATTTAGAAAAAAAAACAAAAGAATTGAATTTGCTGCCTCTGGATATCAGACTTGGGGATTAAGGAGGAGGGAAAAGAAAACTACTATTTTTGTTTTATATGATACATTCATATAAAATATGTACCTCCATAGCTAACAAAAATTAACTTTCAATAAAATAAATTTTATTTTTACATATGTATGTATGTATGTATGTTTTCAGTATGAATTACATGATTCAAGAATTGCAGAACATACACTAAAAAAAAATAAAAAAGCTAAACAGAAGGGTGTGCTTAGTATCTGGAAACCACTATAGTAGCAGAAGAGACATTATTGAAAGCATTGAAAAAAGACAGTGACAGTATACAATTTATATTTTAGCTTCTCTAGTCTTTTATTATGGAAGCACTCACTGTTTTGACTTCTATGATATGTCATTCTCACGGTATCACTTTCCTCAAGTGCTTTTCCAACTTTTTATTCTATTCTCATTCTAAACTTTAATACTAAAGTCTCTCATATTTTAGTACTAAATGCTTTTTTTACTTAATTTTTTTTTAATTTTACATTAAGGGTATTCATGGGCAAGTTTGTTACAAAGGTATATTTCATAATGTTGAGATTTGAGTTTCTATTAATCCCCTCATCCAGATAGTGAACATAGTTCCCAAGGAAAAGTTTTTCAGCCCTTTATCCCCCTTTTCCCTTCCCCCTTTGGAAATCCTTAGTTTCTATTGTTCCTATCTTTATGTCTGTCCATACCCAATATTTAGTTCCTACATATTTGTTTTTCTGTTTCTGTATGAATTTGCTTAAGATAATGGCCCCCAGCTGCATCCATGTTGCTTCAAAGGTCTTGATTTCATTTTTAATGGCTGTGTAATATTCTATGGTGTAAATGTACCACATTTTCTTTAAGCCACTGCTGATGGGCGCAAAAGTTGGTTCCATGTTTTGATCATTATGAATAGTGCTGTGATAAACATATCATGCAAGTGCAGGTGTCTTTTTGGTAGAACAATTTCTTTTGGGGTTAGATAACCAGTGATAAGACTGCTGGGTCCTAAAACCTTTTCTCTTTTCATTCCAAGCCCTTTTTTGAACTGACTACATGGACACTTAGAACATTAAGAAATAGCTGTGCTCTGAACTGACCAGTGATGTCTCCAGTTCAGAACTCTCTTCTAGGTTCAGCACCTGTGTATGCAACTGTTTATTTGACATCTTCATGTGAATGTATCTAACGGATCTCACTATTGCCATGTCCAAAACTGAACTCATGGCATTTACCCCACCACCAAGTTTTCTTCAGAGGTTTCAGTTCTTAGTGAATGCTACCTCTACCACATTGTACCTCAAGCAAAAAAGTGGGAATTTTCTTTGAGAAATGTTTGTCCCTTTCTTTCTGTAATGAATCTATCACTGTTGATTTTCCATTTTAAATATCTCTTCAGTGGATATATTAGTCAGTTTCATGCTGCTGATAAAGATATACCCAAGACTGGGTAATTTATAAAGAAAAAGAGGTTTAATGGACTCACAGTTCCACGTGGCTGGGGAGGCGTCACAGTCATGGTGAAAGGTGAAAGGCATGTCTTACATGGTGGTGGCAAGAGAGAATGAGAGAGAAATGAAAACAGAAACCTCTTGTAAAACCATCAGATCTTGTGAGACTTATTCACTACCATAAGAACAGTATGGGGGAAACCATTCCCATGATCCAATTATCCCCTACTGGGTCCCTCCCACAATACATGGGAATTATGCAAGCTACAATTCAAGATGAGGTTTGGGTGGGGACACAGCCAAATCATATCAGATAGATATCAAAAATAGATATATTTTCTCTATATCTACTTGCCTTGCCTTATTTCAAGTGTAGATAAATACAAAAGCTAAGTGTTTTACTTGAAATCAAAACTGACTAGAATAAGAACAGTGGAGCAGGAAGGTGACTTGGGAGTTAAAGGAAAGTTGACAGGCCTTGAAATCACCATTGAGGCTGGGCACATCACTGGCTCATGTCTGTAATCTTAGCACTTTGGGAGGCTGAGGTGGGTGGATTGCCTGAGCTCAGGAGTTCGAAACCAGCCTGGGTAACACGGTGAAACCCTATCTCTACTAAAAATATTAAAAAATTAGCCAGGTGTGGTGGTGCACACCTGTAATCCCAGCTACTCAGGAGGCTGAGGCAGGAGAATTTCTGGAACCCGGGAGGTGGAGGTTGCAGTGAGCTGAGATGGTGCCACTGCACTCCAGTCTGGGCAACAGAGTAAGACTCCATCTCCAGAAAAAAAAAAAAAAATAATAATAATAGAAAGAAGGAAATCACCATTGAGGAGAGTACACCAAATTTCATATAAGTCAAGTTTTTATGTGTTCCAGATTCTTCCAGATTCTTACAAATATTCTTCAAGTTGTTTGCAGTACCCTCTTCAATGTGTGTCCTCAAAGCAATATTCCATGTTATTAAAATTGTTTCTAACTTACTGGAAGTAACTGCAATAAGAAGAATCATATAATTAGACATCCAATTTGTTTTGTTTTCTGCCAATTATAATGATAATAGACTATATAATAACAATTTCTGAATATTAAAATATATTTCTAATTTTGCTCATGACTCTATCTGTAGATGAAAATTCACTTTCAAAAGCAAATGTCATTCTTTAAACAATTTTTTTTTTAAATAGGAGACTGCTGTTGCCATACAGAAATTAGTGCTCCCGGGCTGAATTGTGAGAGTATCTTATTTTCATGGAGATATCCACGTCTACAAGGGAAAAAAAGATTTCTGACATACTCTGAATGTCTAGTATGAGTATACTGTCCACTAGTTCTACTTGTCTGAAATTAAAATATGGCAGAACAGGAGAACAAAAGTTTTGGGGACGCTTGTCATTTTCACTGACTCTCTTCTCTTGCATGTAATCTACTCCACAAGAACTGAGAAGTGGAATTCATAGTAGTAGCAGGATGAAAAGACAGCTCAAAGAAGGGGAAAAAATCAATAGAAAAAAATCAATGTGAAAGTTGTAAAAGCTATACCAATTAGCTCTCTAATATATGGCCTTTTGAAGTGCCAAAGAGCATTTTTAAGTGCTCCTTTTTATTTTTATTCGAATAGACTCACTGCTAATGGTACGGAAGCAATCATGTGAAACCAAAAAGAGACTAAACCCCAAAAAGAACCTTCAAAGGCTAAAGGAGTATTTATAGTCTATACGATGGGTCTTTTATATTCACACCTTGTTTTTCTTGCTTCCTCTGGGCCACCTTCAATATATGTGAACATAAGAACTTGCAGAGTGTGTTTCAATCTCTTAAATAGAGCAAAAGAACAGAAGAGAACCATAATTTGTACCTCTGTGTGATATTTTGGGAATACATTTATTGTTTTACTTAAACACATTATCGTTAAGGAGTTTAAATTCACAAAAAGAGGACTTTTGGTGGTAGAAATAATGAGACTGAATATCTTATTTTAAAAATCTCATTTGGATTCTCTGTTTTTTTATGCAAAGTGTCATAAAAAGATTGAAGGCTATATTGTTCTTCATTCACTGTAAACCTTTCATTCCCCCAGTTAAACTCTTACAAAGAAGATGAGAAAGGTGAAAGAAACTGATCTTGGGATAATAAATTACAACCAGTTTTAAATAATATTAACTCTTACTTACATAATTCTTATTGTAACCCAACACTGTTATCCTGTTTATTACCTTGTCAATTCTTCTGATCCTTATAATTAGCCTATGAGGCAGGACAGATATTGTCCCCACTTGTAGATGAGAAAATAGAGTCACAGAGAGTTAGTAGTTTTCCCAGGGCCAATGAGTAAGTGGTTTCATCCCTGGTGGTTTGGCTCTGTGCTCTTAAACGTTTAGATGCCTTTCAATAAAACATTATTTGATTGCTACAAATTATAGAACTTTATCTTATTTAGGATAGAGTAATTACAGTAGCATGCTAACAACAAATACTGGGCTAGAAAATGTGTGGATTTCAAATCACTAAATTGGAGATAGTAGAAATAATTGCAATGCAAAACCTGCTTTTATTATTCATTCCTGTATAACAAAAAAAAGACAGGTAGAGAACAGGCATTCAATACATATCTGTTGAAGGATTAATTAAATATGGTAGTTCTGTTAGTATTTTAAAAAATAAGGAGATTCTTTTTCTGTCGCCCAGGCTGGAGTGCAGTGGCGCGATCTCGGCTCACTTCAAGCTCTGCCTCCCGGGTTCACGCCATTCTCCTGTCTCAGCCTCCCGAGTAGCTGGGACTACAGGCGCCCACCACCACACCCAGCTAATTTTTGTATTTTTAGTAGAGACAGGGTTTCACCGTGTTAGCCAGGATGGTCTCGATCTCCTGACCTCGTGATCCGCCCACCTTGGCCTCCCAAAGTGCTGGGATTACAGGCATGAGCCACCACACCCAGCCAGGAGATTCTTTTTTCTCTGACTTTCTCTGAGATTGAGTAGAAGTATAGATTACTGAGAACAAAACATACATCAAAACTATAGCAGACATCTCATCAGAAACCTCACAAGTAAGAAAAGAGTGGCATGAAATATTGAGGAGTTCAAAGAAAAAATACTGCCAACCTAGAATTCTATAGCCAGAGAAATTCTCCTTTAAATTGAAGGAGGCATACAGTTGACTCTTGAACAACAGTCTCCTTTAAATTGAAGGAGGTGTACAGTTGACTCTTGAGCAACACAGGTTTGAACTATAGATCCACTTATACATGGATTTTCTTCCACCTCTGCCAGTTCTGCAACAGCAAGACTAGCCCGTCCTTTTTCTCTTCCTCCTCAGACTACTCACTGTGAAGATGACAAAGATAAAGACCTTCAGGATGATCCACTTAATGAATTGTAAATATCTTTTCTCCTTTATATAATTTTCTTAATAGCATTTTTTCTAACTTTATCGTAAGAATACAGTATATAATACATATAACACATAAAATATATGTTAGTTGACTGTTTATGTTATTAGTAACACTTTCAGTCAACAGTAAGCTAATAATGGTTAAGTTTATGGGGAATCAAAGTTTATATGTAGATTTTCCATGGTGCAGGGGCTGGCATCTCTAACACTCACGTTGTTCAGGGTAAATTATACTTTCTTGGGCAAACAAGAACTGAGGGAATTCAACACTAGCAGACCTGCCCTGCAAAACATGATAAAATAAATTCATCAGGAAGATGATATAGCTCAGAATATCTAATCTACATAAAGAAAAGATGAGCTTCAGAGAAAAAAATAAAGAAAAAAAAATATTTTATTTTTCTTCCAAATTGATCTGAAATGTGGCTGTTTGTTAAAGTAATAATAATAATGTATTGGGCAAGTACAGTATGCAGATAAGTAAAATAAATGTCAGCAATATCATGAGAAATTACTGGGAGCAATTGGAATTCTCTATTATAGGATTTGTGTATTATGTGTGAGCTAGCATAGTAATATTGAAGTGGAATTAGGTTAGCTAAAATTGCATATTTTAAACTCTAGAGAAACTACTGTTTTTTAAAAAAGAAGTATAATTGATATGCTAATAGGCAATGAAATGGAAATAAATAAAATGCTCAATTAAAACCAGAAGATGCAGAAAAAGTGTGGGGTGAAGTGGAGAAGTAAAATACAAAGGCAATGACAAGAAAAGGGTTATAAATATGGCAATTATTAATCTGACTTTATTAATAATGAATTTATGAATTTAAGAATGTACCAATAAAAAGGCAGAGATTGTAAGAGTAGATTAAAAAGACAAGATCCAACTATGTGTTGTATATAAGATCCTATTTTAAATATAGAGAATTAGATAGGTTACAAATACAAGAATAGAGAAAATTGTATCATGCTCACAGTAACCAAAAGGAATCTGGAGTTGCTATATTATTTTAGACAATGAAGACTTCAGAACAAGGAAATCATCAAAGATAAAAGTGGCATTGCATAATCATATAGGAATCAATTCTCAAAGAAGTCGTAACATTCTTAAACATCTATGTACGTAACAAGAGAGTGTTAAAATATGAGCTAGGACGGGCACAGTGGCTCACGCCTGTAATCCTAGCACTTTGGGAGGCTGAGGCGGGTGGATCACCTGAGGTCAGGAGTTCAAGACCAGCCTGGTCAACACGGTGAAACCCCATCTCTACTAAAAATAAAAAAATTAGCCAGGCACGATGGCGGGTGCCTGTAATCCCAGCTACTCAGGAGACTGAGGCAGGAAAATCACTTGAACCTGGGAGCCAAGAGTTGAAGTGAGCCAAGATTATGCCATTGCACTTTAGCCTGGGCTACTGAGCGAAATTTTGTCTCAAAAATGGAAATAAATAAATAAATAAAATATGAGGTAAAACTCATAGAACTGTAAGGAGAAATAGAAAAAACCCTGTTGTAGTTAAACTTTTTAGCACATCTTTCTTAGGAATATATAAAGAACAAGGGGAGAAAATCAGTAAGGTGTAAATGATGTGAATAGCACTGTGAATCCAATTGATCGATATTTAAAACATTTTCATCCTACAAAAATAAAATACACATTTTTTGAAGCTCACATGGAACATTCACTAAGACAGACCAAATTTTTAACTGTCAAATACACCTTAATAAATTTAAAAGAGTCAAAGTTATATCATGATTGCTCTGAAAGCATAATGAAACTATACTAACAATTAATAACAGAAAGATAGCTGGGAAGTCTTCAGATATTGGGAAATTAAGTCATCCACTTTTAAGTGGCAAATAACCAAATGAGGAAGTATCAAGAGAAATGAAAACATATTTTGAGATAAGTAAAAATGAAAATAAAACAAAAACTTGTGGAATGCAGCGAAAGCAGTGTCTAGAGGAAAATCTATAGCCTTAAATGCATATATCAGAAAAGTAAATTAAATAATAAAATTAGTAACTAAGCAAGCAACAATCTTCAGGAACTAGTGAAAAAAGAACAATTTAAGCATAAATTGTAGAAGAAAATAAGCCATACAAAGGGAGTAAAGAAATCAGTACAATTGAAATCAGGAAAACAATAGGGAGATCATGTGAGCAAGCAAGAGCTGTTTCTTTGAGAAAAATCAACTAGAATTAGTGAACCTATAGTCTAACGCAGAAAAAATGAGATTAATCATAATTTTAAAATATCAGAATAGGAAGGGTCATTTCTACTAGTCCCATGTACATTATGCCCACAAATTTGATAACAGGTGAGCTGAATCAGTTCTGAAAAACATACAGTACCATATCTCACATAAAGAGAAAGAGATCATCTGTAGAGTCTTATGTCTCTTAAAGAAATTAAAACTGTATCATAAACTTCAAAGAAAACATCAGTCTCAGGTAGTTTCAATTCTGAAACGTATTAAGGAAGAAATAATTTCTTCCAAATAGTACAATACAAAAATGTGAATAAAAAGCATAGCTTTAAAGTGAAGAAATTGGACAAATTCTATCTCAGATCAAGAGTATTAGTAACAGTGATAAGATATGTTGATTTTATGTTCCTTTGATCTGATACAATGAAAATGACATAACTGGTTTCCTCCTAAAAACCCATGACCCCAGGTTAATCATAAGAAAAACACCATATGACCCTAACTGAGAGAGATTCTATAGTATACCTAAAACTTTTCAAGTTTATCAAAAGCAAGAAATTTCTGAGAAACTATGACACCAGCAGAGGAGCCTGAGACATCACCACTAAAAGTAATGTGCTATCTTAGATAAGCCCTGGTGAAAACTAAGGTCAAAATAAAGTATGAACTTTAGTTACTAATAAGGTATAAATGCTGGTTCATTAATTGTGGCAAATGTGCTGTTCTAATATTAATATAAGCTTTTGGTAATAGGGAAAACAGAGCATGGAGTATAAGGAAGTCTAATTTTTACAATTTTCTCTTCATCTAAAGCAATTCTAAAATATTATTTGTTAGCATTATTTAAAAAACACTTAAGGAAAATTGTATTTTAGTAGAGGCTATGTCTTCAAAAATGAATATGTGTGAATGCTCTAACTAAAACAGTTTATTTAAGAAAACATAATTATCTAGAAAGAGTATATATTATGTATAAGAATGCAATTATCCATGTCACTTCTGGTTCTAACTACTTTATTTGCTTAAATAGTGCCCTTCAATAATGCATTAGTAGAGATTATTAAACATTAATATTATTAAAAAAAATAAAACTAATGATTTTATAACTATTATTTAAGCCACTGAAATGATATTCCCAGATTTCTATTGAACCCCAGCTGGGTCTTGGAACTTGATATCTCAAAAATTCCTTACACAGTAGCAGAATGGAAACAATCACATTAATTAAGATCATATTACTCTATTTTTTTTTGAAAACATTTACTGTCAATCCCTTTAATAAGTCTTTTCTAGAGTCATGGTTTTATTTTAATGGGCATATGAAAATATGAGAAAAGATGAAGAATCTGATTCCTATCAGCTGGATTTAATAAGTAATAAGGAAATAATAGTGGCCTGATCCTTGATTGTATATTTTACATAATTTCATACCCCTGGAAAATCAAGCCTTTCCAGATCTATGGCACACTTACTGGTTCCTTACATTTTGTCTCTTATAATGTACATATCAATAGCCAGATAGCTGATTCTCCTATCAAATAGGACAAATGGACAAGACTAAGCAGAAATAAGACCCCTCTAACTTGTCCCATGTAGTAGTTATTCCAGATTTTCCTCATTGTAACTCTATTTGACAAGTCATTTTGTCTTACCTGCAGCTATGTTTACATATCAGTAAAGTGTGCATAATCACACAGTACCTAACTCATACTTCTTTGGGAGTATTAAATTTTGTAATAGATAAAAAGCACCTCATATGCAGTATGTTCTCAATAACTGTCAAACACTGACATTTGTTTTTGTTGATCAGGGGAATTACTAAAAATATTATTGATGAAAACATAAAGTTGAGTTCAAAATAAATGAGTTACCAACTCAAGGTAAACAAAAACAACAACAACAAAACCAACCACAATATATGGGGAGCTGAAAATACTGTCTTCAAGAGGGGTTTCACACACATAGTAATTTCTTAGCGTAAGGTTGCCATCTTTTCTTTTACTCCTTGGCCTCCTTAAAGCATATTTCTTAATGAGTAGAAAGCAATACACTTAGATTATCTTTGTCAAAATAGGCTAGAATGCTTTGTAAATCAGTTCCCGAATCTCAGTGACTTAATACAGTGAGGTTTATTATCCATCAGGTTGAATGTCTTTGAAGGTTGGCTGCTTGCCTTTGATTTGCTAAACTGAGTCATGTGGGATACCTAATTTCAATAGAATAAGGATGTGTAAGTCCATCAGGTGTTAAAAAAAATCAGAAATATTTGGTAAATATTTCTAATGATACGATTTGGTGTAACCCTTTTGACTTCTTTTCTCCTTTATGTATAACTATATACATTTCTTACATTTATGTATGGTTAAAATTAAGATCACACATTATAAACAAAAAATTTATATCCATCTTTTATTTAACAATTTATGGGTTTTAATTGCCCATGTCATTAAATGCAAATGGAAATGTGATTTTAATCAAATTTTATGATATGGATATCACAGAATATATTTAGATCCTGTAATATTATTAGACATATAATTTGCTTTCAACTGTTTCTATTTTAAATAACTCATGATGAAAATTTTCAGAAATACTCTTGCCCTTTCCTTGAATTTCGAGATACGTAATTTCTAGGTCAAATTTATGTGATATTAAGGAATCTGGATGAAATAATATCAATAGTTTTCCAGAATGGTTATTCAGCACTATGGGAGAATACCTATTCAGTGCAGTCTTATCAACGTTAATAATAAGAGGTTAAATATCTTTGCAAATTTCGTTGGTAGAAAATGTTGACTCATTATTTTAATCTCCTTCAACTCATGTTTACTGAGGTTTACTAATTGCCGGATGCTCTTTTAGTCACTGAAGATATAGAAATAAATTGTTTACTTTCATGAGCTCACAGTTTAGCTGTGATGACAAACAAACAACAAGCAAAAATACGAAATGTAGCTATCTCTCTGTATAGCTATATATATAGTATATGTATGCGTGCATATATCTACACACATACGTATAATAATACAGCACATGTAATCAGTGGGTTAAGAATATTACACAATCCACCAAGTTAAGAGAAAAGTAAAGAGGGGGCATGCTATTTTATATAGATTGATCAGAGAAAGAGTCTTTGATAATGTAACACATGAAAAATGACCAAAATGAGAATGAGGTAAAGAAGGTATGAATGCAGGTATTTGGGGTTTGTTCTCTCCAGGCAGAATAAACCGCAAGTGCAAATAGAGATGTGAAATGCTTGAAAATTGAGTGGAAGAGAAGGCATCTGCAATTAGAGCAGTATTAGTGAGGGGACAGCATCACATTGGGCAAGGGAGGTGGTGTGGTTGGATGGGAGCTCCTGAAAATCACCTAAGGCCCTATAGGCTCTGACAAGGTGATATGGTTTGGATCTGTGTCCCCACACAAATCTCACATTAAATTGTAATCCTGAGTGTTGGAGGTTGGGCCTGATGGGACGTGATTGGATCATGGGGGTGGTTTATAATTGTTTAGCACCGTCTCTGTACAGTTGTTCTTGCGATATAGTTCTCAGGAGATCTGGTGGTTTAAAAGTGTGTGGCACCTTCCCAGTTTCTTTCTTCCTCCTGCTCTGGTCATGTAAGACATACCTGCTTCTCATTCTCTTTCTACCATAATTGTAAGTTTTCTTAGATGTCCCCAGAAGCAGAAGGCTGTATAGCCTGCAGAACCATGAGCCAACTAAATCTCTTTTCTTTATATGAGTGCAAGAATAGACTAACACAGAAAATTGGTATTGAGAAGTTGGACAATGCTACAAAGATACCTGAAAATGTGAAAGTGCCTTTGGAATTGGGTAATGAGCAGAAGTTGGAAGAATGTGGAGGGCTCAGAAGCATACAGGAAAATGAGGGAAAATTTGGAACATGTATGGATAGTGAAGTCTAGGCTGAAGAGGTCTTAAATGGAAATGAGAAACTTATTGGGAACCGTAGCAAAGGTCATTTTTGTTATGCATTATCAAAGTGGTAGGCTGCACTGTGCCACTGCTTTAGGGATCCATGGAAATTTGAACTTGAGAGTGATGTTTTAGGGTATCTGGCAGAAAAAATTTCTAAGCAGCAAAATGTTAAAGAAGTAGATTGGTTGCTTCTAAAATGCTATTCTCATATGCATGAACAAAGAAATTACCTGACATTGGAATTTATATTTCAAAGGGAAACAGAGTGTAAAAGTTTGAAAAATTTGTGGTCTGGCCATGTGATAGGAAAAAAAAAAAAAAGTGCATTTTCAGGGGAAGGATTAAAGAAGGTTGCAGAAATTAGCATACTAAAAGGAAGACTAATGCTGATAACCCAGAACGGGGAGGCCTCAAAGGCATTTCAGAGATCTCTATGGCAGACCCTCCCATCAGAGGCCCAGAGGCCTAATAGGGAAGAATGGTTTTGTGGGCAAGGACCAGGGCCTTGCTGCCTTGTACAGCCTCAGGTCACTGCTTTCCATGTTCCAGTTGCTCCAGCTTCCCCTCATGGCTAAAAGGGCCCCAGGTATAGCTTGGGTGGCTACTTTAGAGGGTGAAAACCATAAACCTTGGTGCTTTTGACATGCTTTTAAGCCTGTGTGTGTACAGAGTGTAAGAGTTGTGGCTTTGGAGCCTCTGCCTAGATTTTAGATGATTTATGGAAAAGCCTGGATATCCAGGCAGAAGCTTGCTGTAGGGCAGGAACCCTCATGGAGAACCTGTACTGGGACAGTGCAGAGGGGAAGTGTGAGGTTGGAGTCCCCACACAGAGTCCCCACTGGGGCACTTGCTAGTGTTGCTGTGAGAAGAGGGCCACTGTACTACAATTTCCAGAAGGTTAGATCCACCAGCAACCTGGACACTGCACCTGGAAGAGCCATGGCACTCAATGCCAGTGCATGAGAGCAGCTATGGGGGCTGACCCCTGCAAAGCCATAGGGTAGAGCTTCTGAAGGCTTTTGGAGCTCATCCCTTGCATCAGTGTGCCCTGGATGTGAGACATGATGTCAAAGGAGGTTATTTTGGAGCTTTAAAATTTAACCACTGCCCTACTATGTTCTGGACTTGCATGGGGCCTGTAGCCCCTTTCTTTTGGCCAGTTGCTCCCTTTTAGAATAGGAGTATTTACTCAATACCTATACCTCTATCATCTTTTGAAAGTCACTAACTTGTTTTTGATTTTACAGGCTCATAGGATCTGTGTATCTGTGTTCCCACCCATAACTCATGTTGAATTGTAATCCAAGTATTGGAAGTGGGGTCTCATGGGAGGTAATTGGATCATAGGGGCATTTTCTAATGGTGTAGCACCATCCTCAAGTGTTGTTTCCATGATAGAGTTCTCATGAGATCTGGCCATTTAAAAGTGTGTGGCACTCCCGGCCACCCATCCCTGCTCCAGCCATGTAAGATGTGCCTGCCTCCCCTTTGCCTTCTGCCGTGATTGTAAGTCTCTTGAGGCCTCCCAGCTATGCTTTCTGTACAGTTTGTGGAACCATGAGCCAACTACATCTCTTTTCCTTGGAAAGTACTCAGTCTCAGGCATTTCTTCATAGCAGTGCAAGAATGGCCTAATACATGAGGACTTCAATTTTTATTGAAAAAAGAGAACGACACAGAAGGTTTCAAGGAGAGAAATGACATGGCTTGAATTGCATTTCTTTCATTTTAGTGGCAATGGAGAAATTTTCATATGTATATTGTGTTTCTGCATTTTAAAGACATTAACTATTTTCACTGTACTTACAATTTTTTTCCATTTTTATATTTGCCTTATCATTTTCTATTTGGTATAAATTCAAGTCCATAAATTTTTCCATTTTTATTCTAATATTTTTTTCAGTATAATTTATGCACTGTTTAAACATTTTTACAAAAGGAATTGTTTTTAATCTTCATATAATTATAATAAATAGATGTTTTTATAATTCAGAAGCAGAGCATTGCAGACAAAAATCACTCAAAATTGTAAAATTACAAAATGATGACCAATGAAGATATTAATGCATAATCTTTTTGACAGATACTGTTTCTAATCTTAAAATAATGTATGAAATTTAAAATTTTTATGTAATGTTTTGAGATACAAAAACTTGTATATATTATATGTATATAATTTGGTAAGTTTGGAGAAAAACATACCTGTGAAATCATTACTTCAATTTATGCCATAAGCCTATCCATCACCTCCATAATTTTATGAATTTGACTATATTTACCATATAATTGGTATTATGTAGGATTTGTCCTTCTGTGTCTGGTTTATTTCACTTAGCAAAATGTGCTCCAGGTACATTCATATTGTTTCAAATGGCAGGAGTCCCTACTTTTTAAGACTGAGTAATATTCTGTCATATGTATACACATATTAAAAATCCATTCATCCTTTGGCACACATTTAGGTTGCTTCCATGTCTTGGCTATTTGAATAGTGTTGCAATAACTGTGAGAGTGCAGATATCTTTTCAATTTCCTGGTTTTATTACTTTTGGATATATATCAGGAAGTAGAATTGCTGAAACCTATGATTGGTCTATTTTCAGTTTTACAAAGTTCCAAGCTATTTTTATAATGGCTGAACCAATTTATAATCCCACCGAGAGTGTGTAATGGTTCCCTTTTCTCCACAAACTCACCAGCATCTTTTCCTTTTTTAATTTTAATTTATTTTAACCATTTTAGCACTGAGACTACGTGTTAATGACTAGAGTAGTCAACTGGTAGTGTGAGTATTACTTTGGTCATAATGATCATAATTAGACCATCAGATTATTTGTGAGGAGAGTTTATATAATTCGATATTTTTCTTAACAAATACGTTGTAGCTAAATTGCTGCAGAACAATTAGAAATACTTTACATATCTGATTGAAGCTACTTTTGACACATTTGCCGTTTTTGTGCTGGTTTTATATCCTAAGATGTGGGGCAAGCCTGGCCTCCGCTGCTTTTCTCTTTTTTTTTTTCTTTTTTTTGAGATGGAGTCTTGCTTTGTCGCCCAGGCTGGAGTACAGTGGCACAATCTTAGCTCACTGCAACCTCTGGAGGCCTCCTACATTCAAGCAAGTCTTGTGCTTCAGCCTCCTGAGTAGCTGGAACTACAGGCACATGCCACCATGCCAGGATAATTTTTCTATTGTTAGTAGAGACTGGGTTTCACCATGTTGGCCAGGCTGGTCTTGAACTCCTGATGTCAAGTGATCCACTCGCCTCGGCCTCCCAAAGTTCTGAGATTAGAAGTGTGTGCCACCGTGCCTGGCCCTCTTCTTGATTATCTTAGGAATTATTACTTTGTTTTATTATTTTGATTTCTAAAATGTTGCTTTATTATTTTGATTTTTAAAAACCCACTATGTTGAAAGAAGATTTCATTGATTTTTACAGTTTGGGGTAAACTGAATCTTTCTTCCCAGAATCATGATGTATGTCTTTACTTACTGAACTTCTTTTGTTTTTAAAAGTTTTACAATTAACATATAATTATAGTGCATATTTTTGGAGTACATAGTGATGTTGTGATACATACAACCTGTAGTACTCCGATCAGGGTAATTGGCAAATTCATCCTCTCAAACATCATTTCTTTCTGGTTCTAGCTATTTGAAACTATATGTTATTGTTAACTATAGTCTTTTATGTTCTCCAGGGAGATGTTGTACTCTCTACTCATCTATTTTTCATTTTTTGCTTTACATTTTCTTAAAGTAGTATACGTGCATGCATTTACCAATGTGTATTTTACTTTTCATTGTGTTTTTAAATGGTAAACACTTTCATTTGAAAAGGGCTTTCTTTTTAATTTTATTTTTGGTGTATAACCCACTACCTTATTAAGTATCATTGGCAAATAATCATCATTTTTACTTTCTAATATTTATTCAGTGTACTGGTTGGGCTTAGAGAAGATTGTTGACTAACTGCTGTGACTGCAGATAGCTCTGTCTTATTATTTTCTTAAGAAGGCATTTTTTTTCTGTTTTAGAGAAATACTCTTTGTCATGTTAAGAAAAGAGATATATTTTTCTAGTATATTAATACATCTTACTAAAGGGTGATTAATTTTATTGTTAATCTTTAGCATCTATTGAAATAAATCATTTACCTTTAGCTTTGTTATCTTAAAGCATAATGATGATAACAGTTTGTTGATTTCAAGCAATCTCTGCAATTTTAATAAACTCTTTGGTGTCATGCTATGTTAGTCATATGGATTGCATATGCTAGTATTTTATTTAATATAAAAATATTACATCTGTGGCAATATTTGTTGTCATTCTGTAACAATATAATAGCACCAGAATCACTTTTCTTTAGGGCAGGACTTTCATCAAGTAGAATTCTTGGTTAGGGTCCTTTGAAAGCAGTTGTTTGATAATTGATCAGTTATAGCTCTCTTTCATTTTTTATTTTCTTTGAAAATAATGGTAATTTATATTTTCATATATTTTAAAAAGTTTTTTAGCATGTGGATATTTATTAGTATAATGTTTTATAACATTTTTCCCTTTATTTTTTAAAAAGTTTCCTCCAAATCGTTGAATATATTGCATTTCTTGACTTTGTTGTATTTAGTAATTTCTCTTGTATACATCCTTTTTTAGACATTTTTAGGGCTTTGACTATGTTAATAACAATTTGAGCAACAGTTATTCCTTTATTTTATCAATGTAATTTCTTTATTTTGTTTTCTAGTCTCTGCTTATCATTATCCATATCTTTTATTTTTTTAATTTCTTAATTCTTGATTTAAATGCATTGTTTTCATTTATCTTCAGCAACAGAGGCCTTTAAATATTTAAATTTTAAGTTGAGAACAGTAGCATAAGTTTTGAGATATATTTTATTAATCTTCCTTTCATAATTTCTTAGTCTGTGGTTTATTTTTGACAAAGGAATTTTCAAAAGAAAATACTGAATTTATCATGTGTTTAGATTTAGAAGTCATGCTTTTGTTTGCAAATTTTACTATTGTTGACTTGTGGTCAGAGGGTTTGGCCTTAAAATTTTTTATGTTAAAAATCAATTTTGGTCAAGTTCAATATGTGTGTTTGTCTGTATGTGTATGGTAAATTATCATTATTAATTTTTATACATAACACACAGCATTTCACATCCTCACCTTCTCTTCATGTCAAAGAGGTTGTATATATATATAATATACAAACATGCATACATATGTGTGTGTATACATGTGTGTATAGGTATATATGTATATAATGTGTGTGTGTATATCTTAAATATTTTATTACAATATTTAGATGTTTTATGCCATTCACACTTTTTGAATCTCATACTACATTAGGTGGTAAATTATCTTCTCTAGAAGCATATAAAATATTCACACAAAATATTGTATATAAATTCAAGGAGTTCCTGAAAACCCCTCTGAAAGAAAATAATGAATTCCTTTATTCCTATGTCCATTGCCCACTGTTAAAACCATCTCCCCTATATGTTAAATTATGATATCTATTTAAGCAGTCAAATTCAGAAATGAATAGGTATTTTAATTTCCCATTATGATTGAGATTCATCAATCTCTTTTCATTCTTATAATAATTCAGGCATATATACATTGATATTATATTGAATATTACACAAAAATATATTACTGACATACTGTGCCTTCTCTAGGACTAGTACCTGGTGTCAGTAACCAGTAACCCTCTTTGTTCTGTTTAGGATTTCCTTATATCCATTTACTCATGTTAATTTTATGTTGTTCATTTCCTATAACTTTTAATGAATCTGAATAGTGTTTAACCTGATTCTGTGGGATATTTCATGTATACTCACAGAATATGCAAATAATTTTATCTACTCATTTCTAGCATGCAACTTTGATTTCTGTACCTTTATCTGATTACATTAAACTATATTTACGTAATATTGTTAAGTAATAGAAGAAGGCATCCCTTTAATTGTTCTTTTTTTTAAATGAGCTTGCTTTATGTTTTACAGGGAGTTTAACAGTAACTGTTACTTTAAAATAAGTTTTCTTCATAATGTTAAAATTATTACTATACATTTAGCTTTATAGTATTTTAAAAATCAAGAATAGTTATTTAGCTTCTCCTAACAATCTTTGTCTTTGCTTTCCTCTTATTTTTTGAAACTATCAACTCTGATCAAGGGTATCACTGTGCTTCGACTTTTCAATTTACAAATAGAGCAACTACTTTATTTCTGTCCCCTTGCTTCCTTTCCAGAAATACACAACAACCACTGCTACCAACTGGAAACAAAGCGAACTCACTGTACTTCCATTAGTAGCAATTTCTGCTTCCCACAATTCCATACTAATTATGATTGAATGGTTTATTACTCAGAAACAACACTGCAGTTGACACCGATGTTACATATGAATGAAGGAGTGATTGGATTGAGAGCATGGAGTTATGTTTGATAACCCACAAAATGCTTTCTGGTACAGCACAGGAGAAAACAATGCAGTCTCTGGATATTTCCTAAAGATGCTGAATGATTGGGTCTGACTAATGAAATAGGCTTTTTTTGCTCTTTTTTTTTTTTTTTTTTTTTTTTTTTTTTTTTTGAGACGGAGTCTCGCTCTGCCGCCCAGGCTGGAGTGCAGTGGCCGGATCTCAGCTCACTGCAGGCTCCGCCTCCCGGGTTCACGCAATTCTCCTGCCTCAGCCTCACAAACTTTTCTGTATGAAGAATTTATTAAGTTGGGCATATGAACAAAGTACATAATGAAAGCTCTAGGTGTTTGGGTTTAAAAGTTATTCTTTATGTTATTCCATGTTTTGAATTTGTTTTTTATATTTTATTTATAATAAATTAGAAGACTTAATGGTAAGAAAAAAAAATTTCTTCAAGCATATAATGAAGCTGTTCTTAAACAATTTTAACGGTGTGGAATGTGAGTAGTGTCACTTTTAAGATTATGGTTTACATTCATTCCAGATAAAGGAATAGTTTTCAAAATGGCGTTTCATACAAAAGGGTAATTGCTAGATTGTAAATGTTTTGCTGGTAAAGACATAAGAGAGTATAATGTCTTTTTAAAAATCATACATAGAATAATGCTTTCTATTTAAAAAATTCAATTTATAATTATTGACTTATTTCTCTTCATTTTGCTAAAAACTGATGTATTCTAGGGGCAAGAAACTATTTTTAATCACCTTTTGGCTTTTTTTTGTTTGTTTTTTTGTAAGTTTCTGATGCCTGTAATGCAAACGACCAGTAAAAAATAAAGATACAGTTTTTT
The DNA here is from genome assembly GCF_024542745.1 of Macaca thibetana thibetana. Taxonomy (NCBI): domain Eukaryota; kingdom Metazoa; phylum Chordata; class Mammalia; order Primates; family Cercopithecidae; genus Macaca; species Macaca thibetana. Next base: position 15,580,033 of record NC_065595.1, on the reverse strand, counting down.
AGGCTGAAATATTTATAGAGGTAATGTTAATGACTGTTTAGTTCACTGTCTCTTTTGTAACTTGAAAATGTTTGGTGTATGATAAACACAATTTTTTGAATGACGGGTGTATTTGTGTCAGAGAACAAAATATCCCGGGAATATTTCTGCCCCTACATTGATTCACTCTGAGATGCAAAGCTAAGGTGGCTTATTGTCTATTAGGATGATACCTACTTGCCTTAGTCTAGGCAGGTGAGAGAGTAGACAAGCCACTGAGCACTAAGGGTTTTAAAAGCAGGATGCAGACAGATATTTGTGCTACATTACTCTGAAGTTTATAAGCTATGGGAAAGAATCAATCAACATTGAAATTTTTATTTCAATTTTTTTTCCAGCTAATATTGTTTGTAATGGACTCTAAGCCTGTCCTGAAATAGCTTGCCCTGCTCTTCCACAAGTGTGGTTGAGCGTGGGTAAAAGTGGGTACTGTGGGTAAAAGTAATGTCTACAGTGATGTTGTAAAATATGAAAATACTTTATCCAAGGAGTACATACAACTAGGATTAGATTTTAAGATTCAACATTTGAGGAAATATTATCCTGTTGTCAATTACCTTCATAAACCATGGCAACTTTTATATTTGTCAGGTTAGTTCCTTGCAACGTAATTGTGCAAGTAAAGGAAGGAAAGTAAGAATTGCAGAGCTGAAATTTAAATCTAGGCATCTCTGATGCTAAATAGGATCCTTCTACTGCTTAATGCTATAATAGAGAACCTAAAACTTTATTTATAAATATAAACAGCTTTTTTTTTTCCTTCCAGGAATTTTCATTTTTATTAGAATTGTTTTTAACCTGGGATTACTAAAAATCATATTTATAGTTTATTTTTTTCTGTCTCTGACTGGAATCTGATGAATGCAGGAATCGGCATTATTATCCACAAAGAGACAGAAAAGTGTGTAGGTAACACAAAGTCCTGAGTACCTGCCAGTGAGTGAACTCTCCAGAAGTTTCTTTTGGCCGTATTCCAGGTACCTCTGGTTACTGCCTACTCTCCATCCCACAGCAGTGGCGTGTGTCTAATGATGTAGTTTAGAACATTAACTTTCTTAGGAAGTATTGCAGTTATCAAAATTAAAGTCTTCATCAAGGTATCAACAGAGTTACTAAAAATATGAGCCTTCACCAATTTTATTTTTCTTAGAAATTAAACCTTATAATTATTGCTACTACTACAATTCATTGAGTGCCTATTGGGTGCCAAACGCTTTGTAAATTCATAAAAATACAATCAGAAGTGAGTTTTTAAAAATATTTTATTCTTATTATACTTTAAGTTCTAGGGTACATGTGCACAACGTGCAGGTTTGTTATATATGTAAACATGTGCCATGTTGGTGTGTTGCACCCATGAACTCATCATTTACATTGGGTATATCTCCTAATGCTGTCCCTCCCCCATCCCTCCACCTCACGACAGGCCCCGGTGTGTGATGTTCCCCCTTCCTGTGTCCAGGTGTTCTCATTTTCAATTCCCACCTGAGTGAGAACATGCAGTGTTTGTTTTTTTTCTGTTCTTGCGATAGTTTGCTGAGAATGATGGTTTCCGGCTGCATCCATGTCCCTACAAAGGACAAGAACTCATCCTTTTTTATGGCTGCATAGTATTCCGTGGTGTATATGTGCCACATTTTCTTAATCCAGTCTGTCATTGATGGACATTTGGGTTGGTTCCAAGTCTTTGCTATTGTGAATAGTGCCGCAATAAACATACGTGTGCGTGTGTCTTTATAGCAGCATAATTTGTAATCCTTTGGATATATACCCAGTAATGGGATGGCTGGTTTTGAAAACCCCATCGTCTCAGCCCAAAATCTCCTTAAGCTGATAAGCAACTTCAGCAAAGTCTCGGTACAAAATCAATGTTCAAAAATCACAAGCATTCTTATGCACCAATAATAGACAAACAGAGAGCTAAATCATGAGTGAACTCCCATTCACAATTGCTTCAAAGAGAATAAAATACCTAGGAATCCAACTTACAAGAATTGAGTTGTATAATGCTCAGTTTTACAGATGAGAGAACTGAAGCTCAGAGGTCAAATCATTGCTGATAGAGTTTTGGCACAAATTTGATTCTCAGTATGCCTATTGTCATAGCCTATATTCTTCTCACCATACTTTGCTGCTGTTAAACTTAATAAATAAAATTCAGGCATCAGGAGAGGAATGCAATTATTTAGGCAGACATCTAGTAATATAAATACCTTTCATTTACTCTTCACAGTGTCTCATCTGTAAAATCTCATTTAACTCACTAACTGTGCAAGAGCAAAGACCAGGAGTGAAAGAAAGGAATGTGCAGGAATATGGAGTGAAAAAAAATGCCTGCTTTATATGGAGTCCCTAAAGGAAAGAAAGGTCACATTGCCAGCTGGTGCTATGCTGTCTGTCATCAGGTTTGATAACAGGGTGTAAACATGGGGTCTGTTACACTGAACAAGTAGGGAATACCTTATTACCTCCAAAAATAGCACAAATGCCAAGCAACTTTAACTGGCTTAGTCTCAGGAAATTTCTTCATTCCCTAAGCATGTAAGGTTACAGTAAATTACTTAGAAACCTAAGGTTTGAGTGTATCAAAAAGCTCAGCTTTTCTGCATTGTTTTGAGGATGGTTGAGTATTACTTCAAATTAGATTTGCTACATTATTGAGTTAAAATTCTCTAAAGAGTCCTTAATATGAAATCAGGTGAAGAATTATGAAAACTAAACATAATATTCTATTAAATGAGGAGAGGAACTATACACACATTGGTGAAAACTCAGCTTGCTACGTTCCTTTGAATTTAGAATGAAGAAACTATTTCTCAGGCAAAGTTTGTCTACCAACAGTCATTCTGTAGGGAGGACTTGAAATGAAATTATAAATCCACAAACAGATTTTATTATAGTGAAAAACCTTACAGAATCTTAACCACAAAAGTCAAACGCTGCAAAGGCTGTGATGAATACCAGGCCTATACAGTTGTTAAGTGATTAGTACAACAAAGGGAAGAAAAAATTATGGATAATTTTATGTACATTCATACTGATTTCTTACTAAAAGAATATTTTCTTTTTATAAAATTAATTTTGATAATTCTCCTTGAGATACTTCATATTACAAAACCACTTGAAAGAAATATTCTGACTTTGCAAAAACTTTTTCATTTAAAATAAAGTTTTTTTTCCAGAAAAAAATTCAGCTTTACCAATCCTGTGATATTTTCTTCTAAAAGAGGAAAAGGTGTTTATATAATATCCATTTCCTCTCTCCTATTATCCATATGTCTTGTACCTAAGCTGACTGCAACTTATTTGGCAAAGGAATGTTTTTCTAACTTTAGCAGTGGGAGCCTATGTTCAAATGATACTGTGTGTAGAGACCTGATATGTAATGCAAGTGCAAAGTCACTTGGGAAGAGGGATGAGATCTGACCTTGCATTGCTTTTGTCCATTCCTCCTTAATGGCCCAAAGAAGGCTCCATGAAAACCCTAGGGATCTTCCAAGATAGTCTGAAACCATTGGCATATCAATAACCCAGCCAGACTTTTAACTGGATTTGATTTGTTTAGGTTCCCTTCCATTTCATTTTCAGCTTTTAAATGCCTATTCATGTTTCCAAATTTCTCACACATATTTTTCTTCAGGAATAACAACAGTTATAAAAAAATCATTTTTTCTGTTATAAGGTTAAATGCAAGTTTCAAAGGTTTTTGGCAAAATATAATCATAAAAGTGTGGGTTATTTTATGAAAAAATACTGTAGCAGGATAATGGATCAGTCAGAGTTCTCCAGGTGTCAGGTGTTTGAAGGTGATGTAAAAAGATTCAAAAGGCTCAACAGAACTCACCTGTCTATCTTCCCGCAACCCCCAGGAGGCCAAACTCCTAATGAAGGTCTGAGTCTCTACAAGATTTATGGTTTTCTGAGGTCTAAATTATCCTCTGAGCTAGCTTCAGATACCAGACTGGTTCCCTGGACTGGCCTATAGCACACTGCAAACCTCCAAGCACACCTGTCATTGAATTCTGTTGGGGATGTCTTCTGTAGCTCAGACAATAAGAATAGGTAATTGGTAACAAACACTTATTCGAGTCAAGCCCTGCTATAAATGCTTTCTATGCATCAACTCCTTTATTCCTCATAACAGCCCCTAAAAGAAAGTTCTATTACTACTCAACTTTTGCAGATGTGATAAACAAAACACAGAATAGTTAAGTGGTCCACAATCACACAGATAATAAAGACGGAGGTTTTTATTAAAAGTCTCTAAGCAGAGACTTGATCTTAGATCAAGAATATGTTACAGGGCATCCCATAGCTTGAGGATATATCACCACTGCATTATGCTGCCTTCAGGGAAGCTGCATGGATACCCGAGCAAGGAAGTGTGCCTAGCTAAATTAAATCTACTGTAAGTAGCTCAAGGGAAGTAAGTGTAAACAATCTAATCTAAAAGTGTAGCTAAGCTACGCAAAGATATATTTTTTAATGTTTCTAAAGAACATTTTCTCTGAAATTGTGTTGATGCCAACATCATAAGAAGTGGATTATCAAAGTAGAATTTAAAAGTGTGAACATCTTAGTATGGTGCTTTTAAACATTTTAAGCAGTTTATTTTGCTCTATCTTCAGAATCACTGACTTCCAAATGTCTTTAATTTCCAATTTGCAGTAAGACTGTACGCTTTTTTCTCAAGTTAAAACCGCATGATAACTCATGTGATCAGTCAGTTACTCACTGAGATATCTATGCATGATAGTAAATCAGTTACGCTGCCACATAGGTTTGGCTTTAAAATAGAATTGGCCAATGTAAGTGATAGACTGACACTGATGACCAAGTGTGTCTGTTTGTTTTCTGTTATACATATCTAGACTGAATGACTATTATACATTAATTCATATGTAAGATTGAGGTTATTCTCAGGGTCTATGTAATGGGAAATGACACAAGTCATTTTTACATAAATATACTGAATTAATTAACTTCTAAATTTGTAGTTATTATTTTGGCTATTCTGACCTTTTGAACTTAACAAAAGCCATGTTAATTTTGATAATTCTCAGCTTGTTATATGAAGAAAAACTGTCTTTAATTAGACTTAATTAGCTTATATAATTAAAAGAAAAAAAACTAAATATCTTTTGCTGTTATTAAATTAGGTGTAAAAACCTTTTTAAGTATATTATCTTGTATACCAGCTTTAATAAATTTAGAAGATTAATGACATTACTTCTTGAGTAAATTTAGAAAGAATCAGATTATTTCCAAAATATGTTATAGTGCATCCCATAGCTTCCAGGTATGTCACAAATTGCATTCTTTCACATCTTTATTTTTAAATGAGAGGGTGATCTAAATTGACAATCCATTGTAATCCTGCCACATTGCATTTTAACTGAACTCTACAAAATACAATCAGGAAAGGTCTCTGATGATCATCTAGTCACATATAATGAACAGCCATGTTTTACAACTCCAGGGTGCACCCGTTGTAGAAGTGTCTAAGCAAATGGTGTTCCTTGGGGCACAAATATCACGCCGTTCATGGTTTCTCCTGTGGTTGTGAACTTAAGGGGTCTTGTGAATACCTTGTGTACTGTAGGAATTCCACCTGCAACCTCCCTGACAGGTACTCATTCAGAGTTTCTTGTCCACCCAAAGCCTTTTCTTGTTTCCCTCTTCTTAGAACATCATGATCTTTGTATGGGTAGAGTCTTATCTGTCTTTAGGTCTTCACTCAAATATCATTTTCTCAGAGAAATTCCCTAATAAGTGAACGAGTAAAAGAAAATTCAAGCAGCTCTAGTGACAATGGCATGTTGTCCCGTGGGTTCTTCATCTCATTGTTGGGCAGCTCTAATTTTTGAAACACCCGCTATAGAGAAGACCATTTTTGTGTTTGCTAGCACAGCCATAACAATATGTTACAGACTATGAAGCTGAAAAAAAAGTAAAATTTACTTTCTCATAGTTTTGGAAGCTGGAAGTTCCATATCAAGGTGTCAACATCTTTGGTTTCTCCCACGACTTTTTTCCTTGGCATGCAGATGGACGCCTTCTCCCTGCTTTCTTACAGGTCTTTCCTCTGTGTGTGCCCATCCTGATGTCACTCTGTGTGTCCCAATCCCTTCTTCTTCCTTTTCTTTTCTTTTCTTTTTTTTTTTTTTTTTTTTTTTTTTTGAGACAGTCTCACTCTCACCAGGCCAGAGTGCAATGGCATGATATTGACTCACTACAACCTCTGCCTCCTGGGTTCAGAATTGTCTGAATCATCAGAATCATCTATTTCAGAAAAATCAGATTCATCAAATGAATCTTTGGCCAACAACTGTTCTAGAATGATGTTAATATCACGCATAGGAATGCCATGATTTCTAGGATTTGACATTTTCAGTGATCAAGAATTACTATAATTTGTAAATGGCAATACCACTACTAAAAAGAGAATGCTATAAACAGAATAATGTTTCTGTTTCCAAAGTCGATATACTAGAGTGGTGTGAAAATAATAACAGCAAGATATTTCGTGGCAAAGTTATCTTGAGGTAAACACTGCTGCGGAAGCATTGCTGGTGAGCATTCTCAGGGAAAATGGGAAAAGGGTTGATAAACTTATTTCCAAATGCAGTCACATTCTGGGAGTTCAACATCTGTATTTTAGGTTACACAATTTAGTATATAACTCCCATCTTTGCCTAAAGGCTTCTTGCTGCTTTCCGGATTCCCACAGCTTACCACCCTCTTCTATCTCGGCACTTTTCTTTGCAGTATTATCTCATGCCCTTGACCATATTACATGAGACTTAACTGATCTTATAGGAAAAAGAATGGTAATTACTATGGCAGATGAGACAATGTGGCTCTGAGATTTCCTATTTCAGGGAGCATGAGTGACCAACAGCTTCAGCCACTGTGCTCTAGACCCTTCCCTGCATCTGCACCACAGTGAGAATTCTCTTAAGTGCTTCCAGCCAGTGACTAAGTGCAGCACAGGGGCTAAGGCAGTCTCTTTCCTATAAGAAATAGGATTCCTCTGGTGGAGACTTTGGCGTGGGGACCTCCCCCCCGCAATTAATCTTCTCAAACTCTTAGAATCACACTGCAGTCTAACACCTTCCTTTTCCTTCTTCTTCACAGGGGTCAGATATGCACATTAGGCTGACAGTTTCCCATCCTTCTCTGGCTCCCTCATTTACTTTGCAGGCATTTCTCCCAAAAAGTATGCTGCACATCTAATCATCTTGACATCTTCTTCTTGGAGGGGCCTGGTCATATTGCTTGTACATGTGTAAACGATGGAGGTCTTCTGTCTTTGGAGACTATAACTTAAAGAAAAGAAAAATCAAAGGTGGAAATTCTAGCTGACAACAGAGAATATATATTTCAGAAAGGCTAAATACCATTGAAATAATGCAAAACTCAATACAAGAATAACAAATTTAAAAAGAGTATTTCATATTTCTGAAAAAAATTACACATTTTGAAATATAACTTTCTTTTCAAAAAATTTATTCTGAACACAAGGATATTTTATCGCTATTTATACTTAGAATAAATATAATTTTTTTTTTTTTTTTTTTTTTTTTTTTTTGAGACGGAGTCTCGCTCTGTAGCCCAGGCTGGAGTGCAGTGGCCGGATCTCAGCTCACTGCAAGCTCGCCTCCCGGGTTCACGCCATTCTCCGGCCTCAGCCTCCCAAGTAGCTGGGACTACAGGCGCCCACCACCTCGCCCGGCTAGTTTTTTGTATTTTTTAGTAGAGACGGGGTTTCACCGTGTTAACCAGGATGGTCTCGATCTCCCGACCTCGTGATCCGCCCGTCTCGGCCTCCCAAAGTGCTGGGATTACAGGCTTGAGCCACCGCGCCCGGCCAGAATAAATATAATTTTCTGTATGAAAGTCATCATCAGACAAAAACATATCATCATCAGGAGTACAAAGGGGTAAGACCAACACATTGAGGAAGGATAGACCCTCTATTTGATGTCTCCATAATGGTCTCAGCAAGGGCAAAATGGCACCTGCTCTCAAACAATCATAGCCTAGCTTCCACTGTCAACTTTGAGACCAGCCAGAACTAATCTCATTAGCTCGTTATCTGTTTGTGTCAATCACCACAAGGAGTCCCAGGATTCTCGGTTTTCCCTCACTGCACACACGTTAATCACTCTACATTATTGCATATCCTTTATTATGTCCCTTTCTTCCGTTCTCTTTAATTCCTAAAACCTCTCTAGTGAGCCCTCTGGAATTTATGGTCCATCATAAAAACCTTCATGCTCTCTTCTCTAAAAATTACCTTCAACTCACTCTAAATGAAACTTAAATCTCCCTTAATGATGCTACTGCCTCTGCAGGCACTCAGTTGGAAGCTGTTTTGTTTCACACTGGGCCCACCTTTTCATAAGTGTCCTCTTTGTTCCTCACTGCTAATTTCAGTCTGTAATCTCTCCATGGTCTTAAGTGTCTATAACATTGATTAAAATGTCATTACCAGTTTGTCCACACATCGATCACTCAGTGAATTTTCTCCAACCCCAATGGTCTCATCGAATTTCTTCAAACTCACCAGAATACACAATTCTCAGGGCCTTAGGACTTTCTATTCTCTCCCTTGATAACATGCTTTCAAACATTTGCCTAGCTTGACCTGCTCTATCAACTTAATTTTTTAATCAAATTTCAAAGAAAGCTACCCTGTCTACAGTATATAAAATTGTCATCACTGTTTACTGTATTTCTTCTACTCCAGGTTTCTCATGTTTTCTTAATGGCAATAGTTTTCATCTGTATCTTCTATCAAGAATTTAAGCTACAGATGCATGGATCACGTTCTTCACTGTTGTATAAACAGGGTCTGCTGTAAAGTAGGTACTCGTTATGGTCTGGATGTTGGTGACTCTTCCCAAAGTCATATATTGGAACATAATACCCAGTGTGACAGTAGTGAGAGGTGGGGCCTTTGGGTAGTGAGTAGGTCATGGGGAGAAGCTCTTATGAATGGAATTAATGCTCTTCTAAGAGAGGCTGAATGGAGCTACATTGCCTCTTCTATCATGTGAGGATACAGCAATAGGCACCATATCTGAAGCATAGAGCAAGCCCTCATTAGACATTGAACCTGCTGGTGGCTTGATCTTGGACTTTCCAGCCTCTAGAACTGTGAGAAATAAATTTCTGTTGTTTATAAATGACCCAGCCTAAGGTATTTTGCTTTAGCAGCCTGAACAAACTAAGACAATATTTAATAAATATTTACTGAATGAATGCAATAAGTTGAATTTATTGCATTTAATATCCATTTAAGATAAATAACATTGCTTTCTGTTTCAATCAACATATTTTTACCAGTTTCATCAGTTACATGCATGGTTCTCTGTTTATAATACATGAATAAAACATGATTTTATAGCTTGAACATTCCCTTTCCAGGTATATAAACACAACTGTAAACAAACAGTAATAATTATAGAGGTAGAGATTATTTACACATAGATTTCAGTTTTCTATAGCAACTATTTGGAAGATAGTTTTGAGAGGAACAAAATCAGAGACAGGTAAAACAATTAGGAATGTACACAGCCATGAAGGTGAGAGGTGATGGTACCTTATAATGAATTGATTAGTAGTGATGGAGAGGAACGGACAAATAGAACATACTTAAGTGGTACAATTAGGAAAAAATGATTTTTAACTTTATTTCCTCTCTCTTTAAAAAATAGGAAAGTATATCTAACAAAGAGATATTAGAGCAGTCAGTTGCAAGGGGAAAATAAAAAAAATTAACATTTTATTAATTTTGATGTGACACCAAGAAGACACCTAGAAAAATATCTCCAGAAATATTGGTCTGAATATAAAGCTTGATATAGGGGTCTGGGATAGAGAAATTAATTTGGGAGTGTTCAATATGCACAGGAGTAAATGAGATGGCCAAGGATAACATACAAAGACAGAACAATCATGAGACAAAGAAAAACACTCTGAGAATAAGAACTTAGAACATTTACTGAAAGGATACTCATTTAAGAGAGAGAATAAAATGTTGGAAGCAAGGAAGAAGAAAAGGAGGAGGGGGGGAGGTGAAGGAGGAAGAATTTAACAGTGTAGAGCATAGTGTGGTACATATTAGAAGTAAAGGGAGAGATTAGATAGTGTCAAGAATGAAAAAGGAAGCAAAATTCCCAATAGCACTAGAAAAGCTCAGTAGAATAACAAGTGAAATCCAAAATACGTAAGAAACTCCAACTGAATAGTAAAACAAAAGCAAATGAAAAACAAAAACTCTGATTTTAAAATGGGCAAAGGAGTTTTATAAACATTTCTCCAAAGAAGAAACACAAATGACCAACAGATACATGAAGAGGTCATCAACATCACTAGTCATCAGGAAAATGCAAATCACAACTACAATGAGTTATCACCTCACAGCTGTCAGGATGGATGCTATATATACAGAGATGTTAGGATGGATGTCTATATATATATAGACAAGTGTTGTGAGGGAGGGAACTTTGTACACTGTTGGTGGTTATGTTAATTGGTACAACTATTAGGAAAAATAGTGTGGAGTGTCCTAAAAAAACAAAACATAGAATTACCATATGATCCAGAAATCCCACATCCTAATATATACATATATCACCAAAAATGAAATCAGTAACTCAAAACATATCTATACTCCCACATTCACTAAGGAATTATTCACAACATCCAAGATAGAAAAATAATGAAAATTTAGTATATACATGGAAAGAAATATTATTTATCCTTAAAAAAGGAAATCCTATCATTTGCAACATCATGGATGCACTTTGATGAGATTATGCTAAATGAATTCAGTCGGAAACAGAAAGACAAAGACTGCAGGATCACATTTCTATGTGGAGTTGTTAAGAATCAAACCCATAGAAGTAGGAAAGGGAGTGGTGGCCCCCAGGGCCTGGGGAAAGGAGGAAAACAGGAAGTGTTGATCAAAGGATACAAAGCTTTAGTCATGCAAAATAAATAAGTTCCAGAGATTACTGTATAACACAAGGTGTATGGTTAACAATGCTGTGTTGTTGTTTTCTGTTTTTTGTTTGTTTGTTTTTAATTTGTTAGGAGAGTAGATCTTATATTAAGTACTTTTACCACAAAAGGAAAAAAATAAAACAAAACAAAAACAGGGAAACACAAATAACCCAAGTGGGGCAGGAGTAAATTTTTTGAGGTGAGAGATAAGTGTATGACATTGTGATGATGATTTAATGGGTGTATACTTACCAAAAATGTCATCAAGTTGCATAAAATAAACATACACAGTTTTCTGTATGCCAATCAAAGGTCAATAAAGAGGAAGACAATTTAAAAAGAAAATTACTATTGGATTTAATATTAGGAGACCACCAATGGCTATCACAGAGTTTCAGGAGCACAGAGAGCAGCAGAACGCAGGATACTGCACATTGAATATGAGGTAAAGCTGTTAAGGACATGACAATAACACTTTGATACCAGATGAAAGTAGGAGCGGGAAATGGGGCAGTAGTTGGATGGGTATTAGGTAGGTAGAAGAGGTTTGAGTTCATTTAGAGGCAAATAAAAGGAAGTAGAAAGGGGGATGCTGAAAGTGCAGTAGAAAGAGTAGTTCTGGAAGCAATAGTGAGGAGTGGGATACAGAGCTGAGTTAAAAGGTGTAAGAGAGAAGGCAGGAAGACAGGACAGTCGTGAAAGTAGATGTGGATGTAGATTAGCTTGTAGGAAAGGTTCTGGTTAGTTTATGTAAATTAACAGTCTCATTTTGTTTTCCAGGCTGGAGTGCAGTGGGGTGATCTCGGCTCACTGCAACCTCCACTTCCTGGGTTCAAGTGATTCTCCTGCCTCAGCCTCCTAAGTAGCTAGGATTACAGGTGGGCACCACCACACCCAGCTATTTTTTCTATTTTTAGTAGAGATAGGGTTTTGCCATGTTGGCCAGGCTGGTCTGGAACTCCTGACTTCAGGTGATCTGCCCACCTCGGCTTCCCCAAGTGCTGGGATTACGCCACTGCCCCTGGCCATTTCTTAAAAGCTAAAGGAGGTAAGGTTGTTGCTGATAATTGTAGGCAGGGGTTTTGAATACTAAGCATAAGATATCTGTGTATTCTTGGAATACTCATAAAGAAGGATGAAAGAAAAGGATGTACTAGAGCAAGTAATTGGAATCAAGCCACAGATTTCTTGGGGCACCAAGCTTTACAGTGGTATAATATTCTATGATAATCAACAGCCATCCCCATGTGTAAATGGTAAGGTGGGCTTTAATTCTGAGTTGCAGTTTGGCCAGAAAAGTGCAGTAAAATAAAAATTACAAGGTAACTGAGATACCTGATGGGGAAGGAGTAGATGATCAGTGATATGGTTTGAATTTGTGTCCCGGCCCAAATTTCATGTCTAATTGTAAACCCCAATTTTGGAGGCAGGGCCCTGGTGGGATTTGACTGGATCATGGGGGCGAATTTCCCTTTTGCTGTTCTCATGATGGTGAGTGAGTTCTCGTGAGATCTAGTTGTTTAAAGGTGTGTAGCAACTTCCCCTTCACTCTCTTCTTCTCTGTCCACGTGAAGATGTGCCTGCTTACCCTTCCCCTTCTGCCATGATTGTAAGTTTCCTGAGGCTTCCCCCGCCATGCTTCCTGTACAGCTTACAGAAGCATGAGACAGAAGCATTACAGAAGCATTAAACCTCTTTTCTTTATAAATTACCCAGTTTCAGGTATATCTTTATAGCAGTGTGAATGGACAAATGCAATGAGTCATGTTGTATATGTGGGACTGAGAAGGAAGAGAGGCCAGCAGGAGTTGATAGATCAGAAGAAGATAAAACAGTCAAGAATCTTTGCATTTCTTTAAATCAAAGAGTAGAAATGATGTGAGTTACATTATAGGAAACCTGGACAGATAGGAATATAAGATCAGAGAGAAGGTTATTGAAGTAGAATTTCTCAAACATATTTGTTTCAGATGATTTCACTCTCAAAAAATTGTTTGATATGAAAGGAGTAAATATTGTGATCATTAACGATGTTCATGAATTTGAGACTAGAAAAGATTTTGGAACCAAAGGAAAATATTGAAATATCCTTGTTTAGTTTTAAAATAAGTAATCTGTCAGAGAAATAACTTGTCTGTGGTCCCACACCTACTTTGTGGAGGAATTACAAGTATTTGTGGTGGAATTAGGAACAGAATTAAGATTCTTTTTTCAAATATATTAGCTTATTTATTTATTTATTATTGTTATTACCTCTGTTACCTAATATTGGAGAGTGTATTAATATCTTCTTCTTTTTGTCACTGAAAATGAGGAATCAATTGCTTAAGATAGCAGTGAAACTTGTCAACAATACGTCTCAGAACAAATGATAAGCAATGGTAAAAAATAAAATGTTGCTTGTCTTTTGCTTATGAAACTATATCTGTCATTCATAAACTGAGCTCTCCCTCTCTCAGTGTTTGCATATACACCTTATAGAGGAGGGGTGGTAGAAGACAGGTTAACATTTGAATGGAATTTATTATTGTCTTTTATTATTATACTAGTCAAGAAAGATATCTAATATAAAAAAGAAAACAATCTTTATATTTGCATATTGAATTGTATTATTTTTCTACTGTTGATGCAAATATTTTTGCTAAGTCTCCCATGTTGAATCAGAGTTATTCTAGAAGTCCAGAGTTTGCATGCTGATGTGCTGATTATTGTCTTTTGTGAAAAGAAACGTCTACTTTAGAGGCAGTGTTAAGTGACGCTGTGCACGTATTTGTATGTATTATTAACACTTTAACAACAGGGGCTGGTGTCTGTGGTGAAGGTAGAACAGGTGCCACAAGCCACTGGGCTGACTCTCATCATGGTTTCTAGTTAGATTTCAAAAGATAAAGAAAATTGCATACTCACCTCCCAAAGAAGATAATTCTTGGGCACATGTCAAATGACTGTAAATAATTCTATGAAATCAATTGTCACATGAATTGAATTCAGCACATCTTTCCTTTTGTTTTAGGTAGGGAGGCACTCTTTTCATAGAAACCATAAAAATAGTGTGATGAAATTTTCTGAGTCAATCAGACATTTTGAGTGATTCAGTTAAACTCTAACCCTATTATTGGATACCTATTACATATAGAAAACACAATAGAAGGCCAGGCACGATGGCTCATGCCTATAATTCCAGCACTTCGGGAAGCCGAGGTGGGCGGATTACTAGGTCAGGAGTTTGGAAACAGCCTGCACAACATGGTGAAACCCCGTCTCTACTAAAAACACAAAAATTAGCTGGGCGTGGTGGCGTGTGCCTGTAACCCAGCCACTCAGGAGGCTGAGGCGGGAGAATCACTTGAACCCAGGAGGCAGATGTTGCAGTGAGCTGAGATCACACCATTGCACTCCAGCCTGGGCGCCAGCGACAGAGCAAGACTGCATCTCAAGAAAACAAACAAACAAACAAAACCACACAATAGAAAATAACCCTAAGTCACAGAAATACTTGTAATGATTTACATTAACACTTTTTAAGTACTATATTCGTTTAGTACTATATTCATTTGTTAGCTATTTAAGGCAAAGACATATGTACTTATCAAAGTATACAAGGTAGTTGAGAACTCAGCTTGATATGATAATAAGAATTTGGACAGTCTGTTCTAGGTGGAGGGAGTATGGAGGAGTAAAAAAGAAAGGGAAAAAACTACTAAATTTGAATTATTGCAACATAAATTTTAGAAGCAGAGATAGAGGCAATGCTACATTAAGCTGGAGAGATAGGCCGAAACTAGATTCTGAAGCAATACTGATTAGATAAAGTCACAACAGAAATCAATCAAGGAGGATAGAAGATGCAAATGTCATTATGCACAAAAGCTAAAGTAAATATTGTAATTCATCATAACATTTTTTCAAATATTATAGGAATTTTAATGAAAATACAGTCATCCTTCAGTATCCCGATTTGTTCCAGGGCCTCCCCTTGGATATCCAAACCGGAAGATGTTCAAGCTACTGAAAGAAAATGGCATAATATTTGCACATTCTCCCAAGTACTTTCAAGTATTTCTAGATTACTTGTAACACATGATATAATATAAATTCCATGTAAATAATTATTGTAGTGTATCGTTTAGAACATACAAACAAGAAGAAAATCTATACATGTTTAGGATGGATGCAATTTTAAAAACAGATTTTTGATGCACAATTTGTTGAATCCATGGATGAGGAACCCATGTACAAGAAGGGCCAATTGTATTACTTTACATAATCTGTTTAAAATATTTCCATTTTCCAAAGAATAAAATATGTACACATATATTTTAAGAGGCATAGTACTTAAAATAAAATTGTGTGGCCTCTTCTTAGTTCTTCACCTATTGGTTACTTTTTAGTATTTTCTAGTATTAAGTATTATCGCCCGCCATTGTAACTTTAATTTGATGATAAAAATATAGTCTACTTATGTCTTGAAAGCCTTCCTGAAGCCTTTTTTTCTAGCCCAACCTAATATTACTCCTGCCCTTTCTTGAATTATATTCAGTAAATAAGTCTATTAACTGCTTCTGCAAGCTTACTCTGAGTTTCTGTGACTATCCCTGCCCCACTCCCAACACATTTTTCTTCATAAAGACATCCCTTTCCTTTAATTTCCACTTGTCAAAACCTACTCAGGTTCATCTCTGGAAAGATGCTACTCTTCACATGAAGCTCTAATTAACCAGGGAGAATTGGCCTCTACTTTTGCTCCCACAGATGTGGTTAAACCTTTATTTGAAGACAAGGATTGTTTCTTTCTTAAATTATGTATAAACCACCCAAACCTTTATACCAGATGCTGTTATTTGAAAGAAAGCTAGGCCTTGGCTACTGTTACTTCTCCAACATCATCCTCCTTGTTTGGTTCTGACCTCTGCAACCCTCTGCGTCTCATAGGCAGGATGCTTAACCTCCACCAGAATTACAGTCTAATCCCAGTGCTCAGGACTAGTTCTGAACAAAGCAGCCTTTAGGCATAGTTGATTTAAAGATCAAACCCATTTATACTAGCCACTGACATATTCTGTTTCCTACTGAAACACCGTGAACCTTTTTACCAGTTACTCTACATGGTTACCTAGTTGATCATTCCTCTATTATCTCATGCTGGACTATTCTGTCAGTTTTTATGGTCTGAAATAATATATTTGAGTCCTTCAGTCTCCAACCAGGGCACTGATTATTGGAGTGGGTGGACATTAAGTGTTCAATAAATGTCTTTTGTGTGAATGAATGAATGAGTGAAGTACATGCAGAAACCAGTGAATGAATTGTTAAGACTTTGTGGAATCATGTACTGATTGCCACTGCCCTGGGAATTACACTCAAAAGAGAGGCCACTCCTTAGTTTCATGCAATTTTTCCCACTATGCAGCCTTCTTTCTGATAAGGGGTATGTTATTGCTAAGGAATGGACTTGCCAAAGTAAATCCTGCCCTCCCTATGTGATAAAGAGAAGGAGGAGAGAGTCCTTTGATGAATAATGTATCTAATATTCAATAATGTTACTAATTACAAGTATCAACATTGCAATATACACTTTTTAAAGTAGTAAGAAAGCGTCAAGATTACTTACAGTTCATCCTTTATACAGAAGAGTGTCTTAAAAATAAGAAAAGTGGAGTTATTTGCTGAAATTTCGTAGTAAATTACAGAAGAATTGAGAAGACAACCTTGGTTTCCTATCTCACCATCCGGTGCTCTTTCCATTATAAGCATATTTACAATTATGGCCTTAACAATGAAGTGAGCTAATATGACTTAATCTTCATACTTCTTGACTAGTGATTACATTTTTACTTTTTTGCTGTATCACGAAGTTGCCAAGAAGCTTTATAAAAAAAAAAAATTGTACAAACTGTGATTTTATGACACATCAGTCTTTTCTTGATACCAGCTAGGCTGAAGATAACATTTTTTGCCAACCCTTCTCCTCTGCCAAATAGCTTTTTAAAAGCAGTAAATATAAAGTAAAATTTCAAAGCAAATGCTCACTCAATTCTCAAGGCAACAATTTAGAAAAGGAAAGCAACAGAAATCTCAGGAGGAGCTTCTAAGAGGTCATGTGGCCTTGGATGGAACTTTGCACTCTCTCAAATCCCTCGAGGAAGGGAAGTCATTTGTGCTGGCAGTGCTGGGGCAGAGTGGTCCCTGAGAGTCAGCTGCGGAGCTGCTTGGGATGTGCTCTTCATCCTTTTCCTCCCCAGGAGACTTCTTAGAACACTTGGAGCAATAAAAGAAGGAATCAGTTCAACTCTCCTGCTTGTGGAACAGATTAGGAGATACGGACTAGTGTAAAATACTTTCATTTTCACACTGCTAGAATTTGTTATTACATTGAAGGCTGTTGTATTAGTTTGTAAGGGCTGCCATAGCTAAGTATCATAAACTGGGTAGCTTAGGACCCAGAAAAAAATCTATTTCCTCACAGCTCTGGAGGCTAAGCTTAAGATCAGGGTGTCAGCAGGGTTTCTTCTGAAGCTTGGCTCATAGAGTGTCATCTTCTCTTTGTCTCCACACAGCCTTCCCTCAGTATCTCCCTGTGTCCTCATCACCTTTCCTTTTAAGGACATCAGTCATTTTGGATTAGGACCCACACACATGACCTCATGTTACCTTAATTACCCCTTTGAGATCCTGTTTCCAAATACAGTCACATTATGAGGTACTGAAGGTTAGGGCCTCAATATAGGAATTTTGGAGGAGCACAATTTTTTAACAAATGTCTTTTACTATAGGTCCAACTTCCAACACAAAGTAGAGAAAATTTGGGGCCATGCTTTTCGGGAATATGATAATTCTAGATAAAGTGCCAACCAGCCCTCTGCTTTTCTATTGGCAGAAAACCTGGAAGACAGTTTTGAATTGAGCCCCTGCTTAGGTAGCTTGCAGTTAGATTCCAGGACCCTAACATTGAAAACTGATACTTGTTTGTTATTTCTATAACTTAATGTCTATGTTAAATAAAATTCTTGCTTAAAGTTAGGATGGGCTTATGTTAGTGATAGAAGCTTGATTCAAGTGTTCATTTATAATAAAACATCAGCTATTTATTTTTTGATGACTGGTTTATTATGGTGTATTAGGGTTCTCTAAAGGGCCAGAACTAATAGGATAGATGTATATATGAAGAGGAGTTTATTAAGGAGTATTCACTCACACAATCAGAAGGTGAACTTCCACAATAGGCTGTCTGCAAGCTGAGAAGCAAGGAAGCAAGTCTGAGTCCCAAAACCTCAAAAGTATGGAAGCCAATAGTGCAGCGTTCAATCTATTGCTAAAGGCCCAGAGCCCCTGGCAAACCATTGGCGTAAGTCCAAGAGTCCAACAGATGAAGAACTTGAAGTCAAATGTTTGAGGACAGGAAGTACCCAGCATGGGAGAAAGATGAAAGCCAGAAGCCTCAGCAAGTTTAGTCTTTCCACGTTCTTCTGCCTGCTTTATTCTACCCACATTGGCAGTTGATTAGATTTTGCCCACCCAGACTGAGGGTGAGTCTGCCTTTCCCAACCCACTGACTCAAATATTAATCTCTTTTGGCAGTACCCTCACAGACACACCCAGGATCAATACTTTGCATCCTTCAATCCAATCTAGTTGAGACTCAGTATTAACCATGACAAGTCCACCCCTTGTCAACTTGAACCCATACATATCTCCTGGAATCATATATAATATTCAAATAAAGACAATAATAAGGTCATAATTACACCTAACATAATACAACTATCCTTCATACAACCAGAAGTGTATTAATCCTTAACTTAAATACTGTTTCATGAAGTTAACAACACTTAAATGCTGACATGAAGTCAGTCATTCTTATGTCACATGATTAAGGAAAAAGGAAATAAAGTGAAGATATTTTATTAGTACAAGTGTATACATTCACGAACATGTTCTTAACAAAATAAGAAGGATATACTCATGACAATTAGTCCTCGTTTCTGCAACTGGTCATGTTGTTGTAAGCTGGTATTGATGACTACCTTCTTCTACTTTCTGTAGAAGTACATTCTGTGTTTCCTTTGCCTTCAGCAAGCACCTCAGCAGGTTGTAGTTTTTTACCTAGTGGAGTGACCCAAACCTTCATTCCCGAAGAGTCTGGTCCATTTGTAGTCCTGCCTGGATTGGGTTGTTGTAGTTTCCCATTGACCTTAATCACAGGGCATGGTAATACTAAGAGACAATGGATCTCTTGTATTCCATGTATACTCTTCCTTACCTCCATGATGGAGTAGTACACAGATTTCATCTTGGTAGTCTGGGTAAATCACCCCAGCAAATACTGTAACTCTCTTCTAACCTGTTGACTTAGAGGTAGGAGAAGCCAAAAATGGCCAGATGGTAAGCTTAACTTCCAGTTTAACGGAATCATTGTTGTATCCCCTGGTGGCAGCATTCCTCTCCCTGGAACTAAGACTTCTAAGCCAGCAGAACATAATGTCATGGGAACATGAAGCAAGAATTTTGCTAGTGTGTCACTAGAGGTGATGGTGATGATGAATGGTGCCACTTCCACTTCCATCACTTGATTCCTGGGCCTGGGAATCCTGGTTATGGGAGAAAGAGTACCATATTTTGGATGCTGATTCAGAGTATACAAAGATTTCTGGAGAACTTTGCCCCAGTCCTGCAAAATGTTGTCACATAGTTAGCATTAGAATTGTGACTTCAAAAGACCATTCCACAGTTCTATCAATCCAGCTGCTTCATGATGATGGGAAATATGGTAAGACCAGTGAATTCCATGAGCATGAACCCATTGCCACACTTCTTTAGCTGTGAAGTAAGTGCCTTGGTCAGAGGAAATGCTGTGTGGAATACCATGACAGATAAACCATTCTGTGAGTTCATGGGTGGTAGTCTTGGCAGAAGTATTGCGTACAGAATAGGCAAACCCATATCCAGAGTAAGTGTCCATTCCTGTGAAGACAAACTGCTGCCCTTTCCATGATGGAAGAGGTCCAATATAATTGACCTGCCATCAAGTAGCTGGCTGATCACTCTAAAGAATGTTCCCATATCAGAGGCTCAGTGTTAGTCTCTGCTGCTGGCAAATTGGGCCCTCAGCAGTGGCTGTAGCCAAGTTAGCCTTGATGAGTGGAGTTAGCCTTGATGAGTTCATGTTGCTGAGCCCATGCATAACCTCTATTCTTGCCACCATGACCACTTTGTCATTGCCCAACGGGCCAATGACAGGGGTGGCTGGGGAAAAAGGGTTAGTGGTATCCACAGAATGAGTCATCCTATCCACTTTATTATTAAAATCCTCCTCTGATGAGGTCACACTTTGGTAAGCACTCACATGGGATACAAATGTATTCACAGTTTTTGACCTCTCAGAGAGGTCTATCCACATACCTCTTCCCCAAATTTATTTGCCACCAATTTTCCAATCATGCTTTTTCCACGTCCCTGATCATCCAGCCAAACCATTAGCTACAGCCCATGAATCAGTATATAATTGCACATCTGGCCATTTCTCCTTCCAAGGAAAGTGCATAACCTGGTGCATTGCTCAAAGTTCTGCCCACTGGGAAGATTTACCTTTGCTACTGTCCTTTAGGGATGTCCTAGAAAGGGGCTGTGGTGCTGCAGCTGTCCACTTTTAGGTGGTGCCGTCGTATCTGGTATCATGCATAAACACCTGTAAACCAGGTTTGGTATCGTGCTGAACCATCAGTAAACCAGGCCCTAGTCTTCTCTTCCTCGGTCAATTATAGAGAACTCCCCATGAGGTCATTGGTGCAGGCTGTGGGAGGGAAGGCAGAAGAGCAGGAGTGGAGGTCATGGGCATTTGATCCACTTTATCATGTAACTTACTTTTGCCTTCTGGACCACATATATACCATTTCCATTTGATGATGGAATGCTGCTGTGCATGCTCAACTTAATGGCTAGGTGAGTCAGAAAGCACCCCGTTCATGATAGGCAGTTCAGGTTACATGGTGACTTGATGACCCACAGTTAAATATTCAGTTTCTACCAAAGCCCAGTGACATGGTTTGGCTGTGTCCCCACTGAAATCTCATCTTGAATTGTAGCTCCCATAATCCCTATGTGCCATGGGAGGTGCCTGGTGGGAGGTAATTAAATCATGGGTATGGGTTTTTCCATGCTGTTCTTGTGATAGTGAATAACTCTCATGAGATCTGATGGTTTTATAAAGGGTAGTTTCCCTGTGCCTGCTCTCTTGCCTGCTACTATGTAAGATGTGCCTTTGTTACTCCTTTGCCTTCTACCATGATTTTGAAGGCCCCAGCCATGTGGAACTGTGAGTTCATTAAACCTCTTTTTCTGTATAAATTACCTAGTCTTGGGTATTTCTTACAGCAGTGTGAGAATAGACTAATACAGGAAATTGGTACTAGTAGAGTGGGGTACTGCTATTAAGATACCTGAAAAGGTGGAAGTGACTTTGGAACTGGGTAACAAGTAGAGGTTAGAACAGTTTGGAAGGCTCAGGAGTAAACAGTAAGATGTGGGAAAGTTTGGAACTTCCTTGAGAATTGTTAAACAGTTTTAACCAAAAAGTCCTGGCTGAGGTGATCTCAGATGGAAATGAGAAACTTACTGGAAACTGGAGCAAAGGTGATTCTTGCTATGCTTTAGCAAAAAGACTGGTGGCATTTTTTTCCTGCCCTAGAGATCTGTGGAACTTTGAACTTGGGAGAGATGATTTAGGGTATCAGGTGAAAGAAATTTCTAAGTAGCAAAGTATTCAAGATATGACTTGGGTGCTCTTAAAAGTATTCAGTTTTATTCATTCACAAGGATACAATTTGGAATGGCTTAGGTTTGAAAGGGAAGCAGAGCATAAAAGTTCAGAAAATGTGCAGCCCGATGATGCACTAGAAAAGTAAAACCCATTTTCTGAGGAATAATTCAAGCTGGCTACAAAAATTTACATATGTAATGAGGAACCAAATGTTAATCACCAAGACAATGGGGAAAATGACTCCAGAGCATGTCAGAGGTCTTCACAGCAGCCCATCCTATCACAAGCCAGGAGGACTAGAAGGGAAAACTGGCTTCGTGGGCCAGGCCCAGGGCCTTGCTGCATTGTGCAGTTTTAGGACTTGGTGCCCTGAATCCCAGCCATGGCTAAAAGGGGCCAATGTACAGCTCAGGCCATAGCTTCAGAGAGTGTAAACCCAAAGCCTTGGTGACTTACACTTGGTATTGGGCCTGTAGGTATACAGAAGTCAAGAATTCAGATTGGGAAACCACCGCCTAGATTTCACAAAAATGTGTGGAAATGTGTGGATGTCCAGGCAGAGGTGTGCTGCAGGGGTGGAGTCCTCCTGGATAACCTCTGCTAGGGCAATGTGGAAGGGAAATATGGGGCGGGAGCCTCCACATGGAGTCCCCACTGGGACACCACCTTGTAGAGCTGTGAGAAGAGGGCCACTGTCCTCCAGACTCCAGAATGATAGATCCACTGACAGCTTGAACCATGCACCTGAAAAAGCTGTGGACACTCAATGCCAACCCATGAAAGCAGCCAGGATGGGGGCTGTACCCTGAAAAGCCACAGGAGCAGAGCTGCCCATGACCACAGGAACTAACCTCTTGCATCAATGTGACCTGGAGTCAAAGGAGATTATTTTGGAGCTTTAAGATTTGACTGCCCAACTGGATTTTGAACTTACATGGGGCTGGTATCCCCTTTGTTTTGGCCAATTTTTCCCACCAAGAATGGATGTATTTACCCAATGTCTGTACTCACATTTTATCTAGGAAGTAACTTACTTGCTTTTGATTTTACAGGCTCATAGGCAGAAGTGACTTGCCTTGTCTCAGATGAGACTTTGGACTTGGAGTTTTGAGTTCATAATGCAATGAGTTAAGAATTTGGGGAACTGTTGGAAAGGCATGATTGATTTTGAAATATAAGTATATGAAATTTGGGAGAGGTCAGGGGCAGAATGATACGGTTTGACTCTGTGTCCACACCCAAATCTCACCTTGAATTGTAGCTCCCATAATCCCCATGTGTTGTGGGAAGGACCTGGTGGGAGGTAATTGTCTCATGGGGAAAGGTTTTTCGCATGCTATTCTCATGATGGAGAATAAGTCTCAAGAGATCTGATAGTTCTATAAAAGGCAGTTCCCCTGCACATGCTCTCTTGCCTGCTGCCATGTAAGATGTATGTTTGCTCTTCCTTTGCCTTCTGCCATGACTTTGAGGCCTCCTTAGCCATGTGGAACTGTGTTCATTAAACCTCTTTTTCTTTGTAAATTACCCAGTATTGCGTATTTCTTATAGCACTATGAGAATGGACTGATACAACCAGCAACAGTCCAAGAGCTGTCTCTCAAAAGGAGAGTAGCTTTCTGTGGAAGATGGCAGGGCCTTGCTCCAAAATCCTAGAGGCCTCTGCTGTGATTCAGCTATGGGGGGCCTGCCAAAGACTCCAAACAGCATCCATACCTGCCTCTGACACTGCAAGCACCATTGGATCTGCTGGATCATATGGCCCAAGTGGCAGAACAGCTTGCACAGCATCCTGAACCTGTTGCAGAGCCTTCTCCTGTTCTGGACTCCACTCAATACTGGTAGCCTTTTGGGTCACTTATTAAATTGGCTGGAATAACACACCCAAATGAGGAATGTGTTGCCTTCAGAATCCAAATGGGCCCAGTAGGAGTTATGCTTCTTTCTTGGTTTTAAGAGGGGCCCAGTGCAGCAACTTATCCTTCACCTTAAAAGGAATATCTTGACAGGCCCCATGCCACTGGACACCTAGAAATTTTACTGACATAGAAGGTCCCTGAATTTTAGTTAAATTTATTTCCCATCACCTGACACACAAATGTCTCACCAATAAGTCCAGTGTGTTTGCTGCTTCTTTCTCATGGATCCCATCAGCATAATGTTGTCAATGTAGTGGACCAATATAATATCTTGTGGAAGGGAAAAGCAATCAAGATCTCTGTGAAGAGCATTATGACGCAAAGCTGGAGAGTTGATATACCCCCTAGGTAGGGCAGTGAAAGTATATTGCTAGCCTTGCCAGGTGAAGGCAAATTGCTTTTGGTGGGCCTTATGGAATGGAGAAAAAAGAATGGAGAAAACGGCATTTGACAAATCAATGGCTGAATACCAAGTACCAGGAGATGTGTTAGTTTGTTCAAGCAATAAAACCACATCTAGTACAGCAACTGCAATTGGAGTAACTACTTAGTTAAGCTTACCATAATCCACTGTCATTATTAAAGATCCAACTGTCTTCTGCACAGGCCAAATAGGAAAGTTGAACAGGGATGTGATGGAGATCACCACCCCTGCATCTTTCAAGTCCTTGATGGTGGCACTAATATCCGCAGTCTCTCTGGGAATGCAATATTGTTTTTGATTTACTATTTTTCTAGGAAGAGGCAGCTCTAATGGCTTCCATTTGGCCTTTCCCACCATAATAGCCCTCACCTTACCAATCAAGGAGCCAATGTGGGGAATCTGCCTGCTGGTATGTATGTCTACGTCAATTATGTATTCTGGCACTCAGTGCCCTCAGCCTCATTGGGGTCTTCCCACACATCCTGCATTCCAAGTTGCAGAGTCCCATATTTTTTTCCAATTAATACCCTCACTTTAACAGTAGACACCTGGTGAGGCTGAGCGCTTACTTTTGTTGCAGGTCAGCCACCAGCATGATAAGAGCTTGTGTCTGATTTTCCACAATTTCAGCACTTTGTCTACAGGAGATCCGATTCTCACCCAGGGCAATCTTTTAGAAGATTTGAAGATCAGTGTGTGCTCTGGAGCTGGGAGTTAGAATCTCTGAGCTCATCATTTTCTTTCATCATTTTGTCCAGCAAACATAGAAGCAACAAACCAATTTCATTATGTTCCATGGTTCTCCACATATGGTCAAATATGTCATCTATAGAGTCACTAAACTTCTTGCCTCTCATGAGCGGTGAATCAGGAGTATCAAATGTACTTATTTTGCATAGCTTTCTCAATAATTCATGCAAAGGGCTATCAATGTTCTCCATACTATTAGAAGTAGAGTCCTTATCATTTTGGGGTCTAATAATATTAAGCAGTCAACTCTTGAAACTCTCAGACCAACTAAAGAATTCCATCCTTAAAATTCTGTTCCTCTCAAACCACTTCTGGTATCAAAATCTGTTTTAGTCAAGATTCTCTAGAGGGACAGAATAGGATAGATGTATGATTAAAAGGGAGTTTATTAAGGACTATTGAGTCACACGATCACAAGTTGAAGTCCCACAAGAGGCTGTCTGCAAGCTGCGGAACCAGGAAGCCAGTCTGAGTCCCCAAACCTCAAAAGTAGGGAAGCCAACAGTGCAGCGTTCAGTCTGTGGCCAAAGGCCCGAGAGCCCCTGGGAAACCCCTGGTGTAAGTTCAACAGTCCAAAAGCTGAAGATTTTGGGGTCCAATGTTCAAGAGCAGGAAGTACCCAGCATGGGAGAAAGATGAAGGCCAGAAGACTCAGAACATCCTCTTATTCCACCTTCTTCTGCTTGCTTTATTCTAGCTGCACTGGCAGTTGATTAGATTGTGCCCACCCACATTGAGAGTGGGTCTGCCTCTTCCAGTTTACTGACTCAAATCTTAATCTTTTCTGGCAACACCCTCGCAGATGCACCCAGGAATAATACTTTGCATCCTTCAATCCAATAAAATTGACATTTAATATTAACCATCACATATAGATAGTGAAATTTTCTAGGCAGTGA
The DNA here is from genome assembly GCF_024542745.1 of Macaca thibetana thibetana. Classification (NCBI taxonomy): domain Eukaryota; kingdom Metazoa; phylum Chordata; class Mammalia; order Primates; family Cercopithecidae; genus Macaca; species Macaca thibetana. Next base: position 15,554,233 of record NC_065595.1, on the reverse strand, counting down.
AGATGTGATATGCAGAAAAATGCTCCCCAAACATGTCTCTGCCATAATCTTTTGTGAATATGTTACCTTTGATAAAAGCAAAACATCAGCCAAATTCCATTTAAAGGAGTTTAATTGAACAATTAATGATTCACGAATTGGGCAACCGCAGAATCACAGCAGATTCACAGAGACACCAGCACAGTTAAGTGGTAGAAGAAGATTTATAGACAAAAATAGGGACATGACAAACAGAAATTGGAAGTTAGGTACAGAATGGCTGGATTGGTTAGAGCTCAGCATATGCCTTATTTGAACACTGTTTGAACACTCATTAATATACGAATGGTTGAAGTATCACTGCTGGGATTGGCCAAGACTCAGCTATATTATAGACACATATTCCTAAGTTAGGTTTTCAGTCTTGTCTATTAAGCTGGATTACAGCTTATCCACAAGGACTCAAATATAGAAGCACAGTCAGGCCATATTTAGTTTGCCTTAACACCTTACATGGCAAAAGGGACTTTGCAGACAGAATTAAGGTTAAGGACCTTGAGATGGGGATATTATCTTGGATAAGTCTGATAGGCCGAATCTAATCATATGAGTCTATAAAAGTGGAGAAACGTTCATGTCTGTAGAGAGCCAGAAATACCGTAGCATGAGAGAGAGTTTCCATGTTACTGACTTTAAAGGTGGAGGAAAGTATCACGAGCCAAGAAATGTGGGAATTGTCTAGAAGTTGGAAGAGGCAAAGAAACAGATTTATAACTTGATAGTCTAGAAAAGAGCACAGTACTGTCAACATCTTGATCTTAGCCCACTGAGACCTGTTTTGAACTTCTGACCCATATAACTCTAAAATAATAAATTTGTGGTTTTTGTTTAAGCCACTAACCTTCTGCCAATTTATCATGGCACAATAGAAAACACATACAATAATTTAACGTTATAATTATTTGAAGATTTTTGTGCAACTTTGTCTAAAAATACTATCATTACATGAATTTATCTTCTTATTTATAATAGTCTTAAATACAGCAAGTGACATATACATTTAAAGATTCAAACCCCTGATAATGTTATTAATTTTTGATCATCCTTTATTTAACACAGATCTGAATGTTATTCTACTTTTTATGTAAAAAATTTCTAAGTCCTTGGTAAGTACAAATAGTTGATTTTTATACAAGATTTTAAAAGATACATGATAAAGCAAAGATTTTGGTAAAATCTATTATTGTAAAGAATACTGTAGAAAAGCAGACTGGAACATACTTGATTACTAGATAAGGCATGCTGCCTACATCTGTTCATTAAACACAGAACCCTGAGAGCAATAGTATAATAAAGATGTGAGAAGACATTACTTTGTCATGTTAAATGCATTAAAAAGAGAAAACATGACTTCCTTCTTTTTATGCCTACATAATATTCTGCTATGTATGAATACTACATTTTCTTTATCTAATCCACTGTTGATAGGTGCCTGGGTCGATTCCATGTCTTTTCTATTGTGAATAGTTCTGTGGTGAACGTACTGTGCATGCATCTTTTTGGTAGAATGATATTATTTTCCTTTGGAAATAGATGAAGCTGAGAACTCCAAAGTCCCAATTCACCTGATTCTCTGTCAACAGGAGTGCCAGTTCATGTACAACTCATCTGAAGAAATTAGTCTTCTATATATGCACACTGCTTATATGAAATGCACACACTGCTTTTTTGAAGGGCATTGCATTGAGTAATAATTAAAATGACCACTGGGTTATATTGCTGTTTTATCTCATGTCCTTTTCTAACAGCGTGTTTATTTTTACTGCAGTTGCTACTTTTGTTTCCACAACACTTGGTGTCACTTTTCTCTCCTACAGCACTTCTAATATTGCTGATATAAATCATTTTCTCCTCTCCTTCCCCCTCTGAAGATGATGGTGATAGTGATTAATATGGTGATAATGTTGATAATGATGATGATAATGGCGAAGTTTAAAGAAGAGGCTTTTAATTATTTTATTTTATATTTTTAACATTTTAACTTTAAAACTGATTAGTGTGATTTCTGACCTGAACATTTGACTATAGATTACATATAATTATGTGATTTTAACATTTATTTTTCGAAGAAGAATATTTTAATTTTGTAGTTTTTGATTAAGTCAGTAAGTTATTTCCTAATAAGTATCTTCATGTTCTGGGAAAATATTTAAGTCATAAAGCAGTGACCTGTAATTGACAATTACATTAATTTTTTCAAAGAAAGTATAATAAATATATAGTATTCAAGATATTTAAAAACATCAATCTGAATTTTAATCACAGTTACCCAAATCTAAACCTATTTAAACACAGATGAGTCAACCTGCCAGTGAGTCCTGGGGGCCCAGGGCAACGACAGGATTTGTGCTTGGATTGTTCTTTCGGTAGATTTGATCAAATGGTATTAATGTGATTTGAACTCTAAAATTCCAGCCAGAGCCTAGAAAATCTTTTATTTAATTCCCCTGCTCCCTGAAAGCACTGAGTTTAACACGCCTCCAGTTCTAATCCATTAACGTTAACAACCTTCAGAGCCATTAGCGATAACAACTTCCTCCGTCACAGTTTCTCATAGTAACCCCCTGTGAAGAATTTATACAAAAAGTAGATAAAGGGAGAATAAACAGATTCACATCTTTTAACACACTGATGCTAGCCATGGGGACAAAGTGTGTGGTCAAGGCTTCTGTGCACACACATCAAGCTAAGAATTCAGCAGACTCCATTGCCGCCGTTCCCATGTTCTTATTTACTTCAGGATGCAAATTCATGTCCTACGGGGCAAGCTAGGTTTATAATGCCACCTTTCTCCCTTCTGGAGTTTACAAACAACTGTCAGATGGACAGAGAGCCAGTGGTGAGGGACGCTGCAGAGTTGCAGTCATTTGCTGTAAACTCAATTCTTCTTCCTTTCTGCCTGCTTTGAGATTCTGCAAGAACCAAGTAGTTTGAAGATTGCCCCTGCAAATCATGAAAACTTTTAAATGCCTCCTCTCGTCTCACCTGGACATTTGGTTTTGATTTTGCATTTGCAAACTAGGGGTGGATTTAGTATCCCATTCTGGCAGTGGTTTTAGACCTGCCACTGGGCCTACATTGCCTTTCCTCTTCTCTCTTTTGTTGGCCTTTGTTCAGGACATTGCCAGGCAGCAAGGTGGGACTGGGGTTTGGCCAGCAGAGATAAGCGCTGGGTTTAAGTGATTTTTCTTTTTTACTTACTGTTATTTAAACTCTGGATAGTCTCTGTCTTAAATCATATTGATGGCCTTGCATTTGTGTAGATTTTTTTTTCTTTATTTTTCTCCATTGTTTTTCAGCTACCTGGAAATTTCCAATTTTTTAAATCATAAAAACAAAAGTCATAATTGGAAAGTTCTTTAAGGGGTCTTGTGGTCTAGTCTCCTCCCTTCGGGTGGTTTATGAAGTGCCACCCCATTCAAGTGCTGTGGTGTGTGAACTCGATGAAAAAGTATTCTGTTAGAAGTAAGGCCTGTGTAGAATCCTAACACATTGTAAAACATTCCCTGGTATCTAGAACCTCATGACATTGTTTCATCTTGCAAGTTTCAATAATTTCAGGATGACATTCCGAAATTTGGGCAAATATAACAAATAGCATGCTATGGTTAAAAGTTAATTGCTAATGAAAATGCAATAATTAATATTATTTTTGTTATATTACAGGGAAAGGAAAAGGATTTTATTCATTGGTAGAACTGCAAAGATGTAATAATTTTAATAAATAAATTTTTTTTTCTGAATTCTTTATTTCTGAACTAGCTGAACAGATTTTTATTTGAGTTTCCCCTAACATAGAGGATAACTAACTTGTCGCAAATACTAACTGAATGGAGTTAAAAGCCAAAATTTCAAGGTTCTTGTTCATATTCAACTACATATTTCCAATGTTTTGTTAGATTATTTTAACTTTATTCATAGTTATCAATATCAATGATTTATAACGTCAACTTCTTTGTATAACAACAAACATTATTGTTACCATGAAGGAATCCTGATTCAGACCCCAAGAATGGGTTCTTGGATCTCACACAAGAAAAAATTCAGGTTGAGTCCACAAAGTAAAGTGAAAGCAAGTTTATTCAAAAAGTAAAGTAATAGAAGAATGGCTACCACCTAGACAGAGCAGCAGTACAGGCTGCTTGTCTGAGTATACTTACAATTATCTCTTGATTATATGCTAAACAAAGGGTAGATTATTCAATAGTTTCCTAGGAAAGGGGCAGGGATTTTCCCCAACTGAGGGTTCTTCCTCTTTTTAAAATGTGTAGGGTAACTTCCTGATGTTGCCATGGCTTTTGTAAACTGTCCTTGGGCTGGTGGGAGTGTCTTTTAGCATGCTAATGTATTATAATTAACATATGATAAACAGTGAAGATGACCAGGAGTCACCTTCATCACCATCTTGGTTTTGGTGGCCTTCCGCTGGCCTCTTTACCACATCCTGTTTCGTTAGCAGGGTCTTTGTGACCTGTATTTTGTGTTGATCTCGTCTCATCCTGTGACTAAAAATGCCTAGCTTCCTGGGAATGCAGCCTTAGCCCCTTTTTACCTAACCCCTATTCAAGGTGGAGTCACTCTGATTTGAATGCATCTGACACTATGACCTCATTTTGTTGTTGTTGCTGTTGTTGTTATAGTTCAGGTAAGTGGATTGCATGCACTTTGTGCTTCACTGTGGGTAATTTTGATCCTTCACTCATTTGGTGGTATGGCTGATATGTACTTTGGCACTATTAATTTTCAAATTATGTGTACTGCACCATGAGGATGATAAAAGACAAAAGAACTCAGAGCCATACTGCACATGCCTTTAGAGCCGTCGGCACGCCATGTTAATGGCTATACAGTCTGCCAAGCATCCTCATGCTAGCAAAGATCTTAATATTCTTATGGCTGATGATTTAACATGAGATAGAATAAAAAGGATCACAGGCTCTAACTTTAATTTCATTATTAAGACACCCTGATCTTCACCACTTTAGAGATTTTTTTTGTTCCTAGCATCACCAGCTTTGTGTTTTTAAATAAAAGCTTCTCCCATTTATGTTCTCTCTATGACTTCTCCTCTAACTCTCTTCTTTTAACCCCCTGGAAAAAAGTTCTCAATGAATCCATACTTCTTTTTCAACTTATACCAATATTTAAAGAAGCACGTTTCTTTTTAGCTCTTTAGACTAAAAATGGAAATATATTAGTTACTGGCCAATGGAGCAATACATTATTATTTAGGGAGTTTTGATGTGAGAAGGGTATGAAAACTCAACATTTCAAGTTTATCTTGTGAGCTAGATTCTATCATCTATTTCCTTGATTGCTGCTGTTTTATAGGCTAACTCATCACTGTGGCCCCTTTGTAGTCTCAGATTTGTATTTTCTGTTTTCTTTTTTCTGGCTTTATGCCTGTTGCTTTGCTAGCTTGATTCTTGTTATAGGTTTTTACCAGAATCCATATCTTTGCTTTGAGATAAAGTTTTAGCTAAGAGTTTGGTGTGATCAAGAAAACCCTATTATCTCTGCATTAGTTCATTCATTTATTATGACAACTTCATTAATTGAACATGACGTGATAACTACTGTGGTAGAAACTAAAGGTCCAGTCCTGATGCTTGCTATAAAGAAACTCAATGGTGTAGAAAAAATATTAGAATACAATATGGGAAGTGATACGATTGAAGTGCGGGGTGTCTTGAGAATGCAGACAAGGCACAGTACAAGGGAAATACTAAATTTATCTAGGAGTGGAGTCAAGAGAGCAGTCAGAAAACTGTGCAAAAGAGGTGGCTTCTGATCTGAGTCATGAAAAATTAGCAGCAGTTCAATAGTGAAGTCCTTTCACCCTACTAACTCTTTACTTTCAACAAATATCTCCAATGTTACGACATCATTTTTTCTCCTTTATGTTTTTCTCCTGTTACCACCCTATTTCACTTTTTCTCATCAGGGCTCACCTTCTTGGAAAAGTCATTTAGATTTTCTCTATTTTCTTAAAAACCAGACACTGATCAATCATAGCTATCCAGATGCTGCTCCAGCCACTACACAAACACTATTTGTCAGTCTTCAGAGGTGACATCCTAATTGCCAAATTCAATAGCAGCTTTTCTCAATTATCTTATTTGACCCGTGTGTATTGTTTGGCACAGGTTACCACTTCCTTCCTGAAACTCAGCCATTCGTTCACTTTATGCTATCACTTTCTCCTGATTTTCCCCATTTCTGGATGCATATTTAAAATCTTCCTTAGGCAATTTCTCTTTCTCCTCATCCTTTGTAAACAGTGATAGAGAACATACAGCTCTGTGATTCTCTTTGATTAATACATTACATTATTTAATAATAGCTAAGTATAAGATTCCTGATCTATAGAACTGATGACTGGACTTGTGTTTCTCTGGTCTAGAGAGCCAGACTGCAGAGGCATTATTATTCTGACGCCAGTTGATCTGTGTGTAGTGTTTGTAAGGGGCCTACTTTATGTAAGATTCTAAGGGTAAGAAACGTGTATATAGCTAGTTAACAAATCATATGCCAATAACAACTTAGGATTATTTCCTTTTCTTCTCCTTCCATTAGTATTCTTGAATGCCTTATTAGTTTTGAAAATATAATTTTAGTTTGATTTATATTTCTACTTGTTTGTATGAAATCCATTTGCTTTCTTGTTGTTTTCTATTTACAATGTATCTCAGAGCAACTGTGAGCTCAGTGCCTCTCCAGTCTTCAATGATGCATTTATTCACTCCTTTCATGGCATTAAGGATGATGTTAGATGGGAATAGGATGATGATCCATCCTAAGAGCACCTCATTAGACACTCCTCCCCAACTGTAGAGTGAGCTGTTTATCCAGTCCCTGTGACCAGCCTTCTCTCACCTCCGTTTCATCAATAGCTACTTTAACTAGGCTGTCATCATTGCTCGATTTCCCAAATTTCCTTTCTTCATTTTTCTCTTTAAAAAATGAGAGCTGTATCTAACCCATTATCAACGGCTCATTGATTTTTATGTTCCTCCTTATTTGTTACCAGGCTTGTATTTTCTCTGCCCTCTTTTCTTCTCTTTCAACATTTAAAAGCTCTACTCGGTGGTATTACTAATATGTCCCTGTGTTGCTCTTCACCAGTGTTCCTTACTGAAATTTCCTATCTTGGATTCTGTTTTCCATTTTTAACTGACTCTTGTTTGTTCGTATGTCTTATATAATAAGTTAAACTGCTGGAAGGTAAAATAAAAAAACAAAAGCATGTTGTATGTGCTTTTGAATTGAGCATTTCATAAATTATGTTTTCTGATCATCACAAACATCTTTCACACGATTTTCCCCAATATCGTTCAGCAATTAGAAACTCTTTTTTTTTTAGAAATATTAGTGAACTGCTGTGATGTAGAAGAGATTGGAAAAACTGAGAAGAATCTGCAGCTGTAGGAAACACAGTTGAAGAACTTTGCCTTTGATTATCATCTTGCTGGTAGAACAGGTATAGTAGCTGTTGCTAATGATGTTCCTGGGTGCCGCAGAAAACATGCTCCAGAAATCAACTTCATTTGCCAAGTTTCAGGACTGACAAGAGAAAGCTGCTTTTTTATAGTTATTCATTAAAATTTTTATTTTATTTTAAGTGGAATCTTATACAGCATTCATTCTATGTATTTAAATATTATCATTACAAATATATTTTACTTTTCATGTACTCAGGGATTTTTTTAAAGGGAATGCCTATACATTAAACAGTAATTACAGAAAATTCCATGGACAGATTTGTAGAAATATCTGAATTATCCAATATATGAGTTACATGTCTCTTAACTTTCTGGAGAAAAAAACATACAATTAAGCATTTCTTATAATATAGAGATATAAAGAGAGGAATTAAATCTTATAGCTCTATAAAGATAACATTCAGACATTTTACCTTTCTATTATTAACAACGTTGTTATATTTTATTTGTACCTACTAAATCAGTGACACCTTTTCTATTCCTGTTCTTGCCTATATTCCTGAATAGTACATAGGCTTTCTGTATCATATTTTATAAATCTTATATGCTTTTACTTTATTAAAAAATTTAAAATAATTTCGCAGTACTGTTAATAATTGACATTTTTTCCTTTGAGTATTCTCTTTCTCAATATTTTTTGCTTCCATTTATTTTGTTACTTTTCAAAGTTCCTAAAAGGAAATGTGAGTGTACCTGTGGAAATTTGGGAAATTAAGTTATTCAGTCTTAATACAATAACCCACACACGCTTAATTTTTGTGACCTCCAATTTTGACTTTTTTTTTTCATTTTGAGAATAGATATTTTCTGGAGGTACCTTTCAACTTTGTCCTTCTGTACCTGGCTTATCTAACTTAACATGCCTTCCAGGCTTATTCATGTTGTAACAATAGAAATATTTCCTTTTTATGATTACATAGCATTTTGTTGTACATATCTGTCATGTTTTCTTTATCCCTCTGTGGACATTTAGATTGCTTTCATATCTTGGTTATTGTGAATAATGCTGCAATGAACATGAATGTGCAGATATCTCTTTAAGATACTGATTTCATTTCCTTTAGATATATGCCCTGTAGTGGGATTGCTAGATCATATGGTAGTTCTATTTTTAATTTTTGATGGAACCTCCATACTGTTTCCTTAACGGCTGCACTAATTTACATTAACAACAACACTTTTATCTCCATGCTTGCCAACGTTTATCTTTTGTCTTTTTTGATAGAAGTGACTTTAACAGGTGTAAGATAATCTATTGTGGATTTTTTAAAATAGTTTTTTAAAATAGTTTTATATATTTGGGGGATATATGTGATATTGATACATGCATATAATATAATGATTAAACCAGGGCAATTGGGAGATTCGCCTTTTATATGTAGGGAACATTCCAATTCCTCTCTTCCAGAAATTTTGCACTATACAACAAATTATTGTTAAAGTTACCCTACTGTACTATTAAACCTTAGGTTTTATTTCCTCTGTCTAACTGTATTTGTGTATGCACTAGCTAGCCTTTCGTCTATCCCTGGCCACTACACTTCCCAGCCTCTGGAACTACCCTCTAATTCCATGGGATCCACCTTTTTAGTGCTCACTTATGATTGAGAACAGGCGGTATTTATCTTTCTGTGCCTGGCTTATTTCATTTAACATGACTTCCAGTCCCATCCATATTGCTGCACATGGCAGGATTTCAATTTTTTTTATGGCTGCAGATATCTACCACATTTTCTTTATCTGTTCACCCACTGATGGATACTTAGGTAGATACTGTATCTTGGCTATTGTGAATATAGCTGGAATAAACAGAAATACAGATATCTCTGTGATATACTGATTTCCTTTCTTTTGGAGATACATATATATATATATATAGAGAGAGAGAGAGAGAGAGCGAGCACGCAGTGAAATTGCTGAATGATGAAATAGTTTTATTTTTAGTGTTTTGAGTACCATCTGTACTGTTTTCCTTGGTGGCTGTACTAATTTGCATTGCCATGAACAGTTTATGAGTGCTCCCCTTTCTCTACACCCTTGTCAGCATGTTTATTTCAGTCTTTTAGGTAAAAGCCATTTTAACTGGGGTGAAAGGATAACTCATTGTAGTTTTGATTTACATTTTCCTGGTGATTAGCAATGCTGAGGTTTTTTTTTTTTTTTTTCATTAAAAAAGCCATTTATATGCCTTCTTTTGAGAAATGTCTATTCGGATATTATGTTCATTTTTATTTTTAACTTTCATTTTAATTTCAAGGGTAGAAGTGCAGGATGTGCAGATTTATTACATAGGTAAACGTGTGTCGTGGGGGTTTGTTGTACAGATTATTTCATCACCCAGGTATTTTGTTCATCTTTAAATTCAATTATTTGTGGGTGTTTTCTTCTTTTTGCTATTGAGTCCTTTGAGTACTTTATGTATTCTGATTATTCAACCCTTTTGGGATGGATCATTTAAAAAAGTTTTTCCCTATTCCATTGGTTGTCACTTTACTTTGTTAATAATTTCCTCAGCTGTCTAGAAGCTTTTTAGCTTGATTTAATCCCATGTGTCTGATTTTGCTTTGGTTGTCTGTGTTTTTCAGTCAAACCCAAATAATCTTTGCCAGACCAATGACCTGAGTGTCTTCTTGATATTTTCTTTTAGTAGTTTCATTGTTTCACATCACACATTAGAGTCTTTAGTTCATCATAATTTGATTTTTGTATATGATTATCCAATATTCTCAGCACCTTTTATTTAAAAAACTGTCCTTTCCCCAGTATATATTCTAGGCACTATTCTCAAAAATGAATTGGCTGTAAATGTGTGAGTTTCTATTTAGGTTCTCTATTCTGCTCCACGAATCCATGTGTCTGTTCTTATGCCATTAATATGCTATTTGGATTAGTATGACTTTTCAGCGTATTTTGAAGTCAAGTAGTGTGATGTCTCCAGCTTTCTTCTTTTTGCTCAAGATTGCTTTGGCTATTTGGAGTATTTTTGGTTCTATATGAAGTCTAGGATTGTTTGTTCTATTTCTGTGAAGAATATCATTGGCATTTTGATAGAGATTGCATTGAATCTGTAGATAACTTGGGTAGTTTAAGCATTTCAACAATATTAATTCTTCCAATCATGAGCTGGAATATATTTCCATTTGTTTATGTTCTCTTCAATTTCTTTCTTTACTGGTTTATAGTTTTCCTTGTAAAGAAGTATAGATTTTTTACTTCTTTGGTTAAATTTACTCATAGGCATCATTTTTGCAGCTATTGTATTGTGATTGCTTTCCTAATTTCTTTTCTAGATTGTTCACTGTTGGTGTATATAAAGTGCTACTGAATTTTAAATGCTCATTTTGCAGCCTGTAACTTTGCTGAAGTTGTCTTTAAGTTATAATAGCATTTTAGTGAAGTCTTTAGGTTTTTCTAAATGTATCATGTCATATGTGAAAAAAAATAACGATTTATTTTCCAATTTGGATGCCCTTTATTTCTGTTGCCTAAATGCTCTGATTAGAACTTCTAGTACTGTGCTGAATAAAAGTGATAAAAATGAAGATGATTTTCTTGTTATGGATCTGAGAGGAAAGGCTTTAATTTTTCACTGTTTAGCATGATTGATGTTGGCAGTGTGCTTGTCATATATGGTGTTTATTGTTTTGAGGTATGTTTCTTCCTCATTTTGTTGAGAATTTTTATCACAAAGGAATGTTGAATTTTGTCAAATACTTTTTCAGCACCTACTGAGATGATTATATGATTTTTGTCCTTCATTCTGTTAATGTGATATACCACATTTATTGATTTTCCTATGTTGAAATATCCTTGCATGCCTGAGGTGAATCCCACTTGATCATGATAAATCATCTTTTTATCGTGTTTTTGTATTCAGTTTGTTACTATTTTGTTAAAGATATTTACATCTATGCTCATCAGGGATATTAGCCTGTAGTTTTCTCTTTTTGTTGTGTCCTTGCGTATTGTTGGCATCAGGGTAATTCTGGCCTCGTAGGATGAGTTTGGAAGAATTTCTTCCTTTTCAAATTTTGTAACAGTTTGAGTAGAATTGTATTAGTTATTCTTTCAATGCTTGACAGAATTTAGCAGTGAAGCCATCTGGTTTTACTTTGATGGGTATTACTGCTTTGATCTCATTACTTATTATTAGTCTGTTCGGGTTTTCTATTTCTTCATAGTTCAATCTTGGCAGGTTCTTTGTGTCTAGTAATTTATCCCATGCTAGGTTTTTCCATTTTGGGTTGTATATTTGTTCATAATAGTTTATAATTTTTTTTTGCATTTCTGTTGTATCAGTTGTCGTATTTTGTTGTTTCTTATTAAATTTATTTGGATGTTTTTTCTTGGTTATTGTAGGTAAGTTTACCAATATTGTTTATCTTTTCAGAAAAAATCTTTTGTTTCATTGATCTTCTGTATTTTTCTTATTCCCCACTTTATTTCTTATCTGGAATTGTTATTTCTTTCTTTTTACTAATTCTGGGGTGGATTTGTTCTTCTTGCTTTGCTGATTCTCTCAGGTGCATCACAACGTTTTTTATTCGAAATCTTTCTACTTTGTTGATGTAGTTGTTTGTAGCTGTAAACCTTCCTCTTACTACTGATTTTACCGTATGCCATATATTTTGGTACATTGTATTTCCATTTTCATTTGTTTTAAAGTATTTTTATTTTCAAAATTATTTATTCATTTATTTTTATATTGGAGGGTTTCTCACCAGAAAATTTGCTAGACAGATTCTAAAAGAGCTGTAACACTTAATAATATATTTTTACATTTCCACCTTAATTTCTTCATTGACCCATTAATTGTTCAGGAACTTGTTGTTTAATTTCCATGTGTCTGTATAGTTTCAAGTTCTTCTTATTTTTATTATCTAGTTTTATAGCATTGCAATAATAAAAGATACTTGATATGATTTTGACCCTTTTGAATTTGTTGAAACTTATTTTGTGACCTAACCAATAGTCTCTCCTTGAAAATGCTCCATGTATTGGTGGAAAAAAAAATGTGTATTCTGGCCGGGCGCGGTGGCTCAAGCCTGTAATCCCAGCACTTTGGGAGGCCGAGACGGGCGGATCACGAGGTCAGGAGATCGAGACCATCCTGGCTAACACAGTGAAACCCTGTCTCTACTAAAAAATACAAAAAAACTAGCCGGGCGAGGTGGCGTGCGCCTGTAGTCCCAGCTATTCGGGAGGCTGAGGCAGGAGAATGGCGGGAACCCGGGAGGCGGAGCTTGCAGTGAGCTGAGATCTGGCCACTGCACTCCAGCCTGGGCGACAGAGCGAGACTCCGTCTCAACAAAAAAAAAAAAAAAAAAAAAAAATGTGTATTCTGTAGCAGTTGGATAAATTGTCTGTAAATGTCAATTAGGTCCATTTGGTATAGACTGTAGTTCATTTCCAATGCTTCCTTGTTGACTTTTGTCTGGATGATCTGTCCGTTACTGGAAGTGGGTGGTGACATTTTCTACTATTATTGTATTGCAATGTATTTCTCCCTTTAGATATATTAAAATTTCCTTTATATATTTGGGTACTCCAGTGATGGGAACATCTATATGTACAGTTTTTATACCCTCTTGCTGAACTGACTCTTTTGTCATTATATAGTGACTTTTCTCTTTCTTACAGGATGCTGCCTGTTGGGTGGAGACCTGTCCAAAGCTGTTGGCCAGAACATCTACAGGTAACTTTGTTTCTTCACAACCTGATGTGCAGGGTACAAACACAAGAATCTTGAGATAGAGATAGTCTATTGGAATATAGTCAAATTGTCTTTTAAAAATAATTCTTGGAAGTCATAAAACCTGTTTTTTTTGGTGGAATTCTGTTGTCAATATTGCTAAAACACTTTGAAAGATACACTCGGGTTCAAAGGGAGAAAATAGATACCCCACCTCTTGAAGGACTGTCAGGGTAAGTACATGTAGGATAGAATATGTATCAGTGCAGTTGTTGTTGGACAATTCCATCTAAATACAAGGTATACAAAAGTCAACTATATTCCTATATATTAGGAATGAAGAGTTGGAAAATGAATGATTTGTAAAACATCATTTATAATAGCTTAAAAATAACATGACCTAGTTAGATTTAAATTAAAATTGCACATGTAAGAGCTGTACATTAAAAACTACACAATATTGTTGAGATGAGTAAGAGTGCCTAAATACATGCGAACATATTTCACAGCCTTGGATTGAAACTCTCAGTGTTGGTAAAATCTTAGTTTTATCCAAATAGGTCAATTGACTCAAGGCAATTCCATTCAAAATGCTAGTAGGGTTTTGTTTGTTGTTATTTTGGGTTTTTGTTTGTTTGATTTTGTAGACAGAGAGTAGAAAATGACAAATAGAGTCTAAAATTTATATAGTAATGCAAAACGTCTGTATCAGTAAAAATTGGTATACAGAAATAAAAGTTGTCCACTACCAGAACTAGTGGAGGAAAACTCTGGCAAAGTCTGCAAAAGGAATGGCATTAACACTTTCTACATGTTTGCAGGTGACTTTTTTTTTTAAATGATAGCAAACATTTGCTACATTCATAATCCCCTCTGTACATTTTTTTAAAAAAATACAAACACTTGTGATACAAATTTTTTGTGCAGATATATGCTATGTAAATGAGAATATAAACTTTTATTCCCAATTTGTCCATTTTCATTATTACAGATGGTGCTATATGCAAAATCATTTATATGATGCCTAATATGAAATGAATATTTATATTTTAATTAACAATAAATTGTATATAGACAAATTAATCCCTTACTTTCTATAAAAATGGTAAAATCTCAGGACAAAATGTTATTTGCCAAGAATCATAAGCTAGGCTACCATGACTTTACAATTAGATATTGTTCTAGAAATGGCTTTTTCTGGCTTACTTAGATTCATATGAGAGACTTCATTTGCAGTTTTAGATGCTTGATGGAGACAGAAACTTAAATATTGAACTACAAAAATAACAAGGTGATGGATATAAATTTTTCTAAAACGCTTCTATTAAATGATGGATATATGATGAAGAATAATACATAAGTATCACTTCACAGTCTCAAAACTAGTAGACTAGAAATATGAATCTCCTGACACCATCTACCCATCTATCCACAACTAAATAAAAGTATTTTATTTGTATTTAAATTTATGAAACCATTCTGGGTTTCTGTGATTCTCTCCATTTGAGCTATATGATTCTAAGTTTTTTCTGCCCCCATATCAGTTATTTCCTTTGATTAGAAACAAAATCAATTAGTCATTTTGGATGTCCTGATGTTAAAATAATACATATTTCTGATTTTTAGGAATCAAAAAAATCATAGCTTCTATCCTATATTTATTTAAACTGTTATGTAATAATTAGGCAGTCTCTGAAATAGCTCAGAAATATTTTTTACTGTTATAATTTGCTATCTCATTTAATATGCTTAAAATATTTAAAAGTATTTTAATCTTTTAAATTATGTGTATTATTTTATGACACTTTCAAAACTAACATTGTTTTTGGATATTAGCTTTTGAATTTCCTGATTTGTGGGTTTAATTTTAACTCTAATTGCTCATAATTATACATATTCCCATTGAATTCATGAAGGTATTTTATTAAATGCTTGCTTACAGTTGAAAAAATGAAACACACAACATTGTCTTCTTTTAAGTAAGTACTTTCAAAAATCATTTCATTAGAGTATTATAAATGGCACTAGCAAATAGAGACTGCATGTAGGAATAATAATTTGCTTCCCCATGGATATTTTATGTTGTGATAGAATAGAACAAGAGCTTTACCAAATTTTTTTATTATAGAGATCAAATTAGATACTATTCTAAATGTTGTGAAATTATTTTGTTTTAATATTGTGAAATTTACTATCATGTTCTATGAATAAAGATAATAATACTCTCAAAGAAAATATTATTTGTTAATTTTAGAAGAGGGTGAATGCTTGCTATCGGGGCAGCTCTGAACTGTTGTTGGTGACTATTAAGCATTTACAAAATATTGGTGACTGCAAAGGTTTTTATGTGGATAAACATACTACTCACAAAACCTTACAAAACATATATTAGAAATAACTTCAAATAAAGAGAACTTAGCTAATTTGTCCAGAGTTGAATAGAAGGAAATAGGAATACGACTTGAACATTTCATTGTTTGACTTGTCAAACTGAGCTCAAAACAATAAGCTGTACTCACTGGGATTGTCAGATTGAAAATATGGTATATGTATTACAAATACATATATTTTTAAAACTCGTCTAATAAATATTTGCTAAAGAAAACTAGGTACCATGCATTTATGAAAGATAAATGTTGTAGTTTTGTGCCTGATGTTTGAAACTAGATTTATTGTTCTAGTGTGGTCTTGCAAATATTTGGATCTATTTGCAAGAAGCTTGTAGTATTCTCTCACAGCCTTTTTTTCAGAATCTAGTGATGAGCGAGTAGGGCTTTCCCTGCTTTTCATGTATGTAGGAAACTTGACCTCAGTCATCATTGAAATGAGGGGTCCTCAACCAGGGAGCTGCAGACTAGTATTGGTCCGTGGCCAGTTAGGAACTGGGCTACACAGCGGGAGGTGAGCGGCGTCCAGTGGTGGAGGGAGCATTGATACCTGAGCTCCGCCTCCTGTCACAGCAGCAGCAGCAGCAGATTCTCATAGGAGCGCAAGCTATTGGGAACTGCGATACAAGGGATCTAGGTTGCACGCTCATTATTGGAGTCTAATGCCTGATGATCTGATGATCTGAGATGAAACAGTTTCATCCCCAAACCACCTCCCTCACCCGAAACCCCACCCCTGCGGTGAAAAATTGTCTTCCACGAAACAGCCCCTTGGTGCCAAAAAGGTTGGGAACCACTGATCTAAAGTACTTTCTTCATTGTCCTTAGTTTTAATGTTGTACGTACCCCGTTTGCTATTCTCTTACTTTTTAAAACAAATTTCATTCTGTTCTTTCTCACAAATTGTTACATCCTTGATGGCGAACCCCAAATCTCTTCTATCTTGTCATACCAAGTACTTAGAAAAGCACCTTTGCATACTAAGTACTCAAAATCGTTACTGAATGAACGTTTGTTATATACAATTAGCAGTAGTTTAACAATTTTTTTTGTGAATGCAAAAGTAATACAACTTCATTATCATAGAAAGCCATAATGGTTTGGTTCATCAATATTTGAACTATCCTATTACACACTTAGAAAATTTGTTACAGACTGAATCTAATTTGTTACTTAACCATTTCCCTGGAATAAACACATGGCTATATTTGTTGTGAAACAATTTGCGTTTTATAAATGAAAAGAATGAGACATGTTGTTTTCTAAAGTTAGTGGATTTAGATATCTTTGATCTTTAAGGGTCTGAAACATGCGGTTCATACTTCAGATCCACTATCTCCAAGTTGCAACCTTAGCTTCTCTGAACCTGTTTTCTCATCTTTAATATGAGTATAAACATATTTGCCTAATATAGGCATGCAAGCAAGAAGAGGATATGACACCAAAGAAAATGTAATTGTTGGTGATTATTTTAAGGTGGTCAGGAAAGATTGGAGTTATGTGATCTACTTAAACACCTCTATGTCCCTTTGCCCCATTTTGACAATAAAAGGACAAATGTAGCAATTCCAGCCAAATACAGACACAGTGGCCTAGGGGAGAGGGGATAATGGAAGGAAACAGATATTTTCATGGATAGTGGAAGTGGGCAGTGCTGAAATCAGTTGTGGCCCGGCACAAGCTGTGTTAGTGGGGCTGTAGTTTGTCCTACAGCTCCTCCTTATTTAAGTTTTCTCCAGGAAGATTTGTGGAAGAGCTCTTTTCAGAAAGTATATAGACAACTGAATCCAAGCGGTGGCATGGATGGACTGTGGTGGACTCCCAGATGTTCCTTTAATAAAAGTCTTCTTTCCACAGCTGCTGGGCATGCATCAGAGCTCAAATTCTCTCTCTGTCCAGCCTTATTTCCGTTCTTTCCCTTCCACAGGTGTTGACACCGGAGGTATTCCTTAGTACACATCCTATGCTCTAAGCTCCATCTGAATCTCTGCTTTCTGGGGAACCCAAACAGTGACACCTCCCCATTCTCTGTCATATGTCTGGCTGCAACTCTAGAGGACTTGCTTTGGGGAGTATTCTCTCACCTTTACCATCAGCTCATCACTATTATCTCACTATTTCCATCAGCATCTGAACGTACATCTCCTGATCTAAAATAAACAAACAAACAAACAAAAAACAAAACAAATCTTCACCTCAAACCCATACAGTCTTTGAGCTCAATCCCATTTTAGGATAAAAATCTTTATAGAACTGTTATTGCTTGTTATAGACTGAACTCTGTCCCACGCTGAACTTCGTACATTGAAGCCTAAATCTCTGCCCGATGTGACTATGTTTAGAGGTCATAATGGTGGGACTCTAATACAATAAAACTGATGTCCTTATAAGATGAGGAAGAGACAGAAGAATGTAATGTAAGCCAGAAGCTTATACCTGGATAATATTATCTATCTATCTATCTATCTATCTATCTATCTATCTATCTATCTATCTATAAAATAAATAACAAATATTTTATTGATGCTAAAAAGAGTACTTAATTCCTGAAAAAAATTGTTTAGAAAATATCGCATAGATACCAGAGGAAAGGCAACTTATCTCTTTTGGAAAATAAGGCTATTATATTTACTTTCCAGTGTCCTAGTAAACAAACATTCAAGGTTACAACTTACAATGTATTTTTACGGTAACAATATTTCCCATTAAGCACAATACAATACATCTTTTTAAGGATTTTTTGGATGGATTTTTCTCTGAGCCGTATTTAGCCTTGAACAACGCATCCTGATGAAAAAATCTCCTAGAAACTGATGTTGAAAAACAAGAGCTTATGAAATTCCATTTTATCTACAAAGAGATGGCAGTGGAAAAGAAAAAAAAAACTTATAACCAATGAAAAATTGTAACTCTTTTGCTACTAAAAAGTTATTTTATTGTATTAACACACTGTCAGAACATATAAGCCTATTTCACATAGCAATCAATTCTAAAACAATTACACATCTTGCAACACAGCTCCAGAAGTGATCATTGAGCTGTCCTGGATGAAAGCATTCTCTAAAAATAATAGAACTTCATTTTTGAAGGGAGGGGCATAAGAATTGTACTTCTGTATGGAAAAGTATTAAAAATAAGTATTTAGACTTTTGTTTTATATTTTAGAAAAGTAGAAACTATATACATGCAAGACTAGAATTTAGATGTAATATTTGCTATCCAGTGGTAATTTTCTTTTCTTTTCTTTTCCTTCCTTCCTTCCTTCCTTCCTTCCTTCCTTCCTTCCTTCCTTCCTTCCTTCCTTCCTTCCTTCCTTCCTTCTTTCGTTCTTTCGTTCTTTCGTTCTTCCTTTCTTCCTTTCTTCCTTTCTTCCTTTCTTCCTTTCTTTCTTCCTTTTTTGTCTTTTTGAGACAGGCTGTCACTCTGTCACCTAAGCTGGAGTGCAGTGGTGTGATCATGGTTCACTGTAGCCTCGATCTTCCGTGCTCAAACCATCCTCCTGCTCAGCTTCTTGAGTAGCTGGGACTACAGGAGTACATCACCATGCCTAGCTAATTTTTTTAGTTTTTGTAGAAACGGTGCCTCACTATGCTGCTCATATTAGTCTTGAACTTCTGGGTGCAAGTGATCCTCTCGCCTCGACCTCCTAAAGTGCTGGAATTACAGGTGTGAGCCACTGCACCCAGCCTCCAGTGGTAATTTCTGTGTGCATTTGATTATATAACTGTTCGTTATTTCTTTTTGTATATATATTTTTTTCATTCTAAACGGAATGCTGCTAATTATCATGGAATCGAATTTTGTTTTCCTCCGCTTCCTCTCCACAGGGCTGGGAGCATGTAATCCTCATAGAGAAACTCCTTTACCAATGTGATTCCTGAGCAGTAGAGCAATAACGGCTGAAAGATGCCTGGCAAAAGCCACTTACGTGTCTCTGTTCTTTGTTGTTGTTGTTTCATTTTGTTTTTGAGATGGAGTCTCACTCTGTCACCCAGGCTGGAGTGCAGTGGCGCTATCTTGGCTCACTATAACCTCTGCCTCCCAGGTTTAAGCCATTCCTCTGCCTCAGCCTCGTGAGTAGCTGGGATTACAGGTGTCCGCCACCATGCCCAGCTAATTTTTTTGTTTTTTTAGTAGAAACAGATTTCACTATGTTGGTCAGGCTGATCTTGAACTCCTGACCTTGTTGTCCACCTGCCTTGGCCTCCCAAAGTGTTGGGATTACAGGCGTGAGCTACCGCGCCCAGCCCACATGTCTCTCTTCTATAATTAATTTGGAAGAATGTGTAAATAGTTACCCTGGGCATCTCTGGAGAAGCACAGAAGTTCCCGAAGTTGAGGGTGTATATCCAGATAAGCTAGAAATTGGGAACAGAAATGTGTACCATAGAACTAGAAGCTCTGATATATTCAGCACAGGATAAGTACTAAAAACCAGAAGGGAGCAGAAGAAATGAGTTACAACCAGAGAAGGCCACTAGCATGGAGAACAACACTCAGACCTGATGACCATCCCCAGGGTGACCAGATGCCTATGCCCTTCTGGGATCACTTCAGGAGAGAATGGGAGGTGATGACTCTCAGGATAACTGAATACCTATCCCAAAGAAACTCAAGTTTCAGTCAGATGGAACTAAGTTGCTATGAATGACAAAATGTATCTGTTTGCCAACAGTGAATAGGGGCATTGTGCTTTTAATGTATATTTGAATAAATAGATTTACCTCACTGCACATCCGAGACGGCAAAACTGTAACTACATATTTTAACCACTAGATATACATTCATTAATGTAATTTGGTTTTATTTCCAAATGTCAATATGTTATGAACATTATTCTACACTAGTAAGTATGTATATACCAAATAATTTTTAATATTACAGAATCTTTATTGTATGAATTTACATGTGATGTTTGCCCAGTTTCTTTTGTTTCTTACTTTTTTGTTTTATGTAGATTTTGTTTTTGTTTTATAGAGGTATATAGGTATTTAGACTTTACCAGATTTCCCATAAATATTCTTTGTTTCAGAATCCAACCCATAATATTATGTTTTATTTAATCACTACATCTCTTTGGCCTCCTTCAGTCTGTCCTACTTTCTCTTTTAAAAGAATTTTCATGACTGAAACTTTTGAAGACTACTGGTCAGGTATTTTGTAGGATGCTCTTCAATTGGTGTTTGCCTGATGTTTCCTCATGATTAGATTGGGGTTAATACAGGTGTGAACGAAAAATACAAAAAGGTGAGGTGTACTTCTAGTCTCATGTGTCAAGCTGGATGACCTGTAAGACACTCCTCAACTTATGACAGGGTTCATTGAAAATATTCTAAGTTGAAAATACATGTAATGCACCTAACCTATGAAGAGACATCACAGCTTAGCCTAGGCTGCCTTAAACATGCTCAGAACATTTACATTAGCTTACAGCTGGGTAAAGTTATCTGGCAATACAGTTCTCTAGAGTCTGATTTGTATATACTTGTGATTTTGTGGCTGACTAGGAACTGCTGTTTGCAGCCACTCACCAGCATTGTGATAGCATATTGATAGCCCAGGACAAAGATGAAAAATTAAAAATTTAAAGTATAGTTGTTACTGGATGAATACTGCTTTTGCATCATTGTAAATCCAAAAAATCCTAAGTCAAACGATTGTAAGTTGGAGACTGTCTGTATTACCCAGCGATTTAATCAAACACTAATTTTTATGTTGTAGTGAAGGTATTTTTGTAGACATGATTTTGTAGACATGATTAACATCTACAGTCACTTTAAGTGAGAGAGATTGTCTTACACAATGTGGCTGGGCCTCATCCCAATCACTTGAAAGCCTTAAGAGCAAAAACAGGTTTCTTTGGGGAAAAGGAATTCTGTTTAAGGCTGCATTGTCAAATCCTGCCTGAGTTTCCAGGCTGCTAGTCTCCCCTATAAATTTCACACTTGCCAGTCCCAATAATCACACGAGCCAATTCCATAAGATAAATGTATCTATCTATCTGTCTGTCTGTCTGTCTGTCTATCTATCTATCTATCTATCTATCTATCTATCTATCTATCTATCTGTCTATCTATCTATCATCTATCCATCCATCCGTCTATCATCTATGATCTATTATTTCTGTTGCTTTGGAGAATCCTAACTGAAACAATTTCTCATTGCATGATATTAGCAGTTACAGAATATCCACACGACTTGACTGGCGATCATTGATCATTTGGTTTACTTGGTGTCTATCAGGTTCCTTCTCTGTAAAGTTTCTATTTTTCTCTTATGTTGCTCTACATTTTACAAATGAGTTGTGAATTCCAGTCCACACTCAATGGGAGGAGAATTAAGTTCTACTTCTTGGAAGAGGGAGTGTCCACACATATTACTTGGAATTCTTTCATAAAGATTAGTTCTGTCGTCCTTGTTTATTGAATTATTTATTTATATTAATATTGACTCCTGTATACTCATTTTGTATTTTGGGTTATAATTCAATAATATCAGTGTTGATTTTCTGTTTAATTTTTTCCATCTGCAGACATTGAGAATTCTTTTAGTTGGCTCCTGTGTCTGATGAACCGCTACCTTTTCTGTTCTTTTACTTTCTGCCCTTCCTTCCTTCCTTCCTTCCAACCCTCCCTCCCTCCCTCCCTCCCTTCCTTCCTTCTAACCCTCCCTCCCTCCCTCCCTCCCTTCTTCCTCCCTTCTCTTCCTTCCTTCCTTCCTTCCTTCCTTCCTTCCTTCCTTCCTTCCTTCCTTCCTCCCTTCTTCCTTCCTTCCTTCCTTCCTTCCTTCCTTCCTTCCTTCCTTCCTTCCTTCCTTCCTTCCTTCCTTCCTTCCTTCCTTCCTTCCTTCCATCCTTCTTTCCTTTTGTTTAATGTTTCTTCCTAACACTACAGGGTCTCCCAGCTCATCTTGTACTTTTTCTGCCCCAGGTTAGACTCAGCCATTTTCTAAAATCCCTCGCTTACACTTGTTGGAGAATGGTCTCTGGAAAACAACAGCTGAGTGCTGAATGTGCATATTGCTACTGCGGTGTCATTATTTCTAGGATCTCTCAGTGGACAGAGCTAGGGAGTGTATGTGTATGTGTAAGAAGCCATGGAAATGCACACCTCTAAAATTAGTCTTTATCAATATGCACACACACACACACAACCATGAGTATGCATGTGTTGAAGAGTGTGTGTGTGCATATTGATACAGTGCATACTGATGGCTCTGATGCTAATCTAGTATATCAGGGCCCATTCTAGGCCTCCTCCCTTGCTTATTTTAACATTTTTACTGACAGTGAGAAACGTGGCTCTCATCTATAATTTATTACTTACATGTTTAAACCCATAATACATATTAAATTATTTCATAACTGCTCAACCCATATGGTTGTGAGAAACCAGTTTACTGACTAGAATACAATGTTCACGTATAGTTCTTTTTGTCTCTAGTCTTACAGTATTCAGCAAAAACATTGTTTTCCAGTTACTTTGGTCAGTTCCCTTTTATCCTCCAGTCCCTTCACTGATGGCATGCCATGCATTTGTAATACATTAAGATTTCTATGTCACTGTCTGTACCCCATCCTGGAATCCCTTAAAATTTTGGGTGATTTTCAAAAATTCTGCATATAATGAAGTTCATTCTATATAGATTTTGACAAATGAAAAGAGTCATGTGCCCAGTACTTCAGCAGCATACAGAACAGTTCTATAACCCTAAAAATACTTCTGTGTAGTTCCTTTATAATCAACCAATTCCCTCCTTGCCAACCCCTCTGATGGTTTTAGGAAAGATGTTAATTTGTAGTTTCTTCTGTTAAGGATGGGAATAATATTCTTTGTTGTTCTGCACATTTTTAAAGTGAGTCCAGAAGTCTAGTCAATTGACTGTTGATAAAGGGTCAAGATTCTTCAATGAAAAAGGATATTATTTTCAATAAGTTGTGCTGGATCAACTGGATGTTAATTTTTTTAAATGACCATTAATTCACACAATACATAAAGTGTCAACTCAAAGTGGATTATAGATCTAAATGCATTATTAACTCATAACATTCTTAGAATAAAATCTTTAAAAATTTTGGGTAGGCAGTGCTTTCTCATATAGAAAAGAAATAACACAAACCATTTAAGTGACAAATAAACTTTTTATATGTGTATATGACATATATTTTATTATACATAATTTGACTTCATTAAAATAAAATGTTCTGCTATTTGAAAGACACTATTATGAAAATGAAAAGGCAACCCATAGATTGAGAGAAAATATTTATAAGATATACATCATACAAAGAACATACATTCAGAATATATAAAGATCACTTATAATTCAATAATAAGATGCCAAACCATGATTTTAAAAAAGGAAAAAGGTGCTTCACAAAAATGATATCCAAATTACCAATAAATACATGAAAAATTATAATATGATTACTTATAAGAAAATTACAAATTAAAATGGAATGACATAGCACTACATACCTACACAAGAGTGACTAAAGCACTACATAAAGTTAATTTAAAAAATCCCTCCCATAACTTTCATGGTCAAGCATGTGCACCAACTTGAACTCCCATCCAATGATTGTGGGAATATAAATGTTACAGGCATGTTGGCAAACACTTGCCATTTTCTTACAAAGTTAAACAAACACATATCAAGACACTTTGGCATTTACCCAAGAGAAATGAAAAGATGCATACAAAGATATGTACATCCAAATTCAGACATTTTTTATTTCTAATAGCTTCAAACTGGAAGCAATAGAAGTGTCTATCAGATGCATGGATAAACAAATTGTGGCATATCTATAGCAAAAAAGAAACATATTGTCTATAAACATGTATGCACCTTAATATGGTTATGCTGATTGAAAGAACCCAGGAAAAAAATCTGACTAAATAGCATGAGATTCTGCTTGCACATAATTCCTGAAAGCGCAAATGAATCTGTAGTGACACAAAGTATATTAATGATTGCCTGGGGATATTAATGGAAGGAGGGATAAAAGGAAGCTCTGGATGGTGATAGAAATGCTGGCTATCTTAATTTTGGTGATGGCTTTTTATAGCATACCGTATATACTCATAAAATTTGACAATTGATTGTACTTAAATTATACTTTATGAAAACTAAAAAATGTACCAGGTGTAAACACTGAACTACAAAATCTGTGTGATGAGATTAATAGCAACTTGTATGTAACAGATTAAGGGAGCCAAGAACTTAAAGGAAAATTGATATAAGTTTTTCAAATTGAGAAAAACAGTAGTGTTGGTGAGCTGTGGTGTAGTATCAAGCTAGCTAATGTATATGTACTTGGGTTTCAAAAGGAGGGGAGAAAAAGCAGCAAACAATTCAGGGATCAGAGGAAAACCAAAAAAAGGCTTATTTCAGTTATTAAGCATTGTAATCAAAGACCTTTTTCGTGTGGTTAATGTTACATGAACTAATATATCCCCCTCCTGGAGTGCTTACTTCCGCCTCCATGATCTAACTTGGCTTTCAATTTGCACCTCCACAGTAACTACCCCTGATGATTTTCTGACCTCCACTCCTCCCACTGGCAGCAATGCCTAGGCATTCCTTTGCATCCCTTAATTTTACAACTTTTATCATAGCACCTTTAACAATATATGAAATGTTTTATTTACATGTTAATCTTTCTCTGCCACTGCTAAAACCAATTGTGGCAAGGACCGTCTTATTTTAGTTGACATATCTAGTATTTAGTACTAGGATAGCACACTATTACTGTTTCATGATTATTCATTTAAAGAATAAAAGAAAGAAGAGTCAAAAAGATAAAACACAAAGAAAAATACCTAGAACTTGATACTATAAAACTAAATAGATATGGAAAATAATCTCTGAAGGATAATCAGGGCAAATTATTATGCTCTTTTATAAATAACTACTATAGTCCCTTAACGTTGATTTAGGATATCATGGAAAACAACTCACATTTCAGTCTGGTAGAGAGCATTGCTTGAGGATCAAGATAAATAGGTTGCTTAGTGTTTGTGTCTACAACATGTCTTTCGTTAGAGTATTTCTCTCTTTTTTCCTATCTGATGAGAAGTTAAATTGGTGGGCATGGGTCTTTCATCTATTCTGTTAACTTTAATCTAGTTCAGGATTAAACTGTTTCTTCTCATTTTAAAATCATTTAAAAGCAATTGGCTTTAGCATGCAATGGTATAGCTGGTTTCTCACTAACCTGTAGAGGATGTAATAGTCTCCTTCAGAGAGATGTCCACTGGAAGATGGAAGTTTCATGAATGTGAAATGATCTTCTGAAGATTTCCTTTTTGGGAAAGGTGCCTGGGTTAAATGCCATTTTTTTTTTTTTTTTTGGTCTCTTACGGAATTTCCCTATTGCATGCTCATAAAAGTCCCATTACAAACATGAGACTGGAAAGTTTAGCCAATATCCAATCTCTTTATCTTGAGCATTGATTATGTTAAGTAAGCCACTACTTACCACTTCTAACATGCATGACTCTCATGCATGACCTCCACAATTAAAAAGGGGAGCACAAAATGGCCTGGCCTCTTGGTACGGATACTAAGGAGCAGGTGGTGTGGACTATATGCCATCTAATGTCCTTCAATATTTAGGACTGTTTGATGCTCGGGAATCCACAGAATCTCAATAAAATAAAGGAAAATGTCATCAAATAATAAGGCTGAAGGAATGATCATTTTTAGAGAGTAGTGTCAGGTAGCATATAGGAACTAGTATCTTTAAAATTCTTTTATATTCTAGCAAGGCATATGCTGATAATATGTTTTTTTTTCTCAGTATGATGTTTATGGCATACATGCTTATTCTCCCAGAGTTTCCATGGAGACTTGGCACTATGGCTTATTTTTATTTAGTTTATCCACTTACATGTTTCCTTTTCGTAATTTTAGTTCTCTCAGTGAACATATTTATAATGTTCTTCAAAGCTATGCTTGGATTTGGGAGTCATCTCATTTCTCACCATTATATATTTGCACAGGTTCTTCGAGTACATCAATAACCTTATTTATTACATGGACATAAGACGAAGGGATATCATTTCTTAGGTATTAAAAATTCTGATATTTATTCACATTATGTTGCTTAGAATCATAAAATCTAAAAACTGAAATTATTTATCTTATCCTTTAATTTTGTATATTAGGCAGCTGAGAGGCAGAAAATGGAAATGACTTGAGTGAAGTCTTCACACCAGTTTGTAGTAGCCCAGGGATTAGCTAATCCCCACAATCAGTTCTCTTCTGGCTTCTCAGATTTCTTTCTTCCTGCAACCCTTTGGATTGGAGAAGGTACTGTCTCTGTGGTGCTATTCATACGATGATTCAAATTAAGTCGAATGCTTACTTGGCCATGGCTGAACTCAGGCCTTTGATCACTGAGAAATTTGCTTTTGTAAACCGTGACTGCCTTTGCAGCAACTGCTTGCAAAAGAGAACACCTGGCTTCGTGTTTGTGATTGATACCTTCTCCTCACCTCCACTTGCACTTCTAGCTAGACCACAAGTGTTTGATTTTTTAGAGGGCATAATGTTTCCATGCCGTAGCTTGTTTTTCTCTTGTGAAAAAGTTTCTTTGTGGATTTCCCATAGGTGCTCAAACGTTCACTGTGCTTTAAGAACAGGAGAGCACCAATTTTTATGTTCTCTCTTTTCAAGTCTTGGCTGGAATCTAAACATTACTTACTCTTTCCTATCACTGTGGAAAAGACAGACACATTTTTAAAAAATTTTCCCATTGGAAGTATACACTAGCAGAAAGACAGCTATTATAATCTCACTAATGTGAGTTTCCAAACAACCTCGGTATGAAATATGCCCTTTTGCATTTGGACACAGCATCGTCTTCATAATCACTGGTATTAGAAAAGAAAAATATATTAAGTATAATACAGCCCAGATAGAGGACAAAGATTCTCCCTTCCGGAAGCTTGTATTTTAATAATTGTTTTTATTGAATTGAAAAAAACTAGTATGCCACGAGGACTTCCAACTTGCTGTGAAATAGTTGATGAAAATGTTACTTTTCATAAAATATTGAGGAAAATGAACATGAAGAAGGTCTGAGCAAATTTCATTAGAAGGTATAATATGTCTCATTCAAGGTTTAGCTCATAGGTTCCGTTCACGTTTCCTTAAAGCAGAGGTTAATATAATGTTACGATTACTCTAAATGAAGTTGAAGATATATATATTCCTTTTTTCATAATTGCTTATTCTAAACCTACTTATATTCATCATTAACTAGCATAGTGGCCGATGCTGATTCAGTGCATCAATGCGTATGCACATTTAGAGGTTTTCCTAAGCAAAGTTGGTGTTTGAATATGTTATGACATATTTGATGGAACTTGCTTACATTGGGTTCTGAAGTCCTGCCTGCTAGTCACCTCTCTTCTAGTGAGAACCTCAAGGGAGCTGTGCAAAAGGAACAGCAGTGAGTGAAAATCAGCATGACATTCTATTGTCAGCTGGGTAGGCACCTGGTACTTTTTGTTGTTGTTGTTTTTTGAGACGGAGTCTCAGTCGGTCACCAGGCTGCAGTGCAGTGGCACATCTTGGCTCACTGCAACCTCTGCCTCCTGGGTTCAAGTGATTCTCCTGCCTCAGCCTCCTGAGTAGCATGCATCACTGTGCCCAGCTAAGTTTTGTATTTTTAGTAGAGACAGGGTTTCACCATGTTGGCCAGGATGGTCTCAATCTCTTGACCTTGTGATCCCCCCACCTCGGCCTCCCAAGGTACCTGGTACCTTTTAATGCCAAATTCTGGTGAATAGCGTGGAACATTTGCTTTAGGCTGGAACCAGTATTTTTCTGAAAGTTTCAATTTCAGACTTGAGAAAGAACGGTCCTCTGGTTATTTGTATGATCTTGGGACCTGAAGAGATTGGCATGAAATTTAAGTGTTTAAGTGGAGAAAACTATGGCCAGAAAGATCTCTTAAGATGGTAGGCCTGGGACAGTTTATCTTTCTATCACCTATCGAAGAGGAGAGGAAAGAAAACATGGATTTCTGTGTTCAGTCTTCTTGTGGCTTTTCACCACATAAGGGTAGACTGTAGGTCATATTTTGGTGGAAGGCTGATAAATTCATATAGTTTTTACACCTAGTTATATGTGCCCTCAAGTAATATTTTATATTCCAAAAATTTGGTTAATGCTTTTGACATTTGGAGAAAATGAGAAAAGGAGGACACAGTCACAGAGGCAGTCCGAGATACTTTTCTGGAGTGGGGACACTCCCTTTTCCTTCTGCAGAAACAAACTCTGACAACCAGATGAAGGACGTACTTTCTTCTTTGTTCTTTAGCACTGTGGGTGTATAGTGATGTCCTCATTTCATATAGTGTACTTTGCTCATTAATGGGAAATAGCCTCTGGAGATTTCTAAAGTTGTATAAATACTAAGGTTTTGTATTCCTAATGAATTTTCTAAAAACTTGTGAGATATTTCTTTTCAAATTATTCTTTTGCCAATTACAGTAGTCCCCTACTTGTCCCCATTTCCACTTTCCATGGTTTTCGTTACCCACAGCCAACCACAGTCTGAAACCAAGATATTTTGGGAGACAGAGAGAGCACATTCAGCTAACCTTTATTACAGTGTAGTGTTATAATTGTTCTATTTTATTATTATTGTTGTTGATTTCTCCTGTGCCTTATTTATAAATTAAACTTTATCATAGGTATGTATGTATAGGACAAACATAGTATATACAGGATTTGGTAGTAGCCATGACCTCATGTATTCACTGGGGGTCCTGAACGTATTTCCCCGTGGATAAGGAGAAACTACTGTATTTTCCTTTCTTATCACCTTCCCACCTCAATAACCAACCCAAATAACCAGACAAGCAAAAATTGAAGTCTCCAAGTCAATGACTCTATCTCTCACTCATTTAACTATTAGAAGAGCCTCTCAGATCTTTATACATATAATGTTTTATCTTACAAGGATTATATATATGTGTCTTCAAATTTTTTATATATATTATATAATATTTTACTTATTAATTCCATTATATATAATTATACAATATTAATATATAATAATGTAGATATGATTATATAAAATATTGTATATTATATAATTATATATGTCATATATAAAAATATAAATATATATTAGAATTAATTATATGATATGTATTATATATTATATATTTAAAATTATATATCAAATTTTACAATAAGGATTACACAAGATCTCAGACTGTAGTCTGTTAGAAAGAACAAAGCAGAAAGGGGAGATAGACAAGGTGCTCATTGAGAATTTCAATGAGTAACTTAGCCAAAAGATACAGCTTATAAAAAGTAAACAAAAGAATCTTACAAAGTATAGGAATCAGAGAAGTTTCCTGAAAGAATAAACCAACCTGAGGAGCACCTGATGCTTGATTATCAGGGAGAGTTAGATGAACTCAGTATTTTTTTTTAGGAAAATCTATAAATCTATAAAATATGAAAATAATTTCATCCCAGTCTAATTAAACATAAAACATTTTATCAGTACATAGAGCCATATGCAAATATCAAAACTGAAAATTATTAATATATTAAAGCATTTGTTTCAAGATGCAAGTTTTAGTTGTTTGGAACTTGTGTGAACAACTCTTTATTCATCATCGTCGATATATGAAAGATTGTACATGAGGATAGAAAAGGCACCTTTGGAAGAATGATAAATAACTTTATATTCATTTATGATTGTCTCAAATTACTTTGGCAATTTGTACAGCTCTTAGACTTGTTGAAAATTAGTGATATAGTGAAATGTGGGCCCAATGTTTAATAAATCTATGTTCAAAAAATAATAAAATATTTAACCATAATAAAATTTATGTTCAAATCTATTTTCAAATCTATGTTCCAATACTAGTTCAAATATTATGAACTTCAGTTTCTCCAGCTAACATCGTCATTGTAAAAATTTAAATTTTAATTTCATTTGCAGTTTTTTTGATCACTGTCTATAGGAGTATCTATTTGAGGTTTCCACTGAGTAATCTAGAGAGAGGAATAATAGATAATAGATTTAGCTTATTCAATTTATCTATAACTCAATAACATAGGCCATGAGAAGTAAGCACTCAAAACAAGTCTCCGAAATTAAGCTAATTTACTAAAGTGTTGTGAATAAACAGGAAAAGAGAAGCACTGACGGCTCATTCTCTTGTGCCCTTGACTCTTGAAGCCATAGCAGGAAGCGTAATTTCATGGCCCCAGCACTGTTCTTCAAGACGCATATGACTGAGAGCAAATGCAAATTAGGGTGAGGCTTCTTGGAAAAATGGCTTGGAAAAAAACCTCCAATCTCTCAAATGTAGTTATTTATCTAAGGAAAGAAAGATGTTGAACCACATCACCCAAGCAAGGAATATGTGTACTAGGGCAGCCTCATGTCATGACCAAGGTCCCGTTCTCTTAGTGCATTTTCCCTAATTGAATTAGGACAAGTTGGGGCAGCTTCACCCAAGGTTGTTACATCACAAGGAATGTATCTAAGACTGGGCCACTAGTAACCAGGGTATCCTCCTCCATTCAACTGCTTTACTTTGCTTAATGAAACAAATATAAGAAACATAGGAATTAAAACATGATTGTTATCAGTCAATTTGTGCCAGTGTAAGATTGCCAATTTCTTTTGTTTTGTTTTTGATTCTGACTTCTTGCCTTTCATAAATATGGGTTCTTATTCTTGTTCTATTTTTCATATATGTTAAGTGTTAAAATGACAGAAAGTATTTTAAAGTTTACTAACGTTCATAGGTAAGTGTTGGATCTCTTTCATTTGAATATTACTTGTTTAATATTGTCCTCATTTCTTTCTACATCATTAAGATCGGCTACAAAGTTTACAACTTATATAATTAGACCCATTATGGAATCATGTTTTTCACTTTAAAGATTCATTTTTTAAAAATAGAATGAAGATTCAGAGAGAGTTGATCATATATTAATGCATTGTCTTAATATCCTGGGTATGCTTGCAGAATAGTTAATACCCCCAAATTACTGACGATGTGTGTATTTAACATTCTGTTAAACACCATTACCAAAGAGACACACTTTTTCATCTAGAAAGTTCTGATGTTCCACTATTAAACAAACACGTAGTGGGATAACAAGAGCTGAGCTAGTAAGTTCAATTACACAATATCCTAGATTCTGAATATTGAGGTAAACAGTTATTTAAATTTACTGAAGATGCATATGTGAAAGTATGGGGAAGCAGAGTTTGGGTTAAACACATTTCAAATTCCAGAAAACTTCCAGCTTCACAGAATTGTTTTGCACATTACAGTAAGTTCTGTTGAAATATTAAGCATAAATTTATACTGGTACTACTTATGGGATTTGAAAACTTATGCTTCTTAAATCTTTAGGGGCACCGTGGTGAAGCAAGGGCATGTATGAACTTCAGTAACAAGAAATTGTTTTACTTCGTTCACAGGCAATTTTTACAATTCATGTCACTGTAGATTATTTAGAATTCTATAAAGAAGAAAAGAGTATGTCCTTTATTTCTACAATCCAGGGATATCTCTTGTTAATATTTTGGCAGAGTTCTCTTTCAGTGCCTTCTCTCATATGTCATTTGTATATTATAATTTGATATAATCTTTAGGAATATGTAAATACATCATAAATTTTCACTTTATAGTTTTTATAAAATCATTGAATTTTTAAAAATCTTGAAAATGATAATTCTACTATATTTGGATATTTAAGTCATTCCCATTGGTTTTCCATTATAAACATTATAGTGATGAGCATTCCTGTACATATATTTATATACATGATATTTCTGGAATTGGGATTAGTGGGCCAAGTAATATTAATATTGCCAGATTTCTTGGCATATGTTAAAATTTTTTCCTCTAGATTTCTTATGTATGTATTTATGTTCCTGATGAACAGAAATGCTTTACCACATACTTATTTTCATAAGATATTATTATTAACATTTTTCTTAGATTAAAAAATTTGGAGTTGCTTTATAAATTAAGTAAGTTACAGAAGATCATCCTGTCTTAAGATATTGTGGAGTGATGTGGAAACTAGGCTTATAATTCTAGTGTGGATTCTGATAAGATTCTACCACTAGCAGAGAATAGTTGACAAATCATGGTCACTTCTACATCCATGCCTAGAGAGAGAAACAGCTGTAAGTTATCACCTACTTAAGAAAAGAGGAGAATAACAAGAAATTCTCCTCCTTATGCCTGGCTTGAGAAAAACTTTTCATGGAAAAACTTTATTAAGTCATTAAATAGAAATAACTGAGTAAGATAATAAAACTTTCTTGCATCATTCATATCATAACCATAGGTCATGAAAAAGAATCAACCTTTGTTAGAAAATTCTCATTCCTTGTGGTGAAGAAAAGCTTGAACTTTCTAAATGTTACATTAAAATATCTGGATGAGTAAACAATAGGTAAATAGGCAATTTCAAATGTATGATAGCATGTATTTGCCATTGAAGATAGTATAATACAGAGTAGCTTCACTGTTCTAAAAATCTTCTGTGTTGCACCTATTTATCTCTTTATCCTCACTAGCTCCTGGCAGCCACTGATCTTTTTACTGTCTCTATAGCTTTGCCTTTTCAGAAC
This sequence comes from Macaca thibetana thibetana, assembly GCF_024542745.1. NCBI lineage: Eukaryota > Metazoa > Chordata > Mammalia > Primates > Cercopithecidae > Macaca > Macaca thibetana. Next base: position 15,520,975 of record NC_065595.1, on the reverse strand, counting down.
ATCATCTGGTTGAACTCACACAGTATATAGCTTATTCATATTGACTTCTTTCAGTTAATAATATGCATTTAAGCTTCCTCCAACACCCCCCAACCCCTTTATAAATTTTTTTTGGAGACAGAGTCTTGCTTTGTCACACATGCTGGAGTATAGTGGTGCAGTCTCTGCTCACTGCAAATTCTGCCTCCCAGATTCAAGTGATTCTTGTGCCTTAACCTCTCAAGTAGCTAGCATTACTGGAATGCACCAACATGCCCTACTAATTTTTGTATTTTTAGCACAGACAGTGTCTCACCATATTGGCCAGACTGGTCTGAAACTCCAGACCTCAGGTGATCCACCCACTTCAGTCACCCAAACTACTGGGACTAAAGGTGTGAGCCACTGTGAGTGGCCGTAGCTCATTTCCTTTTAGCACTGAATCATAGTCCATTGTCTGGATGTGTAATAGTTTATTTATTCACTTACTAAAGGACAACATTTTGTTAACACTACATTTTAACAATTGTAAATAAAACTGTCATATGTGTGCAGATTTCAGACTGGACATAAATTTTCAGCTTCTCTGTGCAAACACCAAAGAGTGTGATTACTGGAGGGGATGTTCAGGCTACGTTTGTAAGAAACTGCCAAACTGGATTCCAAACTGGCTGACCATTTACTATTCTCATCAGAAATAAATCAGAGTTACTGTTGTCATACATCGTCCTCAGCATTTGGTGTTGTCAGTGTTTTGGATCTTGGTCATTCTAATAGACATGTAGTGGTGTCTCACTGTTGTTTTATATTGCAATGCTCTAATGACATATAATGCCTGAACATCTTTTGGCATGCTTAATTTCTATGTGTATATCTTATTTAGTGAAGTGTCTATTCAGGTCTTTGGCCCATTTTTAATTAGAATTGTTTTCTTGTTGAGTTGTATGAGTTATTTTTTATATTTTGAATACCCATCCTTCATCAGATGTGTCCTTCACAAATACATTTTTTCCCAGTCTGTGGCTTATATGTGAACTCTCTTAACATTGTCATTGGTAGAGCAGACATTTTTATTTTTACAAAGTACAGCTTATCGATTCTTTTATTTATGGATTGTGCCTTAGTTGCTGTATCTAAAAACTCATTACCAAACTGATCTAGATTTCTCCTGTATTGTCTTCTGGGAATTCTATAGCCTCTGCTTTTATATTTAAGTCTATGGTCTATTTTGAGTCAATATTTGTTAAAGATATAAGATCTGTGTCTAGATTAATATTTTTGCACATGGATGTCTAGGTTTTTTTAGCAACAATTATTGACAAGACTCTTTTTCATCCATTGCATTGCCTTTGCTTTTTTGTCAAAGATAAGTTGACTATACGTATACAAGTGTTTTTCTGGGCTCTCCATTATGTTCCAACCATCTATTTGTCTATTTCAACAATACCACACTGTGTTAATTATTGGTGTTTTATAGTAAATCTTGAAGTTGTGTAAAATTAATCTTTCAGCTTTGTTCTCCTTCAATAATGTGTTGACGATTATGGTCCTTTGCCTCTTTGTATAAACCTCAGAATCCGTTTGTCTGTATAGACAAAATAACTTCCTGGGATTTTAATTGAGATTCCATTGTATCTACAGATCAAGTTGAGAAGAACTGACATCTTGACAATAATGAGTCTTTTCTATGAAGACCCATGATCATGGAAAAGTTCTCCATTTAGTTCTTGTTTGAATTCTTTTACCAGTTTTATAGCTTTTATTATATGGATCTTATATATATTTTGTTAGATTTATGCTTAATTATCTCATTTTGGGGGGTGTCAGTGTAATTTCTTTCTGTTTTTAATTTCAAGTTTTACTTGTTCTTCACTCAGGGCTAGGAAAGTGACTGACTTATATAGTCTTATGTTCTGCTACCTTGCTGTAATCATTTATTAGTTTCAGAAATTTTTTTGCCCATTATTTGAATTTTTCTACATACACAATCATGTCATCTGCAAAGAAAGATAAGTTCAATTCTTTTTTGAAATTTCTATCTCTTTGGTTATGTTACCCATCTGTTCTCTCATGTGCTCCACTTTATCCATTAGAGTTTTTATCATATGAATTATAATTGTTTCAAAAGTTGACTCTGATAATTCCAGCATCCTGGCTTGTCTGAGTCTAGTTCTAAAGCCTTTCTATCTCTTTACATTGTTGTTGTTGTTGTTGTTTTGTCTTTTACTATGCCTGGTAATTTTTTCTAGGTAGTTGGTCATCATATACTGGGTAAAATGAGCAATGGTAAATAGTGATGTTGTGGTAAGGTGTTGGAGTAGGGGAAGTGTTCTATAATCCTACAATTAAGTCATAGCCTTTTACTAAGTCTATGCCTCTAGGCTGTGAACTGCACAAGTGCCTATCATAACCGCCACTCCCCTTATTTGAGACAGGATGGCTAGAATCTACTGGAGTTGAATATTTTTCTTCTCTCGCATGGAATTCTAGAAGGAGCTAGAGCTGAGTCTTTCCCTTCCCCCAGGTCACTTAGGCTCTGATAAAACCCTGGCAGGTTAAACTGTTTTTATTTCATTTCTCCTGAGGGCATGCCTTATTATGAACAAAGAACTCTGGTGTATTTAAAAAATGGTTATTTTTTTCCACCCCTTTCTGAAATGATGAGGGTGTTTTCTTCAGTATTCACTGTGAGAATATGATCAAGTTGTGGAAGGTAAAACTCACAAAGGGGTAGGGACTCCCCCATGACTGGGTTCCCCTAAAGATTTTGCCTCTCAGACTTGTCCACACTGAGCCTCCAGAAATTCATCAATTGCATTTCAGACTTTTCTACTCTAGTACTGATTCCCAAGGAGGTTTCAGCTCCTGGGTTTCTGCTGCGTATCTGCCTGTCTATCATTCAACTTTTGGAATCAGTGTTTTGCTTTGTGATCTCACTTCCCTTAAGGATCTAAGAAAAAAGTTGTTAATTTTTCAGTTTGTTTAGCATTGTACTTATTAAGATGGAATAATGATTTCCAGGCTCCTTATATGATGGACTGAAAACCAAAAGTTGACCCATGCTTGTCTTCATATTTCACCATATAAACAAAATTATTCAGTTTTACCTGTTTTAAAATGTTATCTACTTTGAATTATGAAATTATGATTCTAGGCCGGGTGTGGTGGCTGCAATCCCAGCACTTTGGGAGGCTGAGGCAGGTGGATCACGAGATCAGGAGATCGAGACCATCCTGGCTAACACGGTGAAACCCCATCTCTACTAAAAATACAAAAAATTAGCTAGGTGCAGTGGCAGGTGCCTGTAGTCCCAGCTAGTCAGGAGGCTGAGTCAGGAGAATGGCATGAACTCGGGAGGTGGAGCTTGCAGTGAGCAGAGATTGTGCCACTGCACCCTAGCCTGGGCAACAGAGCTAAACTCTGTCTCAAAAAAAAAAAAAGAAAAAATTGTTATTCTATTATATCTGACATATTTTGTGGAACATGTCTATTAGAGTTATAAATACATTTTTCATGTAACTGTAGTGCTTTTATATTCAGTCATATTTCAATGTATGGACATCAAATTTTTTCATTACATGGTTGAGACATTTTTGGATCAGTTTACTGCGTTTGAAAACGTCACTATGAACATTCCTCCACACGCCATTTAGAATATATGCCCAGAAATTTTGTTGAGATAAAAAAATATGCTTATCTTTGTAATAGTTAATACTAAACTCTTTTATAAACTGAGAATATTAATTTGCATTCTCATCAGCATTGTATCAGACTTTTGTCTCATATTCTTACTGACTCTAGGTTTTAGTTGAACTCTTTGTGACATGTGCTTAGAGGAATATTACTATGGTCTTAATTTATATATCTTGTCTTAGCTTCAGTTTCTTCATGAAAGCAGAGCCTAAGAAAAGGATGTATGTGCAGAAGGCATTCCAAGGATGCAAGAGTGAAGGACCTTGGGGAATGGTAGAAAAAGGAAAACTTAACATAAATGTATGTTATAGAGGTCACCATTGTGGGCAACTAGAGATTGCTTCTGTCCAGGACCTTCTGAAGTATATACAGAATGCCATTTCCCAAAGATGGATCAACAAAGTAATTGGTTACTGTTCATTGACTGTAGCTCTCTCTTGGTAGAGGATTATCCAGGACTTCTTCTACTTCCAGGCATGCATACTTGCCCAGTTGGCTTTTACTGGCATTCTTGGTGCTGGAGAAGCATTGGAGCAAATATAAATGCATGACACACTCTTAAAGCAGGATGCTGTCTAAGCAAGGCTGAAAAAAAAAAAAAAGAAGCTGAAATTAGAGATAAAACATAGGAAATACAAAAAGGAGCACAATAGCCTACAATAAAATTCCACTGAGAACTAATAGAGCAAAGCACATATTGTATTTATTGGTCATTTGGATATTCTTTTTTTTGAAATAGTTATTTTAACTTCTTGCATATTTTTCCTAAGATCAATTCTGCATGTTTTAATTTGTAGAAATGCTTTATATGTTGCAGTTACAAGCACTTTATCACCTACATAGGTTGCAGATATCATTTCATGGTTTCACCTTTACTTTTCAGATTTTCCCCCATGCCATTTTTGAACAGAAGTTCCTATCTTAAGACAGTCTAATTTATCCGACTCTCTTTTTATCATTATTTTCATGTCCTGCTTAAGAAAACATTTCCTATCATTAATTCATGAGCTATTGTATATTATTAACAGAAGTCTGTTGCCCAACTTTCATAGTTAGCTCTTACAGTATACTTGTATTGATGTTTAGATATATTATAGAAATCAAGCTTAATAATTTTTTTTCTAAAAAACAAAACCCCAAAATGGTTTACATGTGCAGAACGTGAAGGTTTGTTACATAGGTATGCGTGGGCCATGGTGGTTTGCTGAACCTATTGAACCCTCCTCTATGTTCCCTCCCCTCACCTCCCACAACCTAGCAGGCCCTGATGTGTTGCTCCCCTGTCTGTGTCCATGTGTTCTCAATGTTCAGCTCCCACTTATGAGTGAGAACATGTGGGGTTTGGTTTTATGTACCTGTGTTAGTTTGCTGAGGATGATGGCTTCCAACTTTATACATGTTCCTGCAAAGGATATGATCTCATTTCTTTTTATGGCTGCATAGTATTCCATGGAGTATATGTACCACATTTTCTTAATCCAGTCTATCACTGATGGGCATTTGGGTTGGTTCCAAGTCTTTGTTATTGTGAACAGTACTGCAATAAACATGTGTTCGTGTATCTTTATAGTAGAATGGTTTATATTCCTTTGGGTGTATACCCAGTAATGGGATTACTGGGTCAAATGGTATATTTGATTCTAGATCCTTGGGAAGTCGCCATACTGTCCTCCATAATTGTTGAACTAATTTACATTCCCACCAACCACGTAAAACTGTTCCTATTTCTCCACAGCCTTGCTAGTATCTATTGTTTCCTGGCTTTTTAATAATCTCCATTCTGACTGGTGTGAGATGGTATTTCATTGTGGTTTTGATTTGCATTTCTCTGGTCATCAATGATGCTGAGCTTTATTTCATATGTTTGTTGGCCGCATAAATGTCTTCTTTTGAGAAGTGTCTGCTCACTTTTTTTCCTCTGCCCACTTTTCCTCTGCCCACTTTTTTTTTCCTCTGCCCACTTTTTTTTTTTTTTTTTGAGATGGAGTTTTGCTCTTTTCCCCAGGCTGGAATGAAGTGGTGCAATGTCGGCTCACTGCAACCTCTGCCCCCAAGGTTTAAGCAATTCTCCTGCCCCAACCTCCTGAGTAGCTGGGATTAGGCACCCGCCACCACACCCAGCTAATTTTTGTATTTTTAGTAGAGACAGGATTTCGACATGTTGGCCAGGCTGGTCTCGAACTCCTGATATCAGGTGATCCATTCACCTCGGCCTCCCAAAGTACTAGGATTACAGGCATGAGCCACTGGGCCCAGCTCCTTTGCCCACTTTTCAATGGGGTTATTTGCTTTTTTTTTCTTGTATATATGTTTAAGTTCCTTGTAAATTCTGTATACTGGACATTTGTCTGATGGGTAGATTGCAAAAATTTCTCCCATTCTGTAGGTTGCCTGTTCACTCTGATGATAGTTTCTTTTGCTGTTCAGAAGCTCTTTTGTTTAATTAGATCCCATTTGTTAATTTTGGTTTTTGTTGCAATTGCTTTTGGCATTTTTGTCATGAAGTCTTTCCCCATATCTATGTCATAAATGGTATTGCCTAGGTTTTCTTCTAGGAATGTTATGGTTTGAAGTTTTACATTTAAGTTTTTAATCCATCCTGAGTTAATCTTTATAGGGTGTAAGGAAGGGGTCCAATTTCAGCTTTCTGCATATGGCTAGCCAGTTTTCTTAGCATCGTTTACTGAATAGAAGATCCTTTTCCCACTGTTTGTTTTTGTCAGGTCTGTCAAGATTAGATGGTTGTAGATGCATGGTGTTATTTCTGAAGTCTCTGTTCTGCTCCATTGGTCTATATGTCTGTTTCAGTACCATTACCATACTGTTTTGGTTCCTGTAGCCTTGTAGTGTAGTTTGAAGTCAGGTAGCATGATGCTTTTAGCTTTATTCTTTTTGCTTAGGATTGTCTTAGCTATTCGGGGTCTTCTTTTATTTCATTTGAAATTTAAAACAGTTTTTTTTTTCTAATTCTGTGAAGAATGTCAATGGTAGTTTGATGGGAATAGCATTGAATCTATAGATTACTTTGGGCAGTATGGCCTGAAACCCCATCCAAGGGTCAGCAGCCTCAAAGACTGAAACTAGGCAAAGATGAGAAAGAATCAACCAAACAGTGCTGAAAACCAAACAGACCAGAGTGTCTCTTCTCCTCCAAATGATTGCAACGTTTTTCCATCAAGGGTGCAAAACTGCATGAAGGATCAGATGGATGAATTGACAGAAGTAGACTTCAGAATATGGGTAATAAAAACTACCCTGAGCTAAAGGAGCATGTTCTAACCCAATGCAAAGAAGCTAAGAGCCTTGATAAAAGGTTAGAGCAATTGCTAACTAGAAAAACCAGTTTACAGAGGAACATAAATGATCTGATGGAGCTGAAAAACACAGCACAAGAACTTCGTGAGGTATACACAAGTATCAACAGTTGAATTAACCAAGTGGAAGAAAGGATATCAGAGTTTGAAGATCACCTTACTGAAATAAGACATGCAGACAAGAATAGAGAAAAAATGAAAATGAATGAACATAGCCTCCAAGAAATATAGGACTCCATAAGAAACTGAACCTACGATTGATTGGAGTACCTGAAGAAGACAGAAAGAATGGAAACAAGCTGGAAAACACACTTCAGGATATTGTCCAGGAGAACTTCCCCAACCTAGCAAGACAGGCCAACATGCAAATTCAGGAAACACAGAAAACACCATTAAGATATTCCACAAGAAGATCTACCCCAAGACACATCATCATCATATTCTCCAAAGTTGAAATGAAGGAAAAACTATTAAGGGCAGCCAGAGAGAAAGGCCAGGTCCCCTACAAGGAGAAGCATATGAACAGTGGACCTCTCAGCAGAAACTCTATAAGGCAGAAGAGATTGGGGGGCCAACATTCAACATTCTTAAAAGAATTTTCAACCCACAATTCCATATCCAGCCAAACCAAGCTTCATACGCGAAGGAGAAATAAAATTCTTTCTAAATAAGCAAGTGCTGAGGGATTTAGTTACCACCAGGCCTGCCCTGCAAGAGCTCCTGAAAGAAGCACTAAATATTAAAAGGAAAAACTGGTACCAGCCACTGCAAAAACACACCAAAATATAAAGACCAATGACACTATGAAGAAACTTCATCAACTAGTGTGCAAAATAACCAAATATCATCATGACGACAGGCTCAAATTCATACATAACAATACTAACATTAAATGTAAATGGGCTAAATGCCCCCAGTAAAAGACTAGGACTGGCAAATTGGATAAGGAGTCAAGACGTATTGGTGTACTGTATTCAGAAGACCTATCTTATGTGCAAAGACATACACAAGCTGAAAACAAAGGGATGGAGGAAAAATTACCAAGCAAATGGAAAGCAAACAAACAAACAAACAAAAAAACGGGGGTTGCAATACTAGTCTCTGACAAAACAGACTTTAAACCAGCAAAGATTTAAAAAGCCAAAGAACGACATCATATAATGGTAAAGGGATCAATTCATCAAAAAGAACTAACTATCCTAAATATATATGCACCCATACAGGAGCACCCAAGTTCATAAAACAAGTTCATAGAGACCTACAAAGACACTCAGGCTCCCACAAATAATACTGGCAGACTTTAACACCTCATTGTCAGTGTTAGACAGATGAATGAAACAGGAAATTAACAGGGATATTTAGAACTTGAACTCAGCTCTGGGTCAAGTGGACCTAGTAGATGCTACAGAACTCTCTACCCCAAATCAACAGAACATAACATTCTTCTTTATGCCACATGGAACTTACTCTACAATCAACCACATAATTGGAAGTAAAACACTCCTCAGCAAATGCAAAAGAATTGGAATCATAACAGTTTATCAGACCACAGTGCAATCAAGTTAGAACTCAGGATTAAGAAACTCACTCAAAACCACAGAAATACATGGAAATTGAACAACCTGCTCCTGAATGACCCCTGGGAAAATAATGAAATTAAGGCAGAAATCAAGAAGATCTTTGCAACCAATGAGAACAAAGAGACAACATACCAGAATCTCTGGGACACAGCTAAAACAGTGTTAAGAGGGAAATTTATAGCACTAAATGCCCATATCAGAAAGCTACAAAGATCTCAAATCAACACCCTAACATCAAAATTAAAAGAGGTAGACGGCAAGAGCAAACTAATTTTTTTTCTTTGTAAGTGTCAAGCTGACCCAACACTATTTATTGATAAGATGCTTCTTCCTCCAAAGATTTCCATAAGTGAATTGGGCATATATGAGTGAATTTGCTTATGGGCTCCTACACTGATCATTGGACTGTTAGTTTACCCTAAAGCCAATAGTATGTTGCCCAAATTACTATAGCTTTGTAATAAGTCTTGATAAACAATAAAGTTTTTCTGTTATGTTTACTATTCAATATTGTCTATGATATTTCTGGACTCTTGAACATTCACATACGATTTAAAATGAACCTATCGATTTTTAGATTCACATATTTTAACTATGAAATATATGCTTGGATTATATTAAATTTATAGATTAAGTTAGGGAAAGGGTGTAGTATCTTTGATATAAAGAATATTTCAATCAGTGAACATGATAAATTATTTTATTTATTGAGGTTTATAATTTCTTTCATTAGGATTTAATAGTTTTTGTTTTAAGATATTTGATATGTTTAACATAAGTGGTACTATTCCTCAGTGTCTACATTTTCAGAAAATATAATTATGTAAAAATACGATTGTCTTGTGTTGACTTGCGTCCAGGTATTTTAATAAACTAATTTAAAAATTCTTATGCATTTCCTTAAATAATTTTGAAGTTTTCATTTAGAGAATCCCTATACATGTGAATAATGACATCAAATGAGATCCACATCTTAAAGAAAAAGCTTTTATAATTTTACCATTAATTATGCTTTTTTAGATATTTGTAGATACCATTTGACTAAGAAGTTACATTCCATTCCAGTTAGCTAAGTTTATTTTTTAGATTTTAAATGGATTTAATAAATTTAACAAAATGTATTATTTAAATGTTGAATAAAATTAGCAAGTATATTCATCAAATTGAGATAATTCTAAGATTTTATTGTTTATTTTATTGATATGGCAACTTATATTTATTGTTTTTCAATTATTAATCCAAACTGGAATTACAGAAATTTATCATTTTTTCTTGATATACTGACTTTCTAAAATGTTGCAATTATTTTTATATTTTACTTAGGTCTTTGCTTCAATGTTCATTTGTAAACCTGGCGTGAAATTTTTCTTGATTATGTCCTTGTCCAGTTAGATGTCAGTGTTATTCTGAGCTCATTAAGATGGGTTCTCTCTCTCTTTTTATTTACTATAGGCATTTTTCCATGATGGTGATTACTTTTCTTAAATGTTTGATAGAATTTACTGTTGAACAAAAATCTGATCCTAGAGCAGTATTTTGTTTGATTTTGCTTTGGAAAAATTTAAATATTTTAAATTACAAATTTACTAGCTTCACTTATTATTATATGGATCACCAATTTTGTCTCAGGATAGCTTTAAAAATTGCATTCTTGAGAATATTTTACATACATTATCACATTATTTCCACATGTATTATAATATCATCGTGTACCCATAAATATATACAAGTATTTATCAATTAAAAATAAAATAAAAATAAAATGAAATACTATTCATATTATCATTATATTTTAAAAACTCTTTAGTACTGCAGTGATGTATTTTCATGTGCTACCCTGCATTATTTGTGCTTTATCTTTGTATTCTTTTATCAGTCTCATTAGTAGTTCATCAATTTTGTGTTTTGAAAACATCAGCATTTTATTTTTGCATTATAATTTCAAATACTCTTAAGGATAAAAATGGGATTTTACTTACATACTATAAGTGTCAAGGAGATGCACACAAAGACTTTGTAACTAAGATACAAGGAGTTAAAATGGAAACTGGTGGGTTAATGAAATGTCTTGTTCGCGGGAAAATGATTGCCAAAAAACAAAGCAAGATGTATCTATTTTAATAACGACTGTAAAAATAGTTTCAGCAGTATACCCACTTATCTACAATAGCATGTCTCAATAAAATATTCTAATTCTTTATATAAGATTATTCTAACAGAAGCATATGTATATATATGGATATTTTCAATTTTGATATATTTGCCTATATATATATTTGTTGGATTATTTCATAATAGAGTTAGAACAAATATTTTATGAATTTGTCTTTGCCCACTATATAACAATGATATTATTAGATTGATAAAACACACAAATTTGCATTATTTTTGTATACCCCTCTTTGGGTCAAAGTAGGAAATCCTTTGACAAATCAACAAATAGCTTATCAACAAATAGCTATTCAAATATTCATTAATGTATTTATTCAATAAACACTAAATAGCACCTTATTTGAGGGATTGGGTTAGGTTATTTTTACAGTAGCATTTTGCTTCAAATGCTCTTTCATTTGTGTGTTGGTTCACATATTCAAGCACTCATTTGCCTTTTATTACTTTAAATAGTTTGAAATATTCATTAGTATTAAACTGAGGCTAAAATGCGTATTACTTGGGTAGCCACCCATCCTCCTCCTTTCTTCATCTAGAAGCATCTCTTGTACATCCCTACTCCCATATAAATAGAATTAGTAATCTTTTTCACAGGAACTGGATCTCCTCACCACAATACTTAAGACTTATTACAAGGACTTCTAAATCACCCATTCTTTCTCTGGTAGTGCATGCTGCAAATAGAAAAGATTGGGATGTACCAATGACTATATTTTCCTCCATGTTTAAGAGATAAGGAAAGAATGAGGAAGAAAGAATACTGAAAACATTCTAGTCCTTAGTTTCTCATATGTCTGAGGCAACTATCATTTTTTCTTTCTTCAAATTTTATTTCTCAATTTGGTAAACCAGTGAATCCCTCTTTTTGCTTAAACTAGAGTTAGATTATTCTCACTTACAGAGCAAAAAACCCTCTGTTTTTGTTTCTGTATTTCTACAGCCTAGATTACTAGAAGTACTAAAAGTAAGCACATTGCTCATAACACATTCGTATGTAAATTCTTCATTTTGTAGCCAGATGCCTTCCAGAATGGCTTTAATAGCCTAATTCTTACCAATTGTGTATAAGTAACTTTTATCTTATACAATTTTCAACCACACACCTTATTCATTTTTTCACCTTTACTTCTTCAAAATCAATTAGTTCTCCCAGCTTTCATGTTTGTTGAAATACTAGCCACTGGGTCATAAAGATAGAAAGAAGCAAGTGAGTCTAAGAAAAAAACACAAACAATTCTGAGAATTTAAGAACTACAAGATTTGGGAAGATCTTTTTGTTCCACAACTGTTTTAATTTCTCTCCTGACATAAACATGACTCCTGGGTGTTGACCACCATGAGCCTAAAAGTGAATGGAGGAAAAGGATTAGAACTGGGTGAAGATTAGTAAATACGAATTAGTTAATACAAACATGTTTGTATTTAGTGCCCCTGGTAGCTTAAATGGAGAAGAACAAAAGTCATTATGCTCTGTTATAGTTACAAGACAGAGCTGCTTTTTAAAAAGAATACTTAAGAGGCTTTGAAGTTGAACAATACTTATTATCTCATACAGATATTTAAAAATAAATAATTCTAGTTCCTGATAGGGTATGTCTCCCTTACATTCAAAACTATAATTTTTGGAGAACCTGAAATATATTTGTACACGTTTAATTTTAACAAGTGAATGGAAATTCGAGGAATTGGTTGGCTTCATGTTAAGTCCTAGTAACAAAACCATCTGTAACAAGAGCAAGCATGTATTGAGTGCTTACATGTTTAAATGGGTCTCAAAAAGTAATATGGAGAATTCCATTACTTTTCACAATAACACTTGCAAGTAAGTACTATTAATTTAGTTCCTCTTTACAATTTTTTTTTTCAGAATTCTATACTAATTCCATAGAGATAGATATTTACTTTTTCAGCAACTCCACTGGCTGTTTCGATGAGTTAAACTGACATAAATATAGGGAGTCGGAGTGAATTGTACAGTTGTTCGATGATAAAAGATTGAAGATGTAAGCTTCTGAAGACATGCGAGAATGTTAGCTCTGCTCAGACCCCAGAAATGTAGCAGGGATGAAGCCTAAGTATAAAGTATTTTAAAACAGAAAAGGGTCTGGGCAAGTGTTTTAGTCAGTGTTGAAAAGAGCTGTCCGATGAATGAGGTAGAAAAGAAAATATGACATACAATAGGTAGTATAATCATGAGTAGAGAACCATAGGTCTCCTAATTAGTTAAGGGTTTTTGCACAAGTTAGTTTTCTCTGCCTGTTCTTCTATTGATTCATTGTTAAAATGAAGATAGTTATATACATTGATTTAATTGATGGGAGACAACATAAAAATACACACATATAAGTTAGTCATTTATAAATCCAAAGCAATGTAGAACTAGCAAAATGATGCTCAATAGTTAATTAGAAAATGTTTCCTGATTTGGTATTCTGGAGCTATAGATAATTAACAACTTCTGACAAGCAGTTCATCTAAACAATACGATTCAATGGCTTTTAATTGAATTATGTCTATGTGTTTGTTACTTCCTTTTGTTTCCCTGCATCAATTTAAGTTCACAATAATAGATACATTAAAACTGCTTACAACCCTATGTCTGCCAGTTAAAGGATTAATTAAGGCAGGTTGAATGCAATTCAATTAATGCTTTTTATCTGGCGGCTGTTTCTTTGCTGGTATACACTTGGTGCTAGTGTCTGTAATAAAATCAGATACTGCCCATAGGTTGTAGCAGTAAGGAATGCCTGGGCCCAGCAGGTTGTTCAATGCTAGAATTTAATGATGTCTCACTGAGGCACACACTTGGGGGTCTGGCAAAAAAGTTACTGATTAAAAAAAAAAAAAAATGAATGGACCTGTCAACTTCCAACACAAATTGTTCCACAGATAGGCTACTTTTGTCTTGGAAATTTGAGAGGGAACACAAAAGACAGAGAGTTTGTCTTTGTGGTCTGAAGATCTAGGGTGCTTTGTTACATGATGGGAGGTACTCTACACAATTTTTATAGACTTCCAAAATTCTGATATCTGGTTGAAAAGGGGGAGTAGTTTCATAACATTTTAAATCATTTGTCAGGAATGAAAAAATCACTATTTATATTTTTACCCCACGTGAACATATTGAGTTGGTATCAGTAAAGAAAACCTAGCAATGACTTAGTCTTTTAATTTTTTTAAGAATGAATTTTTGGATAGGCCCAGTGAATTGTTGCACAGAATAAATCATTGGGGACACTTGGGTTTCAGTGTATATTACATATTCATAGCTTTCTGTGGCAGCCATAGGCCATGAGTCTTAGTCCTGACACCATAAGTCTGTTGGGAGAAGGATACAGTTTGTTTTACACATGCCTTTAAGAGAGTTCCCAGCTGTGTACTCTGCTTTTAAAATGGATGCAAAATTAAACTTAACATAATGACTTCTGCTGGAATCAGTAAGAATTAGTCTTCAGCTATACAGGTGCTATAGGATAGCATGGCTTATTTAAATACTCAAAGTATTTCTGCAAACTTGGATAATTCAGAAGATGAACAGGAAAGTTTATCTCTATTTCAGGTTTTTTGGATCCTTAAATATAAAAACTTCTAAAAAGAAAAAGAAATTCTTCCTTGTAGCTAGAATAAATGAGGGGAATGAAAGGTTTTCCAAAATCCTAAAGAGAAATTTTGGAGTCTTCCACTAGATAATATGTAGAGATGTCTAACTTAAGGAGAACGCTTACTCAGAAGATACGTTGTTAGGTTCAGAGGAAGAGAGCTGCTCCATTGTTCTACACAAGGGCAGTATTGACAGAGGTTTCCTCACGGGCAGCATCCACAGGAACTGCTACAGACGGCTTTCTCTATTGGAGGGCATGTAACTCTAGCAGAGTTGAAAATGGCATTACAATTTTAACCTTGGTTTGGGATACAGTAGGCACCCTTCAAATGATGACCTTCAAGTGTAGAGACAGTGACAGCCTTATGGAGTATTCTTCTGAAGCATTTTATTGGAACAAGGAATAGAAAAGCAAAGGCACCACCTTTAGCTAATTTGATTTTTTACTTTAGAATTTTGGAAGGTGCTCCAATAATTTTGAAAACATCATCTTCTGAAAGGTAAAGAACCATACAAGCACTATTTTATTTTATTTTATTTATTTTTATTTTTATTTTTTTGAGACGGAGTCTCGCTCAGTCTTCCCGGCTGGAGTGCAGTGGCGCGATCTCGGTTCACTGCAAGCTCCGCCGCCCGGGTTTACGCCATTCTCCTGCCTCAGCCTCCCGAGTAGCTGGGACTACAGGCGCCGCCACCACGCCCAGCTAGTTTTTCGTACTTTTTAGTAGAGATGGGGTTTCACCGTGTTAGCCAGGATGGTCTGGATCTCCTGACCTAATGATCCGCCCCATCTCGGCCTCCCAAAGTGCTGGGATTACAGGCTTGAGCCACGGTGCCCGGCCAATGCAAGTACTTTTACAGTTCCAAACCTAGGGTGTCACATTGCTCATAACTCACCTGAGATTATGAAATCACCGTGATGCCCTACCTTGTAACCATACAGTTAACAGGTTTCTTTTCTTTTTTTTTTTTTTCCTTCATAAGCCCACACAATTTTTCTTAGGGGCTGCAGAACTTGTTGGGCTCCATGACCGACAGCAAATCCAGCAAGAACAGGTAATTCTCTAGTGCCAGCACTCAGAGCAGCCTTCCTAAATGCTGTTTTTTCAAGGCTCTGTGAAACTGTGAGAGAAACACTGAGACGTGTTCTGTTCACTTAAAATTCTTATAAACAGCATAGTTTCTGCTCTTATTTCAGGGAATTTTCTGGCCAGGAAGTACTAACTTTAGCATTAGCAGTGTAGTGGTGTCTATTTCCTGCAACAGATATCTGGGCTAATAGGAGGAACTGGTGATATTTCAGGCCCACCGGAAGCTAGTTTTTATGAGATGCTATTTAGTGTGAACTTGCACCAGTTTTGAATTTATTCATCCTCCTAGATATCCTCAGCCCTAGTTGCTACTTTGGGCTTGACTTACTTGCTCTGACTTCTTAACAAGAGGCCCAGACATGTGTTGGGCTTTCACATGGTCATGAAGTTCTACATGTCACCGTAAGCTCATCACTTAACATGATCTGTTGACTCAGTCTTCCTGGTGTCAATGTCAGTTTTTGTGGGAACCCAGCAGTTTTGGAGTCCAGATTCTGGGAACACCACAGGGAAGTCCTAGAGGGTCTGAAAAATACATTCTGGAAGTACGGCTTCTTTCTGTAGGGCAAATTTTGACCAAATTAAGACAATTGATGTAAAAGAATTGGAAGACAAGAATCAGCATTTAGGGAGGCTGCTCTGAGTGCTGGCACTAGAGAACTACCTGTTCTTGCTGGATTTGGTGTCAGTAATGCAGCCCAGCAATTTCTGCAGCCCCTAACAAAAACTGCATGGCCTTACCAAAAAAAAAAAAAGAAAGAAAAGAAACCTGTTAACTATATGGTTACAAGGTAGGGCATCACAGTGATTTCATAATCTCAGGTGAGTTATGAGCAATGTGACACCCTAGGTTTGGAATTGTAAAGGTACTTGCATTGAATATGCTTCTTTATCTTTCAGAAAATGATGTTTTCAAAATTATTGGAGCAGCTTCCAAAATTCTAAAGTAAGAAATCAAGTTAGTTAAAGGTGGTGCCTTTGC
This sequence comes from Macaca thibetana thibetana, assembly GCF_024542745.1. Classification (NCBI taxonomy): domain Eukaryota; kingdom Metazoa; phylum Chordata; class Mammalia; order Primates; family Cercopithecidae; genus Macaca; species Macaca thibetana. The sequence continues at coordinate 15,504,563 of NC_065595.1, read as the reverse complement.
TTTTCTATTCCTTGTTCCAATAAAATGCTTCAGAAGAATACTCCATAAGGCTGTCACTGTCTCTACTCTTGAAGGTCATAATTTGAAGGGTGCCTACTGTATCCTAAACCAAGTTTAGAATTGTAATGCCATTTTCAACTCTGCTAGAGTTACATGCCCTCCAATAGAGAAAGCCTTTTCTTCCTGCTGATGGATTGTTCTAAGATGCAGCAGTTTCAGTTTCCTTAAAGAAATCCTGAAATATTGAGAACATAGTTCTATTTTCCTGAGATATCGTGGCCAGCTTATTAATGTATAACTTTGTTTTTATGCATTCACTCTCTTCATGCACAACTTATTTTTTCCACCTTATGCTTGTTACATCCAATACCTCCATCCTCAATACAAGTATTACCATACAAGCATATCATCAAGCTGTTTTCTAGGAAATCAGATCCAAACAGAACATTTACAAAGAAAGAGAAAGATGGACAAGATCAACCTAGTAAACAGAACTTAGTTTCAGCTGGGTGTCGTGGCACACACATATAATCCCAGCTACCTTACTTGAGAGGCCGAAGTGGGAGAATTGCTTGAGCCTGGGACTTTGAGACTAGCCTGGAAATATAACAAACAAAAGAACTTAGTTTGGAAGAAAACATATATGTCTAATTATAGAATGGTATCAGTTGCTTGCCAATTCTGATTCCGTTCTACATGTTTGGATTACATGAGAGAAGTAATGGTGGGACAAGGGTATGAATATAAAAAATGAAAAAAAAAAAACCCTACAATTCCTCTGTAACTATGTCAGATACTGAAGCACAAGCAACACTGTTTCTGAACCCATGTGAATAGTGGAACAATAGTGTTACAGAAAAATATTGGAATTTGTATTTAAGAATCTTTCCGTTAAGCAAAGTTCGGGTCTAGTTGGCTTCATTGAATTCTACTAAATATTTTTTGGAAGAAATAATAACATTTCTATAAAAAAACTGAAAAATTGAAAAGGATGGGATATTTTAATCTTCCTTCTGAACAGTATGAGCTGTTGTGAACAGAAGCAAAGGAGCAGGAGTTTGTACCCCTACCTCAATCAAGCTCTGGATGAATGGTACCCTCCACAGGCAGTATAGGCTCAAGCAAAGCTGGTTCCTTTGGCTGAAGGCAATTTACAGAGAGCAATGTGGCTTTGGGCATAGACACTCAACTTTCCTAGCAGCTCAGCAAATGACAGTTTCAGCTCTGAAGCTGGTTATCTGTGTGGTGCACCACTGTACCCACGGCAGATGCATTTTACCCTATTAGCACTTGACTTATTATGATTTGGGTTGAAGAGTCTAAAGGAAAAATGTTACTTTAGCAATTTCTGATGTGTCACAGAATTGGCAAGGGCCAGTGAGAGCTGGCAGTACCCGTGAGCAGGGGGTAATGCCATGTAGGAAGAAGTGTTATTCGGTGAAATTGGCAGTGGCGATTTGTCTCATTGGAAGTAGCAGACCCAAGTGAAATACGGATATCAGGAAGTGCATAGTGGAATCCAACACAAGATCAGTATTGCCTACCTTAAGAAAACAGAAACAGATTTCACTGGAGGAAGCTCAGAGAAAGAGGAAGTAAATGACAAATGTAATGTAGTAGTTAATAAGTTTCATTTATAAGAATTTTTTTACAGCCTTAGGACACCTCCAGATGTGTGTGTGTATTTCAAAGCTTTAACAATGGGATGGGGAATACTTCTTCCTAATACATATATTATAAGCATATTAAGAATTATGCAGCAAAAGGACAAAAGTTCCCTATGTTGAGTAACTGTGCTTTGGGTCAAAAAGAGGAAAAAAAAAACCCCAAAACAACCTAAAAATTAAATTAGATAGAACATCGTAACATCACAAAATATCAGAGCATAACGTGTATAATAGAATTTTTACAATTCAAATTCCTTTCCTAATGTCTAAACTCATGTTTCTGTGATTCAAATGGAATGCTTAGTTAGATTGACCCACTCGTGTGACAAATTCCAATTATATTCAACTTCCCCAAAATATACTTATTAAACATACCGGCAGTGTGTGCTTATTAAACACACTGGTAATGCTGACCTTCTGTATAGGTTTTCTGAAACTTACATACCTAGGGATAGGTCCCAGACTCTTCATACTTTGCTCTTCCACCCGTTATGAAAGAGTCTTAGCAAAAACAATACCCTCTTTAGCTTTCTTATCCTCTGGTGAGAATTCCCCTGTACTCCTTTGGGATTCAATGTCATAGATCTCTTTAGTATCTGTAGTTCCACCCGGTTCCATGCTCAATATCCGTGATACACATATCAGCATAGAATTGCTATGTGTCATAAAACTCAGTTAACTTGTTACTCAAGTAGTGCACAACCATTTATTTAGCACTAGGAAGGAAAATGAGCAGCAGTCACATGGCATGGAGACTGTGTTGCTAGCAGCTGAGCACTGGGCACCTTGGTTCTCGAGAATTTGGTGGAGAACAGCCCTATTTATGAAAGGGCTCCACTACTGCAGGATGGATCCTGAACCAGATCCTGTTCACCTCTTTCTTATTTCCATCTTCTCATTACCAAGACCGATAAATCTCTTCCTGGGCACTGGTTTTGTTTCACATCAACCCACACAATGTCTCTATTCCAGAAGGTTCTGCTTCCATTTTTCCTTTTGTTTTGAACCTTTGAAATGACCCACATTGACTTGATTCTTTCCCATATACTGCTACTAAGCCGTTTTCCACAGTCCACAGGTCTTAAATAAGTCAGACTTCCTTTTAAAGGAAAAGCTATTCAACCCAAAGATCTATAGCATCACTTTTTACAAAACTGCACCTAAGACAACACATAGCAGTTTTTTTTTTTTTGTTTTTGTTTTGATTTTTTTTTTTTTTTGAGACAGAGTCTTGCTCTGTCGCCCAGGCTGGAGCGCAGTGGCCGGATCTCGGCTCACTGCAAGCTCTGCCTCCCGGGTTTACGCCATTCTCCTGCCTCAGCCTCCCGAGTAGCTGGGACTACAGGCGCCCGCCACCTCGCCCGGCTAGTTTTTTGTATTTTTTAGTAGAGACGGGGTTTCACTGTGTTAGCCAGGATGGTCTCGATCTCCTGACCTCGTGATCCGCCCGTCTCGGCCTCCCAAAGTGCTGGGATTACAGGCTTGAGCCACCGCGCCCGGCCAGCAGTTATTATATTACTCCAACAGCTGATTCTTGCTTGTTACAAGAAAAAATTCAATTGTATTTTATGAATAGATGTTACACTTAGAAATACATTCTAATAGTGGCACTTCAAATTGAGAGACTGGGAGTTTTTGTTATACAATAATATAGGCTTTCCTGAAAACAAAATCACTCATACTGTAATAACTGATCCCATGAAAAAAATAGAGTTGGGCCAGACCATTCAAAACCTATGCAAGTTTATGCATATTATGGAAAGCAACTACTGGTTTATCAACAGATAATGTGAAGAGTCTAGCCAGGCATCTCAGTAGGACTGGATGCTGCTTCAGGGGTTTTAAAAAATATTGTCAAAGTGGTGGCTTGTGAGCTCTGAGAGACTGCATCTGCCATCTGGATGTATTGCTGTGAGCACAGGAGGAAGCGTCAGCTGCCAGAGGTGAGAGCAAGGTGTGCTTCTGTGTGACTGGAGTCTTCGTGAAGCCGAAAGCTCTCCTGCCTGTACAGCAGTTACATCACACCCCTTTTCTTTTTTTTTTTTCTTTAAATTTATTTATTATTATTATACTTTAAGTTGTAGGGTACATGTGCATAACGTGCAGGTTTGTTACATATGTATACTTGTGCCATGTTGGTGTGCTGCACCCATCAACTCGTCATTTACATCAGATATAACTCCCAATGCAATCCCTCCCCCCTCCCCCCTCCCCATGATAGGCCCCGGTGTGTGATGTTCCCCTTCCTGAGTCCAAGTGATCTCATTGTTCAGTTCCCACCTATGAGTGAGAACACGCGGTGTTTGGTTTTCTGTTCTTGTGATAGTTTGCTAAGAATGATGGTTTCCAGCTGCATCCATGTCCCTACAAAGGACACAAACTCATCCTTTTTGATGGCTGCATAGTATTCCATGGTGTATATGTGCCAAATTTTCTTAATCCAATCTGTCACTGATGGACATTTGGGTTGATTCCAAGTCTTTGCTATTGTGAATAGTGCTGCAATAAACATACGTGTGCATGTGTCTTTATAGCAGCATAATTTATAATCCTTTGGGTATATACCCAGTAATGGGATGGCTGGGTCATATGGTACATCTAGTTCTAGATCCTTGAGGAATCGCCATACTGTTTTCCATAATGGTTGAACTAGTTTACAATCCCACCAACAGTGTAAAAGTGTTCCTATTTCTCCACATCCTCTCTAGCACCTGTTGTTTAAAAGTTAGGATTCTATGCCCACTACTCGAGATTCAAATTACATCTGAAGCAACCCAATGCTCAAAATAAACCAAGTTTTCCTATTTAACAATCATGTAAGAGCTGATTCGTGTATTAGAAACATGTTTTATCAGAACAAACTGCTACTCCAAATGTTACATATTCAATTTATGTTTCCTTATGGACTCATTAATAAGTGTGGGCCTGAATGACATTGGTCACAGGCTTCCAAGTTTTATAAGGCAGATCCTGCGTGTGCCATATTCACTTACAGGCATGACACTGAGTATACTGAACTCAGACACATGCTTTAAAATATTTTGTTGGATAATTGCTTTGATAGAATACGTTTTATAGTTCTAACAAAAACTTGGGTCTCATGTTTGCATACTCGTTAATGTTTTTATTTACAGTGATCCAACGAATTAGGGCAGGTTTATTATTAGATTTTTACAAATGTGTATATCAAACCTCAGAGAATTTAATGACTAAAACTAGCATTAAGCATTAAAGTGGGGAGTAAAAACTACTACATTATATCGTTTTTCTGTACCACGTTGTGTTTCATGAAGTAAATTCTGGGCCACTTGAAGCTTGGAGGTCGTTAAGTGAAACACGATGGAGTAGTATCAGGGAAATAAATGGCCCTCTACCTGACACATTAAAAGTGAATGAAGTGGCTGAAGTACATAAAACTGAAAAAAATGTGGGGAAATCATTAGAGTTAAATGGCTTTCTCATGTAACTTAAATTGTTCTTTAAATATCTGCTACCCAGAATTTATTTTAATCAATCGTCTTCTTAATCACTGATTATGTCAAATGTCTAAGATTTTGAAAAACATTTCATTTATAAAAGCATTTATGTACAATGAAAATATTAACCACACAGACATTCATACACATATATATACACACACAAACAACATATATAACACTAAAACATCATAACACATAATTAGTGTCTAAAAATAATACCTCCACCCTGTCAAAAATACAGGATGGTATTATTGTGAGTTTAATTAAATGATTCAGGCATGACTGCACAGCCAGCCTGTCTACAGATCTCAGGATTTTGGAGGCAATTACTTTAAATCTGAACTCATCTTATTCATTATCATTAGTGGTATCACAGGTTTTTACTGCATTTATATGATTTAGGCCTTAACACAATTTGTAAGAGTGAATGGAGCTTAAATACCAATCTTTTTATTAAATAATGTAATTTTAGATAAAGAATTTAGACTTGAATAGCTATCTTTTCAATATGTAGCTGGCTTAGTCCATTTGTGCTGCTATTTTAAAAGAAAGAAAGAAAGAAACTACCACTACCTGAATGGCTTATGCATACAAGAAATGAACTTCTTGGACGTGGTGGCTCACGCCTGTAATCCCAGAGCTTTGGAAGTCCGAGGCAGGCGGATCACGAGGTCAGATCGAGACCATCCTGGCTAACATGGTGAAACCCCGTCTCTACTAAAAATACAAAAAATTAGCTGGGCGTGGTGGCGGGCGCCCGTAGTCCCAGTTACTCGGGAGGCTGAGGCAGGAGAATGACGTGAACCCGGGAGGCGGAACTTTCTGTGAGCGGAGATTGCGCTGCAGAGGAAGTCTGAGATTAAGGCACCAGCAGAGTTGATGTCTGGTGAGGGCCTGCTTCCTGGTTCATAAATAGTGCCTTCTCCTTGTGATCTCACGTGGCCGAAGGGCAAGGGGCCTCTCTGGATTTCTTTAACCAGACCACTGATTTCATTTATGAGGGCAGAGCCTCCCCAAGACCTCACTTCCAAGTACCATGGATTAAAGGAATAAATTTTGACATGCACATTTTGAGGGGATGCAAATATTAATTCTATGGCAATACGGATATTTATAATTCTAGTTCATTTTTATTGACAGGGTTCAAACATAGTCATAAAACATTTGGTTGTGTATCTAAATGGAAGCATTCATGCACAATTCACGTCAGTTTGCTCATATCTGACAATGCAGTTATAATTGATATGTCCCCTTATTCAGTATTTAAGGATGAGATGCTTGGGTAAGATAATAAATAAAAAGTCAGACATGAAACACTTTTTGTGTGACAAAATAAAAGAAAATTTATTTATTAGAATCAAATATTTGTAGGAAGTATAACCACAATTGCCTCTATGATTTATGTTTTACTTCATTACAAAAAAACTTGCTTGTCCTGAAAAACATAAGTATTATGAAACTACAAATTTCTAGTAAATACCCCTAACCCAAATAAATATGAAGTGATTTTTTGTAGACTGAGGTGAACATAATAATATTGATTTTATTGTTAGTTTTTTAGATGGGATTTTCAGGAAAAAAGTGTGCCTTTGATTAGAACCTCATTTATTCTGTGTAATTGCTGTTCCATTCAAAACTATTTGTGTATATGTATTCAGTTGCATTAATATCAGTTTACATTTATGATTTTTTTATTCTATTAGTTAACATTTTGCTTAGAAGAATAAATAACAAATTTGTAATATATAGACAAAATGTAAAATGGGTTAGGCTCTCAAAATGATCAAAACTGTAGCCTTCTTGTAACCCTCAAAATCAATGTAAAAACTATTTTCAGGAGCACTTTAAAACATATAAAATATTAATTTAGTAAAAACTGTTTCCTTTAATATCAAAAATATAATTTCAAGTTAATGAAACAAAAACTATTTCTGTAAGAATAAGAATTGTTAAGTTTTCAAAAATTCTGTCTCATTCTCTAATTATTATAAAATTTCAGACTTCTTCTGAGAGTCATTTTGAAATACATGGAAATTATTTTCTCAATTTAGGTTCCCTTTTAAGAAGTTGTCTAATTTATAAGAGAAGTTTGAACTCTGTGATAAACATGACAGACCTAAGCCTGGAAATAAGGCACATTATGAATAAATGATCTTTACAGGATAATTCAGGGTATAGAAAATCTTGTTGCTTTGGTTCAAAATCCACAGACTATGGCCTAATTTAATTTAAAACTTTCTGAATCTGTTTTCTTGTTTGGTAAATAGAGAAGAAAATACAGAAATTGTTAAAAGAAGAAAATCCAAGTTTTGAGAATTTTGAAAAAATATGGCTTTACCAAAATAACAATAATTTCAGAGTTTTATTATGAGGTGAAAAGACTACCTTCTCAGGATTATTCTCACTCCAACATGTCCAGGATAAATTAAACATTGGAATGGAAAATAATTATACATACATTTCAGAACCTCTATACATTTTGTTCACTTTCTAAAATCAGGTGGAAATAGAAAATGATTCTAAATTTAACTTTTTACTTATACTTTGTTATAATGTTAATATGTTGACATTCCAAATCTCATAGCATCATTTAATGCCTGAAAGACAACATTATAGAAAATGACTGAAAACTTCAGAATTATTAAGTGATATAGAGAAGTGCTTTAGTAAATAATTTTGTCATTATGGTTGTTCATGTTTTTCAAATAGACTAGATATCATTATAATGCATAAAACTTAAATTTCATAATGACTGATTTTTATCTTTAAAAAATTTAACACAAATAATTCTGCTCAAATATAGCTAACACAATATCTATAGTTGGAAGAATATAAACATAATATTAAATTTTGGACACAGCTAACAGTCATACTTAATAACTCTAAAATAATCACGAGAATGGCATTAACAATCCTTGTTTGTTGTGTCAGTGATTTGGCTGTATATATTTGCTTCTAAAGTATGCCTGCACTCAAAAATTAACATTAATATCTACAACTTTACACACATCTGTGTCAGACTGCCACAGTTACTACTTGAGATGGTCACTATGACAGTTACTATTGTTACTACTTGAGACCATCATTATGACTGTTACTACTGTTACTACTTGAGACCATCATTATCAGAGTTACTACTGTTACTGCTTGAGACTGTCATTACCAGACTGAAGGAAGAAGGACAAATGTAGAAATGAAAACTTAAGACAAAAGGAACTGTTTTAAAGGAAGGGGTCAGGGGAAGAAGAGCTCCCTGCTTCTAGTGAGCAAAGGTAGTAACCTGAGCCTCCACAATCCTTCGTGTTTATTGAGTAGAATGAGCAGGGAGGAGGAGGTAATGACTGGTCAGCTGCTTAATTGATCACAGGTTCAAATTATTACTAACAGGCTTCAAATGTACCCTGTAGATAATCACAAGAAATGCTTGTGCCTGGCTCGTGACTGCCCTCAGTATTCCTTCTGTTGGCCGATGCAGTTTGTCAGTTGGCCAACATTCTGCTTTTATGAGAACGGTTTGCTGTTTACTAATATAGCCTCCAGTGGTATACAGAGTTGATCATGACCCTCATAGCCTTCAACACACATCTATGATAATGAATATCTCATGATAATTTAATTATGTCTATTCGTTTATTTATAAAGTCAAAATTGAAAGGATTATGTCCACTGTTCATTTCTTATTAAAATTTCTTAAGAAATGTTAAAAGAGTAATTTCAAATCTTTATAATCCCACTAAATTAAAACAATAACAGTAGATATTGTGAGAGTACTAAATATCAATAGTACTTGATACTTGAATATTAGTACTCAAATACTTGATATTTAGTACTATTGATATTTAGTATTTCAAGGTCAAATGAGACAGAAAGTTTGAGCTAAATTTTGTAGTATTTGAAATGAAATCACAATACTAGATCTATAAATTTGCAGACACAAGCATCTGTCTAAATCCATACATACTTCTGGCCATTGTATACCCCAGAGAAGTGGCTGCATAAGAAAATGTAAAGAGTTGGACAATGTTAAGTTTGATCTGGGACTTCTTTAGTGAGTATGTGATGAATGATTGGTCCTACCAACCCTGTAGCTCTAAATACTACTGCAGTGTGGGAAGAAATCTGCACTAGTGTTTGTTGCAGAGACTAAGCCAAAGCTTCATCCTAGCCAAATCACATTTGACCCGCCAGACAACATCAATAACTACAGTGCTGTTTGCATGGTGTGATTTCAATAGCTTTTGTCTTGACAATTCAGGCTGCAATAACAAAATACTGTTGACTGGGTGACTTAAGCAACAGATTTTATTTCTTACAGTCTAGGGGCAAGGACATCCAAGACCAAAGTGCCAGTAGATTCAATTCCTGGTGAGAAACGCCTTCCTGGCTTACAGGCAGCAGCCCTCTCCTTGTGTCCTCACAGGGTAGAGAGTGAGGGAGAGAGAGAGAGCAGCTGGGGGAGAGAGAAAAAGAGAATGAGCTCTATTCTTTCTTCCTCTTCTTGTAATGACACTGATGTTATTATAGGCCCCCACCCAGATTACCTCATTTAAACCAAATTATTTTCCAAAGCCCCACCTCCAAATACCATCACATTGAAGGTTGGGACATTAACATTTTTTAATTTGAATATTTAATTTAAATTCATGGGGTACACATGCAGGTTTGTTACAAGAGTATATTTTGTGATGCTGATATTAGAACTTCTATTGATCGCATTACCCATATAGTGAACATAGTACCCAATAGGAAGTTTTTCAGGCCTTGCCCCCCTTCTCCCCTCCCTCCCTTTGGATTCTCTAATGTCTATTGTTCCTGTCTTTATGTCTGTGTGCACCCAAGATTTAGTTCCCACTTATCAGTGAGAATATGCAATATTTGTCTTTGAGTTTCTGCATGCATTCACTAAGGACAGTGACTTCCAGCTGCATGTGTGTTACTGCAAAGGACATGATTTTGTTCTTTTTAATGGCTGCGTAGTATTCCATGGTATGTATGTACCATGTTTTCTTTATCTAATCCACCATTAGTGGTCACCTAGGTTGATTTCATATCTTTGCTATTGTGTATAGTACTGCATTGAACATACAAATGCATGTGTCTTTTCGTTAGAAGGATTTATTTTCATTTTGGTATATACCAAATATATTGGGTATATATTGCTAGTTGGATGATAGTTCTATTTTTAGTTCTTTGAGAAATCTCCAAACTGGTTTCCACAATGGATGAATTAATTTAAATTTCCACCAACAGTGTATAAATGTTCCCTTTTCTCTGAAGTCTGGACAGCATCTACTCTTATTTGACTTTTTATTAATAGCCATTCTGAGTGGTGTGAGATGGTATCTTCTTATGGTTTTGAATGCATTTATCTGATGATTAATGATATTGAGCATTTTTTCATATATTTATTGGTTACTTGCATGTCTTCTTTTGAGAAGTGTATGTTCATGTCTTTTGACTACTCTTTAATGCATTTACTTGTTTTTTGCTTGTTAAGTTCCTTATAGATTCTAGATATTAATTATTTGTGAAATGCATAGTTTGCAAAATTTTTATCCCATTCTGTAGGTTGTCTTTCTACTCTGTTGATAGTTTATCTTACTGTGAAGAAGCTCTTTAGTTTAATTAGGTCCTGCTTGTCAATTTTAGCTTTGGTCACAATTGTTTTTAAGGACTTAATCATAATTTCATTGCTATAGCTGAGGTCCAGAAATGTTTTTCTTAGATTTTCTTTTTTTTTTTATTATTATTATACTTTAAGTTCTAGGGTACATGTGCACAACGTGCATGTTTGTTACATATGTATACATGTGCCATGTTGGTGTGCCGCACCCATTAACTCGTCATTTACATTAGGTATATCTATTAGATTTTCTTTGAGGATTTTTTGTAGTTTGAGACCTTACATTTAAATCTTTAATACATCTTGAGTTGATTTTTGTTTAAAGTAATTGGTAGGGGTCCAGTTTCATTCTCCCCAACATATCCAAAGCATTCAGGCAAGTGAAAGAAATACAAGGCATCCAAATAGGAAAAGAGGAAGTAAAATTATCCCTCTTTGCTTAGTATATGAATCTATACCTAGAAAACCCAAAGATTGCCAAAAGCCTTCTAGATCTGATAAACAACTTCAATAAAATTTCAAGATACAAAATCAATGAACAAAAATCAGTAGCATTTTTATACACCAATATCATTCAAGCCTAAAGCCAAATCAAGAATACAATCTCATTTATAATAGCCATAAAAAGTAAAAGTCCTAGGAATATGTTACCATGGAGGTGAAAGACGTCTTCAAAAAGAACTACAAAACACTGTTGAAAGAAATTACAGATGATACAAACAAATGAAAAAAAAAAGTATTCCATGCTCATGGATTGGAAGAATCACTATCACTAAAATGTCCATACTGCTCAAAGCAATCTACAGATTCAACGTTATTCTTATCAAATTACCAACATCAGTTTTCAAATTTATATGGAACCAAAAAATAAAAATAAAAAAATAAAAAAGAGCCGAAAAAGCCAAAGCAGTCCTAGGTAAAAAGAACAAACCCTGAGGTACTACGTTACTGGACTTCAAATTATACTGTAATGCAACAGTGAGAAAAACTGCATGGTTCTGGTACAAAAACAGATATATACATCCATGGAACATAATAGAAAACCCAGGTATAAATCTGCATATCTATGATCAATTGATTATTGACAAAGTTCACAAAAATAAGCAATGAGGAAAAGAGTCCCTATTCCACATAAATTTTTGAGGTACACAAACATTCAGTACAGAACAACTTACATCAGATGGTCATTTTAGCTGCAGGACAAATTTCATAATGCTTATTCTGGAAGTGGGCAGGAATTGACTACAAAGTTTCGTGTGGAAACTATTTGGAGTGAGGGACATGCTCTACAGCTTGATTCCAGTGGTGGATGCAAGACTCTATATGTTACCAAAACTCATTAGACTACACATATAACATGGGAAAACCTAATGACATTTAAATCATTCTTTGATAAAGCTGTTTTTTATTTTTTTTTAAAGAAAACTATGGACGTATAGTATTTTGAATACAGGAAAATATTTCTTTTATAAAATATTTCATAATCCTATAAAAATGATGAATGACTGTGAACATAATGATAGCTAAGTTGTTTTGATTTAGCCTTGTAAAACACCTTTTTAAAATTATTTTAGTTCAGTATAGTCATTTTAGAAAAAACCCTATATACTACACTATTTGTTTTTTGTGGAGTTTTAATATGTTATACTTGGGAACTACAGTAAATATTAATGTATTATAGCATAAGGATTTCATCTATTTTGTGATATTGGAACTGCTTTCCATGCAAGCTCTATTGTCAAAGATAATAAAGACATATTCAGGTTTCCTACATGTAATGGATTAAGAATTCTTCTAAGAACTAGAATTGTTCAATGCCCAGAGAATTGGTGATGCTCCCTCATAGAAGGCTACAGTTAAGAACTCAAACTGTTGTGTAAAAAAATGCATTAAAAATAGTCATTCCTTGAAAAATATTGTCAATTAGTTGACTTAATTTATTTTATAAAACGCTCCACCCAATAAATGCAGAATATACCCTCTTTTTACAGGCATGTAGACTGAAATAGATCATATTATGGATAAATCGCAGTAATTTTAGAAGAAAACAAAGAGAAGAGTCTACAAGATTCAAGATGGGGGAACTAACTATTACAATAAATCAGAGTGGTGATTTACTACTCAATAGTGCAGTTTCCATCCTGGAATCCCATGCCCACTCCAAATATCAATCAATCATGAGAATAAACTAAATACATTTTTAAATAATCAACATCTAAAAGACTACCTTGTTAAGCTCTTTCTAAGAATGACAGTGAGGAAGTGATACACAAAAAGAAGAGAGTAATTGAGAAAAAAAATGAAACAAGAGAGAAGAAAGAAACAAAACAAAACAAAAATCCAATGCTCAAGATGAAATAAATGTATAAGATGATGGACTAGTGCAATTCTGGGATAACAGCTATGTTGCTGACTTGACAGAGCCAGGAGATCAGATAGGAGCATGAAGATGGTGAGCTCTTCAAAGAATATCACTGAAACTAGACAAAATTAATAATTATAAGGGATTTTTAATGTATTGACTGTATTTGTATCAATGAATTGGGAACCATTTAATGGTAAGTACATAGAAATATGGACAAACCAAGAAAAGAGTCAACTGTTAACACCAGGTAGAAAAAAAAGGTTATATGAAGAGAGATAAAAATCCAGATTACTATATGTCACAAATTTAAAATATGTTTACATTGTCAAAATAGTATAAAATTATAACACAATCATTATGGAAAACTGGAAGAATATTGTTTTAGTCCATTTTCATGCTGCCGATAAACATATATCCGAGACTGGGCAATTTACAAATAAAAGAGGTCTAATGGATAATTCACAATTCCACATGGAACCCCCACAATCATGGTGGAAGGCAAGGAAGAGCAAGTCACATCTTATGTGAATGGTGGCAAGCAGAGAGAGAGACAGAGTTTGTTCTGGGAAACTCTACCTTATAAAGCCATCAGATTTTGTGAGACTTACACACTGTCATGAGAACAGCATGAGAAAGACCTGCCCCCATGATTCAATTACCTCCCACTGGTCCCTACCACAACAGGTGAGAATTCAAGATGAGATTCGGGTGGGGACACAGCCAAACCATATCATTCTGCCTCAATCCTTCCCAAATCTCATGTCCTCATATTTCAAAACCAATCATGCCTTCCCAACAGTCCCCCAAAGTGTTAACTAATTTTAGCATTAACTGAAAAGTCCACAGTCCAAGACAAGGCAAATCCCTTTCACCTATGAGCTTGTAAAATCAAAGGCAAGTTAGTTACTTCCTAGATACAATGGGGGTACCAGGCATTTGGTACATACACCCATTCCAAATGGGAGACATTGGCCAAAACAAAGGGACTATAGGCCCCATGCAAGTCCAGAATCCAGCAGGGCAGTCAAATCTCAAGTTCCAAAATGATGACTTTTGACTCCGTGTCTCACATCCAGGTAATGCTGATGCAAGAGGTGGGTTCCCATGGTCTTGGGCAGCTCTACCCCTGTGGCTTTGCAGAGCATAGCCCCCCCTCCTGGCTGGAAGATGGTGGTCCTCTTCTTACACCTCCACTAGGCAGTGCTCCAGTAGGGACTCTGTGTGGGGCTCCAATCCTACAATTCCCTTTTGCACTGCCCTAGCCTAAGTTCTCCATGAGGGCCCCACCCCTGCAGCACACCTCTGCCTGGGCATCCAGGTGTTTCCATACATCCTCTGAAATCGAGGCAGAGGTTCCCAAAACTCAATTATTGACTACGGTGGACTCACAGGCTTACCACCACATGGAAGCTGCCAAGGCTTGGGGCTTGCATCTTCTGAAACCATGGCCCAAGCTCTATGTTTTCCCCTTTCAGCCATGGTGGAGCAACTGAGACACAGGGTACCAAGTCTCTAGGCTGCACACAGCATGGGGACTCTGGGCCCAACCCATGAAATCATGTTTTCCTCCTAGGCCTATGGGCCTGTGATGGGAGGGGCTGCTGTGAAGACCTCTGACATGCCCTGGAGACATTTTCCCCATCGTCTGGGGGATTAACATTTTGCTCCTTGTTATTTATGCAAATTTCTGCAGCCGGGTTAAATTTTTCCTCAGAAAATGGGATTTTCTTTTCTATCACATTGTCAGGCTTCAAATTTTCCAAACTTGTATGCTCTGCTTCCTTTGTAAAACTGAATGCCTTTAACAGCACCCAAGTCACATATTGAATCTTTTGCTGCTTAGAAATTTCTTCCACCAGATACCCTAAATCATCTCCCACAAGTTCAAAGTTTTACAAATCTCTAGGGCAGGGGCAAAATGCCACCTGTCTCTCTGATAAAAACATAACAAGGGTCACCTTTGCTCAAGTTCCCAACAGGTTCCTCATCTCCATCTGAGGCCACCTCAGCCTGGACCTTATTGTTCATATCACTATTAGCATTTTTGTCAAACCCTTTCCGTAAGTCTCGAGGAAGTTCCAAACTCTCTCGCATTTTCCTGTCTTCTGAGCCCTCCAAACTGTTCCAACCTCTGCCAAGGTCCAAAGTCACTTCCACATTTTCGGGTATCTTTTCATCAGTTCCCCACTCTACTGGTAACAATTTACTGTATTAGTCCATTTTCATAACGCTCATAAAGACATACCTGACATGGGGTAATTTACAAAAGAAAAAGGTTTAATGGAGAACTCACAATTCCATGTGGCTGGGGAAGCCTCACAATCATGGTGGAAGGCAAGGAGGAGCAAGTCACATCTTATGTGGATGGCGGCAGGCAAAGAAAGAGAGAGAGTTTCTGCAGGGAAACTGTCCTATAAAGCCATCAAATTTTGTGAGACTTATTCACCATTATGAGAATGTCACGGGAAGCACCCGCCCTCATGATTCAACTACCTCCCACTGGGTTCCTCCCACAGCACATGGGACTTCGAGATGAGATGTGGGTGGGAACACAGCCAAACGATATCAGATATTTTTTGCACATATTTGTATGTGTATGTGGGTGCGTGTATATGTGTTTGTTTTTGTATTGTAGGTAAGCTAAGTCATCATGTTGCATAGGAGAAATTCAATAAATGGTATTTTAATAACATACAGCTAACTAGGCATACTATTTATAATGGCAAATATCAGAAGACATTAACAACAAAAATAATTATTTCCAAGAAGTAGTAATTGAGGACAGAAAGAGGTAGGGCAAGGTTTATTTTAAGGCTGAAGATTATTTGACGTTTTTATCTTGTACCTGTATTACTATGATCAAAATAAATTTTATAAATAAAGTTTATTAAAGATATACAATGTCAAATGATCTTTAAAATATGGATAAATGCTCTAAATTGAGATGGCTGATGAGGTAAATGACAGTATCCTATGAATATTTTGCTTAGAAATTTGTTTTGAAATAATCTAAAAAGATGTGGTTTTGTCTTGGAATATTTTACATTTTTAAAATCTCCATACTTTCTGATTCTTAATGCCCTGTTTTCTTTAGCCTTCTAAGGGAAATATATATTTTTTTGTTGGATCAATCTTGAATTTTACCTTTAAATATATAATTTGCTGATAAGTAAATAAGAACAATATTGAAGACAGCAAAGTAAACAACCTTTTTATTCATAAAATATATTAGCACAGGAGAGAAAGGAGGAGGAAAGAGAAAACTCTTTCTGAATGAATTTTTGAAAATATGAAGGGAAGTTTTGGAACCATTTTAGGGAGTGAAACAATACACACATCTTAGACACAGTGAGGGCTAATCTAGGTACAAAGTTATAATCAAAGATTCATTAGTCTTACTACTCATCTAATTAAAGAGAGAGACTTAAATCTTTCACGAAGTCTTTTAAAGAATGACAACAGAATAGAATTTCATAATAATCAAATGGGTAGAGCTCTCCTGACCCTCTGTGTCCTTTTTGCCCCCACTCTCTCTTCACACTATCTGTATGTGTGTAAGCATTTCATTTAACATTTATTTTGTGGGTTCTTACCTCCAAATTTGGACCTATAGTCAAAAGATCAAGTGCAACTAAAATTAAATTTAGCAGATAAATCCTGAGTCAAGAACATATTGTTACTGTGATCATCTAGCAATAAGCCATGGTACCAAGAATTTTAGGTTGTTTGAGTATAATATATGAGTGTTTTTAGACTAATTCAGCAAAAATAGAGGAAAATAGAAAATAAAAATTATAGTTTTTCAAACAATCTTATTTTGATAAACTATAGATAATTAAAATATGTTTTATGTGAGTTTATGAAATGGAAGATACTGAAAAAACATAAAATTGTAATCTAGACATAGTCTTTAACTGAAATGTGCAAAAATACCAATTTCTTAATGCATTAGAACTCTTTTGGGACAGATGGAGGAAATAAACACTTAAACTAGTTCAAAGTCATTTTCTTACTATATTGAAACATATCAGATCACTTAGGCGCTTAGTTGATGCTATGGGACTTGCCATCAAACACACTTTGAAATTATTGTTTTAGCTCACCCCAACAAATAGCTGTAAGTTCTGCTACAGGCTTAATACATTAAAACCCTATATCTTATTTGAATCACAATCCACAAACTAGTCCACAAACTACCCTTCTCTATCTAGAATGATACCATCTTAGAAAATGTGGTCTCTAACTCTGCAACAACAGAGAAAGAAAGGGTAGTAGCATCTTGTAAAACATTTTTTAAAAATAGACCTGGAAATGTTTTAAATCACATTTGCTCTAATCTGTTGGTTTGACAAAGTCATACAGCCTCAACTTAGCTAAAAGGTAGATGTGTCTTTGAAGAGTGGAGTAAGATGGAAAACATACCCTGGGTAAGTAGATGAAGAGGGAAAATAAGGTTGTCATAAAAGGGATGACTAATGACCAGTGATGATGAGCTTTTTTTCATGTTTGTTGGTCACATAAATGTCTTCTTTTGAGAAGTGTCTGTTCATATCCTTCACCTACTTTTTGATGGGGTTGTCTGTTTCTTTCTTGTAAATTTCTTTAAGTTCCTTGTAAATTCTGGATATAAGACCTTTGTCAGATGGATAGATTGCAAAACTTTTCTCACATTCTGTAGGTTGCCTGTTCACTCTGATGACAGTTTCTTTTGCTGTGCAGAAGCTCTTTAGTTTAAATAGATCCCATTTGTCAATTTTGGCTTTTGTTGCAATTGCTTTTGGTGTTTTAGTCATGGAGTCTTTCCCCATGCTATGTCCTGAAGGGTATTGCCTAGGTTTTCTTCTAGGGTTTTTATGGTTTTAGGTTTTATGTTTAAGTCTTTAATCCATCTTTTTTTTTTTTTTTTTTTTTTTTTTTTTTTTTTTTTTTTTTTTTTTTAGACAGAGTCTCATTCTGTTGCCCAGGCAGATCACAGTGGCGTGATCTCAGTTCACTGCAACCTCCGCCTCCTGGGTTCACGCGATTCTCCTGCCTCAGCCTCCCGAGTAGCTGGGATTACAGGCATACACCACCATGCCCAGCTAATTTTTTGTGTATTCTTAGTAGAGACGGGATTTCACTATGTTGGCCAGACTGGTCTCGAACTCCTGACCTCGTGATCCACCCTCCTCGGCCTCCCAAAATGCTGGGATTATAGGCATGAGCCACTGCACCTGACTGTCTTTAATCCATCTTGAGTTAATTTTTGTATAAGGTGTAAGGAAGGGGTCCAGTTTCTGTTTTCTGCATACAGCTAGCCAGTTTTCCCAGCACCATTTATTAAATAGGGAATCCTTCCTCCATTGCTTGTTTTTGTCAGGTTTGTCGAAGATCAGATGGTTGTAGATATGTGGTGTTATTTCTGAAGCCTCTGTTCTGTGCCATTGGTTTCTGTAACTGTTTTGGTACCAGTACCATGCTGTTTTGATTACTGTAGGCTTGTAGTGCAGTTTGAAGTCAGATAGCATGATCCCTCCAGGTTTGTTCTTTTTGCTTAGGATTATCTTCTCTATACGGGCTCTTTTTTCATTCCATATGAAATTTTAAGTAGCTTTTTGATAAGATCTCACACCAGTTAGAATGCCGATCATTACAAAATCAAGAAACAACATGCTGGTTAGGTTGTGGAGAAATAGAAATGCTTTTACACTGTTGGTGGGAGTGTAAATTAGTTCAACTATTCTGGAAGACAGTGTGGGTGGTTCCTCAAGGATCTAGAACCAGAAATACCATTTGACCAGGAAATCCCATTACTGATTATATACCCAAAGGATTATAAATCATTCTACTATAAAGACACATATACACATATGTTTACTACAGCACTATTTGCAATAGCAAAAGACTTAGAACCAACCCAGATGTCCATCAGTGATAGACTGGATAAAGAAATGTGGCACATATACACCATGGAATACCATGCAGACATAAAAAAGAATGAGTTCATGTCCTTTGCAGGGACATGGATGAAGCTGGAAACCATCATTCTCAGCAAACCAACACAGGAACAGACAACAAAACACCACATGTTCTCACTCATAAGTGGGAGTTGAGCTATGAGAACACATGGACACAGGGAGGAGAATATCACATACCAGGGCCTGTTGGGAGTGGGGGGCAAGGGGAGGGAGAGCATTAGGACAAATAGCTAATGCATGCAGGGCTTATAACCTAGATGATGGGTTGATAGGTGCAGCAAACCACCATGGCACGTGTATACCTATGTAACAAACCTGTGGGTTCTACACAAGTATCCCAGAACATAAAGTAAAATAAAATACAAGGAGGTGACTAATGATAGAGAGGAGGAGCACTAATGGCTAAGCCTTAGTGTGTTTTATTAAGGGTTTATATAGCAAAAGTGTAAACTAAAAGAGAGATTGAGAAATTGTAGACCAGGGAAGTAGGAGAAAACAAAGTTTTCTGTTCAGGAAGTCAAGCAAATGCAATGTTTTCAGAAGGAGGGAATGATCAATTGTGTCAAATGTTGCTTATATGTAAAATGAGAACTGATATTGGCCATTAAATTAACAAATATAATGCATAGTGGTGATGTGTCAATAACAATATTAGTAGAGTAGTGGGAGAAAACTATGAAAAGAAGGTAAAAGTGAAAGAATAAGCAGAGGCCGAGTGCAGTGGCTCATGCTTGTAATCCCAGCACTTTGGTAGGCTGAGGTCAGGAGTTCAAGACCAGCCTGGCCAGCATGGTGAAACCCCATCTCTACTAAAAATACAGGAGGCTGAGATTACAGTGAGCTGAGATCGCGCCATTGCACTCCAGCCTGGGTGACAGTGTGAGGCTATGTCTCAAAAACTAAAACAAACAAACAAACAAATAGAATAAGCAGAGAAGCTCTGGATATGGTTCACATAGTTCTTTAAGGGAGTTTTACTAACAAGCGATAGAGAAAAATGAGAAAATGTCTGGAAAGAGAGGAAGAGCTGAGTTATTTTTTATGAAAGAGATGACAAATTTTATACATGCATATGAGAATGATAAATAGAGAACATAAATGTCAGGATGTAGGACAGAGTGTGGTAAATTACTGGGTGATTACTGAGTTAGCAAGAAAAAGCATCTAGTTCATGAATAGAGATTTGACCTTAGGAAGATGGGCGCTTCCTTCATAATAACAGGAGTGAAGGCGAAGCAGAGCATATGAATACGACTGCTAGTGGGCATGTGGTGGGAGTTTATAGAAGTTCTGTTCTGATTATCTCATTTCTAAAAAAAGTAGCAAATACTCCATCATAAATATAAGACTAAGAGTGGGTCGGTATTAAAGGAGTGAAAAAAGCCTAACAGGCTTATCTAGAAGAGTGGGAGAATGAATAGAGTAGGACACATGGTCTAATTCTTGATCATCATTAAAATTCAGCCTCATGATTTTACATGAGAACAGTCAAAATGGATTTGCATTTTTCTCTAGCCATGTGCAACTGCACAGGTGCTAGTGTATAAAAACAGCAAAGGTAAAAAATGCTGCGGTTATGGAATTGCCTTTTATAGCCGTTTAATAAAGCCAATGAGGAACAAGTAAGGGAGATAGGCATCTATGAGGAGACTTCAAAAAGGTCATGGGAAAATAAAAGACTAAAAAGTATACACTTTATTTCTCAACATAAGCTCCATCAAGTTCAAGATACTTTTGTAAGCAATGATACCAGCCATTTGTTCCATCCCTAAAGAACTGAGGGTTCCGGAAATTTAATCATGTCATTACAGCCTTTTTTACATGATTAACTGAAGAAAACTAGATGCCCTTTAAAGGGAATTTTTAAAGATTAGGAAACAAAAAGAAGTCAGGCAGAGGCAAATCAGGACTGTATAATGGACGCCTAATGATTTCTCATTGAAAATCTCACAAAATTGCCCTTGTTTGATGAGAGGAATGGGCACAAGCATTGTCATGTTGGAGAAGAACTCTCTGATGCAACTTTCCTGGGTGTTTTTCTGCTAAAGCTTCAGCAAACTTTCTCAAGACACTCTCATAATAAGCAAATGTTATTTTTCTTTGGCCCTCAAGAAAGTGTTGCTATGACCTTTGCTCTTAATGCTCCATTTTGTTTTGACTAGGCCACTTCCCCCTCTTGGTAGCTATTGGATTGACTGTGTGCTGTCTTCAGGATTATACTGGTAAAACCATGTTGCATCTCATGTTACAATTCTTCAAAGAAATTCTTCAGGATCTTGATCCCACTTGTTAAAAATTTCCATTGAAAGACCTGCTGTGTTCGTAGCTCATCTGGGAACAATGGCTTTGGCATCCATCACTTGGAAAGTTTGCTCAACTTTAATCTTTCAGTGAGAATTGTGTAAGTTGAACCAGTTGAGAGGTCTACGGTGTTGCCTAGTGTTTCTGCTAGTGACTTTGGTCCTCTTCAATTAAGGCATAAACAAGATGAATTTTTTTCCCTCACAAAGAGATGTGGTTGGTCTGCCACTGTGGACTTCATCTTCAGCATGGTCTCATCCCTTCTTAAAATGAGTTATCAATTTGTAAACTGCTGATTTCTTGGGGACATTGTCCACATAAAGATTTTGCAAAGCATCTAATATGTCACTGTTCTAGCCACCCAGCTAAACCATAAATTTTTGTTTGTTCTTGCTTCAGTGTTTGCAAAATTTGTGTTGCTCTGATAGGGCTTTTTTCTAGCTGATGCCTTATTCTTTTTAGTGCCTCAATCTAGATCTCATTCAGATATGTTAAAATAAGTCAGTACAAGTTTATTATGGTGTAAACATTTCTGAAAACATGTATAGTTTTTTTCAGAATACACATTTTTTTTTCATAAACTTTTTGAAGACCCTTCATATTCAAGGGACTGAATTTAATGTTTGTGAATAAATTGATTCTGCATAAAGTGCAAAATAGACATGCATGTGAAATACAAAGGCAAAACAAATTGGCTCTATAAATTATAGGTCTGGGTGAAAAGAAAATTATTAAATTTGGAGTATATAAGGAAATAAGCAGGAAGGTGAGCAGGGGATAGTCAGAGTTTAGTATGCTTAAAACTGACTTTATAGAGGGCTTATATTCACTGTTAATGATAAGTTCTAGAGCAGCGTTTCTCAACCCTAGAACTAGGTACATTATGGAATGTATAATTCTTTGTGTGTGTCTATGGGTCTGCGTGTGGGGGACTATCTTGTGCAATGAATGATATTTCCCAGCATCTGGGTCTTCTCACTAGATGTTAGTAGCAATCCTCCTCCCTCCCCAGTTGTGACAACAAAAATATCTCCAGATGTGGGCACATATTTCATGGAGAGGCAACATTTATTTACATTAAGAATCATTAGACTCCGTCTCAAAAAAAAAAAAAAAAAAAAAAGAATCATTTGGTCTAGAATATGCCTGTAGGAGTGATTGCAGAGATAAAGGGCAAAGTCGTGAAGGATTTGGGGTTAAGAGAGTTGGAACAATCAACCTACAGGTATTTGAAATTACTAAGATTTAAGAAATCAATGATTTGGGAGAAAGTGACAATGAAAAGGAGCCAAAATCGCATATAAATGATGGGGAAGTAATTTGGATTTTGATAGATACGGCATTAAAAATGGATAGTGGGTGATACAGTGTGAACAGTGTGATGAAATGAAAATTTTCAAGTGGAAGTTTTAGGGATAAGGAAGAGAAAATAGGAAGTGGAAGTGCGGACTAAGGAAGATAACTATCCAAAGGCCACACCAGTGAAGGAAAAGTAACTACAGCCTGAGACTGCAAGGGAAGTGGGGTTCTCAAGAGAGATCCTAGTTTAAATTAGTACAATAAGGTAAAGTAAATGCTCAAAGTTTATAATATAGGAAATTTAGTTGCTGATGGTCCATGAATATGTTATCAGAAGGTAGGGCAGGTGGGTTTCATGAGTTATGATGAGACAAAGGAGGGAGTAGAATATGAGCTGTATTTATTTAAGGAGTTCAAGCCTTCTTTTGGTCAGTCATATTAACAGAGGATGGGGAAGAAGGAACTCCTGGTAAACTCAAGACAGTCAGTGGTTTCAAGGCTCTCAGGGTCAGGAATATAGGAGGATGGGTCCAATACAGAGGGTCTAGGAAATGCTGTAGATCCTGAAAATGGACTCTTCGAGGCCTGAAGAATAAAGGTGGGGAGTCTTATCTGCAGTGCTTGGAGCTCTATCTTGCCTTATCTCTGGGAAAAATAAGACCCTGTGGAAGCATGGTCATACATCAAGTAAACAGGAATCACTCCTTCCTCTTGAGCCTTCTCAATGGGCAATAGCAAAAATAGAGAAGCTAGATCTTACTATGAGTGCTGTTTATCTCGATTCCTATAAGAGAAGCAAGAGGGTTGAGGAAGACTGAATCTTATCCTAAAGTTGATCACTCATCAGGAGCAGTAGCCTTGCTGTCCCCTATCAATGTGGGAAGCAAGAGGAAATCAATCTAGTGTGGTAAAAAAGAAGTAGAGGATTTGCTGGGACTGTAATTGATAAGAGAATGGAATATATACATATGTTGGAGAGAGTTACAAATATTCAGTTAAGGGATAGTATATAATGGATGAAAGAACACAAATTAAGTTTTGTCTTCATCTAACTCAATCTGCAAAGAAGAAAAGGTTGCTGTTAATGAGTGAATTAGGAAAACAACTAAAGAAACATGATAGTTGAAATTAATCTACTGAATATAAAGCCTGTTCAGGGATGAAAGAGGAGAGAGAAATGGTACTGATCAGGTTAGATGAGCATGTCTGGCCTAAGATAGCTGCTGAGTATATGAGGGGTGTGTGTGTGTGTGTGTGTGTGTGTGCATGTGTGAGTGTATTTATATGCAGATATTTGTATAATATCATTACATTTATATAGAGACATAGATCATAGACATATGTTCAAAGAAAATACATATGCATATATTATATACAGAATGGAAAATGCAAATTTCAGGAAGAAGTGCTTTCTGCATGGGTGAAAATTTTTCATTTTTGCAGTGAACTTTACTGAACAATACATAAATAAGTTGCTTTTTAAATTATTCACAGGATTGGATTGGCATTTCTGGTGTTTCTTTGTGACTCCATGCCAGACTTCTACCATGAGGTCGCAATTGTTTGCATACTTGGCAGTTTCTCAGAACTCAAACATACTATGGGATTAGAAGAACATCAGAAAAAATGACAGCCTTACTATTATTTAACAGTTTATTTTGTTTGTTTATTGGTTTTAGTCCCAAATTTCTTGTGGCACAAATTTTGCAATGTATCTGAGGAGTCATTCCCACATTAATTCATATCACATCCAATATAAACCAAAGTTAGCTTATCTGGCTAACTTTTTTCATAACCAATGTCTTTATTATCAGTTGACTCCTTTTAAAATAACTATTGGGGACATTTTTATTAAGCATGTCGTGGGATTTAGATAAATGCGACCGAGTTTACATTGTGTTTGCAGAGGCACCTTGACATTTAATGACACTACATGGACTGGAATTGTCCAAGATTTTACTCTTAAGCTTACATATTTTTACAGAATACACAAGAGTGTATTACTATCAATAATTAAATACTCTGTCAAGACAAACAAAATGACTGAATTTAGCATACTATTGTCTTCCAAACTAGGTTACATTCTAGAGCATATGGATATCCATGTCCAAGTCATTAAAGTCATTATTTACAACACATCTCCACAACCATTACCTTTCTTTCCTGTCTACAGCTCATCATTTAAAAGATTCTAGAAATACATACCACCCCCTTGGGTCTATAGATAAATTTTCCTTGGCACATTATGTATAGTAAATAATATTACTGACGATTGCTTCTTCTAATACCAGGGTAAATTCCAGTTTTATTTTTTTTTATTTTTTCTCTCTCTAGTTACCTGATTTTTAAATTATTCAATTAATTTATGATGGGTTATTGAATTACTGGTTCTGATACCTTTTAATGTGACTTTTAAAAAATGACAGGGCAGGGGCCTCAATAATTAGTTTTATATTACTGTTTTTTTTTCAATAATCAGAGATCAAGGGGAAGTACACATGTACATATTATATGTATTATATTTGCCATCTGAGATTCAGACACTGTTTTCTCCCAATCGGGGGAGGGCACTTTTTTAAAATACAAAGCCATTCCTTTTATTTTCAGCTACCTAATTATGAGAAGCCTAGGGTGCTTGGGAATATTTCGCTGAATAGCTGGTCGCAAACTATCATCAAACTACTAAATCCTATGCTTTTAAAGTTTTGAGATTTAGAAAGATCCCACCTGTATTAGAAGGTAAATTAAACACAAAAAAATTACCTCTTGATAGAAAAGATTTTTTAATGGAATCATCTCACTATTTCTTGAAAAACACAAAGATCTTTAAGAAAAATCGTTCTTTTCCAGGGCTTCTCTATTATCACCCTGGAGAGTTCCATATTTTTCACTGCTCGGGGTTAAAGTAGTATAGCTACTTGTGGAAATGGAGGAGGTAATTAAATTACAATTCCTGGAGGAAGTAATCATTAAAAGCTTAATTCAAATTTTGTCAATTAATTGCTTTATTCATGGCCTTATAAAATGAAATGTAAGTGAAAATTGGCAAATCTAAGAAAGGCCTTGGTTATAGATTACTTGCAGCCTGCAGAGTTCAAGACTCACACTGTTACTTGAAGCAAGGTCAGTTTAACTGAAACGGGAAAATTATGGGTGAAAGGAGGAACATACACTGAAGAAAAAAAAGAGGATAATTACAAGGGAATGAGCAAGAGCGAAGTCAACATACTTAACAAATTTAGATTTTCACCAATAAAGAAGCCAGAGTGCATGTACTGGTGTGGGTGGGGTGGGGTTCTTTGACTGACAACGTTTGAGGGAGTCTTAGAGCCCCTGGGGACACAGAGATACTCAGCTATCAGTTTGGTAAAACACAGTCTTTCATTTTCTGCTTACTTGGCCATGCCAGAACTCAGAGCCATCCTGAGCTTTTCTGTTGTGTACCCTTAGGGAGAAAAGCACGGGAAAACTATTCTTTTTTTTTTTTTTTCTCTCTCTCTCTCTTCTTAAAATAAAATAAAATAAATAGAGAAATAGATACACAAGAACATCCGTAGATATTTAACTTAAGGTTCTACTGGTTTCCTTCTGAATGAATTATTTCTGTGTATAATTTCTGCTGTCCTTTACTCCCAAAACACAATGTCACACATCACACATCAGGCTTTTCCTTCAGCATGACGAGCTGTCTTCCCCAGATCTACTGAGTGTTAATGCAGAGCATGTTAGCAGGTGCATACCAGTCAGCCTTGCACCATTTAGAGGGGCTTGTTTGTCAAAGTTCACAGCTTAGCAACATTTACTGCTATTCTAACTTTCTCTGCAATGTTATGGTTGTAATTATTTGGTGTTATTCTGGGAGTTAATTGCCAGGAAACAAAATTAAGGGAGCATGTCTGATCCTTTTCCTCCTCTGAGACTACTGAAAAAAGAATTGAAAAGAGGTGAGCCTTAATATCAATCCAGCATGGACCATTTCTCTTGTCATTGGTCTCATCGAAGGAGCTCACTTCAGGAAAGTCACAAAGAGGTCAGAAGATTTTAAACTGCCAGCTTCTATCTGCATTGCAACTTCCGAAGACTTTCAACAATTTGGTGTGGATATTCTGAAAATCTAGCTCTCTTTTCTATCATGAGATTGCAGAGTAAAGTCCTGGTTTTCATTGCACTAGTAGAGCAGATCTTAGAGAAATATTTAAATGAGGCATTTTAGTAGCCATTATATTTTAAAGCCACGATATCTTACATTTTTAGAAAAAAAAAAAAGGTTTCAATCATTTGAGATAATTGAATGACATCACTGATAAAATGTAATCAAAGGGTGATTCTGACTGCAGAAAGTGTGAAATACATTTTTGGATCGTTAAGTCTGAAAGAGGATCACCTTAAATAGGATGTTAAGTTCAGAAGGGTTTATGTCATCCCTAGTATATCCATCAACCTGGGGTTACTCAGGGTTTACTGAGAAATAGGAGAAAGTGCCATATCAGCTCATTTTCCCTTTTTAAGAGAGAGAATTGTTGTCTTTATTGTCTAACGTAGGAATCCCATGCAATTGCTTGGTTCTGTTTTATCTTGACCTCTACTTCAATTTCAATGACAGAGTGCCTTATAGAAGGCAGCTCATAGCAGAACTGTGCAATTGTCCAAGCACAGCTTCTTCTTCTTCTTTCTGCAGTGTATCAGT
Source organism: Macaca thibetana thibetana (assembly GCF_024542745.1). Classification (NCBI taxonomy): domain Eukaryota; kingdom Metazoa; phylum Chordata; class Mammalia; order Primates; family Cercopithecidae; genus Macaca; species Macaca thibetana. Next base: position 15,477,185 of record NC_065595.1, on the reverse strand, counting down.
CATGGCCTGGGCTTCTCTGAATAACCCAGTGTTCATTTTACATACAAACAATTAAAGAGGAAACTATTTGTCTTAATTGCTGAGGCTCCAACAGATGTTTTGTTAATAGTGGTAAAACATCCTCATCCAAAGTATTGCTTTAAGATGGGAAAACACTGCCTGGTGCTAACATTTGAATTGTTATAACTTTGAAAATGTTCACATTCTACTTTGAAGGGCAAACACATTTAAAATTAAAGACATCATGGTTTTATATGTTAATATCCTATACTCACAATTGATTTTTAAATGTTCTGCACATTCATAGAATTTGTACACATTAAAATATTACTGCTGGGCAAAATTCTGCTAAGGAATGGTGAAAAAATATTGAATGCTTTTTGGGAAACAGAACTATATATTTATCAAATAAATAGGACTTCAGGGCAGTCTTAAACTTCTTCAGCTGGTAAATGCTTTTCTTCAGGCTATCACGTGAATTTTAGAAGGCATGCTGTTTTCATGGAATTCACTACTTTGTTCAAGGTAATAAAAAATGTCAAATATTGCAATTTCTATGTATGGTTCTTCTCTCAAATTTGTAAGTTCTTTTTTTTTTTTTTAACTATTTAATAATTAAGATCATCATGTGGAAGGTACACATTCACCATATTCCTGATCAAGAAGGTAATTTTTCATTTCCAAATACTTGAAGCTGTTCTTTCTCCATCGGGTAAGAATGTAAGATGCAATATGAAGTTTCATGACTTTAGTCCAAAATATTTTTATTCATTCATCAATAATCCTCAATCAACTTTTTCTACCTTGTTAAATACATATTTAGTAATAATAAGAATGATAAGCCAACTTATATTAGCTCACCTTTTTTGAGTAACAACACCCGCGAATCTAGTGGCAACTCTTGACCACCTTCATGAGGCAGAAACTCGGTCAGGGAGAGAGAGGTAGGCCAAAGACAGAAATTTCTCTCTGAGACCTCTCTGTTCTCTTTCATGCATCAGCATAGACTTGGCGTTTAGTAGATCCACATTCTAGGTTGGGGCTCAGGTTATGATCTAACGTGATTTATCAGATCACTCAATTTCTCTAAGATGAACTGTCCTAATATATAAAATGTTAATAATCTCAGATTTTTGAGAAAGATTTAAAAAGTTAATTTTTAAAAGTGATTTCCAAGCTCTAAATGGTTATATAATTATTAGTTATTATTATTTCTCCTGGGCCTAGGATTACTTATTACTACTGTGGGAAGAGTGTCCTAACTTTGGTTTTCCTTGCTATAGCCTGTGTGACTTCTATTTCAGTTGTTCAATTTCTAAGAATAGACTACTCTCTTGTGTGATCCTGAGTTATCATAATAAAACATCTAGTATCCCCCATGTAATAACCCCTCTTTCTCAGCATGGACTTGCCTAGAATTCCTGTGTGGGAATATGACACCTTAACTAGTTTATATGATAGTATATGTCAACAATGCGGGGATGCTGCTGAGAAAATAAAGATTCTTTAATCACTTGAGATTTACATATACATACACTTATTTCCTTAATTCCTGGGGATCTTGCCAAGTAATTAGTAGCCATGCATCATACAAAAAGTATTATTTCATTTATTTGTATTAATATTGACTAGGTTGTGATTTACTTTGGATAAAGGCATATTAAAGTGTATAAGACTGAAAGTATCCAGTAGAGACAGGAGCATTCACAAGGTAAGTTTAAGGGGGATGGCAATCAAATTGTGGTCAAAGCTTACTTTATAGCAAATTACTAGAGACAAGGATAGACATAAAGTAATCATAACTGATTATTACACTGGGAATATGTAATAATGTTAAATGTGCATGTAAAACAAAAATCACAGAGAACCTGGAAGTAGACCCACACAAGTATGGCCAAATGAATTCTGACAAAAGTTTAAAAGTTATTCAATGTACGAATAAATCAATAAACAGTACTTAAGTAATTGGACAAACATAGGCAAAACATGAAACTCAACCTAAATGTTAACATGAAATGGATCATTACATATCTGCGGAACATGCCACTATAAAATTTAGTTAAAATACAGGTGAAAATCTTCAATATCTAGGGCTAAGCAAAGAGTTCTAGACTTGACACCAAAACTATAACCCCCAAAAGGAAAAAAAATCATAAATTAAACCTCATGAAAATTAAAATCTTCCCTCTCAAAAAGATCCCATGAAGAGGATGAATATACAAACTACAATGACAACACATATCAAAGAAAGTGTTTGTTTTTAGGATATATAAAGATCTCAAAACTCAAAAGAAAAAAATCTATTTAGAAAATGGTTAAACATTATGAACAGACATTTCACTTACAAGAACATACAGATGCTAAATAAGTACACGAAAAGATGCTCAACATCATTAGCCATTAAGGAAATGCAAATTAAAACCACAATAAGATGCGCTTACTTTCATATTAGAATGGCTTAAATGAAAAATAGCAGCAACATTAAATGCTGGTAAGGATGCAGAGATGCCTGTAGATGGTTGGGAGCATGGAAAGTCCACCGCTGAGTGAGTTTTGTGATGAAATGCTCACCATTGTCACAGGGTTAACCCAAACACACGACAGATTGGTTTCAAGGACCACAGTGGTATGAATGGTGTGACTGGAGTCAGCTGGTCAGATTGACTGGCAGCACAATAACATGCAGACGTTATCAATTCTGGTGAGACACTGCTGATCATATGAGAGGAGTCTAAAGTGTGAAGTAATCGGTCCTTTAGGATCGGGCAGGGACAGTACCCCAGGTAATGTGGCCTCCCTCTGTGTGAGACTACAGGTCAACTCTAGCCAGTCTTGAGTCTGGCATGAAGTGGTGATCTGTGCATCAGAAACGGAGTCTATGAGAGAAGATGTGATCCTATGCTGAGGCAAAAAGGATGGTGTTTTGTGTGAGACAGGCTCAAACAGCAGCTTGACTTCACTTGGTTTCACCAGATAACAGATAATTTATCTGTTATCACCAGATAACAGATAACTTGGGCATTTGCATGAAGAATCCAGATGGTTTGATCAGTAGCTGTGATTGGTTTCTGCAGTTCATGGCCTCAAAGAGGGGAGTATTAATCTGCTATTCTGTAGTTTTCCAAGTTGGCAGGCTAAACACTAGGCTATTGGCAACAGCCCAAGCTTCAGTTGAATTGTAATGAGTTTCCTCAAGGTGCTCACAGGCCAGAACTATGAAGATAGTGGTGAGTTCTTTCCACTGAGCAGAGTGGACAACATTTTCTGTTCTACACAGTTGGGACTGAGGTTGGGAAGATGTAGAGGCCCAGTGGATTCCATCAGTTTCCACCTTAGCCAAACCATCATTGAACCAGGCCAGTCATTTAGAGGAACATCAGTGAATCAAGGACCTCAAGGGACCAGCACCTTTCTTATAAGGTAATATTGTAGGATATAAAGGTTCTTCCAAAGTTATTATTACTACTCTTCAAGTAAAATGAAGATACAGGAGCCAAGGCAAGCCAGCTGCATTCTTGAATATAACATTTCCATTTGAAAAATAAGTCTTATTGGGTCCTTCCCACCTTGTTAGTGTTTAAGTCCAAGTTAACTCACATCAAAGAGAGGCATTAAATTTCAACAAGAACCCAGTGGCAAGCTAATAACGATAATTCTGGCAGTGGTGTCATGGAGGCCATGATGCCAAAATCCCAAGGGTGGCCTCTACATTAAGGCTGCTTCCCTTTGACAAAGGCCCAACTGGCAAAGTCATTGGTCATGGAAACTCAAAATCTAAAAAGGTCATTCATACATAAGGGGCACAAAAATAGGGACTATGTCATAGTTTGCTGGATAGCTTCCATGCAGACTGTTGGTTTGTGTCCCACAAAAAAGAAACTGATTTAAGGATTATCCAACATAAAAGACCAATGCCAGTGTCAAACTTAAGCACATATTTCTAATAACTTGAGTTCAATAATGTGCCAGGCTTCCTTTTTGGTGGTGGGGGTTGAGAAGACAGCAGTTTTTTTTTGATTGCCAGGGCAGTTAAGTAGTTTGAAGCCATTCACGTCATAACAAGACAATGAGGTTGTCAGGCAGGAATCTGAATTTTCTTGGGGTTTATCAGTAGCCCTTGCAGATAGTAGTGTAATAACATTGCAGTCAGGGCTGTTGAGACTGAAAAAAATCTGACTTGTCAACCAGCAAGAAGTCATGTATGTAGTGAGAGCTTTAAATCTCAGAGGGTAGAGGCAGTCATGCTAAATCATGATCAAATACTGATTGCAAACAGAAGTGGAATTTACAGGAGTGAGTTATGTATCACTTTCTTCTGTGCTTTCCAGGTCTAGAGAATCCCTCTGGTATTGATGTGCTGGGGAAGTATATGCACATGACATCAATTCCAGTTATCCTTTTAGAGGCAGAAACATTACGTTTACTTCATCCAAAGGATCCTGCCCACAAAGTCATTGATATGGTTTGAATTTGTGCACCCACCCAAATCTCATGTTGAATTGTAATCTGCAGTGTTGAAGTAGGGGCCTAGTGGGAGGTGAATGGATCTAGTGGGTAGATTTTCCTCTTGCTGTTCTCGTGATAGTGAGTGAGTTCTCATGAGAGCTGGTTGTTTAAAAGAGTGTGGCACCTCCCCCTTTGCTCTCTTCATCCTTCTCCAGCCAGGTAGGACATGCCTGCTTCTCCTTCACCTTTCACCATGATTTTAGGTTTCCTGAGGCCTCCCCAGCCAATTCTTTCCATGCAGACTGCAGAGCAGTGAGTTAATTAAACCGCTTTACTTCATAAACTACCCAGCCTCAGGTAGTTCTTTGTAGCAATGCAAGAAAGAACTAATACAGTCATGTTACCTTCTCTTCTCCACTGGGCTCAAAGAACATTAACTGAATCTGGGTGCCTATTTTCCCCTGGTCTGGAGAAAACAGTGCTTTGGCCACACATATCCCTTAGAGCCAAAAAAGTTTAATTTTCTGCCCCCTTTCATATTCTCCATCTCACTCTGAATGGTGTGTCTGGTCTTCATTCCCTCCCCAGCTTAATAGAGCGTTAGGTTCCTTCTTTAATCATCTTTACTTTCCTTACAGCAGCTGATTTGGGGGTAGAGGGTTTAGGAGAGACTGGTGTCTGATATTGTTTGACTCTGTGCCCCCACCCAAATCTCATCTTGTAGCTTCCATAATTCCCACGTGCTGTGAGAGGGACCCAGTGGGAGATGATTGAATCATGAGGGCGGGTCTTTCTCGTGCTGTTCTTGCTGGTCTCATGAAATCTGATGGTTAAAAATGGTAGTTTCTCTGCACAAGCCCTCTCTTTGTCAGCTGCTATCCACGTAAGATGTGACTTGCTCCTCTTTGCCTTCCACTATGATTGTGAGGCTTCCCAGCCACACAGAATTGTAAGTTCAATTAAACCTCTTTATTTTGTAAATTTCCCAGTCTCGGGTACGTCTTTATCCACAGCGTGAAAACGGACTAATACGGTGTCCCAGAGGAGGAATATGGCATCCTGCCACCAAACAAGGCTTTGCATTTACTTTTTCTGTTTTGAGAAACATGATGGTAGCTCATGGCTCAAGCAAACTTTCAGTATTTGGACCTGTCTAGTGCTCTCTATTAGACAGTAAGAGCCCTTAACTTAGCAATGAGGGCCACATTGCTTTTTGATGGAGTTATGGCATTTGCACCTCTGGCTTACTCAAACTTGGATCATACAAGGTGATGTTCTTTGAGAAGCCTGCCTTAATCCAAAGCATCTGCTCCCCATCGCTAAAATAACAGTGCTTATGTTCTCTCCTTAGCCTAGCGAAGTTTTCCATGGTGGTGAGCCTGACTACAAGATTTTATCTAGATTTCTTTGGATCACCTTCTCAGTCTACAAAATAAGTCACTTTTATTATTATAGAAAACTCAATCTGGAGCAGTAAGAGCCTATGAATAATATTCAATGCCTCATGTATGGTTTCCCACAGGAGTTTGTCTGTCTCGGAGAAATCTCACAGATAGAGACAAAGCTCCCTTATAGCAGGACCCATTGCAGAACTCTCTGAGGTTATTTACGGACCTTTCTGAATGGACCTAAGATAGCAATGATAGATACAGGAGCTTTAAGAATACCCAGCTGTTGCCATTTTTCCTTAACGAGTATGAGTCCTGCCTTGTCATCTCACAAGTGAATCAGACAAGAACCTGGTGATTCACTTGGCTTCTGCCCATAGTTTTCAAGTAGTTTCCCTGTTTTATGCCCAGTGTAGAAGCACATTTTTGTAACTGTTGTCTGAAATGGAGACGATCTTTCTGAGCATCTAGGACACATCTTAGGATCACTTGTTATTGCTGAGGACACAGAAGTTTTTCCGAGACTGGTAGAGGAATTAAGCACTTGAATCCATCCACATAGTTCCAGGAAATTTAAATTGGCTGGCAGATCTCTGAATTGTATCTGGGTTTATTAGCCAACAGGGAAGACTGGCAAGGAAGTTTCCCTCCCAGAGAAGACTTAGCAACAACCAGGACATAGTTTGGGCAACTCTTGGTGCTCTGCCTGCCACATCCCAATTTTTTCCTCATCTAATTATTAATAAACTAGAGAACCATTTTTTGTCCACTGGACTATGGAATTTTTCCACATAGTAGCTACCATTCCCAAAGTACCTCCCTCAAGTCTCCTTAATTCATCCACAAGGCCTTTATACTTCTTTTTTTTCAGAAAGCCAAGTCTCTGTCAAAATCCCATGTTCATCACCTAACCTGTCAAGAACTTGGGAAGTTCTCTAATTGTATTGTACTTCCAAGTGCACAGTTATTGCATTCTAGTTTCATGTATGGTAATAGAAGACACAAGACCCAAGTCAGAGAAGACTGCTTATTACTCCAAGTGATAACAGTAGTAAGAGAATCAACACGTTCAGGCCAGTTTCTGGAGCCCACACTTCTACAGGAAAATGAGACAAGGAACCGAGGATGCCTGCACTGAATTGTGTCACAGGGGAAGAACCCTGAGGTTAGGGATTTCTAGTCTCTTATAAAGAGCATAAGCATGGCTACCCTTAGCTCTGAAGGGAGACATTACCTTTCCTATGTTAGAAGGTAAGAATACCTGCCCTTTGCTACAGAATGATATAATATCTCTATATTCCAAGACTCTTCACTATAAACACAACCTTAAAAGAGAGTCTGGAACAAAGAGCTGTCAATGTCTTGCTTAAAAGACTTGCAGATATTCTCAAAAAAATCCATGGATAATTGATTTGCAACACTAAATAATTCAATTAAAAACAATTCAGAAATATTAACTAGTACTTCTGGTAGAAGTAACAGAATCAACAAAGAAAATTTTAAGCTGCTGTTTTGAAACACACTGTATTAGTTTTATTACCTTACATTGTCTCATATGAGCTTCTAGGCTTCACCAGTAGTTAAGACCCATTGGTTTTAAGAATTTTGTCTTCAAAGGATGAATTTTGTTTAACAGGGTAAACTTCATTAGGACTTTTACATAGTGAGCTTAGTCCTGGCAGAATGGCAATGGGGAGCCTGGGATTTTGACGCTTTGAATTCAAACACCCCCTTAATACTGGGGAGCGCTTTTAAAGGTAAAAATGAAGCTGGGCATGTTGGTGCACGCCTGTGGTCTCAGATATGCAGGAAGATTGCTGGAGCCCAGGAGTTGGAGGCTGTACTGCACCGATGATCACACTTGAGAATAGCCTTTGCATTTCAGCCGAGGCAACATTAGCAAGACCCCATCTCTTAAAAAAAAAAAATAAAAATTACAAATGTTAGAAATTTACATAGTACAATCATGCTATACCAGTTCATTAATAAAAACTCAAAAGTTAAAGAAATGGAATGCTTGATTTATATGCCAATGATATTTTTTTAAAAAAGAACACTCTTCTTTTGAAAGTGTTTTTAAAACACAGCATAGCCAATATCATGGCATATATGTGAAGAAACTCTGTTCTAACATGCTGATCAGATTGTATTCCCTGTAAAAACCCATTCCACTAAAATGATGATGGAGGATGGGAAATGTCTCTTTAAGATGCTGGATGCTTAATAGGACTCAAAGCCTTAAATTCTCCATTTGAGAGAGAACAGTGTCGTTGGGCCTCATGCCCCATTTCCTCCTACATTAATTTTTGCTATGGGGGTTTTTGACATGAAGGAGAGAAGTCCTAGGGCTGTGCACAATGTTCTGCCCATATTGTAATATAAACCTGCCAGATGCTTCCCTTCCAAAGGAGAGGGATGAAGGTCAATGGGTAAGTGTGCTTGTTGTGAAGCTTTTTTTACTGGCTGAATTATACCTGCCGTGTCAGCAGTACCCAGACTCACCTCTGAGGTAGAGCAGAGGGAGGATAAAGCAAAGAAGAATTTCAGGTGGTAATTTAGTGCAGAAGAACAGCACTTAGGGAATATTGGTGGTGAAGAGAATTCTTTATGTCCTTATCAAAGGTCATTACATAGGGGTCTCTCTGTCTCTCCCTCTCACTTGCTCTTCCTGTCTTTCAGTATCCCTTCAGAAGGAACAAAACATGTGTTTTAGATACAAGATACATTTTTCTTCTGTTTATTATTCCCCTTGTCACCTCTGATTATCCTGTTTTCTCTCTAGCTAGTTCTGGAAACTTGTTTCATTGATCTTAAAGACATAAGGAGAAGGGGTGTGGGTGTGTGTGTGTGTGTGTGTGTGTGTGTATGGATTATGTGTGCTTGTCTAGTGTTCATGTGTACCTGTGTATTTGTGTGAATGTATTTGTGTGTGTACCTGTTATTAGAAAGCTTAGGGGTACATAGGGAGCTTCCATTTGTCTTTATTTTTGGTTTACAGTGATTGGAATTCTGATAATTGTGTTATATTCCTTCTTCATTGTTTTTTGGGCCTTGGAGTCTTCTCTGACCTTCACTTCCTTTTTTTCTGTGGTTTTAGGATCTGGATTTAGCTGCAATTGGGAGCTCAGATATCAATTATGAAGCAGAGGATGTGCTTTGAAACTAGAGAACCAGTGAGTCTGTTTGCTGAGATTCAATAATGTTCCAAGTAGAAGAACATTTGCTTAATTAATATAGAGTTTTTCTACATATACTATGTAGAATCTTCATCAACTAAGCTTTTTAAATATTCTTTCTGTGTATCAGTGTGACTGAAAATGGAGTGTGAGACTGTAATTTTTATTACTATCAATGCTCACTGCCACTTCCGGTGCATGACGTAACCACCAAATTATGGACGGCTGTGGGATGAGGCAGGCAACAGGAGCCTGAGCCAGGATTGGTCCCAGGAGCTGGCCTGGGGATTAAACGGGAAAGGAAAAAACAATATTCCAAGATAGGAGTTAGGCAGGAGGAGCATCCTTGAAGATGGGTCTGTTCACAAACTGGGCAGGGTTGAAGCTTGAGCTATGTCAAAATATATATCAAAGAACAACAAACCATTTTTTTAAAATTAAAGCCTCAGTTTATTCACTTGCTAGGTTAACGAACAGGCACTAATGAAATTCTCTGAGTAGTTTTTATCAAAAGAGAAAAATAATCAGGGTTTTCGAAGTGTTTCAAAGGGTTATCACTGTTTTGAAAACTGGAATCTTAAAAAAGCAAAGTTCATAATGGCTAAATATATTTTATTACTTATGAATAAGGGACATATTTTCAGTTCTGGCACACCAAGGTTACCTAAAGCTCTTGGTGGTTTATGTTTTTCCACTGTTAGAACCAGTTGCAAAGAAATACAGCACGTAATTTTGTTATTTGTCACCCATGTAGCCACAAATGAAAGTTTTTATGTTTTAAAGAAATACCAGCAAAATTGAATAAAAAGAAGAACATTTAGGCCATGGTGAAGGTTGATTTCTCTAGAAGCAGATGCTAAGATGAGGTTCAGGATGTAAGATGTTAATCAGGGATCAATTCTTTTGAAAGGAAGGGGGAAAGAGCATGATTTGTAAAGAAAGAGAAGGCAAATGTCAACACAGGGCTAGCAAAACTTCAGCTAGCCTGGATTAGCTGAACGAGGAGCATCCTTGAAGATAAGGTCTGAGCATAGTTACCGGGCAGAGTTGAAGCTTGAGCTATATCAAAAACTAAACGAAAGAACAACAAACCGCTAATAGGGCCAGGCCCTTATACCCTTACAGTATTTGGGCATTGCATATGAACTTCCTAAGAAATGGTGTGTCCTTGGATGGGTGCCACTCTGCAGCTAAGGTAGAACCTGAAGTTGTTGGTATTTGCAGACTGTCTGCTGCTTACATGCTTACATACCTCATGGCCAAGCAGCAATTCCTAACTGAATAAAAAGAAGTCATGATCCAAAAACAAAACAAAACAAAACAAAACAAAACAAAAAACCAGAAAAGATGTGAAAAAACACTTCACAAAAAAAAAATACATGAATGTCCAGTGACGATAATTTATACATGTTATATGATAGAGTATATTTGCATATATCTTTAGACATCAGTAAAATTAAAGCCAAAAAGAAATACTATTACACAGCTACCTGTCTAATATTATAAATAAAAATTTCAAGAGTTGTAAAAAATGTGAAGCCACAAGAATACTCATATACTGCTGAGATTTAAAATTATATAACAACTTTGGAAAATAGTTTGATAGTTTCTTGAAAAGTTTTAAAAAACTACCATATGGTCTACCAATTCCACTCTTTATTATGTATCCAAGAGAAATAAAAATATGTAGCCATACAAGTGTGCATAAATGTTTATAGTAGCTTTCTTCATGATAGCCAAATCTTAGAAATTATTGAATCTCAGCAAACAGACTCACTGGTTCTCTAGTTTCAAAGCACATCTTCTGCTTCATAATTGATGTCCCCAAAATTTATCAAAAGATGCAAGGAATACTAATCATCAACACAAAGAAAAAAACAACTGATACATGCAATTTCAAAAACATAATGTGGAGCCAGGCAAGAGTGCACTGTGTGTGATTCCAATTATGTAAAACTGTAGAAAATGATTTCCTCTACAGTGACAAAAATCGGATCAATGCTCTCCTGAAGCTGAGGGCCAAAGAAGAGACTGACAAGAAAAACATGTAAGACAATATTTTGAACTGGAAGAAATGTTCTATCTTGTTAGATTTTGTTGGCGTAAACATTTTTTTAAAAATGTATCAACTATATACATAAAATAGGCATTTTATGTAAATTATTTTTAATAACTTTATATAAAATAATTGTATCTGACATTTTTGATATCTTTATTGCCATATGACTCACCTATTGTCATATTCACATGTTTAAGTTGTACAATTCCATAGTTTTTGGTATATTGGAGTTGCACAATAACTAAAATCTAAGCATAGACAATTTTCATCATTGTTAAATAAATGTCCTAAAAGAAGTGACTTTATGAGTAGTTTTTTCTCTCATCTTTCTCCCTATTTCTTGCTCATCCTCTCTTCTTCTCCACATGTAGAATAAACATACGCCTGACACAATGTAGTTTATTATTTTGTAAACATTTACCTAAGTAATTAAAATTATTGGTAAAGCTAAACATAAATCCAAATATTCAAGTTTATGAATATTTAATTTATGTAAGCATTCCCCCCCACTATTGGAAATATGGTATATTTTATTGAAGACTTTTGAAAAAAGTAAACTATGAGATGTAGAATATATTGACAGCTTTTTTGTTTGTTTAAATGAAGATAATTGCCTCATTTCTTACTTTCTTTTTTTAATCAAGGAAATAAATTTATTTTGGCTTTTATTCTTAACATATATTTTCTATATGTTATCAAAACATAAATGCTGGCTATGAGAGTTCTATATCAAAAATGAAGAGCACTTTTCTGATTTTATAAATACATTCTCAAAGCATTCAAAATAAAATTTATAAAAGGGCTTAATATATAGGCAATGATATAAATTTTACTAAACTGTAAATCTTGTCCTCAGTAATTATAAATGATTTTGTTGTTATTTTTTTATTATACTTTATGTTCTAGGGCACATGTGCACAACGTGCAGGTTTGTTACATATGTATACATGTGCCATGTTGGTGTGCTGCACACATTAACTCGTCATTTACATTAGGTATATCTCCTAATGCTATTCCTTCCCCTTCCCCTCCACCCAACAGGCCCTGGTGTGTGATGTTCCCCTTCCTGTGTCCAAATGTTTGTTCAGTTCCCATCTATGAGTGAGAACATGCAGTGTTTGGTTTTCTGTTCTTGCGATAGTTTGCTCAGAATGATGGTTTCCAGCTGCATCCATGTCCCTATGAACTCATCCTTTTTTATGGCTGCATAGTATTCCATGGTGTATGTATGCCACATTTTCTTAATCCAGTCTGTCATTGCTGGACATTTGGGTTGGTTCCAAGTCTTTGCTATTGTGAATAGTGCCTCAATAAACATATGTGTGCATATGTCTTTATAACAGCATGATTTATAATCCTTTGGGTATATACCCAGTAATGGGATGGCTGGGTCAAATGGTATTTCTAGTTCTAGATCCTTGAGGAATTGCCACACTGTCTTCCACAATGGTTGAACTAGTTTACAGTCCCACCAACGGTGTAAAAGTGTTCCTATTTCTCCGCATCCTCTCCAGCACCTGTTGTTTCCTGACTTTTTAATGATCGCCACTCTAACTGGTGTGAGATGGTATCTCATTGTGGTTTTGATTTGCATTTCTCTGATGGCTTGTGATGATGATCATTGTTTCATGTGTCTGTTGCCTGCTTAAATGTCTTCTTTTGAGAAGTGTCTGTTCATCTCCTTTGCCCACTTTTTGATGGGGTTGTTTTTTCTTGTAAATTTGTTTGAGTTCTTTGTAGATTCTGGATATTAGCCCTTCGTCAGATGAGTAGATTGCAAAAATTTTCTCCCATTCTGTAGGTTGCCTGTTCACTCTGATGGTAGTTTCTTTTGCTGTGCAGAAGCTGTTTAGTTTAATTAGATCCCATTTGTCAATTTTGGCTTTTGTTGCCATTGCTTTTGGTGTTTTAGACATGAAGTTCTTGCCCATGCCTATGTCCTGAATGGTATTGCCTAGGTTTCCTTCTAGAGTTTTTATGGTTTTAGGTCTAACATTTAAGTCTTACCTTCTTTCTAATGAAAAATAATGATTCCAAAAGATTAATAATGAAGACTGTTTAGGGATCATTTTAATCAATTTTAAAATATCAACCTAATTTTTAATTGTTAATTTAATCACCACGCTGCTAATTAAGATTAATTGATTAATTTTAATGATTAATGAATAATTTTTGATCAATCATTTGGAGTCAGTTAATGGAAATATAGATTTTTGATAATTACTTGGATTTTTTTTTTTAAATTTTTTATTATTATACTTTAAGTTCTAGGGTACATGTGCATAACGTGCAGGTTTGTTACATATGTATACTTGTGCCATGTTGCTGTGCTGCACCCATCAACTCGTCAGCACCCATCAACTCGTCATTTACATCAGGTATAACTCCCAATGCAATCCCTCCCCCCTCCCCCCTCCCCATGATAGGCCCCGGTGTGTGATGTTCCCCTTCCCGAGTCCAAGTGATCTCATTGTTCAGTTCCCACCTATGAGTGAGAACATGCGGTGTTTGGTTTTCTGTTCTTGTGATAGTTTGCTAAGAATGATGGTTTCCAGCTGCATCCATGTCCCTACAAAGGACACAAACTCATCCTTTTTTATGGCTGCATAGTATTCCATGGTGTATATGTGCCACATTTTCTTAATCCAGTCTGTCACTGATGGACATTTGGGTTGATTCCAAGTCTTTGCTATTGTGAATAGTGCCTCAATAAACATACGTGTGCATGTGTCTTTATAGCAGCATGATTTATAATCCTTTGGGTATATACCCAGTAATGGGATGGCTGGGTCAAATGGTACCTCTAGTTCTAGATCCTTGAGGAATCGCCATACTGTTTTCCATAATGGTTGAACTAGTTTACAATCCCACCAACAGTGTAAAAGTGTTCCTATTTCTCCACATCCTCTCCAGCACCTGTTGTTTCCTGACTTTTTAATGATTGCCATTCTAACTGGTGTGAGATGATATCTCATTGTGGTTTTGATTTGCATTTCTCTGATGGCCAGTGATGATGAGCATTTTTTCATGTGTCTGTTGGCTGTATGAATGTCTTCTTTTGAGAAATGTCTGTTCATATCCTTTGCCCACTTTTTAATGGGGTTGTTTGTTTTTTTCTTGTAAATTTGTTTGAGTTCTTTGTAGGTTCTGGATATTAGCCCTTTGTCAGATGAGTAGATTGCAAAAATTTTCTCCCATTCTGTAGGTTGCCTGTTCACTCTGATGGTAGTTTCTTTTGCTGTGCAGAAGCTGTTTAGTTTAATTAGATCCCATTTGTCAATTTTGGCTTTTGTTGCCATTGCTTTTGGTGTTTTAGACATGAAGTTCTTGCCCATGCCTATGTCCTGAATGGTATTGCCTAGGTTTCCTTCTAGGGTTTTTATGGTTTTAGGTCTAACATTTAAGTCTTACCTTCTTTCTAATGAAAAATAATGATTCCAAAAGATTAATAATGAAGACTGTTTAGGGATCATTTTAATCAATTTTAAAATATCAATCTAATTTTTAATTGTTAATTTAATCACCACATTAATTGATTAATTTTAATGATTAATGAATAATTTTTGATCAATCATTTGGAGTCAGTTAATGGAAATACAGATTTTTGATAATTACTTGGATTTAAAATCATCGCTTCTTTTAGCATTACATTTGTGATTTGTGTGATTTGGGTGTACTAGATTTTAGGGAGACATTTTAAATTAAGAAGTCCGGAAAATTAAAGATATTTTGAGTAGCTAGTGTATACATTATTTTGGGAAAAAAAGATTACAGTAAAGCCATTAGTAGATGTTACCTTTTTTTGCCCTTGGAGTGAGTAATCAATGCCCTCACTCAACACATCTTCCTAGGAGAAGATGCGAGAGTTGTAGAAGTTCAAAAGACAAAACCAGATTTCTTTTCATCTTTACATCTCTGACCCATAATGTTTCAAGAGATAAATTTTGGAGGAGAGTCATCAACAGACACCTCTTCCCAGTCACAAAGAAGTGAAATTCTAAGATGCTGGGTTTTTGGTCTTATATACCATTGAAATTGGTTTCAATAACATAGTAGAAAACTACCTGAGTGGTATCCAATTCACTAGTTTTCACATAAACCTTTGTTTTTTGTTTGTTTGTTTGTTTGTTTTGATGGCCAAGAAGCTCTATGCCTGCTGTTACCGGCATTGTTTTATTGAGAGTGTGAAACATAATGAGCAATTGGTAATCTCCCAGGATGTGTGGATAAAAGACTTCTGTAATCAAAAGGTTGAAGGCCTGGGAAACTCTTTTGACTTGGAGGGCCAGAGAGCCAGTCTTTAAGGAAACAAATCAATTACTTTCAAATAAGTACTAGATAAAGCTTGACATTGCTATCCCATTTGTGGAGACAAGTAGGATTTATTTGTCTGTTAATGTACACAGGTCAGCCATCGCTTCTGGAAGTGTCCCACCAGAGGAATAAACATTCTTTGATTTTCAGTATTATTTGAGATGTCAATTGGATCAACCTTTCACTTCATGTAGCTAGCCTTCTTGAAATCTTAATTTTTTTTTTTTTGTTAGAGATAGGGCAATAGATCATTTACTCTGGATAAATAATTATTATTTGGTGATTAGTATCAGTCACCTTAAAAAAATAACACTTTTATAGGACCAATGCAATCTTGTTCACTTCTGTACTACTGGCTATGATTATAAAAAGAAACATATTTTAAGAGCATATTTGTAGTCTCAATCCCCAGAAGATACTGTTTGCGAATTAAGAGACTCAATACAGCCTTTCACCGTGTAGGTAGGTTTTATTACTAGTCTAGGTTTCAGGCACGTTTGTCGATATCAAACATGAAGCATCTAACTATTTCCTAAAATATTCCTCTATTCCCTTAATATGTTCTGATAATAATTTACAGTGTTTAATAATTTGAGATGATTTATCCAAACTTCTCCCCAAGTTGTAACACAAAGAGGGTCTCTGGAACCTGCAGAATTATACACTGTAGGAAGAGTTTCATTAGTCATCTTTTTTTTTTTTTTTCTTTTTTGATCCTTTGATAAAACTGAATGGTAAGTCCATCGAATAAGCAACATTTCATCAGCTTGAGTTCAGGTAGGCCTAGTGATAATGTTTTACTATAAATCTTTTCTTAATTTGAAATGTTACTATTATTAAATCTAATTATTGTAATTCCAATTCATGACTCCTCCATGTAACTCCTACAGATTTAGAAACTTTGAGGATTTTATGTTGGGGTCATTTGTTTTCTTTGATCTCTGAAGCATTTTTTCCTGTACTTTTCTTATGCATAATATGTTCCTCCTCAGGACTTCTCAGATTTTGATGCCGGTCATCTGCAATAACTAGAGATTTTAAAACCAGTGATAGTAAAATGCATATTTGAAGTGGGTCTGGAGTGGGCACTGGGGATCTGGTTTGCATTTGAGACAAGGAATCCTTTTTATTCTGATGTAGGTGGTTCACTGACTACCACTGAGGAGCACAGTTTTGCCTAATGTCATGTCTATACCATATCTCCCTAATTATACTATCAGATTCTTTAGCGTTCTGTATGAGGAATTCATAGCATCAACCATGGTTGACATCTAGAATATATTTCTTAAATCAATTACCACTTTATCCAGCTTCATCAATAGCTTCACTTCGTGCTTATTCATGACCTATGGCTTATTAGTTGGATGTCTGTCTCCCTCATGCCTGCCTGCCTGCCTGCTTTCCTCCCTCCCTCCCTTCCCTCCCTCCTTGTTTTTTCCCTCTAGTGTCTATCAAGAGAGATTTTCTCAAGACATACAAACACTTGAGAATCACCACAAAATGAACTAATTGTACCTGGGCTAACCTTTTAAATAATATTATGTTTCACACAATTTAAATAAAAATTTATTGAAATGACTTATTTTTAATTGGTTATCAATTGTGGTCTGGATTTGCTTTTTTTTTTTTTTTTCAGTAGGAAGACATGACACATACTTCTGCCTAGCTCTTGTTAAAAATTACATTACTGTTTTGATAGGCAAAGTGGTAAAAATAAATCCCTTGCTAACATTCTCTGGGATATCATTTGTTATTATTAGCAGAGATGGGAGCCAAGTCCCTGGAATGCTAAAATAAGGAAGATGAAGTAACAGAACAATATAAAAACAGACGTGATGGGGAAATGGATTGGAAATTAACAAAGAGATACCAGAACTTAGAATCAGTAATGCTAGCTCTGTTTTTGTTTCTTATTTATTTTAGAACTATGTTTTTGAAATTGGTGTCTGTGCTTCACCTGAAAACTTGAAGGGTTTTTTGTTTTTTAATATCTTCTGTGAACAAGAGTTTTTGTTTTTTTTTTTTTTCTTCCAGAAATTTCAAGTTGAAATTAGCTAAAATACTTCTTAAAGAGACAATGCTGTGCCATTATGGAGATAGCAGGAGAAACATTTGAAAGCTTTGAAACTGTAGGGAAATAGTAACTCATTTCAAAGCCAATTTTTATATTGCTATTGCAGATTTACCACTCAGTGGTCACTCTATCTACTCTGTCATCTTCAAGTTCACAGCAATTATTTAGAGAGATGATTTCTGTCTTGATAGACAAGATGCAAAATACCAGAGCATCTACTGAAAATTAAACAGGGAAGACAGAGTTAAATTGAATAACCTAGAGATGTGATTATTTTGTTGGATTAGATGTTCACAAATTAGCTCTGTAGTCTCAGGTGTGAATAAAGGTTTTAAAGAATAAGAATGAGTTGCAATACACTCGATGCAACTTAAAACATATATGAACAAAGGCATGTCAGGAAAAAGTTTCAAAAAAACTACACACTGGCTATATTCTGAAAGCACAGCAATACAATGAATTCAATAGACTGAATTTTTCCCATATCCTAAGAAAAGGCAAAATTCAATAGAGTATTACCTTTTCTTATCCTACAAAGGAAAAAAATAACAGTGAAATTTAATTCAAATTCAACCAAGCCCATGTGAAATGGCTGTGTATAAGAAACTGGAGTTCCATTCAAAAATGTTTTTAAGAATATAGATAGATGCTTATTTGTATTATAAAATCATAGCTATTATTCATGAATTCATGCAGAACTCCATATAAATTTTTTTGAATTTATAAATATCAATGTTATTTGTAGTTGAAATTAGGTAAGTTGAGAAGTGATAATTATTGGATGTTTCGTCATTTAGAACTTTGAAAGGTAGAACATTTTGTGATGAATTTCAAAATAACCAAATAATATAATAAATAAATCCATAGTGTTTAACACAGTTCTTATGCAGATTTAGACGAACATGTAAAATATAAAAAAGTGAACACTTGCTGACTGACAACTTTGAATGATTTCCTCTCGTTTTTAAATTGATGTCCAAAACTCTTGACAAGAAATTTCTTGACCTGTCCAGAGCCTCTCTGTGCAACTCTCAAGCTTTTCTGACGTCTTCTTACCATCCGAACCCATTCTAACTCTCCTTTATCTCACTCAAAGAACCATTCTGTGCCTCAGAACCTTTGTCTGTTTAATTTCCTCTGCCTGGAATAACAAGTCATAACTCACACTCACTCTCTTTTGCTTCACAGTTCAGCTTCCATCTCTCCTTTTCTCCCCAAATCCTGAACTTTCCCACTTTCCTGCCTGCCCTGGCCTGACTCCTGTGTGGTGACCTCATATTTCCTTACAATAATGAGTGTTATGACACACTATTCTAATTACCCATCCAATAGTCTTTCTTTTTCGCTAGTGATAGGGTTTGGAGCTCTATACCCACTCAAATCTTATGTTGAATTGTCATTCCCAATGTTGGATGTGGGGCCAGGTGAGAGGTGATTGGATCATGGAGGCAGTTCCTCATAATGGTTCAGCACCATGCTCTTGGTGCGATGCTCATCATTGTGAGTTCTCAGGAGATCTGGTTAATTAAAAGTGTGTAGCACCTCCCTCCACCCACTCTCTCTTGTTCCTGCTCTGGCCGCATAAGATGCACCTTCTCCCACTTTTACTTCCACCATGATTTTAAGTTTCCTGAGGCCTCCCCAGAACTCAAGCAGATGCCCAGCACCATGCTTCCTGTAGAGCCTGCAGAAACTGTGAGCCAATTAAACCTCTTTTCTTTATAAATTACCCAGTCTCAGATATTTCTTTATAGCAATGCCAGAATGGCCTAATACAGCTAAGAAAGAGAGGATTTTCTACCACTCCTCTTCATTGCCATCCATATAACACAGGGTGTAATATATAGGAGGTGCTCCAAAGGTATTATTAAATGAGTGAATAGGAGAATTGGGCATTTAAGTCATCAAAGAATGTATATTTGAAAAGGTGTATGCAGCCTTCTTTAACCCAGAAGTCTGATACCATCACTCACAGGTGGCCATGATACTTCTACTTAAATAATTCCTTTCACAGTTCATATTTTCAGGCAGTGATTTCCCTCCTTTTCCTCACATAAATTTCCTTTCCTTTTTTTTTTTGAGAGAAAGTTTCGCTTTGTCGCCCAGGCTGGAGTGCAGTGGTGCAATCTTGGCTCACTGGAACCTCTGCCTCCCAGGTTCAAGCGATTCTTATGCCTCAGCCTCCTGAGTAGCTTGGACTACAGGCACCTGCCACCACACCCAGCTAATTTTTGTATTTTATTTGAGATGGGGTTTCACCATGTTGGCCCGGCTGGTCTCAAACTCCTGACCTCAAGTGATCCACCCGCCTCAGCCTCCCAAAGTGCTGAGATTATGGGCATGAGCCACTGTGCCCAGCCCAATTCCCTTTTTTATATCCTCTGAGGAATGAGGCATTATCTTTTCTACCTCCTAAATTACATTAAGCATGTGCCTTTTTAGGTTTCTTTCACGAATTGTAGTATATCTCCTTGCCTCTGTTTCCCACTCTTCCTGTTCACTGATCCTTCACTCAATGTTCAAGGTAATTTCTCTAAAATGACAGTTAATTATATTATAGTCATTATTAATTTTAAGGTATTTTAAATTATCTAGATGGTACTTTTCAAAAACTTGTTTTTACATCAGGTTTAGCTCTTGCTAAACTTTATATCCTATCATCTCTATGACTGTGTTACGGAATGTTTTACTTTAGAACCACTCTCCTCTTTAACTTAAATTTATTTAAAATAAAAATTTCTATAATTTATAGGTAGGAAAACATCTTCCCTTTCATGAACAATAAGCAACAACTAAACAAAAATCACTGAAAACTTGACAATATTATTATAAATTATAGCTGTAAATTCATTTTTGATGACACAGAATGTGGAGATTTCTCCTTTTTAAGAAAATAGCAGGCCGGGCGCGGTGGCTCAAGCCTGTAATCCCAGCACTTTGGGAGGCCGAGACGGGCGGATCACGAGGTCAGGAGATCGAGACCATCCTGGCTAACACGGTGAAACCCCGTCTGTACTAAAAAATACAAAAAACTAACCGGGCGAGGTGGCGGCGCCTGTAGTCCCAGCTACTCAGGAGGCTGAGGCCGGAGAATGGCGTAAACCCGGGAGGCGGAGCTTGCAGTGAGCTGAGATCCGGCCACCGCACTCCAGCCTGGGGGACAGAGCGAGACTCCGTCTCCAAAAAAAAAAAAAAAAAAAAAAAAGCAAATGCCAGGGAAGTGTTAAAATGCATGTTATCCACAAACTAAAACGTGCATTCTAAGATAATTACAAAAATTAAAATATAATTGAAGAGGAAATAACTTTAGAGATTTAATAGTATTTGATGTTCTGACCTAATACTCTGTATTAATAGTGTCTCTATCTCCAGCGTTAGTTTTCTCACCACGTAGGACTCAGCCTTTCCCACCTTTTCCAAAAACAAGTCCTTTGCAGAGCATGCCAGACCCTTGGCCGTTTAAATTTTACCCAGCTTTTCAGCTCTGTGTCCCTACCATCTTCCACATGTGCCTAGTGTACCGCCATGCTGAACTACAGTAATCTCCTAATCCAATGTTTCTCAGTCTCAGTACTCTGTTGATACTTTGCTTCAGATAATTCTTGGTTTGAGGGGATTGTTATGTGAACTGTCTGTTGTTAGCACCTCTGCTGCCCTCCACCCACTAGATAACAAAAGCGCCTACCAGTTGTCAGAAACAAAATCACTCCTAGACATTTACTGAGGCAAAAGGCAATGGCAACTCCATTTAATAACCAAAATTCTAAACTAAATACAAGGTTTTTTGCATCCTTGGTGTTGTGACATGACATTATTTTGCCTGCAATGTCTTAGAGAAACCCTCGTACTCTTCCCTGTGCTCTTCCACCCCAACTAGTAAAGCTCACTCAAGAAGAAATAGATAATCTTAATATCTCCATATCTATTTTAAAAATTATACTTGTAGTTTAAAAAAACCCTCTAAAGAAAAGAAAACCAAAAATCTTGTCTTCACTACTTCAGTCTACAGTGCCAATTCTGGTACCACAATTCGGATAGTACAACACAACAAACACATTTCAACAGAAAGAAAACTACAAACTGACATCAATCATGAATATAAATGCAAACATTCTTAACAAAATTTTATCAAATGGAATCCAACAATACATTATAAAAATTGTAACATGAGTTTTATCTCAAGTATGTACGGCTGCATTAACAATTGAAAAGTATAAAATGTAATATACAATATTAACTACAAGAATTAAAACTTTATGACTTTATCAATAGATACAGAAAAGGGAATTGACAGCATTCAAATCACTTCCCAATAAAATTTCATCAAGGTAGAACTAGAGGAGAACTAAGTCAGTATAAAACTAGGACTAGAAGATAACTTCCTCAATCTGATAAAGCAAATCTATGTAAAACTTACAACTTTGTTATATTTGATAGTGAAAAACTGTCTTTATGATCAGGAATATGGCAAGGATCTTTACTCTCATCACTTGTATTCAAACTGTAGCTTCTACCCAGTGCAAGAAACCAATTAAAAAATAAAAGATACCCAGATTGGAAGAGAAGTAGTAAAACTGTCTTTACAGATGGCTTGAACATCTATGCAGAAAATCTGAAGAAATCTGCAAAAAAAGCTACCAGAAATATTAGATAATTTTAGCACTGTTTCAGAATAAAATTAAATGTTCAAATGTTCACAAGTCAATTATTTATATGCTAGCGAAGAACAATAAGACATTAAAATTCAAGGAGATGATACCATTAACAATAGAATCACAATATCGAAAATGCTTAGCGATATTTTATTTTTCCAAGATGTGCAACAGATCTAAGCTGAAAAGTACAAAGCATTGCTTAATGAAATAATAGAAGACCTAAATAAATGGAGAGGTGGATGGATAGAAGGGAAGATGCAGTGTAGTCAAAAAATCCATTTCCTGGGGAGAGCAAATGATGAATAGGTAGAGCCCAGAGGACTTTAAGGTTGGTAAAACTACTCTGCATGATACTACGATGGTGAATGCATGTCATAAATCTGTCCAGAGGCATAGAATGTACAACACCAAGAGTGAGCCCTAATATGAACTATGGACTTTGGAAGATAATGGAGCGTCAATGCAAGTTCATGAATTGTAAGAGATGCACCACTATGATTGGGGATGTTGAGAATGAGGTAAGCTAACGTGTGTGCTAAAGCAGGAGGTGTATGGGAAACTCAGTACCTTCTTAACTTTGCTGTTAACCTAAAACTGCTCCGAAAATAGTAAGCAAACACAAAGAAAAAGAACAAAAATAACAACAAATGTAATTTACTCCACATTCACTACAATCTTAGTAAAAATTTCCGCAGAATTTTTTTTTTTTTTTTTTACTTTTTAGGAAAAATAGACAATTGAATTGTAAAAATAGATACAAAAATGCCAAAGATTTATATATTCTAAAAAAAAAACTTAGAGAAAGAACAAAATTTGTGAATAAAAATTACTTGATTAAGAGTTATTATACAACTGTGGTTAAAAAATAAAATGTTACAAGCATGGATATAGTTAAGTATCTTAATGGAAAATAGTGTTCAGAAAATACGCTGACACATATATGAGCAATTAAGTTTTAACTAGGACAAAAAGGCAATTCGGAAACAAATTCTATTCAAGAAGTTGTGCTTGTGTATTTGGTATCCAAAAGCAAAAATATAATTGATCCATACTTCAAATAATACACAACACATAATACCATATGGATAATAGAACTAAATATAAAAGCCGAAACTATACAACTTCTGGAATAAAATGCAGGAAGAAATATTTTGACCTTGAGTGAAGCAAAATTTCCTAGAACACAATACCAATCATAATTCATTAAAAAAATTGGACTTTATCAAATGTGCAAATCCTTGATCTCAGAAATATATTATTAAGAGAATGAAACAAACAAGCCACAAATTGGGAGAAAATATTTGCAAAGCAGATATTTGAAAAGGAACTTATATCCAGAGTATATAAAGAACTTCAAAAATTCTATAAGAATCAAACACACTGATTGAAAACAAGGGCAATATATTAAGAAAAAAACACTTTTCTAAAGAATTTCTATGGATGCAAATAATCTAATAAAAATACTCAATGTCATTAACATGAGGGAAATGTAAATTCAAACGATATTCTAAATCAGCTGGCAATCTACCAGAATTACTGAAATTAACGACCTATCATGTTGAGTGTTAGTGAGGTTGTGGAGGAACTGGGACTCTCACGCATGGCTTCTGGGAGTGGAAATGCAGTTTTCAGTTTTTTAAAACTTAAACATAGTTCATGATTCTGCCATTCCACTTCTGGGTATTTACCAAAGATAAGTGAAATCTTATGTTTGCACAAAAACGTGTACAAAAATGTTTATAATTTGTTATAGTCCCACCCAGACTAGAAACAACCAAGATGTCTATCAACAGCTGAAAGGATAAACAAATCGTGGTTAAGAAACCACACACATGTGTCTAAAAACAATTATTTTATAGCAAAAGAAACCAGGAAAGCAGTACATGCTGAGTGATTCCAAATATATAGACCTCCATAGTGGCAGTACACAGCTCAGTGGCTTCCTTGGGTTGGTTGGGTGGGACAGCTGAGGAGGGGCAGGAGAAAGGAAGTATAGAGGGACACAAGAAATCCTTGGGTGTGATTGACATATTCTCTAATATAGTTGAGATCATGGCTTATTGTATATATACATTGCTAAAACTTCCAAACTATATATTTCAAATATGTGCAGTTTCTTTTATGTCAATTACACCTCAATAAAGCTGTTAGAGAACACAATATACTCTTTAGCAGACACCGTAGTAGAGAATTTTGTCCATGGTTTTAAATTCTTATGGATGTTACTGAAAGGTAAGTGTTAGCATAGTCTTTCTAGAGTGACGAAATGAAGCTGAGACACTTTATGAACTGCAGAAGGTTACACAAGAAACTGAATTGTGAATTTGAGATCAAACTCTTGGTTTCTGACTTCAAAAGACCAGATTCTACCACGCAACACTTTTTTTTTTTTCCCCAGTTTGAGATATTCCCTGTCCCCTAAAGTTCCCTGGCCACTCCCCCAGCCTTTAGAGTATTCCCAGCTAGAGCCTCAGATACCACCGAATAGAGACCAACTATTGACTTGGTCCCAACTCCTGGTCCACAAAATCTGACAGCCCAACAAAGTGTTTTTTGTTTGTTTGTTTGTTTGTTTGTTTTTTAGACAGAGTCTCGCTCTGTGACCAGGCTTGAGTGCAGTGGCAGGATCTTGGCTCATGGCAACCTCTGTCTCCCGGGTTCAAGCGACTCTCCTGCCTCAGCCTCCAGAGTAGCTGGGATTACAGGTGTGCGCCTCCACGCCCAGCTGATTTTTGTATTTTTAATAGAGATGGGGTTTCACCATGTTGGCCAGGATGATCTCTATCTCTTGACCTCGTGATCCGCCTGCTTGGATCTCTCAAAGTGCTGGGATTACAGGCGTGAGCCACCGCACCCAGACAGGTCTGTTTCTTTCCAAGGGTTGTGAGGAAAAATTTGTTCTCTTTCCTGGGCTTATAAATGGCTGCCATCTCCCTGTATCTTCACATCATCTTTTCTGTGTTCATTTCTATGTCCAAATTTCCTCTTCTTTTAACAGATACTATGTACAGTACGTAGGTGATGGTTTCACACAGAGCTTCACTACAGAGCAGTATATCCATATAACAAAACTTCACTTGTACACCTTAAATGTACACAAATTTAAAAATAAAGAAGGAAAGAAAAACTGCAATTGAGAAAACCTTTTAAAATGTCAAAACGTCACTAAATTTTAAAGTAGAAAAAAATTCTCGTCTTACATGGATGCCAGTCATATTGGATTAGGCCTTACTCTAACGATCTCAGTTTAACTTAATTACCTCTGCAAAGAGCCTGTCTCCAAATATAATCACTTTCGAGGTTCTGGGGGTTAAGACTTTCACCAGTGAATTTGTGGCAGAGGAAGGAGACGCAATTCAGCCCATAACATAAAGTGTTTTTATTTGGTTTTGTTTTGTTTCAATAGAACAAACCCTGTACAGTAACTTTGTTGCACTACAGTCTACATTTGAGGACAGTTGTTTACAGGAGTTGCAGGGAATGCCAGATACTAAGCAACTGGGGACACTGGATGGTATAATCCCATCTTTTGAAGGGTAAAAGCCACTTTCCATGGGAAGTGCCTCACTGGGAAATACTGACTGTGCTCACCCCAGACTTAAGAGCAGTCATCATCAAGGAGCCGAATGAAAGCTTCCCAGGATATAGCACTAAACGAGAATAGGAATGTTGAGAGCTTTACCATCAGTGGTACCACCCCCATTCCACGAAGAAGGGGAGGACAAGGCCCAGTTTTGTGTTCCCTCTGGCCCTAACAAAATTCAAACAGCTGTCTAACACCCTTGGACTCAAGCAAAGACCATGCCCCATAAGCCGATGGCAGCAAAGAGAAATTTGCTATGAAATGTAGAGACACCCCTCTCACCAAACTCAACTGAACCCTCCACTCTCATTACTGACACTGTTCAAACTCAGCTTGCCTGGTTCTTACAAACGGTGTCTGAGGAGGAATGCCATGAAGTTTGAGGATAGGTGCTGCTGCCAATTTTTCACAGAGATGCTGATTCAGAGCAAGGGAAGGACTCTTGTGGCTGATACATTTAAGTACAAGGAAAGAAAAAATTCTTTAACTTCACAAAGTATTCTCTTTAATAGCAGAAAAACAGCTGATTTTTCAGTAATTGGAAATCATTCTGGGCTCCATTTACTTTCATCTCTTTGTGCTCTAGTTCATTTTGGAGGTTTGAATGATTAGATCAGAATTCACAGTAAACATATTGAACACAGATGCTGAGGACTGTTGGGAACATAAAATGTTTTATGTTACTTTTATATAAAGGTTCAGATTTGACGTGACTGAAAACATGGTACTGAATATCTTGACACCTATATGGATATTAAATCCTAGAATTGTGCATTTAGTGAAGACAGTTTCATTTTAATGGAAGTATTTATCATAATGATTAAATTTAAGAGAAATACAATTTTTCAGACAGATTAGAATTTCTGATCTAGATTTTGATATACATTAAGATAATTTTTATTTTTACCATTTAATTTTAATAATTTTAATATTTAAGAAAATACTCTTGAAAACAAAATTAATATTCAAATTTTAACTACTTTTGTTTATAGTTTTTTAAATAAATATTTTCATATAGTGGTTTTTTTTTTTTTTTATTTTTTAGATCAGGAGTCAGTAAACTGTTCTGTAAAGTGCCAGATGCTAACGAATGTAGGGTTGCAGCTGTAGTTTTCCTTATTTATTTATTTATTTATTTATTTATTTATTGAGACAGAATCTCATTCTGTCGCCCAGACTGGAGTGCAGTGGCATGATCTCAGCTCACTACAACCTCTGCCTCCCAGGTTCAAGTGATTCTCTTGCCTCAGCCTCCGTAGTAGCTGGGACTACAGGAGCCTGCCACTACATCCGGCTAATTTTTGTATTTTTAGTAGAGGCAAGGTTTCACCATGTTGGCCAGGCTGGTCTCAAACTCCTGACCTTAAATGTTCCACTCACCTGGGCCTCCCAAAGTGCTGGGATTACAGGCCTGAACCACCGCTCCCGGCCAGCGGTACAGTTTTCTCTTGCAACTATTCAGCTCTGCTGCTGTAGTCTGAAAACAGCTATAATACATAAATAAATGTCCATGGATGTGTGCCAATCAAACTTAATTTATGGACACTGAAATTTTAGTGTCATGTGATTTTCATGTCATAAAATATTACTCTTCTTTTAATTGTTTTCAACCAATTAAATGTGTTTTAAAAATTCTTAGCCCCTGGGCTATGCCAAAACTGTAATGTGAACCAGAATGTGCCAACCCTTCAATATAACACAAATTCTGTGAAAACTTTGATAATAACATTATAATAAACGATTTGCAGAATTAAAATTGAAAAATAAATTGTATAAGATGAATATATATTAGTTCATGAATTATGCATGTCTTTATTATGCATGTAAACATAGCCAGCCCAGCCACAAAAACCAAAGAATGTATAAAATAGATTCATTCAACTTTTCTATTTTTCCAAGTTGTAGACATATAGAAAACATAATTTTATTCGTTTTGTCCTGATGAAGGTATATTTATAAGGTAAGAAGACATAATATATTGTTTCCCACAGTGTGTTAGTTTGCTTCATAACTTTTTTTTTTTTTTGAGACAGTCTCACTCTGTCACCCAGGCTGGAGTATAGTGGCACGATGTAGGCTCACTGCAAGCTCCTCCTCCTGGGTTCACGCCATTCTCCTGCCTCAGCCTCCCAAGTACCTGGAACTACATGCACCCGCCACCACGCCCGGATAATTTTTTGTATTTTTAGTAGAGACGGGGTTTCACCGTGTTAGCCAGGATGGTCTTGATCTCCTGGCCTCATGATCCACTCGCCTCAGCCTCCCAAAGTGTTGGGATTACAGGTGTGAGCCACCGCACCTGGTTGCTTCATAACTTTTAAAACTAACACGCCATTGAATGAAATATGTTCTAAATGTTTTCTCTCCTCAAGTAAAGTTGTAGCTTATTCCCTGTCTGCCCTGTTATAGTGAGTCTCTTTCTGGCATTTATTTCTGGGAATTCTGCTATTTTTACTTCCGCCCATGTAATGTCTTGTACCTCAGCAGTGTCTCTGACAAATTTCTTAGGAATGTGTCCCAAAACCAGATCTCTTCATTTCCTTGGTAACAGTCTATTGAGAAGGGTGGAGGATGAGGGATGGGCAGAAGGAGATTGGTTCTCCCGAATCCTCAGTTCATGACTAGAACAGACGGCTTCCCTACTGGTTCAGTTGCATATTCTACTCTGAATAGATAGCCCTATGTCTAGGCCCCCTCCCAAAACTGCTGGTTAGTTATTTAGGCATACTTAGCTATGCTAATGTTTAGCATATATATTTATTTTGTGTGTGTCTGTGTGTGTATATATATGTGTGTGTATGTGTACACATATATGTGTGTGTACACATATATATGTATATGTATGTGCACATATATACACATATGTGTGTGTATATATATGTGTGTCTCCTCCTCTCATATGGCCACTGCTAATGAGCAGACGGTAGAGCTGCTCCATGCAGACACTCAGGGATCCAGGCTCAAGAGTAGCCTTCACAAAAGTCACATTTCCAAAGGGAAATCTCTATAGACTTTTGCATAGGCAATTGCCTATATTGGCCTTAAAACACATTCCCATTTGGCTGACAACTCACTGGGCAAAATAAGCCACATGATTCACCTATTCACAGGGGGCCAGGAGACAAGAGTATTTAAAAAACACCAGTAATAACTGCCACAGATATAATCAAATTTTATGCATCTTACAGTTTTTCTTAACAGAACAGCTTAGTCCCCAGGGAGCCTTATCCCTTAACTGAGTGAGACACATCCATATCTTTACTACTTTTCTTCTTCCAACCTGGATTGTCTCCAAAGTTAGGTGATTCTTTGGAAATTTGTGCTGGAATATGAATTAACCAGGACTTTGTGAAATTTAAGAGGTGCAAAATGTTTGAGACATGCTGTGTTCATTTTATGTCTTTTTTTGAGGGAAGGGGATGAAAGGGATTATTTCTAGACATGAGGTTTTTTTTGTTTTTAATGTAGTTTAAAAAATTATGTTGGGCCCTTAGTTTAATTATGATTGCTTATAAATATTTCAATTTCATGTTGCATAATTGAAAATTATAGTAATATATATTCTGACTCTTCTGAGGGCAATGAAATTCCATCTGAGAATGTGAAATATGTCTTCTGATGTCTTAATTTAAACATGATTTGAAAATGTATTTAGTTTTATCTCACTCCAGCTTATATGGTTTAGCTTTAAAGAGGACAATATGGAACTAAGAATGCTTAACATAATTTGTTTTCTATTCATTTACATTTAGGTATTCATTTATTTCCACTTGTGAATTACAAATATATACAAAATAGAATTAAACCTATTTTTTCTTAATGAGCATTGATTTTCTTGACAGTGTATGATAGTGTTGCCATCACTAAGCAGGATATTCAAGTGGCAGTTTTGATAAAATAAAAAGTAAACAGACAAATAATGCTCATAACTTCACTTTTAGTAGGAAGGTGAAAAATCCAGAGGTCACAGGAAAGGAATGGGGAGTATTAATAAAAGATATTTCCATTCATCACTAACATTCATTCAGCACCCATCATAGGTTTAGGCACTAACAAGGCACGATATGACCCTTATTCATTTAGCCTTCACGGAAGCTTGGTAAAGTCAGCATCCATTATCTGCACTTCACCATTAAGGAGACAGAGGTCCAGTGAGGTCCATAATTGTCCAAGTTTATACATTAGAAAACCTGAAAGTCAAACCCAGATGGAACACACCCTTGAGCTTTGGTTTTGCTGTCATATCAATCCTAGTCTCAGTATTTCCAGTGTCATTTAGCTGGAAAATCTATTTCCTCCCTACATGAAACCACAGAGTCAATAAAGAGCACCACCAAATGCTCCAAGAGTGGATTTTAATGAGATAATTGCATGACTAGCATCATCCAGAACGATGGGACCTGAACTGCTGCAACTGGCCCCTAGTTAGCTCATGTAGTCAAAGTGGCTGGCACATGCCAAAGGAAGGATGGAGCCACTGAGATATTGATGTTGTGGTCATGACATGAAATGGGATGCTCACAAGACCAAGAGTAATATCAAGGAGACTGGTCATTTTATTGCCATATAATGCAATTAAGGTAAAACAGAAGCACTTTGGGAGGCTAAGGTGAGCAGATCACATGAGGTGAGGAGTTTGAGACCAGCCTGGCCAACATGGTGAAACCCCATTTCTACTAAAAATACAAAAATTAGCCAGGTGTGGCAGAGCGCAAGTGTAGTCCCAGCTATTCAGGAGGCTGAGGCAGGAGAATCACTTGAACTTTGGAGACGGAGGTTGCAGTGAACCAAGATTACGCCACTGTACTCCAGCCCGGGTGACAGAGTGAGACTTCATCCCCCCCACGCCCCAAAAAAGGTAAAACAGAGGCCTAGAAAATGTGAAATTTGTCCTCAGGCAGCTGGGTGGCCAGAGAAAACATAGAGCCTTGTACTTTTCTGAAGACAACAAAATAGGGAACTAGCAAGAGCTAAAATAACAGCATAACATTGTCAAAGAGACAAGAAGTGAATGTACCCACAGGAGCAGCAGCAGGGGTCTCTGCGTGCCCTTTGGCACTTCAGGCCAGCAAGCCCAAGCAGCACAGAAACGGCACTACTGGAAAGACTGAGGGAACCCCTGTCACCTGCCTGGCAGGACTGACCTGGAGGTCAAGAGAACCGGAAGCAGAACCAAGACCTTAACGTTGACCACACATAGCTAAAAAGCAATCAATTCCAGAGAAGGAGCATGTGCAGTTCCACAAGAGAAAACCATTAAACAATTAAAAATATTTAGTCTTATGTAAATATTAATTTTCTGCTTAATGAACACATAAAAAGGGATTGTTGTTTATTAGGCAATGCTACACAAATTGCGGCCAGGCTGTTTGTTCCTTGTGTCACATCCCTGTCTTACTATTTAAGTGTCTCAGAGAATCTGTTCACATAGTGAGGAGGGGAGGGGGTGTTATTTTAGCAAATTCAGCAAATGTACAGACCCTAAACAGACATTTAATTTTAGATTACGGCCTCCAACCCCCGAAAAAAAAAATGTTCTGAATGAGGACCTGCTTCTTCCGAAAACTGAAGGGTAGGAGATGGGGAGTGGTTACAGAATAAAGAACAGAAATGGATTTGCTACAAAGTGATGTTTAACTGACTGAAGAAGATACCACTTTTTCATCTCTCACAAAATATGATGCATAAGAATTCTGACTTTTCCTAGAGATCATCTTAGAAAATGCCTAAGCAATATTTGTGTTATTCTATGAATATTTCCTTTCTGTGCAAAAATAGACATGAAAAATTCTTGTCACAGACTATTTTCAGAGGTGCTCAAATGGGGAAGGTCATGCCCACTAACTCAGATTATTCGAGGATGAAAATCCAATATGCCCCTTTCTCCTGTGCCTTATTATTATTATTGTTTTGCCTTTTGTCGATTTCAATACTCATTAACATCTACATTAAAGGATAGGAAAGCAAAAGAAGATAAAAGGAAATTCTTCTCTTTCAGATGTTATTAATCTTTCAGGTGATTGTTCTTTCATTAATGATACCTCTGATCAAAACCATGTCAAACCTTCCTCTTTGCTGAGAAGTGATGATTTTTGTGCATTTGTCAGATATATTTCTATTCTACGATAGTTTGCAGTTTGTTACTGTATTGTAAAATTAAAGACATGTTACAGGATCATATATAACACAATTTATTTCTCAATATGCACATCACATAATTTTTTTTCTTTTTTTTTGAGATGGAGTCTTACTCTGTTGCTCAGGCTAGAGTACAGAGATGCCTTCTCAGCCCACTGCAACCTCCACCTCCTGGATTCAAGTGACTCTCGTGTCTCAGCCTCCTAAGTAGTAGGAAAAACAGATGCCTGGCACCATCCTCAGCTAATTTTTGTATTTTTAGTAGAGACAGAGTTTCACCATGTTGGCCAGGCTGGCCTCAAACTCCTGACCTCAAGTGATCTGTCTGCCTCTGCCTCCCGAAGTGCTGGGATAACAAGCGTGAGCCACTGCGTCTGGCCCACACTGATGATTTTTGATCTTTGCTTATTTCTGCTAATGTTTTGTCAGTATCATGTTATTTTTATATATGCTCCAGTTGGTGACTATTTGAGAGACCTCTATTTTCAAAAATAAGTGTTCTGCTTCTTTGGATTACATGCTTTAAAATTCCTGTAATAGTTTCTAGGCATATAACACCTGAGTTATTTACACTAAAAAGAGAGAGCGAGAGAGCGTGCTATGACACTTAATAGGAAAGACCCAGTAAATTATAAATAAATATGTTTTAATCTTAATTGGAAGAGAATCTGGACCACAAGGAAGAAGCCCTTTTGGGTGAATTTTCTAGTTCTGTGGGTTAGGAGATGCTTTTCACAGGCACTTCCATCCTTTACCCACTGTCCCTCCTAAAATACACTACTCTCACTCTTCTACTTAAGGAACAGGTGGTGGGAGTGGAAAAAAAATATGTTGCTGCTGATGATTTAGTAAAATAATTGATAATTATAATGAATAGTTCCATTAACAGTGTCAAACATGCTACTTCCATCAAATGCATTATTGAGTCCTTACAGGTGATGTATGAGATAGCTATTATTGTTTACATTTTGTAGATGAGAAAACTGAAGATTAGAGAATTAATTAGCCAAGTTGGGGAATGGTGGGATCAAAATGTAAACCTAGGCAAGTAGGTTTCAGAGCATGTGCTTTCAGCCAGTATGTCAAAGTGCCTGAAACATAAAGTAACAATGGTCAGGCATCCTGTGTGGACCCACAACCAGACAGAGTAGAGGGAGGTGAGAGTTTGGAACTTCAACAGGATTCTCTAAACTTTTTTTTTTTTTTTTTTTTTTTTTTTCCTGAGATGAAATCTCGCTCTGTTACCCAGGCTGGAGCACAGTGGCATGATCTCAGCTCACTGCAGCCTGCACCCCCCCAGTTCAAGTGATTTCTGGCTTTTTTTTTTTTTTTTTGTATTTTTAGTAGAGATGGGGTTTCATCATATTGGCCAGGCTGGTCTCAAACTCCTGACCACAAGTGATCTACCCACCTTGGCCTTCCAAAGTGCTGGGATTACAGGCGTGAGCCACTGTGCCCATTCAAGATTGTCTGAACTGTTTTTTAGCCAACCCTGCAATAGTCAGCAGGGTTGAGGAATAGGTAAACACAGAGCATGGATGTAGTAGTGTTTAAATTACACTTTTGAGAGCTGATTCTCAGATTCTTTATGACTAGAGGAAGCAAACATTTATTTAGACTAAAATGTCCTTACAGTGGAAAGAGGCCTTCCTCCACGTTACCAGATACTTACAGCCCTACTACGGAAAATATGTGCTTTCTAATTGCCTGCTTTCCAAGCCAATTTTCATCTGCAGTATGGTCTCCAGACTGGATATGTCTCAACACAGAGAGTGACCTATGAGGAGGAAAGTAAATTGACAGACCCTGTTGTAACTTTTTCGGGGTGGACCACCCCAGTGGGACTTACCAAATCAAGTTGCTGGACCTGGAATGCTCTTTATCAATTGTTTTGAACAAGCTCCATTATTTTCACAAAGGTAGCCGGATGCCAGAAGATACTGTGTCCTAGAAGACTGGTTCTCAAAGTAGGTTACACATTAAAATTACTCCTGGGAACTTTTCACAATACTGATGCCCAGGTCACATCCCATACTAATTCAAACAGTATCCTTCAGGATATAACACAGTATTTTTAAAACTCCCCAAGCAATTCCAATACACAGCCAAGTGTGAAAAATATTGATCTTAACAATATTTGAAATATCTCTTAAGTCAAATTGTAATAGTAACAGTTTTCTCTTTTTATATAGTGAAAATGTGAAACCAATTAAACTTCATTGTTTTTTGTTTTTTCTTATAAAGAGCCTAAATGTGGAAATAAAAATAATAAAAATAGAGCTTTAGTTAGATTATA
Organism: Macaca thibetana thibetana; assembly: GCF_024542745.1. Lineage (NCBI taxonomy): Eukaryota > Metazoa > Chordata > Mammalia > Primates > Cercopithecidae > Macaca > Macaca thibetana. The sequence continues at coordinate 15,443,056 of NC_065595.1, read as the reverse complement.
ATCCTAAACGTTGGTGTTTGCATTTTGCTGTTTGTTTACTATATTAATTTGCAAATTTGGTTTGGAAAAATAAATCTGAATGGATTTACAATAAAGTAAGAGTACTACACTCCTATTGTACCTCTGGCATAGCCTTCCTGTATAATTCTCAAGAAGCCATCACAGTAACAGTACTCTAATGCTAATTTGTGTCTACATTTCTGTAACAATTTAGGGAAATGAAATGGTTTATACATGTATATTTATGTCACGGGATCCTTGGGGTGTTGCTTCGCCAGCAGGAAAGCTCTGTAGCCAGCGGTGCCTTCTGCCTGAGTACTGCTCGCACCCACTGGACTCATTCTGCCCACTCGGCCTGGCAGACTGCACTCGGCTTGTGCTACCAGCCCGAGTCCCACACCTGCCAAGGGTGAGCCAGGAACAGTGAGGGGTGTGTGAGTGAGCAAGTGCAGGGTGCAGCCACTGTGCACAGCCAGGCACAATGGCTGCTGTGGCAGGGCAGGCAGCTCCAGGTGCTGGCACAGGTGCTGGCTCTGGGTGAGGCTGCGACTGGAGCAGATGTACCTCATGTGGCTTCTATTGTGAGCACCTGCATTTGGATGAGGGAAACGTGGTGGCACCTGGAAGCTTGGAGATGTCAAGAACTACAGAGCCCCAAGGAGGGTGTCACAGCCCTGGTTCTGGGAGCCCCTAGTCTGGACTTCCCAGAAAGCCACAGCTATTCTCTCCTTCTCATCATCCACAACTGTGGCGAGCAGAGGGGCATGTTTAAACCCTGTCTGTGTTATAGCTGTTTCAGTCCTGCCATTTGGCAGGTCCTGAGTTCTTGTCCTGCATCCAGGAAGAATGAAGTACGTGGACAACAGAAGGTGAACAAGGCATAGAGAAGCTTCGTTAAGTGACAGAACAGCTTTCAGGAGACCCAAAGTAGGTAGGTTCTTTCTGCAGGCAGGTCATCTGAGGAGTGTCCAGCTCCCAGTGGAGAGGAGACCCATAGTAGACAGCTCCATTCTGTAGGCAGGTCATCTGGACAAGTTGAGGAGACCTGAAGTGGATAGCTCCTTCCTGCAGTTGGTAGTCCTGATGTCTGTGTGAGTCTGGCTGAGTCTGGGGTTTTTATGGGCTTAGAAGGGAGGAAGTGTGTACTGATTGGTTTATGGGTGGTCATGGGCAGGCGTGGGAAAAAGCAACGTAAGTTCTCACTGTAGGTCACAGACTCCACCCAGAACTGGAAGTCTGATCCCAAGGCTTTGGTCCATCCCTGGCTTGAAGGTGGGGTTTCACCGGGGACCTGCCCCTTTCCACCCAAGAGTCTGTCTGTCTCCTGCCATCAACATACCATCCATGGCACCCAGGCTGTTTGTGCTGAGGGTCACCTCCAGTCCTGTGCCAAGCAACCCTCAGTGCCCTCTCCATCTCCCTCTTGTGCTTATCAGTGCCCAAAGTCTGGAGGGACCCAAGGCATCAGGAGGCTTGTGTGTTAGTGTTACTCCCAAGTGTGTGCACACCCAGCAGGGTTGCAGTAGCACCCAGGCTAGGCCACAACTTTGCATCACCCCAGAGTGGGCACCTGGAGTAGGAAGAGGCCAGGGAGCAGGAGCAGGCACTTCTGAGCCTGCAGAGGCAGCGGGGGTTCCCGGGCCCCAAGAGCACAGGAGATGCCTGGTTTGGAGCTGTGGCTGGATGACTGCGGCTGCACCTGGGAGTGCAGGGTCCCCACCCTGCCAACTTGGTAGGGGACAGGGCTTCTGCCTGTTTCCACCACTGCCAGTCTCACAGAGCATGCAACCCCAGCTGTACCTCCCCTGCTGCGGTTGGCATCACAGCAGTTGCTCCAGACGAACCACCACTGCCATCATTTATACATACATTGCTGCTCATTACTAAATACTCAGATACATTTTCTATATTTTTAATATTATTTTTGTGGAATAATCAAGTCTGCCTAATTGCAAATTTCCAGATAGCACGGCTTCTATTGTTAACTATGTGAATGGTACGTTTTGGAGTTATGGACAGGGGAGACTCCCTAAATGATGTGATCATAAGTAATAATTATTTAATAATTATTTTTGGTGAATTTGTGTTTTCTTTGTGTTCTGTTAGAGTTTTTCTTGAAAACAATGTTGATTCATCCTTAAGGTCTCTGTGCCCACTGCAAAAAAGGCAACAAACAATACTTCTGGACTGTCCATTACAAAGTCTAGAAGCACTGACACTGAGTGACTGCCTGTAATTTCCCTCCCTAGCTATCTTACTTTGGATTCTGAGAGTTCACCTCTCTGAATTACCTCGATTCAAGGTCCAAATGAACTGTTCATCACCTGATACCTTGAGCTTTGCATTCTCACCTTTAATGCCCTCTTTGCAAGGCTTGACAGTGTCTCTTGGCTACTTCTCCTTCCTTAATGCCCATGACATTGCTCTTTCCTGATTCTCTTCTGAAAATAGTTTCCATCATTTAATCCTTTTTCTCTTCCTGTTTTGATTTACTTACATAATGGTCATTAGTGCTTCCTCCCTTCATGAAGGTTTCAATCCACTCACTTGGAAACAGAAGGTCACTATGTAGAGGACTCTATAAATCTTTTCTAACTTCAATTTTTATTCCAAATTTTATACTTCAATTTCAGCTGCTTTCTAGAAACCTACGTTAAGTGAGCTGTTCTGTCCTCTCTTACTTGACAATCATTTATTGAGTGGAGCAGAATGTTTGTTGAATTCAGTGACTCACTGTCTTTGAAGGCCATGGTGCTATGTAAAGATCCAGTGGAAAAAATCGTGAACTGAAAAATGACAAACCTAACCCCAGCTCAGCCACCTGTAGGTATGACTTGGTGCACATATGCAGCCTAAGTTTCTTTTTTCTCATAGGAAAACTGGCCAATTGGCAAAAGGATCTCTGAATGTATGACTCTCATCTTGAACTTATTATTTTGGAGAATTAAATATATTTTTCCTACTGTGAATTTATTATCGTATTTTCGCTTCTATACTACAGAGATTCGTCTCACTGAGTATTAATAAACCAATAGGCATCTGACAGTCTAGCCTCTCCTCAAACTTGCTTTTCAAGTGGTAGAGTTGATTGGACCTTGAACAAGAAAATAACAAACATATGCTCCTAGAGTTCATAGAAGCATCTTGTTTATTTCCTGATTTGAGAAGGGCTGATAGAATTGCCTTCTTTCCTCAATTTCCTGTAAATTGCCCTCATTGTGTGTAGACTGAGTTGGACATCTGAGTTTTTAGTTAGTGGGCATGGCAGAACTCCTGCCTTCAGGTCAGACCTCCCACTGCACTGCTCACCCCTCTTTAATTTGTTGAAGTGTTAGCAATTACCAACTGATTTACTCACAAATGTGCCAAGTCGACCACAACAGTCTTTATAAAATTAGAAACCCAAATCTTGGAAACTTTTTGTTTTTCAACTTTTTTGCCTTCTTTTGCCAAACTTTGCCACTGAGATTTCTGAACACCATCTTAAATTCCACATGAAATTATGTAAGTAATCAGATAACCAGATAGCAAATGGGAATTACATGTGCATTCGGGAGGAAAAATTATTCAGAAAACTTTAAGTTATGCAATATTAGTTTTCCTCGAGTGTTTAAGAGAACAAAAAAGAATAATTATATTACTGTGAAACAAATGCTTTACACAATGTTTTTTTATCCTCAGATAATTAAATAACTTTTGTCAATCCCCTTACACAGGTGGTTGCTGACTCCCTGAATACACTTCTCTCTGGCCAATAACCAACCTACTGTGTCCAGAAGTTATTCTTTCCAGTGGCTTCTTGGTCTCGCTGACTTCAAGAATGAAGCTGTGGACCCTCATGGTGAGTGTTACAGTTCTTAAAGATGGTGTGTCCTGAATTTGTTCCTTCAGATGTTCAGATGTGTCCAGAGTTTCTTCCTTCTGGTGAGTTTGTGGTCTCGTTGACTTTAGGAGTGAAGCTGCAGACCTTGGCAGTGAGTGTTATAGCTCTTAAAGGTGGCGCGTCTGGAGTTGTTTGTTCCTCTCAATGGGTGATGGGTTCGTGGACTTGCTGACTTTGGGAGTGAAGTCGCAGACCTCCGTGTTGTTACAGCTCATAAAGGTAGTATGGACCCAAAGACTATGCAGCAGCAAGATTTATTGTGACGAACAAAAGAACAAAGCTTCCACCCTGTGGAAGGGGACCCAGCAGGGTGCTGCTGCTGGCTTGGGTGGCCAGCTTTTATTCTTTTATTTGGTCCTGCCCATGTCCCGCCAATTGGTCCATTTTACAGAGCGCTGATTGGTCCATTTTACAGAGTGCTGATTGGTGCGTTTACAAACCTTTAGCTAGACAGAGCACGGATTGGTGCGTTTTTACAGAGTGCTGATTGGTGTGTTTACAAACCTTTAGCTAGACAGAGTGCGGATTGGTGCGTTTTTACAGAGTGCTGATTGGTGCATTTACAAACCTTTAGCTAGACACAGAGCGCGGATTGGTGCGTTTTTGCAGAGTGCTGATTGGTGCGTTTACAAACCTTTAGCTAGACAGAGCGCAGATTGGTGCGTTTTTACAGAGTGCTGATTGGTGTGTTTACAAACCTTTAGCTAGACAGAGTGCGGATTGGTGCGTTTTTACAGAGTGCTGATTGGTGCGTTTACAAACCTTTAGCTAGACAGAGTGCGGATTGGTGCGTTTTTACAGAGTGCTGATTGGTGCATTTACAAACCTTTAGCTAGACACAGAGCGCGGATTGGTGCGTTTTTGCAGAGTGCTGATTGGTGCGTTTACAAACCTTTAGCTAGACAGAGCGTGGATTGGTGCGTTTTTACAGAGTGCTGATTGGTGTGTTTACAAACCTTTAGCTAGACAGAAAAGTTCTCCAAGTCCCCACTAGACCCAGGAAGTCCAGCTGGCTTCCCCTGTCACTACCACATGTTATTCTTCTCCTTTACTTAATATTACTTGATGATCTCAGTTATGTGCAATGCATTATATTCTCAGGAAATTCCTTTATTCTTGACCTATTGCTTTTGCTCCCTTTTATGATATGCCAAGATACATTGCCTTTGTAACATGTATATAGGGGCTTTGAGAATCTCTATCTGGAAGACAGACTACATTATGTTTACCAATGAATGGTTTGGAGAGAAGGAAGAAATCATCTTATTTCAGGAGTGAGTGGGCTCCCCTATGTGAATAAGCACTGCCTTCAATGTGCACATACACAGCTAATGGCCCAGCAGGCAAAATAATGTTAATAATTTCATTAACGGTGGGAATAAAAAAAAATTGCTGAATAAAACACCTATTTACTAAATAAAAGAAATATGTCCCTGCTTTTCAGTAGACCGAACTCTTACTGTTTACTATGGATAGGAAGTCACTGGACAAAGGGCTCATTGCTAATTCAAAACTCAGCACAAAGACATACCTTTTCTAGTTTGTTAATTGTTTTACCGAAATCATTAGATTAACTCCAGAAGATTAAGTATTGAGAAATGCAGTAATTAAAAATAATGTAATTATATTCATAGAGAATACCAAAGGTATGAGATTAATAAAATGAGAAAAATTCATAAACAGACAGTATGGGATTTATTGTTACTAATTTATGATGAATCTCTATAGAATAAACCTGGAAATCTTTCCTGACAGCACTCCAATGTTGTTGCTATATTTACGCTCTGTTTCTTGGATTCCTAGAATTTGAAATAGCTGAAAGTCACATATTTTCCTGCTTCTCTCTAAGATGTCATTGGCAACACTCTTTACTGTCTTCTAACCACTATATTGGAGAACTGAACATTTTGAAGAGATAGCAAGTAGCTTCTTCTGACAAACGAAGAAAAAAAGATATATTACTTCCTAAACTCTACTGACAGTTCATGTTCTAGATAATTTACCTATATAGGAAAGAGCTAGCTGCAGAGTAAAGATTATTAATTTGAAGATAATTTCTCCTTATTCACAGACAATGATTCTAGAATAATTATAGGCTCTTCTCTATCATAAAGCATCCTCAGGCTTCTCTTCAGCTACTACTCACACTCAGATTACTGGTCATGAAATCAACTGACATTCTTACATGATAGAAAGGTCCATGTGTTTTAATGAATTTGCATACATACAAAGAAATAAGCACACACACAGAATTATACAGACTTTAGCACTTCTTTGCTCGTATTTTATCAGTCCTACTGAAATATTTTATTGTATCTTGGAGTTGATGTTGGAAGCACATTTTAGATTTGGATGCAGAAGTTAAATACCATATCCTACATGTGAGGCTGACATATAAAAGGCTTAAACGCTGCATCCAGATCAGCGTGATAAATTAAGAGTGATTAAGTAGCATTCTAGAGCTGGTTTGACCTAAAGAGGCACTTAGGAGCTATCTTATGAGGAGAGTAGAATTCAGAAATTTAACATAATTAAATGCCTGCCTTGTGATTTTGCAGCCCTAATAGAATGCTATGGACATGTTGAATTTTAATAACTCACAGAAGAATACATCACAGCATAAAATTGTAGACTTACAAATGTCTTTAGTTCTCATTTATCAATTCCCCCTTTTCTCATACCGTCAAAAAACTGAGGTTTGCAAATATTTAAGCAATTTATCCAAGGTCACACAGCTCCTAAATACTAGGGCTGAAACTAGAATCTCTAGCTCTCTTCCTGAAATCTTTACCATATTAACTGCCTACTAGAGTTGAACATTTACTTTCCATTTCGTCACTGGAACTTATTCTCTTATCCTATGCTAAGGAGAGAAGAATATCTCATACATGAAAGTGTCTAATACATATGGTTAACTTTTTAAAAAATTGGATCACTAAATTCATCCTCCTGTAACCCTGAAGATGGCTAGCATTCATTTTTAAAGAATTCTAGAAAACAAATTTGGACATCTATTTCTGGATACAAATTAGGCCATAAAGCAGCTTAAGAATACGTATGAACCCTCAAGCTCAGTGTCAGACTCCAGCTAAGCATTTTGGTTGGCATTATTTATATATTCTATGGTCACAATTTGAACATGATTTCAATCAAGTATTTCAGTATTCTTTATTTTTCCAAGGTTTTCGAATAGTGATTTTTAAGGTTTGTGTCTTATGAACGGATTTAAAAGTAGAATGGATAAATTATACAACTCCCTTTGTTTGTGAATATTTTATGCTTAATATGAATTCATTTATTTTCTCAAAGCTTCATTGTTGAGATAAATGTCAGGCACAAAAGTCCATTACAGGATGCAGGAGGCCCCTGAAGTTCGATTAGTCTATTGATTGTCTAAGGAGTAATCAACAATGATTCTTGAATATTTTATTCCAATATTTTGTTTCCATTGCAACTTCTATCTGACACTTTTCTTCTAAGCACGACATTCATTCTCACAGGTAAATCCAGAAGAGAGAGCTCCCAGTATAAGGAGGGGGTTGGCTCAACAAGGCCTCCTAGGTCCTGTGCAATACCCGGTGACCCACAGTGCCTACAAGAGGATACCTAATTCCACAGCCTGCCACCCACAGCTTTCCTTGCTATGGCCTCATCCTACTCACTGAATTTCATCTTAACACCTCTTACTCCCTCACTTCCTTCTTTCTTTCTCTTTCTCTCTCTCTCTCTCTTTCTCTCTTTCTTTCTTTCTGAGTCTCGTTGTGTCACCCAAGCTGGAGTACAGTGGCACGATCTTGGCTCACTGCAAGCTCCGCCTCCCAGGTTCACGCCATTCTCCCACTCTCGCCTCAGCCTCCCAAGTAGCTGGGACTACAGGCGCCTGCCACCACACCCGGTTAATTTTATTTTTGTATATTTAGTAGAGATGGGATTTCACGGTGTTAGCCAGGATGGTCTTGATCTCCTGACCTCGTGATCCGCCCGCCTCGGCCTCCCAAAGTGCTGGGATTACAGGCGTGAGCCACCGCGCCCGGCCAACTGCTTCACTTTTCAACAGAAAGTCCCTCAGCTTTTCTCTGTTTAACTATTTATTTCTGCTTAGTGATGTTTGCCTCAGGAACACATACCACACACACAAACACACATACACACGCACACCTCTTCCACACTGGGTCTGGAGTGATACTTCGTAGAAATGCTGGTACGTTCCTCACTTAGTCTTTCCTATTCTGGTACATGTTTGTACTGTGTTTCTTATCTTACTGTATTCTATATAAAAGATAATGGATCGAATTACCAGATGAAAGACTTGGCTGTTCAAAGGCAAGATTTCTAGGAGGTTATGAAGGCGACAAGGATAGCAATGAGCCCAGTGAAAGATAAAGCACTGGGAACCACCATATATTTTTTCAGTTGGTATGCTTTCTTTATAACAGGCAATGTAATAGGCTTTTATCATGTTATTCCATCTTTATAAGTATATATTTATGGTACAACCAATAGGATTTTTCCATTTTTGTATTTAAAAAGTAGAATAAACCGTTTTACCTATTATCAACATATAAAATTGATTCTTAAAGTAGAATGACAATCTATACTAATATCCTTTCAATTAGTATATTTTCAAACACAGACTTGTGATCTACCTATTGACTGATGCTAAGTGGGAATTATAATCACTTCATGAATCCTATTCAGATCTGCATTCAACATACCAAATTCATCTAGACCACCTCCCGAGGGAAAATAAGGTGTTTTCACTGGTAATGCAAAGCAGCATTTTTTGAGTCTTGGTTCCAGCAACCAAATTGCACCACTTTTAAATTCATGACTCTCCATTCCGAGGCATTATTTTTTTATCTGAAAAATGACTAATTTTATTATCCTAATTCATATATGTTTGTTCTTACACTTAGAAATATTTTTGTCCAGGAAACTGGTTTCTTCTATATACACCTAGAGATATTTTTAAAGTAATATTTTTGTCAGATTTGGATTGCCTAGAATATATTTCATTTATTTATATTATCTGCAAAATATTTAAATTGAAATCACACAATACAATTTTATTCTAAATATAGCAGTTGGTGCATATAATGTGATGACCTCTGCTGTTGCCTGTTTTAAAGACTGAGTGTTAAAATGAAGGAAATTATGTGATATATTTTCTTACACTTTAAAACTATTTAAAAATCTCTCAAATGTATTATCTAACTTTTTATGATCATTATGAGTCAGATGAAGCAATGCTAGAGCTAAGAAAAACGAAGCTTACTTAAGATTATGCCAAAGTTAAGTCTTGGGCATGGGATAGAACATATGTATCCACTGTTTCAGCAAAACGACTTTTTCCACATCCCACATCATTAAATGCTATTCTACTTAAATTCCACAATTTCTTAATTATTTTTCTTTTTTGTCAGAGAGATGGCATCAAGGTATGGGAAAGTATAAGTTTCATGACAGAAGTCTTGTTAGACACATCCTTAATCCCTCTGAGATTCAGTGTCAAATAATTCATGCATTAAAGTAGTATCTGTCAAAATGTCAGTCCTTTAAAGACGAAAATGCAACTTAACAGATTGTCTATAAATGCTACCAGAGGTTAAGGTGGTGATGATAAACACTACCAGAGGTTAAGGGTGGTGGTGATGATTGGGATAATAATACTAATATTGGCTTCCAGTGAATCTCTCATGAAAATTGGGTCTTCATGATTTTAAGGCTTTTCTTATCAAAATAAGAAAATAGCAACATCAGATATAAGAAATAGCCAAAATGAGGTATTAATAGCATAGAAAATATTTGAATTGTATGTTACTATATATCAAATTTTCTATCATAGTGAATGTATATTGCAGTGCTTTTTAGTAGAGTGCATTTTGCTGCAGAACTCTAGCTGTCAGAGAACAAAAATGAGTGCAGAAGAGAGATAGTGTTTTGGATATAAGTAAAGGAAAAGAAGACAACATAAATAATTAGTCAAAGAACTGAAATCTTCTAAATGTTAAACCCTATCCTTTCTTAAACACTGGCCTTCCCAAAAGCTATATGGCTGAGTGTTTAGTGAAGCTCACACCATCCTTGCCAAAGACTGACTTTGACTTCAGAGCCATAGGTTCAGTTTGCTCTCACAATTGAAGCTGAGGAACACAATTTCCTAGTAAGAGAAGTGAATAGAAATTATTAATAGGTTCTTTTGCTCAGCTATAAGTTAAAAAACTTGGGGGTTCCTGATATAAATATTCAGGATCATGTAATCCTAATCTGTGAGACATTAACATATTTTATAAAGCATTTTATTGGTGCAAGTTTATTTAAGAATATTTTGTATCACAAAATTACCATATGAGCCAGGAATATCACGGTTGGTATATAACTGAAAGAACTGAAGGCAGGAGCTCAAACAGATATTAATGTATCTATGTTCATAGCAGCCTTATTTACAGTGGCCAAAAGGAGGAAGCAATCCAAGTGTTCATGGAGAGTGAATGGATAAACAAAATGTGTTGCATGCACACAACAGAATCTTACTCAGACATAAATGAGATGCTGGCACATGCTACAGCAAGAATAAACCTTATGCTAAGTAAAATAAGTCTGTCACAAAAGGACAAATATTGCTTCACTCAAATGAGGTACTGAGAGCAGTCCTATTCGTAGAGCCTGAAAGTAGAATGGCTATTGGCAGGAGCTGGGGGAGGGAGCAATGGAGATTTGTTATTTAATGGACCAGAGTGTCCATTTGAAAAGAAGAACGAATTTTGAGGATGGATGGTGTTGACAGTTGTGCAGCAATGCGAACATACTTAATGCCACTGAACTCCACACTTAAAAATGGTTAATATGTTGATTTTGTTATGCATATTTTCCCACAATAAAAATATTCTTTGTGCATTTCTTTTGTCTTATATTTTCTTGTTACAATATCTTTTAATCTTAAATTCATGTCATATTTCTAACACTACTGAAGATCTCTTTCGTAACACTAGTCTCAATTTCACTGCACACAGTTAAGACTTTGATTGGTGTACAATTCCTGTGGTTTGATAAATTTAGTGCTATAAACAAACAAACCTAATACATTTTAAATAACCTAGTTGTATGTTTGTGGTTTCCAAAGAATGCACTTGTAACTCAGTGAGCACAACGGTCGAGTAATAATTCTAAGAGTTTCGTCTGAGTTGCTTAGACATGACTTGGCCGCTATTGTCATAGGACAAGATTCCTTACCTCCTACCAGCTGGTAGGGCTGCATGTGACCTCAGCTGACCACTGCAAGAATGACCACTCCCTCAATTCCTGGCAGGGAGACTGCAAATTCCTTTGCCTGTGAAATTTTCAGGGAGTAGGCAGCCATAGAAAGCAGCACCCCAAATCCAAACTGACTATCACTCAAACAGTCTGTGTGCCTTACTATTGATAACTTTGTTCTTACCTTGTCCTGTAAAAAACAAGAGGCATCAGAGAGAAGTGGGATTCCTACGCTGGGCTGTGGGAATGGTTTTCTTGTCCTGCAGTGTTTACTGGCCCTGGCACACAGCTATATGGGATGATAGGAAGCTAGGGGAGTCTTTATTTATCTTCTCTCTCTGACCCAGGATGTGTAAATTTTCCCCTTCCACAATAAAACCTCTTTCCCTCACATCTACGTCGTGTTATCTTATGTATCCCATCACAAGTCTGGTGCAAGGCAACTGGTGAACTGTCTGGACTCCCCTTTCACAACAGGGATGAGCATGGAAGGAGATGCTGGGTGTGGCCTTCCCATTACTGCTTGCCAGCTCTGGGCTTGTTCTTTTAAATGTTATGATTTGAAATATTTTAAACTAATCATTTAAATCATTATCCATTTTGGTTTTTACCTTATATCTCCACAACGTTTAAAAATGTCAATTTCCAATAGCATTCCCCCCCTCCCCTTCATTCCTTCAACACAGCTCCAGAAGGCTGTTTCCTGTAACAGGCTGGGTGCAACCGAGGTAACCTGAGGTTCAGTGGAAATGGAGGGGAATAACAGCACACTGTAGACAAAGCCCAGGCAACACAACCCACTGTTAAATATACATGTAGATGTTTTAACACTTTGTAGACTTTCTACCCAAGAATGTATTTCTCACTGAAAATCTTTCTTCAATCCCTAAGCTATTTATGTTTTCTGGAACCATCTTCATTTACCGGCTCATTGTCTCATAGTTCTAGAGCTCAGAACTCTCTGTCAAGAAAACAAAGAAAGGCTCAGAAATGTCTATAATTTTATTTGCAGAGAAAGTTATTTTCCCTTTTCCTCAACTGTTTCAAATGGATATAGAGTGGAAGTTTCTTGTTCTTTTTATTTATTTTTATTTTTTGAGACGGAGTCTCTCTGTCACCCAGGCTAGAGTGCAGTGACACGATCTCGGCTCACTGCAACCTCCGCCTCCTGGGTTCAAGCGATTCTCCTGCCTCAGCCTTCCAAGTAGCTGGGATTACAGGCATCCACCACTGTACCAGGCTAATTTTTGTATTTTTAGTAGAGACAGGGTTTCACCATCTTGGCTAGGCTGGTCTCGAACTCCTGACCTCATGATTCACTCACCTTGGCCTCCCAAAATGCGGGGATTAGAGGCGTGAGCCACCGCGCCCAACCAGATTTCTCCTTCTTAATAAAAAGCTTCTAAAAAATAACTTATAAATTAGAACTTCTAAAAAAAATTCTAAGTTATATTAAAGAGGTTTGCTGAATTGACAGAGTTTGTGGTTACTTACTGTGCTTTATTAGCATGGAATTTGCAGCTTGGTGGAAAGTGTCCAATCTATTCCTAAGACCATGATTAATAGACACAGAGCCCCACTTTACTGCAAAGTATGAAAGAGTTGATCTGACCTAGCAGATTAAGACAACGGTTTCTGGAGTCAGAACTTAGGTATAAATTCAAGCTCCTTGACTTCCTAATTGTGAAATCTGAGCAAGTTTCTTAACCTGTCTGCACCATAATTTCTTCATTTATGAAATTGAGGTAATAATGTAACTACCTTTTATGATTGTTAAGAGAGACTGATAAATTTTTAAATGTTTTCAATAAAACAGTGATTGGGACATAATACTCAAGGAATATTTGCTTTTATTCTTATGGAGAAACTCAAGATCAAATCTTCAGAATAAATTTTTAGTGTTCACAACACCACTTTTTATATGACAATGTTAGAAGGGTCTTCTATGGCCATATATTGAGTTTGAACCAATTTCTAGGTTTCTTACTTATACATGATATTTTCTCAGCTGTAGACACACTTTCTGATGTGTGTACACAGGGGACAATCACTGACTCTATCTGTCTAATTTGTGTTGGGAGTGGTAGTGAGACACGAAGCAAATGAAGAGCTCAGAATCTGAGCAGAGTTTTCAATGTAGCCACAGAGCTGGGCACAAAAATAAGAGAGAATTAAATCACAAGAGACAGGGCTTGATGTACACATCAGTGTTTTGGAGGAGTTGCACACAATTACATTTCTGGTGTGGATGCAGCATAAAACGACCCTTGCACAGACTAAAGCACACCTGCAAATCAGCCAATCACTAATTAGGGTGAGGAGCCCTGCCCCTAGTCTACCTGTTTTATATGAGCATAAGTTAGTGTCTTTGGATGAATATAGTAGCATTTAATCCTCAGATTATCTACATGACTTTTCATATGTAATATATAGTGAACTAAATATATGCAGATATATAATAAGGCAAGCTTTAAGCAAAAGCTAAGATAAATAATAAATGCAAAGGAGTTCTAGACAGAGTTTTTTGCATGCACGTATAATTACAATTACTATATCAAAAGAAATATTAACATAGATATTTTTATGGTGAACTAAGAACTAGAAATTAATTTAATGTAAATATTGAGATTAAAAAATATAATGAACAAAATGAACTCAGTTTAGACATAGCGGAGAAGATAATTAGCAAATTGAAAGGAAGCTTAGAGAAAAATATCTAGGATGAAATTAAAATATATAAATTCAGGATAAAATTCAAAAATTTAAAAGATAAAAATATAGGGGAAAATTGAAAGAACTGTATGGCACAGAGTAGAAAGTTCTACATGGTTGTAATTTGAATCCTAGAACAGGAGGAAAGAGAAAATAGGACAAAAACAAAGCGTGAAGAGGTATTAAATTAGAAATTTTTAAAATTGGTAATGAATTTCTAGCCACATATTAAAAAATGGCTAAAAACCCCAAGAGAAAAAATACAAAATAACAGCAACATGAAAACAATAACACAATTTTAAAAAAGCAAATCTGTAACTAGGGTATATAAAAAAAAAAGTACAGAAAATTGTCTGGGCGCAGTGGCTCACACCTGTAATCATAGCACTTTGGGAGGCCGAGGAGGGCAGATCACGAGGTCAGGAGATCGAGACCATGCTGGCTAACACGGTGAAACCCCGTCTCTACTAAAAATACAAAAAATTAGCTGGGTGTGGTGGCAGGCGCCTGTAGTCCCAGCTACCCGGGAGGCTGAGGCAAGAGAATGGCATAAACCTGGAAGGTAAAGCTTGCAGTGAGCTGAGATGGCGCCACTGCACTCCAGCCTGGGCGACAGAGTGAGACTCCATCTCAAAAAAAAAAAAAAAAAAAGTGCAGAAAATTAAAAACAAAGTTTGAAAAGTCATGCAGAGAAAAAAAAAAAAAGATGGCAATAAATTCAGGTCTGATTACTCAACAGAAAATATGGAAATTAGAATACAGTTGAATTAATTATATTTTCAAAAAGCATTTAAGTGCCAGCATAAAGCAATAAAGGCCTTTCTGGGGGGGGAAAAAAAAAAAAAAAAAACCAGAATATTTTTCGCCAGTGGACTCACACTTAAAAATAACCAAAAGTGCTATTTCAAAACAAAAAGAAAATTTCCTCACATGTTTGCATACCTATGCATGTGTTACACAGATTGAGTAAGAGCATGCAAAGTGTAATTATGTTGATAAAGTAACCATCAATATTCACTGAAGCAGCCAAAGTTTGAACAACCCCAAAATATCCACCAACAAAATAATGAATAAATATGTTGCAATATATTGAGACAGCAGAATACTATACAGTAATAAAAATGGACAAGTTACTTCTACCATCAAAAACAGGGATAGATTTTACAAAAGTATTGTTGAGCCAAGGAAAACAGATCCAAAGTAACAAACCCCCTGAAAGGATCCATTTATATAATGTTCTAAAATGTATTTATGGTGTCAGAAGTCAGGAAAACAATTGAGGATACTTGGGAGGGCACACAGGAGGCCATCGAAGATGCTGGCAGTGTTTTATGTATTGATTAATTACATGGTTGTGTTCACTTTACATTAACTTATCAATTTGTGCAACTTTTCTTTTAATAGCTTTAGTGATTTCTAAACTTTAATTTGGACATTGTTCTTTATATATGTGTGTATATATATATGAGTTTCTCTATATAACAAATATGTAAGTAGAATTTTATATATATATATAACTCTATGTCTAGAACTCCTTTGCATATATTACACATATATCTGAGTTTAATCCTTAAGAAAATACGTCCCTCCTCTAGCATTTTGCAGCACAGTCAATTTTAAGATTGGCTGATACACATTTTAGGAAAAGTGTAAAAATATAAAATTCATGGACTGAACAGCTTAAATCAGAGTCATATATTAAAATAAACAATTCCACACTTTATTAGCTGCCTTATTAATTACATTGAGTGAAAAATAGGTTTGTAAAATAATCTTAGGGACAACAATTAGAAATATGCTAATCATGTTGGAAAACTAATGTTAATTTATAATTCAAATATTATGTTACTCGATTCAATCTCACCATCCTTTTATATTGTGTAACTTCCCCACAATGAAAATTACACACTGATGCAGAATGGAACTTTTCTTTGTATGGACAAAAGTGCTACACGAACATACTCTGTACCACTCTGGGGGGGGTCCGTTCTCAGAAATCTTTCTTATCAATCTCTAATACATTTGCATACTAATTTACAACAGAGAGAATTATAGTTGTCATTTGGTAAAATATTAAAGAAATATAAGGTAAGAGGCTATGCTGCTGGAGATTCTTTTTATAGTTAGGAGAGGAGTAAACAAAACAAAACAACTCCACTACCTTGTCCCCAGATGTATCACAGCACTTCCTTTTGTCTGAAATTACCCACCAGGCAAGCAAACAAGAGATCATGGGAGATGTAGCTGTCTGTATTTAAGAGATGGGCAGAGCAAGGCTGAACAGAGCAAACAGACAAACGACTGGCGTGTTAAAGGAGATGCAGCGTTCCTGTGGGTAATGTCTCCTGTTGTCACCAGTATATAGCGTAAAGACATTTGCCACCTGCCGGCTGCACGCCTGGATGACCCCTGAGGATGGAGCTCATTATTTTGTCTGTCTTAGTTTATTTAGGGCCTGATGATCTTGCCTAGATGAAACCTGGCTTCATCTCAGCCCATCTCATTCCCTATTATATTCTAAATCCTCTTGTTAGGAAATAAGTCTTGCCAAACTGGTATCTAAAGCATATTCATGGGCCCTTCAATCAACGTGTACAGCCCAGAGGTTTGAGGAAGCTCTGTCTCAAAACCTCTCTTTGGCTAATAAAGCTCAGACCCTAGAGTGTATGACGTTGCTTTCTCCTGGGTTGGTTGAAAACAGCACTTTCATTGGTTTTATCTTCTCTGACCTAATGCAATTTCCCATTTCCAACCAAACCTAATAGCTTTATTTTCTTCACACTCTTCCTCCTTTTTTCCTTTAACGCTTCCCATTGGGAGAGAAAAGAAGCAAGATTATCCTTCACTTTACTTTCATTACCTCTTGATGCTCTCCCTGAGCATCAAGTGTCAGAAATTCCACAATCGTGAAACGCTAAAATACTATATTATGTTCCTACAGGTCTGGGCCTTATAAATTTCATCAATGAAATGTTACAATAATGGGGGATGCTAAAATGATTGATCAAATCATCTCTCAGTTTAATAGTCTGGATTGTTGGTGGGAATCTTTGTTTCTTTTTCTCACTACATTTCTTACTATGAACCTAACTCCCTTGCTCAGTTCAGGCCGGTTGACAACATGCACTAACTACAGAAAAGGCCTTAGACTTCAGACAGCAAAGCCTTGTCTGCTAGGGTAAGCAACAGAAAAAAGAAGTAGTCCTTTTAATTGTCCTGTTATGCAGTTTATCTGTGTAGTAAGTTTTCGTCCCAAAATATAATCTCAAAATAATTGATACCAGGTTCTTACAGAAAGCCAAAGAGAAGGAAGTAATACTAAAAGATCTTAAAGGTTATACAGCCAAACCACCAATCTTGATGCACAAAATCATAGCCTTTCATCAAGCTGGACCTTCATACCTTAGTTGACCACAGAGTTGCCTTCACTAGATTAATTTTAAATGTGATTCCCTGAAATTTTATTGGCAAGCACTAGATCAAAATGATTGTATCAAAATCACTAATGTACTTGCCATAAAGCTGTGTGAGCACTGTCCTCCCCATCCTTTATGTCTTCTTTGTAATGTCAGGATGTCTGTGGTAGAAACAGGCTAACAGAGCTCATGCTTCCCTTGAGGAACTGGCTTTCTGCCTCCTGTCAGTTAAATAATTATGCAAATAATCATCTGTCTTCTTACTTTGGCTGCTAAAAAAGATCAGAGAAAAAAATTTGTAACTGTAATATAGCAGTTTGGTTTGAATCTGAATTTATGACGTCTTCTATTCCTTGGTTCTAATTTTTCTTTCCTGTTTTGTATTTTCTTGAAAGTGTTTATATCATATAATTGATGAAGTCGGCAGTGTTCTACACTGCATTTTCCTGAGGAAAAGTTTAGAGATTTGTTGGTGTGATGGTTAAAACTGAATGTCAACTTTATTGGATTGAAGGATGCAAAATATTGTTCCTGAATATGTCTGTAAGGGTGTTGCCAGAAAAGACTGATATTTGAGTCAGTGGACTGGGAAAGGCAGACCCACCCTTAATCTGGGTGGGCACCGTCTAATCAACTGCCAGTGCCACTAGAATAAAAGTAGGCATAAGAACATGAAAAGACCAGACTGGCCTAGTCTCCCAGCATACATCTTTCTCCCATGCTGGATGCTTTCTGCCCCCAAACATCTGATTCCAAGTTCTTCGGCTTTGGGTATCTTGGACCTTCGACCACAGACTGAAGGCTGCACTGTCGGGTTCCCTAGTTTTGTGATTTTGGGACTCAGACTGGCTTTCTTTCTCCTCAGCTTGCATATGATCTACTGTGGTACCTCACCTTGTAATCCTGTGAGTCAATACTCCTTAATAAACTCCTCCTTATATATACATCTATCCTATTATTTCTGTCCCTCTAGAGAACCCTGAGTAATACAGTTGATTAAACAACTATTTTAACTTTTCACTGTTACTAAGACTGAAAAATGGATTTTCTCATGCAAAATTCTGTTCCCTTTATGTGAATCCAGTGGTTTTCAATGGGAAGAGTAAGGCAGCTGTCCTTGAGATATTTGCAATATTTGGAGACAATTGTGTTTGTCACAACCTAGGGGAGGATTGATACTGATATCTAATGGGTAAAGCCTAGCGATGCTGCTAGATGTCCTAGGACACACAAGGCAATCCTGTTGTCCTCTGCCACTGCAAGTACAGATAGTTTTTCAAATCAAAATGTTAGCAGTTCTGAGGTTGAGAAACCCTGCATTAAGATTAGCTCTTTTTAATATTATTTGAAAACAAAAACAAAAAAAAACTTCTGGGTAAGTTGCCATACCTCCTTTTCCTCTTGTGATTTTACTTAATCACCTTGTCAGTGTTCTTATATTTTATTTTTTCCACTGTACCAACACTTTTATTACTTAATTTGACTTTTCATTTTCATTAATTCCACCTTTATTACTTCTTTTCTGTGTTCATTTTGTTCCTTTTCTTAACTCTCAAGGTATATATTTACTTCATGATTTGCTTTATATATTATTTAACAAGAAAATGAATTGATGACAGAGAAATATAAAGTGCTTTGGCTCTTAAAGTTGAGAATAATAGCGTTGGTGATGAGAATTACACAAGGCCATTGCTGTTCTGAAATGGACTAGACTCGGATGAAATTCTTCTACTGCAGGGCTGCCACTAGATTAGGATCTTCCAGTTAAGCTCACCTCCTTCAGTGGTTATTGTCGAAAAGAATTGCTTCTGCCTTGTTCTCTTATGAATAATATAAACTATTGGAAATGTCTTCCAATTCTGGTTTTATTTTCCTCACAGGAGGTTATCTTCTACAATAAGGGAGTATACATCTTTAGGGAACAAAGGTCTTTGCCTCTCTGCTCTGCAGAAGGAGAGAAGGAGATTGTGTGTCGAAGTTATAATGAGGCAAAGGATAGATAGTGTTTAGGCAGAAAGGTGATAGATATAAAGATAGATGAGGAAAATCATTTTTAAAAGAATAAGAAGACCCATCTTAAGTGTATGTTATCTTGAAAGTGTTTTTGGCAATGTGATTTTTAAGCCAAGAGCTGAAAGCTGAGTAGGAGTTTTAGTCCTTTGGCTGACAGACACCAGGAATTGCATTTCAGGAATTCATGTATGGGAATGAGGAATTAAAGCCTTTGCGGTAAGAAAGTACTTGCTGAAACTGAGGAATGGAAAGATGATTGGTGTGACCTGAGCATGGTGTAGAAGCAACAGAAGACTGTAAGGAGAGGCAGGGAGGTTAGCAAGGGCCAGACCAAACAGGCATATTATACCATTCTTATCCTAAGAGTAATGGTTGAAGCTTTATGCAAGTAATGGCATGATGCTTTTTAAAAGATCGTTCAGGAGATAGTGAACTGAGAGTAAGCAAGAGTGGAAGTCGGGAGACAAAAAGGTAATGCTGCAGCCCAGTGAGAGACAATGGTGGTTCACATCAGGGTACTGGAGGTAGAAACATTGATATGAGTCCATTTGTAGAGTTGGTTTGCCAGAACTTGGTGGCAGGTTATTGAGATGGTAAAGAAAATAGAAAAATTAGAAATAACTTTCAAATGCTACATTAACTAATTAGATGCTGTCACCATTTATTGAAATGACAAAAACTATGAAGAGATTTATCCAAGAAGGTCAATCAGTCAGCTTGGGATGTCATGTTTTGTTTGTTTGCTTTATTTTTTCTACATTTCCCCCTCTTTTTTTTTTTTAATTCCCTTGTTAGCTACTGAAGAGAATAATTCCAATAGGAAATTGAACGTGAGACTCTAAAACTCAAAGAAAGCAACTGGATTACAGATTAGTTTTTGTGTCCTTGACATATAGATTCCATTATGGCCAGGGGAATGAATGAGTTAATTTAGGAGAAAGTTTTACCCATAGAAGTGATATCTTAGAATGTAGCCTCAAGGAGTCCTGACATGTAGAGGTCAAATAGACAATAAGGAGGAGAAAGAGAATTAAGAATTAAGAGAATAACTACAAGATTATGTTATCTCTGAAGCCAAAAACAAGGAGCAAGAAATTGAATATACAATGTTTAAATAAAACAAAACTTGGTTGCATAAGCCTAGCTTTGCAAACAAAGCATAAAGCTTAATTGATCAAATTATTTTCCTAATTGTCTTAATACTATAATAATTATTTATCTTAATAGTAATAAATTGGTCAGTGATATAGAGATGCAAGTATAAAGCTGGGCTAGAAAAAAGGGAAAATTGAACGCTATTGAATTTGCATTCTCATAAAACTGTATTAGTGAAAAGCTGAAATCTAAACGCAAAGCATATGAAGATGTTAATTTTAGGTTTAAAAACACGATTTATTCACATACACGGGTGTTTGAAAATATTATATAGAGAAAATAAATATCCATGTTTTTTATGTGTGTTCATATTACTTAAAATACAGATGTAATTAAACACACACTTGCTGTTATCTGTAATTTTTAATCCATAGTAACTTTTCAATATCAAACTATCAGTTTCATATCAATCCTGGCTGATGCTTTGATGTGTTTCTGAAATATACATGGTTTGACTGGAGCTGTACTTCAAAGAGAAATTGGCCTTTTAATGGAAAAGAACTTTTTCCCTTGTTTAGAGGTAAGTATATGAAAGTCCCAGACTAGTATAGATAAAAAAAGGACCCCTCAAAGTGTCAGAAGATCAGACAGCAGGGCAAACTCTATGATTCAGAAGTCTAAATCCTAGTCGCATCTAAGAGAATGACATTTCTTTGCCACATCATTAGAAAATTTTCTTAGTTAGGGAATAAAATAGTAAGGCAGGGTTTTTCTGAGTTTTTAATTTCATTTTAATTTCTGATTATCCTGAAAAGATTTGAGAACACAAGTTCAAGTATTTGGAAGTCCTCCTTGCAATTTCACAGTAAACAAGGTTCATGATCTAGGTGAAATGTGGATGGATGATGAGTAGAATCTAAGATTTCAGGAAATAGTGTTCAACCCATTTTTCTAAACTTATATAATGATCAGTTCTGAATTCTTAATACTTTTGTCTGATTTCAACTTACAAGAGTCATTATTTCAGTCACCCAATGAAAACCAAAAGTACTTTAATGATATTATTTTCTGAACATCAGAGCACAGCAAAACATCTTACTATTTAGGCAAGTAATGCTTAGGCATCTTAGAGTATAAGAAAGCAATTTTGCTTTTCAAGCAAAAACTGTATGTTTAAAAAAACTATCATTTTGGGGGTGAATCAAATGGTGTAATTATTCTGTCAGACAGGTACAGAAATTGAATAAGCTATTTCATAAATTGAATCATATCAAGAATTCCATTATTTTAAAAACAATGTTATCTGAATACTTGAAATAGTTTAATACATGGTCATATAATTTCTTCCAACTTAGTTACATGTTGGTTTAATAAATATATTTTGATTTTGACTTCGTGGCATACATATATCATCAAAAAAAATCTATACCCTAGAAACTAAAGTTCTTCTTAAAGAACATGAGATGGGCACACTTTTCTACATTATTTTAAGTTTATTTCAGCAACGATATTTGATATATAAGAGAAAACTTAGGCAAAAACTGCCCATAAAGGCCTAAATTTTCCCTGATAATTTTATTATTTAAACCAGGGAAACAATTTAAAAAGGCAATTTTGGTGTAAATTATATGGAAATGAAGGGATAAATATCATTCTATAATATAATGGGAAGTTTTATGTTGGTTGCCTAATTTATATTTCCAGATACTGTTTTCTCTCTATCAAGAAACCCAAACTAGAGTAGACATAATTTGCTTTATACTGCTAACGACAAAAACTAGTAAAGTTCACCTTGTTGGCTACACCAAGGACATCAAATCACTGATGCATTGTGACAATATTCGTCAAGGTTCCAAATTCATTATCTAAATCACACATGCCTCAGATTTTCCATCTGATGCGAGTGTGGCTCTTGCCTCTGAACCCTTGAGATGACCAGATAAGAGCGCAATGCTCCTATCTCTGTGCACACATATGTGCACTTTCAAATGCAGACATCAGAGTGAAGCAGCCACACCCCACTGCAGCAACATCTTTTCTTCTAGTGGATTCATGACCCTAAAGAAGTTTCAATAATATTTGAAAAATAAAGCCTTTATTCTCAGGATGTCTTAGGTACTTCGGAAAAAATCCTCTCAGTATTTTTGAAATAAAATACTTTCTTTTGATATATACACATTAGATGTATATTTTATCATAATAAATATATATGTACAAAAATATAATAAATATATATTGTAAAATATATATACAAAAATACATATTTTATTGTAATATCCTGACATTCAACAAAGGATTACATTTTAGATCAAAGCCTAAAGTAAAATATGAAAAGACAATATAAAATTAAATAACGTTTTTAGTGAAAGTCATCTTCAGCCATTCTATGATCAAAACTCTAATTATTCTGTGAGAACAATTATGAACTGATCACAAGGAAATAAGACCATCGAATGAAAGGGCATAGCAGTACATTGCTTATGAAGAATCAAGTGCAAATATACTTGGGAACATTCCACGCTTCCACTTGAAGATAAAATTAGTTATGCCAAACAAATGTCTAACTTTCTCCTGTGATTTCTTTGTCGGAAAATGGCCTGACAGCACGGATATTTAAATGGGCTGTCCCACCTGACTGTTTTATTTATCATGCAATAGAGTATGCGTCTTTAAATTTAATACCTTCTGAGTTGAAACAACAGAGCGAGATCTATAAAAAGTAAGTCTACAGAAGCCAGACTCTAACGTAATGAGATATTATTTTACCACTTAAGAAATGTGAACTATATTGACACCGTGGAGAAGAGTGAAAAGCAAAAGAACATTGAAACAAAAATGAACCAAACTGAATTTACCTGTTTCCCAGCCCCAGAGATAATAACTGGAAAATCACATTACTTACAAACATCTGGACCTGAAACACTTTGGGGGCACCCGGAGTAGTAAAGATCTGGTGTCAGGTTTTTGTCTTTAGTCAATTCATTAAGCTGCAAGGGGCCTAGAATATTAGATCACATTAGTCTCCTAAAATTGCCACAACACGTCTGTTTGGATAGGAAAGTACACTTCTTTTTTTCTGCTGGAAAATAAAGTATTTTCCTTTGAGAGTTGGTCTTTGTTCTTTGGGGGAGCCAAGAAATGTGTACTATTTATCAAGCTATATTTTAAGTAGGATTTAAAAAACATAATAAAATGAAATGCTTTATTTTTCAGTATTAAATTTGCTGATGTAAATTGTAAAAATGTGAAGATAATTTAAACTTACATTTAGCCTAAACAGAGATAATAGTTTGGCACGAGAATATAGATTAAAAATTTCTGCATAATAAAATGGACTGAAAGGCTATTCCCGGCTACAGAGATAATGCCACATTATGTTTAGAAAGCATGCAAAGAAGGGGGAAAAAACTTTTTTTTTTCTCAATTAATAGTACCATATTATTTTTATGAAGACAGTATTTTTAGAATCTTTCTAACATGTGATGAGAAAGCCTGATGTTGTCAATATAATACTAGGTTTGATATCAACAATTTGAATATGAACACTTAATCTCCAATTCAATGAATGTGAGGATGTAATTTCACTGTCACAAAGTAAATGATTAAGCAACAGGTCTGTAATCTATTTTTTTCCTATCTGCCCAGTACCTGAGACGCAGTTCCTTGAAGTTAGCAGTACAACTTCCCAATTATGCTACATGGTGTCACTGATTACTACAGCTGTCCCTGATGTGAGAAAGAGTATGCAAGAAGTACAATAGGCCAAATAGGTGTTGTATACTATTATAGAATTAGCCACCAAATGAGTTCTTTTCAGTCCCAATTTTGAAATCAAACTAGGATCATGTGCATTCTCACATAATGGGATCTAGTATACATTTGCTATTTTGCAACATTAATATTTTAATTCACCGGTTTATTGAGATGAGACTTACACTTAATAATCATTATGAGCAACATAGTGAACTATATTGATGATATCATGAAAATTGCATTCTCGAAGGAAGAAGGGAAAAGGAGTTAAGAACATAGTCACTCACATGACAAAGAAAGTCTGATAGGTAAATCCAGCTAAAATCCAAAGCTGAGTTCAACCTTGGAAATTTCTGAGACTTATGTGGGCTCCTACAACCAAAGGCATTTCTCGAAAGGTGAAAAATAAATTATTATATGTACAGACCCTGTGTAAAAGCAAGATGCTGACAGATTGGAAGGTAATATTTCTCCTAGAAACCCTAATAGTTCACCATTGCCTTGCTGCATTGTCAGGCAAATGTACCCTAGATACCCAGACAAAAAAGATCACCCTTGAATGAGGTCCTTATTTATGGAAATACCTGTGAATTTAGAGGAAGAATGAAAGTGGACCATGTAGATGTCCACAAAATATTCATACCAGAGGGCTCAAGGAACAAGAATGCTAAGGAAGATACCTCAGTCAGATCACTGGAGCCAGTTGACTGATTTTATTAAATGAGCAGCCTTTGTGTGTGCTCAGCCATGCACTAAATAAGCAGAATCATAGCACATTTTTGTGGTACCTGACAAAATGGCTGAAGTAATAAGAAACTGCATCCAATGGCAACAGAAAAGAAATCACTTGGAAATGGCTGTGAGTAAAATTCCCCAAAGACAAGAGCCTGCATAAAGCTTGCAAGTGGATTATATTAGACCTCTATCAGGGACCCCGGGAGCTACAAATGGGTGTTAACTAGGATCGACACCTATTATGCTCTTGGATTCACTTATCCTGTAACACAGGCAACTGTGGAGAACACAATGAGTGGTTTGGAACAGCGAATTATTTATCATTCAAAAAATCTGGACCTACTACTTGTGAGCAAATTAGGCACTTTACTGCGACTAGTATGCAGACATGAGCAAGGAGACATGGTGCCGCATAACCTTGTCTCATTCCCTATTCCCTCCAAGCACAGTCGACCATCTAAACACCTGACAGTCAAAGCATATGGTAAAAATAAATTTATAAAGACTTAAATGTGTGCGCTCAGATTGCTTAAGGGAGGACTCTACTGGAAGGCTGGAGATGGAGCTAAGAAGAAACATTAGCAAGACCATAGTGATTACTGGCACTTTGGTTAAACAATAGATCTGAGCTGGTAATCCCAGCAAAGTGTGTGGGTCAAAACAGGTAATAGGTAACAATGGGATTGTACGTTAGCAAATGGAAGAAACCACTAAGTGGACTTTCATCCCCGGAGAGAATGCAATCGCACTATTTCCGTGAGAACACCTTAGGGAAAGAGAACGCTCTTCTCTCTTAGATCTGGTGCTCACTCATTGGTAATGTTGGGAGAAACCTTCAGAGCTGATTTCTATGGAGAGTGGAAATTGGACTCCTGACTCTTTGTAAGTTTGCAAATAAATACTCTGTCTGGATAATTCAGAGAAAAAAAGTGGCACAGCACATAGGCCCAATGTGCCAGGAGCTGACCATGTAAGTGAATGTACTACCTAGTAAGTAATAATTAGAATTTCAGGTGATTTCTAAAGAAAAAGAGAAGCCAGAAAACAGGGAAATATCTTCCAATATTTGAAATCAAAAGGTCACCTTTAATTGTAAATGCAGGAAACATTTTAAAAAAGAACAAAAGTGATTATACGCATTTTTAGATAAAAGAGGAAAATGATCACTACTAACTGATCTTTACTAAATAAAATTTAAAAGAACACTTGACCCTTGAACAACAGGGACTTGAACTGCAGGTCCACGTATACACAGATTTTCTTCTTCCTCTAAAAATTGTTGCAACACCTGAGATAACAAGGCCAACCTCTCCTCTCTCTCCTTCTCGTCAGCCTACTCAGAGTGAAGAAGATGAGGACGAATACCTTTACGATGATCCATTTCCACTTAATGAATAGGAATTTTTTTTTTCTTTCTTATGACTTTTTTTTTTTTTTTTTTTTTTTGAGACAGAGTCTCGCTCTGTCGCCCAGGCTGGAGTGCAGTGGCGCCGTCTCAGCTCACTGCTCAGCTCACTTAAACCTCCTGGGTTTAAGTGATTCTCCTGCCTCAGTCTCCTGAGTAGCTGAAACTTCAGATGCCTGCCACTATGCCCAGCTAATTTTTGTATTTTTAGTAGAGAAGAGGTTTCACCATGTTGGCCAGACTGGTCTCAAATTCCTGACCTAATAACATTTTTCCCTAGATTATTTTGTTGTAAGAATGTAGTATATAATACATGTAGCATACCAAATATGTGTTAATCAACTTCTTATGTCATTGGTAAGGATTCTGCTCAACAGTAGGCTATTAGTAGTTAAGTTTTGGGGGAGTCAAAAGTTATAGGGTAATTTTCAACTGTGTGAAGAATCAGCACTCCTAATCCCCACATTGTTCTAGAGTCAATGTATATAGATTCCATGAACACTCATGCAAATTTTCAACAGATTTATTTCTACTTTTCCTTTATGGAAGTAGAAAACATGACTGAAATTTATATGAACATACAAATGACCGAAAAATAGCTGAGATACACTGAGAAAAAAAAAAAGACAAATTTTTCAACAGCCGGATGTTAAAAATTGTTAAAAAGTTATCGTAATTAAATAAGTGACTTAAATGAAAGATAAAATACCCCGGAGTCTAGACACAGGCCCATATATACATAGTCATTTACAACAAATGTGCCACAGTAGTTTCAAATAGAATACTGGGAAAGATTGTCTTTACCACAATTTCCAACAAATTAAAATCCGTAAAACATAGAAAAAAAAGGATGCTTAAAAGTTACCCAAAATCAACTTCAAGTCGATACTAAATCTAATGTAAAAACAGGAAGGACAGAGGAAGGAAGAAAATAAGGAAGAAAAAAAGGGAGGAAGAAAGAAAGGAAGCAAACAAAGTAGGAAGGGAAGGAGTGAGGGAGGGAGGGAGAGAGTGATGGAAGGACAACAATTATAAACAGGACCAATGTGGCTATAAGAGAATGAACCAGGAAGAATGTGATATAAAAAAAAGGGTTAGTTAGGAAGGTTAGTAATGAGTCTGACTACAGTTTTATTTCAGGATTTATATCTGATTTGATTCTAAGTGTTGAGGCCATTGAGAGGAAGTATATCTGGAAGAGAGAAAAATGGATACTGGAGGGCTGCTTTGTACAAGTGGAAGACATTGTTGTTGATGGCAAGGGGCATTGATTGGCTGTCACCCAAGGAGCTTCACAGGCTCTTGGTGATTTTGATAGTTTTAGTAGCACCTCAAAAGAAGACCAAAGCATCTATAAATAGATGGTTTCACATGCAGCTGATGAAGGGAGAATGACAACATTGGTTTTGAACTTAGAATGACACCCATAGGTCGGGTGCGGTGGCTCACGCCTGTAATCTCAGCACTTTGAGAGGCCGAGACGGGCGGATCACGAGGTCAGGAGATCGAGACCATCCTGGCTAACACGGTGAAACCCCGTCTCTACTAAAAATACAAAAAACTAGCGGGGCGAGGTGGCGGCGCCTGTAGTCCCAGCTACTCGGGAGGCTGAGGCAGGAGAATGGCGGGAACCCAGGAGGCGGAGCTTGCAGTGAGCCGAGATCGCGCCTGGGCGACAGAGTGAGACTCCGTCAAAAAAGAATGACACCCATAACGATCACATGGAATGGAATACTCATTCCCCCCGCTCACCATTTTGAGGGGATGACTAAATAAATGTATGCCTGGTTAGCCTAGGAGCAGAACAAAGGCAGATGATGTAAGCGTTGGTAGCACCAGAATAAGCACACTGCATCCATCCCACAGAGGAATAAAGGACCACACCAAAGACTCTGGAATGCTAAAGTATGTGGATATGTGGATAAGTTTTTCTCCTCTGGCAGCATTCACATGGTCCAGCCCAGATTTACCTTTTAACTAACATTTCCAGTAACTTCACAGCTGACCATTCCCATTCTGATTGAAACATCCTTTAAATGTGTGGTATATTTCATCAAGACACAGTCAACACTGCAGGTGTTGAAGTCCTTCTCTTGCCTTATCATGAAATTGCAAACCTATACTTTAAATTCATTGTGCATTAATTTTACTGTTTATACATCGCATAATGAGAGCTGAAGCAAGGTGGACTTCCTGGGTCAAGCGGGGACTTGGAGAACTCTCGTGTCTAGCTAAAGGATTGTAAATGCACCAATTAGCACTCTGTAAAATGGACCAATCAGTAGGACATGGGTGGGGCCATATAAGGGACTAAAAGCTGGCCATCCGTGCTAGCAGCCCTGTGGAACCTTTGTCCTTTTGCTTTTCACAATAAATCTTGCTGCTGCTGCTCGCTCTTTGGATCCGCACCACCTTTAAGAGCTGTAACACTCACCGTGAAGGTCTGCGGCCTCACTCCCAAGTCAGCGAGACCACAAACCCACTGGAAGGAAGAAACTCCAGACACATTTGAACATCTGAAGGAACAAACTCTGGACACACTTGTAACATTCACCGTGAAGGTCCGCGGCTTCATTCCTGAAGTTAGCGAGACCAAGAACCCCCGGAAGGAATAAATTCCCGACACAATAAGACAAACTTCTTCTTACAATTCAATGTGCTTAAATCATTCCTTGCTCTTGGCCATAGGCTAATAACATGGTACAAGCCTAGATTTAATTTAGTTTGGTATCCATTGCATAAACATGAATCTCATAAACATGTTCAATGAATGACTTTGAAGAGTTTGTTAAAGTGAGTATCATAGGGTTTTTAATGCTATTTGTCTCCTTGAGTTTTGGAGCATAATATTAATATATGTCACATTGCCTTTTGTCACTCAGTGCAGGATTTAGAAACTACTCAAAACAACCTGAATTTGAAACCTAAAGTACTATTTAAAAAAATTTTTTTAGTATATTCTGTATGTACTTACATACTTACATCTTACTCAAATTTTTTTTGTTTTGTTTTGTTTTGTTTGTGGCACGGTCTCACTCTGTTGCCCAACCTGTTGTGTAGTGACACAATCTCAGTTCCCTGCAACCTCTGCCTCCTGGGTTCAAATGATTCTCATGCCTCAGCCTCCCGAGTAGCTGGCACTACTACAGGTGCGTGCCACCATGCCCAGCTAACTTTTTTGTATTTTGGGGAGAGACGGGGTTTCACCATGTTGGCCAGGCTGGTCTCGAACTCCTGACCTCAACTGATCCGTCCACCTTGGCTTCCCAAAGTGCTGGGATTAGAGGTGTGAACCACTTTACCTGGCCTAGATCTATTTCAGATTTTCAGTTCCATCATCATGTCAAGGTCTATATCTGTACTCAGGTCTATATTTACATAACTGAAATTTATTTTTAATCCTAAAGAATTGGAAAATTCTTCAGGATTTTCAAAAAAATTCTTCAGGATTTTCAAACAATGAGAGGATATATTCCTAGTCAATCAAAATTTTCCTTTTTCTTTCTTCTCCAGGCCAAAGCTTAGAATGTTTAGTAGCAAGCCTTTTCCCCCCAAGATTTGACCTTGTACTCAGCTATTGCATCAGTTTTCTGTAGTGTAAAGTTTACACAATAACATATTTTAAGTTTTAATTTTAAATGTTATTATGTAATGACAAATTATTGTTGCATATATTTATGAGGTAAAGGGGGATGTTATGATTTTTTGAATATAATTTAGAAATAATAAATTAAGCTAAGTAAAGTTTCTATACCTCAAATATTTTAACACTTTTTTTGTAATGAGGGCATTAGATATTTATATTTTTAGTGATATTGAAATTCATAGAATTCAGTTATTTGTTATATTCTCCATGCTGTGCAATTGATCTAAAAAAAAAATTTTTTTTTTCTCCTGGCTAAATGAGCATCCATCAGGGATGAATGGATATAGAAAACATGGTTACATGTATACAATGGAATTCCATTTGGCCTTAAAACAAGAAGAAATTCTGTCCTTTGTGCAACATGGATGAGATTGGAGAACATTATGCTAAGTGAAATAACACAAACACAGAAAGATAAATGCCATGTGTTCTTACTTATATGTGGAATCTAAAACAATTAAACTAAAAAAAGCAGCAAGTAGAATGATGTGGTTACCAGAGGCTGGGGAGTGAGAGAGACACGGAGGTGATGTTCAAAGGGTACAAATCCTCAGCTAGAGGATAATATATTTATTATATAGACACCAGGAAGAAACATCTTTCTGTACTGACCCATCTTCTCTGCCTTTCACTATAATTAGTTATTACCCATATTAAGAGGAGTTTCATTTTAAATCAGGTTTACAGAAGCAGATCCAGGGATAAGGCATTGGTGTGCTAGTGATTTATCAAGAAGGTACTCAGAGGACAAACTGATAAGAAATTGCGGAAGAAAGAGAGGCCAAGCATGGATGTGAATTCAAAAGTCTCCAAGCAGATTCTTTGGGTCTTGTCCCTCAAGGCAACTGTGGAGTATAACTCATGCCACAGGGCGATTTCTTCCAGAGGCCACGGCTTTGGGTTTTCTTGCTCTTGCACCGAGGTATAATATGTTATGGACAGCCTGAGAGGGACAGATGAAACCCAGCACACTCTTGTTGTCCAAGCATGTGCAACGTGGATCCATTCACCCTAAAACAGCAATCCAAAGTGGTGTCAGGTGCAGGCAGTTGGAAGCAAAAGCACACAGGAAATGGGAAAAGTTCTCAGGGAAGATAGGAAATAAAATCTGAACACTTTGGGGGGTCGAGAAGTGGGCGGATCACTTGAGGTCAGGAGTTCAAGACCAGCCTGACCAACATGCTGAAACCCCATCTTTACTAAAAATACAAAAAATTAACCAGGCAGGAGGGCGGGCGCCTGTAATCCCAGCTACTCAGGAGGCTGAGGCAGGAGAATTGCTTGAACCCGGAGGCAGAGGTTGCAGTGAGCCGGGATGGCACCACTGCACTCCAGAACTGGGCAGAGCACTTCCCTTGAACTTCTTGCATTAGAGATCATTCCATTTCTGATTCAGCAAAACATTATCAACCATCTCCTATTCTTCCGACATTAGGTCGAATGCTGAAGACAAAGAGGTGGTTAAGAACAAGTTTCTGTCATCAGTATTGTATAATCCAGTGGGGACAGGGGAGGACCTGCAAATCATGATAAGGAATGTTCCAGCAGGGCATTGCACAGGTGTTCTGAAATCACAAATCAGGGATGCTGGTTGCTTTTGGAAAAGTGTATGTGATAAAGTTTACTTGAAGAAGTGCCCTTTCCATCTGGACGTCTAAGTTCAAACAGGATTACTCTAGTAGTTGTGTCATGTTCTTCATTCCTTTAACTGTCAATGTTTTCTAGACTCAACAATTTAAATTTCTGAAATATGATTGCCTTGAGCCCAATTCTCCTAAAACTCATAAGATAATTAATAAATGACCCAATGGCCTTTGTTTGGCATTTTTTTATAGCAGTTTCCCTGTAGCATTTTATATTTTTATTGCTGTCATCATCATAAAAACCTCTTTTTCTTTAGTTGTGCTGGCCCTGGCCTGTGCCCACTTTCTTTGGGTCTGCCTCATCTCTCTGTTGCCTGGATTGTTTATTCTTTTCTTTGGAAGTCTCATGTGTCATTTGCTGAGGTGTAATCTTCAGTCCTTGGTTCTGCTTTCTGCTCTGTGTTTGTTTTTCCCTTGAACACTCTCCCTGGGTCACAGCTTCGGAAATCTTCATAATAATATCTTAATTTTTTTTTCCTTTAAATTTAGCTCTATTCTTTCTCTGAAATCTCAGTTTAGTTCTAGGCGCTACACTTTAAAGAAAGACACAGTGAAAGCATTGAAAGCACATCAAATGATGTTTAACCTAAAGAAGAGAAGATTCAATGGGACATGAAAAGTGCCTTCAATTATTTGAAAGGCCGTTATGTGAAAGAAGGATTAAGTTTATTTTGTGTTTCCACAGGGAACAGTTACCACCAAAGCTTAGAATTTTAAGGAGGCATACTTTTGGATCAGTATAAGAGGAATGTTTATAAAAATTGAATTGGCAATAAAACATTAAATTGGTGGAAAAACAGGAAATTTTCCTGTCATTAAAAGAATGTCAAACACACGTGGAATGACAGTTTGCTAGGGATGATGTTTAAGGGGATCGATAGATCAGATGAAGACACAGTCTTGTAGCTTTTAAAGTCCATTGCAACCCAGAGATAATATTGTGCTATGATCCCCTTGGATTTTCCATTCTTTGCTCAGCTCAGGCGTATCTTCAACATAATTCATCATGTTCCTTTTTAAGTTCACTTTCCAGATGACTTCCCAGCTGCCGGCACAACTCTCTCTCCACAGATCATCATGCACATTTGAAACTTCAGCACCATCTCTGCCTCATTTTCCTCCTTTGTTTCTCAGATGTAACCAGTCTTCCAGTCCAGTCCATTGTCTCTTGGTAAAGCTTCTTTCATTATTCCTTTATCTTTCCCAAGATAAACCTGGCAATTCAGAACTTTATCCAGAACTCAGGCATGAATAAAGTAAATTGTGCTCCATAACATTCTCTGGTTCGAGATTCTATTCCCATAATTTACCATGTAGAATATTTCAGACTGCCTTTAACAACTTCGCTTTCACTTAATAAAAAGCATATAAGTAACAGCTATATGAATACAATTAAATTTCCTTAAATCGATTTTACATTATACTAAAGTATCATATCATTAATTTCCCCTTTAACCAATATTTCATTATGTTAACATGATAAGCCTTTTATCAACCAATGTTTGACTGTTTCCTAAGATAAGCTGGCTGTTCTCTCAAAAGTTGCAAGCACACTTTGTCTTGAATACATCTTTCTAATTCCTTTATCTATGTGTTGGTTTTAACCCTTTCC
Organism: Macaca thibetana thibetana; assembly: GCF_024542745.1. Classification (NCBI taxonomy): domain Eukaryota; kingdom Metazoa; phylum Chordata; class Mammalia; order Primates; family Cercopithecidae; genus Macaca; species Macaca thibetana. The sequence goes on along the minus strand of NC_065595.1, from coordinate 15,409,889 downwards.
CATACTTGGTCTCTTTGTGAACAAACAAAAACAAACAAACACATTCTTTTCTATTCTATCTAGGAAAAGTGTTTTCACTTCTGAATTCCCTACATGTAGGATTCATTTGGAATGTAACAATATGCTATTGGTTTTGCTGTTGTTGTTTTCTTTTTTGAGACAGAGTCTCGCTCTGTCTCCCAGGCTGGAGTGCAATGATGCCATCTCGGCTCACTGCAACCTCCGCCTCCTGAGTTCAAGTGATTCTCCTGCCTCAGCCTCCTGAGTAGATGGGATTACAGGTGTCCACCTCCATGCCCAGCTAATTTTTGTATTTTCCGTAGAGAAGGAGTTTCACCATGTTGGCCCGGCTGGTCTTGAACTCCTGACCTCAAGTGATCCACCTGCCTTGCCCTTCCGAAATGCTGAGATTACAGGCATGAGCCACCGCACCTGGCCACAAGATGCTATTGTATTTTATATAAATTTCAATTTATATACTTAATATATTCTAAGTAAAGCAATTAACCTCTTGAGAGATAAACTCTTGTGCTAAGCAGAGTGCCCACCATTGCAAAGTTTTTTTTGTTTGTGTATATATATATATTCAACAAAAAAATTTATATATATATAAACAAAAAAAATTATATATATATAATTGTTTTCTTTGTTATAACTACATATTTAGCACAATGTGCATCTAGTGAGCTCTCAGTATTGTGAAAGGCAGACCAGATTCCCCATCCCCAAGTGTGGATGTACTGTGAAATAAATCTGGGAACCAGAGAACTGGGAGAGCCAGAATAGGTGAGGATACTACTGATGTGTAAAAACTGTATATTGTGTATGGTCCTAGGAGGAAATTTGTATGGAATAAATGTTTTTTTAGTTCAATATATTTTATTAACAAACTGCATGGAAGAACACAGAAGACAGACAACTTCAAAAACATGTGCATTTGTCTAGAACAATTCAGTTAGAAACATAGAGTGTATGAATGGAATCTATTATATGATAAAATACCACAAATATTATTTAATTTCTAGCAAGAAGATATTTAGTTTCTTTAAAAGATCCCAATGCTGGCATGTTAAAAAACATTAACGGGTTTATTTATACTGTCATGAAGTTGAAATGCTCAATCTTGTCCACTGAAATATTTTGACTTGCATTAGTGCCTCATGGTTTCCTATTTATATGAAAAATTTACACATCAATTAAAAGAAAAAACCTTAATGTTTGATTCTATCTCCTATTTTCCTATATTTAGTTATCTTTTGACACTATGAACGACAACAAAAATGTCTTCCTGATACAGGAGAAAGATACATTGTTTTAGTTTCTGGTTTGCTGTTTGTTTATTTTTATTTTTGTTTTTGTTTTTGTTGTTTTTTTTTTGAGACAGAGTCTTGCTCTGTCGCCAGGCTGGAGTGCAGTGGTGCAATCTCGACTCACTGCAACTTCCGCCTCCTGGGGTCAAGCAATTCTCTGCCTCAGACTCCCGAGTAGCTGGGATTGCAGGTGTCTACCACCAGGCCTGACTAATTTTTTGTATTTTAATAGAGACGGGGTTTCACCATCTTGGCCAGACTGGTCTGGAACTCCTGACCTTGCAATCCATCCACCTCAGCCTCCCAAAGTGCTGGGATTATAGGCGTGAGCCACCATGCCCGGCCTTATTTGTTTCAATAATAGAATGTTTCCTATCATGGTGAAACTTAAGCACATTCTTTAGCTGAAGTTCTTTGGGGTAATTGTTATATGATTGACATGCATAGCACCCACCCGCGTTGGTGTCTTCAAACAGGCTTGCCAAGTAGGACTCATGTGGTTCTGGCAAAGCCCCAGTAGTTGCACTCTAGAAATGCAAATCTCTTCTGAAGTACTGGGCAATTTCCCCTACCAGATGCTGGAAGAGATGCTTCTATCTGATGTTAAGGAGCATTGTGGCACTAAGCATTGAGGTGAGATGTCTGCACCACTCAACAGAAGGTCATCTTTGCCAGCAGCTTTTATATTTAGTCGCTTCCTGGTTACTTTAACCTGTTGCCAGTGATCTATTTCTTCACAATTCATTACTTAGCTACTTCTCTTTGGGTGGCAACTCAGCTAGTAAGGCAGCTTTTTTGCTCTAGGGAGCAAAAGCAACAGGAAGAGTTAGGTGAAAGGAAAGAAGTATTGAGCACTGCATGCAAATAGACCACTTGCAGGCAGAAGGCATCCTAGGCTTAGCCTGCTTGAAATGAAACTAACCAAACATAACCATCCATCAACGACAAAGTCAATGTTCAGGATACTTACACAGCTGCTCATGTTACCTGATTTTAAACATTTTAAATTGAGCAAATACTGTTTTAAAGATGAAAACATGGAATATTAAACATATTAAGAGATATTGCTTTGTGCAGACATGATGGGTTGTTCTAAGCTTCCAATTCTCCATCTATAGATTTGATAAGAGGCCATATTTGTTGCCTCCTATGATAAACGTGATTAAGCTGAAGAGAAAGTTCAATACATACTTGAAGTAGATTGGCAATTACTTTTCATTGTCTAGAGAAGTCATAAGCCTAATCCTCGGTTTTTTTTTTTTTTTTTTTGAAATAGTTTTGAATAAGAGGAAATTCTTTTGTGAAAGAAAAGGTATTAACCACATAGATATTTAGAAAAAGGATACTTGTTTACTGCAATTGGATTTTAATATTAAAGCTGAATTAAGAGTGTGTTGTTCAGCTCTCTAGAACTTCCTGTGAATAATTCATAGTATCTAATATACCGCCTCTTAATTTGGTATCACCAGGACGTTTACTTTATGGACTGAATATGAAAGAGATTTCTTCTCGTCAGATGCATGAATTAGCTATGAATGGGAAATAATCTTTTAACTTAGCTTTATGCTTTTATTTATTTTTTTTCCTTTATCATCCAAAAAAGAAGGTGCGGAAATGACAAACAAACAAACAAAAAACTTTATTTTTCCTTTTTGTGATCATTTTCTTTTATCAGAAAAAAAAAAATAGTATACATTCTATGGGAGATTGTTATTTTTTGAAATGTAAGGACTCCTTATTATAACTCATCTTAACCTATGTTTAGTTTTATTTTCCTTGAGAAAAACCTGGCAATCCAGAGTATTTTAATTTCTTCATTTTTGCTGTGTTTCATAAATGCCCACAGTGTCCAAAAGTTTCCCTAAGGGTGGATAGTTAAAAAGCTCCTTTTCTTTTCTTCACAGAAGTTCTTTTTGCAAGTGTGAAGAAAAAGAGCCTTAGGGGTTTTTCTTCTCCCTCTAAAAACTACTCAAAGTTCTTCATCTGATTGTATAATTGTGAAGATGATTAACTTCACAGTAACAGCAGAACTTTAATCCCAGCACATGAATAGTACACTTTGATGTTATTTATGACTATAATACACCACCCATTCATTTAAATATTATAGGAAAAATCAATCTACTCAAGGGAGTGTGTGAGTTTCCTTCTTGGCCTGATTATAATAGGTATGATATGAATTTAATGAGTTTTAAACATTAAACATACTTTACGTAAAGATTTATTCTTTTGTTGTATTAATGGAAGTTGAATGTATAGTTTCCTTATGAAATACTTAAGGAAATACTTTCCTAGAGAAAAACTAAACTTTATTTTTCTCTTAGTTTCTTTAGACATGTATGAAAATCCTAAGAAAAACCTTATTCATCAAATACATATATTACTACCATGAATGTTTTCTAAAAACTGTTTTTTGTCTAACAGTTTAAACTGTAATACTTTCTATGGGTAAGCCCAAAGGATCATTATAAGGTAAATATCTTTAAAAGAAAATAAAAGAAAAGAAAATGGTACACTAGATAGTACTTATTGGAGATTTGAGAACCAGGAAATCCTAGAAGAAGTATATTTGAGGAAGATTTTCCTTGAAAATGAAAACAAAGGGATATTCTGCTTATTTTAAAAAAAAGAAATTTTGAAAATATTTTCCTGAATGTTATTCTTTTAATAGTAGAAACAAGAGGCAATGATGATATCTTGGTTCAATCTAGGAGGCATACACAGAATTAAGTACAATCACCAAAAGTAAAATACAAGTATAAATGACATTAAGACAAGGAGAACAAGTGTAGGTACTAATTGGAATTTTGAATCTGACTTCTATTTGTTCTATAAGAATTTATGTGTCTTTGCTGAGACTCAATCAAACCTAGTGAAAATTAGAAATAAGCATGTCTCTTCAGCCCCTGAGAGGGTACAAAAAATTAACTAATGGGTAGTGGGCTTAATAGCTGGTGATGAAATATTCAGTACAACAACCCCCATAGCACAAGTTTACCTATGTAACTAACCTGCAATTGTACCCCTGAACTTAAAAGACAAGTTAAAAAAAAAAAAAAAAAAAAAGAAAGAGACATATCTCTGTGTCTATATTTATTCATCTTTTTGTTGACAGTCAATATTTTACAGCAAATCGATTTAAAAACATATTAGAATAAAATGCCAATTCTCTCGCCACAAATAATATGTGTATATGCATTTTGTATATATGCAACTGTGGTTTTTTCCAAGATGTTGTAACATGTTTCTCCAAATCAGAACGCATTGGCAAGATTTTATTAATAGATTCTAGTTTTTAGAATAGTTTCGGGTTCACAGCACTATTGAGTCAATGTACAGTGTTCCCATATCCACGCTGATTCCCATACATACACAGCCTCCCCACTATCCACATTCTGCACTACAGTGATACATTTGTTACAATCAGTGAACCTATATTAGTACATTATTATCACCCAAAGTTCATAGTTTACATTAAGGTTAATTTCTAGTGGTGCGGATCTAAAAGTTTTGACAAATGTATAATGGCATGTATCTACCATTGCAATACCATGAAGAATAGTTTTGCTGCCCTAAAAATAATCTGTGCTCTACCTATTCATCCCCCTCTCCCCCTAACCTCTGGTCTCAATGATATATTTTTTGTCTCTTTATTTTTGCCCTTTTGATAATGTCATAGAGTTGGAATTATACAGTATGTAGCCTTTTCAAAGGAGATCCTTTCATTTAGTAAGTGTGCATTTTAAGTTCCTCAGTGTTTTTTTGTTGCTTGATAGCTCTTTTGTATTTTAAGAACTATATTATATTCCACTGCCTGGATGTACTACACTTTATGTATCCATTCACCTACTGAGAGACATTTAGTTGCTTCCAAGCGTTCACAATTATGAATAAAGCTGTTATAAACATCCATTTGCAGGTTTTTGTATGGACATGTTTTTAGTTCATTTGGGTAAATATCAAGGAGTGCAATTTCTGGATCATATGGTAAGAGTATGTTTAGTTGTAAGAAACTGAGACATTTCCTTCCTAAGTAGCTAACCATTTTGCATTCCCAGCAGGAATAAATGAGTTCCTGTTGCTCCATATCCTTCCCAGCATTTAGTGTCTTGGCTGTTTTGGATTTGAGTCGCACTAATAGATTTATAGCGGTAATTCATTGTGGTTTGAATTTGTTTTTCCCTTTTAAAGTATATACATTGTATGACTAACAGATCATGGAAATCTTCATAATAATACTGAGAGAGCAAGAAAGAAAGAGAAAAATGAACCTTTTAAGGATTATGGTTTAGTAAGGATTCTGAGTTCTACTCTAACTTATTCTATTTTTGTTCTTTCATGGAAATGCTAAGAACTTGACCTCTGGATTCACTTGAATGATTCTCATGAAAATCCACATAATTTCTAGATTCATACTATTGTTTCAAAAATCAAATAATCCTTACCTTATTTCAGAGAGGCATTTAGCTTTGTGTCAATATAAGTGATCTACTTGTATAAAACTGACATTTATGAATTGTAAATTATCTGGAAAGGTAGGATATTGAAACTACCTTTGCAAAAAGTTATAACTGAGGCAATTATGACAGTGAAAGAGATAAGACCTCACTGACTCTATCTTGCCTGGGGACCGGTCATCCTTTGTAGGACTAACAAATTAGCTACAAGACTAGAAATTGCTGGTTAGGGGACATGCGGCCTCTGGCTGCAAGAGGCCGAATCTCCCCAAGTTGCACCTAAGAATAATATCACTGTTGGAAAGCCTAAGATTGCTGTTTGAGATATTTTGCAGACCCTGCATTCCGATGCACCCGCTGACACCACTCAGATCCATAATCTGGCTCAATCAGTTCTGCGATTCCACCCAGGAACAGAAGACAGCAAGAAGAACTCACTTTGACCCCCTATGATTTAATCTTCAACTCCATCAGTCAGCATTCCGCACTTCCTGAGCCCCTTCCCACCAAATTATCTTTAAAAACTCTGATCCAATCCTTGAGTTTTCTCAGGGAGACTGATTTGAGTAATAATAAAACTCTGGTTATCCACACAGCCTGGTCTGTGTGAATTACTCTTTCTCCATTGCAATTCCCCTGTCTTGATAAATTGGCTCTGTCTAGGCAGTGGGAAAGGGGAATGTGTTAAGCAGTAACAATATTGTTAATTAAAGCGATCCTGATGACAAATAAACACGTCAAGATGCCCAAGTTCATTAGTTATTAGAGAAGTATGAACTAAACCCACAGTGATATGCCACTTCACACCTATGAAAATGGCTGAAATTGGTTTTTAAATGACAATACTGAGTACTGGTAAGCAGTGAACTCATGTATTGCTGGTGAGAATGCAAACTGATACAACTACTTTGAAAAATTGCCGATTGCTTATAAAGTTAAATACATACTTATCATAAGACTTGATAACCCCAGCAATTTACTCAAGAGATATTAAAATGTATGTTTCTGCAAAAACCAGTATGTGACTGTTTATAGCAGCTTTATCTATAATTCCTCACAACCAGAGATCCCAGATGTCTATCCACTAGTGGATGGCTAAAAAAATTTTATTATATCCCATGCCAATGAAATACTACTCAGCCATGAAAAATAATGACTTACGGATATAATCAACAATATGGCTAAATCTCAAAAGCATTACGTTAAGTGAAAGAAGCCAGACACAAATGGCTACATCATATATGGTTACATGTATGCATCATTTTAGCAAAGAAAAATATCATAGTATCGTAAATCATATCAGTGGTTTCAAGAGCTAGAAGTAGTAAGGGTATAATTACAAGAGGGCACAAAGGAACTTTCTGGGATGATGAAATATTCTATATTCTATATCTTCATTGCTTACATGAGTTTACACAATTATTGTTATCGAACTGTACACATAAAAGGGATAGGTCTTTCTGTATGTAAATTATACCTCAATAAACCTGACTTACAAAAATAATATTGATAAGCGCAATGTTCACTCAAAACACACAATAGGTGTTAAATGTGTTATTTTACTCATAATTTTTTATTTCATTCTGATTTAGGGGTGGCAAAAAGTTATGAGTGTTAATAGTGATTCTGAATTGCCTACATGCACTTTCAATGAACTATATACATACAGTTTTATAACTTTTTTATTTTATTGTTTTTTGCTTGCTTGCTTGTTTGTTTAAAGCTGGGGTATCTATGTGTTGCCTAGACTGGCCTCAAGCTCCTGGGCTCAAGTGATCCTCCCACCTCATCCTCCCGAGTAGCTGAGACTACAAGTATGGGCCACTGCTCTTGGCTCCTGTTTTATTATATCAGTTGAAATGTAATTTTTTACCTGTTGATCTACTAAGCATTCACATTTGTGTTAAACAAAATAATATCATGATTCAGTGTTTAGGATCTCCACACTGGATTTGTAACACAGGTATTAATTTTAAAGTAGATTTGTTACCATTGAAGTATGAATGACTGTATTCTTACATGCATCCACAAAGTTACCAGCTTTTGTCTCTGTGTACTGTATTAGCAGATTCTGTGATTAAAACAAAAACTAGGATATTAACCTTTTATTGCCATGGTGCTTCTGTCTTGTGGAATTTATGATGACTTCTATATTAAATAACCTGTTTGGTAATATTTAAACCAAACCTAAAACCAGTTCTCTTTATTGCAGTCAATTTTCCATATAAGGCTTGTTTTCAGACCAGAAAACATGTTTTGTTGTTTCTGGCAGGGATGAAAATACAAAACTGCTGGTGTAGCTACGTTTTATTCCTGATATATTGCGGCCATATTTAGATGCCTCGTCACCTGGCTGTGGACTAGCCTATCTCCTCTTGCCACCAGTGGAGGTTTCATGCATGCTTGCAGGCATAAACAGCACATGCAGGGCAACAAAGATGTTCCACGAAATAAAAACTCCAACAGTAGAGGACTATGGGCATTACACCAAATGGATATTAAATCAAATACCTAAAGCTTGTGATTTATAAACAGAGCTCAAGATGTGATTTTAGCATTGTATTGTAAAAACGAAGTAAACGTTATAACACTTGATTACTTAAACTTTCCTTTTTTTTAGGGGAGAGGGTTGAAGAACATGAACTCATCTGTGTTTTTAGCAGCAGTAAGAGCGTTTGAAAAGATGTTCATCCTTAGGCTAACTGATAATTAAGTCCTAAGTTAATGAATTTATTCAAACCAGATACGTGAACTCTGAAATTAAGTAAAGGTCTTACGTGTGGCACTACCCTTGATACTAATAGTAAGGTATCTTATGGATTCATCATTTACTTGACCAATATGTTTTTATTGATTAATATATATGCCAGGCACTCTGATAGGCTCATGGTCTTCATAGTGGATGAGAAAGTTTCTGCTCTAGTGGAACTTACATTGTAGGGTCTGAAGGGAAACAGCAAGTCAGCAGGTACATAAAACAGATAATTTTACAGACTGATACATGAGTTAAGGAACAGTCATAATGTGATTTGCAGGGACTGGGAGTGAATGGGAGATTCTTTACGTGAAATGTGGTTCTCAGGAAAGAACTGAGACAAGTGGGCTCAGGCAGACAGAGCAACAAGAGCAAAGACCCTCAGGAAAGAACAAAACTGCATGATTTGAGGAACAGCAGAGTACTCAGTAGAGCTAGATTAACAGCAGGGAAGGGGATTTTAGTAGCATGAAAACTATGAGATATTGTCAGGGTCCATATTAAGGACAGTGGACTTACTCCAAATGAAATAAGAAGACAGTATGAAATTTCAATTAGTGGTAAAAATGATCTGATTTACATTTTTAAATAGTTCCACTCCCTCTCCATTCTCCCATCCCTACCCACTATCCCTCTTCTGCATCATCAGTGCATTCTATGGAGGGATTTTAAAGAATAGAAGTCGAAAAACCAGTTACAACACTAACACAATAGTCCTGAGATAGACGATGGTGGCTTGAACTGGGGTCTTGGTGGTAAAAATGGGGAAAAATATAAACTATGAACTTTGGAAATAGACTTGATGAAACATGGTGAAGGTGTAGATTAGAGAAAAGGTATAGAAAAAAGAGAAATGAAGAATGGCTCTTAGGATTTGCTTTGGGAAACTGGTTTCATTGGCAGAGCTGGAAATGGCCGGTAAAGGAGCAGGTTTGAACTTGGAAGTCTGGAGTTCTGCTGTGAGCACAATAACTTTCATCCATGTGGATATTTCAAGTTGGAAGTTGAGAAAGTGAGTTTGGACTTCAGTGGATAAGACACATTATTGTAATTTAGATCAGGATTAATAAGACTTTTTTGTGAATATATGTCGATAATTTTTCCCCAAAGTTGTAGTGCTGTTTTCCCAGTCTACTATCAAAAATATGGCTTTTGAAAAGAAATGAATTCAGTTAAAGTCTTCAAAAACAAAGAAGTTGATAGAGTTTGTCTGTATATTATAAGTTCATTGTTAATGTGCTGTTCAAGAAAGTCAGACAAGAATATATTCACTGGAGAAAGATAAGACATTTTCTTAAGAAAAATAAATAGTTGAAAGGAAAGTAAAATATACATAAGGGTGAGAAATTCTTTTGATCCTGTTGGCAATGAGATTCTTAAACAGCACCTCAAGTTTACAAGAAAGATAAAAAGTAGGTCCTACACATTGTCTAGAAAGCATTTAAATTCGGATGTTACAGATTCATTGCTACCACCTAGTCCAAGCCTGCATTAAAAGACATGGTTTATTTCAAGTCCATTCATTTTCTTAGAGTCTTGTCAATTTTTGAAGCTTTGAAGAGCCCAGTTTATAATGTATGGATTTAGATAAGAAATCCTGAGAAGAAAGAAAAAATATTTATCACAGAATCAATTTCACTGAAAAAATGCTTCTCCCCACACCCCCCAAAATCCTAGAGATTTGCAGCTTCTTTGAATATACATTGTTTCCAGTTTAGAAAGCATCATCCTTAAAAGCAGTGACCCACTTCCATCAAAACTACCCAAGTGTTACTCTCAAATGAGTGAGGATGCTCGAATGTTATTTTGGTTTTTATTTTCGGGTCATAGAAAATCACCAATCCTCTGGAAACAGTAAGTCTTATCTTTATGACTTGCTTAACATGCACTTGGCTTTCTTCCCACTCTGTGGAAATGTGCCTTGCTATGCTTCTAAAAGATGCCAGGTGCAGAAAGGCCAACCCAGGTTTGACATCCTCAACTTGAGCCTGTAGGGAGGTGTCACAGATTTTACAGGTTATTGGAAATCAATGCTCATCGGAATTCCTTTTGAAGCAGCAGAAATATAACCTAGAGCAGCCTTGCAGACACAGCTAGATTTAAGTTTAAGAGTCCCCCCACTGAACTAAATATTGTCTGGAGAGATGGATTTTTGATCATGCTTATACGTCAAAGGAAAAGTCCTACTCTATGAATTTGTATCACATTTCTAAGAGTCGGCAAACCTCGAGAACTAATCATTCCTGGTTGATGGGACACAGAAAGCAGTAAGATTTGTTTTACAACCACATTCAATTGATGTTTTCTGAATCAGTGATGCTCAAATAACAACGCCTGTTCAAAAAGATTGCATGTGCATATTTGAAAGCATAGCTGACCTGGATTTCTAGTACCACACATAGTATAAACCCTAAAATTCTTTACTGGAAGCACATACACTCATGCACACATGCATGTGTCTGTAGGCACTTAAGAAATTGAAGCTTGCCTAGTGGACATCGTCTCTTCCAAATTCCGTAGCCCCCAAAGAAGCTGAATTCATTTTGCACTCAAAGAACTTTAAATGTAGTCCCAGCTACTCGGGAAGGCTGAGGCAGGAGAATGGTGTAAACCCGGGAGGCGGAGCTTGCAGTGAGCTGAGATCCGGCCACTGCACTCCAGCCTGGGCGACAGAGTGAGACTCTGTCTCACAAAAAAAAAAAAAAAAAAAAAAAAAAAAAAAAGAAAGAACCCTCCCCTGCCACCAAAATTGCCTGCCTCACTTTAAAACAAATTTTGAAAATTAACAATTCAGTGGTTCCTATGACAGACCTGGAATGACGTTAACTTTTAACTTCTAAAATTATGATCTGGTACACGGCATCACTGTGCCTGTCTCTAGCACAGTGTATCATCCCTAAACATGCAAACTCCCTGGTTTTCAACAAAGCAGTCCTGGAGGAAGGGGACCCTGGTTAAATTTAAAGGCATCCTAGAGTTGTATAAGTGCGATGCATTATAGAAATGTAGCTGTGTATGCTTCATTCCTTATGACTAACAGAGTTAAAATGCATTGTAATTCTTAGGGTTATTCAAATACTGTTAAGACGGTATATTTATGTTGTGGAATTACATTGAAAGCCATAATGTCCAAGTCGCCAGCATGAGATGACTTGAAATATAACTTACTGTGAACACACTGGTGAAAGAAAAAAAATTCACCAGCAAAAAGTAATTTTAAAATTTATCACACTACTTTTACTTTTCTAGCTGTTTATATTCTAAGGTCCATTATAAGGTCTTATTTTATGCACGGTACATTTTTAAAAAAAAATTTGAGTTCAATATTAGCTTATGAAATTTTAGAGTGTTAGTATGAAGCATTTTTAAATAGGTACTGTGCTTCCTAAACTCATTTCCTTAAATATAATGGCAGAGATGGGTCGGCAATGGTCTTATTGCAAGTTTTACAGGTTCTAGCTCTGAAATGACAATATGCTATAGGGTGTAGGTTCTTGTCTAGGAAAATTATACCATGTAGCAAACTGAAACCTGGAATTCCTCCCTCCCGTCAGTTAGTCTAAAGACAGGAAATGTGACTGCACCAGAAATCTGCTACACTACAAAATAAAGAAGATTGTGAAGTACGTTTTCTTTTTTTTTTTTTTGAGATGAAGTCTTGCTCTGTCACCCAGGCTGGAGTGCAGTGGTGTGATCTCAGCTCACTGCAACCTCCACCTCCCAGGTTCAAGCAATTCTCCTGCCTCAGCCTCCTGAGTAGCTGGGATTACAGGCACCCGCCACCACACCCAACTAATTTTTGTATTTTTACTAGAGATGGAGTTTCACCATGTTGGTCAGACTGGGATCAAACTCCTGACCTCATGATCCACACACCTCAGCCTCCCAAAGTGCTGGGATTACAGGCGTGAGTCACCACGCCGGACTGTGAAGTACATTTTCGTACTGGGCCTGCTGCATTTGGCATAGTCATGAGCTTTCTGTAGCTCTTAATACCCTATTTTTATTTCTAGTGCCACAGGATGCTAGATAATCTGAATTAGCAAGAAAAAAATATATACACTATTAAAATGTTTTCATTCCATTTTAAATCCTTATGTTCATTTTCACATATTAAATGAGGAGGTTCTGTGTCAGATCCCAAGATGTTCAGTTACCAAAAGCAGACACTATGATTTGATTTTATTGAGATTTTCATCTGGTGGAGAAAAAATATTAATCATTTACTAAAACAGATATAAATTTGAAAGTGTACTATAAGAGAATATAATAGAATAAATCGCAATTGTGTATGGTCAGGAAAATCTTCCCTCAGAAAGTAGTAAATTGAATTATAATTTGAGAACAGGTAGGAATTAATATGCTAAACGAAAACACAAAAAACAAAAGAAGAAAGGGGAAAAAATGTATGATGTTGATTTTCGTTTTGATTTTATAAAATAATTATTTACATTAGAATTGTTTTAGAATCACAGGAAAACTGTAAAGATAGTTCAAAGGGTGCTCATATACCCGTATTCAGTTTCCTCTATCGTTAATATGTTACATTAGTGTGGTATATTTCTCACAAGCAATAAAACAATATTGCCATCCTATTATTTACTGTACTTCATACTTTACTTTGATTTTATTAATATTTCTTAATGTCTATCTCTGTTTCAGATCTCATCCAGGATACCACATTGCACTTAGTCCTCATGTTTTCCTAGGTTTCTCTGGCTGGGAACAGTTAATCAGACCTTCCTTGTTTTTATGATGTTGGGTGTTTCGAGGAGTGTGGCTCAGGTATTTTGTAGGAGGTCACTCAAGTGGGGTTTGTCTGAAGTTTTTCTCATATCTAGTTTGGGGTTGTGAGTTTTGGGGAGGAGTAACACAGAGGTGAAGGGCCCTTCTAACCACATCATTGATTGGGTACGTGCTGTCAACCATCAACATGACTGTTCAGTGGTGATGTAAACCCTGATCAGCTGACTCAGGTAGTATTAGCCAGGTGCCTCCTCTGTAAAATTCTTATTCCCTCCCTTTTCCATTCTCCATTCATATAAAATAAGTCACTGTATTAGTCCATTCTCACACTGCTATAAAGAACTACTTGAGATTGAGTACTTTATAATGAAAACAGATTTAATTGACTCACAGTTCTGCAGGCTGTACAGGAAGCGTGGTTAGGGCAGTCTCGGGAAAATTACATGGTAAAAAGTGAAACAATCATCTTCTTCACATGGTGGCAGGAGGGAGAGAGCAAAAAGGGAAGTGTTACATACTTCTAAACAACCAGATCTCGTGAGAATTCACTCATTATCATGAGAACAGCAAGGGGGAAATCCACCCCCATGATTCAGTCTCCTCCCGCCAGGCCCCACCTCCAACACTTGGGATCACAATTCAACATGAGTTTTGGGTGGAAACACAGAGCCAAACCATATCAATCACTAAGTACAGATTATGCTTGGAGAATGTGGCATTAAGGTCCACTTCCATGAGTAGGAAGTAAATTATATAAAGTATTTGGAATTCTTCTATGTAGTACATTTGTTTTTGACATGTGTTAGCATTTTAAAAGGCTCAAAACTTAACCCTAAAGCATAACGCATAAAATATTGAATGTGTCTCTATCTCAGCAACATCTTATAAGTGGCTTTTATTTCCAACTTTTGTATAGTGGCTATGGTTATATTATACACAAAAATATTTTAAATAAAAAATGAAGATGTGAACTCTAGCATATTTAAATCCAGAATCTACACATAATTACTACCATTAGATTTGTCTTGAAGTTGTGGCATTTTTCACTCGATCTTAACCAAAAGGCCGAGAAGTGATGAGTTGTGGCATTTTGAAATATACAGAGTGTATATACATTGGATTTACAGTATAAAAAAGAGAAATGAAAATTACAAAAACATCAATGTACTCACCAGATTAAGAAATAAAGGAGCTCCATGTGCCTCCCCAATTTTATTTTATTTTATTTTATCATCTATGAGCTATATTAAAAGAAAAAGCATTTAGAAAAATAAAATTTAGCAGAGTTCTTGTGAACAAAGAAGGATCATAAATCAGGCAGCATTAGAACCAGAACAGGTTCATAAGCTCCACTCAGCAACATGAGCAATGAGCTTTCATAAGGAATATGGAAGCAAACAAGAGAAAACACTTGATTGGCTACAGATTGGCCTCATTTGGAACTGGCATGATGGTGCATTTGTCTCGTTTGGACATAGTCTGAACATTTGTCTGCCTGTGAATGACAAATCTAGCTATGGGTTACAAAAATATATACTCCTAAGTTAGCTTTTGGTTTGTATATGTATTAAATTAGGTGAGGTTGGTTCCATAGTAACTCAAAGTATAAAGGCAGCTTCAGGGTAATGGCCTCCTGTTTATTTAATTCGGCAACTGCCAGCCTGATATATGTGTCTCTTAGCTCCTTATTTTGATTTATAGTTTTAATATTTATTTATGTTTCCTTTAAGTTTATCTTAACAGAATATCAATGGAAAAGTGCTTGTGTATTTTGCATATTATTTGTTAAAAATTCATTAATGTTTTTGTGCACAACTTTAGTTTATTCTTAGTGTTATGTTATTTTGATATATGAGTATAACCACACACATACACACACACACACACATATATATATAGTTTTTCCTAATACTGATGGTCATTTTAATATTTTAACTTAATTGATATTATGAACAATATTTCTATAAATATTCTTGTGCATGTGTCTCGGTACTTGTGCATGAGAATTTCTATAAGGTGTATATCTAGGAATGAAATAGATTTGAAAAAGCTACATTATTAAAATATACCAACTGCTTTCCAAATTTTTCTCCCAATTTGTATCTCTACTCACAGTATATGAGAATTATGATTGTACACACTCTTGACAATCCTTGCTATTCTTAGACTTTTAAAATATTCCCAATTTCTGTTTGTGAAATGGACTTAAGCATGGTATTAATCTCTGATTAGTAATAAAATAGAGCATGTTTAAATTAGCCATTTATTTTTCCATATTTGTGAAATACTTTCTCAGCTTTAGTGTAGAATGACTTTATTCATACTGACATAGTGGATTTCTTTATATATTCTAGACTCTATTTTTATGAGAGAGAGTATTTTATGGGAGTTATATATTGCTAATTTTACCTCCTAGTTTTTTATATTATTTATGACAATTAATAGACATTCTTAAATTCATCGGAAAGCAGACGGATAAGTTTTCTTATAATTTCTCTTCTGTGCACCAAGTATAAACATCATGGACATTGTGGTAACAACTATATTCGGTAAGTTCCTCATTTGTATTTGTGTTCCTTGTTTCTGTTCATTTCTTACAAATACTATTATGATTATTGTACATTTGCAATGTTGACAATAAATTAACTTCAGATCTTAGTGATCACTGAGACAACTATGGTTTTAGGAAGTACCAGAATGACCTGCAAGCCAATGCATTTTCTTTAATTTATTTTTCTGTGTTAGGTAGTGTGTTAATTTGTTCTTGCATTCCTATAAAGAAATACCTGAGGCTGGGTAAGTTATAAAGAAAAGAGGTTTAATTGGCTTACGGTTCTGCAGGCTCTACAGGAAGTGTAGTGCCAGCATCTGCTCAGCTTTGGCTGAGGCCTCAGGAAGCTTCTAATCATGGTGGAAGTTGAAGGGAGAACAGGCACATCAC
Organism: Macaca thibetana thibetana; assembly: GCF_024542745.1. Lineage (NCBI taxonomy): Eukaryota > Metazoa > Chordata > Mammalia > Primates > Cercopithecidae > Macaca > Macaca thibetana. The sequence goes on along the minus strand of NC_065595.1, from coordinate 15,393,680 downwards.
ATTTCAAGAAGGGCAGCATGAAAGAGAGAAAGACAAGATCCTGGACTCTTTCAAAAAACCAAGTTTTATGTGAACTAACAGAGTGAGAACTCACTAATCACCCAAGGGATAGTGCTAAGCCATTCACGAAGGATCTGCCTCCATGATCCAATTACCTGCCACCAGGCCCCACATCCAACACAGGGAATCTCATTTCAACATGAGATACTGGGGGGACAAACATCTAAGCCATAGAAGGTAGGCCATTTTATGAGATTGTATTTCAACACATTCTAATTACTTCATAGTACTTTTGAATTCATAGGTGTTTATGCTATTTTTCATTGAGCACTAACACACTTATTGTAATCCACCAAATATAGCCTAAATCATTGATATGCTAGGCCATTAAACACAACCAGACTTGGAGAGGACAGTTTCATGCAAGATATGGCTCACATGAGCATTTACAAAATCATCCCCAAATGTCTGCTTAATCAGTGACATAAATCATTTGGACTGATGTTGAAATTTCAAAATTTATTAGCAAGAAGAAGGTAATACATGAAAGTCATAATACTTCTTTCCCCTGAAAGATATAAGTGAGAGATAAGCTTCATGTCCATTTTTAGTAAGAACATACCTGTTGTGACATTTTTTCCCATAAAGCAATAACTAGATTTCTCTATTTCTAATTATGTTTGGCTTTGAAAGATATCATGGAATATCCTGAACTGTTGCATCATACCTCTGTGAAATTTTGGGAAAGAGTTTTATATTCCCCATCTAAGTTTGTTTTAGTTAGGTAATAAAATAGAGGCTTTTAATTTGTGTTTTATGACTTCCTCTTCAAGCAGTGCTGACACTTCAGTTAGTGATCTCATTGACTAGATGGAACACCTCTGGTTTATTAAGGGCTATGGTTTTAAGCTGTGAAACTGTGCAATACAATTTTGCACACAAGAAATAAAAATTCAGAGCTAATAAGGATGTCTGTGCATTACATAGCACTATAAACACCAATCCCAACAGTATGCCCATAATTATACTCAGTTTCTTCAATTGTAATGAATAAAGGCATATGTTAATATCTCCGGTTTATTCTTCAAATTTATTACCTTCTAAACAGAGCCTCAGAGTTGCTATATTTCAACCTTTCAAGAATAGGTAGCTGGTGACTTGCCCTAATTACATTTTCAGTCCTTGAAACATGTTGGTTTCTCACATAGTGGCTCTTCCACATAACTTCTGAATAAATACTCTGTGTATAAGTACAATTTTCTCTACATACCATAAGGCTTAGAAGAAGTAGGAGAATGGATAATGTTTCACAAGATATTTATGTAAAAGGCAACAGCAAACATTTGAAAGAAAGTATGCTCAGTGCATTATCATAAAACACAGAAATACCTAATTGGGATATAATGTTATCAAAAGAATTTAGGAATAAATCTAAAATATCTTGTGTTAATTGCAGCCCTCAATACTCACCACACAAGACAATACACTCTGTTTTATGCGCATAGCAGTCAACATCGTTATCAAATGTTTCTTATGACTAGCCAAAATATGAAACAGACTCTTTAATTATTTTGACAAGTTTCTGCATATAGTCTATAAATTCAGATAAGTCCTGCTGAAATAATGCACTTACGGAATTTTATTTAGGGGAAGACATTTTATCATCTAATTATTTGTCAATCTCAGCTGTACTCACTGATGAAGTCCACCTAGGAACTTGCTTCTAACTTTTGTCTCAAGGCTTTTGAGAAAAATATTCTAATAAAAAGAAACATTGTGTTGCTAGATACAAGTTAGTAATGGAATAGATTAGTGTGATTCTCACATTCTTAGACGCTTCTTAGGATGCGCAGTAAAATGAGATGTACGACCCTTACATTTAGAGAAATGCAAGGCAAATGTGCAATACATGCCTGAAACATCATTAGTTAGTTTTCAGCGAACATGTCCTTCCTTAAGAATTAGACTTTCTTAATCATTTCATTCTTAGGGTTTCAAAATAGAAAACAATGCATTGGAGAACACATCAATTTCCAACTTTTACACAAATATGTTTATATCTGCCTTGTAATCTGCCTAAGGGCTCTTCTGGGTTTGCTGAGTAACAGCCTCTCTATGCCAATTACCCACAAAATATGGTCAATATATTTGCTTTTTCTCTTTTTTAAATCCAGAGGTTATTTTCTGTAATTAATTTTAAATATAAAATAGACCCAAAATGTAAACTTCATTAGAATGTCACTTTTGAATAGGGAAAACTAGTCCTACAATCTTACTAACTTTTCAAGTATTTTACATTTTTATGAGTTACTGGACAGGATGTATTGTATTATTCTCAGTAATTTTTATTTGAGATCTCATACATCTCATAATTTTATTTGATAATTTCTAAGAGATAGTTGTATTTTCAATTAGTTTTAACTGATTATAAAGAAATGATAAGATTAAATGACAAGATCAGAACTATCTAAAAAATCAAGGGATATGATGTAGATATAAGAGAAATTATACACACTGTCAAAGCGTGTCACATACATGCAAGTTAACAGTCGACATGCATGAATGACAGAATACTTACAGCACTAACTCTACATGTCTGTGGGTGAAATCACTGCACACAAATATTCATGTCAAAGACATCGTTTTACTTTTGTAGTTGAGATTTGTTAGTGCCATTTGGTTTGTTTTTCCACTATACCTGTATACATTACAATTTTGAAAAGGAGGGATTTCAAACTTTACACATATTCTGGTATGTGATGGCATCTTATTCTAAATATACAGATCTTCCACTCTCTCCAGGCTTCATGTTGAAATGCACTGTCGAAAACAGCATTTTTCCTTCCCTTGCCTAATAGTTTTGGGGATTAAAAGCATGCAATTGCAAGTGAGGGATAGAAAGAGAAATGAAGTGTTTTTGAGCTGAGAGCTTTCATTAACTGAGACACTGCTGATATTGCAACAGTTCAACACCACCGTGTCACACCCCTCAAAAAAAATCAGAAAAAAAGGTTGAGGTGCTATAAAAGAAATCAGTCTTTAAAGGAAGGATGAGCAATGTCAGAAAAATTCATGAAAAATGATATAACTATTCTGGTTGATAGTACGAATCATGAATAAATCATACACTGCAAGGGAAGCATGAAAATTGCTTGGTATCTAGGACATTGGATGCTGCGTTCTTAGAGAGAGAAAAAAAAGTGATACACATATAGTCCCTTGCATTTCCCACGGTAGCAAAAGGAACTGGTCATTTGAAATTTTTTACTTCTGTTTAACTCTAATACAAATAGATTGTTTTCTGAAAACTATTTTAGCTTATTTCTTCATGTTTTAGAAATTTATATAGCATAACTTTAGTCAATGTCTTCCTTTATATCTCAAAACTACTGTGTAATGACTTCAGGATAGCTTCAAATGTCCAAAAATCTCTTTTGTGGTTTACTCAAAGGAAGATTTGTTTTCAATTAATGACTTAAAATATTAATTTCTAATTTTAACATTCCAACTTGCTAAATTATTTTCATATTTAATTCTAGGGGTTAGGTTTAATGTCCCCTGGTCCCAAACGTATGAGTTTAAACTTAAAAAGTTTGAGCCAGGCACAGTGGCTCACACCTGTAATCCCAAAACTTTGGGAGGCCGAGGCAGGCAGATCATGAGGTCAGGAGATCAAGACCATCCTGGCTAACATGGTGAAACCCCATCTCTACTAAAAATACAAAGTAGCCGGGCGTGGTGTCGGGCGCCTGTAGTTCCAGCTACTCGGGAGGCTGAGGCAGGAGAATGGCGTGAACCCAGGAGATGAAGTTTGCCATGAGCCGAGATTGTGCCGTTACATTCCAGCCTGGGTGACAGGGCGAGACTCCATCTCAAAACAACAACAACAAAAAGTTTGGAGAAAGAGTACAGAGAAAGAAAGAGTGTTCTTAGGCTTATGATGTTCTTTAATCTAAGAGTTGATATTTGTCCTTCCCAGCAAGGAGTAGGGAATAGGTGAGTCCAACCGGGGGGTGACATGAAAATTATACACTACTTTCCATCTCCTATAATTGGTAAACACAGTTAGAATTTCTTAATTTTATTTGCAATTAGGTTAATTTGTGTAAATTCAATTATTCATCTACACACAAATGTGCAAAAATTTGAATCCAAATTATTATTATCTGCATTAGCATATTTCTGTGAATGGTACTCTCTTATCTCTTGCTCTGTCACCTGTGCTGGAGTTTAGTGGTGTGATTATGGCTCACTGTAAACTCAAACTCCTGGGAGCAAGTGATCCTCTGTCCTCGCCTCCTGAGACTCTGGGATTAAAGGTGCACGTCACCTCATCCAGCTATTTTTTTTTTTAATTTTTGGAAAAACAGGGTCTGTCTATGTTGCCCAGGATTGTCTCCTACTCCCAGCATCAAGCAATCCTCTACCTTCAACCTCCCCATTTGCTGGGATTAGAGGTGTGAGCCGCCTCATCCAGTTCTTGACGTTCCTTTATGCTTTCCTTGACCCCCATTTTTAAGCACCTGACACAGCAACCACTTATCAATAGACCATGTGTACAGGTTCAATATAATGAAAATAGGAGCCGGAATTGTTCCCATGACTGCCATAGCTCATTATACTAGAACTGTGAAGATGTAGGTTTTTGACACAAATAAATGAAAGGTGAGTACATTTCAAGGCTTTATTTGAAGGCCTACCATCTTTCATCTTCTCATATTCTGGGATGGAGAACTGTAATTAAGCCTCTACAACTTATCCTTAAAAACTTTTATGTAGGTACTCTTAATTTCAAGATAAAATGAAGACTCACATATGTACTAGATTTGCAGATTTTGCAGATGCTACCTTGGAGTCAAGGTAGCATGATTTTGTAAAGACAGTGTGATAACATACAGTGTACACTTTTGGGTTGGATGGCCAACCCAAAAGAGCATTAATAAATGCTCTAAACCAAAAAAAAAAAAATCATAAAGCAATGGTATTCTGGAGAAAAACTGTCCTGTGTACACTTAATATTTCTTCTTAATCTACAAAGCAATATTAGAATTCAATTTTGTATGTCCTTTCTTCCTGAAGGAGTAGTAGCATGGAAGAGAATACCATATTAAACATAGTTTCCATTCTTCACCTCTTGTAATCATTTTATATAATTCATCCTCCAGTATGTATTCACAGTATTCTGTTTCTCTCCTAAACGTCTTTACGTTTTGGTGATTTTTTTGAACTTGATGGCAATAAAAGTTCATACATAGAAATTAGATGATTGTACCTTTCATCTAGGGTTTTATTGTACTTGCCATACCCTTATTCCTCTATGACATTGACTTGATGAGAAAATCAGAGCAGCTGACTGTTAGAATGTTTGACATTCTGAAATTTTCAGATTGTTGCTTGTGGTGTAGTTTAATTTATTTCTCTGTTACAAATATCTCCTCTATGCACTAATAAATAAATCATTGAAGTTTGATTAAATTCATGTTAAACCAATTTGTCAAGACTACTTCACAGATAATTCTGCACACTTCTCATCATATACATCTTGAGCTAAACAATGACCATAGATTACTGATTTTATGTTAGTTTTTTCCCCAGAATATTTCTTGATGTCTATTCAGGTAGTGCCCTTCGAATTCTCCCCTACCTCATCTCCGAGTCTTTTCATTAGAGGCTGGTGAAACAACTTTCCCAGAGCTATGAGGTAGGAGATTGAAGCAGAAATTACAGGTTTTCTTCCTCTTAATTAAGGTTTATTTATTGCCTTTTTATATTTAACACAGTAAAAAGTGCAATATCAGCAGAAAAGAATTTAGAGTTTAAAGGCATTTTGTGTATGTAGTGCATAAATATATGGAAGGATTAGCAATATTACTGACAATAATACAAGGGAATATGCAATGATGTGTCAACCTGAACAATACCAATGGAAAAAGTGTGTGTATAGACTAGAACTTGAAGAAACACCAGCATAGTGCAGATATCAGCAAAATCTAGATCTCTGCAACTGCCAAGAAAGCTGAAAATATGAAAACAGCATGAGTGTGTCTGTGTGTGAGTGTGTGTGTGTGTGTGTGTGTGTGTGATGGCAAAACTGACTTGGTGAAAGTATTGAATGGGAAACAATACCACAGAACAAAGTGTCTCCCAGCTTCTGAGGAAATATTAAATGATTTCACAGCAACATGAATGTAAGTAAAAAGAGAACCGCTATACTAACTTGAACATATACATATTTAATACCATAGCTTCTGACTCATTATCATATTATTTAGAAAACTATACCTTTTGGTCACCAAATTAAAATAGATAGATTGATAACAAATTTACAGGTAATGCCTTTAAAGTGGCTACTTGGTTTACCTTTAGGGTCTGTAGATTACAGATTATAGTTAACACTATAAAATCTCATTAACATTTTCTTCTGAAAAGATGCTTTTTATGTTTTGAGCCTAACCATTCTATTCATAAAACTGTAATTTTTTATATTGAATATCCCTTTTCAAATGATATCACACTAGATCCAAATAAGGCTGGCATTAAGTGTTCATTGGAATGCTCCAAGTTCACATGTAGGTAAACCATTCCTACTCTTCCACTTGTAATGTACTGTGTGACACTCATGCATTTCATGATTAAGAATTGCATGAATTATGCTGTTATTTTTATATAAAACAAATGTGACTTATTTTTCAAATGAGCATATTGAATCTTCCATAATAGTGTGATTCTGTAGCTTTTTTTTCCAAATACAAAGACCTTTAAGACATATTATTTTATTTTTTCTAATTCCCTGGGATTGTGAATAAATCTATTTTATTGTTAGGAAAATTGAAGCCCTCAAAGGTTAAATCACTTGCATAAAACCACTGTCACTAGTGGCCAAACCAGAGTTAAATTTCAGACTTTATCTAGAAGATCACATTGCATTTCACTCTGCCACTCTTCCTTCGTGAGTAGTTTAGTTCTGGCTACACTCTGAATTAATACAATTCTCATTAGATCTCTCCATCTCCCAGCTGTCAGAAATTAATTTGGACTTCTGGAATTGGCAGGGACAAATCTCTTCTCTCCCAATAAAAAGAGAGCCAGCTGATATTACATTTTTGAGCTTGAAGGAAATGTGATACTATATTAATCATCATATTGAAAACAAACAAGTTTTCCACTTAAATGATTGAATTTCACTGAGCTAGTAAGCTGAAGCTAATTCTCACCAAATATCAAATCCTTCAGCTGCACTGCACACCCTGTGTAGATAAGTACTAACTGCTCAACTGGAAAGGACATTCCTTTCTTTCACATACAATGTAAGAACATTCAAGTCATTGTCCAATAAGGTTACTTTTAAAGATCACTATAAATCTTAAGTGGTATACTTTATGGAATATATTCAAGACTTAAAAAATGATTTCTGGCAAAACTTTAAGAGCTAAGTACACTGGTTTTGATTTAGGAAATGCATTATCTAACCCTGAAGAAACTGCTCCTGTAATTGTTTTGATTTTTTGTTTGCTTGTTTGTTTAAAAGTTGAATAAAACAAAATTGCAAATGAGACAAATCTCTTAAATATTTATTTTCATAGCTAAATATGGCTTAAATACATCTAAATTCATGTTAATAAAAATTCTGCTGTTCAGGATGTTGTTAAAAACATATATTTTAATTTCACCAAGTATAGGTATAACTATTAACAAGATTAGTATATATACACATACACACAGGATGTATTATATATGTACTATCAGTATATATATGCTAATCTTGTTGATTTGGTAACTCAGTAACAACAAAGTATATACATATATATACAATAAATCATGAACATATATGTTATATATAGCTTATATATTATATACATAACATATATGTTTGCATATACATAAGTTAGTATATACATGTATACATAAGTTAGTATATATGTTAGTATACACACATATATTCAGTAACTCACTAACATATATGTCGTTATATGTAATATATAATATATAATACATAAATATATAATATATATTATATATTATATATTATATGTAATATATATTATATAATAATATATATATATATGTAATATATATTATATAATATAATATATTATATGTAATATATATTATATATGTAATATATAATATAATAATATATGTAATATATATTATATAATATAATATATGTAATATATTATATAATATAATATATAGTAATATATATTATATGTGATATATATTATATAATATAATATATTATATGTAATATATAATATATACTATGTAATATTAAATATAATATATATCATATAACATATTATATAATATATATCATATTATGTATGTTTTATGTATTAGGTATTTGGTGAGACAGTTTCAGCTTACTATCTTAGTGAAATTCAATAACTCACTAATAGGGAGTTGATAATTAATGACAATCAAGCTAACAGTGAGTTACTGAATTTCACTAAGATAGTAAGTTGAAACTAAATCTCACCAAATACCTTATCTGCACCCTATGCAGATAAATACTAACTGTTCAACTGGAAAGGGCGTTCCTTTCTTTCACACATAATATAAGAGCATTCAAGTCATTGTCCAATAAGGTTATTCATACCAATACCAGATTCAGATTTGTGTGTGTATATATATATACACACACACACACACACACACACATATGGATGAGAACATCATTTATTAAAAAGTAATATTATGTAACCTTCCAGGTTCTTTGTCAAAAGACATAAATTGGACTTATTTACTTCTTCATTTTGGAAAATGTAACTATTTCTAACGTTTTCTCTTAGGTTTGTTTTCTTTATCATCTTATCTATGATATCAGTTGGAAAGATGTAGACAAATATCTAGCTCTGGATCCAGAATAAAAGGGATAACAGCTGTTCTAAAGGCTTTCTCTAGCCTCAGGAAAACCTGAGACTTTGAGCTTTGATCTATTTATTTTCTTTCTAATATGAATTCAAGAGATTATCAGGAGCATACCTATACCAGATCCAAGATCAGTGAAACTCAGGCCAAGAACATACACCTGCTCTTTGGTGGGCAGCGTTTGTTTAGGACTGAGGGTCAACACTGATACGTGGCTGTCCTGGAGGATGATGGGAATGAGGGATGTCTCCTGCACTCCAGGGATTGTGAGGAAGGCCCCTTGCACACTCCTGTGGAGTTTAAGCCTTCAAGGGACTCCAGAGCTCTGAGCTGAAATCATAGGCACAGACTCAGCCTCATCTCTCATGACTGAGCACATACCAAAATCGGGATGATTTAGACATCAGATCATAGGCCTAGGAGTCAGAAGAGTCCTGCTGTGATGATTCAGGATAGGCTATACTGTTTACTGTTCTCCATGCTACCTTAAAAGTAAATATATTTGGTGCTGAATACAGCCCATTGTGCCTTATCCATGTGGTTATAAATCTGAATCCAAGGTCACTGTTAGTACAGTAAAATTGGTATTTCAAGAAGGCTGATATTCTTTATTCCTATATATAGGAATATTTACCTTATCTTTTCTTACCTTATTTAAATTTCTGTTGGTACTATGATTCAAATAAACACCACTCACCTCCTTATCCAACACACTCACATAAAACCACACCCACTCATGCCCATGCTCTGAAACTCCAGTAAAACTTAGGGTTGACAAGAAAGAGAATGTATCTTGAGCCTCATTCAAATGTGTTTAGTTAGGCATCAGTGTTATGGAGAGCATGGCAGCTTTCAAAATGTAATGGACTTCACAAATCAGCAGAAGTTACAAGTTCAGAGATAAGGCCACATCCCCACACTTCTTATTGAATGGATTATAGAGGAGGACAAGAAGGTTCTTTTCTAAGAAGCATTTCCTGTGATTCTGATAATCTCAAAATGCATAAATTTCCATTATTTTTAGTCTTCCAGTTTTATTCTCTTTATGTGGAAAACTTTAAGGATTGGGGGAAAAAACCATGAGATAATCTCTCTGTATATTACTACTTCCTAAGAGGTACATTGGGATTCCTTGATGTGACATCAAGATGGTTTTTATATATGTGGATTTTATTACTCCTATTTTAATTTTTGACCTTTGGGATGAAATGTGGCTGATAACAACTATGGTAAGTAAAGGTAGTTTATCATTTCTCAGGTAATTGCGTGTACTAGAAACCTACAAGGCTTTAGAAATAAATATTTAAGCCTCCTGTCTCACGGGAAATATTAAAGGTCTTATTACCTGGTGCAATTGGTGGGAAGGGAATTACAATATGTATGTTATGTTTGCTCTCAGAAGAAGCAGCAGATAAAATTCAGCAGCATGAAATGAGGTAGCTGAACAGAGACCCACCAACTGGTACAGAGTATGCTGCCATGGTGTACATAAACAGAGAGGCCATTCCCCAGCACCATGACTAAAATTAGAAACCAGCTACATCATTCCAATAATATGGGAGGACTTAGAGGAAATATTATTCCTAAGTTTTAGGCATACAATGAGAGAAAGAATTCAGAATGGCTGATGGAAACAGTTGAATAATGTACAGTGTAACATAGTGTTATGAGCCGTGTAACTATGCTTTGGCCAATGACAGACTACACATACAATGGTCTTAGATTATAATGGAACTGAAAAATTCCTGTCACCTACGGATGTATTGATGATCCTTATCCTGCTAGGTGAATGTGTATTTTTCTGTCTTAGTTTTTAATAAAAAATGTTTAAAAAGTAAAAAAAAAAAAAAAAAAGTTAAAAATAGAAAAAAGCTTACTCAATAAGGACGTAAAGAAGAAAACATTTTTACACAACTGTACAATGTATTTTTGTTTTAATGTAAATGTTATTACGAAAGAGTCAAAAAGTTAAAGAAATAAAAGTTTACAAGGTAAAAATTTTACAGTAAGCTAAGGTTGATTTATTGTCGAAGAAAGACTTGTTTTATATTAATTTGGGGTAACCTAAGTGTACAGTGTTTATAAAGCCTACAGTGGTATATAGTAATGTTCTAGGCTTCACATTCACTCACCACTTACTCACTGACTCACCCAGAGCAACTTTCAGGCCTATAAGCTCCATTCATAGTAAGTGACATATACAGGTGTATCATATTTTATTTCTTATAACATATATTTATAATATCTTTTCTGTGTTTGGATATGATACACAAATACTTACCACTATGTTACAATGGCCTACAGTATTCAATATAGTCAGATGCTGTACAGGTTTGTAGCCCAGGAGTAATAGGTGGTACAATAAAGACTAGGTGTGTAGTAGGCTATACCCTCTAGCTTATTGTCAGTACACTCTAGGATGTTTGCACAATGACTAAATAACCTAAGAATGCATTGCTCAGAATGTATCACTGTGAAGTGACACATGCTTGCAATAACAAACTCTAATATTCAGTGTTTTTATATAAATTGATGATAATTAAGCTTTTATCTTTTATAAGCATGTTGTTTTGATTGTTTCTGTGCAGATTATTTTGGCATCATACAAGTGTGTTAAATATACCTGAGTCTCATTATCTTCCTGTCTGTGCAAGAAAAGAGATTTGCAATGAGGAGTATTGTTGGGAAACAACAGGAAAGGCAAACAAAAATTGGTTGAGTGAAGAAAGGAAAGAATAGCTAAGTTCTTGGTCAAATAGATAATCTACCCTCAACTTTAAACAACAACATGTTAAAATTACATTCTTGGGAAATACAGAGAGTAGATGTTGTATCCTCACCACAAAAATAATCACAAGGTGAGGTAATGCATTTGTTAATTATCCGGAGTTAAACATTCCACAGTGTATATATGCTTCAAAGCATTGTGTTGTACGTGATAAATACAAACAAAAATTGTGTTGAAGAACTAAAAGTGTTTTCTTCTTTTTCTGGGACACAGTATTATTTTCTGTGAAATCTATTGTTGTACAGGAAATCCCCACAGTCCCGAGTTACAGTTGGAAATCACTGGGGAGAAAGATAAGGGGATGATGGATATAATTTTTATTGAACATTTATATATATGATTAAAATATGAATATATTGAGTGTGTGAGTGTGTATGTGTATGTAGACACCTCCACACACATCTAACTCTCCAAACAACTCTGGAGGTAGGCATTGTTTGGTAGGCATTAATCTTTATAGATGAGAAAGTTAGGGTTTACTTAAATAACTTGCTTGTGGTTACTCGGCTACTAAGTGCTGAGCTGAATTTAAAACTAGGTCTGTGTTGCTCCACACCGATTTTTTGCTGTTCCCACGTATAAAGGTTACTGGAACACCAGGGGTTCAGTTTAGGTCCTGCTGCTTGCTGCACAGAAAGCCAATCACTGGGAAAATGAGTATTGCCAAGAAAGAGGGCTTTAATTGGGTGCCGTAGCTTAGGAGGTGGGAGATCAGTATCAAATCCATCTCCCTGACTGAGCAAAATTTGGGGTTTATATAACAGGGAAGAAATGTAACCATATGTGGCAAAACAGGATTTAAGGAGGCATAAGCAAAAGGAATTGGTCAACAGGAAGCCGGTGATCATGCAGGCAATTGTGGTGGGTGAAGGGTTTGGCATCTCATTGAATGCAAAGATTTTGTAAGCTTCAGTTCCTTGATTCTGTCTGCAAGGCTTGATTATTGGTTTCCTGACAAAGGAACTCAAATAACACAAATGTAACTTTCTTAAGTTTTAAAACTGGGTGGATCAATTATGTTTATTCAAAAAATAATAAACATTAGCTCAATGGGACAATTGGACCAGTTTCATAAGCACAGATGGCTTAAGCCTGATTATTGGCAAAGAAATCCAAAAAACAACACCAGACAGACATAAAACCATATTATTATTGAAGATCCAAATGATGCCTTAAAGTTAGATCCCATTAACTGAGATAAATTCAATGAGTTTCTCTTCTTTGGCAGAAAGGTAAATAAAATAATTAAAATAAAGTGCTCAGTGGAAAATAAGTTGTTCCCTCCAATGCCTTGGAAAATTAAGACACATGTAAACAATTTCAGTTCACTATTTAATAATGCAAGTAAGTATTCTGGGGTGCAGAGAGATGAAAAATCTAAAAATTGCCTGTGTTTGCCAAGGAAGAGTTTACAGGGGAGGTATCATTTTGGTGGGTATTCAAGACAAGGTAGGGATTTGTTAGTTGTAGAAAGAGAGAAGTTGTTTCCTTGCCTACACAAGAAAAATGACATTCTTTATTGATACCAGAAAGGATGACAATCGTGCATAATCTGAGGACACATTCATTTTTATAATCATTTAAATGATCCTACATTTCTAGAGAATTCTGTAGCTTGTGAACCATGAAAGTTTAGTGATTAACAGTTCACTGGAACATATTAATTTACATCTCCGAAGTGGGGAAGAGGTGATTCTTTTTCATTTGTCAACTTCCTCCATCTAAATGGACCTCAGCCTTGCAGAAAGGGCTTCATGGCTTTGTCCTTTCTCTTACTGATCCATGTTGGCTGATACTGAATTTAGGGAGACTCAAGATAGATTAATTAAATTAACTGAGCCCTTTGCAAAGTCACATTGGGGGCAATTTAATATATATTTTTTTCTGTTTAGGTGGTTGAGAAAGAAAATTCAGGCTCAGTGGTATAAAATACTGTTTTAATTAAATCCAAAGAGGAATGTAGCCTTAGTTTCTTGCTTAACTTCCTTAATTATGTAAATTAATTTTAGAGTAACTTTGTTTTATGAAAGTGAATATATTTTTGCAAAATTATTTTACACTGCCCATCAGGAGAAACGTCACAAGTCAAATTTTGCTTTATTCATTTCTTTTGATCAGTAAATAAAATCTCAAAGTAAGACTAGGCCATTTTCAGGAATTCTTTGAATTAAAAGTAATCAGAAATAAATTTAAATCCCAAAGTACTGTAATTTTTCAAAGCAAGAAAAGCACAAAGACCACAACCCCATAGCTATGTATCCAAATACATTTCTGAAAAAATACTTGAGCATCCATTGAGGCAAATGCTATAGTTTGCTCTACCTCTTTCCTAATATATGTGTGTGTGTGTTTATATGTATATATATAATTTTAATAAAGTAAAAATATTATTACTAAAAATAACTGGATTACTTTATATTATAAACACCTTTTATATCTCTTCAGATATCTAAACAAAATATTATTGAAATTGCCTTTTTCAAAAAGATAGGTGAATGGCTTCTATTCTTTGGTGACATATTCTTTCTCATCCCCACATATATTGAAGAAATATAGATCTGAATACCTCATAAGTTGCAAAATTTTAACTAGTTTTATAGTTTCTATATATAAAATGGACTTAATTACTGTTTAAATCATCATGAATCTGGAACAATTTCACTGTGCCAAAAAATGTGATCAAATCAAAATATTTGCTGTGATATATCCGTAGACACCATAGTCAGCCTAATTGAACAAAATCAGCAACGTTTGCTATTGGTGTAGCCATTATACAGGACAGCTAATCAGCGTGTCAAGGAACTGAAAGTGATACATGGATTAAAGATTAATGCATAGAAGAAAGAGACAGGAAAAGCAAGAGAGAAAAAATATGTTTCGGACAAAAGATGTGCACACTTACATATTTTAATATTCTTTCTCCTCTCTGTCTCTCTCTCCTACATATGTAAATAGCAAATATATACATTTCTGCACTTTCTTATCATTTTGCACATTTAGGCTGCATTGTGGGTATAGTGCATGAGTTTGATGATTAATTAGTTATACTTATGAAATTCACTGTTCCCTAGATAAATATAGGTAGGTAGATACACATGCTGCTTGAACATGTCAATATGAACACAGTTTGAGATAATGGATTTCCAACTCACAGCTGTGCATGTCTCACACTTTCAGCAATTTTACCCACTATTTAATATTGACATTTATAATAGAGCCCTGTCAAAAGAAAGCATATGTAAAATTAGTTTTATTTCAACTTTCTATGAAATGGTGAAAGATCAGGATTTGGCATATAGCTTAACAGCCTGTTTGATGGAAAAAATATGAACCTCAGGGTCCTATCTAGATTGAATATTTGCTTCATCATTTTGAACTCACATAACCTACAGAAAGTTGCTTAACTACTCTGAAATACAGCATTCATATCAACAAAAAGGGGATGTCATGTGTGAGATATGTTACCTCACACTCTATAAATATTAGTTAACTTTTGAGTCCTTAGAACTGCTTGTTTTGGGGTTGAATACATATATACGTATATATGCACATATATTTATGTATATGTACACTTATATATATAAAACCAATGATATTAAAGTTTCACATTATAAGAGAGATATATAGGTATAAAATCACTACAGTAACACTTATGATTTTAATTGTTTTTATGTTTACATCTGTTCCACCGTTGGGGAGTGAGAAATTATCTAATTAACATAGTCTGAGGACAGAGTCATGTCATACTATGAGAAACAAAATGTAAGTTTTACATCGTCTTGTTATATTACTAAAAAAGGAACAATGACAAAAATACTTGTTAAAGAGTGGTTTTCTTACTGTTTCACTGTCAATTACATCTATAAATTCTCCTTTAGGACTGAATTTATTACTTTACTTTTGTGGATTAAATTTGCCTTGATATGTCTTCAATTTTCTATCTTGTCTATTATATACGTTGCTATCAGATTAGGCACCTGTGGCTCAGGGTCATTATCTTCATGACTAGGATTCACCTCTGTAACAATGGAAAACTGTGGAACTGAATTCAGAAAAAGAAAGAGTCCCTAAGATTATACATTAAATTTTAATATTTCTTGCACAGAATAACTTTCTGAGTGTTCATCACTATAATATTCTTATCATTACCATTGACTACATTCCAAGGGACTATCTGGTACTAAGATCAATTAAAGGAATCACAATTTATTTTCTGAAGTATATATAAGTTAAAAATTGTTTCTTCTTATAAAACAAGGCTACAAAAATTGGTCAATCCAATACATTCTGTCACATATCTTTCGTACTTTCATCGTACCCATTAGAAGTTAAAGTTACGATAGGTTGGATATGTAAACTTCCCATAGAGACCGGGAGAAAAGCCTCACGCCTGTAATCCCAGAAGTTTGGGAGACCAAGGCAGGAGGATTGCTTAAGGCCAGGA
The DNA here is from genome assembly GCF_024542745.1 of Macaca thibetana thibetana. NCBI lineage: Eukaryota > Metazoa > Chordata > Mammalia > Primates > Cercopithecidae > Macaca > Macaca thibetana. The sequence goes on along the minus strand of NC_065595.1, from coordinate 15,377,577 downwards.
GTTTGAGATCAGCCTGGTCAACATAGTGAAACCCCGTCTCTACAAAAAATGAATTCACTAGTGTGGTGATACACACCAGCAGTTCGAGGTACAAAAGACTCAGGTAAGGGGGTTGCCTCAGCCCTGGAGTTTGAGGCTGTAGTGAGTCATGACTGTGTCACTGCATTCCAGCTTGGGTCACAGAAAGAGAACCTGTCTCAAAGAATTAAATACATAAAAATGAATAAACTTTCCAAAAGCCAAAAAATGGTGCTTATCTAAGTAACATCTTCCTATAAAATTGTAACCAACACCATTTTTTCTCATTCTAAAAAATTTCCGCTCAAAACTAGGCATGTCCGTGTATGTCAAAGGCATGTTAATAAATCTAAACAGGTTATTTGGAGCATGTTTGTATGTCTTTTTTTCTGGAAAATGCTGATGCCATCAATCTAGCAAAAATAATTTCATTTTCATAAATTCATATCAATTTATCTGCTTAATGTGCTGAAAATCTAGTTATATGAACATAGTCAATTAAAAATTATTCATGTTTTTTAGATTTACTTTTCTAAAAGTGAACTTTATATTTTCACATTTGCCAAAAGTTCACTTACCAATATCTGTGAATAGCTAGAAAATAATAAAACTAGAGAAACTAAAACTATATTAGTTATAATTTCATATATATATATAAAAATATGAAAAAATAGATTGTTGTAAGGTGGCAGAAACATCCTTGAGTGTAAACTTATGCAAACAATGCTACAATTCCACTCCTGAGGGGACATAGGTTGTTTTAAAACCATTTCTAAAATTTAATTCCAGAATGACGACATCTAGGGAAGTATATATTTTTATCTATTTTTATTATACAAATTGTGTAAAAGAACAAATAGTGGCAAAATATTAAGTTCTCAACTTTCATAATGAAGTAGTTTAAGATGCATTCTGAATGTCAACAAGTAAGAGGTTTCAACACTTTTATCTAACCATTTAAGTAGCATACATTTTCAATGCTAAACAGAAGGCCATGGAAGATCAACAGTAGTATATTATTTGTGCTTAAGTATTAATTGCTTGAGGATGTAAAATGTTAAAATTCTTTATTTTTACACTAACCAACTGAAGTGGAAAACTGAGATAATTCCCACAAGCAGAAATCACATTTGCTTCAATTATGTGGATACTTCAGAAGAAAGTAATCTTTATGTTATAATTACTTACATCATTCAACTTTAATCTTGATGCAGCTTTGGCATGCTGGTTACAGTGATGGGAAATTTTTTTAACACAATATATTGTACTTTATGAAGATTTTTGATCTAAAATTAACTCTAGAAATCTTAGATATCAAAAGACATCAGAAGAAATAAGGTAACTGTTTCAAAATTATCATAATAAGGTAGAAGCCAGTGATGACTTACAATACAATAAAGCATCTCAAAGACAGTCTTAAAATTGATTATTTTAAAGGTCATTGTTGAAGTATCTAAGGCAACCAGATCGAATTTTGGAAGTAAATATCAGCAGTTACTTGCCAGAACATGTGGTTTAAAGATTTCTTACACAAGGCAACATGTTGCACAGCTTTACAAGGGCATAAATATAATTTAGAACACACAGTGATCTAAACCCTAACCTGATTTGCGACTGCTGACACTAAGTAGAAGAAAAAAGGCAACAAGGTTTTCCCCAGTGATTGTAATGCTTAGTGCTAACTTTGTGAACCTGATTTTTTTTTGTTTATCCTGTTTTATAAAGAAGGTTTTTCTCCATTATTGTCCAAATTTTTCTGCATTACTTTTTCAAGAGCATTAATCTTTGAGACACATTTTTGGCTATGTAACTTTTCAATTTTTGGTCCTAGCTGCGATAAAGGACACATTTCCCCCCAAATCTTAGGAGATTGGTTTACACTGATGCCGAAGAGGGATTTTTTTTTTCTTTTTTAAAGAAATTAACATAAATATGTTAGCATAAGTGCTCTTTTCAAAAATATTTAGAACTTTAAGAGTTGAGAGTCTGTCTAAAAACACAATTGCCATAAATGACATTGTGATTTGGAAAAATGTGTTGATATATATACAGACACACACACACACGGTTAATAGACTGTGCTATACAATAAATGTTAGTATATCCATCAAGTCACCAAAGAGAATTGCATTATTAACATTCATTAACTTTGTAGCAGATAACTTAATTGTGCAAATAACCCAAAGCTATGTAATTAGGATGTGATTATATTCTCATTTCTTTAAGACAAGATGAACTTATAGTTAAAGCAACTGGTGCAAACGAAAAGGAAAATGTGAAATTAGGTTATCCATCAAATATTAAATACTTATTCTCCTTTGTTACTAAGTGTAAATGGATTGTTCAATTATCTGCGTTATATAACAATTTTCTATTAAATGACTATGTAAAATTAAGCCCTCATATAGTTTCTTCTCTCATTACAGTCAAAATCTTCCACATTATTTGGGGATGACAGAACTGGTTCCTTGTTGCTTTAGTTATGTTTATATTCAATAGGCTAGAATAACTAAAATTTAAGCATTGGTGTTTATAAATGTAAATTTCCAGGGCCAAGAGTAAAGTAACCACTTAAGAAAGGCAAATTAGTCCTACTTTTTTGGTACAAAAAATTTTGAGGATGCCAACATCTGATAACAGCTGAGGAAAGGTTAACTCTTCGTTCCAGGCAAAGCAGTTTTTTTCATCTTTTTGATTATCTCTGTACTTCAAACTACTGGGAATGAACATCCATATTAACAAAGAAAGTTTACTGGAAATGATATTTATTTTTAGCACATCTTTTTAGATAATTTTCCTTTCACTCAAAGTTATTCACAATTTAAAATTTTTGTATGTTTTATTTTAAACAAAGTAGTTTTACAAATACATTGACATCAGATAAATGTATCTTAACCCTGATTTATTAAATATAAGATGATAGGAAGTAATAGGTAACTCCTAAATCATTATGAGTTATTGCAGCACAAATTAGTGATACTACTGATAGGGACAAGAGGCAGAGAAATTCTAGCCAGAATAGGGCGGGTCCCCAACGAAATCCCACACTCAAGGCACAAAGCCTGAAGCTGTGCCAAAAGTGCGAACTTGTATCCCTGCTTTCCTGCTCAAATGTTGCCTTTTCCTAAACTACCCATGGCCTGCCCCACCCCCATCCTGTGCCTAGCTGGCACACAGGAGACACATCCTCAGACCCAGCTGGCATACAGGAGAAGTAGCTGGCTGCCAGAGAGAAACAGCTTGACTTCAGAAGAACAGCTTGTTGGTGTAACTGCAGAGTATCTCCAGGGCAAGATTACCTACCCACCCCCCATCACCTTTTCGGCATCCCTTTCCACTGAAAACCACTTTCATTAGCAATAAATTCTTCTGCATTTACCATCCTTCAATTCATTCCTGTGACCTCATTTATCCTGGATGCGGGACAAGAGCTCAGGAGCCAGGAGTGAGCTGGCCCTTTGCCCTCACTGGTGGAGGGCAGCTGTCTCACACGAAAGCGTGGAGGGCCCACTGAGCTGTTAACACGTAAGCCGTCTGTGGACAGCACAGCTAAAAGAGCACTGTAAGGCGCCCCTTGGGGCTTCAGGCGTCGCAGGCATCCTGCCTGGACGCTGCTGGTCCTGCACGGAGTTTGCTTCTGCTGGAGCCCAAAAGTGCGTGTTTCAGAGCCCAAAAGTGATTGATTGCTCCGGCTCCTGCACCAGCTCACCTGCGCGCTTCCTTCCAGGAGGGGTGGAATGCAGCGGTCTGCGTGAGTGGAGTTCGATCCCACGTGCGCCTAAGCGGCCAGCTGATTCCAGCACTCCAGTTCCCTCCCGCCAGGAGTTGACAGTTGCGGGCTAAGTAAACAAGGCTCCCTTATCATGAGTCCAGCAAAGGGGACAAGGAAACACTTTGCCTTACCACCAATTTTTTTTTTTTTTTTTTTTTTTTTTTGAGATGGAGTCTTGCTCTGTCACCCAGGCTGGAGTGCAGTGGCAGAATCTCGGCTCACGGCACCCTCCACCTCCCGGGTTCAAGCAGTTCTCTGCCTCAGCCTCCCGAGTAGCTGGGATTACAGGCGCCTGCCACCATGCCCAGCTAATTTTTGTATTTTTAGTAGAGACAGGGTTTCACCATGTTGGTCAGGCTGGTCTTGAACTCCTGACCTAATGATCCACCCACCTTGACCTCCTGAAGTGCTCGGATTACAGGTGTGAGCCACCGAGCCCAGCTCGCTACCTTATTCCTAACAGAAAAGGAAAAAAAAATGTGCATCATCCTTCATTACCAATGTTTTTGTAATCTATAACGTCTTTTAACATAGGTGAACTAGCCCTATATACTCATTTGAGCATATTTTAAATTTCAATCTATGTGGGGAGTCAGATTTACCACAACTTTTAGGCCTGTCTCCCTTCTTTAGGCTTTGAGTGTTCATGTGTCCCCAAATTTTACATGTTGAAATTCTAATTCCTAAGGTGATATTAGCAGGTAGGGCCTTTGGGAAGTGATTAGGTCATGGGGGCAGAGCGCTTGTGAATGGGATTATATAAAGGAGATATAAAGTGCCTGTATAAAGGAGATCTCGGAGATACCTCTGCCACTTCTACCATGTGAGGATGCAGGAAGAGGGGCCTCACCTGACACCAGCTCTGCTGACACCTTGATCTTGGACTTTCCTTATGACGAATGCATTTCCTTTATGAAAAATGAAGGTCGTCAATTTCTGTTGTGTATAAGTTTCCAAGTGATTTTGTTATGAAAGCCTGAATGAACCAAGACTCTTCTAGCAAATTTTCTTGGATCCACCTTACTATGAAGAGATAATTTGTGCCTGGGTCTGCAATGTGTCTGCGTCCTAGGTAAGTGATTCATCTATAACACCAGCTGCTTAAAATCATATTTTTTTTGTTCTCTTTAAACATAGTTTGTCATTTAGCTTGGTTATTTAATGTCATGTATACTAATTTTCAGCGCAAGGGTAAAATTTAAAAATGGTCATGAGGATAATGTTTCTTTCAACACTCTCTGGTAATACTAGAGACAACAACATCCAATGCTTGAAAATCTAATCTTTTCAAATTTTTTTGAGACAAGATCTCACTCTGTTGCCCGGAATGGAATGCAGTGGCATAATCTTGGCTTACTGTAGCCTCCGCCTCCTGGTTTCAAGCGATGCTCCCACCTCAGCCTCCTGAGTAGCTGGGACTACAGGTGCACACCACTTTATATTTTTAGTAGAGACAGGGTTTCACCATGTTGGCCAGGCTGGCCTTGAACTCCTGCCCTTAAGTGATCCACCCACCTCAGCCTCCTAAAGTGCTGGGATTACAAGGCCTGAGCCACTGCACCTGGCAAAAATCTAATCTTAACCTTATGTTACGTGATTGTGCAGCCATTTAGTGTATTTTCCTACTTTAATTAACCTAAAACTTTTTAATTTTAATTTTATAAATGAAAAATAATATGTAAACAGAAAAGTGCACATATATTCAATTTGTAGTACTCAAAAGTATAAATTGAATTCTTGCAGAATGAACACCCCATACCAGTATAAATAGGTAGGAATTATGAATTTGAATATTATGAACAACCTAGAAGTTCCCTGGCATTCACTGCTGCCTCAAGGATAGTTGGTATCCTGATGTCTAGCAGTATGCTCTTTGCCTATTTTCATTCTTTTTTTTTTTTTGTGATAGAGTTTCACTCTTGCTGCCCAGGCTGGAGTGCAATGGCGTGATCTTGGCTCACCACAACCTCCGTCTTCCTGGTTCAAGCGATTCTCCTGTCTCAGCCGCCTAAGTAGCTGGCATTACAAGCATGTGCCACCATGCCTGGCTAATTTTTTGTATTTTTAGTAGAGATGGGGTTTTACCATGTTGGTCAGGCTGGTCTTGAACTCCTGACTCAGGTGATCTACCTGCCTCGGCCTCCCAGAGTGCTGGGATTACAGGCATGAGCCACTGCATCTGGCCTATTTTCATTCTTTATGTATGTAAACTCATAGATATATCTGAGACTTCTTTTACTCCATATTATATGAGGCCCATATAAGTTTTTGCATACTATTGTAATCATTCGTTCTCTTCGTTACATAGCGTGTCATTTTATTGAATAATTCACTATGTATTTGTCCATTGTATTGCTGATGGACATTTGGGTTACACCCAGTTTTGAGATACTATGAATTGCACATATTTTTCTTACTGTTTTGTTTTGCTTCGATGAGCGTATATATTTATCTTGGGTACATAAATAAAACTAGAATTGTCATGTAATATAGTATTTGCATATTTAGTTGACTTTTAGAAATAATTTTATAATAGTCTAAAAATAGTGTAAGCAATATATGAAAATCCTTGTTAACTCCAGATATACACCAACACTTGGTATATATCTTTTTCATTTTAGCCATCTTGATGTTTGGAGTGGTTTTAATTTGCATTTCTCTAATAACAAGTGAAGTTGAGCACATTTTTGTTTACTGTCCTCAACATTTGGATAAGTTTATCTTCCAGATCAACTTAGATGTAGCTGACTCTGGATGCTTTTGGGTTCTTGTGTTTTGAATATTTCTTCAGACTTTTGAAGTACTCTAACTTACTTCAAAGGCTATTAAAATTATGACTTGTGAACAAAAGTTCCTGAAAAAGAATTTGGAAGAAAGAGAGATTTTCTTCCTTTGAACAGTTTGCAAATTCAGCAGACAGCCTTCAGTGGAAATTGAAGGTGCTGTCCAGAGAACAGAGGGTTCAGGTTTTTGTTTGTTTGTTTTTTGAGACAGAGTCTCGCTTTATTGCCCAGGCTAGAGTGCAACGGCATGATCTTGGCTCACTGCAACCTCCACCTCCTGGGTTCAAGCGATTCTCCTGCCTCAGCCTCCGAAGCAGCTGGGATTGCAGGCGCCCACCACCACGCCTGGGTAATTTTTGTATTTTTAGTCGAGACAGGATTTCACCATGTTGGTCAGGCTGGTCTTGAACTCCTGACCTCAAGCAATCCACCAGCCTCAGCCTCCCAAAGTCCTGGGATTACAGGTGTGAGTAACCATGCCTGGCCGGGTTCAGGTTTTATAGCAAAAGTTTCCAGTCTGGTTCCCAATTAGGTTTGTTTATGCAAATAAAGAATTCAAAGTCACCTGATTGATCAACACAACTGAGTCCTGATTGGTCAATATAGCTGAGCTCTGAGCGGCAGGGGCAGGTGAGCTCTGATTATTTAGTTCAGGTGAACTCTGACTGGTTCCTTTCCAATCCCCAAATCGTAAAGTTTCTGTCAGACGTTTCTTTCAAAGACTGTGGGGAGAGGTGGGTTCTCACTGTAATTTATCTTGGCACTGACAAGAGGAGCTGGTTCGGCTGCTTGTAGACAAGGAAGTCCTGTGATAATTTTACAAAATCTTTCTGAGAACATAGTATGTGACTGCCTCCCTCACCCAACTGCCTCGTTCTGTTTTAACTCACTTCATTTAGCCAGGGAGAGTCCACTTCGTCTGTGGACTAGTGATGCTTAAACACTGTTCAGGTCACTTTTATTCGTATGCAAAGATTTTGGCAAAGTTTCGTCCTTGGAGACACTTAGATTTAAAACAAATCCTTTTGAAACAATTCTTCATAGCATTTTAACACTGCAGTGACATAAGTGTGTCAAATATAATGTAAAGTGGGTTCCATGGGACTAACAGGTCCTTCTGGTGAGCCCAAGTCATGCTCTGTGGCTTGGTCAGCAGATATTCTGGGATTGAATGGTTAGGTAAGGGCTCCTGTGATATTTGAAAACTCACAGAAAGCTGTATGGCAATAAAAATGGGGAATTTAAGAAACAAAATAATTGCAGACTGAAAATAGCATTTTAAATGTTTTCTTTCAATAAACAAAAAATAATGGAGGGTTTCCATGTCAAGCATTTTCTGACTCATTCTTTATTATGCCTAGTATTTTTCATTAAATGAACTGAATGACTGTAAGATTAACCAAGGGGATTTTCAATGGATATACAGACAGGATCAAAATTTTAAAGGACTGCCAAATTTCTACTCATTCATTGTAAAAGTATAATGCATATTTTAGGTGGATTTTTTTCTTTTTTTGTTGGTTTTGTGTTTGTACTTGCATGGCAATTAAGGACTACAAGTTGGCAAGTAAAAGTCATCAGGACTACTTGTTGCTTTCATGGAGTTTATCAACATTTCTTTCCCTTCTATTTTCCATGATTTCTTAGTGTGTGTGGAGAGAATGAAATAAACAAATAAATACAATACATTTTTTCACAACTGATTTAAATAAAATCTTAGATTTTTTTGAAAGCTTTAGAATGGGGAAATGGTTTGAAAAATTCGTGAATTTCATAGTCATGTATTTTTTTTTTTTAATTTTAGGGTTTTCTGCTTCTAGATTATCTGTTACCTAAGGACAACAAATAACCCAGTAGTCTTTCATTTTTTCAAGTCTTTAGAAATGTGCTCATTGTTGCTCTGTTGCTTCTTTTTCTTCTATTTTTCAATTCCAAATTACATTCATGGGAAATAGAGCCTAACTAGATTTTAGAGAAGTTTTAGCTCATGGTGCAATTCTCAGTTCATAAGAAAAGAAGCATGTATTTAGAACTATTACTGAATTTAGGAGGGTTATTCACAGAGGCTTTTAAAAATACGTATTCCATCCTTTGTATTTCCATGACTATTGTCCTATTTCAATTTCTCATTAATTTTCATATTGGCTTATTAAAACACTTCAGTACTTGAAACACTATTAGCAGTTTCTCCAGCTACTAATCTGTTTACTGCATTGCTTCCAACTTATATTGTGTGTGTGTGTTTTTCAATTTAGTTTGAAACATTTGAGCAGGAGCAATGTATCATATGTGCATTTGCATATACCAGTTAATTCTAATTTTCATGTATGCCTTGTGGTTGGTTACTTTATTAGAAGCCCTTTGGGTATGCTACTATCTGTGGTGCTTGGTTTCAGAAGGTGTAAAAACCACTGACATCAACTCCACTGGGGCTAGTCCTTCAACTTTAGAGGATTTTGGTCTTGCCTAACTCCTCATTATGCAAGCTCCTGCTGTTGAAACTGACCATAAGTTTTGTCCATTCTGTCAGAAGAATCATCTCTTCTCTCTTTTGGGGCAAATCTCTCATTCAACGTTTTTGGTGAAGATTTGACATCGGAAAGGTGATTGTTCTAATATGCTTTTGTTATCAAGCACTGTCTGTCATTGAGGACAGAGATGAGAAAAATTAGCACCCTCACCTTGTCGCCCCCATTTCTGCCTTGTTTAGCATCTAGGCTATTGCTATGCACCAAAAATCTGACTTTCGTCAAGTTATCATGTTTGCTTCGATAAGTCAAGGACATAGGTTTGGCTTCCTGAAATATCACCAAGCATATGTTAGCAACTCCAGAACAATTCAAGGCTCACCTTGTTCTGTAACCATGCATTCAAGAATCTTCCCTATTCAAAGTCCATTCCAAATTCAACTGTAATTATTGCTTCTCACAGGCTAACCTTAAGCCATATAACCCAACCACTGTTTGTTGAGTATCCTCCTGGTGGCTTGTTTTTTCAAATATTTGCTCAGGCTCTGTTTTTGAATTAAAATACCTTTTCTCTCATGATCTCCACTTACCCAAATTCTACTACTATTTAAGTGTTTGTCGGTCTTGCCACCCTAAAGGACTATCCTCTTTGTATTCCTTGAGAACATTTTTAAAAAAACTATACCACACTTTTTATCATCTCATAGAGGACTTACATTTAATACTTGACTACACAGGTCTTGCTGGCAGCATATTCTTTTGATAAATTCCAGCACCTACCTCAGCTTCAGGTACATAATGAAGTTCACTAAAAATTACAGTACATTGTATAAGAGTTTACTTTTTCATGTAATTACCTGTGCATGATTATTGTACAATCAATAACATTTTACAATCACAGTGGCTAAACAGCAGGTGTAAACCAGTTGTCCTTGTCTATGCATGCGAGAACTTGGTCAAACTTGTTAGATTTTCATCACTACAATCAAGTTGTATGGATTGTTGTCACTTTGTGTGCTGGTTTAATTGACATTTAAGATCTTTCAAAAATTTCAAAATGTCTCATCATTGAAATGAAAAGTTATTGTGTTCACAGAAAGGAAAAGAAAGGGAGCAGTGGGGCATAACATGATATTAGTGAAACAAATAGTCTTCATATAGAGAATGACAGATAGTCCATATTGTCTCGCAAAGCTGCATCCAAGTGCTTTATGGTAAGAAAGAAAAATACCCACAAGCAGATAATGTTTAACTATTGACATACATGTAAAATGATTGCCAATCCCATACCAGGGATTGTAAACCAAATAAAGATTTAAAAAATCACAAAATCCCTTGAAACAGATAAAAGAAACCACAAAGTAATGAGAGGATTGCGCAACTGATTCATGTGTAGCCTAGGCTTATTAATTTATGCTAGACTTGAATTCATGAAGTATTCTTCCTTTATAAGTGATTCATAAAATAATAGTGTATCTTATAATTGATGGCTTATTAAAGTCAAAGCGTATGCTGAGTGAAAAAAGAGATGAAGGGATACATGATAAAATTTCATCTAGATAATACAATTCTGAAATTATGTTCACAATACTGCAAATCATTAGTTTGGGATGTGATTTGGGTTGTACTTTCTCAGGTTAGCCAAAATATAGGAAATCCAACACATATTGGAATGAAATAACTTCTTACTCCCAAAAGGAAACAAGTTATTCTTTTCAAATCTAATGTATACATGTGTCTATGTATGTGTGTGCATGTATATGAAATATGATTATAGATGTACACATTTGTCTATCATTGATTATACTGTTACTTCACAGCATGGAGTCAAGCAAATGTTTCTCTTAGTGTGAACGTTTAGAAGTCAGGAGATGTTCTGCTGTGGCTCAATACATAGTGGCTCCATACACAGAAAACAATCATTTTCCAAATTTCCCAATTCAACGTACTATCTAAATAATAATTACAAAATACTGCTAGTGGCTCTATGACAATCCAAACTACAATATTATCCATAATAAATAAGTGACATAAAATAACATTTACAAGTGTTTGTCCTTGAGATGTGTACACTAAAATATATTTGTTGAAAAGTCTCTCTATGTTTAAATGAATAATTTTAACAGTGGAAACAGATGTAGGTTTTGTCTATACCTGTGCCATCCCTGAGAATTTCTTGACAGTATTTCCACTGCCATATGTATTTTAGAGACATAACATTCTCAGGTTCTTTTCTCCTTGGTTAGTGTTAACATCTATCTGCTTTCCCTATACCTATAGTATTAACTTCAAACTAGTACTCACTCCAAACATGTGGGGAATTGATGACTTATTTATCACTTTAGAAGCATAACCAAAATCAAATTGTTTTATGATGCTATTATGTCACTCTTGACCTCCTGATGATCCACGAAAAATTTATTTTAGTGACCCCAGTGAAAAACAAAACCCTTAGATGAGAACAGTATTATTAAAAAAATAGTTAAATTGATCCACATTTGGAATTAAGAGGAATTTCAGGCTGGAAGGAATGAGAGGAAGGAGTGAAGAGAAATTGCCAGGACACTTGTTTTGTGCCTTAAAGACATTTGAGAACAGAGGTGTCTAATGTGAAGTTGGCGTGCTTCTGAAGATAGCCTTCTCCCCGTAAATATTCCTCCTTCCTTCCTCGAGCCTGTACTTCCTCTCCTCACTTGAACCATACTCCACCTCAGCTATCTCAGTGATCATCAGTTAACGCTGTTGCAGAGAATTATTTGGAGATAAAACTGAAGGATTCCATGTGTGTCTGGAGGTGCAGGATGTGGCTAAGTTTTATATGTGGGTCTGAGATATAAGACACCCATGAGGGACAAAACGTGTAGGAAAGCAGACCAGCCCATCAGCGAACCTGATTCTGCAGAAGGAGAAGAAAAGCTCAGCAGGTCCTCATGACAATGAAAGCCCCTGAGGTATCCACAGAAATCTGAAGGTGGGCTTGGAGGTCCTACTTGGTGTGGAATTCCAATAGTTCCAAATGGTTGAGGCCAACAGATTGGAAATGAGCTTATTCATGTCTCAAAGGCAATAAAACCTCAAAAGACATCTTGGCTATATTTATAGGACAAGTGCAAGGAATTGGGCTGAATTGACCTAGCTAGACCACCAATTTTTCCTGGCCTATGCCAATTACCCTTTGATAGAAGATTATTCATGTAAAGATCAATTGTGTCAAATACATAAATATAACAGTAGAATAAAATAACAATCTGGAAACTAATGCACATTTTTAAAGAATAACTGCATGTTAATATGTTGATTTTAAAAGTAATGATGAACATGTTTTTATTGATATAGTGAGAGAAAAAGTGAGTTATAAAAACACAGGATACTTAGAAGTAGTGCATTTAGTCATCAAATTCTCTTGACTTCTTTTGAGAACTTGCCTTACAAGATGAATATTTGTATTAGAGTCAAAGAATAATCATTTTTAAAATGATCAAAAATTATATTCTTTCTCTATTCCTGAAAACCTCTATCAATTATCTCTGCCTTACTTTAGTGGTACCTGATTGATATGGTTTGACTGTGTCCCCACCCAAATCTCATCTTGAATTGTACCTCCCATAATCCCCACATGCTGTGGGAGGGACCCAGTGGGAGGTAATTGAATCATGGAAGCGGGTTTTTCCCGTGCTGTTCTCATGAGAGTGACTGAGTCTCGAGATCTGATGGTTTTATAAAGTGCAGTCCCCACGCACATGCTCTCTTACCTGCCACCATGTAAGGCGTGACTTTGCTCCTCCTTCACCTTCCGCCATGATTGTGAGGCCTACCCAGCCATGTGGAACTGTGAGTCCCTTAAACCTCTTTTCTTTATAAATTACCCACTCACAGGTATGTCCTTATGCCAGCATGAAAATGGACTAATACAGTAATAATAAGATAGTAAATACTGTATACAACTTTTACATTACAGACTAGATGCCAATTGAATCGTACCCCTTCCCATTTTAATCATAAATTCTATTCTCTCTTTTCAATTTTATCACTTTCTCTCTTGCTCAAAACTTCAAATATTTAAGGAATAAAATTTAATATTATTTCATAATTTTTTATGGTCAGTACTTTAAGGTATAGGAAGGAGAAACAATCTTTAAGTGGTCTAAATTAAATGTGTGTCTGCTTAAAGTCATTTTTAGTGTGCAGTGAAAAATATTCAATGAGATTGACATGTTAAAATGAATGGATTCTCTCTGTGGAGACAGTTTATTCAGAATCTATTAATTGATTTAAGATTGACTGACAGAATGAGGCAGCTTCTGCCAACCGGTGACTCTCAGGTTAATTTTAGAGTTCTATTATTCATGTAATCTCAGAATCATCATGTAGCTTTATCACAACACTTGTGTTTGTCTTCATATATGAAATTAATGTCCTTGCAGTAGTGATGCACAGCTGGTAAATTTTCTATTGTCCCTATAGGCCTTTAACTAATTTAGACTAGTATGCAGTGACTTATTTTGTAGTTCGTGAAAGTCAAATTAATTGAACGATTGGCCTTTTTCAGAATTCAGTGCTATTTTAAGTAACCACTTTCTGATTTTAACACCAAATTCTTATTCAAATTTAAAGAAGATCATTACTTAAAGGAGACTATTAATAGTATTTGGAATGAAATTTGATGTTGCAAGATTTTATTAAGAAACCGATTTACATATTCTAATTTATTTTAAATACTACAGGGCCAAACTTAAATGTACAAGACTAATTCGGGTCCAGTGGCCATGAATTGACCTATTACTATTTATTCCTTTGTATACGTCCTCAGTTGTAGCCTATACTACATTGTCCCTATAACAGTGTATGTAAGCATTTGGAGGTTCTAAGTTTGTTCTTCCTTTTTTTCCTTAGGCAGGCTAGGATAATCATAGCATGATCAAGGGAAGAATCACATGAGAACTACCAATACACTGCATGCAACACATAAAATACTATGTGTGGGAACCTTTCATTTGGACAAATTTTGAAAGCACTATTCCTTCCAGGAAGTCAAATGCTATAAAATGGTTTTTCACCCTTTGAAAGACATAACAGATAATTATCCAAATTAGCAGCATATGTAGTATTTTAATAGCTCTGATGTATCTTATTGACAATATCTTAGCATGCTGTAGAAATTTAGGTTTCAAAAATAAATAGCAATGAAACTCATGATTGGAGATTGCATATTAAGAAGATATAAAAATGGGTCCTGTAATTATAACCAGGTAATGTTATTGGGATGGAGAATATAAGAATAGAATAAAACAATAATCTGAAAACTCAACATGTATTTTAAAAAAATAACTCTATGTTAATATTTTGATTTAAAAGGCTATGATGAGTATGTTTGCATAGATAGATAAGAGAAAAATAAGTTATAAAAACTTCTAGAATTTAGAAGTAGTGCATTTAGTTTGCTTATTCAATTTGAAAAAATTATCATCATTCTAATATAGTTTGTCATGGGAAAGTTTTGATTTTAAAGCTGTTTAGCTTATCTTTAAATAATTACTGTAGGACTATTATATAGCACATGCAACACACACACACAAACACACACACACACCCACACATAGGTTAGAAAGCCAATAGCACATAATATGCTATTTCTAGTGTGTTTTCTGATTGTAGAATGAATATACAGAATTCAAGACATACAAAGAAATATTGGCTCTTGGCATTGCATGTAAAAGTATTTCATTGTAGTTTCATTTGCACACGTACAGATTCCATTAAAAGATATTTATTGAGTACTTTTGATTGATTTGCATTAAAAGAACCAGGATTATCTCTTTTAAATATGTGAATATTCCTCTAAAAATATATGAATAAGTAAGTACATTCCAGAAGACGAACATTTCAATATACGTATTCCAATTTGGAAACTTTTAAAAAGTATGTCACTTCTATTTATTAATAAATTAGTCTATAATTTTAATATTTCTTGAATAGCATCATATAATTTAACAAAACCAATAATACACAGGATTTAGGTAATACAAAAAAATAGTAAATGAGTTCAACAAATAGAATAATCATATACATTGAGAATTTTTTATTGTTATTCATGAAGAAAGCACAATATTTTCAGGAATACAAACCTACTTAAAATATTAAATTTTACTTCTATAAGAGTCAGCAGCTACTACTGAATGGCCTTTAATTTTTTTTACTGAGATGAAATAGATATTAAAAATTTAGCACTCTTATGTGAACAGTCCAGTGACATTTAATTCATTCACAATATTGTGCAACCATCACCCAAAGAAAAAGATAGAACTGACCTATTTTAATGTAGATTTTAGAGTGGATTTGTTACCTAAATCTACTTGCCCACACTGGGAACATTCAGAAAACAAACCTTTTACTGATAGTGTGAGAAACAGACTTGTCTGGGGAGTCCCAACATATTGGAAGAACTCTATGATTATACTTGTAGGCCAGACGTCACAGTAGGAACTGCAGTCATTGCGTTGTTGAAACATAAAACAATGGGAGTAATTGGTTCTTATGATAGTAGGGGCCAGGTGGCAAAAAACCAAAGGCAAAGGTGTGATCACCCTGGTGGACAACAGAGTTAAAGCAGCAATCAGAATGGTCTGAATCTCATTTCCCTATAATGTTGACTAGTTCATCATGGTGATTCTTGAAGTAAAATAGATAAGAAACTTACTAAAATCTTACTTGTTCCATAAAAGCAGGAAAACACTAAGTCAAGTGAAAAAAATGTCTAACTTGAATCATAAAAGTGGAGTCGAGGACCCTCAATCAATTCCTAGGCTTAAGTGAGTTCGCAGACCCAGAACCCCTTGAATGAAGGGGAAGCTTGGTGTCCTTGAGGAATGACCTTATCAATACCATATCAATTTTATACTGTTAATCTTTCTCCTAGACTTAATGGCATTTAGTAATGCCATTTTCCAGGGTGACTGCATTAGGAAAAATGAAGTAATCAGTTCTTTCTGGGAATAATGGACACTGGCTTTGAACTGATACTAATTCTAGGAGATCCAAAACATCACTATGGTCCACTAGTAAGAGTAGGAGTTTAAGGAAGGTAATTAATGGAATTTTAGCTCAAGTCCATCTCACAGTGGACTTGAACTGCTACTAGAACTATTTTTACCCAAGAAAATAGTAAAGTAAAAGCAATCCAGCACTCCTAGGGGAATTGCAGAGATTAGTGCTACCATGTAGGGCTTGAATGATGCAAAGGTGGTGATTCCCACCACATCACCATTCAACTCTTCTATTTGGCCTGCACAGGAGACAGATGAATCTTAGAAAATGACAGTGGGTTATCATAAGGTTATCCAGGTGGTGACTCCAATTTTAGCTACTGTTCTAGATACAGTTTCATTGCTTGAACAAATTAACACATTCCTTGGTACCTGGTATGTAGTATGGACCTGACAATTTTCTTTTCTCAATGTCTGTTAGTAAAGATCATTGTAAGCAGTTTTGTTTCTGTTAGGCCAGCAATATCTGTTCACTGTGTTACCTCAGGGGTATATCAGCCCTCTATAATTATATCATAATTTATTTCAAGGGGATGCTGATCAATTTTTTCTTCCAGAAGACATCACACTGATCCATCACATTGATGGCATTATGCTGATTGGACCTAGTGAGTGAGAAGTAGCAACCACTCTAGACTTAATGATAAGATATTTGCATGTCAGAAGGTAGAAAATGAATCCACAAAAAATATATGGACCTTTACTTCAGTGAAATTTCTAAGGGTCCAGTGGTATCAGTAATGTCAAAATATTCCTTCTAAGGTGGAGGATAAGTTATTATATCTGGACCCTCCTACAACCAAAAAATAGGCACAATACCTGTTGGGACTCTAAATTTTGTAGGTAACATATTCCTTATTTCAATGTGTTACTCTAACCATTACCTAGAGGCCTCCAAAACCTTTAGTTTTTAGTGAGGCCCAGAACCAAAAAAACAAGTCTTTTACAACAGGTCCAGGCTGCTATGCAGGCCCCTGTGCTGCTTGGGCCATATGATCTAATAGATCCAATGATGCTTGAGGTGTCAGTGGCAGATGGAGATGTGTATGGAGACACTGTCAGGCTTCTATAGGTGGATTACAGCACAGATGCTTAGGATTTTGGAGCAAAGCCCAGCCATCAGCCACAGAAAACTACTCTCCTTTTAAGAAATAGCTAATGGTCCACTAGTGGACCTTAGTAGGGACTGAATACAAACATTCTGGGTAACCATCAAGTTACCCAGAAACCTGAGCTGCCCATCATGAACTGGGTAGTATAAAGTTTGGGATGGACAGAAGCATTCTATCATCAAATGGAAGTGGTATATATAAGATGGGGCCTCAGCAGGCCCTGAAGGCACAGATAAGTTATACAAAAAAGTCATCCAAAGGCCCATAGTCTCCTTTCCCGCCACACTGCCTTCTCTCTCCCAGCCTTCACCTACGGGGAGTTTCCTATGATCAGTTGACAGAGGAAGAGAAAACTCAGGCATGATTTACAGATGATTCTTCACAGAATGCAGGCATCTCATGGAAAGTCAACAGCTACAGCCCTACAGACCTTTTCTTGGGCATCCCTATGTGACAGTTTTGAAGGGAAATTTTTTTAGTGGGTAGAACATCCATAGTGCACCTGATTGTTCACTTTGCTTTTAAAGAGAAGTGGATAGATACGTGATCATATTGTAATGTTGGTTGTGGCCAGTGATTTTTCTGGATAGTCAGGGACTTGAAAGAAAACTAATTGGAAAATTGGTGACATGGAAATCTAGGGAATAGATATGTAGATAGACCTTTTACATAAATGTGAATATATTTGTGTTCCATGTAATGTTCATCAAAGGGTGATTCCAGCAGAGAAAGATTTTAGTAATCAAGTAGATAGCATGGCCTATTTGGTGTGTATCAGTCAGCCCCTTTCCCCAGTCACCCTTGTCATCACCCAGTGAGCTCATCAATAAAGTGGCCATGGTGACAGGGATGGAGGTGATGCATGGATTTTCACTTATCAAGGTCGACCTGGCTTCAGTCACTGCTCAGTACCCAGTCTACCAGCATCAGAGATCCTAAGTCTCCGATATGGCAATATTTTCTAGGGTGATCTGGCAAATACTTTGTGGCAAGTTAATTACATTAGACCACTTTCTTCATGGACAGGGCAGTATTTTTTCCTTACAAGAATAAACACTTACTCTGAATATAGATTTGCCTTCCCTGTGTGCATTTGTATACACACACACACACACACACACAAATGTATTTCTAATGAAATAAGGAGAAAATACTACTCATGACATAAAGTCTTCATTTTTGTAACTGGTCATGTAGTCCTAGCTTGTGTTATAACTACCTTTTTCTACTACTCGCTCGGCAATACCTTTGTCTTCAGCAAGCATTTCAGCTAGCTTTTTTGTGGCAAGGTAACTGAAACCCTCATTTCTAAAGCCTGGGTCATTAGTAGTTTTGTCACTATGGTGTAGTTGTAGTTTTCCATTGACCTTATCCACAGAACATGGTAATACTAAGAGATGCCCTACGAAATTTCCTGTATTCTAGAAATACTCTTTCTTCTCCCACTGTATAATTGCAGTCTAATTTCCTCTTGGTAATTAGAATCAATTACCCCAGCCAACTCCCTTGTTTGCTTGTTGATTTACAGGTATGAGGATTACAAAGTCCCTGGGGGGCAGTCTTCAACTCAAATTCAGTGGAATAGTTGTATCTTCTGGTGGAAACATTTCTTCCTCTGGAACTAAATCATGTAAATCAGCAGAGCATAGCCACAGGAACAGAAAGTCAAACTTTTGCTAGTGGATTGCTATGGGTAATAGTAAGGTACCCCATCTCCACTTCTTGATTTCTGTACCTGTGAATCTTGACTATGGAAAAAAATGGCGCCATATATTGAAAGCTGATTCAGAACACATACAGCCTTCTGGAGAACCTTGTCCCAGCCTTACAACATGTTGCCACCACACTGGCATTGTAAATGAGTCTTCAAAAGGCCATTTGACAATTCCATCAAGCCAGTTGCTTCAGGATGGTGGGTAACATGGTAAGCACAATGAATCTCATGTGCACAGGCCCATTGCTACACTTGGGTTAGACCATGATCATGGATAAGGTGTTCCCTGAGTCCATGAATAGTAGCTTTGGCGAAAGCACTGCTTGCAGGGAAAGCAATTAGGACCGGGAGTGAATTACACCTGGCTTTCCAGGGTTTCCAGCTTGAAGATGGCATTGTGGGAATTCTCGGCCTCCATAATCACATGAACCAACTTTTTACAATAAGTTTCATTCTAAATAGATTGATGGATGTAGATATAGATGTACAGATATATCCCATTGGTTCTGTTTCTCTGGAGAACCCTGACTGATGCACTCAATAAGCAGTCATTTCCCTTGCCTTCCTCCTACTGGCCTCTTGCAACTACCAGTCTCCTTTCTGTCTCCAAAGATTTACCATTTTGAGTATTTTATATAACATTTTGAGAGTTACTAAAAAGTTAAAAAGAATTACCATATGAACCAGTAACTCCACTCCCAGTTATATACACCCCCCCAAATTGAAAACAGATAATCAAATACATGCCCACACATGGTCATAGCAATACTATTCACAATAACCAAAAGGTGAAAATAACCAAAATGTTCATAAATGAATGAATAAATAAACCGATTGTGATTTTACATATAATGGAATATTATTCTGCCTTACAAAGAAATCAAGTACTGTTATATGCCATGGTGTGGCTGCACCTTAAAAATATTGTGCTTTTATTATTATGAAAGAAGCCAGCCACAAAAGATCTCATATCATATAGCGTTTTAATCTGTAACATCTGTTGAACTTAAAATCGGGTTTCCGTGAATATCTGATAATTTTGATTATGACATTGTAGACCCCTCAAAAGTAAATAAAAAATGTCAGTATTCTGGTAACTAGCTTCAGAATTAATAATAAATTTCATGCTGAAACAAATTTCCTCTGAAGAAGAACTAATATTTTAAGAACTAATAATCTTTAATTAAATATTTTATTATCAACATCAGTTTTTAAGACAAGTCATGTGTACAATAATGTTACAGAGAGCTAAGATAAAAATCTATATTCTACCTAGCCAAATGCCTTCACACCACCACAGAAATTCTTGAACATTTCTTTTTGTTAACTCTATTGTTTGTAAATTGAAATAATGTGGTTAAATTAATTGCTAAAAATTAAATTGCTTACTGTATGTAAAGTTACTAGAACAATACTAGTTTATATATATACAACATATATAAGTTTATATATATAAACTTGTATTGTGCATATGTGTATATATACACACAGAAATATTTGTAATTTTTAATTATTATTAATTGATTATTATTATAGCTAATTTAATTTTTTTTGCTTTGTTTTGTTTTTGTTTTTTGTTGAGATGGAGTCTCGGCTCTGTCTCCCAGGCTGGATTGCAGTGGGACGATCTCAGCTTACTGCAAGCTCCGTCTCCCGGGTTCACGCCATTCTCCTGCCTCAGTCTCCCGAGTAGCTGGGACTACAGGCGCCCGCCACCACGCTCGGCTAATTTTGTTTTGTATTTTTAGTAGCGATGGAGTTTCACTGTGTTAGCCAGGATGGTCTCGATTTCCTGACTTCGTGATACGCCCACCTTGGTCTTCCAAAGTGATGGGATCACAGGTGTGAGCCACCGCGCCCGGCCGATTTTTTAAAGAATGTTATTTTTACATCGAAGCTAACTTTTATGCCTTAAATATATTTTTCTCACCCTGTACTTTTGTGTTCACTCTCTCTTTTGCTCCTCACAGGACTCCTTTTCAATAGGTAAAAGACTAAACCTTCTTTATCGTTAATCCACCTGATTTCAGAGCTTTAGGGACTGAATCATGGTTATTTACCCGGTAAGTTGAGCAGCTGCGTTTTAAACTCAAACTCCTGAGGTGTTGAGTGTGTTTACTAACTTGGGCAGTGGTGTAATGTCTGTATAAATATGCCAAAGTGCTTCAAATTTTACACGTTAAACAAGTAGTGTTAGTCGTAAGCCAGTTATAAAACAATGTGTGTGTACATATATATTTGTATATTTTTGTATTTAACTGTTAACAACAAATATATATTACACAAGGAGAAAAAAAATGAAGATTCTCTTGAAAATATAAAATGCACACATTGCAAACATATTATTCAACTCTGTAGTTAAAGAGGGAACTATTAAGATGTTTAAATTGGTTTAAAGTACATTTGAAGAGTGGAATATTCATAGGCAATTAATAAAGAAATATTAAGATAGATTTGCTGAGTTACATACAAAGCTGATTTGAGTCTGGCGCGGTGGATCACACCTGTAATCCCAGCACTTTGGGAGGCCGAGGCAGGCGGATCATAAGGTCAGGAGATCGAGACCATCCCGGCCAACATGCTGAAACCCCGTCTCTACTAAAAATTTAAAAATTAGCTGGGTGTAGTGGCACCTGCCTGTAATCCCAGCTACTCGGGAGTCTGAGGCAGAAGAACCGCTTGAACCAGGGGGTGGGAGATTGCAGTGAGCTGAGATTGCACCACTACACTCCAGTCTGGCGACAGAGCGAGTTTCAAAAAGAAAAAAGAAAAAAGATACAAAACTGGTTAATGTCTGACAGGATCATAAACAGTAAATGCTGGGCTTATTTTTGAGTAAAATATGTTTGTACTTTCACTAAACAACCTGTAAGTTCAAGCCAGCCTTTACAGTGTTATAAAATAGCCTAATTTATGGTGAGTTGATCGGAGGTGCAAGTCCAGAACCACATCAAAAGGATTCTCAATAATATATTTTGTCTATTTCCATATTTCAGGTAACTTTTCTAAAGAAAGATTTCCTTGTTTAATATTCATGTTTTCAATATGCTTTCAATATGCTTTAATTCATAATTTGAAGCATTTGCTATAAACAAGATGAATTTTGAACAGGCTCTCACTATAATTCTCAAAAGCTGTATATTCATTTTACCTAATATTTTGTTTAGCTCATTTCATGAGAAACTATATTTGTCTTTAATGCATAAAACAAGAAAGAAAATTTTATATCACTGATCAAGAATACCCTAAGGTACAATGTACTTTGCTAGGACCTATGTATATAATACCTTTTTTTACTTATATTTAGACAGAAAAAATTAACTTTGCTATGCTTTATTTTCTTTTATTCCATAAATCTGTTAACTATTCACTTCCTGCTAATCACTTAAATATTACAAATTAGCTCACATTCCCATGTGCTGGCAACATTTTCTCATATGGATGTAATACGACCTGTATGATGTAATATGGCCTGTAGTCTGGAAACCATCTGTGTATAATATTTCAAATCATAGTTATGTGGTAAGTTACTTTTATCCTCAAATGAAATCAGTTTTTACAATAAGAAAAAAATCATTTCCGCAGACTGTCATATGCTTTATTGTTGCAAAAGATACTATTATGCATGAAGAGGGAATTTAAACGAATTTGTGCACTAAAGTTAACTAAGTCAAAGTCTTGACCTCACATTATTTGTTAATACTTATTGGAGTTACACAGCATGTTCAGTTGCATAGCAAATATTTATTTGATGTAATCTATGTGCCAGGCATTGTTCTAGGCTGAAATGTGGCAGCAAATATAAAAGACCAAAGTTTCTTGGTGAGTACATTCCAGTTTATGGCAACACAGCGTATCAGTCAGCAAGACCACCTAGGATGAAAGGTGGTTCTAAGGCTAGCAAGGGAAGAAAGGCTGGGGAGTATTAGGGAGTGCAGGATGAATAGCTGCTTTTTTTTTTTTTTTTTTTTTTTTTTTTTTGAGACAGTCTCGCTCTGTCACCCAGGCTGGAGTGCAGGGGCACCATCTCAGCTCACTGCAACCTCTGCCTCCCGGATTCAAACAGTCTCCTGCCTTAGCCTTCTGAGTACCTGGGACTACAGGCGCACGCTGCCTTTTTGTATTTTAATAGAGATGGGGTTTTACCGTGTTACTCAGGCTAGTCTTGAACTCCTGAGCTCTGGCAATCTGCCTACCTCGGCCTCCCAAAGTACTAGGATTACAGGCGTGAAGCTGCAATTTGAAACAGAATTTTCAGAGAAAGACTCGCTTCATTTAATAGGAAGACCTACAGTACATGAACAAAGTTAACTACAGGAATATGCACTAAAAGTGCAAGGGAAAGAGCTGTTGCGAAAGCCACAGCGAAGGAGCAGGACTTGCTGATGATGAATGCATAACTCAAGTCTTTGTCAGTAAATAATTAGCTTTCCTATGTCTAGAAACAGGATATAATCCTTGATAGTTTGTTAAATAACATATTGGCAATAAAAAAATTCAAGAATTTGGATTTCACCTTATACGATATTTTACTGCACTAGCCCAAATTAATGCCAAACTTAACCATAACAGATGCCAACGCAATTTCACACCCGACAGGTTAAACAGTTCTGGAAGTGGCATCATTTCTGGTTTGGGAAACTAAAGTCTAATTCTGAGGCGTTTATGCTGGTAATCACTGCTTTTCTCCATTCTAAGTAACAACTCCAGAAGCTTATCTCAGGAGAGAGAGCGGTTTATACTTTTTCAATATAAAATAGATCAAATTTTCATGATGTGGTAGTTGTACCACATGTTGTTTGAGTAAACACAAGCTATGATGTCTATGGCATACTTCATTTTTGAAAACATGTTATTGAAAGCACTGATTTAAATAAATTTTAGATTAAATGAATAAATCATAGGAATTATACATCTAATTCATCTTGGGCCCTATTATGTAGCACTGTTCCTCCTGACACATTATGAAAATTTAATTAACATTTAA
This sequence comes from Macaca thibetana thibetana, assembly GCF_024542745.1. Taxonomy (NCBI): domain Eukaryota; kingdom Metazoa; phylum Chordata; class Mammalia; order Primates; family Cercopithecidae; genus Macaca; species Macaca thibetana. The sequence goes on along the minus strand of NC_065595.1, from coordinate 15,353,680 downwards.
AAAAATGAATGAATAACGTAATTCAAACAGAAACCATATAATATACTTTTTTGAATTTATTGCTCTACTTATTGAATGATAGATATACAAAAGAATAAAAAACTCTATGAATAACAAACACAAAAAGCCATGCCTGTAAGTGAATAATGCTATTCATTAATCCTTAAGTTAATTTTTTATTCAGTCTTTTATCTTTAACATATTTTAGAATACAAATTAACATCTGTGTTTCTCTCATCATTGTTTAGTGCTCCATAACCCTAACGAGTATTGAATTTACTTTTGCACCTTCAAATGAGTGATTTTTTAACTTAAGATTTTTATTTAAAACTTTTAACTTCAGATAGCTTGGACTTACCTTCTGAATGATAGATGAGAGAAATTAGGAGACATGATTAGATAAAGGTCAACTCTTAGTTACCTGGAATTACCACATAGCCACCATCCATTACTTTCTAGATATAATAAATTATATAATTTTCACTGGAAACTTGTATAAATCCTTATGATCTCTAATTTTATCTCTCTAACCCACTTTTTAAGTTATTCAACTTCATAGGACTTCTTTTTCGTGATGAACAACACATTACAAGGGAAAGTTATTTGGGCTTATAACAAAGAAAATAACACATAGTTTTTTTATTATTATTATTATACTTTAAGTTCTAGGGTACATGAGCATAACGTGCAGGTTTGTTACATATGTATACTTGTGCCATGTTGGTGTGCTGCACCCATCAACTCGTCAGCATCCATCAACTCGTCATTTACATCAGGTATAACTCCCAATGCAATCCCTCCCCCCTCCCCACTCCCCATGATAGGCCCCGATGTGTGATGTTCCCCTTCCTGAGTCCAAGTGATCTCATTGTTCAGTTCCCACCTATGAGTGAGAACATGCGGTGTTTGGTTTTCTGTTCTTGTGATAGTTTGCTAAGAATGATGGTTTCCAGCTGCATCCATGTCCCTACAAAGGACACAAACTCATCCTTTTTTATGGCTGCTTAGTATTCCATGGTGCATATGTGCCACATAAACACATAGTTTTATAAAGAAATAGTTAAACATAATAAAATGTTGGCAAAGTAGGTAACAACCAAAAATGTAAGCCATTGCTTATTTTTTCTGACATAACTCTTACTGTGAAAAATAGTATGAATAAAGCAGCATAACAAAGAATTTTATCTTCAAAGTGTAGAAAAAAAATAGACTGAAACTTTTACCTTTTGTATCTCTGATAATAACATCTCCTCCTTCATCGGACAACTGTAGGATCCTTAGTACAGTATTTAATCTCTCTGGGCATTAGAAAACCAAATTAGCTAAACCTCTCTGAGCCCTAGTAAAACCAGAGCACTGAGCTAGAGATCTCCATTGTCACTTTCAGTTACAATATTTCAATTATCTATAATATTTAGATATCTACAATATCTACAATATTTCAAATATCTTAACTTCCCCCAAAACACTACATTTCAGAGCAGTACAAATCCAACCCAAATTTTTACACTATTTGCCTGTGTTTACTACTTCATTAGATTTGATGCTCTGAATCACGACTTTAAAGCAGTATAAAATTCTAAATTAAATATTGTATTTTGCATATATACTCAGGAAAGGGATTACAGAATTATATTTTAGTTCTACTTTTAGTTTTTTGAAGAACATTTATATTGTTTTCTATTATATAATTTCTATCCTAATTTACATTCCCACCAAAAGTATGCAAGGGTTCCCTTTTCTCCACTTTCTGACCATCACTTGTTAGCTTTTGTCTTTTTGATAATAACCATTCTAAGTGGTGTGAGGTAATGTCTTCTTGTGGTTTTAATTGTATTTCTCTAATGATTAGGGATGTTGAACATTTTTTCATATACCTGTTGGCCATTTGTATTTCTTCTTTAGAGAAATGTCTATTCAGGTTCTTCACCAGATTTTTAAATCAGGTTATTTGTTTTCTTCCTATTGAGTTGTACCCATTCCTTACATATTCTAGGTACTAACTCCTTGTCAGATGTACAGTTTGCAAAATTTTTCTTCCATTCCGTAGGTTGTCTATTCATTCTGTTGATCGTTTTCTTTGCTATGCACAAGCATTTTAGTTATCAGACGTATGGTTTGCAAAATTTTTCTCCCATTCTGTAGGTTGTCTCTTCAGTCTGTTGATTTTTTTTTTTTTTTTGATATGCAGAAGCTTTTTAGTTTGATGTATTCTCATATGTCTGTTTTTGGTTTTGCGGCCTGTGCTTCAGGGGTCATATCCAAAAAAAAAAAAAAAAAAATCATTGCCCAGACCAGTCATGAAGCTTTTTAAATATATTTTCTTCTAGTAGTCTCACAGTTTCAAATCTTACATTTAGATCTTTAATTCATTTTGAGATGACTTTTGTATATGATAAAAGGGTCTAATTTCATTATTCTGCATGTGATTATCCAGTTGTTCTTTGTACCTTTGTTGAAAATCAATTGACTATAATAAATGGGTAGATTTATTTCTGGGCTCTGTAGTCTATTTCACTGGTCTGTGTGTTTGTTTTTATGCCAGTGCCATGATGTTTTGATTAACACAGCTTTGTAGTATATTTTGAAGTCAGGTAATGTGATGCCTCTAGCTTTTTAGTTTTAGTTTTAGTTTTTCTCAAGATTTCTTCAGACATTCAGAAACTTTTGTGGTTCCATGTAAATTTTAGGACTGTTTTTATCTATTTCTGTGAAAAATGTCATTGAAATTTGTAGATTGCTTTCAATAGTATGAACATGTTAATAATATTTAGTCTTCCAGTTCATGAGCATGCAACATGTCTTCATTTGTTTGTGTCTCCTTTAATTTTTTTCATTAATATTTTATAGTTTTCAGTGTATAAGTCTTTCATCTCCTTGGTTAAACTTATTCCTAAACATTTATTTCTAAGTATTTTACCATATATATTTTAGCTATTGTTAATATGCTTTTTTTTTTCTTTTTCTTTGTTTGAGACAAAGTCTTGCTCTTTTTGCTAGACTGGGGTACAGTGGTGTGATCTTGGCTCACTGCAACCTCTGCCTCCTGAGTTCAAGTGATTCCCCTGCCTGAGCTTCCCAATAAGCTTGTTTTTTGATTATTTTTTCAGATAATTCATTCTTAATGTATAGAAAAGCTATTAATTTTTGTGTGCTTATTTTGTTTCTTGTAATTCTGCTGAATTCTTTGGTTAGTTCTACAATTTTTGGTGGAGTCTTTAGGGTTTTCTATAGAAAAGTTTATGTCATCTGTGAAAAGAGACAATTTAACTTACTCCTTCAATTTCAAGGCCTTTGGTTTCTTTCTCTTGCCTAATTTCTCTGTCCATTTCTGCTCTTACTCTCCAGCTCCAATTATATTTGGTTGGCTCAAAGGTAATTATGTTTTTTTGCCATGACTTCCAATGGCAAAAACCTCAATTACCTTTGCACCGACGTAATACATATTTTATAGTAGCGTATTTTTTATGGATTATTAAGACTGTTTACATTTGTTTTCAGTTTTTTGTTTGTTTACATTATTCCTTGTGCTTTAGTTTTAGTAATTGCTCTCTCTTCACCTTGAAGTTCATTTTATTCTGATTTACTAATCAATTGGCTCCTTGTTCCATGCCATGTATGTTCAATAACAGATATTTTAATTTTCAGATCTAATATTTGCAACTGGTTCTATTTGTCATAGATATCCTGAAATTTTCTATCTGTTTATTGTTATAGTCTTTCTTTCCTACAGTTTTTAATAACATAGTCTTAAGTTTATTTAAAAATTCTTGCCTTTTATATGTAATATAATAATTACTCCTAGTTCTATATTTCTATTTATTCCATAAGTCTGATTATTTTTTTCTTACTGGAATTTGTGGATGTTACTGTGAAGAGAACCTGGGTATTTTTATCTTTGTCTAATGTGTTGATTTTTTTTTTTCTCTAGGAGGAATTACTTTACTGACAGATCACCTTCATACTCTAAAAATTTAGTTTTAGATTTGGTTCAGTTGGCATATTTCAGTTTTTCTCCAAGTTATTAGTAGTGCTATAAAATCTTTATTCCCAAGGCATGGCTTTTTGATGGTTTAAATGGAAATTCTAAGGTATTTATCTAGCCCCTAAGTTTTTTAAGGTTTGAAATTTAAAATATAACTTTTTTGGAACTGAATAGATGTTGAAATCTCTGCTCAGTATTTTTAGCCTTTCTACCTATTTTTTTTACTCTGGATTTCCTAGATTTCTGCCTTTTATACATGCAGTTCAGGATTCAGCTAAGTGTTAGAGTGAATTTTGTATGTAGAAAGATTAGGCTTTCCCACTGTAGCATCTTCTATTTTGGATTTTCTGGTCTGAATTTGCTGCCACTCTGCTGGGCTTAAATCTTCATCTGTATTCTTCAATGTAATAATACTCTTACTTTCTGCATGAGTGTTACCTGAGTACCAGGCATATCTGTGAGTATCTCCAGAGAGAAATTAGATAAAAATTGAGTCATAAACACTGTGAATTCCATCTTTGAAGGACTTTATATCTTTTAGTTTCTACCTGTTATTGTATGCTTTCTGATACTTTCAGAGAATAGATTTGTATATTTTTTTCAGAATTTGTCATTTTTGATGACAGAAAAGATAGTCTTATTCATTCAGTTATTATCAGAAACTATAATTTAATGCCCACATTTGAAGAAAGGAGACACATGACGCATATTTAAGCGTGTATAGTCTTCTTTGAATCATTAGCCATTTAGTACATTTTTTTATTTTTTTAGACAGAATCTCGCTCTGTCGGCCAGGCTGGAGTGCAGTGGCACGATCTGGGCTCACTGCAAGCTCCACCTCCCGGGTTCACGCCATTCTCCTGACTCAGCCTCCCGAGTAGTTGGGATTACAGGCACCCGCCACCTCGCCCGGCTAATTTTTTGTATTTTTAGTAGAGACAGGGTTTCACCGTCGGCTCAATCTCCTGACCTCGTGATCCGCCCCCCTCGGCCTCCCAAAGTGCTGGAATTACAGGCGTGAGTCACCACGCCCAGCCTATTACATTGTTGAGAACATTTTTTACATTTGATTGATAAATAGATTAATCTAGGAGTGTGAGAATTTGATTGGAAATTTTATTTTAATCACGTATTTTTAAATTTTGTAATGCTGTATGTAGAAATGACAAGATAATAATTTTCTCTTTATATAATGACAAGCTCATTTTCACATGATGATTTCAGTATATCTTATAACGTATCATGAAGGAGATATGCAAAGACTTAGAACTATTGCAAATAAACTTTTGTGTAAATTTATTTGGAAAGCATAATGATTATAATGAAAATGTGATTAAAGATTCGGGTCATATCCTTGAAAGGAAGCATCATATTCAAAACAGATGCTTACGTCTGATTTCAACTTTAGTTTTTATTGGAAGTGTTTACTACAGAAATTGGGCAAAAAGTCATTTTATGTTTTACATCTACCCTTTCACAGTCCTATATCAAGTAGTTTAGTAGTTCGCAAAAGCCTAGTGTAGTTTTGAGAGCTGTTTAACAATGAAAATATATGTGGAGCCTGGGAATTCAAGTTTGTGGTAAGTTTCTCAGGTGATCTTCATGTACAAAATTTGAAGACAACTGATTTCAAAAGTAGATCATTCTCCAGTTTGGTCATAAAATCACAATTAATTTTTAAATTTCTCTAGGACCTTCAAAAATTCTCACATCATATTGATAAAAGGCTTACAAACAATAGCACAAAGACCACACTTATAAGGAGAAATTGGCAACAGTTGGTTCACGCAAAATCAAAATAATAATTCAAAAAGGTCAAAAGGAAGATTGGCAACCTGCAGCATATTATGCAAACTACAGCTCTTGCTTTCCATGAAATGCTTCTCCTTATATTTACAATGTAAAAGAACTACATTGGCCCAATCTTTAAGATAAACAAAAAAACCAACAATATTTTAAACACTTGCCTGAACAGGTGGTGATGAAAAGCAGAAATTATATTTACGGTACTAAATGATAGAAAAATACTCAAAGTAAACTTAGGATGGTTAACAGAATCTGAGACCTAGCATTGATTGAAAGAAGGGTATATATGACTTCCAGCACTGGTTCTTGGCTACATTAGGGGTTAAAAAAAAAAAAAAAAAAAAGCTCTACAACATCCATCTCTTTCACTCTAGCCCGCCAGAGGGACAGCAGATAGGAGTCTGTTTTGACTCAAGCAGTAGCTGGGAATATACAGCATATTCTCACCCAATATTCCCTGAGGGTTTACCACTTGGTCACTTTGTGGCATATTCACTATTTGGACATAGGTTTATTATGCCTAGATGTGAAGACAAATTCAAAAGAACAGGATTAAATATTAATCCTTTATATGGAGTTACTTTTTGAGCCTTTAGGTTATTCTGAATAATATTCAATAGATGACGTTCGTTCAACTTTTTAAAGAAATTAAGAAAATACAATTTCTTTGCATAGAATGCTTATCTGTTTATTCTTTGTTTAAACATAACAGTGGTTTAATGTAGAATGGATAACTTCACAGTATATACAAGCGAGGTGTACAAGTCTCTTGCTTGTGTGGTAAAGGTGCCGATTTACCAGGATGTGGTGAAACTAGTAAGTTCTTGGGATCCGTATTCCATGATATGCCACATGCTGTATCCTCAAGGGTTTATGGCTTTCTTACAGGTTTTGGTCTCTGGAAGATAACTTTTCTACCTGCTGTGTAGATGTAGAAAGATGTAGAAAAAGAATGCTAATGTAAAAATTTGATTAACAAAATGAAAATTCCTTGCTTATTTAATGGTATTAAACAAAAGTTAATTTCTTAGCTTTGACAAATGTACCATGTTTGTGTAAAATCTTAATATAAGAAGAGTTGGGAAAAGGTACATCGGAATTCTCTATACTATCTTCATGAAACTCTTCTCTAATCTAAAATTATTTCAAAACTTCAAAATTGTTTAAAAGTGTATCATGTGACATGAAAGTAAATTTACTTGGGGGATTTTCTGATAATTTTCTTCAATATAGATGGGAACAGATTTTCACAGCTGTCCTTCATTCCATTTTTATTTTGGCCTTTAGGATTCTTTAAATCAATGATTTTTCCCTAGTTCTATTGATCCTTGTGGAATAGGCACAGGATAAATGCTTATTGAATGAATCAGTCCTTTTGATGTATTTAAAGAGCCTTTTTATTGGGATTTGTATTGCCTTGAAAGGTGCTCCTAAAATTTTCTTTTGACTCACTTAAGTTTGAATTGCCCCTGACCTCCCACATTGTGTGCTTTTCGGTTCTTTTCATGAAAGACACCCATGATGATTTAAAAAGGTACATACTGCACTCAGCCTTCTCCCATTCAGCTGTCATGATAGATTCTTTTAACTTTGCTAGTTATCTATCCCTACATGCTTTTTATTTTACAATATGGCCTTTGGTATGAAATGTACATATCAATACAGATCAAAAGAGAATAAATCAGGTCACTGACTAGAGAAAATAGAATAATTTACTGAATGCGGTAATACCTGATCTTAAAATTCTTTTTGAAATGCTCCCTAGGTTTCTGTAGGGGTTTCCAACACTCTTTACCATCCAGGTGAATGCTATTTCTCATGTTTGATTCGCATGTTGATATGTACAGATATTCTCCTTATATTATTCATGTTTTGGCCGTTCTGCTCTTTAAGGCCAAACTTCTTTTTTTCTGTATTCTTGACTCAATCACTTCATTCAGTGATTTCTTTAATATCCTAATCTTTCAATGATTTTTCTCTTGCATCTTGAGAAACACTTCTCTCTTTTCAATCTTTCTATTCATCCATTTTAAAAGTACTAAAATCTCATCGATTTGGAAAACATACATTGTCCTGTCTTGTATTTTCCACAACAGATAAAAATCTTAAAAGCAGTATACATTCACGATGTCATTATCTTTACCAGCTAACACTTATTTAATTCTGTAGCATCTTTATCACTATTATTCCACTGAAGTGTCCTTTGAAAAGCCCCAATTACTTGCTACTACCAAATTCCTGAGTTCTCCTGCTCGTTGATGTCTCTGGCTTATTGACATGATTGAACTCCCCCTTCCTAGAAATGCTTCTTCACTGACTTCCATAATGTTTGAATCTCCTTGAACCATTCTATCCTCCTCAATTGCCCTCTTTATCTCCTCTGATTCTACTCTTTCAACCTCCCTTTACCTTCTTTTTCTGACTCTGGTGGTTCTGTTATTCCTTATCTGTACTGGTTTCTTTATCTGTATAACTATGCACATTGGCTTTACTGCTCACATATCTATGATGACTTTGAAATCTATCTCTGTCCTTGACATGGCTCCTGAGCAGCCAACTTGACTTCCTAAACATAGTTTGCTACACATTTCTACCAGGATCATCTGTAAACATTTCACACTCATGCTATCCAAAATTGAACTCATTCTTTTTATTCTATGATCTGGTCTTCTATATATTTCTCAATGTGAATGTTACTAACACACCTTCATGCAGGAGTTCAATATTTCTTTTTACTTTACCCTTACCAATTGTTCTATATTCTAGATCTATTTAATTTGCTGATAGTTTTTGCTTCTCTACTACTTCCACTTTCCAAGAACACATTACATCTTCTAGAATCTAGAGTCATCTCATTACAGGGTAGTTTCCTTAGTGGATTCATCTTTTTGTGTGTGTGTGTGTGTAGGCACATGACAAACTTAGAAGTATTTAGCTCCCGGCCTACCTAGTAATACGTGCCTTGCCGTTCTTATTCCGATGGTGGTTTGGATTTGTCATCAGAGTTCCAAAGCCTCTGGTGGAACACACATCATAAAAATTCATTTTATGTTTTTTTTGAGAATTAAAGAAATACACAAGAAGCACAGAATGTCTAAGAGTGATGATTCTTTAAACGTACTCAATTCATTTGACTTCAATTTTATTTCTAAAATCCTTCAGCTTTCATGCTCATTTTTCTGTCCCTTCCTCCACATTTCGTAATTTACTACCAATTCTCTATCGTTATAGCCACAGAAAACTTGAAATGAATGTCCATCCCCACACCTAAGCTATTCTGTTGACTCAGGCCAGGAAATGTGTGGAACATTTTGAACAAATTAGGTCTGAAGGATGAAGTCATGGCGTTGTGGGAATGAGGAGCCAAAGTCAGCACTGGAAGAATGGTTTTGGGCATCAGATTAAAGGAGAAAGTGCAAATGCATAGACAATGTAAGAACAAGGCAAGATAAGAAGAAAGAGAATAAGAAAGAAAAAGAAAAGGACGGGAGAAGAAAAAAGTCAGAATGTGAAGGGATTTGAATCAGCTTGAAAAATAAGTGAATATCTGCATGTATTAAAAATATTTTAACAGAGAGGCCTAGATATGTGAGAGTAGGAGATAATTTGGCTGAAACGTGAGCAGGGTAAAGAAAATAGGTAGCCCCTTTTTTATATATGCTTTGTGTTTTTAATTAATGTATTAGCTTAGTATTAAGTTTTCTAGAACTTAAATTGCGGTTTATTATTAGTGGACTAATGAGCCCAGTGTAAGCTATCTGGTTCTTAAAACCCTTTCCTTACGTTCTTAAGCAAGGTTAAAATCTGTAGATTCTTTCTTATCCCAGTAGAAATTATTTGGTTTTGACAGTCCCCTTCCTTAAATCATTCCTGTAAGGTCTTATATTTTATGTCCAGGGACCTGACCGTTAGCCCTAAAACTCCAAATGCCATTTCACTATAATGTAGGAATTTTTAACAAGATCAGTGGCTCCAGGAACCCTATCAACTCTGAAAGCGCATTGCATTTCTAGATGTCTTTGCAAAGGTTCACGTTTCTGAGTGTCTTTTCAAATATTCTAACGGCTCCTTAAAGACCCAGGGGATTTAAAACAGTGGCTGTCCCTGAGGTTTTAAATATGAATAAGATAGTAGAAATCTTAAAAACCATAAATCTTATAATGCTACTCCCTATTTTACAACCTATTGGGTTCCCCTTAGCTCTTAGAATGAAGATTGAACATATAGAACTACATGTATCCTGTAATAACTGAGCCGTTGGTGAGTTCTGAATTCTCCTCACAGAGCTTGATCAATTTCCCTCTGGTTCTGTGGTTTACAAACAGATTGCTTTATTTCCATTCCTTTAAAAAGCTGTGCTTTCTTTCATCTCAGTGCCTTGCATATTTTTGTCAGGGGGTGGAAAGGGAGAATGCTTTCTGTCATCATTCCCCAGCAAGCTCCCTCCACCCCTTTCTCCCCATTGCCTTCCATCTCACTTCTCATCTTAGCTTTCTTAGCTCAAACAGTACTTTCTTAGTTAACTCTTTTGAGACTCTTGAGACATAATCAGATTCTACTCTTTCATGTGTTTATAATGACCCTCTACTTCTATACCATAACAAATACCACAATTTATAATTATAAATTTGAGTTATGATATTATTAATTTCTTATTTTCCCCTTGTTGGCTCAACAGGTTGGGGTTTTGTCTGTTTGTTCTGACTGTATTATTTGTAGCACCTAGTACAGTGTCTAGCATTTAATACATGAGCAACAGAGATGCATTGAATGAGTGCATGCTTCCCTTAATACCTTAGAGCTCCTGATTTGAACATTTAGTTACATTTACACACAGCATGGCATCCTCCATAGGATTTTAGTACATGGTAAATCATAATTCAGTAATTGCCAACTGAATGACAAGATGTTTGTTAACAGAAAAATCGTGCTTTCCTGCAGTTACTCTTATCATCTGTTCTTTTTATTTCCCATATGTAAAAATGCTAAATGATCTCATTTTTAAGTTGATTCTTTAAACAAAGTATTTCCAGAAAGCAAACACTAATAATCATGTTTAAGTCTTTAAGAATTTCACACATTTTTCATGTCTCCATGTGATGTTTAATTTTATGTGTCAAAATAAAATTAATAAAATTTGACCTGGCTAAGGGGTGCTAAGACAGTTGGTAAAACATTATTTTCTAAGTGTCTCTGTGAGATTGAAGAGGTATAGCATTTGAATCAGCAGACAAAGTAAAGATCCATCTTCACCAATGTGGGAAGTACCATCCATTTTGTTAAAGGCATGAATAGAACAAAAAGAGGAAGAGCTCATTTGTTCTCTCTGCTTGAACTGAAACATCCATCTTCCCTGCCCCCAGACACTGGCATTCCTGGTTCTCTGGCATTTGGAGTCAGTCCGGGACTCACAGCCCTTCTCCCACCCCACAACCCACTGGCCTCCCATTTTCAGGTTTTTGCACTTGGGCTGAATTATACCACTGAATTTTTCCAGGTTCTTCAATTTGCAGGTGATAGATTGTGAAACTTCTCAGTCTCTATAAATGTATGAGACAAGTTTTAGTATTTACATATCTAAAAATGTATATTTATTTATTTTGTATATTTTATTTATGCTGTAAATTATATTTATATATTTTTGTATATATGTATATTTATATATTTTGTATATATGTATGTTTTACATAATTTTTGTATATACATATTTTTTATTTATTTATCCCCTATTGGTTCTGTTTCTTTGGAGACCCCTGATAAATACACTCCCTAAAGTGTGTGTACACATGAAAGACCTTATCATTTTTTTTTATTTTCCCTAGTCAACATGAGTTGATATGCACAGAGTGTAATGAGACCACATAACTTACTGCACATTTTAAAGAATTATATGCTTGTGCCTCATTGTGTGTTAACTGAAATATGGAGGCCATAAAAACGGACGGAAAGCACTTAATTGCTTAAATCGTCATCCTGGCATAGTGAGCCTTCCATAATTCTTGGTAATATGTTTCTGATTTTTTGTCGCCTGAGTGCCGTATCATAAGAACTGATGTGAATGTAAGAGTCTGTCTGTACTTACAGTCATATGCCATTTTATGTAAGTGAGCTATAAACCAGTAGTATTACTTTGGAATTAAATGACAAGAAGTGATACATAAATATAGAGAAATACATATTTTCTCAGTTATGCCTCTTCAACATTGCCACACATACTGTTTTTAGTCAATAGATGCCTTTACTGATAAGATTGAGCTTTCTCCAAAATCTCCATAATCTTGTAATATCTGAATAATTATTTCTTGTCTCATAAAAATAACTTTAAGTGTAGTTGTTATTAGGGAGACCAATGTATATTCATAAATCCAAGGGAATATGAGAAAGTAAAGCCCACAGAAATGTTTTGTCTATTTTTGTAAAATCATTTTGTAACTTGTCAGTGCCTAGTGGCTAAACTCAGTATCCAGGATCTATTGAAAAAAATTAAAAACGGAACCTCTAGCAGTCACAGTATCACAATAAGACAGTTGTCAGGATGTGAAAACCTCGTTTTGATGGTGGTTTGTTGAAAGTTACCCACGAAGACTGTGGCTTTATTGAAAAGGGCCATATATGCATCATCATTCAGTTGAGCTGAGAATTGAGCAGTATTATCCCTGGCCTTTCAAAAGGAAATACACTCTCATTGATGCCTCCTCACCCAGCCTCCCTGTGACAGTGGAACTGAAACACCTGTCCCCAGGCCAGCTTCACAATGGCAATTCATTGCAAAGATGAAAGATTGGATAAGTGTATTGAAAAACAGGATGTTGATTTTTTTTTATAGTATAATAGTAGCTAAAGTGTACTGAGACTTGTTAGGAGTTACAATTTTTTTCTGGAGATTGCATATGGATTTTTGTAACTACTCATAATACAACTGTGGAATAGATACTGTTACTATCATACTATATTATTATCTAAGTTGATAAAATGAGGCTCAGAAGAAAGTTATGCAGCTGACCTTGGGCCTTACAGTTTACGTGGTAGAACATGGACTGTAACCATGCTCGGGATTAAAAGACTAGCCTCCTAATCACAACACAAGGAAATGACACAGAACCAAGATGACTATTCATGAAGATAGCTACCACAGCCTATTTGGGAAAACTACTCTTGAAATGACATGGTCTAAATTGCATTAAAAAAAAAAAAAAGTAGTTGACCTGAAGCTACTGAAGTTAGGGTTTGGAGAATTAAGATAGAATAGAAACCAGTAAATCTTCTTAGTATTCTTATCCTTCTTTCATTCTCATTTTCTCTCTTACCTTTCTACACATACAAAAATGAATGAACCAACCTATAAATCCCATAAAAGCTATCCTTAATCTGTCCCTCTTTTACTGTGCTTATATATTTAAAAAGAGGCCAATGGCTTTCAGTGAAATACGATATGAATTGAAGGAAAGAGTTCTGCACCATTTTCAGGATTTGGCTTGGCAAAATCTGTTCATTTCTCTCGGGAGCAGGAAAGGCATACAAGGAAGTAAATTCATCCAGTGCATAAACATTTCAGAGTGCAACTTTTATCTGAAAATTGATTGATAGTACTATAGCACCAATGCACCTTTATATAACTATTGTCAAATAGATACTTTATTTTCTAATTTCCAGAATTATAAATTTTAAAAGGGCCTGAATTTTGATGCTATACATTTAAAAATACTTTGATAAAGTTTTTTTCATTTTATTAAAAAGTGAAAACAGTGCTATAACTTTTCTGGTCTATTTTAAATCTATCACACTTAGAAAAAATATATATATATGATTTTTAATCTAAAAAGGGATTTTACTACAAGGATATTGGGGTAGCTCACAGAAGTGTGCAGAAGGCGAGAGGCTAAACATGTAAGATTAGTTGAGTCTAAACTTACAGACACAATTCTAGGACCATGCATCACAATTGGCCTGATGAACACTCATTGAACAGTGTTGCTCATTGAACACTAAGGGAGAACCCTGCACTGGTTGTCCTCTCATTGTTGGATACATCTGCCACCACCCTTGCCAGCAAAATGGACACCTCCCTGCCGCCAAAGCTTGTCTCCTCAGGTTGCTTGTTTCCAAACCAGCCATTCAGAAGCATGTGACTGACAGGCAAAATCTAGTCCAAATGCTTCTGGTTTAGCTGCAAGGAATTCTGGGAACCTGAGTTTTCTGGATTTTGCCCTGATGAAACCAGATCAATAAGACTGTGCATTTCCTAAACGTATTGATCACGTGAGAAAGGTGTTTGGTAGCTTGAAAACATAGCAGTTATACATAGATGATACACTCTAGGAAGAGAAACAGATGACTCACTGGCCACAATTGATATGATCATATTATTCTGATGGTGTCAAAAAGCAAAAGTGGAAACAGCTGATGTCCTTCAGGCTAAAGTGTTAAACTAGATTACAATTTATATAGGTAAAAAAAAAAAAAAATCCTTTACCCCAGCATAACATTGCTTCATCATATCTTAATTTCTTTCTTTTTTTTTTTTTTTTTTTTTTTTGAGACGGAGTCTTGCTCTGTAGCCCGGGCTGGAGTGCAGTGGCCGGATCTCAGCTCACTGCAAGCTCCGCCTCCCGGAGCTTGCGCTGGAGCTTTGCGCCATTCTCCTGCCTCAGCCTCCCGAGTAGCTGGGACTACAGGCGCCCGCCACCTCGCCCGGCTAGTTTTTTGTATTTTTAGTAGAGACGGGGTTTCACCATGTTAGCCAGGATGGTCTCGATCTCCTGACCTCGTGATCCGCCCGTCTCGGCCTCCCAAAGTGCTGGGATTACAGGCTTGAGCCACCGCGCCCGGCCCATATCTTAATTTCAAGTCTTTTTCAACAAAAATTCTATCAGGCATACTATGAAGATGAAGGAAATATTATCACAAGGGGTAAAATAAATTAGCTTAACTCTGCAGTCTTTACTACAGGCTAGGGATGGGAGTTCCCCTGTTCATCATTTCCTCTCTCGATTGGTCCTGTGATCATGAACAAATAATGATGATGAAGATGGTGATGATGATGATGATGGTGACAGTGATGATGGTGAGGTGATAATGATACCGACACTCACTGAGAGCTTACTAAGTGCCATGACACTCTTTTAAATAATTCATCTATATATTTTTTTAAAAATCCAGCTGGGCGTGGTGGCTCACACCTGTAATCCCAGCACTTTGGGAGGCCGAGGTGGGTGGATCACGAGGTCAGGAGATCGAGATCACCCTGCTAACAGGTGAAACCCGTCTTTACTAAAAATACAAAAAATTAGCCGAGCGTGGTGGCACTCACCTGTAGTCCAACTACTCGGGAGACTGAGGCAGGAGAATGGCTTGAACCTGGGAGGCAGAAGTTGCAGTGAGCTGAGGTCGTGCCACTGTACTCCAGCTTGGGCAACAGAGCAAGACTCCGTCTCAAAAACAAACAAACAAACAAAAACAAATCCTTACAGCAATGCTATGAGGTAGGTAATATTATTATCTAATTTTACAGATGAGGAAACTGAGGCATGAACCAGCCTCGCAGCTAATAATTGGCAGTGCTGGAGTTACAGCCTAAAAGCTCGAAGGTATTAAACTCTGTAATTAAAAGTGGTTGCAATACTGGCTCCATGTTCTAGGGTATTTCTTAGCGTGCAGGGTATATTAATCACTAGGAAGTATCTGATATCATGAAGTAATCTTCCATCAGGTGCATTTGTGCCACTGTCCTGTATTTAAGATGATATGACAGTCTTTTCTCTTGAGCCTGAAGTTAGCTTTATCATTATTTTAAAACCGTGTTCCAGGTAGATGCTAAATAATTACTGGCAAGATTGGAGTATATGAAGCCTATTGTTTCATCTTGCCTGTTAAAATATTTAATTGATGTCTCACTGAATAGCTTTCTCATGAAAATCTAGAAAGCCAAAAAGAAAAATAGCTTGAATATTGAATACACAAATAGCAAAATCATTCCACATTGCGCTATACATTTGGCCATGCAATTTTCTCCAAGCTTCCATTTACTAAACTTGTTAGAAAAAGTAATATAGTTCATGGGGTTAATTCAGAAGTAGGTAGATAATTGAATAAAATGACATTCAGCCAGAAGTGGTGGCTAACACCTGTAATCCCAGCACTTTGGGAGGCCGAGGCAGGCGGATTGCTTTGAGCTCAGGAATTCGAGACCAGCCTGGGCAACATGGCAAAACCCTGTCTGTACTAACAATACAAAAATTAGCCAGGTGCGATGGTGCATGCCTGTAATCCAAGCTATTCGAGAAGCTGAGGCAGGAGAATCTCTTGAATCCAGGAGGCTAAGATTGCTGTGAGCAGAGATAGCAGCACCGCACTCCAGCCTGGGCAAAAGAGCAACACTCTGTTTCCAAAAAAAAAAAAAAAAAAAAAAAAGACATTCAAACAACTGATTAGGAGAGGCCAATATAAACCAATTACTGTTGCTTTAATGAGAGACAAATGACAGGGAAAATTTCCATTTAAAATGTATAATCTTATAAATATACAAATATAGATTAGTTGCAATAATATATGTTGTATCTAAGAATCCACCAAAATCTTATATGTTTGTGTGTGTATTTTAAAGTTTGTCCAGGCACAGTGGCACACACTTGTAATCTTAGCACTTTGGAAGGCTGAGGTGGGAGGATTGCTTAAGACCAGGCGTTCAAGACCAGCCTGGGCAACATAGTGAGACTCCATCATTACAAAAAACAAATTGAAAAATTAGTTGGGCATGGCAGTGCATGCATTTAGTCTCAGATATTAAGATGGTTGAGACAAGATAATCACTTCAACCTAAAATTTCAAGGTTGCAGTGAGCTATAATCACACTAGTTCACTGCAGCCTGGGTGACACAGTGAGACCCTGTCTCTAAAAAATAATAATAAATAAAATGCAATAAAATAAAAATGAACATGAAGTTCAAAGAAACTCAAAAATTTGAGTCAGGGTGATAAGAATTATTCCAAATCAATATTTAGCGACATTAAACTGATTTGTAATTGGCTAAATAATTTTCCCAAACTTAGAGATATTTTATTGACAGTAAGCATATGTATCCTAAAGACAGACAGATAGAAAACATTATATAATTAATTACATTATAATTGATAATATAACTAAATTTCTACTTAATTCTTTTCTAATGTCAGTCTAATAAGCTTCTATGGTATAAATACCAGAGCTTTGAAGTTTTCTTCTAGAATTGGAACTATCTGTCGATAAAACTAAAACAACTATAGCAGCAAGAAACTCTAAACTATTCAATGCTTAAAATGTGTATAGGAAAATAATCAGTACTAGAAATATTGTTTTTGATATTTTAGATATACCTTTTTTAACATAAATGAGACATCATATATAACATCTTTTCCCTTGATAATTTAGTTACTAAAGTGCTAATATTAGTGATAGCAAATTTGTCTGAGTTGTATTGAGTCTTGGTAGAATATTGTTATCATCAAAATAATTTCATTGAGAAAAGTAATTTTAATTTTTTGCATGTGGAGAGAAAACTAAATACAGAAAATAAATACCAAATTTATCCTGTTTAACATGCTTGTAGATAGATTAGACCCATTGATTTCATAAATTTCTTTTGAGTGCTTGATAAATACAAATCTAAATACACAACAGAGACACATATTGATTTATTTAAAGTAATTTACAATGTATATTTCAATTGTTTTAAAAAACAATTGAGCACTAAGCAGTCATAGTCATGGTATGAGGAAGTATAATACTGGTTCATTACCCATTCCAAGGTTACTGAGAGACAAAAATCCTCTGGTTCTAGAGAGCAGAAGCAAGGATTTAGAAAAACATATACTACAAACAAATGTCTACATCCTGTTTCAATGTTATATGAGGCAAAAATTCCAAATGACGAGTTTATAGTAACATTTTTGTTATATTAGACTTATGAGAAAATTTAAATATTGGTGATACTGACATTTATTTAAACAGATTAACCAATTAATATTTTCTTTTTGTTTTTGAATCCAAAATACACATTGCAGCTTGCCAGCAAGATAGCCAACTAGACACAGCCAGGAAGAACATGTTACCGAGGGATGGAGGCATCAGAAAGACTAGTGTACTCTGAGCAGAACTTTGGAGGGAAGGCATTGAGAGTGGATGGAAGGAAGGTGTTGAGAGTGGATGGAAGGAAGGTGTTGAGAGTGGATGGAAGGAAGGCATTGAGGGTGGATGGAGGGAAATAATTGAGGGTGGATGGAGGGAAATAATTGAGGGTGGATGGAGGGAAGGATTTGAGAGTGGATGGAGGGAAGACATTGAGGGTGGATGGAGGGAAGGAATTGAGTTGAGAGTGGATGGAGGAAAGGCATTGAGAGTGGATGGAGGGAAGACATTGATAGCAGATGGTGGAAAGACATTGAGAGTGGATGGAGGGAAAGCATTGATAGTAGATGGAGGAAAGACATTGAGAATGGATAGAGAAAAGGAATTAAATAAATACCCAACCAGGGTGTCTCCTGGGGACCCACGTCGTAGCTCCTGTGCTGCTTGACCACACCTGACCATCAGAAATCTCCAGTAGAGTGTCCCCTAAAGTGTGCCAGCCCACCAGCACCCTTTCCCCACCGCAGCCTCCCCTGAGCCACTTGGTCAGCACCAACTCGCCCACAGCCACCCCTTACTATTTTGCTGGCACACTTGGACGTACCTTGCCTCCCCTTCCCTAAAAGCACGCATGTGAGCATGCACCCCACTGTGTTACTGTTAGGCTGAGTGCACCTGCCAGGCTGCTCATCTTTTCCAGTTCAAATGCATGCATGGAGGTCAGCAGCCCTGCACACTCTCTACTCTCCGCCACATCTCCAACACTGCCACGAGCACCAATGAGTGCAGGGAAGCCAGCATCCCTGTGCCCACCAGTGGCCCACCCATGTGCCAACACTGCTGCCAGTAAAAATGTGCACACAGATGCTAGTGGCCCTGCCCTCCCTACCCAATGTTTCCCATGCTGCCACTGGCCACGTGAGCACAGAGGAGGTAGCCCCATGCCTGCTAGCTCCTCACCCTAGCTGATAAGCATGCACCCCACTGGCCTGCTGCTGCTGCTATTGCTGCTTCTGGGACATGTGAATGATCACAGATCCAGTTGACATCATAAAGAAGTACATTGGCTGGCACCACCCATTGGAGTTGTGTGGCTGGTGGTCTGGGAACACTTTGGCCCCTCTAGAACAACAGGTTCTTGACCTCAAGGGACCAGAGAACAAGGCCACGTCCCTAAAACAAGACCCACAGCATTAGAGCACACAGCTCAAGAGAGCTGACCTGAGCCTTGGCCCCCTAAAATCTTCCAGAAATAAAAAGTCAGTTGACTGAACCCACCTTATAGCATAATCAAACCCCCAAGGGAATTAAAGAAGATAAAGGCGAAAATAAATATTTAAAGGACAGCAACTTCAATGATTGAAGGAAAATCAGCTCACACCGATGAGAAAGAACCAGTGCAAGAACTCTGGCAACTCAAAAAACCAGAGTGTCTTTTTACCTCCAAATTATCACACTAGTTCCCCTACAAGGGTTTTAACCAGGCTGAAATGGCTGAAATGACAAAAATAGAATGAAGAATATGGATAGGAATGAAGCTCACTGAGATTCAGGAGAAAGTTGAAACCTGATCCAAAGATTCTAAGGAATACAACAAAATGCTACAGGAGGTGAAACACAAAATGGTCTTTTTTCTAAGAAAGAACCAAACTGATCATATAGAGCTGAAAAACTGATTTCAAGAATTTCACAATACAATCACAAGTATTAACAGTAAAATTGATCAAGCTGAGGAAAGCATCGCTAAGCGTAAAGACCAGTTCTCTGAAATACACAGTCAGACAAAAATAAATTAAAAAGAATAAGAAATATGAACAAAACCTCCAAAAATTATGGTATTATGTAAACAGACCAAATTAATGACTCATTGGTGTCACAGAAAGAGAGGGAGAGAAAGCAAACAACTTGAAAACATGTTTGAGGGTGTTGTCCATGAAGATTTTCTCAACCTGCTAAAGAGGCAAACATTTAAATTCAGAAAATGCAGAGACCCCATGCATGATACCATAAAAATGAACAACCCCAAGATGCATAGTCATCAGATTCTCCAGGTTGAAATGAAAAAATAAATGCTAAAAGCAACTAGAAAGAAGGCAGGTTACCTACCGAGGTGGTTAATATTTTAATTTCAGATAAAATATATCTTAAAAAAAATATCAAAAAAGACAAAGAAAAGCATTACATAACATTAAGGGTTCAATTCCACAAGAACACTTAACTATCTTAAATGTGTATGTACCCAATACAGGAGCATTAAAATTCGTAAAGCAAGTGCTTAGTGACTTATGAAGAGACTTAAATAACCACACATTGATAGTGGGAGATTTGAATACCTGACTGATAGTATTAGATTACAGAGGCAGAAAACTAAGAAAGACATTTAGGAGCTGATCTCAACACCTACCTAATAGATATCTACAGAAGTCTCCACTTTCTTCTCATGTACACACGACACATACTCTAAAATCAAACACATATTAAGCCTTAAAACAATCCTCAGCAAATTCAAATAAACAAAAAACAATGAAATTATACCAACCACACTTTTGGATCACAGAGTAATAAAAATAGAAATCAATTATAAGAAGATCACTCAAAACCATAAGTTACATAGAAATAAAACAACCAGTTCCTGAATGACTTGGGTAAACGATGAAATTAAGGCAGAAATCAAGAAATTATTTCAAACCAATGAGAACAAAGAGACAGCATACCGGAATCTTTGGGACACAGCCAATTCAGTGTTAAGAGGGAAGTTTATAGCACTAAACACCCACTTCAAAAAGTTAGAAAGATCTCAAATTAACAACCGAGTTCTCCTAAAGGAAGGAGAGAAAAAAGAGCAAACCACCTGAAAGATAGCAGAATACAAGAAACAACCAAAATCAAAGCTGGACTAGAGAAAACTGAGATGTGGAGAACCACACAAAAGCTCAACAAATCCAGGAGTTAATTTATTAAAAGAATAACTAAGATTCATGGACAACTAGCTAGGCTAATAAAGAAAAAAAGAGAGAAGATCCAAATAAACAAAATCAGAAATGAAAAAGAGGACATTACCACTGACACAACAGAAATACAAAAACTCGCAGGCTACTACGAACACCTCTATGCACACAAGCCAGAAAACCTAGAAGAAATCGATAAATTCCTGGAAACATGCAACCTCCCAAGATTGAACCAGGAAGAAACTGAATCCCTAAAATGACATAGAATAGTTCCAAAGTTGAATCAGGGAAAAAAAAAAGAAAGCCTACCAACCAGACCAGAATAAGCTCAGTACCAGACAGATTTACAGCTAAATTCCACCAGATGTATAAAGAAGAGCTGGTAACATTCTTACCGAAACTCTTTCAAAAAATTGAGCTTGGGAGGCTCCTCCCCAACTTTTTCTATGAGGCCAGCAGCATTTTGATACAAAAACCTAGCAGAGATGCAATAAAAATGAAAAGTTTAGGTCAATATCCTTGATGAACAGAGATGTAAAAATCCTCCACAAAATGCTAGCAAACTAAATACAGCAGCACATCAAAAAGCTAATCCACCATGATCAAGCAGGTTTTATCCCTGGCATGAAAGATTGGTTCAACATGTACGATCAATAAATATGATTCACCACATAAACAGAGCTAAAAACATAAACCACGTGATTATTTTAATAGATTCAGAAAAGGCTTTTGATAAAAGTTAACATCCCTTCATGTTAAAAACCCTCAACAAACTAGTTATTGAAGGATTATGCTTTAAAATAATAAGAGTAATCTATGAAAAACCCAGTGCCAACATCATACTGAATGGACAAAAGCTGGAAACATTGTTTTCTAAAACTGAAATAAGACAAGGATGTCCTGTCTCACCACTTCTATTCAACATGGTACTGAAAGTCTTGGCCAGAGCAATCAGGCAAGAGAACAACGATAAAAAGGCATCCAAATAAATAGAGGAATTAAAATTGTCCTTGTTCAGAGATGACATGATTCTATACCTAGAAAACCTCATAGTCTCTGCCCGAAAGCTCGGATTAAATTAAAAATATCAGCAAATTTTCCGGATACAAAATCAATGTACAAAAATTAGTAGCTTTTCTAAGCAACAACTACCACCAAGCTGAGAGTCAAATCAAGAATGCAATTCAATTTTCAGTTGCCACAAAAAGAATACAATACCTAGGAATATAGCTGACCAGGGAAGTAAGAGGTTTCCACAATGAGAGTTACAAAACATTGCTCAAAGGAATCACAGATGACAAACACAAATGGAAAAGCATCCCATGCTCAAGGATAGAATGATCAATATTTTTAAAATGGCTCAACTGCCCAAATTCATTTACAGATTCAATGCCATTCCTATGAAACTACCAATGACATTCTTCTCAGAATTTGAATAAACTATTTTAAATTTCATATGGAGGCTGGGCAAGGTGGCTAATGCCTGTAATCCCAGAACTTTGGGAGGCCAAGGCGGGCAGATCACCTGAGGTCAGGAGTTTCAGATAAGCCTGGCCAACGTGGTGAAACCCTGTCTCTACTAAAAATACAAAAATTAGCTGAGCATGGTGGCACACAACTGTAGTCCCAGCTGCTTAGGTGGCTGAGGCAGGAGAATCACTTGAATCCAGGAGGTAGGGTTTGCAGTGAGCCGTGATCACACCACTGCATTCCAGCCTGGGCAGCAGAGTGAGACCTTGTCTCAAAAATAAATAAATAACATAAATACATTTCATATGGAACCAAAAATGGTCCTAAATAGCAAAGGCAATTCTAAGCAAAAAGAACAAAGCTGGAAGTTTCACATTACCCAATTTCAAGCTATACTACAATGTTACAGTAACCAAAACAACATGGTACTGATACAAAAACAGACACATAGACCATTGTAACAGAATAGGTAGCCTAAAAATAATGCTGCATTCCTACAACCATCTGATCTTCAACAAAGTTGGCAAAAACAAGCAATGGCAAAAGGACTCCCTATTCAATATGCGGTGCTGGGATAACCGACTAGCCATATGCAGAAGTTGGAAACTGGGTCCCTTCCTCATACCATACCCAAATATCAACACAAGACGGATTAAAGACTTAAATTTAAAACCTCAAACTGTAAAAACCCTGAAAGATAACCTAGGAAATACCATTTTGTACAGAACCTGGCAAAGATTTCATGACAAAGACTCTGAAAATAATTGCGCCAAAACCAAAAATAGACTACTGGGACCTACTAAACTAAAGAGCTTCTGCACAGCAAAAAAAAACTACGAACAGAGTAAATGATAACCTACAGAATAGGAGAGAGTATTTGCAAACTATGCATCTGCCAATGGTCTAATATCCAGAATCCATAAGGAGCTAAAACAAATTTACAAGGAAAAATAAACAATGCCTTAAAACAGTGGGCAAAGGACATGAACAGACATTTTTCAAAAGAAGACATACACATGGCCAAAAATCACGTGAAAAAATGCTCAACATCACTAATCATTAGAGAAATGGAAATCAAAACTACAATGAGATACCATCTCACAGCAGTCAGCTTAGTTATTACTAAAAAGCCAAAAATTAACACATGCTGGTGAGGTTGTGGAGAAAAGGGAACACTTAAATACTGCTGGTGGGAATGTAAATGAGTTCAGCCATTGTGGAAAGCAGTTTGGAGATTTCTTCACAGACTGAGAGCAGAATTACCATTTGACCTAGCAATCCCATTATTAGGTGTGTACCCAAAGGAATTTAAATTGTTCTACCATAAGGGCATATGCATGGGTATATTCATTGCAGCAGTATTAACAATAGGAAAGGAATGGAATCAACATACATGCCCATCAATGGTCAACTGAACAAAGTAAATATGGTACATATACACCAGGGAATGTTACGCAGCCACAGAAAAGAACAAGATCATGTCCTTTAAGGCAATATGGACAGAGCTGGAGGCCATTATCCTAAGTGAACTAACACAGGAACAGAAAAAACAAATACCGCACGTTCTCACTTATAAGTGGAAGCTAAACATTGAGAACATATGGACACAAAGAAGGAAATAGACATCAGGGCCTATTTGAGAGTTGTAGGTGGGAGGAGAGAGAGGTTGGAAAAACTACCTGTTTTGTTCTATGCTTATTACCTGCATGACAAAATAATCTGTACACCAAACCCTTTTGACACACAATTTACCCATATGACAAATGTGCACATGTACTCCTGATCCTAAAATAAAAGTCAAAAAAATGTTAGCCTACAAACTCAAATAATAATAATAATAATAATAATATATAAATATACACAATACACACTGGAAATATTTGAAGAACACTAAAAGAGAAATCTGTGAGTAAATTCTTTTACTTTTTGAACTAGCACTAATTTACTCTCACATTCACACACTTAAAAACTATGTCTTGCATTTATCAAATTTAGAAAAATGTGTTTGTTTCTATAAATCACTTTAGCCAAATTTACCCTAAATGATTAATCTACATTGTTTTGGAAAAACAAAACTCGACTTTGAAGACCTATAATTTATTTTCATTACATCCCATATTCAGTTTCCTGCCTTTGATCTCTGCTGTGGCTTTGAGCACAATGTTCATTTTGGTTCTCTTTTGTTCATTTGTATAATGAATGCCATAATTGGGTATTTGACAATGTGAATCTACGCTTATGGGTAACTGCTCTGTACCTTCTTGTTATCATGTCTGTTTTCCTAAACAGATTGCAAATTCCTAAAGGTAATGTTACTGTATTATTAAAATTTTTCTCTGGTGCCCTTTATTATAATCTGAGATATCTTTCATTCTCTTAGGTACTTGATATACTTAATTTCATTTATTAAAAGTTTTGGGGGGCAGAAAAATATATGTCAATCTTGTCTAATAGCTAAAAACATGTTTTTAGTCATTCTCTTTTGATGCTCTAAGACCTTGTCAAATGCATGACTTGGGTACTTTCTCCTGTACTTCTGTTCATCTTTGGTAGCAGCTGAATGTAACGTAAATTTCATGCATAATTCACAAGCTACATAATAGGATCATGGATCTCTTCTATTTTGTTTTAGCCAAGTTCTAAGTAACCCATGCCCACAACAAATATTTAATAAAAATTACTCACAGATGGAACCACTGAAGGTTAGTTATAATTTAAATCCACCTGACAAATATGTCTCGAAGATTAATAACATCTTAAATCTTAAGAGGTCTCTAATCTTTGCAATCTTTTACAAATTAAAATTTTACATAATTAGATTTCAAAGTAATTATCAAGCATTGTCTGTATAACTGCTATGGCTAATTGTTCATGTATATTTTGGTATGACTTTCCTATCAATGTTTATGATATATTTAAATGTTGAAGAATTAAGGAAAAATGAAGATGTAGTGTTTATAGTTTCCTTTTTGAATGTGGTTACACAAGTATGTATCTGTCTCTCTCTCTTTTCTCTCTCTTTTCTCTCTCTGTCTCCCTCTCTCTTTCTCCAACTTATTTTAGGTCTGAGATGATACAGAATGTCACCTTAAAGCATCAGATTGAAGAAGTAAGAGTATCCCCAGTACAGTGCATTAAGAAATACTTCTTTCTGCTTTATGATTGGGAGCAGAACAAAATCCAAAAAGCCTAAGTGAGCTTTCAGGGCACAGGCTCCTTTTACACTTGCAAATCCTGAATCTTTACTGGTCTAACAGGTTTCTTTTCCTCACATCAACACCTTTTGGGGCAAGTTAGTAAGGGGGAAGGAGGAGCAGAAATAGGCACAAAAATTAAGAAGACTCCTGAAAGAAGTGGGATTGAGATTATCTTTTCTCTTTTGTTGGAATTCAATAATATTAAAAGCTCTATAGGAGATGAGAGATGGCATGTTCCTGACTTAAGACAGATACCCCTGCCCCCACCCACCCACCCATACCCACACAAAAGATCTTGGGTATTCAAAGGAATCATATCCACAAGTGGATCCAAATCCATATTTAGCCTAAGAATATAGACACTCATGGGATCCATCTAGACTCAGCCACCCCATCAGCGTGTTTGTGCTTCAGGAATAATAGATGAACAGTGTAGGTGAATTAAAAGAAGCTGAGGCTGGCAGTAAAAGGATTAGATTAAGATGAGCATTAGGACTGCAGCAGGATGAGGAGACACTCTACTTCTTCCTAGTTGATGTTTGAAAGCAGTCCTATATCCAAAGACCACCAGGGTGTATGATAAATCTTGAAGATAGCTGCAGGACTTTGGAGCAAGACACTACACTACACACAAATAAGAATTATGCAATCACTTATAAAAGTGAAAGCATTGTGTCCTTATCCATTTTATAAGACGTGGCAGAGATTGATATGAGTCATAACAGTACTGTGTTCTGACAGCAACAGAGGACAGCGTTTTAACAAGGAAGGCACATTTGCTAGGGCAACTTTTTTAGAGTGGTCACAAAAAATGAGACCCAAAGAAAATGTCAGTTTGAGCCTTTGAAAGTCAATGATGTATTCAAGATTTATTAAATTGGTGGCAACAGAGTATCTACATATCCAGACATTAAGCAATTAGAATGTTAGAGAAGGGAGCTCTAACAAGCAGAGACCACTCTTTGAGATATTTTGTTGGAGTTAAATGGGAGAATTTTTTTTTTAATGTGGTTATTGCCTTTCAAATGACAAAGTAGTCAATGGGAAACAATAATGTGGCTTTTTAAAACAAATTATCCTGTAAATTTCTGAGTTTTCAGTATATATTTGGCACTGTGCAATTTGTTAAATATAAGTGTAAAAAGAATAGACATGAATGAAAATGATTGAAACCAGTTCCTGAAAGGTAAGATGGGATGAGATCAAGTTTATATTCTTAGAATTTTTAGGTAGTAACGAAAGTCCAGTTGGATTTAGAAAGAGGCATTTATAGTTGGAATCATTACAGTGAATATAAATAACATGGAATTTGAAATCAGATTTATTTGAATACTCTTTTAGAAGATTTTTCTAATACAGGGGAAGTTTCACAGGGCACATTGGGACCAAGAAAAGGGAAGTATGGTGTTAATGTCATCTAGCAAACATGGGATATGTTGGTTTTTACTTTTTTTTTTTTTTTTTTTTTTTTGTTGAGACAGAGTCTCGCTTTGTCGCCCAGACTGGAGTGCAGTGGCCGGATCTCAGCTCACTGCAAGCTCCGCCTCCCAGGTTCACGCCATTCTCCTGCCTCAGCCTCCCGAGTAGCTGGGACTACAGACGCCCGCCACCTTGCCCGGCTAGGTTTTTGTATTTTTTAGTAGAGACGGGGTTTCACCGTGTTAGCCAGGATGGTCTCGATCTCCTGACCTTGTGATCCGCCCGTCTCGGCCTCCCAAAGTGCTGGGATTACAGGCTTGAGCCACCGCGCCCGGCCCGGTTTTTACTTTTTTAGCAGGTACGAGAATACAGGGACAAAGTTTCTCCATATCAAAAGGCAAAACGCAGGCAAGCAAAATTTTTAAAAATAACTAACTTGTAAGGAAATATTTTGTTTATATTTAAGAATGTGTAAGTAAAATTTTGAATTTTGCATGCTGTAAATAGGCCAGAGAACTTTCCTTCATCTCATGACTGAATTACTATATTTTATAATTTAGTAATTTAAATCTTTTACATAATTAAAATACACCCTAAAAGAATCATTTCATTCTTTTTCATACATACAAAAAAGTGAACCTCAAAACTCTTCTGTATAAAACAACAACAAAACTGAAGTCCAAAAACTTTTCATGGCTTCCTCTAGTTTATTTATTTTTTGTTAAGTTTTCTTTTAGATTCAGGGGTACATGTGCACATTTGTTATATGAGAAAATTGCATGTCATAAGGGTTTAGTATACAGATTATTTTGCCACTTAGGCAATCAGCAAAGTACCCTACAGGTAGTTTTTCAATCCTCAGCCTCCTCCCATTCTCCACCAAGGAGGCCGCAATGTCTCTTGTTCCCTTCTTTGTGTCCATATGTACTCCAAAGTTTAGCTCCCACTTATACGTGAGAACATGTGAGTTTATTCAGTTTGAAAGAATCTAGTATAATTAGTTTTGTAGTTCAGTGCTCTGAGTCCATCGTTCTTTACTGAAGTGAGTGTCAGGGTTTCCCCTCCCCTCCCCTCCCCTCCCCTCCCCTCCTCTCCTCTCCTCTCCTGTCTTTTCCTTCTTTATTGAGACAAGAGTCTGGCTCTGTTGCCCAGGCTGCAGTGTAGTGGTGCAATCTTGGCCCATTGCAACCTCTGCCTCCCAGGTTCAAGTGATTCTCCTGCCTCAGTCTCTCAAGTAGCTGGGATTACAGGTGTGCACCACCATGCCTGGCTAATTTTTGTATTTTTAATACAGACGGGGTTTCACCATGTTGCCCAGGCCAGTCTCGAATTCCTGGCCTCAGGTGATCCACCCACCTCAGCCTCCCAAAGTGCTGTGATTCGTGGTTTTATTTTCTTAGTATACAATATTAAATTGTTATTATCTAGGATTTTTTTTCTTTTTGGAGAAGGACATGAATGATATACAAAGGAGAATCATTATGTTCTACTTTTGTGAACTTGCTTGTTTATATCTGAGACAATTTTATTTTCAGAATACATAATAACATGGCAAGCGTGGTGATTTTTCCTTGACTAGTTTTTATACATTATTAGAATACCTTTTCAAAATTCTGGTTGGATCCTGTCAGAAATAAAGGAGCAACCTCAGTTGAATACTTAGGTTTCTTTTGAGCTTTGAATTAGATTATCCCTTTCTGCAACTTTCAATTCAAATGGAAAAAGCCACAGGTGATGTGTCCGATTGTTAATAGTAGAGGTATCTGATTCAGGTACAATTGAACAATCATTTCTCACATTATATTTTAAAAGTTGACTTTGCAAGATATATATCACATTTTATAGCTACACATTTGTGCATGTTTGCTATTAAACACCTATAAAAGGCAATTGTCCATTTAAAGTCAGACACATTTAAAATGTGTAATTCTGTATTTATGGATCTTAATTGCATAATGATTCAATAATATAAGGCTGAATTATTCTATGATCATTTTATTTTTGTTATTTGGAATAAATTTAGAAATAAAGAATATTTTTCTTGTAAAATTGTTTACTATTGTATGAACAGAATCTCAAGTAATCTACATGAATATTTCACCAGATAATTTAAACAATGTCACCCCATTTATTATCTGACACATGATTTTTAGATTGCTTTACTAACTCTGAATATATCATAAACTTCTGACCCTTTCAACATACAAACTGAAATTGATTACTGGAGTGTCCAGTGCTATACTTAATCCACTGTAAATGGGAGTTGTGAAGCCCAGTTTTAGAGTTTGCATAGTTACCAATGTTCATTGCATAAATACATATTTTCCTCAATGATTGCTTCTTTTTAGAGTTTGCATCAAATCAGGCCACAAACTTAAATATAATATAATGATAATCTTTTGAGTAATGTGTATATAAATATATATGTGTATATATTTACATATATATATTCTCATATGTATCTTATTTAATTTGAAGAAACATGTGTGTCTGATATCAATATTATCTATCTTAACCTGAATAAAAATAGGTTATCAAAGGTAGAAAAATGATTTCATTTATAAAAAATTATTTATAGTAGTTTACTGCTAATTTTACCCATTTGAAAATATTTTTGTGACGACATACTGCAAAAGTGGTCTGTGGGAAAGATCAACTTGCTGTTATAGATTCAGTTAGAATAGGTATTGTTTCCTTTGTTGAAACACTAATGAGAAGAACTAAAATAGAAACAATTATTGAGCTCTTACTACATTTCCTTCCCCTTAACAGATATTTCACATATATTAAGTCATTTCATATTCATGATTGTATTAATTTGGCTTTATGTTCAGATTTTAAAAAGGAGGAACTGAGATTTAGGCAGGCAAACTATCTTGCCTAAAATGAGTGCTTGCCCATGTCTGTTTGACTAACGAATCAACTGTCATTTCACTTTAGTATATTTAACTCATTTTATATGCTGATAACAATGAATCTGTGTAAGGAGACTATTTCCTTCTACTCTTTGTTGTTTATACTTTTATGATAAAATGACAGCTGCACTAATTTTGTAAGTATATTAACACTTCTTAAAATCTGAAACATTAACAAAATTAGAAATACTCTTTCAATTTGGTTGCCAAAAATGATTATCGCTATAAGTGAATTCCAAAATGAATGTGTATGAATGAAAATAAAGAAAAACAAAACTGAGGCAATGAGAAGAGTGAAAAACAAAGTGTGAGGACAAAGGAAAAGCCCAGCAATGATGATTGATGGGAGGCTCTTTCAGAATGGTCTGGAAGTATTAGGTTGTATAGCTGTCTCTAGTTCATCCATACACTTGGTTTTTCTGAGAAGGACGGGTGAATCCAAAAGCTTTGTGCCAGATTATATTCACTGTGCAAACCTTCTGCCCTGTTTGAACTGGCCAAATGTAAAGAGATCTAACTTTTGAGAACAGATAATGAAAGAAGGATCGTATTAAATCCTGTACAATAGTGCAAAAATCAAAGCTTTATAAAAGTTTCCTTACTCAAGAAAATATACAATACTTTCACAAAAGAACAAAAATATTAGGCCAAAATCACAAAAAGAAAGGCTGTCATTATAAAAAAGAGTCTTTAATTTAAATCATATTAATAAATGCACCATGAACTCCCAAAAAAGGAAAGGTGTTAGTCACTTGACGACTATTCTTCTTTTTATATTTTAGGCTCCTGGGCCAGTTTTCAAGTGGTTGCGAAATTTTAGTTGTTGATGACAGTTATTGCTCACCTTCCTAAAATTGGTCTTTAAAATGAGTTTCGGCTTTAATACAGATGGAAAAATCCTGCATTCTGTTGATCAGTTTCACAGCCTCAGAAACAGTGCGATCAATCATATGTAGTGCCTGATGGATGTGTCAGGCAGTAAGCATAGCTATAGCTGTTTCAAGGCCACTGACTTGAAATCTGCAATTTCACCTGATTCCTTTAAGCCTATGGCTTTGAGGTAAATCAAGGGTCAGCAAAAGTGTTCTCTTCTGCACAGATCACTTGAAACACCAAAGAACGAGTCAAGCAGATTGAATATTGATACAGAAAACACCTTCAAGTTGTTAATAATTTCAACAATTCCAACAGTAGAAAAATAAAATTTCATTAAATGAAAGCATTTTCACTTTGTTCATTGTTGAAGAGTTTATTACAAAGTATTTCTGAGAAGGACATTGTATTTGATTCTTGATAAGTAGCTTATTACACTGAATTCTTTATTTTTATGGACAATCACAGAAAAAAAACACCTCTGTTTATATTATTAAGCCAAGGCTAAACATGTTATAAAATGTAAAGTGAAATTATCAAAAGAAAATGCAACAATAAAATATCTATGCAAGCCACATCTTAAATTTTAAAAATCCAAATAACTGACATAAAAATACATTTTTTACTTGGATTCACATTCTTTTTTGTGTGTTTTTATACATCTAACATTTCAAATCACATTTTATAATATATGAAATTTATTTCTTTTGCTTGAATTTTTCTGTCTTTAATTTAGCTTTCATCATTTTATTTAAAAATATTTATTTTATGCCTGGTATATGTCAGACACAGAAAAATTACATTTTAGGTTCTGAGATTAAATGGTCAAATATTAGATTTTTTTATTCATAAAATATTGCTATTCAGAGATGAGTCAGAATTACATATTACAGACATATTTTAGTAACAAAAGAATCTCGTCATTAAGCTATGTCAACTCTCGTTATTTTAAATCCACGTGAATCAATAAGAAGTTTTACATTCATCTATAGAAAGAGCAATAAACTTTAAATTGGTCTTTAAATTGGTGCTCTACATGAAGAAGTAATTAGGTTCTCACTTTTGGAGAGGTCGAACTTTCACCAACTGTACAAATGTCCATCTCTGAAGCTGTATTCATTAACGTAGTAATGAGCTGTTGAAATAGCAGTGCAGAACAAATCTACAATGCAAGGAGACTGATTAACTTAAGGATATGTTCAGCCATCCTTCTGTTCTAGAAATAGATGCTTTTTCATATAAGATGGACACTTTGAATTCCATTATTGATGAAACATGATGTTCTCTCTGTTCACAGGTCCCAGACTCATGAGTTTCTGAAAACTTAAATTTTAGATCTCTTGATGTGGTTCAGCACTTGGAGCAAAATGTCCCAGAAAACTTCTTGAGTGCTTTCCAGGGAGGTCTTGTTAGCAAATCAAGGTCTTCTTGAGTCCCATGTTTACAAAGGACTCTGCTCACAGAATGATCTCATCTGTTTTATCTTCAGTAGTACCTTTGCTTTGCTGCATGGCCCCAGATCATACCAACAAGCCATCAAGTAAATATAGGTCATCAAGCAATAGTTCATAGAAAAAAATCAGTAATATTTCTATATCGCCCTTGGTGATAAGAAGACATCTTAGAGCATACACCATTCTGACGGTGGCTGAATGCCAAATGACACATTATTATTACAACATGTTTTGGTAGCAAGTGGCAGGAGCTTTGTTTCTGTCTTGAAGCACCTCTTCTGCATACGCAGACATAAATCCTATTGGATTCATAAGTTTCAATAATAATTTATTTCCATGTACTTGACCATTTAGAAACCAGCCTGCTAGAGGCTGGCTCTGTACATGCATGGACTTCTCTCTTCCTCATTCCTATGCCCCTTCCTTCTAAATCTAGAGCTCCCTGTGCCAATTACCTTTTTGTTTAGGAATCAGATAATTATGCCTTATCCTTTATCTCCTATCCCCACCTCAATACACACAACCATACAAACTTTCAATCCCTTGATGTCTAAGTTGATTTCACAAATATTTAGTAACCCCTGCTCTATGATTTGCATTATGTTATAGGCTGTAAATTCAGTTACGTATAGCATGATCACAGTGTCTGAACAGTGTATAGCCTTGTTCTTTAAGAGCAGGAATGACATAAACCAGTGGTTATTCTCCCAAAGTCTCTAAAATTGCATGTAGCGTGTCTTAAATACACATTCTGGTTTAATGAATTAATGCTCCTCTGCATTAACAAGAAGGATGACTTCCTGTACAAATGTTCTGATCTCCTTAACTTTGATAATATGGTGTAAGTTTTTCAGATTTGATAAATTTGGACATCATCCAATACCTAGCTAGGTCATTATGACTTATGTATAATGAGAATATTGAACGCAGATTAAAATGATTAAATACCAACATTGTGTTATGCGTCACTATTAAACCTTGATGTAGCTTCATATTAACATGTTTCTCGCCATTTTTGCTTTGCATTTTATAGCATAGCTTCTCACGGTTTATTTTCCTTATAAATTGTGCTATTTGCTGACTTGATGAATGCTAAAATGTACTGAAGATTAGAATAGAAAGAAAATTAAATAATTAGAGTTCTAATCACAAAAGGTTTCCTTTTAAATTCTACTAATTAGCAAAATTTAATATTCTTTACAATCGTGTCCCACAATTAAAAGTCACACTTGTTACAGTATTTTAACAAATAGATCTTAGTAATAAGAATATAAAAGAAGAAAAATTAGGAATAATTTTCTTCTCAAAAGAGGTAGAATTCACCTCTTTTGATTTTTCATCTCTACTTAGTTAATGCATCAACCTTTATAATTGATAGTTTGGGGGAAGAGATACTATGTTTTGAAGTGAGTGGCCTGTATGCCACAATAAACACAAAAAAACACTTTTTATTTTTATTACTCAACTCATATAAAAGTATACTTCAAACGACAAGAGGGTAAATGGTTCTCATTGGAGAAAACAAGTTTGATGTATGTCTTAGTAAGGCTTGTCTTGTATACGAGTAGGTAAGTTGGGTGAGTAAGAAACTGTAGAGTTGTATATTGGAGTGAAAACATTGGCATTTTAGTTAGATGTTCCTCCTTTTTTATGAATTGTTTTTCTGTCTATATTTTTACTTTTGTCTGTTAAATCTCTCTGATAATGAGGCATTGTGTTATTTAAAAATACCTCTTATAAATCAGTGTGACCCTTCTGTCATGAAGTGACCATGTACATGCAAGACACAAGTCAAAGAAAAAGAATCACACTATTTGGGAACGAGAAAGGTGAATCATAAATTGTCTTTATTCTTCCATTTGAGCATAAACTCTAATCTCAATGTAAAGAGACCTAGATGATGGTATTATCTTGCCTATTGCAGCTAGTTTTAACCTACCCTACCTACAGTTTCTTACTCACCCAACCTACCTACTCATATACAAGACAAGCCTTACTAAGACATACATCAAACTTGTTTTCTCCAATGAGAACCATTTTCCCTCTTGTCGTTTGAAGTATACTTTTATATGAGTTGAGTAATAAAAATAAAAAGTGTTTTTTTGTGTTTATTGTGGCATACAGGCCACTCACTTCAAAACATAGTATCTCTTCCCCCAAACTATCAATTATAAAGGTTGATGCATTTCTAGCACAAATTGGAAAATGAGTGATATATCATTTAAGAAGATATTTTAAAGATAGATTTACATAACAATAGTAACAGTATGGGTGAATTAACTTCTCTGAAGAAGAACAAGGTTAAATTGACATGAAATGCAATAAACTCTGCCCCCTGGCTCTCTTATGGTAGTAGTTTGCCAAATATTTGCATAGAAAAGTATTGTCAACTGCTTAGGTTCCCTTCATAGGAAAACTGTTTGGCTGTGATTTAAAATATTTTTATCTTATGATGTTGGAGCAGAAAAAGGTATGAGATGATTAATCTCTCTTCCCTTCTTCACTTCTGGGCCACGAACTGAAATCCTAGTTGCAATAGTCTCACAAAGCTGTAAATCTGTAAATCTATAAATCTGTCATGATAGATGAGCTGAATTATCAGGGCATGCAGATGATCAAGGTACCTAGGATTTTAAGATAATAGAGATAAAGGTTGAAAGGTTCTATTTTAATTTTTAAAAACACATAATTCAATCATTTTTATAACTTTTTTTGTTTCCAGTGTCTTCCTGTGTTGCCCAGGCTCTGGAGTGCAGCGGTGCAACTAGAGGTCACTGTAGCCTTGACCTCCTGGGCTCAAGTGATCGTCCCACCTCAGTCTTCTGTGTAGTGGGGACCACAGGTGCTTGCCACCATGCCCAGCTAAGCAATTATTTTTATTTTTTTTCGAGACAGGTCTGGTCATGTTGCCCACGCTGGTATCAAAACCCTGGTCTCAACCAATCCTCCCTCCTCAGCCTCCTGAAATGCTGGTTTACAAAAGTGAGCCACCGTGCCCAGCCTAGAATTCCTTTTTACAACACTGTGTCCTCTGCTTTGCTTCCTGGGTTTCCCCTTCTTTGTTTAATTATATTTGATTCTGTTCCCATACTCAGTCTCACTCATCGTGCCAGTGTCGTAGGATCTCCAGCTACAAGGTTCTCTTAGAGACAAACTCTAACTTCTGAAACCTAGCCTCCCTTTCACTCACAAAATATTGGTTTTCATTCTGTAAATAGGCTATAATATTACCTCTTAAGAGTATTATAAAAATTAAATGAAACAAGGCCCATGAGTGTACTTTATAAGCTAAAAAAGTCCTAGGAGATATGACTTCTATTTATTATGGATTCATATGCTTTATAATTTTCTACCAGCAGTCACAAATAAATGTCTTTAATGAGATAAATCTGCATAGCCAAATTCTAAATCTCTATTATTAACTATGTCCATTAGGTAAGATCATGTAAATGATGCATCTTATACATCATTTTGGATCCCTGGTAATTCCCTTTCATATACTTTTCCCACCTCTATCTGCCCTACTTTCTCATCTTCTTCCTGAGAAATTTTTAAAAATAGGAGTTAGTAAAAAAAAAAAAAAAAAATCTCTAAAAGTTTACTTTTTGGGAATATATGTGTAAAATGGGAACTCATGAATTTATTTTTCCTTAAACTTCACCTGTTAGTTTACCTGATTCACTCATCCACATAAAATTTACTGTAGTTGATTTAGCCTTATTTAGAATTGCCTTTTCCCCTCTAAATTTTTTTCATTTTGTAACTTTTAATTCCTCTAAATAAAAATAGCAACAATTTCCCAGTGCTTCTCATCTCTACAATTATTTGACCACACAACTACAGTGTTTCCTATTATAGAAACAGGCTCAGCATAATAAATGCTACATAATTTTCTCACATCAAGTTTTACACATTTTACTACTTTAATAAGTCATGACTACCACCAATGACAGTAGTACTAAATCAAATACAAAGAGTTTTTGGTGTGCTGTGATATTTTACTTTAACATTTTATAATGAAACATATTCTGCAATTTAAGTACACTTTCCATTACTGCCAAAAGCTGATTATTTTATTTTTACCACTATCTAAAATCTCCTATTTGCAAATGTCATTTCAGACAAAATTAGCAAACAATTCTTGTTCCATGAGAACAAATAGACCAAATAAAAAGGGCATATTCATAACTCAACTGCCATAAAAGCACAATAAAATAAATTAGATCAGAAGACATTGTATGAAAAAGAGTTTTGATTTAAAAGTCTAGAGACAAGAGTTCTTATTTGAACTTTATACTTAATTGGCAATGTAATATTGGGAAATTTATTCAACATTCGGATATTAAAGAGTATTATTGATTAAAAGCACAAAAAACTTGAGTTAAAGAATTTGGGTTTGAATCTCCGCTCTGGCATTTATTAGCTTAAGTCACTTTCTTGAGGCTGGTCTTCTCATCTGTAAAATGGGAAAGTGATAATTACTTTCTGAAAATATGCTACACTTTATTCTAAATAATTTCATGATTTGTTCATATGTGCAATTTTATTACTATAAAATTGTTAATAAATGTAAAATGATTTTTTCATCAGAAATTACACTTTTCAATTGTATGTCTCAGAAGGTGCTATTGAATCGATATACAGCTTAGTGGTTAAACAAGACATTGGAAAAAACAAAATGCAATTACTATGATAATGGTGTTCATATAAATGACTCGCTCCATGCACAAAAGTCAAAATCAAATGAAATGTAGAAACCTAAGTTTAGGTACATAATATGCCATGGGTTATTTGTGGTTAAATTGTAACAAAACACAATCAACCACATTAAATTAATGTGTAATTTAATTAATGACTTGAATGCTTTTAAGCCAATACATTTTAATTTTATTAAAAATTATGATCTTGATAATTATACTAATCAACTTAATTGATTTTGTAGTTTTACTTATATTTTTTAGTTATTTTGTTATCATAAATGTGGAAGAGCTGCAATCATGAATATCTTATGCCAATTTTTTATGACTATTTTAAATAAAATAATTTAACTTATTTTCAAGCCTACACTAAGGTTTCACATAAAATGTTCTGATTTTCAGCAAGTTCTCTATTATTATGATAGTATTGCCAAGTCTTTATCTTGAATAGCAATTTCTTTAATTTATCTTTAGATATCAAGGCAAAGCTCTTGTTTTCTAGCTCAAGAGTTGTTTTCTCTACTCTCTATCTACAGAAATTGGTTGATAAGGGGCCGCGCACG
This sequence comes from Macaca thibetana thibetana, assembly GCF_024542745.1. Lineage (NCBI taxonomy): Eukaryota > Metazoa > Chordata > Mammalia > Primates > Cercopithecidae > Macaca > Macaca thibetana. Next base: position 15,316,250 of record NC_065595.1, on the reverse strand, counting down.
GTGGCTCACGCCTGTAATCTCAGCACTTTGGGAGGCTGAGACAGGCGGATCACCAGGTCAGGAGATCAAGACCATCCTGGTTAACGCAGTGAAACCCCGTCTCTACTAAAAATACAAAAAAGAATTAACCGCGCGTGGTGGCGATCGCCTGTAGTCCCAGCTACTTGGGAGGCTGAGGCAGGAGAATGGAGTGAACCCAGGAGGCGGAGCTTGCAGTGAGCCGAGATTGCACCACTGCACTCCAGCCTGGGCAACAATGCGAGACTCCATTAAAAAAAAAAAAATTGCTTGATAAATATCCATGAATTCACTTTCCCCCACTGCAAGCAAGCATCTATTATTCATTAAAGTAAATACTAGAGACTCGAAAAAAAGGACAGAATTTCCTCTTTTACACAGTTCTTTCTAGTTGGTGAGAGAGAAGAATAGCTAACAATTATACTACAAGATGAAATAAATAATAACATAGATGTGCACAGGATATATGCACAGATTTATCATCATTTATTTCAATCATTTTGTCTCAGGCAAATTAAATATGTACCACATTCAAATACAAATATTTTAAAGAATGCTTTGGTTTTTGTTTTGTTTTGTTTTTTTTCTTTTTTTTTTTTTTTTTTTTTTGAGACGGAGTCTGGCTCTGTCGCCCGGGCTGGAGTGCAGTGGCTGGATCTCAGCTCACTGCAAGCTCCGCCTCCCGGGTTCACGCCATTCTCCTGCCTCAGCCTCCCGAGTAGCTGGGACTACAGGCGCCCGCCGCCTCGCCCGGCTAATTTTTTGTATTTTTTAGTAGAGACGGGGTTTCACTGTGTTAGCCAGGATGGTCTCGATCTCCTGACCTCGTGATCCGCCCGTCTCGGCCTCCCAAAGTGCTGGGATTACAGGCTTGAGCCACCTAGTCATCAGGAAGTATTGCCTGGTGACATTCTCCTTCTATCAACTCACTGCATTTCTGGTTATTTGTCTTCTAAATTATTATCTGCAAAAAGATAAAGGGCAGAAAAAGCATGATATCAGAGGTTTTCCTCCATGAGAAGTTGGTGTTCCAGATGAGACTGACCTCTTTGTATTGCCTCGTTGGACCTGTGCTGTCATTGCCAGGGTATTTATGCAGCTACGAATGAAGGTAGAATCAACCAAACCCTGAAATTATTTGTCCTTTGGGTGAGGATGAACTTGTTCTCATAGTAATTCTAAAGCTCCTGTGGTTGCATAACACACCCAGATCTATCGGCCTCAGGATCTGACATAAATAAGAGGCTTAGCTATAGTTTTAGGACTTTGAGATATATCTTAGACAATACAATCACATTTTCTGATTCCAAAGAAAATAAAACGTATGTTTAGATTTTAATGAAATCTATGTGGTTGAAACTTGTCCTAACAGTCCTAGTTTAACTGATTCCCTTGATCAACCTGCCCACTCCATTTCTTCTGTGAAGCATATGGAATTATGCTCTTGGCAGGCTGTGTTTTCACTGCTTGTGGGCCACTTTCGAATGTGCTAGTGAACTCTGCTCTCTGCAGTTGAGCTGCATGTTTGTGGACAGTCAGTCACATTTGTTCCCAAACTGATTTGTGCCTTCTGTTGTTGTTATTGAAATTACATAACTTAATTACATCTTATATGAACCAAATTAAAAAAAAAATGTGTTACTACTGAAAAAAGTGAATCCTTTGAAAATTCTTAATGTCATGGCACTAAATTTAAAATTGTTAAACAACTTGTGCCATACAAATATTAAAGGGTAAAATGTAAAATGTGCATGCTTACACAACACTTTAAAGAAATCTAAATTAAAAATTGTAGATGATGAATTGTGGGTGATTTATACTAGAACAATGAGTCAGAACCCCCATCAACAGTAACATTGCAAATGAAAATACCACATGTTTCATATTAATAAAAGGATGTTGTTTTGCTGATAAATGTTCAGCATTAAAATATTTGAGATCTCTGTACAGTTCATTATTCCCAGATTTAACCTGATTTTGATTAAATGATCTATTACCAGTCCAAAATCGTTTTTATAATGCCCAATCTTTAAAGAAAAAGGTGGAAATATGATAAAAAGAACAATATTAGACTACATAGAATAATTACAACTATATTAACTAAAACCAATGCTTTCTAAAATAAAACTATGGAATTGGAAAAAAAAGATAGTTTCTCTGATACGAACTCCACGATATATGTACTTTAGATGGAGATTGATAGTTTTAGACTGTTTTCCCCTTCCTTCCAAATCTCTTTGAAGCAATTTATTCGCAGACTTGGAGCTTTCAGGAAACTAAATCCCAAACATCATTTCTTTGATAAAATCATCCTGCTGATTTTATTTCTTGCTTTTTTTTAACCAATGTAAATTTTGCGTACATAATATAAAATATATGTACTATATATGTATAATATACATATGTGTGTATATTTTATGCTTTATTTTACTGGAACAGAGTTATTAGCTTACTTCTTATTGAACTCAATATTTAAATGTAAAATAATCTCATTCAAAAGCCTACAAAATATCCAAAAAATCATTATTTCAAGTGAAATTCAGGATTACATACAAAGACATTAAGAAGTAAACTCAGAAAAATATATTGATTTTTAGGTTATACTTTATAACAATACTACTCAGTGAAACAGTAATATATTCATCACATCATGAAAAAGGTAGTAAGTGAAGTTATGGGAAATTAATTGGAAATCATATATAAATTCACAAAACAATAAACTTAATGCACCATCAAAATATTTGTTTTCTAATTTAAATGAGGTCAGTCTACTATCCCAGAAATCAATTGAGTGGAATGTGAGAAAGACATTTTTCTGCAATTCAACACATTTACAGAAGGACAATTTTTGTTTTCTCACTTAGAATCAATGAAACAAAAACCTATGATATAGTCTCTAATTTCAATCTATTTGATTCAGCATATCATAACCAATCTTAATAATTAAGTGATAATTTTTATTCTGTCCTCAATAATTATGGTAACTAATATTACTTTTCTCAGTGTTATTTTCTTTTTTTTTTTTTTAACAATCCAAGAGTTTTCCAAAAGACAAAGAAAGTTAATGGCTGCAAAAATGTATATTATTCCTCTTAATTGGGAATACGTTGTTTTCTGTATTTTGTAAGTGTCATTCAGATAGCTTATGTCTTCACATAGTGCTGTTTCTATGTATTGGAATAAATTTTAAAATATAGCATATATGCAAAAAGTACAAAGATCAGGAATGTACAGTTCTATAAAATTTTACAAAGTCACCACACCTGTGTAACTCGCATTTTGGTCGAGGAAAAAAACGTTACAATAACACATAGTGCCTCCTGTTTACTTGAAGTAAGTTTCCTCTCAAAGGTAAACACTATGCTTATTTCTAACACTAAAAATGAGTTTTGCCTATTTAAAAATATAAGTGGAATTATGCAGTTTTTAACCATTATATCTAGACTCTCTTACTAGTTGTTTGAAATGATATGTATTGCTGTGTTTAGTGGCACATCACTAATTCTCATTACTGTAATGTATGCTGTTATACTGTGGGAAGACATTTTCTCGACTCTATCTTCTGTCCACATAAACATTTTAATAGTTTTTTTCACATATCTAAGTGACAATTTGTATTATGTATAAAGATAAACTAAGTGTTATGACTGGCACACCAATTTGATCAATCAAAGAGTAGGAAGTATTTGATGGCAAAAACTGATTCCTTTATGCATCTCTGATTATCCATGGTAACATGTAAATGATACACTGGTATGTTAAGCTTAAAAATATTTGTTGAATAAAATTAGGCACCACATCATCAATATTATTATTCAGATTAATTTGGTAATTTTATTAGCATGGGAAGCTATGTCTGAAAAAAATCAGAGCACATGTCATAACTTATTTGTAATAATTAGGGAAGTCTCAGCTCTGTCTAAGGTCCTTGACAATGACAGCCCACTTAGGATGTTACATCTATGCCAAATGTTTCTTTTCTTACAGGAAATATTGATTAGAAAAGATGTTTTTCTTCTGCTGAAATATATTAATTTGATATTTCTATGGACTTCCATTGTTTTATGACATTTTCATATATCTGTATTTGAAATAACTGTTCTAAGCACCAAAAATTCATCAAAAACTGACTGACGTGGGAAATTATGCTTTCATTTCCAGATTGTGAAGATCAGAAAAAAGGAAGAAAACTAATGTTACTGAATTATTTTACTTTAGTCATCACTCCAGTTGAAATTAAAGAAATTTTTTATATTAAGCAATGTTGATATGGTTTGGCTGTGTCCCCACCCAAATCTCACCTTGAATTGTAATACTTCCCAAGTGTCCAGGGCAGGGCCAGGTGGAGATAATTGAATCTTGAGGGCAGCTTCCCCACTACTGTTCTTGTGGACGTGAATAAATCTCACGAGATCTGATGGTTTTTAAATGGGAATTCCCCTGCATAAGCGCTCTTGCCTGCTGCCACGTAAGACGTGACTCTGCTCCTCATTTGCCTTCTGCCATGATTCATGAGGCCTCCCCAGCCATGTGTAACTAGAAGTCAATTAGACCTCTTTCCTTCATAATTTACCTAGTCTTGTGTATGTCTTAATTTGCAGCATGAGAGTGACTAATACAACTATGTATGTTGGGAGAGATAGGCTTGGGAGTATCATGTATGCCAAAAATAGTGACAAATCGTGCCAAAAATAGTGAGGAAATGGAACTGATGACACTAGTATCAAAAAGCAAAAACATAGTGCAACAAATATAATATGTAACTGGTGAGGCTTTTGGAGCATCTCACTTCATTAGAAGAGTTTAACATAATTAGGGGAGCTATGCTGCAGGTATTTTCATTATTTATTAAAGTATTAGGTTTTCCATTATTTAATAAAGTTTTCTTTTTTTATTTCCCCCCTTAAGCTTCTTAGCATTTACAATTTGGTCAAGGTTATAAAAAGATTATTCTTTGGATTACATAAAGTAGGTAAAAATAAAAGCTTAATTAGTCTTTTAAAAAATGTGTGAAATTGTTCAGGAAATTATCACTTGGCATAACAGAAATGAGTTATCCACCATGCAACTCTAGAAAAGGTAAATAGTAGTTTCTTTCTGATGTAATGAAGCTAAATACAAGCTAGTGAAAACATATTTCTATAATAACTAACATTTTGTAATCAACACAAAATATAGTGTTTTGAAGCAAAAACAAATCTGTGTTGAAAAATTCAAATTACACACACACACACACACACACACACACACACACACACACACATCTTAGTAAACTCATCAGTTATCCTGAAGGCTGATTTCTGGTAACTTTAACCAGTCATCCAATCATTCATTTATGACTCATCATAAAATATGATAGGTAATCCAGATAATATATATGTCAGTTAGCTTGATTTAATCATGTCACCTTGTTACATATATCACAACAGCACATTGTACCCCATAAATGTATACAACTATGAATTGTCAATAAAAAACAGATAGACTGCCTATTACACGAAAGTTGCTTTGTTATGTGATGGGAATGCAAAGAAAAAAAAATACTGGTTTTATTCTCCAGGCTGCAAAATATTATTGACAGAGATAGCTACTTAATATTATAATTATGGTTCCGTTTCTAACAATAAAATACAATAATAGGGCTATGGGCAAAGGTTTTAGAAGTAAGGAAAATAAACATGTTTGAAAGTGTTTTTTAGATGTAGTGTCCCAAAACTGAGTGTTAGCTGGAGGACAGTAGAGAGGTAATGGTGTAAGTTTTACTATTTTACAGAGATGGGTTCATAACCAAGCTCTACAATTTACTCCCTATAATACCTATCCCCCCTGCAAACTACTAAACCTCTGTTTCCTCATATACAAATGTTGATAAATTGCATGCCTATAATGAGGATTAAATGGAATCAAGCATATGAAGGATTTGCAAAACAATAGTAGCTACTCACTATGTGCCAAGCACTCTTAAGCTGTTTACAAAGTTACTTTATAGAATTAATTTGATAAATGTAAAAAACAGGAGGGTTCATTATTCCCATGTTGCAAACTGGAGGTAAAGAGGAGGTATGTAAGATGGATTTGCGATTTGAACACAGTCGAAAACTAGAGAATGGTTTTTAAACAATGTACAGTTTGGCTCCTCTAGGACCTGTCACATAGCCAGTACATATCAACGATGATGAGGAGGATGTTGAGGATGAGAATGGTGATGATGTTAGATCAGTAGGGATTACCTAGATCAAGGAAATGGGGCAGGGCAAATGATAGTGAAATGTGTTTCAAGAAGATGGGAGAATAGGAACAGAGGGATTTACTCAATCAAGACTGAAGTGCGTCTAGAGTTCCTCGAGTGTAGCATAGTGGTGGAGAGGTATGCCTCACAAGTTTATGCCAGTTCTTACATAAAATGTTCAGGTGTTAGGATTTATTGTGAGTGACAAGATGTTTTGAAGAAAAAAAATACTGTTGTTTTGCTAAGTCTTTAATATGCTTTATTCCATTTGATCCTCCTTATAAGCATGTAATTTGTCAAACTTTTTATATGAGGAAACAGATATTAGTAGTTTGTAGTAGCTACAAATATTATAGGGAGTAAATGGTAGAGCTTGGTTATGAGCCCAGCTCTGTCTAATGCTAAAACTTGTGCCATTACCTCTCTACTCTCCCTCCAGCTAACAGTCAGTTTTGGAACATTGTGTCTGAAAAACACTTTCAAATGTGTTTGCATTCTTGATCTCTAAAACATTTGCCCAAAGCCATGATACTGTATTGCATGGTTAGAAAACTAAAGAAGCATGTTGACGGTAGTTTAGTGGGAATAACATTGAATCTATAAATTGCTTTGGGCAGTATGGCCATTTTCACAATATTGATTCTTCCTATCCATGATCATGGAATGTTTTTCCATCTGGTTGTGTCCTTTCTGATTTCCTCGAGCAGTGGTTTGTAGTTCTCTTTGAATTTACATTTTTCACAGAATTAGAAAAAAATCTATTTTATAATGCATATGGAATCAATAAAGAGTTTGCCTAGCCAAGACAATCCTAAACAAAAAGAACAAAGCTGGAGGCACCATGCTACCTGACTTCAAACTATACTACAAGGCTACAGTAACCAAAACTGCATGGTACTGGTAAAAAAAAAAAAAACGGGCATATAGACCAATGAAAAAGAACAGAGAACTCAGAAATAAAAACCGCACATCTACAACCGTCTGATCTTCGACAAACCTGACAAAAGCAAACAATTGGGAAAGGACTTCCTATTTAATAAATGGTGCTGGAAGAACTGGCTAACCATATGTAGAAAATTAAAACTGGATCCCTTCCTTCCATCTTATACAAAAAATTAACTCAAGATGATTAAAGACTTAAATATAAAACCAAAACCTATAAAAATCCTAGAAGAAAATCTAGGCAATACCATTCAGGACACAGGCATGGGCAAAGAGCTTATGATGAAATCACCAAAAGGAATTGCAACAAAAGCAAAAATTGACAAGTGTGATCTAACTAAACTAAAGAACTTCTGATGATAGAAACTTTCATCAGAATGAACAGACAATCTACAGAATGGGAGAAAATTTTTGGAATCTGTCTATCTGACAAAGGTCTAATATCCAGAATCTGCAAAGAACTCAAGAAAATGTACAAGAAAAAACAAACAACCCCATTAAAAAGTGAGCAAAGTACATGAACAGACGCTTCTCAAAAGAAAACATACATGTGGCCAAGAAAAAATATGAAAAAAGTTCAACATCACTGATCATTAGAAGAATGCAAATGAAAACCACAGTGAGATACCATCTCATGCCAGTTAGTATGGTGATTATTAAAAAATCAAGAAACAGATGCTGGCAAGGTTATGGAGAAATAGGAACACTTTTACGCTGTTTGTGGGAATGTAAATTAGTTCAACCATTTCGGAAGACAGTGTGTGAATTCTTCAAAGATTTAGAAACAGAATACCATGTGACCCAGCAATCCCATTACTGCATATATACCCAAAGGAATATAAATTATTCTATTTTAAAGATACATGCACATGTATGTTTATTGAAGCACTATTCACAATAGCAAAGACATGGAATCAACCCAAATGTCCATCAATAATAGACTGGGTAAAGAAAATGTGGTACGTATACACCATGGAATGCTATGAAGCCATAAAAAAGATGAGATCATGTTCTCTGCAGGGCATGGATGACTCTGAAAGTCATTATTCTCAGCAAACTAACTCAGGAACAGAAAACCAAACACCGCATGTTCTCATTTATAAGTGGGAGATGAACAATGAGAACACATGAACACAGGGAGGGGAACAACACACATTGGTAACTGTTGGGGGGAGGGTGGGGGATAGTATTAGGGAAAAGAGCTAATGCATGCTTGGCTTAACACCTAGGTGATAGGTTGATAGGTGCAGTAAACCACTGTAGCACACGTTTACCTATGTAAGAAATCTGCACATCCTGCACATGTACCCCAGAACTTAGAGAAAAATAAAATAATTTTAAAAAGAGAAAACTGTAGAAGCTGGTAGAAGATGCATTTAAGAATGAAAAAATAGTAAAAGTAAGGACTTCTATTAGGGGACTGTTGCAGTCCTCTAGGAAATAAGAAAGAAGTGAATGAACTTAGACTTATTCAGTAACATATGGGTCAGTGGGGAGCTACCTGTTAAACATCTAGGAGAGGAAATCTACATGACTTGGAGTAAAAATGATACTTGAATTACTCTACAGCAATGGATTTTACACACTGTTGTTGAAATATACCACTATCTGAAATCCATCATATGTAGCTCTTCTATATACCCACAATGAAGATGAAAATCATGGAGATAATGTGTGTGTTTGTGGTTTTTAGATAATTTTATAGAACATACTTGATGAAATGGTGATAATCATCAGAAGTATAATTTACATATATAATTTACCCTCTGTTTCTTATTTTATCTGATAAGGATGTTCTTTTCCAGTTGCTCTTTATTACTGATTACTTTTTAGTCTTCATTTCCTATATCAAATGTCACCTGCTCAGAGAGAAGTCTACACTGAATATTCTATTTGAAGAAACCCAAACCACTTTTCCTCACACACATTCATAGGATTTCAAACTATATGTTTTCTTCCTAAGTGATATGATTTGGCTCTGTATCCCCACCCAAATTTCACCTAGAATTCTAATCCCCACATGTTGAGGGAAGAAGCTAGAGGGAGGTGATTGGATCATGGGGCTGGTTTCCCCCATGATGTTTTTGTGATAGTGAGTGAGTTCTCATGAGATCTGATGGTTTAAAAGTTGCACTTCCCCCTTTGTTCTATTTCCTGCTGACTTGTGAAGAAGGTGCTTGCTTCTCCTTTGCCTTACACAATGATTGTAAGTTTCCTGAGGCCTCCCCAGTCATGTGGAACTGTGAGTCAATTAAACCTCTTCTCTTTCTAAATTACTCTGTTTTTGGGTAGTTCTTTATACAGTGTGAAAATGGACTAATACACTGATAATGCATTCATTTTCATTTATTTGTTTTCTTATTTATTGTCTCATCTCATTGCATAGAATGTAAGCTGCCTAAAAGACTGTCTTTCTATTTAATTCTGATAACCCTATAACCTCAATACACTCCAAATCACATGTGTGGATTCAAACAACTGCAGATGGAAAATATATTTTTTAAATTGCTTCTGTACTGATCATGTAAGGATATTTTTATCTTGTCATAACTCCTCAAACAATACATTATAACAACTATTTACTTAGTATTTACATTGGATTAACTGTGATAAATAATCTAAAGCATTTTTAAAGTATACCTGAGGATGTACATAGGTTATATGCAAATACATATACCATTTTATATTGGGTACTTGGGCATCCTTGGATTTTGGTATCTATTGGAAATTCTAGAAAAAATCCCCTGATGGTATCACAGAATGACTAGAGCTAGAGGAAATTCTGTAAATATTTGTAGAATATATTAAATAATGAAAAATGGTTTTAATTATAAAGTACAAAATGATTCCCAGACTGCAGAAATATCTCTCAACCTCTTATTGTCTATGTAATTTTTGAGCTCCCAACTAATCTTCCACAAATTTCTCATTTGCTATTACTAAATAATATAGACATTAGGGAAGAGGGAGTTTGTTCAATGCAGTATTTCCCCATTCACCTTTATAAATAATGTTCCACAATGTTGTTAATTCATGTATTAAAAATATCGAACTTTTATGAGATTACGGAGTTACTTTTTTAATGAAGAAACATTTTAGACAGAAACTTTTTCTAAGAGTGTTCTTTGAACAACAAAAACTGATATAAAAATATCTTATGAACATGGAACTAATCGATGATAGAATTTATTTTAAACTGAGCAACAGGAACACATCCTTATGCTGTGATTTTTAGTACCCCAGGGCCTTGAAAGTTTCTTTGCAGTAAGCAAAGAGAATACAAATCAACATGATTTTTATGACATACAAGGTGTCCATGCTTCTCTTCCAAAGTTTAAAAAGGTATTTGCAATTTGAAAAAGTTTACAACAATGATATTACAATATAAAACACCTCTGAGTCTCCCATTTCTCAAGCTGTCAGATCTTTAGAGCATTGTAGAGTTGATGAAACTCTACATTAACTTTTAGAAACATATGCACTAACATATGAAGCAAACACCTGAGATGTTTCAGGGTGGCGTTTCCTGGAGCTGTCAGACTAGAATCTCTTTTTATCTCCAGGGCCCTTATATATGTTATTTTTCTTAAGAAAAACCTTATAATAAATAAAAATGATTCAGAAGTCTCTGTTCATCTCCTAACTGCAATGGCTTTGTTTTTGAAACACTTTCTCAAGTTTTAGTAAGGTATGGGTCAGTGGGGAACAGTTAAACATGTAGGAGACAAAAATCTACATAACTCTGAGTAATAATGGCACTTGGATGACTCTGCAGCAATGCACTTTACACATCTTTGTTGAAAAGCACTGCTATCTGAAATCCACCATACAGAGACACCGTCATATACCCAAAATGAAGACGAAAATCATAGAGATGATCTGTGTGTTTGTAGTTTTTAAAACAAAGCCGGATGTTGTTGAATAATTGATGTCCAAAAACCTAAATACTAGCCCCAGAACCACCAACTATTTGTGTAAATTTTGTAACATCATGGAGACACTGACTTTATAATTCAGAAGAACAGATGATTTTGTACCTACTGTAGTCATCCAGAGTCTGAGGTGAATGTTGATGACTGATTTTCATCCACTCAAAAATATTTTCTTACAAATTAGTATTAACAAGGCATTTAACTTCTAACTGCAACAGACAACAAAAAGCATTAAATATTCACCCTTGTCTTTATTGTGGCTCATTACCTCCTGTCGTGTGACAGTCTGCGTGTTAAGTAGTTAAGATGCAATACAGGGCCTCACTACTTCATAGTCTCAAAAACTATAAAAGATATATTTATTTTCTCTCTTCCTCTTCTCCTTCTCCATCGATTTTAACTAATAGGACTTAAGAACAGGATATATAAATATCTGATGTTCAAAAGAAAGAGAGTCATTTTATGTCTGGGGCAACATGGGAGTGGGGGACTGGAGTTCATGGAAGGTTCCACGGAGAATGTGGTTTTAAGAAGTAAATAAATACAGATATATTTTGCTAGTCTAATTCTCAAATATGTACCATAGGTATTCCAAAAAGAACTACTGAAAGAAGCAAACATATAAGGGCTCTGTACACTTTGAAATTACTTATTTTTTTCTTTTTTCTGCATTAATATAGCATAACAGAGAGTAAAATAATCTTAAAGAGTTCAGAGTTTGGGGTTATTTCCTGGCACAAACAAGCTGATCATTGGAGCTCTGCAGAAAAGGACAAATGGAAACTGTTAATTGCTCACTGATGATTATGACTTACCACGCTATTTATCTCATTTCGTCCCTCCTTGAGGGAAGAATATATTCCAGCTATAAAAGATAAACAGACACCATCCATTCTTATGTTCTCTTTTGTTCAGATTTATTCTAAATAAAAAGACAATTATTGGCCTAGAGGTGAGCTTGTCAACCTACAAAACATGCAAGCCTGATGTGTTGATGGAATAAAATGACGTAAATTGACTCAAAAGTGCAGATTGAGTATTGAATTGGTCAGTAGAATATGAGGTTCATCATAAAAACCTGAGACCCATTCCAGTCAGTGTGAACTCTGTCTTATATTGGTGGTGGGGTTTTGAGGGAGTGATTACTTTGTAGATAGTTATGAGTTTTATCCTTTAGAACATAGTTTTAGAATTTAGTGATAATGAAGAGCATTGTTTCTTAAATCTGATGTTCTTTAGAATCAACCTGAAATCATGTTTAAAGAAAGACTTTTATTCAGTAGATCTGGGGTTGATTCTAAGAATCTGCATTTCTAGCAAGCAACCAGGAGATAATTATGCTGTTGTTGCAGAGACACACTTTGAGTAACAAGGATATAGACAATATATTGTAAAGAGTGATTCTGGGTAAAGGAGATAATTTAGAGAGTGCTTACAGTTGCCCAGAAGAGAATGCCTGATATAAACTAAGGCAATGGGAAGACAATACAGAGGAGAGAATAGAAATGAGTCATGTGGAGAAGATAGACTACTCAGCAGGTGACGAGTGCTCATTCACCTTCAGTGCTTTTAGTAAACCACCTGGCCTTGTGTTAGAAGGCCAAGTACCTCCTCAGATGGAGACATTTGCAATGCTTTTGATTGCTGCTCACTTTTTCTACAATGAGTTCCTCTCTGCAGTGGTTCCCAAATGAGGATATAATTGTCACTTAGACACTAATATGTCTTTAATTTTCCCATTTAACATTTGGAAATGTATTAACTGGAGGCCTGCTTCAGGATGGGACTACTTGTTGACAGGAGCAGCTATACTAAGCAATACTTGCCATGTGTGAATATTTGATACTGAGACCTCTGAAAGCAAAGTCTAGAATGCTCTCCACACATTCATTGCATGGGGTTGCGTGTTAAGTAGCAACTCCCTTCGTAATCTCATGTTAGTAAATGTGACCAGGGTGGACATTAGAGGGTGGAAGGGTGTGGGGAGGTCCCTTGGCGGAGTTCTGAGCAGCTGCAGTCTCAGATCTGAATACTGGCACTCTCTCTCTCCTGATGCTTTATTCCAACAGATGCTCCACTCCATCCCATAATGCCCCTCTGAATTGCTTGCGGCCAAATCTATAACTAAAACAATCATTCTCATGCTTAGACAGATATAAGATCAAAAATCCTCCACTTTGAGATTATTAAACTATGTCTTGAAAAGCTGAATCAACCTTCTTTCAATGAAACAAATTAAAAGCTCTTACCAAGCCATAGAGATGGGAATAAAATATAGCAGTTATAGAAAAGGCACATATAATACCAATAATTCAAAAAAATGACTACTTTTAATCGCTAAATAGATGTGATTTAAAAGGTTATCTACTTGTCAGACAAATTCAGATAGCTACGTCAATCGTTATTTTTACTCTAAAATGATAAGTTAAAACAAAGATATACCTCAAACTCACTGAGTAGTTTTTTTGTCATTTAAGAAACTACCCCAAATAACCTAATGTCTAACTTCATGGCATACTATTTAAATATAGATTATATAGAATTTGGGCAAGGCATTAAGTTTTGATTCATTGCCGTTTCCTGCAGGTGCTGTACAATCCTTTTAAAACACATGTTTAAATCTTTTGATGCACATTTCCAAACTGTCTTATTATTAGAAGGCAAATGAGTCAGAAAAGAGGCTTGAGAATGATTTTATATGCACTAAACTTAAATGTAATTAGAATCAATCTCTCTCTCTCCCACCCCCCTCATCGCTCTCTCATCTCTCTGTTTTCTTCTTCATTTTGTTTTCAAAGAAGAAACTAGGTGCTATGGCTTCCAAGTTAGGCACTAAAGCCCAAGAGGATAAGGGTATAATTGGTAAAACCTCCTGTGACTTCTTTGTATCTAGTTCTTCAATAGCAAAGTGGAGCTAAAAAATATATATATATATAATTATGTATAATACAATTTTATATTATGTAAAAAATTTATATAATAAAATTATATATGCACTCATACACACTTATACACACAAACACATATACACTATTAGGAACATATTGCTATTATTTGGAGAATTTACTAGCTTTCTTTAGCTAAAAATGCCTTGGTACCAGAAAAGTTAAGCTTAGCACTAACATTTCCAACTCAAACTTTTTCTTATACCCTTCAACCCCTTTGCATATTAAAACCTGGGATATATCAAAACCTTCATGCCACCTCTAAGTAGAATGTAAGGTGGCTATTACAAACTCGAGTTTTAGTCCATTTAAGGATTTAATGATCTGTCAGAAACTTAAATTGACTTAAATTTGTGGAGAAAATATATGCGAGGTGAAATCTGTGAATATGTGAATAGATCAGATCCCGAAGCAGCCAGGGCTTCGGCTTTCTCCTTACTTGTGTCTTCCATGGATGTTAGCCTGGACTAGGCTCCCACGCTCTTTCTTCTCATCCTTGCCCTACTCTGCCATGAGAGAGCGTGCCAATGTGCCTCTAGGGCTGCTAAGTTTTCCCACTTAAAGCTATTCAGTGTTTCCTCATGTCTTAAGGAATGTGGTTCATTGACAAGTAACTGATTGCTAGTTTCTCCATCAGCTATTAAATGTGCAACCTTAGGGAAAGAACTTGAATTCTTGTCTAGTTTGGAGTTCTTTTTTTTGTTTATAAAAAAAGCTGTTAGCAAATTAGTACCAATCTACCTTTCCCTGCCTAAAGGAATGGTAGCTCTTTACATGAAACTGTGGTGAAGCTCAATTGTTTATTTACTATTTATTTTTCAACACATTTTAAACTTTCTTATATATATTGGCGTGTGTGTGTGTGTGTGTGTGTGTGTGTGTGTGTGCGCGCGCGCTTGGCCCTTTGCCTACAAAACTTTATTTTCTATCACCAAATTCTATTTACTCCTCTAGAACAGGGGTATTCTTCCCTCTCATGTGAGGCTTTTTCTCACACCCCTAGTGAAAGGAATGTCCTGCCTTCTGAATAACACTCTTAGCATATATGCGGGACTCATGATATAATGTTTTATTCTAGTAGATAGATACTCTTTAAAATAATAAAAGGAATGCTTTGTGTAAATTTTACCTAATTGCTAAAAAATTGGAATACAGAGAAATAATTAGTAGAGCCCTTAAATATCTAAATTCCATTATTTAGAAAGAATTGTCATTAAGCTGTCATTAAGATAACACCATTGTTGATACACACACACAAACACACACATTTATAAACAAAAAAAAGAGACAAAGGGATCATAGAGATATACATATGTGCATTTGTAGATAAGAGTTTACTAAAATGAAATCATACTATTAAGATTTAACAGTAATCTATTTCCATTTTCATTTTTTTGAAAGACATAGAGTCTCTCTGTATTGCCACGGCTGGACACAAACTCCTGGGTTAAATCAATCTTTTCACCTCAGCCTCACTAGCAGCTCAGTTTTATTTTACTTAAGCAAAAAGAAATGAAAATGGGGCAAAGCAAATTGCTAAAATTATGATAAAGTCTTCTTCACAAAATAAAGATATTACTTCACTTAAATTCTTCACTTAAATTCCACTTAAGAAAAATCATTTACAGGCCGGGCGCGGTGGCTCAAGCCTGTAATCCCAGCACTTTGGGAGGCCGAGATGGGCGGATCACGAGGTCAGGAGATCGAGACCATCCTGGCTAACACGGTGAAACCCCGTCTCTACTAAGAAATACAAAAAATAGCCGGGCGAGGTGGCAGCGCCTGTAGTCCCAGCTATTCGGGAGGCTGAGGCCGGAGAATGGCGTAAACCCGGGAGGCGGAGCTTGCAGTGAGCTGAGATCCGGCCACTGCACTCCAGCCTGGGCTACAGAGCGAGACTCCGTCTCAAAAAAAAAAAAAAAAAAAAAAAAAAAGAAAAATCATTTACAAAATAGATTCAGAGCATGTTGTCATTCATGACATGGGTATTTTGATTTTAGACCTTGTGGATTGTCTGCCAATATGAAATAGGAGAAAGGATTGCACTTACACTTTCTCCCCTTTCCCTACCCTGACTTCTCAATTTTGTTTTTCATTGACTATTTTATATAGCTAAGTTCAATAATATTTATACAGATTTCTGTGAGAAATATACTCAAGCATGTATCTAACAGTTCTTAGTAGCAGTTCTGTGTTTAAATAGATGTACATTATTCACATTTTTCTACATCTTAATTGACGGTCTTGTTCCCATTGTAACTTTCTGCATGCTTTGTTTCTATTGCCTAGAAAATTACATCCCCATATGGCTAATGTATCTAATTTTTCAGGTCTCACATCAAATATCAAATCCTACAGAAAGCAAAAGTCCTAAAGTAGATAGCCTTAGTTAATCTAAAATATAATAAATAAATCAAGCATTGTCAAGTTATTTAACAATAAAAAATTCTCATTTTATATTTTAGAGTAATAGTTATTAGTTTTTAAAAGAAAAAGGAGAATGCAGATACTTAAAAAACCTAAAGTACCAATGTATTTGGAGGGAGAAAACAGTACTTCTGTGTTTGGAAGACAGAGATTATGAAGAAGAGATAAATTCAGGAAGTAGTTAAATGTCAGATCACACATATGCTTAAAAGCCCAGGTGAAAGCGTTGGGTTTAAGTTTTGGAAGTGCATCGATCTCATTAGAACTGTAGGTAAAGAACTCATAGGTTATTGTTTAGATATTGTTCACAAACAAAAAGTGAGTAGGGGATAAAAATGAGCAGGATGTTAAATTTTGTATTTTAATTTAATTAAATTTAACAGGAGAATGTTTCAAAACTAACATGATTCCATATCATAAATAAATGCATTCATTTTTAGAGTTTAACATCTATTGGGCAAATCAAGGTGTCTGAAGTTACTAAATTACTTTGGCAAATGCATGAGAGACTTAAAGACCTGTCTGCAGACAAATTATTGTAGCAGCAGTTTGCAGCAGTAGTTAAAAACAGTCGCTCAGGGACCAGGTGATAGCTCTGATATTTCCAGAACTCGGGGGGAAAAAAAAAAAAAAAGAGGATTTGTGGAGGGGAGACAGAGGCTTCTAAAACAGAAAAACTTTCCTCCTGTCTCTGTCCCTCTAGCTTGTGCAGAATAATGTTTGATTAAGTTGACACAAAATAGGTAAGCATGGGGATTCAGAAGCTGCCTCAGTGCAAATTCTACGTAAAATACTGTAAGGCTGAGAGACCTGGGTTCTGAGATAAACCCAAAAAGTTCATCTGAATGTATTCTTTCCAATTACATGTATATTGCAGAGTTCTTGTCTGCAATAGGTTTTTAGTAAACCCTATTATTTATCATTTTTCTTTGTAGTGTTTGTAAATGCTGATCAAATTCCTTTCTTACACTGAGCTGTCATTGCCATGTGTGTTTTTATTTTGTTTGAAAAGACTGTGTGGCCTTGTAAATACATACAGAAAATCTAGACTCACAGTCAACAAAATCCATCACGATTATAAGAAAATTGAAGCCAGAAACTTACTTATATAATATTTTTATTCCACTAAATGACCTGTTACTAAATTGTTGAAATAATTAATACATTTAAATATTTGCATTCTCATTTTAAAAATAACAAAATACCCATGTACTAAACCTAGCAGAACATGCTTCCAAGAGTACCTTTATATTTTAAATGATTTGGAAGAACAATTATTTGTCAACAAATTATGAGAATGAACAGGAATGCTAATAAAGTGAGACGATGAATTAATTTTCTTAATTTACATGCCTTATGAATTTTACATATCCACCAAATGGAGACTTGTGTTGAGTATGTCAGAAACGGTTCCAAGGGAGGAAATGTTTTTGTAATACACACACATGTGCATATACATACATAAACACACACAGACACACTCACACATCTGTATTCAAATTCTCATACCCATGAACTCTTAAATCAAATTCAGCTAAAGTTTTAGTTAAGTGAGAAGTTAAACTATCACTTATTTTTAAATAATAATGATTAAAATAAAAATGTATAGAAACACACATTATAAGCTTGTAATTTTGTTAAAATATTTGTTCTAGAAAAATCTCAAGTTTTTAAATAAAGATGTTAGTTTTATAATTCATCATCAGTTGTGGAAGCACAGAGGTGTTCACTGTATGACATTACATTCCAGACTGGTTATCACATTTATTGTCTTTGAACACTTATGACTTGCAGACCTTTGGTAGATCTTATTACTATATAATTTGGGAAAAATACTGAATACAAATGGTAACTATGGCTTCCAGTCAATTCACAAAAACTTATGATTTTGCTTATTTTTAAATTTTAGTGTACTTATAATATACATATAGACTATATGTTATATAAGTGTACATATGCAGAATACATTCTCAGTTTGCTTAAGTTTTAAACCTATGCTTTTCTTTGTGTTTAAGGGATGGGTGGGGGTGTTAAAATCTCATCTGATGGTTTTCTTTCTTCCTATTTCTTCTACAGAAAACCTAAAATGCCTTATATTATCCCACTATGGAAACCATTTAAAATTATTTACTCCAAACTGAATTAAAATACACAGGCAATTGATCTCATTTTTTAAGGGGAAATTAGTTTGACTGACCCTCTTCATCTTAGAAAGTCATCCAGGCTAGTTTAGCAAACCCCTATCTTTATAAGTAAATATTAATGAATTCATGGTTTTTGAGGTGTGATTAACTTATGTCAAGTATATTCTGACCTTTAGCTACAGATTCTCCCATAAAACTTTGTTAAGGTTTTAGTTGCTTTGAAATGATTCAGCATGGGACCTGGTCCTGCTGTATATCTCTTAACCTCCTAATAGATACTCCTGTCTACAAGATTGATTTTTTTTCCAAAAGTTATGCCACACTTATACCTGCAAAATACAGGTGTTTGCAGAGGAATGGCTGATATTTGTCAAGAATCTTGCCTTTTGTTTAGTCCTGTTTGATTTTGGCCAGAGCAATAATTCATTTTCTGATAATGTACTTTTATAAATGTTACATTTTCATTATATATTAAAACTTTACAATGAGTGCTTGTCTCAAAACCTTAACATAGGATAGCCTATGTTATTTAATGGGAAGACTCTAAGATAAAACTATTATCTTTTTTTTTTTTTTTTTTTGCTGAACTATATTAGACGAGGAAAAAGAAGATAAATAATAAATATAGTGTTTGCCTCATAATAATCACCAGGCTAAATGCTACGTATATTTATCTAATTTGTATTTTTCTATAAATTACTGTCAATGCGCATTAAATGACATTTAAGTTTTAAAAATTATATCCATTTACTTGGACATTGGACCTGAAAATTTTCAAATGTTACAATTTTTAAAAGTTAAAGAAATGAGAACCCCCTACAAGTGAGGCAAGTTATATATTTTTTCTTAAATTTCAACAGCAAATGAATTACTTTTTTTTAGTTTGTGTACCTTTGTCTAAAAATGAAAGATGTTAATTGCCTCTGTAAACTGAAGATCACCTCTAGCATTTATAAACAGGTACCAGTCTCACAGGTTTGCTGATAAAGGCCCGTGCAGAACAGGCCAACCGTTAACAGCCCCTGGCTCCTACTCGACCCTGGGTCTAATCGGCTGGTTTAGTTTGGCATTGAGGATTGCTGTGTCCACAGAGAGAGGCTTTATTTTCCCATAAACAAAAAGGATAGAAAGGAAGACCTCAAGAAGAAGACTTATAAAATTGGTGGTGCTCCTAAAGAAAAACACATTTCTTCTCTGACTGGGTGCTTGCTGTGCTAGAAAAAAATCAGCCTACTCTGATGTAGCTTCCACAAATGTATTAAATGAAAGTTTTCTTAGGCAAGTGGTCTGAGTCCTCAGACTATTAATACTGCCCCTTTAGTCCTCTCCAGTGCTGTAGAGAGTAGGTAGATAACTTATTCCCCTTAAGATTGGGAGGTAGATCTGAATGTAGATATCTGCATGCATGCATTTTTGGCCTGGACATTTTTGAGAGGAGCAAACATATTGTAGTACTGTGCAACAATACTCTAGGACACTGTGGCGGCTTGAAGATAAGGATAACCCCTAGATTGTCTCTTCTATTTGCATTGCTCTCTGCTGAGGCTGATGAAACTGGTGTCCATGAATTCAAAGAAGGGGATAGAGAGAACAAAGAGATTGGCAGTGAGAATGGGTGCAGTTCTCTTTCTAGGTGGCCAACAGCCAAGAAAATCAATGGACAACTTGAGTAGGGTTGGAAGAAGGGCTAGGAAAAACATTGCTCTTCAGCTATTAGAAAAGCTGGTAATGGGAATGGAGTTCATGTTTATCTTCACCCTAAAAGTATCCATTATATCATCAACACAAAAGATCACCATATCCTGAGATGCTAGCTGAAAATAGATGGAACTAGACAAAAGCAAAAAAGAAATACCCCCAAAACTGACAAGTCTTTTCTAATCTTCCCCTGTGCTCCCACAGAGGAAGTTAGCCTCTAGGAGAAGAAAGGAGAATACCACGTTCCAGATTTGAGTAAAATTCTCACCCCATCTCCATGCCCCCCAACAGCAAGTCATCAATAACACATCCCCATTCCGTGCTTGAAAGAGAAGGGGGAAAGGAGAAGGAAATGTTAAAATAGGATTAAAAACAAAATTTTAGAAAGTATTTTCATCTTTAGCATCATTTTCTATTGAATATCTGGAATAGTACTTTTGCTGAAAACAATTTAAAAGCTAAAGAAAATATTAAAAAGAATAGCTCCTTCAAACTAGAAAGAAAAGTGAGAATTCTAAAGAGACCAAAGCATGGACCCTGGAAACCGAATGAAGACTACAGTGGACTTTTATCATTTATACGCCGAACACAGATGTATTTTGGTCTGCATTCTGTGACCATCCATGGCACAGGGAAAGGAGACAATGCCTTAGAAACTGCCCAAGGCAGTAAGTCTAAAAGAAAAAAAAAAATCTAAGAAGCTGAGAGGCCAAAGGTTATATCAGACTACAACTACCTCCTATCCCTCAAAAAAATGTTACCAGATAACATTAAAAAACAATTACCAAGAAAAAAACCCTCCAAAATGTACATCATACATACCCATGTAAGACTCCCACATAAGACTCCAAACTGCCCATATAAGACGAACTGCCCATGTAAGACTCCAAACTGAACTGATAAGTGTGCTCTGACTATTCCAGTGACTGGTCATCGTTATACTCTTTTCTCTCCCCTTCTCCTCAGGCCTCTTTATTTATTGAGTTACAACAATATTGAAATTAGGCCAAACGGTAACCCTAAAATGACTTCTAAGTGTTCAAGTGAAAGGAGGAGTCACATGTCTGTCACTGTAACTCGAAAAGGGATGAATAAGCTTCATAAGGAAGGCATGTCAAAAGATTTTCAATTCAGATGAAATAACTTTATATTAAAAAAAAAAAAAGATGCCATCTAAGACTTGCATGGCTAGAGAGGAGAAATGAATGCTGGCTTTAAAGCTTCAATGGATAGGCTAACTCTCTTCTTAGAGGTTAATGCAGCTGGTGACCTTAAGTTGAAGGCAATAATCAATTACCATTCTGAAAATTATAGGCCTTTAAGAATGATGCTAAATTTACTCTGCCTGTGCTTTATAAATGAAACACAAAGCCTGGGTGACAGCACATCTGTTTACAGCATGGTTTATTAATTATTTTATATCCACTGTCGAGATCTACTCCTCAGGGAAAAATATTTCATTCAAAATATTATTGCTCATTAACAATGCACTTAGTCACCCAAGAACTCTAATGGAGAAGTACGAGGAGACTAATGTTGTTTTCACTGTTGCTAACACACCATCTATTCTGCAGCCGACAAATAAATGAGTAATTTTGACTTTCAAGTCATGTTAGTTAAAGAAAACATTTCATAAGATCAAAGCTGCCATAGATGGTGATTCTTCTGATGGATTTGGGAAAAGTAAACTGAAAACCTGAAAATTTCACCATTCTAGATGCCATTAAGACCATTCATAATTCACGGGAAGGGACAAAATGTAATCATGAAAAGGAGTTTGGGGCCAGGTGGGGTGGCTCACCCCTGTAATCCCAGCACTTTGTTAGGCTGTGTCGGGCAAATCAATTGAAGTAGGGAGTTAGAGACCAGCCAGACCAACATGGAAAGAAACACTGTCTCTTCTAAAAATACAAAATTAGCTGGGCCTGTTGGTGTGTGCCTATAATCCCTGCTACTCGGGAGGCTGAGGCAGGAGAATTGCTTGAACCCTGGGAGGCGGAGGTCGTGGTGAGCCAAGATCGGACCATTGCACTCCAGCCTAGGTGACAAGAGCAAAACTCTGTCTCAAAAAAAAAAAAAAAAAAAAAAAAAATTTGGAAGAAGTTTATTCCAACCCACATAGATTACTTTGAGGGTTCAAGACTTTGATGGAAGAAGTAACTACAGATATGGTAGAAATAACAAGATAATTAGAATTAGAAGTGAAGTCTGATGATGTTACTGAATTACTGCAATTACGTGATAAAACTTGAATGGATGAGAAGTTGCTTTTTAGGAGGGAGCAAACAAAGTGGTTTCTTCAGATAGAATCTACTCCTGGTGATGATGCTGTGAACATTGTTGAAATGACAACAAAGGATTTAGAATAGTAGATAAATGTAATTGATGAAACAATGGCAGGTTTTGAGATGACTGACTCTAGTGTTTCTTTATGCAACCCCTCAAGCATTTATCCTTTGAGTTGCAAACAATCCAATTACACTTTTTAAGTTATTTTTAAATGAACAATTAAATTATAACTGACTACAGTCACCCGGTTGTGCTCTCAAATAGTAGGTCTTATTCATTATTTCTAATTATTTTTGAAATTCTCCTTGTGGATGAAAGACCATTTAACAGCATCACATGCTGAAGAGAAATCTTTTGTAAAAGAGTTACTCAGTACAGCAAGCTTTGCTGTCTTATTTTAAGAAATTGCTATACCCACCCTAACCTTCAGTAACCACAAACCTGATCAGTCAGCAGCTGTCACCATGGAGGCAAAAGTCTCCACAAGCAAAAATATTATGATTCGCTGAAGGCTCAGAGGAATGTTAGCTTTCTAAGCAGTATTTTCAAATTAATGTATGTATGTTGGTAGTTTACACATAATGCTATTGCACATGTATAAACTACAGCTTAAGGTAAACATGACTTTTACATGCCCTGGGAAACCAAAAAAAAAATGTGTGTGACTTACTTTATTGTGATATTTGCTTTATTGTGGTGACCTGGAAGTAAACCCATCATATCTTTGGGTTATGCCTGTATATGACCATAAGTTAAAGTGTACCCAAGAAGAAGAAAATATTGCTGAAGATAAAAGGCAACAGGATAAATAAAATAAAAGGATCAATCTGTCAGGTAATCATAAGGATTCTAAATGTGTATGTACCAAGTAAGCAGACCTCAAAATAAATAAAGCAAAAACAGATGTGATTGAATGGATAAGTAGAGAAGTCCACAATCATAACTGGGGATTTTTGTTCTCTACAACTCATAACTAATAGAACTACTAGAAAGTAAAATGGCAAGTATCTAGAGGATATGAGCAACACCACGAAAATCTAATCAACATTTATAGAAACTCCACCTAAAAATAACAGAATATGCTTTTTGTTTTCATGTACCCATGGGATATTCCAAAAGGCATCTTGGATCCAAAAAACTAACCCTCAATAAATTTAAAATAATTTAAATCATACATGTTATTTTATCTGATCATAATTAAGTTATATTTGAAACCATGCTTTAAAGTATCATTTAATTATGGTCAGATAATATAACATGTATGATCTATAACAGAAATAAAATGAGAATCTCCATGCACTTAGAAATTAAATTATGCACTTCCAAACAATCTGTATGCCAAAGACAAATCCTTAAATAAAATCTTTAAAAAGTGACAAAACTGAATGAAAATACAACATATCAAAATATGTGTGAGGCCGGGCGCGGTGGCTCAAGCCTGTAATCCCAGCACTTTGGGAGGCCGAGACGGGCGGATCACGAGGTCAGGAGATCGAGACCATCCTGGCTAACACGGTGAAACCCCGTCTCTACTAAAAATACAAGAAAATTAGCCGGGCACCGTGGCGGGCGCCTGTAGTCCCAGCTACTCAGGAGGCTGAGGCAGGAGAATGGCGTGAACCCGGGGGGACGGAGCTTGCAGTGAGCCGAGATCGCGCCACTGCACTCCAGCCTGGGGCACAGAGCAAGACTCTGTCTCAAAAAAAAAAAAAAAAAAAAATATATATATATATATGTGTGTGTGAGATGGCTATAGTAGTGTTGAGAAAAAAAGAATTATACCATAGCATCAAATGCTCATATTGTTTAAGAGGAATATTTAAAAATAAAAAAATCTAAGTTTCTAGATCAAGAAACTAAAAAAAGAAAAGCAAAATCCCAAAGAACAGAAGTAAAGGAACAATTTATAAGAACAAAAATCAATGAAACTGAAAACAGAAGAAAATTAATAAAACAAAATTCTGTTCTTCAGAATAATACATAAAATTTATATAACTGCAGAAAGACTGAAACATTAAAGAAAAGGAAAAAGAACTACATCCCTGATATCAAGGATCAAATAGGAATATCACTACAGATCTTACAATCATTAAAGAAATAATAAGGGACTACTATGAGCAAATTCTTGTTCATAAATAAAACATCTTAGAATGAATGAATCAATTTCATGAAAACCACAAGTTACCAAAATGAAACTAAGATAAAGTAGATAATCCTATTAGGCCTATAACTATTGAAGAAATTAGATTCATAATTTAAAAGCCCTCAAAAAAGAAATCTCTAGGCTGAAGGGCCTTCACTTGGGAATCTTTTAAACATGTAAAAAATAAGAACATCAATTTTACATAATCTCTTACAGAAAATAAAAGAGGAGGAAACACTTCCAAACTCTGTTTATGAGGCGGCAACTATTGTGATCTGATCAAACAGACAGTGTTAAAAAAAAGACAAAACGAAACACACGATAAAACTCTATAGGCTACTTTCTCTCATTAACTGAAAATGAAAACAAACAAAAAAATGCTTTAAGTCTGGGAGCTGTGGCTTACGCCTGTGATACCAACACTTTGGAAGGCCGAGGCAGGAGAATTGCTTGAGCACAGAGTTAATCAGCATGGGCAACATAGCAAGACCCTGTCTCTACAAAAAAAAAAAAAAAAAAATTAGCCGGGGGTTGTGGCTCATGCCTATAGTCCTGGCTCTTTGGAAGGCTGCGGTGGGAGAATCCCCTGAGCCTAGGAGTTCAATGCTGCAGTGAGCTAGGATTCCACCAGCGCACTCCACCCTGCACTGCACTGCAACAGAGGGAGACGCTGTCCCTTAAATAAAAATAGCAGATTAAATCCAACAACATACAGAAATTATTACACAACATGACTTAGTGTGAAGTATTAGAGGCATGCAAAATTGACTCAATACTTGAATACAGCAAAAGACAAAACAAACAAAAAAATCGTATCACCTGAAGAAAAACTCACTTGTCAAGTTACCACACACATTCCTTTAAAAGCACTAAAAATGTTAAGACTAGAAGTGAATTACTTTTACTTGACAATAAATGTCTACAAAAAACCTACAGCTAACATCACACCTAATGTTGAAAGTGTGAATGGTTTTACTTCAAGATCATGAACACGGAGAGACTGTCTGCCTACAGAACTCTTGTCACTCTTACTTGACGTAGTACTGAAAGTCTAGCCACTGCAATAAGGAAAAAAAAAAAAAGCCTACTGATAGGAAAGAAAAAATGTTTTAAAATCTCAATTTTCAGATGAGTATCTTTATGAAAACTCCCAGGAAACCTACAAAAATCCTCCTACAACAAATAAATGAATTGAACATGGTTTTAGGATATCAGATCAAGATGCCAAAAGTAACCACACTTTTATTTTTTTATATTTTTATATTATTTATTTCAGCTCACTGTAACCTCCCCCTCCCAATTTCTGTTATCCTGCCTGCCAAATAGCTGAAACTATAGATGTGCACCACCATGCCTGGCTAATTTTTGTACTTTTAGTAGAGATGGAGTGTCACCATTTTGGCCAGGCTGGTCTCAAACTCCTGGCCTCGAGTGATATGCCCTCCTCAGCCTCCCAAAGTGCTGGGATTACGGGCATGAACCACCTCACCTGGCCAGCAATCACATTTTAAATGCTGCTAGTGAACTGTGTAGAAGATGAAATTAAAAGCATAAAAACATGTAAAAATACACTAAATGAAATTAAATAGTAGTCTACAATCTTAACAAAACGTATAGCATATGTATCCTTAAAATTACAAAATACTACTGAAATAAATCAAATATTGCCATTAAATAAACAGAGAGACACATCATGTCCATAGAACAAAAGACTCTACATAGCACACAAATCAATGTTCCCTAGCTTGAGCTATAAATTTAACAGAATCTCAGAGTTTTTTTAAGACATAAATAAACTTCAAAATGTATGTAGAAAAACAAAGGAATTTGTTTAGCAAAAACACTCTGTAAATAGTATGAAACTGGAGGGATTACTGTATTAAATATTATGGCTTAATACACAGCTACAGTTACCAAGACAGTGTGATATTGGAGAGGAACAGGTTCACAGATCAATAGAAGAGAACAGAGAACTTAGAAATGAACCAACAAATATACGTTCAAGTGATTTTTGATGAAAATGTGTAAGTGATCAAATGGAAGAATGACCACCAAATGGTGCTGGGACGTATGGACTTCTGTGGGCACAAATATGAACCTCAACTGAATTCTTGCACCTCGCATTCAAATAAACGAAGAATGGGTCACAAACTTCACTGTAAAATGCAAGATGTAAAACTACAAAACTTTTAGGAAAATATTATCGAGACCCAGGCTTATCAAAGATTTCTTATGTTTGACAACAAAAGTATAATCCATAAATATTAAATCAATATATAGGACCTCATCAAAATTTTCTGTTAGATCCTGTTAAGAACATAAAAGCCAGCCTACAGATTAAAAAAAATAATAATAATAATTGCAAATCACAAGTATTTTTTCCCCTTTTAAAAATCTTTTTATTTTGAAATAATTACAGACTTACAGGATGCTACAACAATAAATAGAGTCCTAGGAGCCCTCTTTTGGCTTCTCCAACGTGACTTTTTCTTAACTTTTATTTTAGGTTTGGGGTACATGTGCCAGTTTGTTATACAGGAAAATTGCACATGATAGGGGTTTGGTGTAGACTATTTTGACACTGTGGTAATAAGCACAGTACCCTCCACCATCACATAGACACTTGTTTCTGTTGTTCTCTTCTTTGTGTCCATGTGTACCCAATGTTTAGCTCCTGCTTATAAGTGAGACTATGTGGTATTTGGTTTCTGTTCCTGCATTAGTTTGCTTAGGGTATCAAGAACTAGCATCTAGTATACAAAGTACACTCAGAACTCAACAACTACAGAGCAGATATTCAAATCAGAAAATGGACAAAATTCGTAACTAAGCACTTCACCAAAGAAGATATGCAAGTGGAAAATCAGCACATGAAAGGATGTTCAGCATCACTAGCCATTAGGAAAATAAAAATTAAAATGAAAATTAAATATTACCACATACCTATCTGAGTAGCTAACATAAGTTTTAAAAAATAATAGTGACAACACTAAATGCTGGCAAGGACACAGCATAACTGGATTACTGATACATAACAATGCAAAAATAAAAAGTGCAGACACTCAAAAACAGTTTAGCAGTTTCTTATGAAATTAAATATGCAATTACCATACAACCTGGCAATTGCACTCCCAGGCATTTATCCCAGAGAAATGAAAACATATGTTCACATATACACAAATGCTCATGACAGCTTTATTTATATTAGCAAATGTTGGAAACATCTCAATGTCCTTCAAACTGTTGACTGATTTAAAAAAGTAAACAAACACAAATCAACAAACTGTGCTACATCTATGTGAAGACTTATGAAGCAATGAAAGGAAACCAACCACTGATACACACAACGACTTGGATAGATCTCAAGAGAACTATGCTGAGTGATATAAGCCAACCCCAATGAGTTACATACCGTATTATTTCTTATATACAATTCCTTTGTACATAGGTAAAAAACAGATTAGTGGTAGCCAGTGGATCATGACAGGGGAGTTGAGGTAGAAGGGTAGGAGGGACATAGTTGTGTTAATAAAAGGGTAGTATAAGGAATCTATGTAATGATAGAATTGTGATGTTGGATATAACAATCTATACCTCCAATGAAACTGCATATAACTAAACATATGGCACGCGCACACACACACACACACAGAGAGAGAGAGAGAGAGAGAAATACATGTAAAACTGAAAAATGTGAACAAGAGAGGTTAATTGCATCAATATCACTTTTCTGCTTGTGATATTGTACTCTATCAAGTTTTTACCTTTGGGGAAACTGGGTAACTTTTGCACAAGATCGCTGTATTATTTCTTACACTTGTAGGCTGATATAAATGCATTTCAAAATAAACTTTAGGCCCGGCGCAGTGTCTCACGCCTATAATCCCAGCACTTTGGGAGGGTGAGGTGGGTGGATCGCCTGAGGTCAGGAGTTCGAGACCAGCCTGACTAACATGACGAAACCCCAGCTCTACTACAAATAAAAAACTAGCTGAGCATTGGTGACAAGCACCTGTAGTCCCTGCTACTCAAGAGGCTGAGACAGAAAAATCACTTGAGCCCGGGAAGTAGAGACTGCATTGAGTCGAGATTGTGCCACTGTACTCCAGTCTAGGGGACAGAGCGAGACTCCATCTCAAAAACAAAAGAATGAACAAAAAATAATGTTTAATGAAAATGCCAGCTAGGAAAACACTAGGGAGATTTCTCAAAAAATAAAAATAAAAATGAAACTATCATATGATCCAGCAATTCCATTTCTGGGCGTATAACCAAAGAAACTGAAATCAGCATCTTGAAGGTTGACCTGAATTCCCATGTTCATTGCAGCATGATTTGCAACGCCAAGATATAAAATCAACCTAACTGTCTATTGATGGATGAAAGGATATGCAAAATGTGGTGTACAATGCAATAATATTCAGTCTTTAAGTAAAAAGGGAAGCCTGGCAAATCCAACAATGTAGATTGTTGAATCTGGATGTGATGAACCTAGAGGACATAATACTAAATGAAACATATCAGCCACAGAGGGACAAATACCACATGATTCCTCTTGTATGAGGTATCTAGAAAAGTCAAACTCAGAGCCAGAGAGTAGAATAGTAGCTGCCAGGGCCTGGGAGGAGCGGAAATGAAGAGTCTCTGTCCAATAAGTACAAACTTTCAGTTGTGCAAGGTGAAGAGCATCGGTGTACAACATTGTACTTATAGTTAACAATACTATATTGTGTATTATATAATCTGTGCTAAAATTTCGTGAAGAGGGCAGACCCTATGTTACGTATTCTTACCACCACCACAACAAAATGTAAATCTATAAATAAATATCTAATGGCAATGTACGAGAATTTCTTCTCGCATGCTTGTCGGTGCATAGTGTTTTCATACATATTTTAAAAATATTATCAATATTGTTCTTATTGTCTTAATTTGCATTCCCTTTATCTGCTGGGAAGCAGACCCTCTTTTAATACATTTGTTCATTGGCCATTAGAACTTCATTTTCTGTGAAGTTCCAGTTCATACTGTTCGCTGTATTTTAATTTGGGTTTTGTCTTTTTCTTACTGATTCATAGGAATTCTGTATGTGTTCCCAATACTTACATTTTGCTGGTTTGGGACAGTGTATATTCTCCCGTCTCTGGCTTATCTCTTTGCGTCTTTGTTGCTGTTGTGGTGGTTGTTGTAGTATAAGCACTTTGTTTTCATGTAATCAAAATTATCATAATTATTATTTATGTTGTATGCTTTAGGGGTCTTGACTTAAAAATCTGTTATACCTTAGGATTGTAAATATGATCTACCAAAAAGTGGTAACTAGAAGGAAAGGAGAACTAACTTACCATATTTAATAAACTTATTTAAAAGAATGAGGAGCAATTACATAGAAAATTGTAGATCTGACCTACTTGTGAGGAGTGAGATGCTGCGGGGAGGGGACTCAGCTTCAGGACGATCCTGGCAGATTGGCTTAATCATCTGTATTTAAGTTATGCGGCAAATACTAGAGATTTAGCATTATTCTCACACTTTCATGTATATTCTTTGTATGAATTCATTAAATATTCAGATAATTTTTGATAAGAGTATCAGATAGGATGTCACAAAATGACAACAAATAAGACTAAGGATTAAATACTGAAATCAGACTAGAGTAGTAAATGTAGACACTGACAAATTATAAAACTAATCGAGGTGTCAATAGGTGAATCTCAACTCAAAGGGAAAACGTAATTATAAAATGCTCATTTAAAGGAGTGACGGTATTTTCTTTCATTGTTTCATTTCAAAGAAATGCAATGCCTCACTAATCCAATTTTACTTGTATTACTAGAATCTTTTGTGGAAAATTTCCTCGCCACCCCCACCCTGTTTCACAGACAACTCTTCCAAGTTTGGGTCAGACTCTCTTGTGATTAGCCATTGTTCCCTGTTTATAGCTCTGTCAGAACAATTACGTATGCTTCTTTGTCACTAACCTTTCAGGTCTTTATCGGCAGGCATCTAGTGCAATGCATTCCATACTGTAGAAACTGTATACATATTTGCTGAATAATTAAGGAACAAATACTTGTATAAATAAATGACAAAGAAGCAATTGCAGCTTATTTTCCGGTGATTAAATACAATATATTCAGTAATTCAAATACATTTCAAATACATTTAACATAGCATTTGAAAAATTATTTGATCCAATGTCTCCCTACATATTTTAAAAACCTTTTTCCGTAGGAAAAAAAAGCATTCATTGGGCCTCAAAGATATGTCTCATGTTTTTGAGAGATGACTAATTAAAATAAAAGGGTGGGTATACTTGTAATTTATGTCAATAGTGCTTGAAATAACTTAGGAAAGTGCTTAGGCCACTGGGAGTCTCTTAATAATCCACTGCAGGAGTTTCAAAGCATCCATCTCTCGCTCAAGGCACAATGGTATGCCCTGATCTGCACTCACTTTGAACCAACTGCATGCCTCTAAATATTTAATTTACAAAGCTGTCAGTAGGCATTACAATTGTATGAAAAGACTAAAGGTTTCATTCATTTTTATGTAAAGCAAGATTATGAAAAGAAAAATGAGCGTAAGATTCCCAGTACACTTCTGGCAAACTGGAAGCAACAGGCTTCATTTGCAGCTAATGACTGAGTAGACGTAAAACTAAGCAAAGAAACGATGCAAGGCGCCCGAAACAGAAAGCGCACAGATGGAGCAAGCAGGTGGCGTGAACGCAGCAGGAGCTGATGATGAACAGAATACTGATGGTAGGAAAATATGACCAGATTCCATAAAAGTCAGATGTATTTCAGCAGAGGCTACTAAATTTTAGAGGACAGAATCAGAAACCCATCTGGGGCACTTATGGTTGATATAGGAAAGTTACCGGCATTGAAAACAATGCAATGCCTCTGTCTTACTGAACAAGGAATTTGGTATAAGTCACCAGGATTGAGTCATTATTTGTAATTTTGTTGTGGACCTTGAATGGAAACCTTTTTGTTAGGTAATATTTAAGAGGGTATTTTTGTATACAGCTAAAGAGATGAATATGTATTTTCTATGAAGTGCGGTAGCCTGAGGTATTTTATAAAATAAAGGGCAAAAGTAAAAGAAGTATGTCTATCTTCAACCTAATGGGTGGTAACCCTTGATGTGTCACCAAAATTTTGAATAAGTCTCCTACAAAATAAAACACATTCATACAGAAATGTGTCAAAAAAATTAAAAAACACTGAGAGCTTGCACATACTATGAAATACTGTTGTTGGAGACAGAAGTAGAAAGAGAAAATTGAACAAAATCATCCTCTTCCTTTTTGTTTAGACTACGAGATAACTTAAAACTATTTTAAGTAGTGTGTCACCAAAATGTTATTTCAAACCCTAATTAAAAAATCAGCTTAAAATGATCATGAATCACTTAAATTTAGCTTATACATTGCATAATATTAATGTACCATCCATATCACCTATGGAAACCTCTGAGGAATTGTCTAAGGCTTCAGTGGATGTAATTTACATGACACAGACTCAGCTCTTTTCATAGTTGTTCCTCCTGTTTGATCAGGAAAACAAATTGTTATGCTTTCATGCATATTCTAATTTTATATAGATTACTAAATAATATGAATCTGGTCTACAATTAGCACAGTAGAGTCAATAAATCTGTAAAAGTGATTTTACAAAAAAGTCGATTTATCAATTTCATATGAAATGCATACCTCATAGAGATTAATGCCCAGGTCTTTTGGCCTGGTAAATCAGTATGTAAAAAATACTAATATGCAAACTGAAAAATCATTCATTTGAGAAATAAATATGCAGTTCAGGAACATTCGGGATAAAGCAGAGCAAAAAACAATATGTGGTATAAATCAAAATTCCAGGTGTTGACTTAAAAATTGTGATATTTGGTACATTGTAAATTGTAAAGATTTTTTCACTGGTAAATTATTTTTTCTCTTTTTTCTTTTTTTTTTTTTTTTGAGACGGAGTCTCGCTGGCCCAGGCTGGAGGGCGGTGTCACGATCTCGGCTCACTGCAAGCTCCGCCTCCGGGTTCACGGCATTCTCCTGCCTCAGCCTCCCGAGTAGCTGGGACTACAGGCGCCCGCCACCACGCCCGGCTAATTTTTTGTATTTTCGGTAGAGACGAGGTTTCACCGTGTTAGCCAGGATGTTCTCGATCTCCTGACCTCTTGATCCGCCCGCTTCGGCCTCCCAGAGTGCTAGGTCTACAGGCATAGCCACCACGTCCAGTCTTTCATTGGTAAATTTTCTTTCTGAAATACATATTCAGAAAATCCAAGGATCAGATATTATAGTTTATGAACACAAATAAGAAAGTAATTTAAAAATAATTTTAAAGGGAAATCTAGAATTTGCTTATCTCCCTATTTCATGATATGAAGCAAAAGGCTTAATCCATTATTGTGAAATCTGGCATGCATAAACTTTAAATGATACACTCTTGGTTCTTAGGCTACTTTCAATCTAGGAATATATAAAAAATCATCATATATATTTCAAATGAAATAAATATGTATATCTAATAATATATGGAAATCAGAAAACTTGTCTTAATGTTTTCAATGTTTTATCTCATATATGTATTGATTTAACACATTTCTTCCTCATAAATATTACTACGTGAAAATGACTTTTAAAATGATCACACGCATAAATAATAATATACAATTTCCCTTTTAAAAAATTCTTGAAATGCATTTATTGGAGAAATACTACTGATAATACTGCAATGGGAAATGAATGACAAAGTTGCAGTACTGGTAATAGAAATGAAATGAAAGACAAATTAGAATTTTCAAAAGTTTTTTGCGTTTATAAAGAATTGTAGCAAGGGAAGTGTCATGAGGTGAATTGTGACCCCTAAAAAGACACATTCAAATCCTCCTTTCTGGGACTTTTAAATGTGACCTTATTTTGAAATGACATAACCTAGATAAATTGAGGTCAGACTGAAGGTAGACGGGCCCTTCATCCAATATGACTGCTTTTCCTATGAAATGAAAAGGCAGAGACCAGACACGCTGAGAGGGAAGATGGAGTGTGTGACAACAGAGCCAGGGTTTGGAGTGTTGCAACTTCAAGCCAAGAAACACCAAGAAATCGCTGGCAACCTCCAGAAGCCAGGAGTAATGCATGAGACATGTTATCCCTCTGAGCCCCCCAAGAAGAAGCAACCCTACAGACACCTGGATTTTGGATGTCTGGCCTTTGGTGCTGTGAAAGAATAATTTTTTGTTGTTTTAAGCCACTCAGTTTGTACTACTTCCTTATGACACCCTTAGCAAACTAACACAGGGGAAGAAAAGTCTCCAAAATGTCAACACTGAGTTAAAGAGTGACTAATAGAAAGTTAAAGAGGGCCAATAAAACTAGCAGAAGGAACTGTTTCTTTATGTGGACTAAACTTTATTTCTTTTAGAAATTTGGATGCTAATTTTTTCCCGTGACATGCAAGAGTCGAAAGTATCCCATTGGCATTTTTAAGAACATTTCCTTTATGTTGTAATGGCACTTTATGCACTTTTATGTCATAGAATTTACCTATTGAATGATAACTGAATATTTGTCTTTCTATTTTTTTTTTCCATTTTACTGTCAATCATTAAAGATAGAGCCTTCACACTTTCAAATTCTGAGTAAACAATACAGTGCTGAAAAATAAGTGAGTGGGTGATAGCAGGTTTATATTAATGGAATGAATGAATAAGGGAACAAAAGCCAAGCTTTGGAATAGAACTTAGGGAGTGACTAGTATATGCCCTTGGAAAGATGAGTACAGCTCCTCAAAGATACTCAGGTTCTAATCTCTGAGACCTGCAGCTAACTATGTTAAGTTGCATTGCAACAGTGACTGCAGAGGTAATTAAAATTACACACCTTAAAACAGGGAAGTTTCCTTAGATTATCCAGGTGGGATAAATCTTATCGTGTGAGACCTATGAAGCTGAGAATTTTCTCCAGTCAGAAATAGCAAAGATGCAGCAGAAGGAAAAATCAGATAAATTGGAAGCATGAGAAGGTCTTGATTCTCTGCTGCAGGTTAGGAGAAGGAGGAGAGAATGATGAAGACCCCGGGCAGATGTCAGTTGCTGAGAGGCTTTCAGATGACAGCCAGCGAGGGAATGTGAAACTCAGTCCCATAACCACAGCGAACTGAATTCTGCCAAGATAGGAATCATCCTGGAAGCACATTCTCTCCTCAGAGCTTCCAGATAATATCCCAGGCTGCTGGGCACTTTGATTTCTGCCTTTTTGTAGAGGAAGCTGAAAAACTGGATAAGTATACCTAGACCCCTGATCTACAGAAACTGTGGGAAGAAAATGTTTTTAAAATGTATTGTTTAAAACTGCTTAAATTGGTGATAATTTGCTACAGCAGCACAAGAAAACTAATACATAGAGAATATTTACATATTCAAATGAGTAAAAGTCCCAAAGAATTTAAAGAATACCATAGAAGTGAGGCAGGAGAATGTGGAAAATGAGGCAGGAGAATAGCAAAAGGAATTAAAAGTTGGATAAAGGGTGGAATGAGTAAAAGCAGAGAGGAGAAGTAAGGTGAAGGGGCAGGTGAGCAACAAGCAAGGTAAGAGGCAAAAGTTAAGCAGCCAAAACAGAAAGTAAGATTTTAAAAAATGTGGGAAAGGAAACCAAGGTCAGCAAGGTCTAGATCAAACCAGTAAGGGGCAGAGTTTTTGGGTAAGGTATGCACATTAAGGAGAAAAAGTATTCTTAATACAACACTGTGTGATAATCAGTTCATTACAGCTTATGCATCAGGACTGCATATCATGCATGCACTCAAAATTACGGGATGGAGGTGACCATCCTCCATGGTCACAAGGGCCAAAGAAAGCAACACATCTTTTAATCAAAAGGCAGACACTGGCTAGAGATTAGGCAGCCATGGGAAGAGAAGGAAAAAATAATCACATGAATAGACCCAAAGTACAGCAAACTGAGGCTGATCTCATCTCACAGAGGTCAGTCCGCTGTCCCCCTCCGAGAGTTAATACACTGCGCTTAATACACTTTTGCTGCTTTGCTTTGCTATCTGTATGTGTCACATCCAATTCTTTGTTTGGGAAAACAAGAGCCTGGACCTGCAAGGCACCATCTGGTAACAGAAGTTTGAGGACAACGTGAGAATTTCAGAGCCAGTCTCCCTGGTTTCAAATTGCAGCTCTGTAACACATTGCTTTTCACAGTTGGGGTAATTTATTTACCCTAAATCTTAGTTTTCATATCTGTAAAACAGGGAGAACTTTATTGTCTTAAAAAGTTCTTCAGCAGGTAAAATCAAAATTGATTAGTGTAAATAATGAGCTTAAAATAATGCCCAACATGTGGTAACTAACAAAAAATGAGTTATTTTTATTATTGTTATTATAATGATCATTTAGGGGCAAGAGGATTAAACACCCAGACTAGTATAATAAGCATCCAATATGTGCTTATTAAACAAGCAAAATTAATATGTTAATGAAAGAAATAAAGAAATGAGAGTAAATAGCAGTCATAAAGGTCTGAACTTCAGATTAGAAGAGTATAATGAAATTTGAAGCAAGAAAGACTTTCAAAAAATGTGACAGTAAAGACGATTAGAACCCCTCTCAGGTTTGTCAAAGATCAGATGGCTGTAGATGTGTGGTATTATTTCTGAGGACTCTGTTCTGTTCCATTGGTCTATATCTCTGTTTTGGTACCAGTACCATGCTGTTTTGGTTACTGTAGCCTTGTAGTGTAGTTTGAAGTCAGGTAGCGTGATGCCTCCAGCTTTGTTCTTTTGACGTAGGATTGTCTTGGAGATGCGGGCTCTTTTTTGGTTCCATATGAACTTTAAAGCAGTTTTTTCCAGTTCAAACCCACAGCCAATATCATACTGAATGGGCAAAAATTGGAAAAATTCTCTTTGAAAACTGGCACAAGACAGGGATGCCCTCTCTCACCACTCCTATTCAACATAGTGTTGGAAGTTCTGGCTAGGGCAATCAGGCAAGAGAAAGAAATCAAGGGTATTCAGTTAGGAAAAGAAGAAGTCAAATTGCCCCTCTTTGCAGATGACATGATTGTATATTTAGAAAATCCCATTGTCTCAGCTCAAAATCTCCTTAAGCTGATAAGCAACTTCAGCAAAGTCTCAGGATACAAAATTAATGTGCAAAAATCACAAGCATTCGTATACACCAGTAACAGACAAACAGAGAGCCAAATCATGAATGAACTTCCATTCACAATTGCTTCGAAGACAATAAAATACCTAGGAATCCAACTTACAAGGGATGTAAAGGACCTCTTCAAGGAGAACTACAAACCACTGCTCAGTGAAATCAAAGAGGACACAAACAAATGGAAGAACATACCATGCTCATGGATAGGAAGAATCAATATCGTGAAAATGGCCATACTGCCCAAGGTTATTTATAGATTCAATGCCATCCCCATCAAGCTACCAATGAGTTTCTTCACAGAATTGGA
Organism: Macaca thibetana thibetana; assembly: GCF_024542745.1. NCBI lineage: Eukaryota > Metazoa > Chordata > Mammalia > Primates > Cercopithecidae > Macaca > Macaca thibetana. The sequence continues at coordinate 15,278,978 of NC_065595.1, read as the reverse complement.
AAAAAGCTTTGTTTTAAACACATATTTTTAAGCAATAAAAGCTGCATGGAAAACTATTCCATTTCATATTTTTGAAGATATTTGTAGCCAAGATACTTTGCTGTTGTCTGTGGGCAACCTCTTTTTGAAGTCTGTAGTTAACTCTAATGTGCTCCTGTAATCTGTTGTCTGTTGACTGAAGCCCAAACCTGCTGCTCTGCTCGGCATGTTTCTTCAACTTGATGTGATGCTATTTATCACTATTCTTTGAAGTTAAGTCTCTGTCTTTGTATTCTTTCTGTGTACCCAGGGATATGTTTGCACGTGCACACACACACACACACAGAGAAAGAGAGAGAGAGGACAGAGAATGTCTACAATGTCTTTGTGAGTCTATCAGAAACCGTTTTTGTTTCATGGAAACATTATTTCCCTGATGTTTATATTAGGGCAAATAAAATAAGCACATAATATTTAAATTCTACTTTTGTTTCTGAGAACATTACACCTTGTGCCTCTAAACTGAAATGTTTGATAAAGTCTGTTTGCAAAAGAAAGTTCTCTAGTATTATTATAGTTAATTACTGTGCATATTTTATTTAGCTTTTTCAAGACTCTATTATAAATTCTTAAATTTTAATTAGGTCCTCAGAGACATTCATTTGGCTCCTTTTAAATATATTTTGTCTTTAAAATGTTACACTTAAACTAATGACCCCTTAAACCTTTATTTGTTGTTAAAAGTATTATTTATAATGTGGTTCAAAGAGTAAAATGCCAGATGGAAAGAATATTAATCCTTGCAAAACATTCTTACTCCTACATTTTTCTGGCAACAAAGAAGTTCCTTCAGTTTCTTGGAGATAAAGATGTTCTCCATATGGAAACATAGCAATTGGGAGAATAAAATATTTTACGGAAATTATCTACATAGAAAAATGTTCTATGTATGCAATAAATTACATATAACTTGCCTTAGACAAGCCCATTATACTCTAAATCAGTGTCTGAAATGCCTTTCCAATAGAAGCTCTAAGTGCAAATATTGTTGCACTTTACTTAAATCATATTCTGAGCTTTCTTATCTCTTAAATTCTATCAGAAAGTTGTTTTTATAACTATTTATGTGACACACACTTTATTAGACTTTTGAAGTATCATAGTTCACCTTCACCTTGGTCGTGTGACCTTGGGAGAATATAATGGCAATGGTCCATAACTATGTCTAGTTCTCTAGACATAGCTATGTCTAGAAATCTAGACATAGCTATGTCTAATTTATCTGGTTTTATGTATTACAAGTGTTCATTTTTCTTCTCCCGTACCAAGCTAGAATTTTTGTGCAATTTCAATACACAATATGTATAGCAGTATAAAGTGTTAATACCATGATAAAATTTAAAACAAATTATAATATGAATCTTCTAAGGAGATGGCTCTTAGGTAGCTATGTTCAAGTTAGAGCACCGCTAAAATGTATTTCCTAACAAACATATCATGAAGGATTTGAACTTGATTAAAAACAGTATTCAGTTGCTCATATAATTTTAAATTTCTTCAAAGATGTCTGGCTAAAAGAATTTAGGCAGTGCTTAAATATGCCTAGAGAAGAATAGGGGGGAAAAACCAGTCAATGTGATTCATGTTAAACTATTATTGTGCATAATTCATCCTTTGATTTAAATCTCTCACTGCCATAGCGCCAATCAGAGAAATCAAATTGGATTTCCTATTTGTCAGTTGGCTGGAATTTATTTGATTTATTATTATCTTATATTGCTATACTATTACCTGAGATGTAGATGAAGGATTATGACTGCTGGACTTGCTGGTACACTTTTTCTTTTCCATCTTATTCTATCTAGTGACCAATCTGCCTTTCAAATGTCATTCACTAGTGACCCACATTCCTTACAGTGATTTCTTCCTGAGTGACCACCGAACTATGAACAGTGAGATGCTCAGCAGAAGCTGTGACTTTGCTTTGAGACACTACTGAATTCCTTAATTTTCAACATGTTCTATCTCCAGTTAACAGAGAGTTGACCATTCCCTTTATTGGATTCTGTCTTAATTTATGTTCCCTTGGAAGTACATCTTGAGATAAAGATTGAATTGTTTATTTTGTAATATAACTTATTTTGTAGATGATCTTGGGAGACACCAGTAGGATAGTGAACAAGGTAGAAAGGGAATGGAAATGAGCAAACACAGACCATGCAGAGTTCTTCAACAAGCAACTTATTCATGTAAGTGGAGAGTGGTCTTGGTAGTGTAAAACTTGTACATTGGAGTTATTCTGCCCAACGTTTGAGGGAGGTGGAGGGAGCTGGGGTTCATACACAGGAGGAAGTCTTGTGAGTCATTGGGTATACTCGCTCCTGGGATGACATCAAATCCTGGGAACTTCAAGCTGATCTCCAGGTGGCAAAGCCAGATTGGGTTCCAGAAAAATTTATCAAGTAGTTGATGTCAGACATATGCATATCGACATGCAGAGTGTGAATGCAAATGAGTAGGACACTGTCAACTGCTACAGGTTCCACTTTGGTTTTTCTGGCATTTTCTTTCCTTTCTAAACTCTGTCGTCTGTTATAGTCACAATAACATGGTACGCCTTTGCTTGTATGTTCATCTCTCCCTGTGTATTAGCAGTCCATCCTAATAATGATCTTATCATCTGGAATATAATTGAATATTGCAATTGAGAATAAAATAAATTATCCAGATTATTTCAGTGAATATAAGTCTGGTTGATTAAGAGAGAAAAATAATTATAGATGCTGTGATATCCCCACACCAACTTCTTGTAACAATGAGATGAGTGAAACTTTAATGAAATAGTGTTATCATCAAAGACCTGCCAACCTAAAATTATCTGTTTTGCTGAATTGTCATTAAATAAATGAAGAAGCCAAAATAAAGATTTTTTTTTTTTAATACAAAGACTAAATCCCTTATTCCCTCAGAGAGTTTGTAGGTTTGGTTCCAAAAAGCCACAGTAAAGTGAATATTGCAATAAAACAAGTCACACAAATTTCTTGGTTTCCCAGTGTATATAAAAGTTATGCTTACATGATACTGTAGTCTATAAATGTGCTATAACATTATGTCTAAAAAAGCACATGCCTTAATTAAAAACTACTTTTTACCAAAAAATGCTAACAATCATCTCAGCCTTCAGAGAGTCATAAAAATGTTTTGCTGGGAAGATCTTTCCTTAATGTTGATGGCTGCTGACTGATCAGGGTGGTGGTTGCTGAAGCTTGAGATAACTGTGGCAATTTTTTAAAATAAGACAATGATGAGCTTGTTGCATTCTTTCACAAAAGATTTCTCTGTAGTACATGATGTTTTTTGATAGCATTTTACCCACAGTAGACCTTTTTTGAATGCTAGAGTAAATCTTCTTAAAAGCTGCTGCTGCTTTATCAACTAATTTTGTGTAGTATTCTAAATCCTTTGTTGTCATTTCAACAATGTTCACAGCAACTTCACTAGGAGTAGATTCTGTCTCAAGAAACAACTTTCATTGCTTATCCGTAGGTAGCAACTCTTCATCCATGAATGTTTTATCATGAAATTGCAGTAATTCAGTCACATATTCAAGCTCCACTTCTAATTGTAGTTATCTTACCATTCCCACTACATCTTCCACTGAATTACTGAACCTCTTAAAGTCATTCATGAGGGTTGGAATCAACTTCTTGTTCACGTTGATATTTTGATCTCCTCCTATGTTTCACAAATGATGTTAAGGACATCTAGAATGGTGAATTTTTTTCAGAAGCCTATCAATTTATTTTGGCCAGATTCATTAGAGGAATCACTATAGCAGCTGTAGTCTTACAGAATGTATTTCTTAAATCATAAGACTTGAAAGTCAAAATTACTCCTTGTTCCATTGGCTGCAGAATGGATGTTATATTAGCAGGCATGAAAAATAGCATGAAACTCCTTACCTTCAGAGATCCTGGGTAACCAGGTGCGTTGTCAATGAACAGTAACATTTTGAAAGAAATATTTTTTTTCTGACCAGTAGGTCTCAACAATGGGCTTAAAATATGTATTAAACCATGCTATGAACAGATATGTTATCATCCAGACCTTGTTTTTCCATTTATAGAGCACAAAGGTGATTTAGCATCATTCCTAAGGGCTCTACAATTTTTAGAATGATAATTGAGCATTGCCTTCAACTTAAGTCACAAACTGCATTAGCTCCTAACAAGAGAGTCGGTTTGTCCTGTGAAGCCTTAAAGTCAGTCATTAGCTTCTCTCTTGCTATGAAGTCCTAGATGGCATCTTCCATTACAAGACTGTTTTTGTTTTTGTTTTGAGATGGAGTCTTGTTCTGTTACCCGGGCGAGAATGCAATGATACTATCTCAGCTCACTGCAAACTCTACCTGCTGGGTTCAAGGGATTTTCCTGCCTCAGCCTCCCGAGTAGCTGGGATTGCAGACATGCACCTCCATGCCCGGCTAATTTTTGTATTTTTAGTAGAGACGGGGTTTCACCACGTTGGCCAGGCTGATCAATCTCGAACTCCTGACCTCAGGTGACCCACCCTCCTCAGTCTCCCAAAGTGCTAGGATTACAGGTGTGAGACACCACACCTGGCCAAGAGTGTTTTGTTTACACTGAAAATCTCTTATTTAATGTAGCCACCATCACCACTTATCTTGGCTAGATCTTTTGGATAACTTGCTGCAGCTTCTACGTCAGCACTTGCTGCTTCACCTTGCACATTTATGTTATGGAGGTGGCTTCTTTCCCTAACCCTTATGAACTAACCTCTGCTACACTCTCAAACTTTTCTTCTGAGCTTCCTCACTTACCCCAGCCTTCATAGAATTGAAGAGAGCTAGGTCTATGCTATAGATTAGGCTTTGGCTTAACAGAATATTATAGCTGGTCTGAACTATCTAGACCACTAAAACTTTCTCCATTACCAGTAATGAGACCATTTTGCTTTCTTATGATTCATGTGTTCACAGGAATAGATATTTTGATTATCTTCAAGAACTTTTCCTTTTCATGTGCAGCTTGGCTAACTGACACAAGAGGCCTAGCTTTCGGCCTGTCTGAGGTTTGACCTGACTTCCTCACTAAGCATAATCATTTCGAGCTTTTGTTTTAAAGTGAGAGGTGTGGGATTCTTTCACTGAAACACTTAGAGGTCATTGCAGATTTATTAATTGGCCTAATTTCAACGTTCTCGTGTCTCAGAGAATAGGGATACCCAGGGAGAGGTAGAGAGATGGGGAAATGGCTAGTTACTGGAGCAGTCAGAACACATACAACATTCATCCATTACATTTACAGTCTTATATGGGTGCTGTTTATGACCCCAGAACAATAATAATAGTAACATCAAAGATCATGGGTTATAAATTACCATAACATATATAATAATAAAAAAAGTTTGAAGTATTGCAAGAATTATCCAAATGTGACTCAGAGACATGAAATGAACACATACTTTTGGAAAACTGGCACCAATAGACTTGTTTGACATAGAACTGCTACAAATCTTCAATTTGTAAAATACACAATATCTGTAAAGCACAATAAAGCAAAGTACAATAAAATACTTCATTTTTATCTCTCTCATTTTATTAAATCTCTCTATATAAGATATATATGAAATAATATATACTTATGTACAAATTCATATAAAATATATATGCAAAATAATTATACATTTTAATAAAATAGATGTATTAAATTCCTTCTAAATATGTACATATTTAGAGACATACATATAGATAGACATAGCTCTCTCTATATATTATATATGTGTATATATAGATATATAAACGTTTATATATATGAACAAGAATATATATCGTTTCTTCTGAAGGTCTTCACTTCTCTCAGTCTTAATAGAATTGCAGAGAATTAAGGCGATGCTATGGATTAGGCATTGACTTAAAGGAATGTTGCAACTGGTCTAGATAGCTGATGAAACCAGCCTCTCTCTATATATATAGATATAGATATAGAGATTTATAGATACACACATATATTTCATGAATACGAATAACAATTGTATCTAAAATATTAATAATAACAATTTGATTTACAATGTGATGTGAAACTTCTAACTAACATTTTATTTTCTAACTATTATCCAATTTCTTGGTCTAGTTGGTAAACCCTGCTTGTCTTTTATTTTCTGTGAAAGCGAGAGCTGAACAATGAGAACACATGGACAAGAGAGGGGAACAACACACACTGGGGCCTGTTGGAGGGTGGGGTTGGGAAAGAGACCACTGGGAAAAATAGCTAATGCATGCTGGGCTAGATGATAGGCTGATAGGTGCAGCAAACCATTATGGCACACATTTTCCTGTGTAATAAACTGTACATCCTGCACGTGTACTCCAGAACTTAAAAACTGAAATTAATAAAAAACAAACAAAGAAACAAGACTTGGAATTTTTAACAATTTTGCACCCTGTTGAAATATTTTTGGCAAAATTAAAACAGCAAAATGTTTCTTCATAAAATGGATACAACATCTACCACATATAATAGGAATAAAATAAAATATATTAAGATTAGTAATTACAAAATGAAAAGAGGAACACAAGTAGTAAAGAAAAGCAATTGTTAGCAGTAAAGCCAACTAAAATGGCAGAAATAAATCCAAATGTATCAATGACGATGATTGTAAATGAATTAACCTTACCTAGTAAAGGATGGACTACTAAAATCTGGGAAAAAGACCCCAACTGTGTAAAAAGTACACTTTTTAAGAGTAACACTAAAATATGATGATTAGAAATGACTGTAAGAAATGGTGGAAAATCTTAACCACTCTAACACAAATTAAAAGAGGGTTGATGTAGTGTAGTTAAAATAGAATAAAATAAAGTTAAGGCAAAGCATGTTAATAGCAGTAAAATGGTAATTATGATATCCTTCATGATAAGCTTTGTGCTGAAATAAAAATGAATCCCAAAATTTCCACAGGTTGGAAGAACTCAGCAAAGATTTATTTCTTGCTTACTCTACAGACCCAATGTGTGTTGGCTGAGAAGATAAGTTCGCTCAGGTAGTAAGGTTCATTCTAATGAATTATGCTGCTACATTCAGCACGCGATGCCAGCATTTGTTTCAATAGTGGAAGAGAACACAGGGAATCATGCACCAGCTATAAACATTTCCACGCAGAAGTGAAATGTGTGACATTTTTCTTATTTGGTTGGCTAAAGCAAGTCATATTTAAGAAAGCGGAAAAGCACATTTTGAAATGGCTAGCAGAAGTTAATAACCAGCTATTTGATGAGCACAGTTGTCTATCACAGTTGCATATTAATAAAAAATACAGTCACGTACAGAGATAAAGCAATCATGAATATTTTTTGACATCAGATAGCATCAAAATCTATTAAGCAAATTGGACATTAATAAGCAGAAGTGAACAAAACCAGAAACATAAAGGGTGGATTTCAGTAGCTTTTCACAGAAACTAACAGATCAAATAGACAAAATTAAATATAGAAAATGTGAAAAATAACATAAACATACTATGTCATAATACAGTATAACATACAACATCACATAACAATAAAACCTTGCTCTGACACTTGCGACAAGTGCCTCGCACATTCCTTCGCCCTTCAGCCTCAAGTGATAAAAGTGGGCAGAATACAGTGAACTGAGTGTTGTGGAGTATATTGCGTTCCCCTGAAAGATATGCTCACGCCCTAATGCACAATTTCTGTGAATGTGACATGACTTGAAAGCGGCCTTTCCAGATGTAATCAAGTTAAGATGAGGTCATGATGGATTAGACTGGGCCCCAATCCAATAGGATTGCTTAAAATAGAGGCAAAGAGATGCAGATGTGCACACAGGGACAATGCCATGTAATGAGGACAGAGACTGGAGCCACGCATTCTCAAGCCAGGGATGTCAAGCATTGCCAGCCATCGCCCACAGGTAGAAGAGAGGCACAGAACAGATTTTTTGTCAGGTCCTCCAGGAGCACCAATTCTGCAGGCACCTGGATTTTAGAAGTTTAGTCTTTATAAATGTGAGGTAATAAGTTTCTGTTGTTTTCTTTCTTCTTCATTATTTTTTAAATTGTTGTGCATACATAATAGTTGTGCATATTTATTGGGTAGATGTCATATTTTGAAGCAATCATGAAATGTGTAATGTTCAAATCTGGGTAATTGAGATTATTCTTTGCCTCAAACATTTATGTTTACTTTGTGTGGGGAACATTCCAATCGTCTCTTCTATTTATTTTGAAATATATAATAAATTATTGTTGACTAATGTTGCCCTATCATGTTATCAAACACTAGATCTTACTTCTTCTATCTAACTGTATTTTTGTACCCATAAAACAAACCCTTTTCATTCCCTCTCTCTGTCTTAAGAGTTTGTACTGTTTGATGCCAGTCCTAACAAACTCAGTGTAAGGGAGATTTCTGTAAACTAGACCTGAAAGAAACACGCCACCATCCTTCACATTCTACTGACTGAGTCTTCCACCACTTCTAACTGCAGTGCAGATTGGGAAATGGCATCTAGCCACATTCTAGGGGGAAGAGGAGATGTCTTTGACAAATAACCAGTCAATTTATGTCATGAAAATTTAAAACAAAAAACAAATAGCAGAGCTCGTTTAATAACTCAACAGTAAAGGGAAAATCAAAATGTAAATTTTAAGTTATTTTATAACTATTTTATAATGAAAAAATTACAAATAACTACTTGTCTTTGGTTTCTGATTTAGAGGTATGCTACTCTTACATACATTTATTAATGAATTAGCAATAGAAATGGATTAAGCTTCCAACTCTGAAACATCATTAGAAGAGTAAATAGAAAACTAAGAATCAGAGAGCAGAAGAGAAATTGATAAAATATTTAAGACTGCAATTAGTCAAAGTAAATAATGATACATTTACAATAATCATTTAATCATTATAATAATATATATAGTAATCATTTATATATGTATGTGTGTATGTAGTTATACTTATATATGATTATACATATATATGGCTTTTTGTGTGTATATATATATATGTAAAATATAAATTGTATAATTACTTAGTTTAACTAAATAATCTTATGCATATTAAACAATCAAGAATTTTATTTCCGGCTGGGCACGGTGGCTCGTGCCTGTAATCCCAGTACTTTGGGAGACCAAGGCAGGTGGATCACTTGAGGTCAGGAGTTCGAGACCAGCCTGGCCAGCATGGTAAAATCCTGTCTATACTAAAAATACAAAAATTAGCCAGGTATGGTGGCAGGTGCCTGTAATCCCAGCTAATTGGGAGGTTTGAGCAGGAGAATTGCTTGAACTGGGGAGGCAGAGGCTGCAGTGAGCCGACATCACACCACTGCACGCCAGCCGGGGTGACAGAGCAAGACTCCATCTCAAAATATAAACAAAATAAATAAAAATTTATGAATAATTTTATTTCTTATAAAATCCTCTTTTAATCTTAAATTTTTAAATGTAAAATTAAGGTATATTTGAAGAGGTTTTACAAGGCTTATTCACAGGGGAAAATTGTTCTTTTTACTGGAAATTACAAATAATTCTACTTATAATTTGATATGGCATATTTTTACTGTAAAGTGGGCTATTGGAGAGAATGAAGTCATAGATATGTGTATACCATGCAATCACTACACTTCATTATCTGTAAATAAGTATAGGCACTGGTGCATCCGCAATCTTAAGTATTAAGCTTTTTTTTTTTTTAAATACGGAGTCTCGCTGTGTCTCCCAGGCTGGAGTGCAGTGGCGCGATCTCTGTTCACTGCAAGCTCCGCCTCCCGTGTTCCCGCCATTCTCCTGCCTCAGCCTCCCGAGTAGCTGGGACTACAGGCGCCTGCCACCGTGCCCGGCTAATTTTTTGTATTTTTAGTAGAGACGGGGTTTCACCGTGTTAGCCAGGATGGTCTCGATCTCCAGACCTCGTGATCCGCCCGCCTGGGCCTCCCAAAGTGCTGGGATTACAGGCGTGAGCCACCGCGCCCGGCAAGTATTAAGCTTTTAGAAAGACACTCATAAAATAATTGTTAACATTTAGCAATTGGATTAAGGAAAAAAGTCCACTTATCTTTGATGGTGAATTATTTTCTTTCAAAATGATAAAGTGGTTAACGTAATTTCTGAATAATAACATCAGGATATATTCCCTCTCTACTTCAATGTATCATTTTCTAGTAATCTTCATATATTGTTTTGAAGATTAGGAATGTGCATATCTGAATATGGTTGGGTTAGAAATATAAAGCATAATTCAGAGGCCCAACTGCCCTTCAAATGCACTGATTTGTGGTATTATTTAAAAGTGATCCAAATTCCTAATGGAGCATATGTAGAGTTACAATACTGAGGATAAATATATATTAAATCCTGTAAATGCCTGTTAGTTCTTACCTTACCTGAGAACTCCAAGGCTGTGGTACTTAAATATTTGCATAGGTTTGTTGTATTCCATTGGTCAGATTTTTTCTAACTTAGTAGTTCTTCTCAGTAAAGACTAAGTAACCTATAAATTTCTTAAAACCTTCATACTCAGAATTATTCTCCTTTCATTCTATCTTATTCTTATGAGTACCTTCAGTGATCAAGTAACTATCCATATTCTGATAATTCTAGTATTTATATAACTAATGTGTATACCATATTTACTCTACATTGGATACTTCTTTCAGTGCTTTATATCTATTTAATCATAATTGTTGTAATAAAATTTAAGGTAAACATTAGTATTTCCTTATTAGACATAAAAATTCTGAGGCAAAGAAGGGCTAAGTCATTTGCGCTATGGATTGTTGGTGTCAGGATATGGTTCCAAGAACCAAATTCATGATTTTGGCCATAGTACTGTACTTTCCCTCAAGGTCATGCTACTTTCTTGAGCTCCAAATCTGTACATTCAAGTGTTTACCAGGAATCTATTTTCAAGAGTCTATCAAATGTCTGTCAAAATGAGCATGTCAATATGTTCTCCCTCTCCTCTCCAAAAAAAGGTAAGTAATAAAATTCTGTACTTCTGTAGTTATTAATTAAGGCAAGAGTCGTGAATCATAGGCTCTTTTGTTTTCACTCTCTCCCAACAAAGTTTCTGAGACCAACTTTAAGGATTTCTCCAATCAATCATCTCTATTCTATTTTATTAAACTGTCAGCACTACCTCTATATAAACCAAAGGCATTTCTCTTTGACGGGGGAGGAAGGCTTTTTTCCTTTTTAAAGTTTGCATTTTATTGCATCAACAGAGCCATTTTTATATGAATATTTTACTTTCTTTTCCATTTTATGCAGTTAAACTTCACCAACCTTTTATGTCTTTTACATTTTGTATCGTAATATCCCTTTCTGCCCAAAGGTGATAATGATTTTTAAAAACATTCCTGGTTTTGATCTAATACTTTTATAACTTATAGATCTAATACTTTATGCTTAAATTGAAAAGGTTGAAATTTTACAGTCACCACAGTGAGCATATATCCTTTCTTGAACACCCTATATAATATAGGCCACTGCACGCCATGCCCTCGTATTTTACTTTCTTGTACTATTGCAGCTTAGGTTCCTTGAAAGCAAGCTGTCATAGGAAGTTTGGCACAAAAGGAAAGAGAAGGAAGCAGGTTTTGGCAGAGTGAGGTTGAGCTGTGATGCAGTCTTAAAGGAAGTTTCAGTCAACATTGTGGGGAATTTTGAGGAACGATGAACACTTTGGAAACATAACTTCTGGTGACAGTGCTTGGCTTTTAACCTACACTCATCGTGTGACCTGAAATAGAAGCTCCTCAGCCCAGTTCATCCCTGAAGGAGCTGAGAGTTGTCTGTCCACAGCACTGCCAGTAGGTGGGGTAATAAGTTTTTATTCCTCAAATGAAATCTGGGCAGCACACTAGCGTCTTCGTGGTCTGTTCCTAGTGCTGTCTAGTGTTGTTTTTGTGTAAATCTCAAGAGCAGCCCCTCTAAATCTGATGAGCCTTTCTTCTTGCAGGAAATTTAAAGTGTTCGTGGGAAAAAGTAATGCTCTTACTGCTGCACACTCTAGGGGAAACAGCTGATATTTATCATCTCATTTCCTCTGCTATCAAGTCTAATTTTTCTCCAACCGCAGCTACCACTTTTGCTTTTTCTTGGTTGCTTACCTGGAGATGTGACCCAGATTCCCATCCTTGAGAGTTCTGAGTCCTTGGCTACAGGTATTTCTTAGGTCAAAGAGGATGTTTATTTATTATTAAAATTGAATAAGGAGTTGGTAGCCGAGTGGCACCCAAGTGAATTGCTTTATGCCAACTATATTCATTCTAGTACCTATTGTTTAAAAACATCCATATTTCCTCCTAAATAGCATGGTCAATTACCCCTGCCAATACAGTGACCACTCTTCTTGCTTGGTCATCCCTTTCCATCAAGATTATGAAGTGGTCAGGAAGGATTTTTAGCTTTTATTTCAATAGATATTTTACTGTGTTTCCTACTGGAAGCATTTTCTACTAGGAAATAAGCATCTTTGCTCATAGAGCACAATGTTGGAATGAAAGAAAACACAAAATCTCCAAGCATGCTATAGCAAGTGATGGTAAACTAGGCTTCTCCCACTTCTACCTTTGTTTCCCAGATCCATGTAGTCTACATTTTGACACAACACCATGTAAAGGTACACAATTTAAAGTATATACCATATTTTTCAAGATGACACTTCAATCAAAGTATTTCTTCCAAGCTGTCACTTTAGATGTGCATTTAAAAGGCAGTTCTAACACTATGAGTGTGGTCGCTTCTGGGGTTGCAGTTTGTAATATGACTAGTGAATCCCATTTTTCTTGGGTGCATATCAATCTTTCTTCTGTTGGAGAGTGGACACTTTGTCTTACAGTGAATGCTATGTGGGTTCCCAATTACCAAGTCTAATTTAACTGCTGTCATCACTAAGTGTCCAATATCAAGAATTTAGTTTTGATCTTGATCGATGGTAAGTTAGAGAATCAGTGATGACAACAGCTAAAGCAGACTTCATAAGTGGACACCAAGAATTTCCATCATTACTACCACCATATCTACTTCATTCATATGCCCATTGTCTCACAACTGGGACAGCCGATGACAGATGTGGGGTGCTGACAAGTGGCCAAGTTATTTTTATCTATCTGGTTGTTCAGTGCTTCTTTCATGATGAATGCTTTCTACTAAGGATTAACATTAAATGGAAAGATCTTCCAACATCCTGTTTGTTACCATATATCAAGCTAACTACCTCTGGCTGAAACCTCCTTTTACCCAGTTTTCCAATTATTCTCCTTTCAGGTTCTCTGGTCAAGATATTTTCCACCGCCTATGAATTCATACAAAGAGTAAACTAAAGTCATTTCTATTTCTAAACAAAGTGCACCAGATATACTACCTTGATCTCTGTCCACTGGAAAAATGTTCCCTCAACTCTGCCTTTAGTAGTTACCTCTGAGCGAGCCTCTTGTACAGCTATCATCCATTTTTCCACTTGCACCCACATTCCAAAATGACAGGCTCATATATGAGTTGCAATTTTATTTCTCCTCTGTCAGCTAGTCTTAGAGATCCCTTAGCTTCCTAGGATGACTGATGAGAAAAGGCACTGACTCAAGAGTGGTATGTGGTATATTGCCCTGGGCTATGTCCCTTGCAGTGTGTATGTGTTCTACAGTCCTCATCATGATCAGACGTGGATATGCCATTCTCCTCTTACATTAGATTGTGACTGATCCAACAAACCTTATGACTGGGTGGGTCAGACAGAATGTGGCTCATCCTAGATATCTGGCTTTGGGGATTCTGTGTCTCATGATCAGGAGCTCCATCTCTAGCCAGTCCCAGTAACACACCAGGAGTTGTTTTTCAAAAGGTTCATAAATCTCTGCTTCAGATGGCATGAGTTTGCTCCACAAAATTAGGGGTGTACATTGTAATTCTCCTATTGAGACATGGCATAACTTACAGAATCTCTCTCTTTCTATGACTGGTATCTGTCATAGGATTGGGCCTGCTGGGAAATATGGCATAAACTGCAGGACTGGCACTATAGAATAGACTGCTGCACGACACTGTAATCTGCTAGCCATTAAACAAACTTGCTAGCTTTTTGTTTCACCAACTCTATGGCATAGAGAAGCAGTATAAAGTCCAGAACATGCTTTCTTCAGAAGCCAAAAGGGACTGACAGATGGTGCCCCTTCTTCATGGTTTCATGGTGGAAGGCACAAAATTTATATATATATATGTGTGTGTGTGTGCGTGCACACATGTGTATGACAGCACTTCCCTTCCTAATTCATATATAATGTATACATTATATGCATTATATATAATATACTTATATATACTTATATATAATATAATATATATTATGTAATATAAACTATATATTTTAATGTATAACTAATATAATACATTTATTATATAATACATTTATATTATATACTTATATAAATAATACTTTTACATTATATATAATATAAATATTAATTTATTTAATATTTTATTAATTATTTAATTATTAATTTATTTAATAATTTATTTAATATCAATTTATTAAATATTAAGTGCTGTTATGGCTTAGACAAGTGGATTTCTAAAATTTTGATGCTATAGTGAGACTGAGTTTTCATGGGGTTTCTAATGAAGTTTATATCCTACCATCAGAAAATGCCTGTGTTTCACTAAGGCTGCAATGTGCTAGTCACTTCTTGCTTACCTGATTTGATTAATATGAGATAATCAAGATAATAGACCAGAGTGATTCTCTGTGGGATTTACAGATGGTCTAGAGCTCATGAGTTTATATTATGATGGGGTGGCAAAGTTAACCTCCTCTGGGGCAAAACTTTAAGGATATATTATTGTCATTTCTATATGAAAGTGAAATGTATCTAATTTTATATTCTTATAGAAGTTAAAAAGGACACATTCGCCAGATGAATGGCTGTATACTATGCACCTGAAATTTTGTTTATATGCTTCAGAAAAGATACTGCATTTGATACAGTGGCTACAGTTACGGCTATTATTTGGTTAAGTTGACAAGAGTCCACTCACATCTTCTACGATCTGTCTGATCCTTTCAGAGTTCTGATTGGAGAATTAAATTAAAATAGACTGATTATTTAGTTATGCACCTTTTAGAGTTGAATTATATATACTTTTTAAAAATTCCTTCCTGGGATATGATAGTGTTTTTCACTTATTATGCAGAGGGGGTGAGATTTCACAGGCTATACCCTTTTTTCCTTACCGTAGAAGCTTTTACTCCACAGGACAAGGATATTACACAGCCTAGGAACTATGCCAAACATCTACTTGTCTATTTCAGTTTGGAGGATCAGGGAGTAACTACTAGAGAGTAGGCCCATCATGAAGTTACCATGGCTCTGGACTCCTATATTAGTCAGTTTTCACATTGCTATAAAAAACTACCTGAGACAGGGCAATTTATAAAGAAAAGAGGTTTAGTTGACTCACAGTCTCACTTGGCTTGGGAGGCCTCAGAAAACTTATAATCATGGTGGAAGGAGAAGGGGAAGCAAGGCACACCTTACATGGTGGCAAGAGAGAGAGAATAAGGAGGGAAGTGCCACACTTTTAAATCATCTGATCCCATGAGAATTCACTCACCATCATGAAAAGAGTAAGGGGGAAATTCGTCCCCATGATCCAATCACCTCCCATCAGGTCCTTTCCCCAATACGTAGGAATTACAATTCAACATGAGATTTGAGTGGGGACACAGAGTCATACTACATCAAGTCCATTTATTATTTTCCTATGTATGCCACCAATATTTGGGGAGGGAGCCTGATGATGATGATGATGACACTTTGAGTCTCTGGCTTTTGTTGTCAACTCTAAACCTGTGTTCAACAGTCTTCAAAATGTTTGAGTATTTCTGTTTTCCCAGTGCACAGCTAACTAAGAAAATGTCCAGAGATCCCTTTGAAGAATGTCTGGATAAATCATCATCACATACAATTGATGTGGTACTTCAGTTTCCTTCATTCTGGGCCTAGTTTTGCTTTCAGTCAGTAGGTTCTAGTTTGAAAATTGGAACAGGTCTGAAAACTGGGAAGGGAACTGCAACTTTGTATTGGGGTAATTGCTCTCCTCATGCTCAATTTTGTTTTAATTTTAAAGATTGAGGAGCCCATCTATATTGCCCCCCACAAAGAACTATCTTCTATTTTTTTCTTCATCACAGTCTACAGTTGCCTCCTGGCATGTCTGCAGATCTTTCCACTCATAGGTAATTGTGTTCACCGGGAGTTGGATGTTCCCTGTCACTCCAGGCCTCTACTATTGGAGGGAGACAATCATCCCTATTGCTAACAACCATAAACAGAATCTCCTAACATCAGCCCTTATGACAGAGCAGAACCATTCACTTTTCCAGCATATTCGTTATGTCTTTGTCGGACAATGTGTTATTTGGCCTTACATATTATATTCACTTTAATATGCCTACTTCTCTCAGCCTTTAACCTCATCTTTCACCATGTGCCATGACAATTCTTATATTTCTACATCTTGGATATGGGCCATCATATTGCCTTCCTCTAGGAATTATCCTATGCTGTGTTTCCATAATCTCCTGTGTTTCTTGTTAAATTCTGTATCTTGGGAGAGTTCATCAGATTAATAACTCTCCTTTATGTTTTTTCATATCTTTGTCTTCTTGATCACATACCTTCTGATATAATATTTTCTTACTTAAAAGCTTTTATCCATCAGACCGTAGTGAAGGATTTTAAGTAAATTTTTGAAAAATTAAGTTAAAAGTTTTTACTGACTAGTTGAGCATAAATATACCAGATTCCAAAAATGTTTACATTGTTCAAAAATTTATCTCTAGTTTGGGATTATTTCTCAACAAGTGATCATACTTTGTACTCCACATAATATTTAATACAAAATATCTATAATATGCAAGACCTTCTGTACTATGAATTTCCAGGCCCAGTGATTACTCTCTCTTTCTCAGTTGTCCCAAACATGCAACCTGTATCCGACTTATCCGGAGCTATTTACATTTCCCAAGTGCATTGTGCCTGCTTATGCTTCTTTATGTGCAAATTGATTTTCTGTACCCTGCCTGGAAAACACATGCTACCATCCGATTTTTCATTAACTCATATTCAAACTTCAAATCAAAGCTTCTATCTCTTTTACACTTTTTCCTGAAAATATTCTCTCACCTCTGTAGACTGTCATTGTCTGTCCAGTGTGATTCAAAACCACCTTCTTGAATAGGTTGCTTGTCACTATTTTCTGTCTCTCTCTCTTTACTGGTGTTTCACAAAAAATTGATCTACAGACATTTAAGAATTTATGACAAAGTTATTATTGTTTTGCAGAGAAAGAAATACATTAGAAGCAACTTAAGTAGTTTTTCATAAAGCCACATTTGGAGATAAAATGCACTATTATTCATTCTCAACTAATTTATTTCTCAATTTTGTTATTATTAAAATGCTTTTTTTCTTTATCAAGTAATCATGATAGGTGTCATTGTTCTTTTCTTTCTTTTTTCCTTCTTTTTTTTCCTTTCAAAGTCTTAACATGTCATAATAAAAGTTTGTAACATTATATAGGTCCCATTTTTTAAAAACATTTCTGTTGCACAGGACTCTGAAGTGTGTGTGTGTGTTACAATGTTATCACTATTTCCCTAGTACCATGATCAGTGCCCAGAACACTTAGTTAGTGACAAGGTATGTCAGATAAACGAGGGATTACACCTTTAGATATGCCAAACCAATTATAATTTAAGAATGTAACTGGAAAGAGAATGGAATAACTACACATACTTCCAGCACTCAGGGGCAGGAATACAGCCCGGTTGTAGGCTAAGTAGGTTTATGTGCCTAAGCATTTTAATGATCCTCTAATCTCTTGTCCAGTGATTTCATTGCTTGCTTTGCTCAGCACCATAGTGAAACCAATGCACCCATAATTAATACTCCTTGTTTTTGGACCAGCCCAATATATTCAGCGCTGCACCGCTGCTGATCTGCTTATAAACTACTGAGTTATATGAGCATTTTTTGACTTCAATCCAGCACATAATTAAGGCCCACCTCAAAACCTCCAGGAAAAGTAATAATTACGGGAAAAGGGCAGTGGAATGTTTTAGATCCAACATGCCAGTTCAAACTTAGCAGCAGATTATAACAGCAACAAATTGTGACTTTTTGGTAGCACCTGTAAAGTGGTGCCTAAAGATTGTCCTCTAATTGCTTCACTTATTGGCAGTTGGGTGAGAAACAGCGAATACAGAGCAGATAAAGTGATTAAATTACCTTTCTTTCCTTAAATAGCTATTTTCTGTGCTGCATTTGACTCCACCTACTGGAGTCCATCTATATGTCTATAAAAATAAGAAACCAAATTCTTTGGGAAAGTATAGAAAAAATGTGCAGACACCATCAATCACGAAATAGAGTGAACTCATTACCTATCCTGCACCCCCGCTGAAGCAAGGTGAAAATTCAATTTTAGAGAAAGCTAACACTTTTATTCTATCTTTAAGCAATTTCTTACCTGGCAGATCGGTAACTCTCTCTTTACTATATTTCTTGAGGTGCAAATTAATTTTTGGTTCAGGTAGTAACTCATCTTTGTGTAAGGAAATTGTAAGAGTAAGGGCTGACTGATCTCAGGAAAGCAATCGAATTGAACATAAATATACTGCATGCCAAAAATATTTGCATTGTTCAAAAATTTATCTCTAGCTCTAGAATTTTTCCCAACAGGGTGATCATACTTTGTTTCCCCACAACGTATTTCAATCCATGTATGTATTTATTTTTGGATATCAACAGGGCAAAAATATATAAATATTTTATGCACTACTCTAATTGCAAAGGCAACTGGCTAATGCAATTCTGAATTAAGCAAAATAAATATTTTATTTATACTACAATAAATTTGTGCTCCACATATTTTTCTGGTGTAATAAGACAAAGCATTTAATATCTATTCTTAATTTTGGATATGTTTAATATGTATAATTTTACGTATAACTTTGAAAAAGATATTTTCAGGATAATTTCAAAGAAAACACTTAATACCCCTTTATTCTGGGGTGAGATTTTGTGTGTATTTGTGGGTTGGACACTTTCCAGAATTGAGTATTAGCAACTAAGTAATGTTAGATATTTTAAAGTTAAACAGAAAATAATGTTTTTGTATTGTGAATTTAGAGTTATCAATATCTATGAAATATTTAGTTTGGTTAATATGAGAAAGGCCAAAAGTGAGGAATCAGATTTTTTTCAAAGCTTTGAATATTGATTTAAAAAAGATCAAGTGGAATGAAGTCAAGCCTATATTTGAATGCCCCACCCTAAAGAGACCTTCTCACCATAATAATGCTTCTTAGGGAAATGTCTGTATTTACAAAAAAAAAAAAAAAAAAAAAACCCCAAAAAACAATAAACAAGCAAACAAACAAACAAAAAAGGTATATTGACATTTTCAAGTTAGATGAAATGCCCCATCCTATGTGAGGGATGCATTTGTTTTGAGTAAATTTTAACTTGATAAAGGTCACTCACCTACTTAAAACCTTCATTTTTCTTCATTTACACTACAATAAAAGTTGAACCCCGAAGTGCTGCTTACATGATTTAATCTCACATACATTCCTTTCTCACCATCCGTCACCACACTAAACACTCCATGGTCACTAACTCCAGCCCCCTTGGCCTTCTGGCAGTTGCTCAGGGCTGTTCAAAGCTGGACTCTGGCGGGTGAACTCTTCATTAGTTCCTCTTCTGGGTATGCCCAAGTCATTTCTTCTCCCCCTGGTCTAAACGTCATCTCCACAGAGAAATAATTTTCACTAAGACCACTGCTCTCAATTATTTTCTACTATTGTTTTCTCAAAACAATCCATTCTTCACAGAACTTACTATAACTTGCACTGATAATTTATACGTTTATTTGTGTGGTGTCTGTCTCCTGCATTCACTCTCTTCTGTGATAGAAAGCCTCATATCCATTGATTTTACATTATATATGAAAAACCGAACACACAATAGTTGCTCCTTAAATATTTATCAAATACAAGTTAAAACATGTTGTTATTGATATTATGAATAACATATATCATAAAAATAACAGAAGTTTTATGTATTTTCTTAATTGGTATTTATCAATTGCCGCACATGGAGTGCTGCATACTCTCCCCAAGTGTTGCACTGAAATTTCAACCAACCATGTAAAACTTAGTTTTGTAACAATGAGTATAAGTAGTAGTATGGCAGGATCTTTAAATGAAAACAGCATGGTTGTAAGCTATAATGATGTACTGGCTTGGGTGAATAAAAAACAACATTAAGATACCACTAAGGAATAAGACCATCACTGGAACATAGATGAATTGTGTGTTTTCAATCTATGAGGCTGTAACCAAAGTAGTAAATGAATCTACTCAAATACTGGCAAAAAGTAAATATTAATAATAATCATGAATGCCCTTAGAGAAAATGTAAGAATTCAGTTGTGATTATGTTATGATTGATCATGCTTATTCACAAAGTACTGTTTTAATTTTTTAATCTTTAGAAATGTGTTGTACAATAATTTAGTATCTTACATATGCTTTAAAAATAGAATGGAAAAAATCATTGTCTAATATGATCTGTGTGCTTTCATTAAACAAGTATTCTGAGCTTCGCTGGTCTGATAAATGTTATTGGTATGTGATTTATTTTACTCTTCCAGAATCCTTCCATAAATATTAATCAAAATGAGGGCATAAAGCCTCAGGCATGAAAATTATAAATAGATAGGAGAATATACCACTTTGTCTTGTTTCCCCTAAATTGAAGTATGGAAATAATATTCATTTATTAATCATTTCTGTTAAGAATGAAATTATTTTGTTCGATGTCTTCTTAAACTTTATGTTGATCCTCCCAAGAATGCTGAAGTAACAGTAGATTCACTTTACAAATGGCAAACTAACTTAAATAAAGGTTAATAAGATTAAAAAATTTTTATAAAAGTTTTATCTATTAGAACTAGAGTGGAAAATCTTGGTTGTCTGACTATAAGCTAAGACATTTTGCCTTTTCCTTTGCTTTCTTCAAATGTCTATTTGAAACAAAGCAGGTAAGTTTCACTTCATAATCTTCTAATTATTATGTTAATTTTTTTGGGGGGAGACCGTGTCTCACTCTGTCTCCAGGCTGGAGTCCAGTGGCACGATCTCAGCTCACTGCAACCTCTGCCTCCTGGGTTCAAACAATTCTTCTGCCTCAGCCTCCAGAGTAGCTGGGACTACAGGCGTGCGCCACCACACCCAGCTAATTTTTGTATTTTTAGTAGAGACAGGGTTTCACCATGTTGGCCAGATGGTCTAAACCTCTTGACCTCGTGATCTGTCCGCCTTGGCCTCCCAAAGTGCTGGGATTACAGGCATGAGCCACGGTGCCCAGCCTATGATGTTAATAATTAATGTTAACAATTAATGTTCATTATTTTACGTTCTTTCCTCCAAATATCAATGTTCTTTACACATATGCTTCTTAAATATTACTAAATTGATGAATAGTTATGCAAAGTAATTTCTATTGATCGCTTGTGAAGACGGCACACATGCGAACATAAAAAGAAAATTTATTCAGAAATATTTTGAAAATGTCACAAATCATTAGCATATGATTCATCTGTTATTTGCTGAGGGATTCTCACAATAGCCTTAAGACAACTGGATCAGTCATGTCCTTTACACACATAAAGAAAGTGAAACTCAAAATAGTTAACTAAATGTATTTTAAGCATATATAGCAAAAATAAGATTAAAAAATACATATTTTTTCTTTTAGTAGAGCCCAAGTCAAATCTATGTCAAAACTCAAAATAGTCCTTAAACAAAATTTGAACCAGTCCCTATGAATTAATGAGATAAATGTATTACATTACTCCTAGCTACCAGATGGTCACAGAGAAGTTCCTAAAACATGAATAAACCTAAAAAAAAGGTAAATTATTTTATGGATAAAGTGGAAGAACTTATGAAGAGGAATTTTTGTTTCCACAAAGACCTTGAATCTTGAATGCCTGCCAAATGTAAAGCTAACAGTAAAGACCACTGCAATGATAAAGGTATCTTTTATGTTTTCTAGGATGATTCTTGCAGCAATCCTGTATTACTTCCACAGTCTCTCAATATGGGACAGAAATACCAAATGAATAGAATAGTGGCAAATTAAGCATTAGGGGAGAATATAATTTAGAGGCAATCTGGTGTTTCTCTCAATAGAACTATGCTTTTGGAACAATGATTTTGTTAGTCATTTACCCAAATTGATTAAAACAAAAAAACACGATTTATCATCCTTTTATTATATTTCAGAAACAAAGAAACATCTTTTCACCCAATTTCTACTGTGGCTTCATAAATGCTGAGTTAATTTTTATGTTTGCATTGCATATTAGAGATATCTAATTCAGAATTTTTCTCCCAGCTTCTTAGTTGCTAAATGCAGTATTAAACCCCTCACGAAGCAATTCAACAAATTGCTCATAGTTTGATGCCCCCATATCTCCAAATCTCTAGGCATATACCCTACTTATGCAGCGCTATTAAGAAATTTACTCCTTCCTCACTACAGTTTTACTATTGAAATGTTTCATTGTAGGCTGTAACTTCAGGAAAAGAAATTGTTTTTTGCATAAGCTAGCTGGGAAAAACTTCCACTATAGACTTCAGAGTTTACTTTCCATTGAAATAAATAGCTTTCAGATTCCAAAAGGTCTTAGATCTCTCTGTTCTTCATTGTGGATGGAAACTCTCAATATTACATATATAAATTAGTAAAAACAACAAAAATATCCTATGCAATCAAAGTGAATTGCATGATATTGTAAAAGTGAATTCTATTTTCAATATAATATCAAGAATTCTAGAGAATTTTATTAAATTAATGTTTTAGGCTATTTTCTATATATTACTAATTACACACTTAGAAAATTTTTTGATTAGAACTGAAAGATTGAAAGAGATAGTGATTTAAGACATTTTTGTGTTGCTATAAAAAAATACCTGAGGCTGAGAAATTTATAAAGAAATGAGGTTTCATTGGCTTGCTGTTCTGCAGACTGTAAAGGAGGTATGGTGCTGGCATCTTCTGAGCTTCTGGTGAGGCCACAGGGAGATTATTGTCATGGCAGAAAGTGAAGCAGGAGCAGGCACCTCACATGGTGAGATCAGGAGCAAGGGATGAATGTTGGTGACCTACCATTTTAAACAACCAGGTCTTGCGAATACTCACTCACCACCATGAGGACAGCACCAAGACATTCATGAGGGATATACCCCCGACCCAAACACCTTCAACCAGCCCCCACCTCCAACATCAGAGATTACATTTCTACATGAGATTCGGAGGGGACAAACATCTAAACTATTTTAATGGAGTAAGATGCGTTAAATAGTATAAACCAAGAGCTCAGGATTAGCAATCATAGAGTTGTTCTACTCTCTTTTTTATACAATCTGCAAATGCACAAACACACACACACATAGCCATAAACATAAGTACACACATACACATGCCTATATACACCAAAGGGCTTTCAGCAAAACAAATGTTTATGCATTTAGGTTAGGCTTTGTAAAATTTTGTCCAGGCTTCATTCAATTATTCAAAAGCTATTTGATATTGCCAACCTTTACAAAGTTCTAGAAGTTTAGTTAAATGTTAAAAAATCTTGAATAAATGACTCCATTTGCCCACATCAGATAAGAAATTCATAGGTTAATTGATTAATATAAAACCAAAATGATATAAACAGGCATATTTTCCTGAATCATTGAGTTCCTCATCTATGAAAAAGGATGGATATTCATCTCATAGAATGCGTGAGAATTAAATCAATGTGCTTATGCAAAATGTTTGAATGATGGACACACAGGCAGGTATTGCTAATATAGTATTATAAAGATATTTTTTGTAAGCTGAGGTAAGGACAATATTTTGAATCTATTGACCTTCAGTGCCTAAATTAATGTTTGACCATGTCAACCAATATGAGTTACTTTGGGGGTGAGATCATTTAATTTTTGACTCACATATTTGAGATCAGTCAGTGTGACAATTGATCATAACTGCATGATATTATCCTAGGAAGCATTGTAAGGTGTTGTGGCATATATTCCTACTTACCTATTCATCTTTATTGACCAAATTCTGGTTTTGTTCTGTGTGGCACTGTTCTCAAAAAAGAAAAAAATCTGAATTATCAGCCTCTCTTGCTGCTATGGATACCCTTGGGATAGATTACTTGTGGACAGAAATTTTCTGGGGAGCACTGGCAGATAATTTGCTTTTCCGATACAGGCATTTTCTCTTTCACCCACCAGTTTTCCTTCCTTCAGTCTGCAAAGTAGACATGGCTAGAGTTAGGCCAGCCATTGTTCTCTGAGAAAGTGAGAAAGTAGCATACATCAGAAAAGGCCAAATGCTATAAATGTTGGAACAGAAAGATATAAAGGCTATCAGGACACTGGTGCTAACAAGCAGCCCACACCAGACCTGTGTGCTATGCCTTACTATGTGAGTAAAAAGTAACCAATTTTAATTAAGCCATTTAAAACTGGATTTTCCTTACAGGAACAAAATAGAATCCTTATTAACAGAGGTTCTTTTGCTCCTATAAACTTTCCTTGTGTTGTTCCTAACACTCAGAAGCTATATTTAAAATAATAATGTTGCAACTGAAGTTATTTTGTCTCCCAAATAATATTTAAATTATGGTCACTAAAATTTTGTATTTAACAATCAATATTTGTTCATCTGTTTTGTCATAGAAATCTATCCTGAGCACTGAAATTAATCTTCCAAAATAAAGCCTTCCAGACAAGATAGATACTGAGAGTTAATTAATAGCATCATATTTAATAGATGATAGGACCCAAGATACTTCTGGTACATTGAAATAATTTTCTGGATTGTTTTTTCCTGTGAATTCACCTGTTTTCAACTCTGTGTCCACTTACTGTTTGTGAAGCAGTTCTTCAACCTTTGCAACATTTGATCTTCCCACATTCCTGTTACAATAATAATATATAAATCTTATTATAATCACTTTTTTTATAGTGCCGAAGCAAAAGTTACACCAAAGTCAAGCAGGAAAGATTTTTACTAAAGGCTGTTGCAATAGGGGAGAGAATCTATAACTCAGTCTGGTTCAATATTGATGAAATAAAAGGTTGTAGAGGTTTTTTTTGTTTTAATTATACTTTAAGTTCTAGAGTGCATGTGCACAAGGTGCGGGTTTGTTACATATGTATACATGTGCCATGTTGGTGTGCTGCACCCATTAAATCGTCATTTACATTAGGTCTATCTCCTAATGCTATCCCTCCCCCCTCCCCTCACCCGACAACAGGTGATGTTCCCCTTCCTGTGTCCAAGTGTTCTCTTGTTCAGTTCCCACCTATGAGTGAGAACATGCAGTGTTTGGTTTTCTGTCCTTGCGATAGTTTGCTGAGAATGATGGTTTCCAGCTTTATCCATGTCCCTACAAAAGACATGAACTCATCCTTTTTTATGGCTGCATAGTATTCCATGGTGTATATGTGCCACATTTTCTTAATCCAGTCTACTATTGATGGACATTTGGGTTGGTTCCAAGTCTTTGCTATTGTAAATAGCGCCACAATAAACATACATGTGCATGTGTCTTTATAGCAGCATGATTTATAATCTTTTGGGTATATACCCAGTAATGGCTGGATCAAATGGTATTTCTAGTTCTAGATCCTTGAGGAATTGCCACACTGTCTTCCACAATGGTTGAACTAGTTTACAGTCCCACCAACAGTGTAAAAGTGTTCCTCTTTCTGCACGTTCTCTCCAGCACCTGTTGTTTCCTGACTTTTTAATGATTGTCATTCTAACTGGTGTGATATGGTACCTCATTGTGGTTTTGATTTGCATTTCTCTAATGACCAGTGATGAGCATTTTTTCATGTGTCTGTTGGCTGTATGAATGTCTTCTTTTGAGAAGTGTCTGTTCATATCCTTCACCCACTTTTTGACAGGATTGTTTGTTTTTTTTTCTTGTGAATTTGTTTGAGTTCTTTGTAGATTCTGGATATTAACCCTTTGTCAGATGAGTAGATTGCAAAAATTTTCTCCCATTCTGTAGGTTGCCCGTTCACGCTGATGGTAGTTTCTTTTGCTGTGCAGAAGCTGTTTAGTTTAATTAGATCCCATTTGTCAGTTTTGGCTTTTGTTGCCATTGCTTTTGGTGTTTTAGACATGAAGTCGTTGCCCATGCCTATGTCCTGAATGGTATTGCCTAGGTTTTCTTCTAGGGTTTTCATGGTTTGAGGTCTAATGTTTAAGTCTTTAATCCATCTTGAATTAATTTTTGTATAAGGTGTAAGGAAGGAATCCAGTTTCAGTTTTCTACATATGGCTAGCCAGTTTTCGCAGCACCATTTATTAAATAGGGAATCCTTTCCCCACACATCTACAACCATCTGATCTTTGACAAACCTGACAAAAAGTTGTAGAGTTTTTAAGAGCTGGGGTCAGAGAGATCGTAGACTGTCTGTGTTTGCTCACTGGCTTTCCCCAGAGGAAAAGTAAACTCTCCTATCTTCATGACAAGAGGTAGTTTTACAACTTGTAGCAGGACTCCCAGCTGAAGTTAGGCTCTACCCTCCCACAGAAACTGGGACTTAGGGGGCCTATTTCCTTGATAATTACATTCCAAAAGGATGATTCCCAGGTACATGAGAAAGATATTTCTGGATATCAAAATTGGCAAGAAGCTTTAAAGATTTACATATCAAAAGAGAAGGGATTTTACAATTACAAGTTCTCTAAAGTAAATGCTCTTAAGAAAAAGGAGGTCAGGGTCCTAGAGTCTTAGGAAGCCTGTCTAAAGTTTAGTCAACCTGATAGGAATGTTAAGGTCTTCTTGGTCAATGAAAGAAGGAGATAAGTTTTGAACTTTTCTTCTTTTTCTTTTTTTTCCACACAATCAGAAACAGTAAGTTAGGGTTGAAACACAGGTCTTTAGAAGCTGTAATCCATCCTAGGTCAACTTTTCTGCCTGCCTTTCTTCTTTCTATTTCCCCTCCTGCTTTGCTCTACTAATTCTGCATTTTCTTATTCATTTTATTCTATGATATAATTTCTCTTTCTAGAAATATGTTTTAATTTTTAAAACAAAATAAAATTTTCCAGTGATTCCCAAGTTAATTAATAACCACTAGTAATATACTGGTATGTATATTTCCAGAATTTTTTCAATAAATATATTTATATAAAGGTGCTTATGCTTGTGTACGCATATAGCCATAAAATATACCAATATACTGCATAAGTTACACATGTATAAATGTATAGTGATCAACCTGTATAAAAAGTTCACATATTAAGCTTGATGAATTACTTTTACCCCTTTCCCAGTATTGATAAAATCTTAAAACCTTAAAATGAACTATAATTTATAACCTTTTCAATGTTTTATTTTAATGCTTGCATACATGAGAGCTTTACATGTATTTTAAACTTCACAATATATTATAATGAATTACTATGTTTTACTGTCAATACTAATTTATCGTGGCTCACATATTTACCTTTCCAGAGGTCCTGTCTATATTTCCATGTTTCCAAATGGATTAATTTTTCTTCTTTTTTAAGGTTCGTTTAGTGAAGGAATGTTGAAAACAAATTTCCATAGCTTTTGTTCATTTGAAATATCTTTTTTTTTAGTTTTACTTTTGAAACTGATGTTTGGAGATATTTTATTTCAGCAATTTAAATATGCTGCTTTTAACTTCTGAATTTCATTGTTTCTATAGGAAAGTCCTTTGTTAGATTTAGTGTTGCTCCCTTAGAAAGAACTTGTCTTTTCTTACTCTGGTTTATTTTAGAGTGCATTATTATTATTATTATTATCATCATCATTATCATTATTATTATTATATTTGAAGCAACATCTCACTCTGTCACTCAGGCTGGAGTTCAGTGATGCAATCTCAGCTCACTGCAACTTCCACCTCCTGGGTTCAAGAGATTTTTGTGTCGCAGCCGCTGAGTAGCTGGGATTACAGGCATTTGCCACCATGCCCAGCTAATTTTTGTATTTTTAGTAGAGACGGCATTTCACCATGTTGGCCAGGCTGGTCTTGAATTCCTGGCCTCAAGTGGTTGGCCCGCCACAGTCTGGGATTACAGGAGTGAGTCACTGAGCCTGGCCTAGAGTATATTCTTTTCTATGTCTTTCAATAGTTTTATTCAGATGTTTCTGCTTGTAGAGTTCCTTGAACTTATCCTTCTTTGGGACATACATTCACAGAGTTTCTTGAATCTATGATTTATTTTATGAATGTCGCAAAGATTTTAGCCATATATCTATCAATACTCCTTCTGCCTCAATTTTGTTTTTGTCCTCTCCTTCAAGGCCTCCAATTATGCGTATATCAATGCTATTTTTCTTTTTTTCTCATTATTCCTCAGTTTGTTCATTTTTTATTGATTTATCTTTCAGATCACCAGTTTTATGTTTTGTTGTGCCCAGTCTGCTGTTGCAGCTATCCATTCAATTCTTAATTCTGATATATATATATATATATAGATAAATAGATACATACATACATAAACACACATATTTAAAGTTACATATAAAGTTACATATATATTCTTAATTCTGAGATATATGTGTATATATACACACACACATAAAGTTACATATGTAGTTAGCTTATTTATATATATGTGATATTCTTCTGTCCTAGAATGACTACTTAATTCTTTTATATAAATTGAAATTGTCTGATAAACTTTATCATTAATCTACAATGCCTGTGCTTTTACTCTATTTTTTAAAACTTAATAACCATATTTTAAATGCCTTGCCTTTTAAATTTGAAGTCTGAATTATCTGTTAACTCCTATTCATTGGTAGTTTTCTTGATTATTTGTTACTTGCTCTTATGTCTTTGTGCATCTAGTTTTTTCGTATGTTATTTTAGACATTCACATTGAAAACCATAGGATGGGATTCTGATCACTAAATTAATTATTAAGCTGAGTCATATCTAGGTTTAAGTTTTCTAAGTCTCAGTCTAGTTTAGCTAATTTACGTGCCTAGGACTTGGCCTTGTTAGAATTTGGCCTGCAAGTATGGTGCGTCTCTACCTCTTCAGCGTTGAAAGATTATGGGAAATTACATTGTGATCTTCAGAGTTTTTAGAATTAGGTGCTTTATTGTAACTCCATATGCAATTATATGACTTGTTAAATAATTTGAGGAGAGATCAATTGTATTCAAGGTAGTTTTCTTCTCTCTGAGGGGTCCTTTCTTTTTTTGCTTCCTTTATACATGTTCATCTAAAGTTTCCAGCTACCTGTTAGAATCCTTTATCTTCAGTCTTCTGTGTCATCCTAGAACTCGGAAAGTATTCCTCAGAGATAACTTGCTGTGTATATTATATGCAACATGATGTTAATTAGTCATTCTAGTTCAGTGGTTCTCAGCTATAGTTATGTTGCCCCCAATGGGACAATTAATAATGTCCGAAGATATTTTTGTTTTTCATACTGTGAGTGTAGAATCCAGCATTTGCTAATTAGCATCATACAAGGCACAGAACATCCTGTAAAACAGATAATAAGTAATTATCTGACCCAACTTTTTCCCTGGGTCGAGACTGATTCTTAGCCCTTGTCCATGATAGACAAATACTGAGGGTTTTGGAAGACAGGGGACAGCTGACTATTATCAACTCACCCTGGAATAGTTATCTTTGCTCTAAAATGTTCATGTAGCTAGTCTTCATTGCTTCCATAGCCTTCTGATGCTTTGAAATAGTATTTTATTTCATAACTTCTATCATTTTCTATTCCTGGAGGAAATTCTCTGCAATACCCCAGTGTGCCAAAGGATCATGGCTATCCACCACAGTGCCACACAATACAAATGCAATACAGGTTTATTTTGGATAGAACTTGCATAATGGAAGTGAAGTGTATGGAGTTCCCCCCAGATCTCATTGCCTCACAACTTAGGCTAATGAATGATAGTTGCATGTGCCATTGACAAACATTCTATATAGGGTGATCTTGCCATTTCATGGTCTAAATCTTTATATTGATAGGAAGCCAGAAAATCACTCAAACCACTTAAAAATATAAGAATGATTAGAGAAGAGGTGTCAACAGACAAGAGAGCCTCCATCATCTAAGAAGTAGATTAGCCTTTTTCCTGCATTGATCTAACTCAAACCTGGCTGAGCCAGCTGTTGGCAATGTTACCACAATGGGATGGGATAAACTTCAATGATATTATTCTCTTATCAATCTATTCTTTTTCCCTAGATGAATAATTTAAACTGAGTCTATTTTACATCAGTTATAGTGGTTTCTGCAATAATGTCTAGGAATGAGATATTAATATGGCCTTGTGCGCCTTCTGAGCTCTACATCTTTACTTCTAGAAAGCTGTCAATCTCTGTTTGTATCTGCCATCTGCATTATTGATAGGAAACATTTTTTAGAAGCAATCTGGGCAATTGTAGGGTTCCCCTGATTAGTTTATCTTCTCTTAAACATCACTGACCTCTATTTTCTGCTGTCCAATGTCTAGAAACCTTTGTTTTATATATTTTTCCTGATTTTGAGTTGATTAAAATGGGAGGATAAATCCATTCCTTATAACTTCATCATGGCCTATAGTGGAAGTGTTTGATCCAATGTCTTTGAAGCCATAACTCTGTTACCCTTTTTTCACTTAATGTCTTCCTTTTATTTTATTTCTAGCTCTTAGGTATTTTAAAATCAATTTAAGTAATTTGTGTTTTTTTTTAAAAAGTCTACATTTTTGTGTTGTTCAAACATCTTGAACTAATGTTGACAGAGAATGTCATGACCAGTTACTCTGAGCATGTGTGTGACACAGATGTAATTCAGAAGCCAATTTGATTCATTCCTGTCAGTAATTTGATGCCCAACTTTCACTCACAAAACTTGAAGATGCAATTGGAGGAAAAAAAAATCACATGATTATATCAATAGGTTTGGGATAACTATTTGGCAAAGTCGAATCCATTTGTGATAAAAACTCTCAGCAAACTAGGAATGGGGAGAACTTCTTCAACTTGATAAAACACATCTACAAATCACATACACATACTACTGTACATAATGGTGAGAAAGCTGAAGCTTTCTAGCTAAGATCAGAAACAAGACAAGAATGTCTCCTCTCACCACAACATTTCAACATCAATCTGGATATCCTCGCTAACACCATAAGATAAGAAAAGGCAATAAATGTATACAGATTGGGGAAGAAGAAATAAAACTTTGTTCATAGATAACAGGATCATCTATGTATAAAATCTGAACGTTTTGACCATAAAAATTCCTGGAACTAACAAGAAATTATTATAACAAAGTTGCAGGATACATTGTTAGCATTAACAAGTCAATCACCTTCCTATATAGCAGTAATAAAACAAGTAGCTTTGAAATTAAAAACACAATACCATTTGCATTATACCCCTAAAAGAATGAAGTTCTTAGGTATACATCTATCTGCTATCTATCTATCTATCTATCTATCTATCTGTCTATCTGTATCACCTATTAGACCTATGTGAGAAAAACTGTGAAACTCTGATAAAAGTTGTAAAAGAAGAACTAAAAAAATCAAGAGATATTGCATGACCATGGATAGAAAGACTAAATATTGCCAAGATATCAGCTCTTTTCAAATTAATCTATAGATTCAATGCCTTCCCAATCAAAATCACAGGAAGTTATTTTGTGGCTATTGACAAACTGACTATAAAATTTATATGTTAGGACAAAGATCCAGATTAACCAACTCAATATTAAAGGAAAAGAACAAAGATGAAGGACTGACACTACCCAATTTGAAGACTTACTATAAAGCTACAGTAATCAAGACACTGTGGTGTTTTCAAAATGATAGACATATAGAACAATGGAACAGAATAAATAACCCACAAATAGATTCACATAGATATAATGAACAGATCTTTGACAAAGAAGCAAAGGCACTATAGTGGAGCAAAGAGAGCTTTTTCTGCAAATGATGCTGGGACAAATGAACTTCCACATGCATGAAATGAACCTAGACACAGATTTACATCTTCCCAAAAATTAACCCCAAATAAAACATACACCTAAATGTAGAACACAAAACTATTAAACTCCTAGAAGATACCACAGGAAAAGACTAGATGACCTTGAGCTAGGTGGTGACATTTTAGATACAACAGAAATCATGATCTAAGAAAGAAATAATTGATAACCTAAACTTCATGACAATTAAACACTTCTACTTTGCAAGAAAAGTCAAGATAATGAGAAAGACAAGATTCAGACTAGAAGAATATATTTGCAAAAGACGTATCCGATAAAGGATTGTTGTCTGTAATATACAAAGAAGCCTTAAAGCTCATCAATAAGAAAACAAACAACCTGATTTAAAAAATAGGCAAAAGCCCTGAACAGACATGCAATGGACTGAATGTCTGAATCCCTCCCCACTGCCCCCAAATCTGCATGTTGAAAACCTAATCTGAATGTGATGGTATATGGAGGCAGGGTCTTTGTTGTGAGGGTGGAGCCCTCGTGAATAGGACTAGTACACTTAAGAGGCCAGAAAACTGCATAGCTTTCTTTCCCCTGTGATAAGATACAATGAAAATCAGCAGCCTGAAAGCTAGAAAAGGGCTCTCACCAAAGCCGAACCAGGTTGGCACTCTAAGATTGTTGAGCTTTCAGCCTCAAGATCTGTGAGAAATAAATTTCTGTTATTTACAAGTTACTGTGCCTGTAGTCCTTTATTGCAGAGTCCTGAACTGACTATACCTCACCAAAGATGATATACAGATGGCAAGTAAGGATATGAAAAGATGTTCGACATCACATGTCATTAGAGAATTTCAAATTAAAAAAACGACAATAAGATACCACTACCCATATGACTGAATGGTCAAAATCCAAAACACTGGCAATATCAAATGCTGGCAAGGATGTGGAGCAACAGGAACTGCAGGTAGGAATGTAAAATGGTACTGCTACTTTGGAAGTCAGTTTGGCAGTTTCTTATAAAACAAAACATACTCTTATCATATGATCCAGCAATAACACTCCTTGGTATTTACCAAAATACACGAAAACACATGTCCATGCAAAAACCTGCACATGAGTGTGTATAGCAGCTTTTTTCAGAACTGCCAAAACTTGGAAGTAACCAAATGTCCTTTAGTGGGTGAACAGATACATAAATGTGGTTCATCCAAACAATGGAACATTATTTTGTACTTAAAAAAGCGGTGGAGAAAGCTATCAAGTCACAAAAATACATGGAGGAAACTAAAGGGTATATTACTAAGAGAAAGAACTTTATTTGAACAGGACACATACTGTATGATTCCAACGATATAACATTTAGGAAAAGACAAAACTATGCAGAAAGTAAAAACTATGTATCGATGGTTGCCAGAGGTTAAACGGAGGAGGGATGAGTAGATAGAACACAGAGGATTTTCAGGGCAATGAAAGTATTCAGTATAATACAACAATAGTGGATATATGTCCTGATACATTTGTTAAAATCCATAGAATGTACAACACCAAAAGTGAACCCTAACATAAACTAAGGACTTCGGGTAATGATGATATGTCAATGTAGGTTCATCGATTGTGAGAAATGGATCACTATGGAAAGGGATATCATAGAGGGGAGGTTGTGTATGTGTGGGGCAGGAGTTTATATGGAATCTCCCCATATTATTATTATTATTTGAATTTTGCTTTGAAACGAACACTGCTTTAAAAATAAATTTTATTAATTAAAAAATAACACCACATGCGAATTTTAAAAACACTAGAACTCTATTAGAACTGCTTTATATTAGATCATGCTTTTTAACATCCACTGTTAAAACAGCATTTCATATTTTAGGGTAGAATTTAATTGTTTTTAATAGCTGAGAGCCTTTTAGATTTTAGTCTGGTAAATATGGTGAACAATCACATTGAGAAGATCTATTTAGAGTTTAAAATTAGGTATGAATTTAAAGTATTTGAGATTGATTTTCTTAATTCACCAGTAAAATGTCTTTGAAAGTATTTCCAAACAAGGAATCCTCAGGAGATTTTGAGCAATTGCAGCAAAATGAGATTAAGTGTCTCTTAAGTCAATATTTTGCAGGACAGCTGGCACATACATGTATTGCGTTATGTTATTTCTAAGAATTGTGTCAAATTTCAGGCTTTACCCTACAAAGTATAAAGTACTAATACCAAAAATTTATTTGAACTTTTGTTATTTTTTATTCTAGATAATTGTTTCATAGATATAGCCCAAGTGATACATGCCTATACAAATAAGTATGTGTGTATGCAAACATATAGAAAACTCCCATAAATCTAGTATGCATATGTTTGAGGTAAGAATATATTGACAGAGGATTTTTATTCCTCTAAATTAGAAGAATCACGTACACATCACAAAGCTTAGAGCCTTTGAAATGCCACATTTGTGTTTTATTATTCCATTTGTTACCCAAAACTAGATATTTTAGAAAATGCTTGTTATATCAGTTTTTGTAGTCATAAAACCTCTAGCAAATTATCTTAGAGTCATTACAAATTTTATCTTAAATTATTCTTTGAATGACACAGATGACTTCTTAGTTAGAAAAAGAAAAAAGTACTTACAGTTTGTTTAAATCCCCTTATTGAGAAATTGTAGGTTTATCTCTCTATGGAAACTCTTACAAAAGGAACGGCAACAGAATGTCATTTAAGCTATATTTTGCTAAATGTGTGTTTGTTGGAGGATTGAGGGCAAAGGTTTTCCTTATCTGAATTAATTGTTTTTTAAACTCTCTTTTATTTTAAGCCTCACTATCACACTCAGATCTAAGAAGAAAAAAATCAAAATACTTAGGAGACTATGAAGCCTAACATTATTAAAGCTGACTTCCCTAGGTCAACTCTCAATTTTTTGTTCCTATTCCCGTTTGTAACTCCATTTAGATACTGATACACTCATATCTTGTGAAAAGTACTAATACCAAAAATTTATTTGAACTTTTGTTATTTTTTATTCTAGATAATTGTTTCATAGATATAGCCCAAGTGATACATGCCTATACAAATAAGTATGTGTATATGCAAATGTATAGAAAATTCCCATAAATCTAAGAATCTTGCTGTAAGAACTTGAAAACTTTCCCCCTCTGTGTTAAGGACTCTTCTTTCATTATTTCTTCATGGAATGTTCCATGGACAATGTTTTATAGATGCTCATCACCTCAAGTTCATTTTTGTTGAGCCCTAAATATTTCTTGCCGTTTCATTTATTCTGAATATTAAGTCTTTATTTGCAATATGTAATGGTCAGCGACCAGATGTTGCCTGAGTATACTGCTAATCATAGACAGGAAACTGAATTTCTCCCTTTCCCATTAAGTCCACAATTATTCTATATGTGTTCTCTTTTGGATTGATACTATGAGACAGTTTTGAATTTTTTTTAATTATGTAGACATTTATTGAAAGTGACTATAATGATGAGTATATCTCTCCTTACTTTTCCTTTTTCCCTTTATCTTCCCATTTAATAGTCCACAAATTCCTGTCATTTTTACTTCTTAAATGCGCCTCACATCATTTTCTTGAGTCAAGTCTCATTGTTACTAAGTTAGCTTAATGTTATATAATTTTCACTTCAAGAATTGCAAGTCTTTCTCCTCTACCCCTTCTGGTTGATTCACAATATTGTGACTAGAATTATATTTCTGAAATACAATTCCAATCTGTCATTATTCTAATTAAAATTCTTTGAATAGTTGTCATGGCAGACAGAACAAAATTTCAAACCCAAAGTAAGATACCCAAGGTATTTCACTCTCTTGTCATAAAATAATATTTTATATTTAATTGCATGGGTGCTTTTTCACATTTGTCACAATAAGATTTAGGAGAGTTTACTCTGTGTCTCCTCTAGACACAGTGAATGATCAGTGACTTCAGATATTATTTTCTCTTAGAAGGATGTCATGAATTTTTGTACATATGTCTGTCAAGTGCTTACACTTTATACTGTTAACATTTATTTACATGTTGGTTTTTCTTAGAGATACATTGGTCTTTCTAATTCTGAATGGCCTAGCTTCATAAACAATGTTTTAGAAGTGCTGTTTCCTTTTATGTAAAATATCAGATATTTATGTCATTCATAATATTCTCTGAGATCTCAACCCTTGTTTGCAATGTCTAATAAACCAGAGACATCTCAAAATTACGTATCAAATGAACTTATGCTGAGTGGGGATCTTAAACTCTATCCTTCAGACTAAAAGTGTTCAATAATGAATAAAGTATTATCTACGTGTATTTTTAAAGATGCTATTAGTATCATCAGTATCAATATCAAACATACATAAAATGCTTGCCTTATTTGTACAAGATACCTCAATTTAGTTGAATTAGTCTGAATATCTAGATTTATTGTAGTTTAAATTGGCAAGACATCTGCGACATTTAATTCTACTTGCATATTAATCTGCCAAATTCAAATATGAAAAGTGAATTTCACCTCTGTATGTGTTAACTCAATGTCTGCAGAGTCTCATTCATGAATGCCCAAAAAGACAAATTGTTCTCATCTATCAAATAGGATTTTGGCAAGGAACTGGTAGTAAAACCAAAAGAACTGCCAAAGTTTGGACTTTGCAGAACTTTATGCCTTCTTCAGACTTTATTGTAATCTGTCACCATGTGTTATTTTGAATGTGTTTCCTTTAAAACTGGCTTGGATTCATATTGGCAGGTAAAACAACATTTATTATTGTTATACTTTATATTTTATTAAAATGAGTGAGAAATCCAAAAGAGGCACCAGTGTTGAGAATTCATTTTCAAAGGTGAAACTTATTAGGAATGTTCCTTTGGCCCAGGGCTTAATCAGTGTGCTCATATACCAAACGTTATTATGCGTGGATTAGGAGCTTATCCCAATTATGCGTGGATTGGGTAGTCTTTTTCAATAATTCGCCAACTATCCAGCTAATACTCTTGAATACTGAATATTCTATATAACAAAGATCACTAATTTCTTTTTTTTTTTTTTTTTTTTTTTTTTTTTTTTGAGATGGAGTCTTGCTGTGTCTCCCAGGCTGGAGTGCAGTGGCGTGATCTCGGCTCACTGCAAGCTCTGCCTCCTGGGTTCACGCCATTCTCCCGCCTCAGCCTCCCAAGTAGCTGAGACTACAGGCGCCCGCCACCACGCCCGGCTAGTTTTTTTTTTTTTTTTTTTTTTTTTTTGTATTTTTTAGTAGAGACGGGGTTTCACCATGTTAGCCAGGATAGTCTCAATCTCCTGACCTCATGATCCACCCGCCTCGGCCTCCCAAAGTGCTGGGATTACAGGCTTGAGCCACCGTGCCCGGCCAAGATCACTAATTTCATATGCTTTATATCATTTAATATTCACAACATCTTAGAGGAGATACAATACAGTTGTGAAAACCTCACTTTTTATGCTTACAAATAGAGACATATGCTTAATTATCTATCTTAGTAAATAAAAAACTTGGACCAAATCTTGATAGAGTTTTTCTTACTTAACATTATAGTTGTGGTGGTTGATATTGACCGTCAACTTGATTGGATGGAAGGATGCCAAGTATAGTTCCTGGGTGTGTCTCTGATGGTGTTGCCAAAGGAGATTAACATTTGAGTCAATGGACTGAGAGAGGCAGACCCACCCTCCATCTGGGTGGGAACCATCTAATCAGCTGTCAGCAGAACTAGAATAAAGCAGACAAGAGAGGATGGAAGAGCAGGTCTGCTGAGTCTTCGGCCTTCATCTTTCTCCCATGCTGGATGCTTCCTGCTCTTGAACATCGGACTCCAAGTTCTTCAGCTTTTGGACTCTTTGCCAGAGACTCTCAGGTCTTCAGCCACAGATTGAAAGGCTGCAACGTCCGCTTCCCTACTTAAGATATTTTGGGACTCAAGCTGGCTTCCTGACTCTTCAGCTCGCAAACGGCCTATTGTGGGACTTCATTTTGCGATCCTGTGAGTCAACATTTTTAGTAAACTCCCCCTCATCTGCACATCAAGCATATTGGTTTTGTCCCTCTAGAGAACCCTGACTAATACAGTTGGTATGTTCTAAGTCTTAGTTGTACTGAACTAAATAAATGATTGATAATAAAAGGGAAGAAGCAAACTTAAGTCACAGGCTTTCACTATGTTAGAGCAAGTATCAATGTATCACAAATACTTAGACTTTTGAATTACAACATCCCAATACAAGTATCCGACAGCTAACTACACAATTTCAAATTGCATCT
Source organism: Macaca thibetana thibetana (assembly GCF_024542745.1). Lineage (NCBI taxonomy): Eukaryota > Metazoa > Chordata > Mammalia > Primates > Cercopithecidae > Macaca > Macaca thibetana. Next base: position 15,240,586 of record NC_065595.1, on the reverse strand, counting down.
AGGAAGTATGTAATTGTGAGCAGTAATTTCTAAATAATGTGCATAGTTAGGAAGACAAATCCCTTAATTCGTGAAGCTTTTAGTTTAGGAATTACCAAACTTTGTTGATGGATATGATGGAGATGTACCGGACAAAATGGCAGCAAAAACAGCAGGGTGTATATTTAATGTCACGGTTAAGTAGCAGCAGATCAGGCCTTGGCTACTGAGTACATGCTTTCAAAGCCGTGAATATTCTGGGCACTCAGCTAATCTTTAGTGTCCAAAAAACAATATTTATAACACACAGAACATTTCCGATTTTCATCTAATTGTGTACATAAATGTAAGCCCAAACTGGTCCTCGCCCTACTTAAATATATTTTGCATGACTTCCCATGTGCAAATATAGCAAGGCACAAAAAATTTGTTTGCTTCTTGATTGAGAGAAGCTGACTGCCTCTCTTGGGAAATACTCTTGTTCATTGTAGAAAAGGAAAGGCTTGGGCTGCAAAAGAACCGGCTGCATGATTTTTTTTCTGACATTTTGTCTTTATATAACTTTTGTTCTAAAATAATCATTAAAGTTATAGTACAGTTTTAGATTGAGTAAAAATTGGTGAAGCTGCTACAGAGACCTCATGTACTTCATACTCAATACACTCCATTATTATTAACACCTTAAATTAGCATGGATACATTTAGTAAAATTAATGAACCAATATTGATATATTACCATAAACTTAAGTTCATATTTCACTCTCATTCCCTTAGTTTTCACCTAATGTTCTTTTTCTATTCCAGAATGTCATGAAGGGTACCACGTTACATTTAGTCATCTCTCCTGAGGCCCCTCTTAGATGTGACAGTTTCTCAGACTGTCTTTGTTTGTGATGCCCTTGACAGTTTCAGAGGTTCTGGTTAGATATTTTGTAAACTGTCCCTCATCTGCAATTTTGCCAAAAGTTTTTCCATATGATTGTGCTTGCATGATGAGTCTTTCTGAGGAATTATATGGAAAAGCTTCATTTTAATCATATTAAATGAAGGGCACATATCATGAACATGATGTAGATGTTAAAGTTTACCATGATCAGCTGGCTGAGAGATTGTTTGTTAGGTTTCTTTTCTTTCTTTATTTTTTTTATTCCCATTTACCAATGTACTCATTGGAAGGAAGTCACAGTGTACAGCACACATTTAAGAGTAGAAAGTTATGCTCCGTCTTTTTGAGAAATGAATAACTCGTAATTTTTTTGAGATTCTTTTATGTGGAAAGTTTGTCTATTCTACACCATATATGTGTGTGTGTGTGTGTGTGTGTGTGTGTGTGTGTGTATCTCTGCAGAGACTCAGATATTTATTTTTGCTTCATGTTTTAATTGAATGTTGTCTTTTTTGATGCTCATTATTCTTTCAGCTTTTTCAATGTGGAGACACTTTCAGTTGGCTCCTATGTCTCATTTATATGCCTCCATCAATGTGTTTTTTGAGGGTAGGGGACGGTTCTTCCTTATATTATCACAAGATGCCCCAGGCTCATTTTGTATATTTCCTGCCTATTCAATGATTCGGTCATTTCTTCGTGGAGCTTTAGTCTCTTTTTTTCAGAGAATCGTAACCAAGTCATGACCCCAAGGTACCCTTAAGGCTACTGGGGTGACATTGCTTCCACATTTCCTAAGCTGATAGACTATGGATACATACATACATACATATGTGTATGATTATGTGGTTTGTGAACTAACTCATGTATATACTCATGTCTACAATAAGTATTTCTGTAATTATCTGTATCTATATTAAGCATATCATGATTTTATGCTATTTCTCCAAGTCTAACCCATTATCATATAGATTATTCTCACTCCTTTCTTTGCTTCTCTGTATATGCCCACTCCAACAGCAGAAAACATCGTTCTTAGCACACATATCCAATTACTTAATTTATTCTAATACACATGATGTAAAACAATATCCAAATTGTTCGCTTGTGCCTCCATCAAAAATAACTTTATCAACTATAATACAGTACTAGTGTGCTGTTTTCTTTTGCCTTTGGTCTTAGCATCTCCACCCATTTCCAAAGTTGCTTGGCTGAGCATTTTCCTGCCCTCCCCTCTACCATCCTCCTCTCACCTTCTTAAGTACAGTTGTTTCATGTATAGTCACTTATCACTTAATGATAGAGATACAGTCTGAGAAATTTGTCTTTAGGTTATTTTATCATTGTACAAATGTCATAGAGTGTACTTACACAAACCTACATATGATAGCCTCCACCTAGGCTGTATGATATAGCTGTGGCATATAGGTTGGAAACCTATATAACATTTTACTCTACTGAATACCCTAGGTGATTGTAACACAAGTAATTGTGTATCTAAAAATATCTAAATATAGAAAAAGTAAAGTATGTATACTGTATTACAGTCTTATAGGAACACCATTATATATGTGGCACCTTATTGACTGAAACATTGTAATGCAGCGTATTAATCTGTTCTCATGCTGCTAATAAGGACATACCTGAGACTGGGTAATTAATAAAGGAAAGAAGTTTAAGTTGACTCACAGTTGCACATGGCTGGGGAGGCCTCATAATCATGGTAGAAGGCGGAGGAGAAGCAAAGTAATGTCTTTTACATGGTGGTGGACTACAGGCGCCCACCCACCACGCCCAGCTAATTTTTTGTATTTTCAGTAGAGACGGGGTTTCACAGTGTTAGCCAGGATGGTCTCAATCTCCTGACTTCGTGATCCACCCCCCTCGGCCTCACAAAGTGCTGGGATTACAGGCGTGAGCCACTGCACCCGGCTGCATATTTTAAATTATTGTAAAAATAACTACATAATATCCTTAATTTTGCTTCTTGGCCAGCAAAATCAAAATATTCACCATTTGATGCTTTAAGAAAAAGTTTATCGAATCCTGCTTTAAATATCTGAGGATTCCCATTTCTCTAATATATTTACTAAGTAACTTGGGACAGAATGCTTTGGTTGGAGTACAAAGATTAGAAAACTGATTGGCCTAACATGTTCCATTGTTTTGCAGAGTCTTTCCTTCTGAGGCATGGCTCTTCCTCTAGTTGATGGCTAGAGTTACTTCACCCAAACTCAAGAAACTGTACAAGTAATTATAATATTTATTGAAGCAACTCTGTATAATTGATGCTAAATTTCTTTTGATAATATACTTTGAGCAGTATCTTCATTAGCTAATAGTTATCTACACAGCCCCTTGGGATGCTATGTTCTATTTAACATTTCTATATTCTCTGCAAGGGAGGTTCCTTGGCTGCTCTTCCAACCTTACTACCTATAATACTTGTACCTGCCATGCTTCTGAGGTTGAACATTAGAGCAGAAGCCATTTTTCCAGATCCCGAAATCCCTTTTCTAAAAAGAAGCCCATTTCCATACTAAATTTTGCTATCATGTGGCACCAGCAAACATACTAGCATCCATCAGTTCCAGCATAGAGAGCACAACCACATCTGAGACTCTCTCGAATGCTTGTGTCTCTATTGCTTTGGTCTTTGATCCAAGGCTTTTGATGATCCTTCATTATCTGCCATGGTAATCCAAGTATTTCTAATTCATTTGGTGTGGGATACTGTTTACTCCAATATTCTAAGAGTTATCCTTGCAGTGTGTTAACACCATTTCCTGGGGTTCTTGCCAAGACATCAAATGTTATATCCTAACAGATTACTTCCGTATTCATAAACTATCTTATATAACTCTGTTTTTGCCTACTCACCAAGAATCTGCAATACACGTTGGTTATCTCTTGCCAGTTCATTGATATGTAGTTCCTTTCCTTCATTAGCTAGATCAAGTCAGTTTATTTGGTGACTCGATCCTAGTTATTGACATGATGGTAAGAGTTGAGTTGGTATTATACTCAAAAGAAGGCTTTCGTGGTCTTTTAAGACAGAGGTCTATACATCATTTTTAAGGAAAGGGGTAGCACCATGTTTTACAGAAGAGTGGACCAACTTCATGGCAAAGAGTATTCAGATGAATCGGAGGTTTCAAGATATTTAAGGATATCAACACAAATATTCCCATATAAAGGCTAGGGTTCCTACCATTCCTTCCTCACATTCCTTGAAAATACTTTTTGGAACTGGGAATAAAACCTTCTCTGGATTCTCACCTTCTCCGTCCTCTGACTGGAAATGAAATTTTCTTTATATTCACCAACACGGGCCTGTGACTGTTTATTAATGTGTAATCATTATCAACATTTAATGCCTTTCTCCAGTGTGACTCCCCTCCACCCCAGCAGTCATCTAAGTCCATGGACTTTAGCATTACTATCCCTCACACTTCTCAAATGCCTGAGATATTGCACTCACCAATGCAGTTTTCTTACCTTTAGCATGCAATATCCGTGAGAAGTTACCACTTCTATGGACGCAGTCAGCGGTTATTTGGTGCTCCTCCTAACAACCTAACGCAGAAAATGTATCCTCATTTCCATCTGGATAACAGATAGCAGGAGATACACTGCAAAATTCCATTTCAGAATCTACTTCCTGTTAGTGGGAAACACTAAGTTTCCTAAAAAGCATACTTGGATGAAAATTTGTATTAAGTAAATTAATTGTTGGCAGCTCTCAGGAAGAACCCACGTTAGGAGGTTAAGAAGGAAAATTGAGCAGAAGAAGAAACTGAATTGTGGATGTGAGATAGCCCTTTGGAGTTGTCTGTAGAGACAAAGGAAGCAGGCATACCTATACTTGCCAACGAGAAGTTTCTCCAAGTAAGGGGGTGAAAGTTTCGGTGAAGTAACTCCTTTTTCATCAAGGACAATTCCAGGAAAAGTGTGACTCCACTATGAGTCAGAGTCCTCAGCCATCACCTTTGCCAGCTATGGTTCAAGAGAAGCACCGAGGCAATGTACTACTGTTCTAACTGATCGCCATGCCTCACAAATATTTCATTTAAGTCATTAGTAAGGAGATACTACAAAAAAAAAAACAAACTTAATAAGACAATGGTGTTTGAAATAAAGATGCTCATCATTGGACAAATCTCCTAATGCTATCATTTTCAACTACTTTTAAGCATAAACTCTGTTTTCCAAGAAACCCTAATGTGGAATGTGTGTTCATAAATATAATGCGTTTCTTTTCAAGTTGCACATTGGTCAGTACCACGATGATCTACCATTTGTCCCACTACAAGGAATACTGAAACAGTGCTTCATGTTTGGAATAATTTGAATAAATTTTGCAAAACAATTTAAGTATACAAAGAAAATAACAACAAGGTGAAGGCATACCTTGACAATAGGCTTTATTTTTCCAAGATACATGAAACTTTTAATCTTTTAATGGTCACATACTTTGACTTGTGTCAATCTCTGTGGGTATGAATGAGGGACTAGAATGCCCAAGCTCAAATGTTATTGTTTGACAGAGAGATGTACTTATGACTAAAATGTGTGATGAATATATCTAGGGCTTTTTTTTTTTTTTTTTTTTGCTTACAGAATGTTGTAAGCATCTTATTTTATTAGCAAGATATCTAGTAACGTATTTGAAAGTACTAATTCATCTTCTGGAGAATCCATTTTGTCATAGGAAGTTCACAATCACACACACACAAACACACACACATGCAAACACACACACATGCAAACACACAGTCTATTCCACTTCGAAGTAGTTATAGCTTACTAAAAACATTTTATTATGCTTTTACAGCATTAACCTCCATGGTATTTTGTTCTTTGTTTCCAGTTCTATATTGTGCAATTATAAAAAAATAAACTGAGTACATTCTTAGGTCTTTTGGTTAGATCTTTTATCCAATTGAGTTGATTTTTATGCTTGGGGTAAGAGCAGGGTATAATTTTATTATTCTGCGTGTAGAAATAGTTTTTCCAACACCATTTATTAAAGAGACAGTCATTTCTCTCTCTTGTTCCCTGGTGTCCTTGTCAAAATTATTTGACTGTATATGTTTGAATTATTTCTGAAATCTCTGCTCTGTTCCATTTGTCTGTGTTTCTGTTTTGTATGCCACACCATAGTGTTTTTATTACTATAGCTTTGTAATATAATTTCAAATCAGGAAGTGTGATGCCTCCAACTTTGCTTTACTTTCTCAGAATTTCTTTGGTTATCAGGGCCTTTTGTGGTTCCATATGAGTTTTAGAACCTGAAACCACAGAACTCCTAACAGATAATGTAGGAAAAAATTCCTTGACATTTGCCTTGGAAATAACTTTTTGGCTATTATACCAAAATCTCAGGCTACAAAACCAAAAATAAGTAAATGGTACTATATCAAACTAAGGAGCTTCTGTACAGCAAAGGGAACAATCAACAAAATAAAATGGCTACCCATGTATTAGAAAAAAATGTTTGCAAGCCATCTACCTGATAAAGGGTTAATAGGATTAATATCCAAGATTCACAAGGAATTCCTACAAGTCCCTAGTAAAAAGTCAAATAACCTGAACAATAAATGGGCAAAGGACCTGAACAGATGTTTCTCCAAAGAAGAGGTAAAATTGGCCAGTGGGTATATTAAAAGGTACTCCAACCTCATTAGTCCCCAGGGAAATGCAAACCAAACCACTATAATAAATCAGTTCACACCCATTAGGATGGCTATTATCAAAAGTTAAGATATAACAAATATTGCTGAGGTTGTGGAAAAAAGGGAACTCTTGTATGCTGTTGACAGAAATGTAGATTGAGGCAACTGTTGTGAAAACCAGTATGGAGGTTCTGAAAGAAATTAAAAATAGAACTATTATGTGACCCAGCATCTCTCCTTTGAGCATATACCAAAAGTAAGTGAAATCAGGAAATCCTGCTGTTTCTTACAAAATGGATGAACCTGGAGGACATAATGCTAAATGAAATAAGACAGAGAAAAAATTACACGATCTTACTTTGCGTCTAAGAGAATCAAATATACACAGAGAGAATAAAAGAGTGGTGATCAGAAGGATGCAAAAGGGGAGATGTGGGTCAGAAAATACAAAGTAGTAGATGTGTAACATGAACATGTTTATGTATCTGATATGCAACATGAAGACTGTAGTTAATAAAATTATACTGTTTGGGATTTTTGCTAAATGAATAAATGCAGTTGTTACTGCCACACACACACACACAAAGGATAACTATGTGAGATGATAGACATGTTTATTTGCATCACTATGGTAACCATTCTGCTATTTATATTTATCCCATAACATCATGTTATATACTTTAAATATACACAAGAACATTTTTTGAAAGAATAAATCTATAATCTTCTTAAGTATTGAGTCAACTAACCAAGTTTTTATTTTTTCCTAATGCGACATAGTTTCTTAATTGTTTTCTATTCTGTACACCATCTTGTGAACACTGTAGTTTGGTATTTTTTGTGTAGTCATTGAAAGACTTCAAAAGTGAAACTTTATGGACAAGAATTTATCTTGGTTATGCTTGAGAAATGTTGCATACATGTCATTCCTTTCAGAGTGTCAACATGAGCATATTTAGTATTATGCAGTACATATTTTGTGAAATATGCCTCTCAAAATATAATGCCAAACTAATATATTACGCATTAGTAATTAATATTGGTCTTACAGTAGCTAAAACTTTTGAAGATATTTACTTTAATTGAAAATTTCTGATCCCATAAAAGGTGTTAAATTTTTCAGATCTTTGAAATTTTTCCTCCATGGTTAAGTAGAATATTTTATTTGGAGGGCATTCAGAAAGGTTACAGCCTTGTCAACATTTTTTTATTTTGAGTCTTACTTCTTGTATGTTATTATTTCTTCTTGTTTTTATTCTTTTCTATGGTTTCAAATGTGATTTTTTTTTTTTTTTTTTCTGTTGTTTGTTTGAGATGGAGTCTCGCTCTTGTCACTCAGTCTGGAGTGCAGTGGTGTGATCTCTGCTCACTGCAACCTCTGCTTCCTGGGTTCAAGCGATTCTCCTGCCTCAGTCTCCTGAGCAGCTGGGACTACAGGTGTGCACCACCGCGCCCGGCTGATTATTTTGTATTTTTGGTAGAGACAGGGTTTCATCATGTTGGTCAGACTGGTCTCAAACTCCTGACCTCAAATGATCTGCCCACCTCAGCCCCCACAAAGTGCTGGGATTATAGGCGTGAGCCACTGTGCCTGGCAATTCTTGTCTTTTTATTCAAGTTGTAAATAACATTTTTATAGAAGTTGGTCAAAGCACAATACCTTTTTAAATTTTTATTGTAATTGACACATTATTGCTGGGTATATTTATTGGGTACGAAATGGTGTTTTAATTTTTAATACAATGTGGAATGATTAAATCAAGATAGTTAACATAGCCATCACCTCAAATATTTACCTTTTTGTGATGATGACATTGGAAACACTGTCTTAACACTGTTGAAATGTGAAGACCCCATTTATTAACTGTAATTACAGGACCTTTGGGCACACCTTTCTAGAGACCACGCTTCAGGTTGCCACATGCATATTGATCAACAATATTTGAGTTTGGTTATGCAACTGATAAATGTCATACACTTACAAATGTATAGTCCATGAGCCTCAATCTTCTGATCAAAATGTCAAAACAGACATCAATATTTGTACTGAAGTTCTTATGAATTCTTTATGCATGCCGTTTTATAGATGTGGAAACAGTATTAAAATGACCTTATCAAAATAGGTTTTTATCATATGTTATTGGTACATATATGCTGATTTCTTGTAAACAGAGTGGTCCAAAGATCTCATCTACATTATCAAATAATAAAATTCAACTACAAGTGTAACTCAGTATTTCTTAGCTCAGATATTTAAGAAAAAGCTTAATTACTAATAAATTAATTAATTTACTTTAGTTCAATTGTCTACTTTTGACCAGTTACATGTGAAAGAAGGAAAGAGTCACATAACAACAGGACCTTCCAGGATGAGAACAGAAATAGATTCTTTAAGGGAGTTAGCAGGGGAAGAAGAGCATGTCCAATAGAGTGGTTTTAATCAATATATTTGGCATTTTGTATTTTAGCTTCAATAGCCTCTGAAATTATTAACAATTAAATTGAAATTTTAAAAAGTTGATGAATAATAATTGTACATACTTATGTGGAACGTGTGATATTTTTATACATGCATAAAATGTGTGATGATCAAATCAGGGCAATTGGGATATTCATTACCTCAAGCAGTTATGATTTATTTGTGTTGGGAACACTTCATATCTCCTCTTTTAGCTACTTTGAAATATACAATAAATTATTGTTAATGATAGTTACCTTACTGTGCTATTAAATACTAGAGCTTTTTTCTTCTAACTGTATATCTGTATCCATTAACCAATCTCTCTTTACCACCCACCCTTCCCAGCCTCAGGTATTATTAATTAATGCTGGTTACCCTTGCCAGACTCAAGTAACCATCATTCCATTCTCTACTTTCATGATATCAACCATTTTAAGCTCCCACCTATGAGTGACAGCATGAAATATTTGTCTTTCTGTGCTTGGCTTATTTCACTTAACGTAATGATCTCCAGTTCCATCCATGCTGTTGAAAGTGATAGGATTTTATTCTATTTTATGACTGAATAATATCCTATTGTATATATGTATATACAATGACAATATTAGAGATAGATATATATCACATTTTCCTTATCCACTCATCTGTTAATGGGCATTTAGATGGATTCCATGTCTTGGCTACTGTGAATAGTGCTGCAATAAACATAGAGATGCAATTTTCCTGGTTATAAACTGATTTCCTTTCTTTTGAATACCAAGTGGCAGAATAGCTGGATCACATGGTAGCTTTCTTTTAGTTTTTTAAGAAACTCTCATATTCTTTTTCATAATAGGTGTACTAACTTACATTCCCACCAGCTGTATATAAGAGTTCTCTTTTCTCCACATCCTCACCAGCATTTGATACTTTTTGTCTTTGAATAACTGGCCATTCTATCTGAGGTGAGATGCAATCTCATTGTAGTTTTAACTTACATTTCTTTGATGATTCTTGATATTGAAAATTCGTTCACATACCTGTTGGCCATTTGGATATCTTCTTTTGACAAATGTCTATTAAAATCCTTTGCCCATTTCTCAGTGTTTTTTTTTTCTTCCATTTTTTTTTGAGTTGCTTGAGTTCTTTGCATATTCTGGATATTGGTCCCTTGTCAATTGAATATTTTGCAACTATTCTGTCCCATTCTACAGGTCATCTCTTCATTATATTAATAATTTATTTTGCTGTGCAGAAGTATTTTATTTTCATATAGTCCCATTTCTCTGTTTTATTGGTCTGTGCTTTTGAAGTTTTAGCCATAAAAACTTCACCTGGACCAATGTCCTGAGGCATTTCCCCTGGGTTTTTGTCTAGTAGTTTTATAGTTTGTGGTCATATATCCAAGTCTTTAATCTATTTTGATCTGATTTTTGTATGTGGTGAGAGGTTGGAGTCTAGTTTCATTCTTTGGTATATTATATCCAGTTTTTTTCCAGCACAATTTATTGATGAATCTCTCCATTTTCTAATGTATATTCTTGATGCTTTTGTCAAAAATCAGTTGTCTTTAAATATATGAATTTATTTATATCTTCTCTATTCCGCTCCATTGATCTATGTGTTCATTTTTATATCAATACCATGATGTTTTGGCTACTATAGATTTGTAGTATGTTTCCAGGTCAGATAGTGTGATGCCTCCAACTTTGCTCTGATTCCGTATTAACTCTGGCCTGATGGTAAGTGCTGCATATGACGTAGTCTGAACATTGGTATATTTTCTTGTTAGGTAACATTGTCACTGCATAGGAATTTTAAGGTGTAATAACTTGAAAATTTGATGGGTCACATTTTGGGGGTTACTTATTCAGAAAAAGGAAACAGAGTCATGGCTATCATGACTCATCTGACTCATCTGACTATGACTAATAGACCATAATGTATTTTCATTTGAGGTATTAACATAAAGAATTATAGAGATTGCCAAGAATGGAGGATTTTTAATCTACACCATAAGTGGAAAATATGTTCAATGAAACCTGCATTTTTTAGGCACTTTCAGAGTAGGATCTCCACTTATATGTTTCTACTGCATCAAACCATAGATTGAATCTAGAAATCATAAAACAGGATTTCCTACTCATTTTCCCATTCTTCTCTGACAAAGCATGTAAACTAATGTGTGTGGAACTGCAAGATTCAAGACACAAAAATTAAAGAGCCCTTAATCATGAGGTCACTCCGGAAAATTGAAGATCCCTGTCACTAAAGCTGTCCGTGATCTCAGAAACAGTTTAAGTATATTCCAGGACTTTAGTACAAAGCCTTTAAATATTGAATTAAGTTTATATTCAAGCTTGACTTTTATAGGTTGAACTCCCTCCCACTAAAACAAAACAAAACACAAAAACACATTATAATCTTTAGTTCCTGTGAGTGTGAACCTATTTGGAAACAGATCCTACAGATGTAATAAAATTAAGGTGAGGTCACTGAGGTGGGTCCTCGTCTAATATGACTGTTGTCTATTTAAGAAGACCATGTGAAGACAGAGACCCCTAGATAGACAACACATGTGACGACAGAGGCAAGGATTGTAGTGATGCAGCTGCAAACAACGGAATGCCAAGGATTGATGGCCAAAACCATGAGGTAGGAAGAGACAAGGAAGGATTCTACCCAGAGCTTCAGAGGGAGCATACACTGCCCACACCTTGATTTCAGAGTCACAGCCTCCAATACTGTGAGAGAACATATTACTGCTGTTTTTAATCTACCCAATTTTTGATACTGTTTTTACAATAATCCTAGAAAACTAATGTGGACTTTTATGCAGCAGGTGTTCCAAAAATTACACTTAGCAATGACTTATTCTATTTTTATAATTCTGTGAGTTAGTTCAAAACAACAGATGATGAATTTGAGTGTCAGAGAGGGAAAGTAATGCTCAGTTACTATCAAACCATAGTACATGAGAAAATGGAAATCCCTAGAAACTCTGTCCAATACCCAGGTTCTTACTTATTAATGACATGGTGTCTACAAAACAAACAAATAAAAAAAGATGTTAATAATTAAAGAGAACATTTAAATTCTCAGATTTAAATATATATATTAATTTTATAAAAGTGTATCTATATACTTTTCATATACATTTTCAACTTATAATTTACATAGTTATATTTTTTCTTTTGTCTTTCAGACATAATAATTCTTACCGTGTACTAAATTCCCTGAAATTACACCAATTTTATTTGCTTGTTAGTTTTTGTAAATATATTTGTGTTAGCCATATTTGGCCAAAACAAAGAAAAATCTACATGTTTATTTCTGAAGCAGAGCTCTCTGGATGTACTATCATATGATACTTCCCACACATCCTTTGCTATTTCCTCCCCATCCAAGACTTCTTTAAAACATGAGATAATAAGGAAGAGGAGGAGAAAGAGTAGGATAATCTTGATGGTGATAATGAATTTGAGCACTTAGTAGGCACCAGGCATTGTGCTAAGTACTTTTTATACATTTTCCCTTTAATTCTTTTTTTTTTTTTTTTTTTTTTTTTGAGACGGAGTCTCGCTGTGTCGCCCAGGCTGGAGTGCAGTGGCCGGATCTCAGCTCACTGCAAGCTCCGCCTCCCGGGTTTTTACGCCATTCTCCTGCCTCAGCCTCCCGAGTAGCCGGGACTACAGGCGCCCGCCACCTCGACCGGCTAGTTTTTTTTTTCATATTTTTTAGTAGAGACGGGGTTTCACCGTGTTAGCCAGGATGGTCTCGAACTCCTGACCTCGTGATCCGCCCGTCTCGGCCTCCCAAAGTGCTGGGATTACAGGCTTGAGCCACGGCGCCCGGCCTTTCCCTTTAATTCTTAACACAACATTGGGAAGAAGCTAATAGCTTTCAGCTCGTCTTACATAAAGGGAAAGCAGTATCAAAGCTACTGAATGGTAAAGTCAAAGCTCAAACTCAGGTCCAAGGCCTTGTCTTCACTATAAGTTTATTACCTATACTTCATATGACTATGTTGCAAATGAGCATGGGAGAGCAAGGCGGTGGACATAAGAAGTGAGCTCCAAACTTGTTTTCAGGTTTAGACATGTACATAGGTACGGCAGAAATGGGTACACTGCGGATGGGCCTGTAGGATGTGCTTGTAGAATTTTAATGACAGTAACCTAAATTGCATTGAGCCATGTCATAAGAAAGAGATCTACGGTTAAACATTATATTAACAGATTAAATTATCACAGAAATTTTCACTTTAATATTTGAAATCATCCCAATTTTAACAGCTTTTACCTTGTTAGCAGCTTTCCATTATGAGAGGCACTGAATTACATTTATATAGTTTACTTTTTCATTGTTTAATATTTTAACTCAGAAAAAAGTTGGTTTTTCTATAAACAACGAGACAGTTACAAATATACAAACAACTCTTCCACAATTATCTTCCACAAGTTAGATAATTCCACGATTATCTATTTTATTAGATAATGAATGTTATGAACATGTTCAAGCTATCACTGAGACTTAAATTATGTTAATGGAAAATTAACATTAGCTGTGTGGACAATAACTTACATTTTTATTCTCTTGAATATTTGCTGAAATTTTAAGGAAAATAGATTATTAGCTTATTTGGAGATACTCACATTGGCCTATCTTTACAAAATAATACAAATAACAAAGAGGAAGCAAAAGCATCTTATCGTGCAGCCAGTGCTCAACATAATTTTATAGTCAGCATTCCAAGTACTTTGATTATGTGGATTTTGCTGCTTTTTTGCTTGCTGCACTCTACTTCAGCATAAAACAAAAGATAATGTATTCTGTCAAAAAATGAAATAATGTTAGTAGGTAATAGAGTCTGAAATGTTTACAAACCTATAAATGAAGAATGCACCATTAATATGAATGAATGTAATGAAATGCTTTCATGATAATTGCTACATGAGTAGAATAGCACAAGCTAGCTATTTTTAGTGTATTAGTTTCAGGTTGCATAATCATGGAAAAACAATTAGTGCTTACAAGTACTAATTTTCATGCTACAAAGAAGGTTCTTTTACAGTCTTTCCATGTCAACATAAGGGCAATTATCACAGGTTCCTATGGTTCCTTTGAACTCTGGACAGATTTTGTATCATAACATATCTAATTTAGCTATTTTGAAAAGTAGACCAGTCAATTTAGAAAAAAGTACCTAATCAAGCTGTCAAGTCAGATGGATCCCTTTGTAGTCTATGTTAATCATATGTCATGATTCTAGATAAATTCCACAATATCACATGAAATTTTTCAAATAATAAGTTTTGCTGGAGTAATAGGAAATCTTACACGGCCAGGGACAATAAAACTATAATCCTCCTCTGGTGGTCAGGCTGAGCCACCATTCTGGGGATCATTCTTAAAAGAAGAAGCTGTTTTCCTAGTTGCAGGGAGTGATATCAGTCTTCAGCTGACAGCTGCTATAGGGATTATCTAAATTGTAGAGGGCAACCCCACTCACTGTCATACCTTCCTGGAACTGCTGACATTCAATGAGTAGTAACGACAGGACTGGGGGTGCCACACAGTCACAGGAATTACCAGAGGAATCCAGCTTCTGAGTGTTTGGAGATCTTGGCAACTATGGGAATATTGTTCCCTTCTATGCATGTGGAAAACTGAGCCTGGGTACATCTCCAACATCTAGATAAAGATGCACCCCTCGTTCCAAAAAGCTGATTGTTCAGTCAATGCACAGTGAGTGTTAAGGATAATTTTCAGGCATCGCACAATGTGATACACATGTAATTTTCAAATTGAAGCAATGTGTTTATTCACCAAAAGAATTAGAAAAATAAGCTAGGGATAAATATATGAAGAAATTCAAGTTCACACATTTAAGCATAAATAAATAGATAATAACTGATCAATAGGTAAAACATTTACTATTTATTAGAAACCTAAGAATTAAAAAGTAATAAAAATGTACAAGAAATGTATGAGATGAATAAGATGATTTCTATAATAATAAATTTGTGTATAAATATTCATTCATATATAATGCAATAGGTTAATAATTGATGCCTTCCCATCAAGTATGAAGAACAGCTTATGGAATTTTCTAGAATCTCTAGGAACCTAAATGGAATACTTTTCTGAAAATGTAATACATATTTTAAGACTATCTTCTCACTGTATCTTCTCTAATATATGACCTAATAGTCAATTATATAGTATCATTTATTCATTAATGGAACACATTATTTTAATATTATAGAGCATCTTCAATGTGTAGGTGAAAATCATAAAAATACATTCAGGAGTGACATCAGTAACATGGCAGAATAGGAGAACCTCCACTCATATCCCCCCATAACAACAATAATTTGTCAACTATCAGTGGATAGAAATGTCTTTGTGGTGGCTTTAAGATACAGAAAAGAGATTGCAAAACACCAGTGGAGTACAAGATCAAGTAGGGCCATTTTGAGACATCAGGCTTGCACCCAAGTTGCAGATTTATTGACAGTGGTTCTAGCTACAGACATAGAGATAACACTCTCGTTATTTGGACTTGGCCACAGCTCCATTTGTTCTGGCTCCTCTATGAGCACTGTCTACTAAGGGACTTTGGAGGAGCCTTGCCTGCTTGTCTCTTGGATAACAGGCTGGCTGACTGCAGTTCCAACTTTAAATCCTGAAGCATCTCTGTGACCTAGCTTCAACCATGATCAGCTCAGTCCACAGGCAAATGTACCCACACACAGGAGACAAACTCATCTGTACTCACAGAGGCAGGCCTGTAGACCTGAAAACACCCTATCAATTAGGTTCAGCCATTTTTAGCCTTGGTCTAGAACCAGTTCTGCCAATTCAAAGACCTGCCCAGTATCCCACTGGGAGCCCATCCAGGGATCTGGTAGGAACCATACTCATCCACACCTTTGGTAACAGTTCCACCTTTTGAAGAGCCAACTACAGGCCTTGATGAGGACGCTTTTCCCAGTGCCAGCCCTACTGGTCAAGTCATGGAGGCAGCCCTTTTCACCCAGAAGCCAGACAAGATCCTCAGCCTCCCCAGTCCCTGGTAGCAGGCCTGTCAATCTTAGATCACACTATGGACCCAGCAGCATCTGTGTGACCCCACTCCAGCCCTACTTTACTGCAATCCCGGAGGCAATCCCATTAGCCCAGGCACTGGAGAGAAGAAGGTATTTACCTGCAAAAAGCAGTCTATAAATACTGGAAGAGGTAATTGTTCCTTCATTTGCACAGACATCAACATATCTACATAGAGCATGAAGAATCAGTAAAACACAACTCTTATCAAAGGAAATTAATAATCTTCAGGAACTAAACCTGAAGAAAATGAAAATCTATGAATTAAACATAATTCAAAATAATCATTTTAAAGAACTTCAGTGAGCTGCAAGAGAAGACATAAACAACAAATAAAACCAGAACATTAATGCATAAAAATAAGAAATTTAATAAATAATAGAAACCATAAAAAGATTCAAACAGAAATCCTGAAGTAGATGAATACAATGACTGAACAGAAAAACTGATCTGAGCTTCATCAGAAAACTCAATCATGCAGAATATTCAATGAATTCAATAACATGTCCTTTGAAATTAGCCAGTTAGATGAACAAAAAGAAAAATAATAAAAAGTGTAAAGAAATCATATAGGACCACTGGGACATCATCTGGTGAACAAATATATGTATTATGAGAGATTCAGAAGTCAAATACAGAAGGGAGCATATTGAAGGAAATAATGGCTGAAAACTTCTCAAATATTGGAAAATGTATGAACCTCCAGATTTCTAAAGCTTGAAAGCCCCTAAGCAAAATTCAGCCAAAGAGATTAACCAAAGACATATTAAAATCAAATTGTCAAAAATAAAGAATAATGATATAATTTTGAAAAAAGCAAGAGAAAAACAACTTGTCACATACCAGCAACCCCTTCTGCCTGCAAAAAATATCACTGGATTTTTCAACAGAAACCTCGCAGACCAAAAAGTTTTGAGAGAAGAAAACTACCAATAAAAGATACTATACCCAGCAAAGTTTTCCTTCAGACACAGACAGGAAAGATATTCCCAGAATAACAAGGGCTTAGATTTGTCTTATAAGAAATGCTAAAGGGAGTTCTTCAAGTTGAAACAAAAGGTTGATAAGTAACAACATGAAAACTTATGAAAATACAAGACTCACTGACAAAGGTATATATATAGTCAAATTCACAGTGCTTTAATGATGTACTGTGGAGAATAAATCACTTTTAACTATAGTAAAAATGTTAAAAGACCAAATATTTAAAATAACCGTAGCTATGATATTATTGGATATTATTAATGGATATACAATATAAAAAGATGTCAAGTGTAACATAAATAGCATAAAATGTCAGAGAACAACTAAAATGCAGAGCATGTGTATGTGACTGAATTTAAGTCATTATCATTAAAATAAACTGTTATAACATGAAGAGATTTTATGTAAACTTCATGGTAAGCACAAAGAAAAAAAATACCTTTAGTACATACACAAAAGATAGAGTGAAAGTAATCAAAGCATATCATTACACAAAATCAACAAGTAACAAAATAATACAGCAAGAGAAGAGGAAAGGAAGAGAGAAACTACAAAACAGTAAATAATTAACAAAATAGCAAAAGTAACTTCCTATCTATCAATAATTATATTAAAATTAAATGAATTAAATTCTCCAATCAAAAGACACAGAGTGGCTGAAAAAACAAACAAAACAACTACCAAGATCCAACATTATTCTGCCTATAAAATACTCACTTTAGCTTTATGAATACATACAGGCTGAAAATGAAAAGATAGAAAAATATTTCTCTAATCAATAACCAAAAGATAGCAGGAGTGGCTATGACTGTTTAGCATGAAATAGATTTTTAGTCAAAATCTGACACAAGAGATAAAGAAGGTCTATATATAATGACAAAGTGGTCAGTACATCAGGAAGACATAACAATTTTAACAACATATGGTGCACCAAATTCGAGCACCTAGAGATATAAAGCCAATACTCACAGAAATGAAGGAATAAATAGTAATATAGTAGTAAATGACTTTAATCCTCTGCATTAGTCCATTTTCACTCTGCTAATAAAGACATATCCCAGACTGGGTCATTTATAAAGGAAAGAGGTTTAATTGGCTCACAGTTCAGCCTGACTGGAGAGGCCTCAGGAAACTTACAATCATGGTGAATGAGGAAGCAAACAGTTCCTTCTTCACATGGTGGCAGCAAGAAGTAGTTCCCAGTGAAGTGGGGGGAAACCCCTTATAAAACCATCAGTTATTGGGAGAACTCACTCACTATCATGAGAACAGTATGGAGGTAACTGTCCCCATGATTCAATTACTCCCCACAGGGTCCCTCCAACAACATGTGGGGATTATGAGAACTACAGTCCAAGTTGTGATTTGGGTAGGGACACAGCTAAATCATATCACCAACCCACTTTCAACAGGATTATCTAGACAGAAAATCAATAAGAAAACAGCACAGTTGAATAGCACTATAGAACAAATGGACATAATAGCCTTATACATAATATTCCATACAATAGCAGAAAATACATATTCTTCTCAAGCACACATGAGACATTCTCCAGGATATCATATGTTAGAAAACAAAACAATCTTAACTAATTTAGGAAGATTTAAGTAATATCAAGTATCATTTCTGACATTAATGACAATCAGAAATAGACTATAGAGGGAAAGTTAAAAAAATCACAGATATGCAGAAAATTAATACACTTCTGAACAACCAGTGAGTCAAAGGAGACATAAAAAGAGTTGAGTTTGTTCTCAAAGTTAGCAGAAAGAAAGAAATAATAAAGACTAAAAAATAAATAAAAGAGAGATTTAAAAGACAATGGAAAAGTTCAACAAAATTTAGAGTTAGTTTGTTGAAAAGATAAAAACAATGAAAAAACCTTTAGCTAAATTCACTGAGAAAAACAGAGAGGAGTCAAATGAAATTGCACGTGAAAGGGGAGACATTAATACATTTCTGTGATACCTCAGAAATACAAAAGATCATAAGAGACAACCATCAGCAGTCATATGCCAACATATTGGACAACTTAGAATAAATGCATAAAGTGTTAAAAACATGCAACCTACCAAGAATGAATTATAAAGAAACAGAAAACCTGGAAAAAAAAAAAAAAGAAAAAACTATAATGGGTTAGGAGATGAAGCAGTCATCAACAACCTCCCAACAAAGAAAAGCCTGTGACTTCACAGCTTCACTGGTGTATTTTAACAAACATTTAAAGAAAAATTAATGGCAATCCATCTCAAACTCTTTCACAAAATTGAAGAGGAGGAAACATTTACAAATAATTGTATGTGGCCAGCATTAACCCTATAGTAAATCCAGGTAAAATACTGCCAAAAAGAAAATCACAAGCCAATATTCCTGTTGAATATAGATGCAAAAATTGTTAGCAAAATATTATCAAGCTGAATTTAACACCACATTAAAAGGATCATATACCATGATCAAATGGGATTTATCTCTGATATGCAAGACTATTTCAACATATGCAAATTTATAAACATGATATAGCACATTAATAAAATGAAAGATAAAATCATATGATCAGTTGAATAGATGTAGAAAGAGCCTTTGACAAAATTCATAATAAAACAAATTCACAACCTTTCAGAATTAAAAAACAACTCTCAACAAATTAAGTAGAAAAGGAATATATCTCAACATAATAAATATCATGTATGTCAAGTCCATAGCTAACATCATACTCAATGGTGAAAAGTTGAGACATTTTCTTCTACTATCAGAAGTGAAACAAGGATCTCCTCTCTCCTCACTTCTGTTTAATATAATAACTAGAAGTCCTAAACAGGGCAATTAGGCAAGGAAAATAAAGGCATCTGTATTGGAAAGGAAGAAGTAAAAGGTCTCTATTTGTAATAACATCATAATATAATGATATTATGTACAGGAACCCTAAAGACTCTACCAACAAACTGTGAGAAGTAATAACAGAAATTCAGTCAAGTTGCTGGATACAAAGTTAGCATACGAAAGTCAGTTGACTTTCTACACACTAAGTAGGAACTATTTGGAAAAGGAGTTAAGAAAACTTTCCCATTTAAATAACATCCAAAAGAATAAAATACTTAGGAATAAATTGAACTAAGGAGGTAAAGTTTGAACAGTGAAAACGATAAGACATTGACAAATGAAATTAAAGAAGACACAAATGAATGGAAAGATATTCTGAGTTCATGGATTGAAAGAATTAGCATTATTAAAATGTCCATACTACCTAA
Source organism: Macaca thibetana thibetana (assembly GCF_024542745.1). NCBI lineage: Eukaryota > Metazoa > Chordata > Mammalia > Primates > Cercopithecidae > Macaca > Macaca thibetana. The sequence goes on along the minus strand of NC_065595.1, from coordinate 15,220,263 downwards.
TGTGACCTACAGAATCAATGCTATCCCTTTAAAAATTCCAGTGACATTTTCATAGAAATAGAAAAAAAAAATAAACATTAAATTTAAAAGACTCCAAAAGACCCCAAATAACCCAAGCAATCTTGAATAAGAACAAAGCTGGAGGCATCACACTTACTGATTTGAAAGTATATTTCAAATGTATATTAATAAAAACAGCATGACAGTGGCATAAAATCAGACACATGGAACATGAAACAGACCAATGGAACAGAGTGGACAGCCCAGACATAAACCCATACATTTATGGTCACCTCTTCTTTGAAAAGGATGCCTATAATACACAGTAAGAAAGGTTAGTCTCTTCAATAAATTGTCTTGGGACAAATAGACATCCGAAATACAAAAGAATAAAACTGGCTCTTTATCTTACACCATAAAACTTGAAACAGATTAAGGACTTACATATTAAGATCAAAAAATGTAAAACTCCCTGGAGCAAACAGGAGAAAACTCCTTGATGTTTTTCTTGGCTATGATTTTTTTTCTCTCTCTCTCTCTCTCTCTTTTTTTTTTTTTTTTTAAGATATGACACCAAAAACACAGGCAAGAGCATCACATCTTAGTCTTTTGGCTAAGATTATGTGTAGTGAACGCACAGGCAACAAAAGTAAAAATAGACAAATGGGATTACATTTAAGTAAAAAGCTTCTGCAGAACAAAGGAAACAATTGATAGGGTAAAAAAATAATCTTTGGCCAGGCGCGGTGGCTCATGCCTGTAATCCCAGCACTTTGAGGGGCCAAGGCGGGCAGATCACAACGTCAGGAGATTGAGACCATCCTGGTTAACACAGTGAAATCCTGTCTCTACTAAAAATACAAAAAATTAGCCGGGCGTGGTAGCACGAGCCTGTAGTCCCAGCTACACGGGAGGTTGAGACAGGAGAATCGCTTGAACCCAGGAGGTGGTGATTGCAGTGAGCCGAGATCATGCCACTGAACTCCAGCCTGGAGGACAGAGAGAGACTCTGTCTCAAAACAATAATAATAATACTAATACAAAATAAGATCTACAAAATGGGGAAAATGTTTTCAAACCATGTTTCTGATAAGGAGCTAATATCCAAAATACACTTACAAAACTGAATTCAATAGCATAAAAACAAATAACCTGATTAAAAATTCAGTAAAGACCTGAATAGCTATTTCTTCAAAGAAAATATACAAATGGTCAATAGGTATATAAAAGGTACTCAATATCACTAATCATCAGGGAAATGCAAATCAAAACCACAATGAGTTATCTTCTCATACCTTTTAGGATGGCTAATATTAAACAACAAGAGATAACAAGTGTTTATGGGGGTGTGGAGAAAAGAGAATGTTTGAACACTCTTGGTTGAAATATAAGTTGGTAGAACCATTATGCAAAACAGTATGAATATTTATCAGTATAAAAATAGAACTATCATATCATCCAGCAATCCCACCTCTGGGGATCCCGCCATTATCTGTCTGTCTGTCTGTCTGTCTGTCTGTCTATCTATCTATCTATCTATCTATCTATCATCTATCTATACTGGAATATTTTTCAGCCATAAAAATAAGGAAGTCCTGCTATTTGCAACAACCTGGGTGAATGTGGAGAACATTATGCTAAATGCAATATGCTAAAGACGGACACAGAAAGACAAATATTGTATGACCTCACTTATATATGGAATCTGAAAAAGCCATACTCATAACAGCAAAGAGTAGAATGTTGGTTACCAAGGGCAAAAAGGGTAGGAATGAGGGGAGTGAGAAAATGTCAATCAAAGCGTAAGAATGTTATAACATACATCAATTATAGAGTTCTAATGAACTCTGTGATAACTATGGTTAATAATACAGTATTGTATACTAGATGTTTGCTAAGAGAGTACATCTTGTGTTCTCATCACACACAAAAACAGTGGTTCCTATGTGAAGTTATATATGTGTTCATTAGCTTGATTGTGGTAATCATTTCACAATGTATACATATATCAAATCATTATATTGTACACCTTAAATATATACAGATTGTATTTGTCAGTTATACCACAATAAAGCTGAGGAAAAATAAATTATGGATCAGCTCCATATTTGACATCATCTGACTTAGCTCTGGACTGCATGATGCACTATTACATGTATCAATTCTAAGCTCTCATTTGTATTTATTTATTCATTTTTTTTTTTTAGAGAGACAGGGTCTTGCTATCTTGACAAGGCAGGTCTTGAACTCCTAGACTCAAACTATCCTTCTGCCGCAGCCTCCCAAACTGCTGCAATTACAGGCATGAGCCACTGCATCTGGCCTCTAAGCTTCTGCTTTTAAAGGTCTTGTTCTCCAAACATGTATTTGGTCTTCTCTTGACAGTGGGAAAAAAAAAAATCTATCTTAAATGGCACTCAAAATAAGTTGTGATTTAAATGAGGGAGAAGGGAGTAATGGTAGTATATCAAAATAAGTGACCTTGGCCCAGGGACCATGGTCTTTACAAAAAGTTCTCCCAACATTGTGTGACCTTGGACAGCAGGGAATTATAAGCTGCTGGTCTTTGTTTGGCTACTGTATAAAGCACTTCTGTTCATGTCTGGCTTAGTGAGTAGTAAATACAACCCCAAAGGAAAGAAACCAGGCTTTACATTGCGAAGTACACATTAGACATTTTTTCCCCAACAATAATACATGAAGAAAAGAAATATTATGCATGCCATTGTTTTCAAATAGAAAAATTATATCTATTGGGATTACTCTATTCTATCTATTCCTTAGGATTGTTCAAAAAGAAAATGTACTCCTCTTTAAGTATTAACCAGGGAAATGATTTCTTACTGCCTTGTTACTATAGGAAACTATATTTTCAGCAGGAGAGAAATGGGATTGCTTTCATTACTTTAATGGTATGACAGTTTTCCCAATGCAGAAAAGAATTTACTCTAGCGGCTTAAAAAGGCACTCACATGTAATGAGAAATTTTTGTCATATTGCAAATGCATATGATATTGGCCTACCTTTCAAAAACATGTGAAACTTTCTGCAGCTGTTTTATATAAAGTATTATGACACTGGGTAGTTTAACTTTTGAGATATTTCATCCATAAAAAACTTTTTTGAGACAGACTTATAGATAACCCAACTGTATTTATTCATATTTACTGTTTGCTTTTGTTGAATGCACAAATGATTTACCCAACTGTGTAATGACGTTCATTTCAATTTTATGGAACTATACATTTTCTTTTTGACTGGGATGGATGAGTTGTACAAAGTCTGAAATTTATGTGCAATGAAGTAAAATGCAAGCAATGAAAATGTTATGATACTTAACTACTAGGGAAATATTTGATTGGGGGCAGGTATCTTTTCTATGTTTGTAGCCTCTCTTTTCTTTTTTTGATGTTGTTTTTATTAGAACACAGTAGCAATGAAAAAGTAAATTGTAAACATTCATCACCTAAGCATAGCATTTATTGATTTTCTCATATACAGCAGTTTGCATACTTTGTGATATATGTAGGAAACCAAGAAAAATGAAAGCTTATAACTGTTTACTGATTATGGATCTCCATGAATGTTTTTGAAAGCAGCAACAACAACAACACCTCCATAACACTGTACATTATTATGAAAATACTCACTTAACTTGCCCAAGATGCACAGCCTATGGCTAAAAGAGACAAATGATTCTGTGCATTCAACATGTGTATGTCTTTACTTACTGATAAGCCTCCATGTCTATCTCATATTTACATTCAGACTGCTATTCTAAATTCAGAGTAAATAATCATTGGTTTCAGAAGGTGACAATTATCTCCCAGTGTTTTAATTTCCCATAACATAAGTAGATATTTGGTGAGATTAGCTGTATAAGTTTTATTCGATTACATCAACAGTTGAAGCCGTAATATAGCAATGCAAATGTGCTAATGACAGTCTTTTGCTTACAAATTGATTTAGATGAATACATGATCTGGCTCCACAAAAACGGATTTCCATTTAGATTTGAAAATCTAGTTAATTACTGTGTATCATGGATGCAGAATAGAATTAATAAATGTAAGTATCGATCAGTGGGTGATTGAGATTAAGGTTGAAACACTACATAAAAGTTAGTTTCCACCACTTGTTAGCTAACGGTGTCAAATATGATAATTATCTTTTACATTGTAGTGTGAGAAAATATCTATTTAATATTTTCAAATAATGTAATTAGATCTTCTTAAGAGTACATATGTCTAATGCTCTTGGAATCTACGTCAATGATGTTGAATAGTGATAGTTTAAGTCTTCTAAAGTTCATAAATTCAACTGACAATAGGAGACTAATGATCAGTGCAGAAAGTAGTCACTAAGAAGTAGAAGCTTTAGGTTGATGTAAAAGTAATTGTGGGTTTTGCCATTAAAAGTAATCACAATCTAATACTCAGTTTTCAATTTGAAATTCATCATTTCTTGTCCGATCTTGGGCAAGTCCCTTTCTTCATTTTGCCTCTACTTTATACTTTACAAAAAGATAAAATGTTTTGTCTGCTTCATAATGTTGTAATTCTTAGTAGGGGTACTTTGGAGAAAGAAATACTGCCTAAATGGAAAAAATAATACTATCAATAAAAATATATAAATGCAATAAGCACACTTAACTAAGGGTAAAAATCTAGTGCATTACTTAAATGAAGTCTAAAACTAAGCTAATTTAAGTTCTGGCCACCTTTTTCAAGCAGATGCTACAACATGCATAAAATGTGAAGGCTCTCATTTATATTTGAATATATTATCTGAAAAGTCAATGTCCAGTCCTATGCTACTTATTTCGTTGCTTGTTTTCCAGGAAATTTAATTTTCTATAGCAAAGTCAAACTTAAGAAAAATCACCAAACACCTAAAATAGCTATTGGCCATCCTGTCTCTAAAATTATCCATTTTTTCTTTTATTACTTTAATTTTTTGTTACTACAGGTAATTTAGCAAACTATTGTTTTCAGTTTTCACTATTTTTTCTTTTTATAATCTGAAGCAAGGAAGAAAGAGTTGAGCAAAAAGGACTTGGGAATTATGACAACTGAAAAAGCTCATCTCAATGATAGCAGGAATGACAGTTTGACAGTCTGCTATCAAAAAATAAGACAGAAGAGCTATACATTTTTTTTTTTTATACTATGGTGAGCTTTCCTACTGATGACCCTGAATCAACAACAAAAACAAAGAATGAAACCATTTTTGATGTTCCCTGGCTAAGAAATCAGTAGTTTCTAATCTGTTTTTTGGTTTGTTTGTTTGTTTTGAGACATCACGCTTCTTGCCCAGGCTGGAGTGCAGTGATGCCATTTTGGCTCACCACAACCTCTACCTCCTGGGTTCCAGCAATTCTTGTGCCTTAGCCTCCTGAGTAGCTGAGATTAAAGGCTCCCCACCACCACACCCAGCTAGTTTTTGTATTTTCAGTAGAGACAGGGTTTTGTCATGTTGGCCAGGTTGGTCTTGAACTCCTGACCTCAGGTGATCCGCCCTTCTCAGCCTCCGAACATGCTGGGATTACAGGCATGAGCCACCGCATCGGGCCTATAGTCCATGTTTAAATGGTGTCATAAAACCATGTAAAATTTATTTCTAAATTTTATTTTATTTTAAGTTCTGGGATACGTGTGCAGGACGGGCAGGTTTGTTACATAGGTAAACTTGTGCCATGGTGGTTTGCTGCACCTATCAACCCATCGTCGAGGTATTAAGCCCTGCATGCTCTCCCTCCCTGCACCCCACCCCCCAACCGGCCCCCTGAAAAGCCCTGGTGTGTGTGGTTCCCCTCCTTGTGTCCATGAGTTCTCATTGTTCAACTTGCACTTATGAGTGAGAACATGCAGTGTTTGGAAACCATAGGAAATTAAACCAGGGAAGGATGTGAGATCTTACCTAAGACAACAAGTCCTCATTCTGTGGATGAGAAACTAAAGCAGTTAGAGATTCATGATTTGCCCAAGGTTACAAATAAAGGTTTAAAATGGATAAATTTTACTGATGGGGTATATTTTAGTATCTATAAAACTTTTAAACATGAAATCATTTAAACCTTAGCAATGAAGGGTGTGTGTGTGTGTGTGTGTGTGTGTGTGTGTGTGTAGCTATACTTATATATCCATACTTATTTATATACCAACGTATGCACTGCTCCAGCAACTATATATGAGAAACATATGTCTTAGTTGTTAAGTCTAACATTCCTCCAATATTTCTACAATATTTTTAAAACTCAGAGTTGAGCATGAACATATTTGTGCTATTAGGATTCACCCTAAAGTTACAAGTCTTCATCTGGGAAATAAACCTGATTAAGTCCAGAATAATTTAATCCTTGATGTTGGATTGGGAGTGCAGAAGTGTCATTTTTTTTTATTCCTTATTTCTGACAAATACACAATATAACAGATGAAATTCACTTATGTGAATGTGTTATGTATAGGTTAAAAAGCAAGTCAGAAAGACAGAGGTAGAAAGCAGTGAGTTATCTTAGACTTTCAAACCATGAATAGCCATTTATTATATTACAGTTTTCAAAATGTGATCCATGAGTCATTACATGAGAATTGCCACAATCATTTAATGCAGTGATTCTCATACAATGATATAATTGCAATGCGATGGAAGATGACATAGGTTTGGCACCTGTGTGGGGAGGAAAGAAGGAAGGAAGAATGAGTAAGAATTTCACATTGCAGTCCAGTTCTGAGAACACTGGATCCAGGCAATGAAAATCCCGCTCCCACCCCTCACACACCTATTTATGAAAAGTCTAATTAGGCTTTGTAATATTTCTGAGACGAAGTAGTATTTAGGAAGAAAACTGAACAATAAATAGAAATTCTGTAGGAGAAAAGAAATGAGAGTTTCAAGAACTAGCATATGCGAAGACTTGGAGGTGAGACAGAAAGCTCAGCATATATAAAGTACTAAAAGGTGTTCAATCTATTGACCATAAAGTTAGGAGTAGCTGTGGATGCCAGAAAATTAAGTCAATTTACAAAAGAAAGTGATTTATAAGCCTGGGTAAGGAGTTAGTTTTTGAGAAAGGAATTTTCTAAAATGGCAAAGATTAAACATATTTAAATACTTATAGGAAGAAGCTGATAAAAAGAACTTGATTAATAAAAAATGGGAATAGACAACTGACAGAAACACCCTTGTTAGGAGTAGTATTGGCACTTACCTTATATTCTCTATTAAGTAGAGCGTATCTTGTCCTTACATATCTCCTCTCCTCATAGCCAAACTTCATGAGAGAGTTATCTTGGTTCCCTGAATTGTTTTCCACCCATGCATCTGATACCTCACCCCATTACAATTTGCTGTTATCTCTATGCCCATCACTAAACTTGATCTAACAAAAATAATCAATGATCCCCTATAAATAAATTCAATGGATAGTCCACATTACATACTTACTCAATTTTCAGTGACTTTTACTTATGTTGATCATTACCATCTTTTCAATAATTCTCTTCATAATCTCTGCACATCTGCGTGAAAAGATGCATTAGTAAGCTCCTAATTTGACTATGTGCCTTCCTTCTCTCTTCCAGTAACAATTATTATTATTTCCAGGCAACTATTATCAATTGCTTGGATTTCTTTTATGTCTCCCTAGTGCATTCCTGAATTAGGCACTGACCTCTATGAAATAGCTAGTTATCTTTTTTTAAAAAAATGTAATGCTGCTCTTGTCACCCCCCTGATTAGCCTAACATATTCAAATATTTTTTCTACTAATTGAATTGTGTTAGGATAATTAGATATGCATGAGTTTTCTAAAGGGCCACCATGCGTATGTACATTAGACAAAGGACTAAAGTTCTGCCAACCTTAAAGTTTTAGAAGAAAGAATAAAATAGTTCTCCATAACTACCAAAATATGTGTAAGCAAGAGTGGCTCTTTCAATTCCGGAGCTTGTCCCATATCTCATTCTAATAAAAAGGATGCCACCCCTGATCTCTGCATATTTCCTTCCATATGTTCTTGCCAACACCAAATCTAGCAGCTTGAAAAGTGCTGAGGATTAAAAAAGAAACAGACTATTTTCTTAACTTTTATGCTTCTATATCATGACACTCTCGTGTCTTTTTTTTTTATCTGTACCTTCTCATTAGGCTTGAGTTGAAAAGCAATTTATGTTACTGAAATGCAAGAGTATAAATGAAGATAATTTTTCTGTGTGTTTAATGCTCTATCCCTAATAACTGAGACAGTCCCTGGAACACACTAAATTTTCTGTGTTAAAAGCCTTCAATAAATGAAGAAAACTAGAATCTGTGCTGCCAGATTCTCTTTTGACAGTCTTCACCAACATATTGCAGAATGAAATCACCAGACAGAAGTAGGCATTTGAAATGAAAGTTGTTATACAGTGGGACCAAGTGAGGTTGTTAATTTCCAGTGATGGTCATCTGAAATGATGTGGGAACATACACCATAAAAAAAAAAGAGGAAGAGGAAGGTGTATTAATAAGATATAAAGAAACAAACACAGAAAATGGCTGACTCCTCTTAACTGTGTGGCAGCAGAGAAGACCCAGGATGGCCTCTGCTACGTACAATCTTTTTGTTTACTACCTGATGAACCACATGTTTGTGGAGTCCCGTGGTCATCCATCCTGCATTCACTTCCTATGTCTCACCAATAAATTGTGGCATATTATTTAGTGACCAAAATGCCCAACTAACAGATCAAATCTTATAAATTTGTAGTAAATCATAATAGATGAGTGTCTCCTTAAAGTAAAATGGAGGTTAAAAATATGACTGAAAATACCTTCCACCTCTGCAGATGAAATTGAAATTAGCAGATAGTCTGGAAGCACGTGCTAGTGGAGACAGCGTATGGAGGATAAGTCAATGAGTGAAATGGGTAAATAATTGAATTCAGGACAAAATCTTCTGGATTTCTTGCTCAATTCTGATACTTTCTGGAAGTAAAGCCTTGGGGAATTCACTTAGTCTCCTTGAGTTTGGTTCTCACATTTGCAAAATAAGGATAAAAAATATCTTGCCTATCTCTCCGAGGCATTGAGAAGATCAGGTTTCATAATATCCGTGAAATGGCTTTCTAAAATGTATAGCCATCTTTCAATCATCATTTTACTTAAAACTATTATCATAAAACTCTATTCCATGTCCACTGGTACTTCTTAAATGAAACTGTGTCTTTTGTTTTTTAACACAAATTACAAGGTGAGTTTTACCTTTGCGTTCAGTGGTAACTGAAGCAGCTTCTCCCCTGGAGTCTGCAAAGTCAAAGCAGAGCATAAGGCACTGCAAGTACAGGTCTGAAGCCTGACTAAAGATCAGGGAACTACACAGAGTCTAGTTCAAGCTAAAACTGCCCTTGATCACTTTCTCTGGGGAGAAAAAGGAAAAAAAAAAAAAAGAAGAAAAGAAAAAAAAAAGGAACAAGAAAAGACTCTGCTGCCTAGAATGGAAGTCTTGATATAATAATGTCTGAGTCTGGCTCTTTGAAAGGAGTTTAATCACTCCTTCCTTAAGGAGGGGGAAGGAGGAGGGCCTGTCACCTCAGTCCCTGAAGAGAGAGGTCAAAAATCTGCTTCTGCTTTTTGCCACAATTAGTCCCAGTGAATGCTCCTGCAAGATATCCTGAGGATGGAAAGGTCTTTACACAGAATAAAAAAATTGTTCTTATTGTTACACCTGTGTCTTCCAAGCAGAGAGAAGGCATGTCTGCTACAGTGTACAGTGTTGGTGTGACTAGAGAACACATGTACAAAAGGAGTAGATACAATAATCTTAGTGTCTGGTTACAGAGGCAATGTATTTGGATGTTTGCTTGGCATTTTAGAAATATTTCTATGGTATCATTGTCATAAAGCCTGAATTAAATACCGTGGTTCACCTGAAATTTGGGGCCCAGGGTGAATTAACATAAAAATATGAATCCAGTAACTCAAATGTTTCTTTTCCAGCAGATATAGAATTAGGAACAATGATTTGGCTTGGGAAAAATAAGAACCTACCACCTTTCCTCAACATACAACAAATCAAAGCAAACAGTTTACTTCCTTTTTTTTTTTTTTTTACTTGTCATGGACTCCAAGCAAAAGCAAGGAAAGGAGGAATTGTTTGGTTTTGGGTGGTTTCACACTTCAAAATTCTCAGTGATTTACCACATCTTAATGCAATCATTCAGTGCCACTAAACAATACAGAGCCCTGCTGTGTGTGAAAATGTGATGAGGAATGGCACCTACAGCAGTATGCACAGTCACAAAAGTCACATAGTTTAATATTACAAAGATGTGGGAGACAATATGTTTATGTCTTTTTACTTTTTTTTTTTGTCTGTCACCCAGTGCAGTGGCAGGATCTTGACTCACTGCAAGCTCCACCTCCTGGGTTCTCGCCATTCTCTTGCCTCAACCTCCCTGGTAGCTGGGACTACAGGAGTCCGCTACCATGCCTGGCTAATTTTTTTTGTATTTTTAGTAGAGATGGGTTTCACCATGTTAACCAGGATGGTCTCGATCTCCTGACCTCATGATCCATCCACCTCGGCCTCCCACAGTGCTGGGATTACAGGCATGAGCCACCGCACCCGGTGTCCTTTTACTTTTTATATGAGAAAAAAATGAGAACCAGTAAAACCTAATGTTGTACAAGGTTGCAAAACTGACTAATGTTGAAATTGGGATGAGAACCTGTTTCCCAATTTCTAGATCTATGAAATTTCCAGTTTGTATTATCACTTCCCTGTTTTTCCTCAGGAATAGTTCTAAACTAATGCTTCCAGATAGGATGAACTCATTGCTCTATAAATATATGATATTCATCTACAAGAATAAAACCATTGTGGGAGTATATGTTTCATACTTTGCCTATATTGATAGGTCCAGAGCAGAGAGTGAAACACTAATTTGATGCTTTCAAAAACATTTTAATGCTAAAGTTCCCCTTCTGATTTGTAGAAGATAGCCTTGAAATTCTACAAACATGCCAGTAACAGTGACTCTCCTCTGCGCTGTTTTTTCTACATACTCACTCGTTGTATCATTTTATTAAAAAGCTGATAAAAACATTTTAAAAGAAAAATCATCATAAAGTGGAGTTACAAAACCAAATAATGCTTCATGCTGTAGTATGATAGGATTAGAAGAAAAATATCAATACTAAAATGAACACCAACTGCTTGTGCCCAATCATTAAAACTAATTTTAAAAAATCAACCTATGAATAAGAATAATACATGTTTCCATAGATAGAGGCCAAGAAACAAACACAATTACAATTACTTATATGTATCATTGTTATTTAAGAGTTTGTTTGGGTTCTCATTTTCAGGGATAAACATCCAAAAATACTGAAAAGGAAGGAAAAAGAGAATGAAAGACAAGTATTTGTGTAACTGCAAATATTTGAATTTCAGTAAGCTTTCAAATACTCTTTACTTAAATGAAAATCCATCCAGTAGGGAAATACAGTATTTGTTTAAGATTTTATTCTGATATAAATGTATCCTGAATTGTTCAGATACGGGGATACACAACAATAGTAGACTGAATAATGTCTCCTCACCCCACCCTCGAAAACATGCTATTCACATCCTAATCCCTAGAAATTGCGAATGCTACCTTATTTAGAAAAAGAAAATTTGCAGATGTGGTTAATAATTTTGAGATGGAGAGATTACTGTAGGTTGTAGGGATGGGTCCAATATGCAATAATAAGAGTCCTTACGAGAGGAAGGCAGGGGGAAATCTGACTATGGAAGAGAAGAAAACAATGCAACCACAAAAGTAGAGACTGCAGGAATATGGCCAAGAACCAAGCAATGCTGGCAGCCACGAGAGGTTGAGAGAGGTTCAGAGCTTCCAGAAGGAACCAGCCTTATTGACACCTTGATTTTCACACTATAAGACCGATTTCAGTCATCTGGCCTCTACAATTGCAAGAGAAAAGTGTTTATTGGTTTAAGTTGCTATGTTTATGATAATTTCTTACACTAGCAATAGGAAACTAACATAACAGCAATAGAGAATTCATTAAGACAAATATTGGTGACACCTAATTTGAAAAAAAAAAGTTAAACAATGTCCTTACATGGGAACTTTGGAGTATGACATGTCTTTGGAAAGATTATTATCTGAATATGATCATTGTATTAGTTCATTTTCACGCTGCTGATAAAGACGTACCCAAGACTGGGTAATTTATACAGGAAAAAGGGTTTAATTGACTTATGGTTCTGCGTGGCTGGGGAAGCCTCACAATTATGGCAGAAGGCAAGGAGGAGCAAGTCACCTCTTAAGTGGATGGCAGCAAGCAAAGAAAGAGCTTTTGCTAGGAAAGTCCCCCTTCTAGAACTGTCAGACCTCATGATACTCACTTATCACAAGAACAGCACATAAAAGACTTACCCCGTGATTCAATTACCTCCTACCAGATCCCTCCCACAACACATGGGAATCCAAGATGAGATTTGAGTGGGGACACAGCCAAAACATATTCCAGTTCTGGCCCCTCCCAAATCTCTTGTCCTCACATTTCAAAACCAATCATGCCTTCACAACAGTCCCCTAAAGTCTTACCCCACTTCAATATTCACTCAAAAATCCACAGCCCAAAGTCTCATGTGAACCAAGGCAAGTCCTATCTTCCTATGGACTTGTAAAATCAAAACAAGTTAGTTACTTCCTACATATGACAGGAATATAGGCATTGGGTAAATACAGCCATTCCAAATGGGAGAAACTGGCCAAAACAAAGGGGCTACAGGCCCCATGCAAGTCAGAAATCCAGCAGGGGAGTCAAATCTTAAAACTCCAAAATGATCTCCTTTGATTCCATGTCTCATATCCAGGTCATACTGATAGAAGAGGTAGGCTCCCATGGCCTTGGGCAGCTCCACACCTGTGGCTTTGCAGGGTATAGCCCTGCTTCTGGCTGCTTTCATGGGTTGGTGTTGAGTACCTGTGACTTTTCCAGGCAGATGGTGCAAGCTGTCAGGGGATCTACTATTCTGGGGTCTGGAGTATGGTGGCCTTCTTATCATATCTCCACTAGGCAGTGCCCAGTAGGGACTCTGAGTGGGAGCTCTGATCCCACGTTTCCCTTCCACACTGCCCTAGCAGAGGTTCTCCATGAGGGCCCTTCCCCTGCATCAGACATCTGCCTGGACATCCCGGCTTTTCTACACATCCTCTGAAATCTAGGCAGAAGTTCCCAAATCTCAATTCTTGACTTCTGTGCACCCACAGGCTCAACACCATATGGATGCTGCCAAGACTTGGGGCTTCCACCTTCTGTAGCAACAGCCTGAGCTGTACCTTTGCCCTTTCAGCCATGGCTAGAGTGGCTGACACAAAGGGTGCCAAGTCCCTAGACTGCAAACAGCAGGAGGTCCCTGGGCCTAGCACATGAAACTATTGTTTCCTCCTAAGCCTCTGGGCCTGTGATGAGAGGGGCTGCTTCAAAGGTCTCTGACATGTCCTGGAGACATTTCCTCCATTGTCTTGGGGACTAACATTCGGCTCCTCATTACTTACGCAAATTTCTGCAGCTGGTTTGAATTTCTCCACAGAGAAAGGAATTTTCTTTTTTATCACATTGTCAGGCTGCAAATTTTCCAAACTTTATGTTCTGTTTCCTTTTTAAAACTGAGTGTCTTTCACAGCATCTAAGTCACCTTTTGAATGCTTAACTGCTTAGAAGTTTCTTCTGCCAGATACCCTAAGTCATCTCTTTCAAGTTCAAAGTTCCACTAATCTCTAGTGCAGGGGCAAGATGCCACCAGTCTCTGCTAAAACCTAACAAGAATCAACTTTGCTCCAGCTCCCAAAACGTTCCTTATCTCCATCTGAGACCACCTCAGTCTAGATTTCATTGTCTATATCACTGTCAGCATTTTGTTCAAAGTCATTCAACAAGTCTCTAGGAAGTTCCAAACTTTCTCACATTTTCCTGTCTTCTTCTAAACCCTTGAAACTGCCCCAACCTCTGCCTGTTATCCAGTTCCAAAGTCGCTTCCATATTTTTGGTATGTTCTCAGCAGTTCCCCACTCTACTGATACCAATTTACTGTATTAGTCTGTTTTTATGCTGCTGATAAAGACATACCATAGGCTGGGTAATTTATACAGGAAAAAAGGCTTAAAGGACTTACAGTTCCACATGGCTGGGGAAGCCTCACAATCACGGTGGAAAGTAAAGAGGAACAAGTCATGTCTTACATGACAGGCAGCAGGCAAAGAGAGAGCTTGTGCAGGGAAACTCCCCCTTATAGAACCATCAGAGATTGTGGGACTTATCCACTATTACGAGAACAGCACAGGAAAGACCTGCTCCCATGATTCAATTACCTCCTGCCAGGTCCCTACCACAACATAGGAATTCAAAATGAGATTTGTATAGGAACACAGCAAAACCATATAAACCATCTTGCTTTTCTATGGTTTAATTCATTAGAAATAGGGAAGAATAAGTTCCGGGACTCTATTACGCAATAAGGTAACTATAACTAATAGTGTATTTTATATCACAAAATAGCTAGAAGACAAGATTTTAAATGTCATCATCACAAAGATAAAATCAATGTTAAAGTGATGGATGTGCTACTTACCCTGATCTGATCATTTTACAATGTATAAAAGTATTGAAAATTCACACTGTAACCCATAAATATGTATGATTATAGTGTATTAATTATAAATAAAGCGTTAAAATATATCATCCAGCTTGTGTTAGGCTTCTTGTTTCCAAGTAGAATTTAGTCCCAACTTAAATAGCTTTCATTTGAGCTATTTTTTTCTTCCTAATATTATCTCTATATCCTGCTTTCCTGTAAAATATATTATGGTGCTCATTTAAAATTAAGCCACTACTTAAAATTATTTATTGTGCTAAGTTTGCATATGGACATTTTGATAGTTATAATATGAGCGCCTAACAGTGAATTCTTACAGACTACACTGTCATGAACAAGTCTTACCAGGCTTGGAAGAGAAGAAAAATGAAAGCAAGTGAGATCCCCCAAGCACTTGCTCTCACATCTGCCCCTGAAACATCATTTCTATCTATTTACATGGCATTTCTACCTGGTGATGAAAGTCAAATGCTGCCCAAGATGAGAAAATCTCTAGGGAGCAGTAATGTGAATTGGAATAAAGGTGAAGCTATTTACAAGAATACAAATGTGAAGTTATCTGCTCATTTAATTTTATAGACTCATTCAAAAATAGCCCTTGAAAACAGAACAGGATACTAAATCAAAAGAAAGGTTTTATAGACTTAATTAGGCAAAGTATAAAATTTGAAAGCTAAAACTCTGGAAATGAACTCAAGCTTCACCAGTCTTTTGCTTCCCTTATTTATGTATTGTGGCAGATATACACAAAACTGTGCTCCAACAAGTCAAGCCATTGTATCATAACCATGCTTGAGGGTGGATGGAGTCAGTGACACGCTTCTGGTCAACAGAATATTGGCATACCTCAGAGAAATTGCAATAGTTCTAGACTACTGCAATAAAGCAAATGTTGCAGTAAAGTGAGCCACACAATTTTTTTGGCTTCCCAGTGCATATAAAAATTATTGATACATTTATAATACACTGTAGTATATTAAGTGTGCAATAGCATGATGTCTATATATATACACACACATCCTGTATATAGAGTTATATACATCATATATAAAGCAATAAAGTATTTTTAAGTTGTATATATAGACATATATGAGTATTTTAAAGCTATATGTGAGTATTTTAAAATTAATGTGTATATATATAGATATCTATAGACATCAATCTCTCTACATATATGTCTATATATATACACACACAGAGCTTAATTTAAAAATACTTGATATGTATATATATGTATAAGTTGCATATATATGAAGTATATATATATATGCTGTATATGTCTCTTTATATAAAGGGTATGTATAGTAGGTTTCATCTCAAGAAACCACCTTTTTTGCTCATGTATAGGGTGTAACTCCATTCATTCAAGTTGGATCATGACATTACAACAATTCAGTCACATAATCAGACTCCACTTCCAATTCTCTTGCTATTTACATCACATCTACAGTTACATCCTCCGCTGAAGTCTTGAACTCCTCAAAGTCATCCAGTAGGGTTGGAATTAAGTTTGTACAAACTCCTGTTAATATTGATATTTTGACCTCCTCCCATGAATTGCTAATGTTTTAAATAACATCTAGAATGATAAAAAATTAGTAGATTTTTAATTTACTTGGCCCAGATCCATCAGAATAGTCACTGTCTATGTCAGCTATAGGCTTATGAAATGCATTTCTTGAATAACAAAAATTGAAAGTAAGAATTACTCCTTGATCCATAGATGCATAATAGATGTTGTGTTAGCAGGCATGAAAACAACATGAATTTTCTTGATATCTCTGTTGGAGTTTTTGGGTGACCAGGTGCATTTTCAATGAACAGTAACATTTTGAATGAATTTTTTTTTCCTGAGCAGTAGATCTCAGCAATCATCTTAAAATATTCAGTAAATCATACTATAAATAGATGTGCTATCATCCAGGCTTTGTTGTTCTATTTAGAGAGCACAGGCTGAGCAGAGTTAGCCTGAATTTTAGAACACTAGGATTTTTGGAATGGTGAATGAGCATCGGCTTCAATTTAAAATCACCACCTACCCTGGCCTGTAACAAGAGAAACGCCTATCATTTGAAACTTTGAAGCCAGAAATTGATTTATCCTCTCTTGTTATGAACATCCTAGATGACATATTCTTCCCATATAAGGCTGTTTTTGTTTATTTGTTTGTTTCTTTGTTTTTGCAATGAAAATCTTTTGTTTAGTGTAACCACTAAGAACATACAACATTGACTGATTAAGTTTGACCTGTATCAATTATCTTATGTAGAGCTTCTGGATAATTTTCTACAGCTTCTACATCAGCACCTTCTGCTTCACTTTGCACTTTTATGTTATGGATATGGCTTCTTAAACCTCATGAACCAACCTCTGCTAGCTTTTGATTCTTCTTCTGCAGCTTTCTTATGTCTCTCAGTCTTCATAGAATTGAAGAGAGTTAGGGCTATGATCTGGATTAGGATTTGGCATAAGGGAATGTTGTGGCTGAACTGATCATCCATCTAGACCACTAAAACGTTCTCCATGTCAACAATAACACTGTTTCACTTTCTTATCACTCTTATGTTTGCTGAAACAAATGACTAATAGTTACTGAGTTTTACTATGCAAAGTCTTTTTGCATGTATTAACTGGTAAAGACTGTGTAAAGCTGATTATAGACTTTATAGTTTATGTGGTACGTAGCTCACTTTTAATTTTTTTCAAGAACTTTTTCTTTGCCTTCACAACTTGCTAATCTTTTGATGCAAGAAGCCTAGCTTTCAACCTATCTTCACACTTGACATGTCTTTCTCACGAAATATTATCATTTCTGGCTTTTGAAGTAAAGTGAGAGAAGTGTATCTCTTTCTTTCATTTAGACTGTTACACGCCATTGCAAGGTTGTTAACTGGCCTAATTTCAATGTCGTTGTGTCTCAGGGAATAGGAGGGCCCGACAAGGGGGAGAGAGGAAGGAACATCCTGTCGATGGAGCAGTAAGAACATATAATATTGGCCGGGCGCGGTGGCTCAAGCCTGTAATCCCAGCACTTTGGGAGGCCGAGGCGGGTGGATCACGAGGTCAGGAGATCAAGACTATCCTGGCTAACATGGTGAAACCCCGTCTCTACTAAAAATACAAAAAAAACTAGCCGGGCGTGGTGGCGGGCGCCTGTAGTCTCAGCTACTTGGGAGGCTGAGGCGGGAGAATGGCGTGAACCCGGGAGGCGGAGCTTGCAGTGAGCCGAGATCACGCCACTGCACTCCAGCCTGGGAGACACAGCGAGACTCCGTCTCAAAAAAAAAAAAAAAAAAAAAAAGAACATATAATATTGACTAAGTTTGACATTTTATATGGTTGTGATTCATGGTGTTCCAAAACAATTATAATGGGTAACACCAAAGATCACTGATCACAGATTATTATAACAGATATAATCACAATGAAAAGTTTAAAATAGTCTAAGAATTAACACAATGTGACACAGAGATGAGGCGTGAGCACATGCTGTTGGAAAAACAATGCCCAAAGACTTGCTTGATGTAGGGTTGCCATAAACTTTCAATTTGTAAAAAATGCAGTATCTGTGAAGCACAATAAAGCAAAGCACAATAAAATGAGGTATGCTTGTATAGCAAAAGTGATGAGGTGGCACTCTCAAGATTGTGTTACTTTACAGAAGACTGAACCTTACAGGAGTGAAGAGAGTCTCTTGCTATATTTGAAGAAGTTAGGTGCCACATGATGTGAGAATATTTGGGAGTTCCACATGGCAAAGCACTCAGAGTGGGGAATGTCTCTTAGAGCTGACAGTAATCTCTGCATGAGATTAATGCAGCAAGAAAATAGGACCTCAGTCTCAGAGCTACAAAAGAATGAATTCTGCCAACTGTGGAGATAGAAAGAGAACCTCAGGCCCTGGGAAGAAACACAGCAGGCTGTCACCTTGGTTGAGGCCATGGAAGATCCTAGAGGACTCATCCAAGCTGTGTTGTGACTACTGTCCCACAGAAACTAGATAATAAGTGTTAAGCTGCTCAATTTGGGATAATTCATTGAGCAACAATAGAAAATTAATATATCTATAAATTATGTAAATCGGCTCTATACAGTCTTTATCAAATAATGGATGTAAAAAGACTTGTGCACAGTAAAACTTAGTTATCAGTATACTTATTGAAAAATACAGGATTAAAGCCATGCCAAAGCTATAATTCTATATATTAGTTTACATATATAAAGATGCTTTATCAACATCAAGTTTTGAGAAATTTGTGAAACCTCCTAATTTGTAAATCAACATCAACAATCTAATCAAAATAAAGATTTGGAAGAAAATCACTTTGTCACTATCAGTCAATATGTCTGAATTCTACTCTTTTACATGTTGATATATTTAGTCTTGAGACCGAAATTATATTTTTCAATGGAAATAGTTTAATATAAATTATTTTAACAGATACACTCTAACCCTAATAGATGCTTTTTAGTTAATTATCTGGGGAAAAAAGCTAATGGAACAAGCTAGATTTTCTAGATATGAACGCATACTTTGATACTCCTTTGCAATGGTGGCATAAACACAACTTGTTGTGTGGATTTTGATGTCAAGACCAGGCTTACATCTAAGCTGTACTCTTGCTTTTTATTTGACCTTGAAGTCACTTAATCTGTCCTGGGACCTTAGCTTCTTAAACTTCAAAATGAAAGCATCCCTCATCATTATTGTTGATGTCCATGAAGATATTTTCTAAAATGTAACTTCTTATAAAATATTACTTATCATTTAATATTTTTTATTTTACTGCTATTTAATGAATGTGAAAATGACAAGGAAAAGAGATCAGTCTTTGATGTATCATTTTCTACAATCTCAATTATGTAGAGTCTTGTGCTATGATAAAACGTCTTTTCTTAAAAGAAGTTTAATTTTAAAGTCTTTTTTTATACATTTTGTCTTTCTGACAGTTGCTTCTGCAATTCTCACAGCCCTTATTTCTATATTTTCAAGAGAGAAAATCCATCAAGGTGATCAGAAAAAATGTCAAACATCGTCAGAATGTTGAGTTAAATTATCAGCACATTTCAGATTTCTGACTATGCCACTGTCACAAGAAAGCAAGTAATGGCAAACTGTTATCAAATTACTGATCAGGATTTAATAGAAATTAATTGTACTTGAAATACAGATTTGTGATATACCATCCCAGCTTTTATAGCTTCTATAAAGCAGCATTGCATGTAATGTAGCATTTTATGTAATATAACATGTATTACAAATTAGTAGATTTTGAAACCAGGGCTTCTCTTTTGTCTTTCCAGATGTTCTTTTTTTTTTTTTCCCCCAACAGCTTTACTGAGATATCTTTGACATAGAAAATTGCATATATTCAAGGTGTATTAAGTGATCTTGTGATATATGCATACGCTATGAAAAGATCACAACAATCAAATTACCATGTCCATTACCGCTAACAGTTAGCATTTTGTACATTTACATATGTGTATTGATAATATTGATAATGTGTATTTGATAATATTAAATATAGATAATACTTAATTTACGATCTATTCTCTAGTAAATTTCGAGTATACAATAGAATTTCGTTAACCCTCATTACCAGACTGTTCACTACATTTTCAGAACTTATTCATCTTGCATAACTGACAGTTTGAACCTTTTGACCAGTATCACCCCATTCTCCCTCACCCAGTCCCGTACCTCAGTTTGTATGAGTGATCAAATCATCATAGGAATTATTCAGTTTAACTGAATTAAGCATGGAAGAAGATATTTATACCTTTTGTACCAAAGAGACTGATAATTAAGCAATTTCTATCTAAAAATATTATATTTCTTTTTTACACAGAGAAACATGTAATCTAAATGTCAAGAAATGTGCCTCTTTTTGTTTGTTTATCCCACGATCCTCATTACTTAGCACAAAACTTGACTTGTGATATGATTTAGTAGGGCTCTGTGACATAGTATATTAGGTTGGTGCAAAAGTAGTTGTGGTTTGTACCATTAAAATAGATGGCAAAAACCACAATTACATTTGCACAAACCTAGATTTAGAAACATAGACTTTGTCATCAGATGACATGGGTTTAGCTGTATGATTTGCAGCAACCTACTTATATTCTTTAGGCCTCAAATTTATCAAATATAAGAGATAAGTAATATTATATTCCTTGTATATTATTATGAGGATTAAATAAGATAATGTCTTATTTAAGACATTATCTTAAATAAGAAAGTGCCTACTCTGCACCTTGTACATAGTTATCTGTAAATAATTTTTACTATTATAATGCTAGTTAGCATCAACAAAATGCATAATTCTTTTAATTTATATAGGCCTTGTATTAGTTATGATTAGGTACAGAATTATTTTTAACAGTGGCTTATAGAAGAAAGGATTGTTTGTTCACTTTTATTTTCTTTGACCAACCCTTCGGAGGTAGACTATCCAGAACTGCATGGTGCTCCCTAATGTTTCGACTCGGATACCTTTTGTGCAGGCTTCATTCCTCAAATCAATGTTTTGTTTAGGATGGCTATAAATATTTTTGTAAATACTTATTTAATTTTTTTTTAATTGAATAAATATCTAGGAATGTGATTGCTGGGTCATATGATATGTTTATATTTAAGTTTATAATAATATTCTAATAAAAACCAAAAGATAACACTTCATATATTCTAGGATGGCTAAAATTTAAAAGACAGACAATAGCAAGTATTAGTGAGGTTATGGAGAAATTGGAACCTTACTATATTGCTGGTAGGAATGTAAAATGGTGCTGCTATTTTAGAAAGTCTGACAGTTTCTCAAAATTTTATACATAAAGCTACATATGATTCATCAAATTAACTCTTAGAGTTATATCTGAGAGAAGTGAAAGCATATGTTTACCTAAGGACTTGTACATTAATAGTTTTAGCCACATTATTCAGAATAACTAGCAAGTAAAATCAAGGTACTGTTATCATTCTTCACAGAACTAGGAAAAACGATCCTAAAATTCATATGGAACAAAATAGACCACATCTCCAAGGCAAGAAGAACAAATCTGGAGGCATCATGTTATCCGACTTCAAACTATACTACAAGGCAATAGTTGCCAAAACAACATGGTCCTGGTATAAAAATAGGTACGTAGACCAATAAAACAGAATAAAGAACCCAGAAAGAAACACAAATGCTTACAGTCAACTGATCTTTGACAAAAACATAAAGTGGGGAAAGGACACCCTATTAAACAAATGGTGCTGGGATAATTGTCAAGCCACATGTAGAAAAACAAAACTGGATCCTCATCTCTCACCTTACACAAAAATCAACTCAAAATGGATCAAATACTTAAATGTAAGATCTGACACCATAAACATTCTACAAGATAACATTAAAAAAAAACTCTTGTAGACATTGGTTTAAGCAAAAAGTTTATGACGGTGAACCCAAAAGCAAATGTAACAAAAACAAAAATAAATAGATGAGACCTAATTAAACTAAAAAAGCTTCACACAGCAAAAGAAATAAACAGCAGAGTAAACAACCCTCAGAGCAGGAGAAAATATTCATAAACTATGCATGCAACAAAGGACTAATATCCAGAATCTACAAGGAACTAAAACAAATCAGCAAGAAAAAAGCAAATAATCTGATCCAAAAGTGGGCAAAGAAAATGAATAGAGAATTCTCAAAAGAAGATATACAAATGTCCAACAAATATATGAAAATTCTCAACGTCATTAATTGTTAGGGAAATGCAAATTAAAACCACAGTGAGATACTACTTTACTTCTGCAAGAATGGCCATAATTGAAAAACCAAAAAATAATAGACAACATGGATGTGGTGAAAAGAGTACGTTTTTACACTGTTGCTGGGAAGGTAAACTAGTGCAACCTTTATGGAAAACAGTACGGAAATTCCTTAAAGAACTAAAAGTGGAACTCCTATCTCATCCAGCAATCCCACTTCTGAGTGTCTACCTGCAGCAAAACAAAGTCATTATATGAAAAAGACACTTGTGTACAAATGCTTAAGGATTTTATGTCAGAATCTTGTTCTGCCACCCAAGCTACTAGAGTACAGTGGCACAATCTCGGTCACTGTAACCTCTACCTCCTGGGTTCAAGCGATTTGTAATTGTAAAAATTTGGAACCAGCCTCAATGCCCATCAACCAACAAGTGAATAAAGAAAGTGCGATACTACTCAGCCATAAAAAGAAGTGAAATAATAGCATTCACAGCAACCTGGATGGAGGTGGAGACCATTATTCTGAGTGAAGTAACTCAGGAATGGAAAACCAAATGTTGTATGTTCTCACTTATAAGTGGGAGCTAAGTTATGAGGACTCAAAGGCGTAAGAATGATATACTAAAATTTAGGGAATTGGCGGAAAGGGTGGGAGAGGGGTGAGGGATAAAGACTACACATTGAGTAGAGTGAAAAGTACCCAGGTGCACCAAAATCTCAGAAATCACCACTTAAGAACTTTTTCATGTAACCACAAATTACCTGTTCCTCCAAAACTATTGAAATGAAATTTAAAAAACAAACACAGAGCCTCAAAAATAAAAATTAAAATTAAAACAGCATGCCAGTTCCTCAAAAACTTAAAAACAGAATTACCATACAATCCAGCAATTCAATTTCTGAATATAGACTAGAAAGAATTTCAAAAGAATATCTGTATACCAGTGTTCACACCAGAATTATTTGCAATAGCTAAAATGTGTAAGTAACCCGTGTCTATCATACACAGATGAATTTATTAGAACAATGTGATATATACTTACAAAAGAAGGATATTCTGGCCAAGAGCAGTGGCTCATGCCTGTAATCCCAGCACTTTGGGAGACCGAGGCTGATGGATCATTTGAGGTCAGGAGTTCAAGACCAGCCTGGCCAACATAGTGAAACCCCGTATCTCCTAATATACAAAACTTAGCCTAATGTGGTGGTGCATGCCTATAGTCCCAACTACTCAGGAGACTGAGGTGGGAGAATCGCTTGAACCCAGGAGGTAGAGGTTACAGTGAGCCAAGATTGTGCCACTGTACTCTAGCTTGGGTGGCAGAACAAGATTCACGATTTCCTCTAAAAAAGGAAAATCTGACATATGCTAAGACATGAATTAACCTCAAGGACATTACACTTAAGTGAAATAGGCCAGCCATAAAAAGGCAAATACTATATGATTCAACATACATAATGTTCTGGAAGATTCAAAGTAATAGAAACAGAAAGACTGGTCATTCCCAACATTTAGGAGAAGGAGGAAATAGATGAAAGGAGCTCTGGAAATGGATAATGGTGATGATTAGACAACATTATGAACTTATCACTGAACTGTACAATTAATAATGGTTAAGATGCCACATATTCTGTTATGTGTTTTAGCAAACAATAAATGTTAGAATACATATTTAAGCAACTTATGCACTAAAGAAGTAATAATAATGAGCATTTAAAATATTTAATTTATACTATGTATTATACTATTAGTATACATGCACACACACGTACATACAAATAATGTAGTGTTAGAAGTTAGTTGATTTTTATTGATAGGATCTAAGATTGTGGAAACATAGATAAATACTAAAAAAGCCTATTTTGATTCCAATGATGTAGTAAAATACCCCACAATTAATTTACAAGAAAAACTTGTAAAGATATAAATATAATGCCGAATAAAATTTGTAGAGAGTTTTGAATATCAGTTAAGCTGAGTAGTTAACAATTAGAGAGAGAATAAACATTTTTAAATGGAAACCATTTTTAAGTATTTTGTAAACATTCCAAAGTAGCAGCATGTAGATTTAATAAATACAGATTGATTGTCACATATTGGAGTGACCTTCCTCAGATAACCTTTTTCCTATCTCTGACTGCAAAATCTCAATTATGCATTGCACTTTATGTGATTGTTGAGAAAATTATTTCTTATTAAGCAATGCTGTGTATAAACTATAGTCATACAAACTATGAAGATATCAAAAAGCCTTATATTTAAGCAATATTATTAATTATAATGTATTTTATTTTATTTCTTTACCAAAAATTATAATGCAATAAGTATCTTGTCCAAATTTCTAGGGAATGCTATGCTGAATTAGATGAACTCAGTGCTTGTTCCTCATGGTGCTTCATTGAACCCACTGGCATGTGTATAAGTTGTTGAACTAGATTGTATTTATTTCTTGGATTGTTTTAATTTTTGCTTCATTTTGTAAAAGGATCAACAATTCATAAATTTTGAATAATGTTAATACATTTTATTTTTTATTTTTTAAATATTTTCCTAGAATCTATTATTATTATTTTGTCCCTTAAGTTCTTTACCAAGTAAAGATGTGGGTTTCTTTTCCCCCACACAGAAACAAAATCATGCAGGCTTTAGCTCCTAAATGCTTTGCCTTAAAATCTTTCTCAATAATTCAGGAGAAAAAAATAGCCCTGTAAGTACCATTCATTCTGTTAAAGGCTGGTGAGACAAAGAGTATTCAGGTATTATTTTACTTTCAGATGAAAAATAACATGCAAAATGTTTTCTTCAGGTTTGCATAATTCCATTACAATTCAAATTTTTAAAAAAACTTAAAGGTATGGAGATATAGTCAGTGCACTTAAGTCTCATTCTTCTTATATTTATCATAGTCAGTTAAAGAGTCATAAATACTATCTTGGACACAGTACTGATGTTAGCAAAGTGAATGACGGGAATAGCTTAGAACTCAAGATACAGAAACTACATTAAAGACTATTAGGAGCAAATGTTCAATCTTTTACGTGAGGAAAAGTTTAAGTTGAAGATGATGCATGACTTTGTTTGGAACATATAAAAAATTATGAATTTGAACTATATTACTCAAGTCTTAATATTCCTGTTTCAAAACTCTTTTCATACATATCGTATTTTCTCCCAAGTATCAGCTGTATATTCCTTCATTGTCTTATAACAGAATCATATTTGGGAATGTCAATTATTATTTAGCACCTGTTGTAGGGACAAAGAAGTCTGTGTTGAGTTTTGGATTCAATAGATCTGAAAGACAACCACCTGGTTCCATTCATTCAGTTATTTCACTGCCTTAAGCAATCTACTTGAGAGTGTTTATATCTACTATAATCAAAATTTCAAACTTCTCATTATAGTATTTTCATAGGCATAAATAAGTTAAACTATATACACTACTTAAGGGAATTTGAGTTGCTTATATTCATTTTAAAGTAGCCTGAAACTTAAGTAAATTATTAATTTAAATATTAAATATTAAACAGAAATTTTACTAAAATATTTAGGACCTGCTTTAGTCCATTGTGCTGCTACAACAAAATGCCTGAAGCTGGGTAAAGAAGAGAAATTTATTTTCTCACAGATCTGGAGACTGGGAAGTCCCAGATCGAGGTGCCAGCAGGTTCAGTTGTCTGGTGAGGGCTGAAGTTTCCAGAGAGGAGGAAGGGTGTATATTTGCATTGTCAATGACAGATGGGCAAGTGGGCTCAACTCTGTGTGAAGCCCCTTTTATAAAGACCTAACTCGATTCACGAGGAATGGATGAATAGCGTAATTACCTGTTAAAGGCCCCACCTCTTAACACCATCACTTCACAAGTGTAACATTAAGTAAGATACGGTTCCAATTATGCTTTACATGTGTCCACTCCATCTGGGGACACTTTGTGAGGAAGCCATGTGACTCTTTCCTTATTGTGTTTCCTTAATGTGTTTCCGTTCCCTTATTGTCATAATTTTTTGCTCTGTGGAAGATGGAATAGTTAGCTTCTTAGACTTGCCATTGTAAAGTTTCTTTGTCACCTACAGAAAGCTGCCACAAACCTGACACATTGAACGTCTAGCAGGTCAGTTCAAATGCATCCCAGAAATAAACATTTCTTTACCAATCCTCCCTCTTCTGGCTCCCAAATTTTAAGAAAATTCGCAATTAAAAAACTTTAAAAAATAACATTTGTATAGACCCTATAGACCAACAAATATTAAAAAGATAATACATCGATATTACACTTTGCTACTACAGTTGAACAAATTCACTGAAAAACATTACTAAGCAAGAACAGACACAAATATTAGATTATTTTACTTTATATATCTATTAAATAAATCAAATCTTTAAGTGAAAACCTTCCCATAATCATAGTTTTCCAAATATTAAAGAAGTAACTCTTAAAAAAAAAAAAACAATTTTAAGGAAAATGCAGTTTTTCTAACTTGTTTTAAGAGGACCACAAGTATTGAAAATAATCCTAATGAAGATATTAAAAATAAAAAGCAGAGCACATTTCTTTCATTTAAAAGGAAGCAAAGAAACAATTTTTTGAAAAAGCAAATCAAATCCAACAATAAATATAGAAAGAAGAATAAAGCAAGACTGAGCGGGGATTATTCCAGGAATGCAAGGTTGGTTTAAGTTCCAAAAATCAGAAAAATGCTAAATGCTCATCATCACAGACATAGAAAAAAAAAGTTTAAAAATGTTAAAAATCACCACTTCTCTCTTAAAAAAAAAATAGAAAACTAAAATTAAGAGGGACACTCCTTTATGAGATAAAAGGGCATACGTAATATTTAATATTAAAATATTAAAAGCTTCCTTCTAAGAGTGTGAATAAGACAATGGTTTCTGCATTATTGCTCATATTTTCCAGGGTGCTGAAAACCCTAACCAGTTCCAGAGAAAGCAAATACAATTAAATATATAAGGAATTGTGTCTAAAGAAATAAAATCATTATTTACAACTCACATGATTACATATACAGAATACTCAATAGTAGCTACAGAATAACTTTTAGAATTACTAAGTGAATTAAAAGTGTTGAATACAGGCCAATACTTATTAAAAAACCTATTTCTACAAATAAGAAATAAGGAAAAATTATAATATCAACAACACAAAAATCAGAGATACAAGAGGTCTAAAGGAAACTATAAAGTATTTATGAAAAAAATAAAGAAGGCCTGTATTCATACTTTATAATACTTGATAATGTGAAAATGTCTATTCTCTGTCCACAGATTTATAGATTTAAAACAATCAAAAATCAAAATCTATGAGGTGTTTTTGAGTGTGTGTGTACACAAACTATACTAATGCTTTTCTATAATTTTCTAGTTATTTAATACTGTAAATACTGTGTAACAAACTACCACAAAGCTGATGTTCTACATGTCATGGTTTGGATTGTAAGGACTTTCAATAGGACATAACTGTTTGATTCTATTGTGACAGGGTCAAAAGTAACCCCAAGCCCACACACAATCAATGGCAAGATGAAATAGTGTACAGATCTTGCTGAGAGAAATGTGTAAGAATACTTAACCACTTTTAAATCACAGAAGCTCAAACTGTGGCCATGTGTTTAACATTTCTCCCTTATACAAAATGCACTCTCTTCTCCTACGGCCCCCAAACCTTCACTCTCTTATATAATTAAATACAGGATTTTATTATTTAAATCGAGTTGATGTAGACTCTCCAGGGGTGCTTCCTCACATACAATTCCTGTTTATGTAAAAAGAAATTAAGTGAATTGATTCCTGTTTATGTGAAACAAATTAGGTGAATTTTTTCCCTTCATGCAATCAACATATAATGACAAGAGAGAGACTTGAAAATTACAACAGGTATTCTGAATCCAAAAGGAAGAATATGAAGGTACATAGCAATCATGGATCTGTGGTAATTCAGAAATCTACTTCATTTGATATTGCAGTTTCTTGATTGGGACACAGTACTACTCCCCATGGCTCTTATCTCTGTCTCATGAGTTACTCTTAATTTTACTAATAAGTGGTCTATGTTTACAGCAGCTGAGTATTATTCTCAGTCAGTTTACTTCCTGTGGAAATAAACCAAGGTTACAAAGACCTCTTTTCATTTTAAACTATCTCTGCATTTTGCATCTAATCTGATATAATGGCTTTAAAATGTCAGTTGGTTTCCTGTGTATCAAATTCATCCAATTAGACAAAAATCAAACCACTTGTTTTAAGATAGTAACTTCTCTAGCTTTACTTGTAAGACGTGATATCTTGGGACCATAAAATCTTCCTTTGTAAAAGCATTTCATATTGGAATGGAAGCATGATTTGACAAATCTTAACCCATTTATGCCCAGTTTTCCATTACTGGAATACCAAGCTTGTGGAAGTTATTTATATTCTGCTGCTCAAGGTAATTTCCAAGGTCTGATTTTTCACCAAAAAAAAAATTTGCAACCTCTAGCATAAATCGGTTAATGACCCACTTGTGCAGCAGAGTCTAAGAGGCATTCACTTTGTATTTTTAGAAGCCTTCCTAAGCAAATTCTTGTATCATTTTTGTGATCTGATGAAAGGATCTTATAGCCACATCCTTGAAACTTGTATTCTCAGGCTATGGATTACTAGTTGAGCCTTCGATTTGATTTCTGGCATGTATTCATTTATAACTTTAAGAGTCTTTTTCTGTTAGAAACTAGGAATATGCAACAATTTTGTTTTCAAACCCAGTATGTCTTGGGGCCTTTATATAATGGCTCAAAATTCTGCCAAAAACAGAACAGTTTTTTCTTTATCTCATTATTTTCTTGTAATTCATCATAAATGTCAAGAAAGAGTATGGAACTTGCAATATTATGCCTGCAAACATCCCTGGGCAACCCTCAGAGATCATTAGTTACTCTTTCTATGTTCCTGATTACATGTTGCTTCCTTCTTGCCTGTAATAACATTTTCCTCACTGCTTTTACATTTCCCTTTAATAATCCCCTTGAAGCTCTTCCACCATTCAGTGACAGTCTCCCAGGGCCCTTTTCAGCTTCTCCCTTACCCACCAGGAGGAACGAAATAAATATCCCACTCTGTATGAGGAATGTCAGCGCACTTGTGGCCATGTTTATTCTGCAGTACATGGCAATGATACAAGCACAAGAGAGAAAGCCCTACCATAAAGCACATATGGAATGTCAGTTGAATCATACCACTTTTGCTAATATCTCTTTTGCTGATTCCAAAGTCAAGGGGCAGGAAAGTGCACCCTTCCATCAATAGGAAGAAGTGAAATGTTGTAAGGTAAAGATCAAGACGGATTCATATTTGTGGTCAACTACGCTGTCTATCATCACCAGGCTGTATTTGAGAGTTAATTTGATTGTGTTTCCAAGTATATGGCCAAGGTTCTACTTCATGTGAAGGGAAATGTTTTGGCAAAGTTCAAGCAAGTCCACAGAGGTTTTGATAAAAGAGCTCCCAATCCTAAAATATAATTAGTTTCTTTTCCTCTGCCTTCACATTAAAGACTATTCAAAATGTCCTTTCATAGTAACAAGGCAGCAGACCTAGCAGGCATTTCAGTACCTGCCTGTGTTGAATAGGAAAGTCTTTGGGTCAGATTCCAGAGTGGGATGCCTCTGGCTTTTAATTGAATCTGGGTCCTGTCCTGCTATTTTTTTTAATCAAATATACCTACTCTGTTGCACGAGAAAATTGAGACGGAAGGAGAGACCCTGGGAGGGAGCAACAGTTCTTTAAAATGGGTTTTCATAGTTCAACTTTACTTTTTTAAGGTTTCATATTAATTCAACTATCATGTCATCTTAAGTAGAAAAAAATTTTATCCATAAAGTGAGGTTTCCTTTTGCCAGAGGGATGCAAGAATAGAAACAGAACAATTTGTAGTGATTGTTTTTTAAACTTAAGAGATGTATATTTGGACATATACATAGTACCCAAATATATACCATGATGTCCAGGAGAAAAAAAACTTTGAAATTATATGTATATTGTACATATAATCATATGTATATTGTACATATAATTATGGAGTTTTTCAATTAGGAAATAGAAAATCACACTCCTAGAAAGCTTTCAATTTAAACCAATTATGTACTATAGTATATCTAGTTTCTTAAAGTACCTTTAATTGTTAATATGCTACCATTAGTCCTTAAGCATGTAATTAATATTCTACTAGCAGCTTAATGTTATTTGGCATTTGTTACTAATGAATAGATGTTTAATTAAAGTCAAGTTATTCCATGGCAACCACACAGCTGACATTTTCTAATTTCTCTACGAATAGACTCAGCTTTCCGTATCCTACCAGGAGCCCTTAATCTTTATTGTGACAGCCATTAAATTTATACCAATATAGGGTAAGTGGCATTATAGCTTATTTTATTAGCAGTATTTTTGTTGTATAAGTAAAATATTTCAAATATTAAATATTTTAGATTATAAATTATTTCTTTTAACCCTGAGAAGTAATGAATATCATTTGTGCTATTTTTTTCTCTTAATTCATAAACCAGAGCTACCCTAAAGAAAGAAAAACTGAATTCTATAGTTATAAATGAATAAAAGTATGTCAAGATTATATCATCACTTCTAAAAACAAATTTAGAAGCTAAAATAATATACCACAGAAAAAACATTCACTTGAATCTGACACAAATAAATCTGTGAATAAATAATTCCTGAAAATGTTCTTCTCACAAAGGAGAAATATCAGTTACCTGTCAAAGGGCAGGGCTGACCTTTGTGTGGTCATAGAATTTTCATATTCTATGAGTATAACTGACATAAGTTGAAAATCTAGAGGAATAGGAATGCAATGATTTCAAGCTTTTATGTTTATCCTTACTTTCTTTCAATTTATTCTTCATTTCATGATGGATATTATTATTTATAAATGTCTAGTATTAAGACTGACATGAAATATGAAAACTTCTTGGGGGCATAGACATTTTTAAATGATAGTCACTATCATTACTATTTTAGTCATTACAGGAATTTTGCATCAAAGGAGGCATGCTGGTTTCCCGATATATTTTACCTATTCTTTAACCCTTGTAACTTTACCTATTCTTTAACCCTTGTTACAACTGGGAACGCCACATTCCCAGATGTAACAGAATAATTATACACATATAATTTATTCTGATCAAGAAGCAAATAGAATAAAATTACAAGTCAGTCCCAAGGTTTTTTTCATTATTCCTGAATGAAAATTAGAAACATCATGATGTATTCCACAAACAGGCATGGTTACAATGTGTAAATTAAAGATAAATATAAAAATTTAAAGGATTTAATATGTTCTATTTTTAAAGTCTGCACTTTTACCCCATCTCCAAAAAACCACACCCAGAAAACAACAAAATTCTTCCAGATCTAAAACTTAAAAGAAATGGGTCGGGAAGAGGATATGTAACTCTGAAAACATTAGTAGATCTTCTAAAATAAATTGTCCTTGAAAATACTTTCTTCTGGCTTTTGTACAGTGTTATTATCTCTTGTAGTCCTAACTGACTTGTTTATGATCACACGATGATAATTTTCAAGTTCTAGATAGTTTTTCTCAGAATTTACTTTAGTATCTACCATTTTTTACATTTTGATGCATCAGTTAAACATTGTATCATCCTACTGCATGCCAAAAGTGGTAATCATTAAGGACATTGCACAAAGTCCGTTGTAAGAGATTAAAAACACAAAACATTAATATGTATTTGTTATCTACATATCATGTAAAACTTTCTTTATATATATAGAAAATAATAAGTGAGTGGAGTTATCTGGATTTTTACCAAGGACATTTTAATAAGAAAGAAAGTTCTGAGGGTGGATTTTCAAGATAGGTGCAAGAAACGACATAGAAAACCCTTCGTTATTTAGTTCAGCACACATTCACATAAACACTCACAAATAACTTTTTCTGCATTATTTCAATATTTTTGAAAGTAAATAATTTCTTTCCCATATCTTCTTTATTAAACTATAATCCAAAGTAGTAAAATTCATTTTAAAATAGCCAAACAATATAAAGAAAGGAATACTTTTTCTTGCATCAATTACTATTGGATTTTTAAAAACATAACCCCCTGCAGGACCATGTCACTTCAATCCAGGATAAGACGTGTGTGTGTGTGTGTGTGTGTGTGTGTGTGTATGCAGGTGGTTGTGCATGTGTGCATATAGTGTATATGTATATGTACTTCGCAAGGGTATGTTTATATATATCAGAATAGTCCCTAAAAGGATGTGAGATAATAGGCAACTGAACTAGTGAACTAGGGCAGTCGCACCAAAGACAAGTGCCCTGAAGAAAACTTTATACATCCTCATCCTTTAAATGATCTTTGGAATACCATTAAAGACAAAAAGATAATATTGAGCTATAATAATGTTCACAATAAAAGCCCCAATAGTTCTCTTATAGAATCAGAATTATGTATATTGTTTCTGGGGATAGATATCTGTTTTCATATCATAGAACTCATTACGTGATTTCAAACGAATGTTCTTTATAGTCATTTAAATGCATGAAAAGCAAATTCATACCTCTAGGTAGATGTTACAAATCTTGAGACATGATGAAAATGCCAATAATTTTCTCTCACACAATGATAATAAGGGAAGAAAGGTGATTCTTGGAAGATAAGTGCCACTTTGGCACCTAAGTTTAACTTGGGTGCCAGAAAGCAGAAGAAAATATCTAGAACATTCTATTAAAATATCTACTTTTCCCACCAATCTTCAGGAATGCATATTTTTGTCTTAAGTAGTCTGTATTCTTCTGTCTTCCTTTTATGTATTTGTCTAATACGATCAAGGTCAATTGCCACCTGCACAACATGATATAGTTATCAGTAAGTTTTTGGAGCCTGGTGTAGCAAAGGCACTGGCAGTTTGGGGAGTAGAGTTCCTATGAAGAACGCCACATTCCCAGATGGCTAAGAGCATTTGAAACATGTGTCCACATTCAGCAGAATTTTAGGCCTATTAAAGTTTTCAAAGGACTGCTGTAAAAGTATTTGCTTTAAATCATGTAGAAATACTGCAAGTCTGTGCAAATCATTTCTCTATAAAAGAGATACGTTATAGTGATAGTGTGAATACAATGGAAAATTTTTAAGACAATTTTTTACATAGTTTTCCACAGTATCACAATTTATACCATTTTAGATATTATTTAACTCTCCTCCAAACAGGTTAGCAAACACACAATCCCTTGAAGTATTGTCCTCTAGCCAGCAAAGTTAAATACTTCATCTTCACACAGGATGAATATTATGCTTAAAAGTCGACTCAGAAAGCATTTCAATGACAAAGATTTACCCAGCGTCTTCTCCAGTTAAAATGGTATCTGCTTGTTATAAACATTGCATTGTATAATCCTTAAAATCTTTCTCACTCCCTCCTTCCTCTCCTCCTTCTTTCTCTGTTTTCTTTTCTCTCTCTCTTCCTCTCTCCTCCCTTCTTTTCTTTCTCACTTTTTAAAATATTAACTAACACAAAACAACTATCACTACTCTAGTTGTTCCCAAAGTGTAGCTTTCTGAATGTTTGAGTTAAGAAGTTATGTAGAATCAGGCTTAACAAGATTTAATGAAGGGAAAAATATTATTTTCTCTAAGACTAGATTTTGTAAAGTTACTTTTCCATATATACTTCTAATCATATTCTTATGTTTTATTAAAAAAGAACATTCTTCCAGAAAAAAAGTCCAAGATTTTCCAGGAAAGGAGTTCTTACAGTATATTGTAATTCTACTGTCATTTTATATTTCTAAAATAATGTCTTGTTAACTTCTTAACAAGGGACAGGCATTTATTAAAAAAGAGAGTTCTGGATATATGATTCACACAAAGAGATTGAGATTTACTTCTGATATTTAGAAAGTGGCAGAGCAATGTAAATAAAATATGCCTATGAACTTAGTGTTTTGCTAAAAAGTTTTTGCCAAAGATGCTAAAGTTAACCTTCCATATGAGGCCGTATTGGAGCTTTTCACATGTTGGAGTGGTGAGAAACCACAGATCAAAGGTTTTCCTCACTATTACATTCTGGGCTGCCATTTTATAGCAAACATTTGGTAATGTTCTTTTGCACGGAAGTTCAAAAAGGTATATGTCTTCAGTTTTATGTAATGAAGAAGAAAAAAATGCAATATGTATTGCAATAATATATACTCATTTGTAAACATTTGTCATCAGAGTGAATGTGGATGGCAGTGGCACTTCACTGACTTCACAGTTTCATAAATCTGCTTTATTTGTGGTGTGGTCTAGAAATTGGAATTTTACAGCTTTCCAGATGATTGTGATGTACAGCCAATGCTGAACCCACTGGTAAAATATACGTAGAATTTACTTGAACGTGAGAGCCACAAAAACAACTCGTACAATTTAGAGTTTATTGATGACCCTAATGAGATAAGTTTTGCTATATCAATGATACATTTATCTAAAATGATGAACATCTCTCAAAGATATTTTTTGGAAATCTTCCCTTGATTTATTTGACAATATGCATCTGCATGTTAAAACTGTTCAATAAAGTCTATATGTTTATATGTAAAAATATGTGGGTTTTTTTCTTTTTTTTTTTCCGACAGTCTCACTCTGTCACCCAGGATGGAGTGCAGTGGTGTGAGCTCAGCTCACTGCAACTTCTGCCTCCCTGGTTCAAGCAATTCTCTTGCATCAGCCTCTCAAGCAGCTTGGATTACAGGTGCCCACTACTATGCCCAGCTGATTTTTTGTATTTTTAGTAGAAATGGAGTTTCACCATGTTGGCCAGGCTGGTCTTGAACTCCTGACCTCATGATTGACCTGCCTTGGCCTCCCAGAGTGCTGGCATTACAGGCATGAGTCACCGTGCACAGCTGTAAAAATATGTTTGATTATCATGTGATTATACACAGATGTGTCAGCATAAAGCTGGCAAGAATATCAGAAAATTGCAGAGAACACATTTTCCAACATGTCCAGCATTTCTGGTTTCCCTGACTATATCCCCAGTTATGGAGAAAAGCAGAGATGCCTTCATACCTTTGCAAACCCTCCTTAGGTAGTGTTGTTGAGAATTATAAAGAAAATCTATAGCATTAATGGAAAATACATGTTTTTCAGGAAGTAAGTTTCTGTGAAAAACATTTCTTCAGTTACATTTTGTCTTCTTGCCTCCACTAATATAAAAGTAAGCAATATATTTGCAGTTCCTCATTTTATATGCACCTAATTTATTTTCTGGCATTTACTTTGTCTGAATTAATGATGCTTTTAGGGATTCACTTTCCAGTTTAAGCTATATGATAACCACAAATTCATGTAAAATATACAGTTATATAAAAGTCTTATTTTATAGATTGCAATATGAAAGTTTCTTTGATTTTCAAATTTGCAGTTTAGATAAATCTATGTTACATCACTGACATACTTTATATGTATGTGTGTATATGTGTGCACATGTATGTATGTATATATTACACATATATTTAGTTAATTTATATATAGTTAAAGTATATACATATACTGTAAGAATATATATGAACACATTGCAAACAATTTTAAAATTATATATATATATGACAATTCCCACTTTATTTTAGCAATGATAATTTCTTCAGGAATTAACATCATGTGGTTAATTGTCTCTTCAATATGGCTATGTTCCTAAGAAAATGTAAGAAACAATCTGGTACTTTATGATGCACATGTGTATCCTTTCTCCATAGATAAAGGACAAGGACTAAAATAGATTGCACACTGAGATTCTAGCTTAAAATAAGTAATAGTGTTCAATAATTGATTTTTACTTTGGATTTGAGCCTCAACCATTGAAAATTAACTTATCAGGGAAAGAAAATATGTATTCAAATTAAAATAACATACTTTTGTAATGAGCAGGTCGCAGTCATTTCATAGTATTATTTGCTTATTTCCTTGTACATTAGTATTGCATCATGAGTACCTTCCTGGTTTATATTTTGATTTTTTACCTACTCTCCTTTTATAAATGCAAAGTAGCCTATCAGAAGTTCCCACTTTACAAAGAAAAGATTTGTTTGAAATTACTCACAAATAGTTTAACAAGCTAATCTGCTGGTTGGTCAATAGGTTGCTTAGTTTGCTGTTGCCTTATTTTTCTTCTGCTTAGTGCACTATTCATGATGTATGCTAAATGCTAACCTATTTAAGAGATTTGATTAAGCAATTTTTCTTTGGAAAAGTTAAGTTCTGATCCAAAAACTGAACTTAGAGATTGCAAAACTTAATTCTGTCAAAATGAAAATGATTTTTTTGGTGGGGGGTTGGTGGTGGTGGGAAAGGGGAAGGGCCAGGCCTTGAAGTCAGACAGACACACTCAAACTCTGACCCAGGAATCTTGGCAAGTTTTATAGCAACTTATTCCTCATTTCCTCACCAGTGAATCAGGAATAATATCTGCTTTGTGGACTTTTTGTGAGATTGGGGATAATTGAATGATCTTATACTTGTTCAATTATCAAAAAGATAGCTATTAATATGATGTTAATATGCATCATTAATAGTATGTTTTACGAGAATGTACACATAAGCTGTAAAATTGCTATTTGAATATGAAAACTTATGGTTTGTGAATTTATATCTATGTATATTTCGTTTAGCTAATAATCCTTATTACAATTAAGTTTATAGATTTGTATCTCTATTTATTTTGCTTATCCTGTTACCCTTCCTAGAAGTATAATCTTACAGTTATTTAAAATAATGTATTATATAGAATATCACTATTTTAAAAATAATTCTTGGACAGATCATTGAGATCTTAAAGTATTCTTTAAACATTATTCAACCTTCATTCATGTAATATAAATTATATTCATATAATATAAATTGGAAGATTTTACCAATTTACATAGCCAAATGTTTATATTTTGTTATTAAACAACTACATATTGAGCATTTATATATGAAGAGTTTCATTCTAAAAATTTTTATATAAATTGGGAGGCAGATATTGAACAGCCAATAACAAAATTATTTCATTGGAACTAGGTAAATGCTAAGAATGTAATGCAGAATGCTATTAGAACTTTATAATAGAAGATCTGACAATTTGGGGAGTATAGATAGGCTTTTTTCAGAACAGTGTTTATGAATTGAGCTCTGAATAATTCATAGGAATCGATGAGGTGAAATGTGACTGTCTTGAGAGGGGAAGTTCTAGGCAGAGGGAAAAGATGGACTTGAGGTAGAAAAATGAAAAGATTGAAGAGTTTCAAGGTATTGTAGTTGAGAAGCAGAGTGAAGTCTAGAGTTTACGAGAAGGGATTGTTGATTTTTCAGGCAGAGGAAATGTAGACTCTTGTAATACTAGGGATTTCTTTTTTCTTTATCTCTATTGCAATGCTGAGCATTGGATTATTTTAGGCAGGAAGATGAGGAATCAATGAAAACTGAAAGGATATTTTAGGTATAGTCAGAAGTAGAAAGATACCAGAAATATTTAAAAATAAAGTTGATAGGTTTTAATGAGCAAAAAAAAAAAAAAATTGGTGAGCTGACAAAGAGAGAAACACACTTGTGAAAAGCCAGTCTATACACTAAGGCTCTGTCTACTACTCCCTAGGTGTGAACCATCCCTTGGGTGTAGAGCTACATCCATAGGTGCTATCATCTCCCTTCAGATGAAAAACCCAGGAGAAAGCCCCGAGCATGTTCTGGAAACAGGTTCCAGGCTGTCTGGACAGCTGGTAGCTGAAGCATGGTCTGAAAGTGGGTTTATGGCAGGTCCTCAGGGGGCATTTGCCTTTAGCCCACAGATGCTTTGCCCTGTGATGGGTGCAGAGCCACACAAAGCACCCCAACGTGAGGTGCATTGAAGCATGGTGCAAGTGGGGTTCTACTTTCATCTGGGCTATTTTAGTCATTCTTTGATAGGATAGTGATATCACACTATGGGTTTGTATGACATTCCACAGAAGAGGTTGAGACATTTTCCAGGTTCATTGGTCTTTTTGATATTCTCCTTTGAGAAGTAGCTATTCAAGGTTTTGCACTTTTTTTTCTAAGGGAATGCCTGATTTTTAATGAAATTATGCAAGTTTTTAATGTATTCTGGATATAAGCCCTTTGTTGGTTATTAAAAATACCTTTTTCCACTCTGTGGCTTTTCTTATTCTCTTAATGGTGCCATTTTAATGCAATCCAATTTAATGCAATTTGGAGCAACTGAGGGATTATCAGCTCTCACTAGCGTTTTTCTCAACAAAATTTTGAAAGATCCTTTTACTTATGAAATTGTATTTCTTTTCATATGGTTATTGAGAGCTTGCTTTTGATTTACCTTCGATACAAAAAGATCATATGGAAATTACATGCCTTAGATGAATATTATTTGAACAATCAAGTTTAACATATTCCTCCACCAGCTTTTTCCAGCAATTCCTCCATATGGTGTTGAATTGCTCTGAGTTTCTCTTAGGTGATAATGATTCCGCTTGTATCCATGTGCACTGCTTGCCAGTCTCAGCCTATGAATACCACATTCCTCTTCCACACATCACACACACATATTGATTTATGCATGTTTGTACACTCAAACACATGCTCACATCCACACAAACTCAAGCACACACTCATGCTCATACACAAACTCATACGTTGTGCACACATGCTCACTCACACATGTCAACACACTCATACATATACATATACTCACACTTTCAAAAATGTATGCACATATAATTTTTCCCTCATTTAGATCAACTGAGGGATGATTGACTCTTGGTAATATTTTTCTCTTAACAAAATTTTGAAAGATCCCTTTACTTATAAAATCATACTAATTTTGAAAGTTGTTTCCATATAAAAATCTTTCCCATCATCCACTCTCTTGTTTATGCTGACATTGTCAGAGAAGAATGTCATTGTCATTATGACTAAAGAATTGGCTCTTTTTAAAAATATCCTTGCTGAGAGGCACAGAATATTATTTGGACGTTAACTGGAAGTTGAGACAACTCTTACATTTTCAATGTGTTAGAAATGGGTAAAATTTAATTCTGAAGGCCATTCAAGTTATATTATGGGTTAGATTACTTTCTGTCCTGTCCTGCCTGGGAATTGAATAACATTTTGAAACATGTTTTATAAAGAAAAATGGGTCATAATTTCCAAAAAAGTAAATTAAAATTAGACTATTTAATATAGAAATATATCTGTCCAAAAATAAACTCACTATGGTCTCAGAAGTATTCATTAAATAGTTAGTAAGCCGATTGTTTTGTCATCCAACCTGGAGATTAAGGGTCAAGGTGGTATTTAAATTGCAAACAACCATTTCTTATGAGTCCAAATGATGATGAAGGGAAGTAATGATGCAGAAGGTGAAAGGGATATGAAAACATGGCATACGCTTTCTGAACTTGAGAAAAGACAGATTCCAATTTCCCACTCTTAAGATATCCGCTGTGTTCATATCTCTGCATGGCCTCTTGAATTTACTATACGGATTTCATGACAGGTATAAACTGCAAGGTTAAACAGGGGCAACAATTTGGCCTGTATTTCATGGTAGATTGTTCCTAGAATGTTTGCCTTTGTTCTGTTGTTTGCCTCTGCTTAAGAGCTGGGCCTTTGAGGTTCACCAAGATATGCCCTGGAGTCTGTTGTCCTTCCAACTTATCACCTGACAGCACTGATTGTACAGTGTAATTATAAGTCAAAGGTAGCTTTTGGGATATGTGCTCTAATGAAGGAACCATCTAAAATTAGGACTTAAATAATAAAGGGTTCAGGGACATGGAGGCTGGTATTTGTTGTGCATTTTAATTGCAGAACTTTGCAGCTAATTGGAGGCTAACTAAACCCCTTGGACACGTTTCAAGTCATGTCAGTGGGCTCTTTTTTTTTTTTTTTTTTTTTTTTCTCCCCAAGGAAACTGATAGGACATACAGCTTAGTGCTGCTTTTTTCTATCTTAATTACCACATTGAATTGTGCTAATATAGATTTACTATGGAGACATGTTCTATGATTATAACCAAGCAAACATTGTTGGCATTTGTTTTCACTCTATGAGCATCAGACTGTAATTCAACATTTTAAAATAAGTTTTGATTTAAAGGTAAATTCAAAATATTTTAAAAGAAGTAAAATACTATTTAAGTATGCACTTGGTTCAAAATTACAGAATATTGACACTATTTTAAACTCTATAAATTAAAACTCACAAGTTACTTCAGTTTTATTTGCGTTTTTGTCAGGTTTCAATATTCAGTTGATTCTAAGCCATGATATAATAAATTCAGCTTATAAAGACATACTCCAGACAGACTGCACAAAATTTTTAAGTAATAGAGATAAGAAATAAAGAAACAAATAAGAAAGCTAAAAAAAAGAAAAAAAGAAAAAAGTTTAACTCGCAGGAGCATTGCAAATTTATCTATAAAATAGAGTTTCAGTGAAGAAATTGTATAAGTTTCTTTTGCCACAGTTGAAATTCCTGAGGCATTTTGTAAAATAATTTGCAAAGCAGATCACTAAACTTTATGAGTTTGATGCATGTAAAACAAAAGCAACAGATTTTCTTGGGTGAAAACTTTAATTATAAGATTAATTTATATCTTAGGATTGAAGAATATTTTAGACTGATTTTGTGTAAAAATGTTCAAAATTTTTAACTCATAAGTGTTTTTCACTTATAATACTTTGTGTCCATTGTAAAAGAAAGATGTTTTAGCTTTGAATTTGAGTAAGACAATTGTTGAACTGAATGAGGTCATCCTTCTTGATATAGTTAACTAGTGTAGAATTGTGACATTTCATTGGCAATGTCACAAAGGCAAGGAACTTAAAACTGTGCCTTTCCTTTTTTTGCTTAGTTCTTTGTGCCACCTTGCTTGGAGGTAGGCAAGCAATGACTTTCCTTTCAGAAGCCATAAATCCTGAGAATCTGACATTATAGCCATTACTTTTTCTAAGCCCCTAATTCTCTTTCTTCACTTCCAAAGAGTGACAAGAAAGAAGTTATACATGAAATTAAGATCTATAAACACACCAATTCTTACCTTATGAGGCTATCTTATCTTCTGTTATTAATTATATTAAACATTATATTTTAGCGATGTTTTAAAATAGCAGAACGAAATCGTGATCTTATAACAGTTAGGTATAAGCAGAACAGGTTATTAAGAAAGATTAAGCTCTAATTGTTTTTAAAAGCACCTGAAAATTCCATTATGGGCTCAATCAAAATTAATGCTGATCCATTTCTAATCATCTTAGTCATTAAATTAATACAAGCAAAATAGCTACAACAAAAATGGACATATGGAAAGAAAATTATTTCAGAAAAAAAGATATACCAGTGATCAAATACTATCTCATGTGTTT
The DNA here is from genome assembly GCF_024542745.1 of Macaca thibetana thibetana. Lineage (NCBI taxonomy): Eukaryota > Metazoa > Chordata > Mammalia > Primates > Cercopithecidae > Macaca > Macaca thibetana. Next base: position 15,178,451 of record NC_065595.1, on the reverse strand, counting down.
GAAAAATTGTTTAGTCACTACTCTTTGACTTCTTCATAAAAAAAAAAAAAAAGTGTTTAAAAAAAACACCACGTGGACTTGAACATTCTAATGAGGTGATAATGTAAAGCTTCTGGCTGAAAGTACCCACTCCACATATGTGAGTGTCTTTTTCTCTTCTAGATAATATAGTAGATATTCTGTAAAAAAGGAAATAACTTCAGACACAAGAGGATATTTGAGAAGTTCATTTTTGTGAGCCATTTTTCTTAAGACCATACCTTAAAAATTGTTCATAAAAGGCCACATAATATCTTTTACTTTTAAATTTATCCAGTCAAGGATTACTCCCACTTCAGTGGCTAACAGCCTTTGTGAGTCTCCTTGTACATAGATGAATCCTCTCGTGCTAAATTTCTCTAGTCTCTCCACAATTGATTTAGAGAAAAGATGCCATCATTTTCTGCTCAAAAGCACTTGACACATTTAAAAAAATATTATTCAAACACTTCTAAGCTATCTACAATTCAAGCTCAACAATATTTTTAAAAATCAGAGAATAACAGTTTCAGGCAAAACTAAAACTAAAACTAAAACTAAACGTGGCGTCCGTCCTGATTTCAAAGATTTCTAAATATCTGTGATATTTTATACAAGAGCCCAAGTCTAGAGAAGGAAAATGAGGTGTACACACACACACACATGCACACATGCATTTAAGAGTTATAGGTGGTGATGGCTTCCCAATGCCAACATATCTAAATAAAAAGTAAGAAAAAAATCACTTTGACATTTTGGATATTTTGTTTGCTGAACAGAAATGTAACATAAAGAGATGGACATATAAATTTTTTAATCAAACACATCTCGGTTTGATTTTTGGCTTTTTTATATTTAGAAATATGTCTCACATTGCCTATTTAAGAGTACTACTCGTATAATTACATGGGACTTTGTAAATTTGACTACCAGATACCCAAATAGCTGACAATTTATCCTGGTCTTCTGGGTACTGTGCTTCTGATCACTGGGAGCTGAAGTTGTGGTCCCTTTTTTCTTTGCTTTATTTTGATTCAATATACAATCATCTGACAAAAGAGATCCTTTGTTTTTCTTGCATTTGAAGTGGTTTGCGGGCAATAGAGGGCAGGAGCTTCCTGTCTGAGAGCTTGCTTGGGAGCAAGGAGGTGTTGGATTGGGGAAATCTCACTGCTCTCCTTACAATGTGGGAGTGCCTACAGAATAATACATTGCTTTCCTTTTCCATCCTTCTGACTTCTATACCTCTACAATCGCCACCTCTAAATAATCAAACTCATCATTTCTAATAGTGTATTACAGGCATTTATGTGCTTATTTGTTTATTTTTAATTGAATATATATTTGTTTAAGAGTTTGTGTTTTTGATAAAGGACAACTTACTTTTGCCTATAAAAAGTTATTTCCTCTTAAAATTTCCTACCCAATTTGAAATAATATAGTTGGTTTCTTAACATTTTGTGTTTTAAGGGATGGTACACTATTTCTTTGCCTATCCAAAGTTAGTCTCTATATTGCATGTCAGTATAGTTCCTACTTTTAATCTTTTCCTTCTGCTAACAAAAATATGATGAGCATAGCTCTACCTTAAAAATTCTGTACCTATCCTTAATAATATGTCTAACTAGGTCATATTATTTAAATTACATATTTAATTTTTTCAGTAGTTATAAGTTCCAAATAAAGACACTTATATTTTAAGAGAAATATTAAAATTATTGCAAAATATTCCTATTTTGGTGACAGAAAATAAGTGTTCTAAAGTCATACAAAATATTTTCTTTTATTGTTTTCTTTTATTTTATTTATTTTTTATTTTTTGAGATGGAGTCTCGCTCTGTCTCCCAGGCTGGAGTGCAGTGGCGCGATCTCAGCCACTCCAACCTCTGCCTCCCGGGTTCACGCCATTCTCCTGCCTCAGCCTCCCAAGTAGTTGGCACTACAGGAGCCCACCAGCATGCCCGGCTAATTTTTTGTATTTTTAGTAGAGTCGTGGTTTCACCGTGTTAACCAGATGGACTCGATCTCCTGACCTCGTGATCTACTCACCTCAGCCTCCCAAAGTGAAAATATTTTCTATATATATAACCAAAGTGATGTTTTATAATGCAGGCTTTTCTATACACTCACTGTCATTTATTTGAAACTGTAATTTAAAATTCATGATTGGGCACTGGTTGAGTTTAATGCCAAGAAATGTCAAACAATCTCTCATAGTGCTTAAAACTGCATTTAATTTTATGTGGGACATTTTGATAATCCCCAAGGAGCTTTGATTCTTCCCCTGATATTAGTATTTTGGAACCAAATATGAGTGCATTCTTTACTGTGCATTGGAATCAAATATGAGTGTATTCTTTACTGTGAATTCTTAGAGTTACTTTAAATTCACCCTGTATGAATTAGTTACTTTTACCCTTCTTGCTCTTCTCAGTGTTTTGTAACTCATGCACCCCTCTGTTGTTTCCTCCAGGAGACAGACAATCCCTCTTAGTCCTGCAACTTTCTTTTCAAAAGCTCATCAATATGTTAAGCAACAGATCAAAATCCATCTCTATGGGGCATTCTTTCCTGATCCACTGAAATTACAACCACATCCAAAAGTGATTTCTCCGTCCTTTAAACTCATAACATTGTATTGAGTGTTGCCCTTAATGATATGTATCATGTTTAGAATATTTTCCAACTGTCCTTCAGCCCTTAATGGGCCATTTCTTATTTAACACATTTCTTACCCAGTGCTTTGGCTTCATACATTGTCAAGAACCGTTGGTTGTAATAAATCGTAATAGGATTAAAACACAGGTTTTAAGGCATTTTGAAAACTTTTTGATAAATATTTATTAATCATTTTCTACATCAATACACACAAGTGTACATCAATTATCTTTACTTAGTATGCAAAATCATTTAATAGCAGATCAACTATGAGATGAACATAAGACTCTTAATAAGTCAAAAAATAACAGATGCTAGCGAGGTTGTGGAGAGCAAGGAACATTTACACACTGTGGTGGGAGTGTAAATTAGTTCAGCCATTGTGGAAGACGGTGTGGCAATTCTTTAAAGACCTAAAAGAAACAATATGATTTGACCCAGTATCCCATTTCTGGGAAGATACTCAAAAGAATATAAATCATTCTATTATAAAGACACATGCAGTGCTATTCACAACAGCAAAGACATGGAATCAACCTAAATGTCCATCCACGATAGACTGGATAAAGAAAATGTGGTACATATATACCATGGGATACTATGTGGCCATAGAAGGAAACAAGATTGCATCTTTGCAGGGAGATGGATGGAGCTGGAGGTCATTATCCTCAGCAAACTAATGCAGGAACAGAAAACCAAATACCACATGTTCTCACTTATAAGTTGGAGCTAAATGATGAGAACACATGGACACAGGGAGGAAACACACACACTGGGGCCTTTAGGAGGTTGGAGGGTAAGAGAGGGGGTAGAAGGATGGAAAGGAAAAATAACTAATGGATGCTAGGCTTAATACCTGGGTGATGAAATAATCTGTAAAACAAACCCCCATGACACAAGTTTACCTATGTAACAAACCTCAACATGCACCCTCAAACTTAAAAGTTAAAAAAAAAGTGCTTTATTATCAGATTTAGATAATTATAAAGTAGAGAGATTATCCCACATCTTATTTGCTATGTAGAATATTCCAAATAAACTGACATATGGCTTAGAAATCTGAGGACAGATAAAGTGATACCATATCAACATTTTCAGTCTAGAACCTACAGCCTAAAATTTATAGACTATAAGTCAAGTCAAAAACTCCTGGGAAAGTTATACAGATTTAACATAATGAAAAATTAAGTTGACTTTAAAATTAAACTGTATATTTGATCAAGATCTAGTGACAAAGAGGAAGAAGGATAGAAGCTAAGACACAAAAAACAATTCTGGTATGTAAATTTTTGCTTATGAGATTCTGGGCAGCAGAGTTTCAGACAAATACTAAATCAGATAACTCCAATAGGGCACTCCAGCACTGAGGGAATTGTTATAGATAGTACAAAAATAGATGGCCGGGCAAGGTGGCTCGCTCCTATAATCCCAGCACTTTGGAAGGCCGAGGCGGGTAGATCATTTGAAATCAGGAGTTCAAGACCAGCTTGGCCAACATGGTGAAACCCCATCTCTACGAAAAATATAAAAATTAGCTGAGTGTGGTGGCACATGCCTGTAATCCCAGCTACTCTGGAGGCTGATGTAGGAGAATCGCTTGAATCTGGGAGACGGAGGTTGCAGTGAGCTGAAATCCTGTCACTGCACTCCAACCTGGGAGACGGAGACTCCATTGCAAACAACAGCAACAACAACAAAACAGCAACAAAAGTAGAAACTGAGTTTTCATTTACACAAAAACAACTAGAAATTTTATAATATTTTGTTTTAGAACAAAAAGTTCTATCATTTAAATGAAAAAAGAGGCAAGATTAATGTTGTTGCAGCTGGCAAATGTAATAGTCATTTTATCCATGCGTGGTACCATATATTAAATATTCACAACACAAATCACACTCCGGGACTTCATAAGAGGTAAAAAATTAAATTTAATTATATTTCAAAATAGTTTACACATTTTAGTAGGACAGACAGTGTTATGGATTTTCAAACCCATAGTCAACACTGACACGCTATGGGCACAGTGAAGAGCCAACTTGATATTTCTGTGTAATTATGTCAATGAATTATGTATATCAATTATTTTTAAAAGTTACAGGGCTAGAATTGAAGCCTGTGGAGTGAAGGAAAAATATATCAAAATATATCAGCTTGAATATTAACCTACTTTCATGAAAGTAATAGATTGTTTCTAGGCCAGTTCCTTAAGTAGGTGATAACACTAGTTCAACTCGAGAAGTATCACACTGTGTGATGACAGCTCTCACAAGTGCTCTGTGTGCCTTTCTCCTGAAAAAGCTACATAAACATATAAAATTATTACAGTTTCTGCTAATTGCTCAAGCTTTCAAAAATCTATTTATTACTAGTATGCTGATATTTTTCAGTTGTGTCTTAGGCATGTTTCATGATGTATTAGGTTATCTGGCAAGTAGAAGTGTGTATCTTCTCTGTTCACCAGATGTTTTAACTGAAGCATGAGGCATTGAATATTACAGCTCTCACTCATTTATAAAATAATGCCAGTGGAATGCTGGGAGGAAATCTGGAAAACGTGTATCTTTTTTTTTCTGCACTCTCTAAATTTTGATTTACTTTATTAAAAATTTAATTAGTATTAAGTAAATGTTTTAAATGATAGAAATATTCGGTTAATAAAAATGTCACCATAAATCAAAAAGAAATATTTATGTAATTTCCTACATTTGCTCAATGGAGATATACTAGTTACCTATCTTATAACTGTGTTATTGTCTCTTCCAAAGGAATATAAATGGTTCTTGGGTGTAGAGTTAGATAAAAAGGTTGAGGTTGGTGAAATAAGATTAGTTATATCTTGTAAACGATAAAACTCAAAGCATAAGAACCAAGAAGGTACCAACAGATTCACATAGTATCTACTTATCCACACATCTATCTGTCTATCTATCTTTATATTTAGAGAACAAAAGGAACATATGCTTTGTTACTTGGGATTACCTTTATTTTGAAAGGGTACTTATTTATAAGCCAACAATGTCATTGTTCCATAGTTTACATTTGATCCATCATGGCCTCTTAATAGTTTCATGTTTATTGGTTGATTTGAACCTTCTACCTGCTCCCCTTGTACTGTTAGTTTAGAGGGAGTAACAGACCTACAGTTACTAGCCCCCAGGTCCTGCACCGTGGTTTGCCTGGAGTGCACCCTGCCTGCACCGCACCCTGCCTGCACCATTGGAAGAAGTCCCTTTATCAGTCACTCTTCAAATCACCTAAACTGAGGATGCCACTTGTTTCCTTCCGGGCTGCTCAAGGACGCAGGGAATCATCAGAGGCTTTCCCTCGGAGGGGTGACTTAATCTGACATATAAACACTTCTGCTGTTGTGCTGAGAATAGATGGGGGAGTGGATTGAAGGATCAAAGGTTTAACTACATTAGTTAGGAGGCTGTTACCATAACCTGGAGTCACTTAGCATAACTGCAGAGGTCATGCGATATTGTCAGATTCTGGGTATTTATTTGCGAGGGCTGCAACAGGGTTTTTAAAAAAATGTAGAGGTAAGGAGTATGGAAAAAATACAATCAGTGAGGACACCAAAATTTTTTTATCTGAGAACATGGAGGCATCCAATTTCAAGCAGTTGGAATGGGTGAAATTATAAAAGCCAGGTTTGAGTACAAAATTTTGAGCTAACTATAAGACATAGTATGTTGGAAATGACTCTATTACATTCAAGAAGAGATTCTATGTATCACATTCCTGTCCGAATAGTCAACTGCTGAAACATAAGGAAAAATGCACATGAAATATGTTGATTAGTAATAGAAGAGGCGACATCTGTACTCTAATGATGACTTCTCCCATTTTTAAAAGAGGTGCAAGCATATGGAGTAGCCATAAGTTATCTATTAAATTGAGTAGATTGCATATAAAATTGATAAAACAAAACTAATAATTTTCTGTTGGTCTTAACCCTGACATAGTCTCAATATTTAAAAAGTGCTGTGACAGAATATTCATGATGAATTTTTGTGTGATTTTTCATTATTAACAGTAAGAATTAGATTTTAACTCCTCTGAGATTTTAGAAACATCTGTGTTAACTTTTCTACATGGCTTGCTTTTGAACTCACACAAGAGGCAACCACAGGAACATTCTGAACATTAAAACATTCAGAATGGCATGTCACCCAGCACTGCAGGGACAGTGTATTTCAAAGGAATTACGCTGAATGAAAAAAGGCAATTTCATAAGGAAATTCTTATGATTGAATTTATGTAGCATTTCTGAAATGACAAGATTATATTTCTGGAGAACAGATTAACAGCTGCCAGGGTTTAGAAAATGGGGCCCTCCATTCTACCTCTCTTTGTTGGCTTCACGGTCTTAGGCTCATTTTCTTCCACATAATGGGCAGCATGACTACTGATATCTTTGTAGGGGCACCGTTCACGATTTCAACACCAGAGAAATTATCCCTTCCCTTGGTGCTTAAGAAAGATTTACCACTACAATGGCCCCATGTGAGTCACAGTTGCGCATCGCAACTAGTTAAGTGTGGCTTCCAGAAAGATGACGGGTTGACAGTACCTTCTAGAACCATATGTTTAACATATGGGCAAGATCCTGGGCCAAAGATTCTGTTTCTAAGACTACAGAGAAATGCTGGGCAGGGAAAATAATAGAAGCAATATGTGAGCATTTATTTAACTTCGTATCTACAAGTGTAAAATCTAGAGTCAGATTAGCTTGCTCCCTGCCGTGGTTTCAGTGCTTCCCATCCAAGTGAGCTTGGGTCAATTAATTACATTCTCTGCCTCAAAGTTTATTATTCTAAAATTGAAATAGGGATAGAGTTTCTAGGTGTAAACCACATTGAATGGTGCCTGGTACTCATAAATTGTGAAAAAATTGTTAGCTTTTGTTATTATAAGCACAGCTCCAATTTGTCCTACACACTGTTGAATACTGATTAAAATATGAATGTCCCATGCCACAATTTTATTTGCATGACTCAAACAAAAACAGAAAAAAAAACCCTATAAACTTAATTTAAGTACATGTAAAAATATTCAAATTCAATGGAATTCATATAAATGTTTACTTTCAAACAAATAGATTCTTTCTTTATTTGTCCAAGCATAAAAGATATATTAAGGGAAAATAATCTTAACTAATATCCAATAAGATAAAAAGTTTGTTATGACACATTTGTAGATGAGAAACATCCAGTAAGACAGTTTGTTATAAATTTTAAAGAGTATTAATCTATAATTATGTTATAGCAGTGATTATAAGCAATTCTATAAAATTATAAATCCAGTATGATCCAAAGTACCAAAAAATATAAATAGAAAAAGCATATGATGGGAAATATTTCAAAATGTTAACTTGCTTGCTTGCTACTTTCATCTGAGGAAACAATGACATTTTCACTATACTTATATTTTATAGTTTCAAATTTTTTATAAGTATACATTGTTTAATATAAAGACATATATAAAAAATTAAATCTGAAATGTTTTCTCACAACCTACAGGATGTCAGACATTTTAATATAATTTACTAGTACTTTATTCCATAATCCAGATATTTCATGAAAGACTTTTACTTCGATCATTCATTAGAGAATAATAATTATTCCAGGTATCTTATGCAGGGCAGAAATGAATACAGGGAGTTGTCTAAAGAAATCATCAGGAAGGGTTTGCAGGAGCCAGCTCTTCGTGACACACCAGAGAAGCCACGGCCCGAGGCTGCCACTGAAGTAGATGATAAGAAGCAGCAGCAGGGTGGGGACAACTGCCTCTTATGTCCAGAGGATGGTTGTCCATAATTTCAATTCAAAATCAGAGAGCCACAGCCATCCCTGCTGCAACTCAGCACTCAGAGAGATGCTGAAGGGGTCCTGATGTACTTTTCTGGGTCATTGAAGGAATGTTTGTTTACATTTTTCTTCCAAAAGCTTGCTATATTGCAGTTAAGTTTTACATTATAATTTTAATGATAGCCTTTATATAAGCAAACTCATGAGTATTATTCCAGTATAGATCTATATACAGAGAAAATCACAGCATATTACAGTCAATATCAGAAATTGGAATATACTACATGTACAATAGAATGGAGATTCCATCAAGTAATTGTGTCTTAAATTACAAGAGTTAGTGCAAAATAAAAAAAAAAGTAGTTACATCATTGATTCAGTTCAAAAGTTAATAAATTAGCTCTTCTTTGAAATATAGTGTATTAATAATTTTTCTCAAATATTCCTTTACCTTTAATATATATGTAGATTTTGTCATATTCTGCCTCTCTCTTCTGCAATTTTCTCTGTCTGTATTAGCTTCATTCTCTTCATGGAATACACCAGGAAAAACATAGGGAGCTTTTAATTTTCTCAGTATTTCAAAATGGACTTATTTTTCATCCTTAATATCCCCATTACTTCTCACAGTATTCCCTTCTACTTCAGGTAGCCTTATCACATTCAGTATATTCTTAGCTTTTCCCATATATGCAGTGTCATTCTATGTATAGTGCCTTTTCCAGAAAGTAAACCTGACCCTAAGGAAGCCGAATCCTCACCTTCCACACTAAACTTGCATGGTGTCACATACTAATTGAAAGACTACCTGCCCTCCATCAAAATGCAGCATTTCTTCAACACCTTCCTAACTTTGGACTGAAAGCAATATGGCGAACAGTCCACTGATTTTCGTGATTGATTTGGCTGGTTGATCAAGTGTAAAGGTGGCTGTCTCCTTCTCCCTTCATCACTTCATGTGTACACATGAGGTCAAAAGAAAGGAAAGCTTTTCCATAAACAAGTTCTGTTCCTCAGTCACTGGTCTTGACAACTTCTATCTCTTTCCAAAGCCTCCGAATATATTCTCATCAATCATGAATTGGCATAAATGGATTCCTATTTCATCTTACATATAATTTCAAAGATATTTTAAATTACCTATATACCTTTATCTTCACTTTCTTCCTTCAGGGAGGCACAACTCTGCTGCCTTATATTATAAAATAAGATAGGCTAATTTCTGATTTTTAATGTGGTGCCTAGGAATAGCAACATTCAAAACTGATTTATTAACATCTTCCTTCAAAAGTTCCACAATAAAATTCATGGATATTTATACATACTTAAATAACTACTAAGATAAATGAACTTTCAACCATTCTTTGTATGTTTACTCATAAAAGTATTTTAGTCTACTAGCAGTTCTATCAACTGCATTTATATGTAGCATCATTGAATCTGGTTTCTAAAAATTGCTTTTGTTTCAATAACATTGTCATTTCCATCCCACAAATAGTTGGATTATTTTCTGATAAATTTTATATGACCTCATTTCAATACTGTAAACTTTTTAAGTCTAAAATACAGTTGTGTTCAGATCATTTATATAGGTCAATAACAACAAAAATGTGTATTGACTGCCTACCAGGCACTATTCTAGGTACTGATTTTATATTTATTTAAAAGTATTTTCCAGACTGTAGCAATGTTGATAAATTACTTTTATAATGTAAAATATTCTTACGCTATTCTCATAGTTCCTAGGCATTATGAAAGTAGTGTCATATGTCATTATTGCATTGATTAATTTTATTTTTTCTTTACTTCTCATCTTTATGTCACTATTATAAATTAGAAATTGGCAGTTAATTGATGTCACCCTACTTTTTCACAGGAGATTTTCATTCCACTAAATAGATGCTAAATCTATACAGCCAAGAATTATTTCTACATTGTTCTATTTATTATAGCTTGTGCAGAATTTTAATTACTACACAGAATGCAGATTTTCCCAAGGGCATCCACTGTGGAAAATGTTTTAAATGTAATCACAATAAATCTTCTTATCCCTTATTACTTAAAACATCCATCATTAACACTTCAGGTTTCCCTGAAATACTATTCCTTCCAAATCTCATTTTAGAAAAGTCATGCATGAAGAGAACAATAATAAATTGAGCCCCCCAAAAATTTAGTTAAAAGTTATGAAGACACTTTCATAGTCTGCCACTTACCATTGTCCCTGCAAGCCAAGGACATTTTTTATTATTTTACAGTTACCTAATTTATAGTTTATAATATAGGAAAGTTCATTTATTCTCTAACTATATGAGCCTTAACTATCTTGGAGATTTTTCTTTTGATTCGCCCCAGAAATTAAATACATTTCAGGGAGAATGAAGAATGAAATAGAGAAATAAAGGGAGTCTGAAAATTCAGAAAATAAAAGTATAGTTTGGGCAAAGCAACTCTAACAATATTATCATGAGTCATCTATCTTTTAAAATAACAATGATAACTCATGGTAAAGTTCTATTTTTTTCTCATAAGGCTACTTTGAAATACAAACACAGGCAGAAATAGTAACAGAAATAAGCAGTAATGGAATGTACCCATTTTATTAAATGCTAATGACAAATATGCTTACAACGGGGAGATGTACGCTGTAAAAAAAAGTGGTCATTTTCTAAGATTATTAGATTTAAAGTTTCTAAAAGCCATCCTAACATCTATAACTGCATTAAATATTAAATTTTAAGATTTTTCCTGACTATGGAAAAGATGTGCAGAATCTATCCAGAACATGTAGTATTACAGGGTTAATGACCTTGAGTGGGAGGGCAACCAACATCCACAAGTTTGTCATTAAAGACAAATACTTTCAGGTTTTAAAAAATAAATTATTCTTCCTTTTCTTATTTATTAGCTATCTTTTGCAAAAACTACAAGTCATCTGATGAATTAGTTAATTTCTTTTAATGAGGTCTATACAATAATCTGCGAAAGACAAAACCCCATGATGCACCGTGACATACTAAGCAGAAATGATATTCTTCATGACAGCAATCTAGTAATCAAGCCTTGGAAGGCTTTAGCTTGGAAATTTGTTTGATTTCTTCTGGTTATGAACATTTTCAATTAAATATAAAGATGTTTTTGCTTCACATGGTGGTTTTAAATTGGCATTTCATCATTTTATATATTACTGGTACTGGCTCTGGGTTATTTAGCATTTATTAATAATTTCCATTTTGACCTTTCCCAAGTTTTGCTATTTATTAGGTATTTTTGCAGTATTGCAGAGATGACTGAGCAGAATTGGGGAATTTTTTTTTATCCCTTTTAAAAACTCCATACTTTAAATTATTTTTACATTGACCTTTAGAGTTGGGATATAGCTAAGATTTGAAAGTTCTGTTCAAAAAACTACCCTGCTGAAACATCCGGCTACCCCAAAAGTTCAAAACAGATTGATGCCAGCCAAATGCTGAAAGCAAAGAAAAACTGGAAGGGAGTGGTGAGAATGAAGAAAGGAAGGGAGAGATGTCAGGAGGCAGAAGGCTGTTTGGATATTCACCATGACTATTTAACTTGTAAATCATTACTGACAGTGAGGAGCAGGCAACATACTGGGTGTAAATAAATTCCGTTTGATGGAAAGTGATTTCTGAACACGTCTGGATATATTTGGAGAAGAGACATTTTATTTTTCCATTTCCATTAAATATTATCCATTCCCCCTTGAATGAATAATTCTATTTTCATTTAGTTAATTTCATAAAACAGTTCAACTTTGTTACAGGTTAAAATCTGAGGGATCTTCAAGTTTTAAAGATGCAGTCACTGATTGTTTTATGTTTGATGTTTGGTTCAGACTTTGAGTCCTAATGTCAGAACTCACATTATAGCTCAAAGAGTCAAAGTTGTCTAACATGACGTCAGAAATACTGTAATTACTTTACTTCAGTGGACAATAAAAGCCACAAACAGGACCAATTGCTTTGTGTTCTGCTGAATTTTAGAAAATAGTCAAATAACACTTGTTTCCATTTGAAAATTTTCTTGATTGCTAACTTTTTACCAAAGCCTTGACAACTGCAAGATACTGTTCATTACCTGTGTTTTCTAATATTCAACAGCATTTCCTTTTTCTTTATTAAAGTGTCATCCAATGAAAGAGATAAAAACTCCTTTTTTAATCAGGCAACAAAGTGTAGTTGATTACATACAACAAAATGGTTTCATGTTTATAGAACTCTTTAAAATAAAAAGCCACCATTGACTGAGATAAACTATAGTGTATGTTTACACTGTGTGTAAGTAAATACATGTGTGTCAATAAAGTTGCTTATAACATGATGGCTGGTACCGAAGAATTCAACTTTTGTCAAAAAGCTGTATTTTAATTTTAATCCAATTTACACTCTTTCTTCCCCACCCTTAAATTATGAAGAGTATATCTGTAGTTAAAGTTAGAAATAAGGCGTTGAACCGTGACTGATTATAAAGGCAAAACTATGAAACATACAGGCAGTAGCTTTTGGAAAACTTGTAACTATTTATTTATATTGATCCTGGGTTTCAAAATGGAATCCTTACTTTTATAGAGTATTCTGCCAGGTATGGTGCTAGGTACTAAGGAAGACACAGATATGAATCACTTGAGTTACATGTGGCACTTCTGTTATTAAAACTGCCTCAGAGCCACAGTCATTGTCCAGCAATATTTTCTCATTATGAAAGGACTTAATGTTGGGTATCAACTTTGGGAATATAATGTGTGGAGGAAGGGAAGAGTCATATCTATTTCCGTGCATTAAGTGTCATAATGTTAGAACTGGAATCTAATGTTCTTTGCCATCACAGTTGTGTCTTCTATTTTAGAAATAATTTACTAGGGTGAAATTCACAGAACGTAAAAGTAACCATTTTAAAATGAACGATTAAGTGTCATTTAGCATGTTCACAATATTGTGCAATGACTATCTCTCTCTAGTTGAAATGTATTTCCATAACACTTAGTAAAACTCTTTTAGAATTTTCTCCCCATCCTCCCTCTCTATACTCTAACAACGCCCAATCTGAGTTATGTCTCCTGGGATTTATATTTCATATACATAGAATCTTACAACATGCGTCCTGTTTGTGTCTGGCTTCTTTCACTAAACATAATGCATTGGAGAATTTTCTGCCTAAGAACACACCTATTCATTGCTAAATAATGCTCATCCTCAAAATATTTGAGTGAACAGAAGATATTGGTTCAGATAAAACTGGGCTAAATCCTTAAATTTTTAATTATAATACTTGAAATATACTGTACATTATTCCACTTTTCTGGGCCTTGTATTAATTCACACAATCTAGGAATAAATACAGGATAAATTTGAGCAATAAATGATTTAGTGTAGAAGTAACACTAAAATTTGAGTGTTAACAATAAAATTTGAGTAATAAATGACTTAAAACATAACAGGTCCTTAGCTGACATCTGTTCCACTAGCAGAATGTCTGTTGTAGCAGAAATAAAATTGTCGTACCCTCTTCACAATTCCATGATTTCATTGATATTTCCTGAAAAATATGTGTGTTAATACCTATTTCTATATAAATAAGTAAATGATAATATCACTTTTTTGATTTGTCAATTTTATTATTATTTTGATTTCTTATCTATGAAGATACCCTTACATTTTTACTTCTTAAATTTTAGTAAAAAGTTAGATTGATGAAATTTCCCTTTTAAAAATCACATATCTGTGTTTGGTTTGCGGTCCACTTTGTCCGAATTGTAATAATTTTGTTCATTCTAATTCATAAGATTTATGTTAATAGTGATAAAGTTCTTCCTTGGAAGACATTGTTTCCTAAGGACAGAAATTTTAACAAAGTAAAGCTACATTGGGTCACAAGGCAATTTCTGATTTACATAGAGATAATTATTCAAAATTACACATACAGTAAAACTGCTTTTAGCCAAGCTAAAGAAAACGTCTACTTTATAGGCTTATTACACAAAGGAGAGCAGGGTTTTACTTTTATTAAGGGCAGACCTGATCTTTGGTCTTGAGTACGAATGTGGTCAAGTCTCAGCCTCAATGTTATTCACCATATTCCAGAAGTAAAAACTCTAAATATAGACTGTGATAGCAAAGAACAAACTACTTAATTATCTGTCCGTATCAAATGGAGCTTATCACTAACTATAAAGCAAGAAGAGAGCTTAAAAAAAAAAATCAGCAACTGCTTTTTGGAAATTGTGAATAAGTCTCCCTCTCTCCCCACCCCCCCATGTCCAGGTATTAGTTCTCATGGTTGATTTTGTTTTTGTTGGATGCTTCCCTTGTTAATTTTTATGTGTATTGCTTCTTTTATCTAATCACTGCATCTATTTTAATTCATTTACTAGTTGATGACCCTTCTATTTGTAGAAATTTTAGCTGTTCTATCTATATGTTCCACATGCCAATTTTTTAAATAAGTTTTATCTGAAATTTGTCAGAAGCTCATGAGAAAGAAAATATCTCATTTTATACCATTGTATATGATTTTATTATTATCCTCCCTTAAGGAAGATCTCTCTCACATACACGTGTACACACACACACACATATCTCGGAAAGAGCAAAATTGAGATGCATTACTGATTAGTAAACTAGAAAGTGAAATGCAATTTCTCTATTAGCATGGTTCCATACTATCAGTGCTCAAGGTATCTTTCCTATAAAATGTCATTCCTCTGGGATGAATGACCGCCCATAATCCAATTATATTTCAAAGTCACAGTTTCTTTTAAAGTATTTAATAGGTTGATTTTTAAAGCTGAGGAGTAGTTATGGAAAATGTTTACTGTTAGCCTTTACTCAAACTACACAGCTCGAGATTTAGTTTCTAAAATAAAAGTAACATCATGTAATTTTACTGTATAAAGTTAGTAATATAAATAAAGTGTGTGATAAATCTTCCATATGTATGCTCCACATGCGTGCATATTAGAATATGTTAATTTTCTCCCCTAGAAGAATATTTTATATATTCTACATCATGCTTCGTTAAATTATGTGTAATGATAAAGTATATGTACATTTTATAAATTACACTTCAAAGGAAGATTATACTAAAACTCAAATGTCTGCATGCTTATTATGCAGTCATCACCTATCCAACATGTATTTAAAGGTTAGTTTTCTAATATAATTCCACAGCTAGGAGTTTAAGGTCATCGTAATGCTAGGGTTGGAAAAAATAAGTCTTCTGGTCTTGACAGATGCAAAGAGAAGAGAAAGGAAAAAGCTAATTTATATCTTATATAAATACACATTAAAATAAATGGTTTGGGGGATGGCATACAAGAAACAAAATCAGTTTTGATGCACCAAGTTAAGAGAAAAAAAATTCAAAAAGAATGCAGCTGTCATTTTGAATTATAGCCAAATAATGTTCTCTTCTCACTTTGAAAAAAACTACCAAAGCAAGAAGAGTGTGATGTGAGTCTGAAATGGCGAGAATTCGAGGTGAGAATTACCAAAGTTCCATAAAAATGGGGTTATCTAACATTTTAAAGCATGTGCAAAGGGCTATCTTAATATCAGAACTTGAAGAAAAATACTGCTACTGTATTCTAATTTTCCTTAAATTATGGATTCTAGATTTTAATTTCCAGGGCATTGTACAGCTGCATCCATTACTGAGCCTTATTATAATTATGAGAGGAAAAAAATGCACTGTCAACAATTTTCTGTATGTGATGAGGCACTTATATACTGATGTCTGGTTACCTTCTGCTTGTGAACCTTGTTGTGGAGGGCCTCTTGCAGACAGCACCAACCAAATGCAATCCACAGTAATTACTATAATTCAGCGGAGATATGTAGTCACTTGAGGCTGACCGTTTTACCCCCACAATCAACCTTCTGCAACTCAAGGAAAACACAAACATGGCCGGGCTCCGACAAATTAGGCATGAACAAATGTTTCACATTAACTGAGTTAAAGGGCCTTGCTGAAAATTACAAGGGCTGCTTAGGAAAGCAACGAGTCCCATTATGGAAGTAATAGGTCTCAAAGCAGGCAGCTTGTTAGAGATTCATCTATAGTTGTAGGATGTAGACACCTTAGTGAAAGCGCCTCTGACCTGGACACTTTTAGACTCTGGGATGGGGATGGAAACACAGTCCTCTCTGGGAGATGTCATCAAAATCAGAAGCTGGAGACAGCTCTCCTGAAATGTAACTAGAAAGTACTATGCTGCTTTTGCACTATCTCAAGCAATTTTACCATGAAAAATGTGAAAGAAAACAACCCTAGACTTCACTCTGAATTTAAAATCTCTCCATCTTCCTGGCAATACCTGATTTGAATTCATAGACTGCACATTACAGGCCATGTGTGGACATTTACACCTGCAACAGGAATTATTTCCACATAACGATAAATAGGCCTGAGATATGAGTACTTCCAAATCAATGTCTTTATGGAATGTATTATTTCAATATGCATTTTCCTCTCCTCCCTCTTCACTGGGATGTGGGTTAGAGGTTCCTATTCTTCAAACATGAATGAGGCTGGGCAGTACTCCATTTACCTCTTTTTTCCCCCTGCTTTAGTGATAATGTAATTCATTGGAAATGCTGCTTCAACTATGCTTTGTAATATTTTCTAACGGCTTACTTTACTCTGAAAGAGTGCACAGATTTATTCAAGTTCATTCTGTAGTGAAAAAAATAAAATTGAAGTTGAGAGAGCAGAATAAAAGATATGGATAACATTCCCGCATAAATACGTTGTTGATAAAGGGGTTTAACAGAAAATGGAGTCAGCAGGGGCCTGGACCGTGCACCACCATTATAAAATATAAGGCAACTCACCACCACCACCCTGCGTTTTGCAGGTATCCATTAAGGGAATCTTTTTGTGTAAATAAATGGCCGGTAAATTCAAACTTTTTACTTTTTATTTTTTGTAGTTTGACTTTAAAAGGTTCCTGTTTGATATCTTCTATCTTGTACTAACCATGTATTTGTAATGGTGACTAAATTTTTAAAAATGGTAAAATGGAGAAAAAAAGAATTGATTATATAATTGATCACAATTTTATCAGTTCCTCATTGGATATAGGTTATATAGTCTATACTTGAGAATCTCTCTCTTTTTTTTCTTTTGATCTGTGTACCATCTTAGGTGAGCAAAACCACCCAGTTTCTCTTCCTTCTCTCAACTGTTTGTAAAGAAAAATTCTTCATATGAAGAGATTCATGAACTGCATTGAATTTATGTGTCAGAGTTTGAATAGTGTTCATAAATATAGTTGATGTAAATACACAACGTAGCTATAAGTTTAAATAAACAACCCACAACTAAACTGATAACTATAAAATATACTAATAGTAATTTCTTATTAGAAATCAAACATAAGAGTAATTAAAAATTGTGACATACTCAAAGCACACTGGTGATGCTCAAATACTAAAATTGCCACTGTCCTGAGCCTGAATTTGTAGGAAGAAAAATCCAACTTTCTTAATAGAATATTGAAGTTGAAAAGTATCTGGTAACATACCAATTTCTACTATAAAACACTTGTTTAGAGTCTAACCAGTTAGTAGCCTTTATTGGTACGTAAAATTGTAACTCTATGGAATTGTACATTGTTAAATGCTAAGAATTAGGGAAGGGATTTGCACTTTAGATGACTTTTGGGTCATCTTTGAGACACGCAATATACTTTCAGAATCAATGTACGTCCAAACCATGGAATCTTGGGATAATTGTTGTAACTTTGAAGCAATTATCCAATAATGGTTGTTTCTACTTATCGCGTCTATTTAAAAAAATGCAAAAACAGTTGGTTTTGTTACACTATTAGATCTCCCTAAGATGGGTTATTTCTTTAATTCAGGTGTGCTTTCATTCCCCTTTGTGAAACATTGCCGTTTATTTTATAAGTAATAAACATTTTCTGTTAAAGTTAACTGTGTATACTTTAGGCTCGTTACTGTTATTGCCAGATTCATTATCAAACTGGTTATTGTTCGTTTGTAAAATTATTTAATTGTACATTTCCCAGCTCCATAACCAGCAACCATTCTGAATTTTCCATTGTTTTGTTTTTGTTTTTCATTTCTGAAAGATTTTTGTAGATGTCTGGCATTCTACAAAAATAATATACATATTTACAGTTTTAGTTTCCTATTTGCAATATTTGAAGCAATTATTTCACAGTTTTATATTTGTAATTATATTTTAGATAACATTTCAATAGAAGTTAAATCAATGGGCATTAATATCTTATTCCTGACTTTATATTCCATTATTTATAATTATCTTCTTTGCTGTTATGTATTTTATAACTTATTGAGGAAATATTTATTAATTTCTGTATTTTAGTGAGGTTGCTAAACATCTTAAAAGGTTGTTTGAGAGATAATACATGCATTTCAGAACTTTCTGTAATATTTTTTTCTAACATTTTAACGTGGTAAAACACATCAGTGAAGTTTAAATTTTGAACTATTCTCACATGCATGGAATGACGATAACAAGATTAATTTTGGAGAAATGATGAGCTCATTTTCATTTGCATGTGGGACATTTGGATATGTCAGCCAGAGAACCTAATTTTTGTGCAGGAGGAGAAAGTGTGTAGTTAGGAAAAATGGGCATATGTTAAAATTAGACCTACAGTAAACTTATAAATATGTCATTTATGTACATATATTCGTATAATTTCAACATGCTATTTATATTTAGATCATTTCTATGTTTTAAACTCTACTATTCCAAGGAAAAATTCAGAAATCACACAATTTTATTCTCTCTTATCACTGGAGTAAATGTATGCAATTTAGATTCCACTGCCTCAGCTCCACCTGCATCGGTCTTTCATTCAAAGATGAAGACTTTAAGTAAGAGTGGGGGAGCATTAGTTGGAGCAGTAGTAGTTTCAGCAATATGGTCTGAGAACACTTCTCTTTAAATCCATTTTAATCTCTTCCCTGGAGAGATTTCTCTTCTTGTACCCCAGGAGCCCCTCCTCCCCACACAGTGAGTACATTAAGGTAAATATGGTTCATAGAGAAATCCTGTGTCTAGTGAATTTTTTCTTGCAATAAATGATAATGATGATGATGATGAATTTTTTAAAGCTAAACTTGCTCAGTTTCTATCTATCTAAAGTTATCTTGCTCTTTCTCTTATTCTCTAAGGATTTCTCTAGCCTGCACCCTATAAAGAGTGTGTGACTACTCACCTTTTTCATTTTTATTTTGGCTGCCACTCTTTGGCGTGTAACAGATTTTAGTTAAACTCCCATTGATGCAGATAGGCAGGCCAGCCCCAAAGTTGGGGCTTAGCCCAGGAGGATGCTTAGCTTTTCCCAGGAAAGAGTTCAAGGGTGAGCTGATGTTAAACAGCAATCTTTCATTGAACCAGAGCTACTCCTTGCAGAGCAGGGCTAACTCATAGGCGATGCACACAGAGCAGCACTTGTGCACTTGTGGGCTGTTGGCAACTGTATTTACATGCACTTATCTCCACTGTTACTTACATGCAAATTAAAGGGTGGGTTAATGCAAATTAAAGAGCAGGATATTCAGAATTTTCTAGGAAAAGGGCAGTAATTTCTGGGTTTATAAACTGTCATGATGTTGGCGGAAGTGTCTCTTGCTAATGAGCAATGAGGGCAGCTAGGGGTCATTTTTGTTGCCATCTGTTTGGTTTGACCATGTTTTTCACTTCATCCTGTCAGGACCAGGAAATAATAAGTTCTGCCAGCCTCCCACCTCATTCCCCCTTCAGAGATTAGATACTCCTCCTTGAACTTAAGGGGGCTGCAGAACAGCAGAGGTCTATCTTCTCTAATTTTTTTTCTTCTGGGTTTATAGCATAGCCCCTGCTTAGAATTGCAGGAGTAAAAATCTCTGGATACCTGATTTAAGGGACCCAGTGGTAGGATATTTTCATTCTCCAGGTCAGAAAAAGGGATGGATTGGAAGCTTCCTGCTAGCCTGTCTTTATATGAAATTGTTGCAGTGTGGAAGACCAAAATATTACAAGGAGTTAAACAAGCAAGAGTCAAAAATTAGTAGTAAAAAGACAGCTCTCAAAGGTCCTAGGAAGGACCTAGGAAGGGTCCTAGGAAGGGTAAAACCCAGGTGACATTTGTGAAAGCGCTTTTGATAGTGGGCCAGATGTAGTTGGGGTGAGTGCCCTGGTTATATCTATGTAACAAGGTGGCTTGCTTATAGATCTTTTGAATGTTAACCTCAATTTGTCTAGAGTTACTCACATAAATGCAGCAGGTCTTATTAATAACTGCACAGACTCCACCCAGTTCAGCTAGTAAACAGTCCAATGCCAGTCTGTTGTCAAGGACTACATTTACTAAAGAATCTAAGGACCCTTGAAGTTAATTTAATGCTTAATCTGTGTTGGTGGCCAATAACATTAGAACTTTTGTCAAATTTCTTAGGGTTGACTCGTGGCAGGTAAAGCCACTAGGGGATGCTGGTCTTATTGATGCCATAATTCCTACCAGAATTAATCTTATTACTCGTTTATTTTTATTTCTGGGTATTATGGGGTTATAGATGGTGACTCCCAGAGAGGCGATGGTGGCCAAGGTATATTTACCCCATTTCAAGTTTTTAATATGCAAGGGATGGCAACTCTTAAAGAAATAGGTGGCTCTTGAGGGAGTCAGGAGTGGGTACAGAGTGGAACTTCTTCACACTCATGACTGCAAACAAAAATGAGCCCAGCTACACAAACTGAGGCCCTATGGAATGTGGTATCTCTCTGCTGATGCCAATTTGGCTTTCTATAGATATTTTTCCCTTGTCCAATGGGGGTGGTTGAACAACCTTTGTTTTCTAGAAGAGGGAAGTATTCCCACCTTCCCAAATCAGGCAGTTGTTCTCTGGTGCATGTTTTGATCCAGGAGAATGCACCATGTACAATTTCCTTGCATATAAGTAGGATTTTATGTATTTCCCTGTGGTCTTGGGAATTTATCCACTAGGGTTGGATTAGAATTTTGCAAGGAAGCTTTCTCTTTTGTGTATTCACACAATGATAAATATAAAAGATAGTATCATTACTGCACTAAAGATATAGATACCCGACTTCCTAGGTCCAGATAATAGTGGTGGTGGGGATAAGGTGGAGTCCTTTCAGTGGGAGAGACTTCGTCTTAACAAATAGGGGTCTAGGTAATTTGGGATCACTGTGATTAATGAGAAGGTCTGGAGAGATGGTCATGAGATTTTCCAGATATGCCAGAAAGTGGAACTCTCTATTTTGGAGATAGAGATGTGCCAGATGTGCCAGAAGGTTGATGATAGATCCAACATCCATGAAGATGATTCCCTTTATGAATGCTATAAATTTTGAAATATTTATTATGAAGTCTTTTTCCCCTCCTACACTGTATTAGGTTAATTGGAGAGCAAGAGGATTAGTAGGGGCAGCGTGGTGTCTGGTTGGGCCTTAGAGTGGCTTCTATGCTCAAAGAGGACAAAAGAGGTATTTCCCTGGAGGAGGCAGTTTGCCAAAACAGTAGAAAAGGAGAAGAGAAAAATTAATGCTCCCGTACCCACACACATCATGTTATTTATCTGTGCACTTGAGAAAAAACAGCTTTAAATCTTCTAGGGATTCGCACGTGTAGGTCCTGATATCATCCCGTCATGCCTGTAGGGACTCATAAGAAACTGTTTTACCCCCAGACAGGTGTACCCATCTAGTGATTCCCTAAAATCTAACAGTAGTGGGGGTATCTAACAATACTGTATTAGTCCATACTCATGCTGCTAATAAAGACATACCCAAGACTGGGTAATTTATAAAGCAATGAGGTTTAATTGACTCACAGTTCAGCATGGATGCAGAGGCCTTAGGAAAATTACAATCATGTCAGAAGGGGAAGCATGCATGTCCTTCTTCACATTGCAGCAGCAAGGATAAGTGACGAAGTGCTGACCAGAAGGGGGAAAAGCCCCTTGTGAAACCATCAGATCTTATGAGAACTCACTTACTCTCACAAGAACAGCATGGAGGCAACTGCCCCTGATTCAATTGCTGCCCATCAGGCCCCTCCCACTACCCATGGGGATTATGGGCACTACAGACGAGATTTGTGTGGGGAAGCAGCCAAATAATATCAAATATCTTGCAAGAGCCTTTCCAATTTGGTTGTAATTGATCCTCAAGGGATTTTTCTTTCCATGCTTTATTAAGGCAAATTCTTGTGGAAGGAGCCGACACTTTATTTCCATAGTCTTGAAGGGCCTTTTGAGCCTGGCCTAAATTTTAAAAGTGGGTAGAGTGAGGCATGTCAGAATGCCTATTTCTATCATAATCTGAATTAGTTTTTCAGGGTTTCATAGCTAATTAAATGTTATAGGTGTATTAGTCCTTTCTCATGCTGCTAATAAAGACATATCCAAGACTGGGAATTTATGAAAGAAAGAGGTTTAATTAACTCACAGTTCCACATGGCTGGGGAGGCCTCAGAAAACTTATGATCATGATGGAATGCATATTTCAACAGGATGGCAGGAGGGAGAATGAGTGCCCAGCGAATGGGGAAGCCCCTTATAAAACAGTCAGATCTCGTGAGAACTCATTCACTATCACAAGAACAACACGGAGGAAACAGCCCCATGATTCAATTATTTTCACTTGTTCCTTCCAACGACACATGGGGACTATGGGAACTATAATTCAAGATGAGATTTGGGTAAGGATACAGCAAAACTATATCACTAGAGCAGATGAATATGGGGGGGAAATAGGCATTCATTAGCCTTTAAAACCTTTTAAAGCAACATAAGTGCTAAAACCAAAAGCCAAAAATAAGGTTACATATCAAGAGAAACTAAGAGTATAGAATCAAGTAATATTGAAAAAACATTGCTTTTATATAAGATAAGATAAAATATTTCAGCATCAGGCCATAACAACAGTTATAGCTGAAGGAGAAAAAAACTATAGAAGCTGACCATAATGCTGAAGGAGAGAATTATTATCTCAGACCTTCTACAAAGGGAAAAATTCTGAAAGCCACAAGACATAACAGTTGAACTTTTAGATATGAATCAGAGAAATGTTAAAAGAAACAGATTATAGAATTGAAAACCAAATGATGTGTTAAAAAACCTGTTTTCATATAAAGACTATTGTTTTTTTTTTTGGAGATGGAGTTTCACTTTTGTGAAGGCTGGAGTACAATGGCGTGATCTCGGCTCACTGAAACCTCTGCCTCCTGGGTTCAAGCAATTCTCCTGCCTCAGCCTCCCAAGTAGCTGGGATTACAGGCACCCACCACCATGCCCTACTAATTTTTTTTTTAGTTTTAGTAGAGATGGGGATTCATCATGTTGGCCAGGCTAGTGTCAAACTCCTGACCTCAGGTGATCCATCTGTCTCAGCCTCCCAAAGTCCTGGTATTACAGGAGTGAACCACCATGCCTGACCCCCAAACTATTCTTTAGAAAGAATATTATAAACAATTTTCTTTTAATTACATTGATTTCCCTCAGATCCCCTTCATAGACCTTACTATCATGTACACTATCATGTATATATATGTACATGTGTGTATATATACATATTCACATAATAGATGTAGCCATAAAAATTACCCAAATAAAGTGAACATACAAGATAATTGGATTCAAGTTATGCACAGAATTGGTACGTGTCAACTTGGCTAAACTTTGTTTTCCCCAATAGGTGTGGGAGACAGGGAAAAGCAGAGAAGGGGATCCCATAGTAACAAATAAACAGGGGGAGGGGAAAACCACATTGCTTAAGGGGAGGCCTTGATGGCCCTGAGCCATCAAAGAATCTATCCAATAGCAGAGACACTCAGAAAAATTGTTTGGGCCACTTGTCTGCTGCTGCAGGAAGGTGTCCTTCAGGTCAGGAGTTCAGGACCCCCAGTAAATGCAGCTCATTGAGGGCAAGTGAAAGAAGGTTAGCTCTAGTAATGTTGGGCAGAGTTTTTTTTTTTCTTACTAAGGATGGTTAGGACATTCTCATTGCCAGTGGCTCTCTGACTCACAGTAGGCACACTGATTCTGGTCCAGGGGGCAGTGAGTTCGAGGCTTTCAACTGGGCAACCAGGACATAGATCTCAAGACACTTCCTCAGTACAGGTAACCTGGATATGGGGAAGGGGCCTAAAGCAGCTGCTAGCAATTGCTCTTTTGGCTATTTCTCTGCTTCCTCAACTCTGTCTCTTGTTCTAAACTCCACAGGTGATGTTTCAGGGTGGGCTGATAGGGGTTTGAGGACTCACTGCTGTGTTTTATAGCTTCCTCCTAATGTCAGGGGCAGATTGAGTCATAAAATGCATGCCTGGGAGACCTTGCCCTTCCATGTTGTTTGGGTCTGCATTAGTATATTTCCTGAGTACCCCCACCAAATGGCCTTGAAACAGAGTGAGATTTTTGGCCCTCCCCTGAGTTATTTCTCTACTATTTTCATAATTAATCTCATACTTACTATAATATATATTTTCTATTTAAAAAGTTGCTGTGTGTTTTTTGCACTCAAATCTTGGGAAATCCCCTTGGTTATCCCATTGAGGGTCCATATCTGGAAGTGCATCTCCCCCCATGTGATAACTGGCAAGGCCTTTGTTATGTGTAGCCACTCCATCTGCAGATTCCTGAGTGGCACTCAGAATTCTCCTCTTCTCCTCCACAGCACAGCAAGTAGGTGGCAATCATTGCAAGTCATGCCGAGTTAAATCTAAGAACATATCAACTTAACCAACTCCTCTATAAACTTCCCTGCATTCTCTGAAAACCTGCCAAATTTGTCCATGAAAAACCCCGAATCAGATATAGAAAATGGCACATGTGCTCTAAGTTTTCATCTCCAGCTACCTCCCACAATGTACAAGATTTGATTTGAGGTGCGATATGGAGCTCCATGCATGGGTGGTACAGTTGGGCTTTCTTCCTCAGGCAACGGGGGTATAGTCTGTGGTTATTTGGATAAAAGGGAAACGTGCCTAATGACCCTGGGGTGGAATCTTGGATTAGATAACTGGGAGTACTCCCCCTTAGAACGGGGTGAGTGAGGGTCTCTGAGGAGGATATAGGTCTTCTAGGAAGAGCGCCATGGGAGGATCCCTTAGAAACAGCTTCTCAGCACCTGAAAGTAACATGAAGCAGTAAAAGGCAATACAAGGTTTACATAAGGGACCTCTACTCATTTCCCTTCTTTATTACAGAATAAGTTCAATTGCAAAACACTATTATGATGTAAAGAACCATTTTTAGGTCTAATTTTTGGTCTCCCACTTTGTATTACACTGAAAAGGTGTTGGGATAGAAAATGGGTTTCTTTTTCTTTAAGCAGATTTGAATTTGCTCCAGTTGCCTAAAAGACACTCTAGTGGCAAGTCCTCTGGAATGCTCTCCATTGTCCCCATGTCTAACAGGAATCTTTATTTTTAAGGTCTAACAAGAGGAAAAGCAACTGGGCTCTTGTCATTTTTTTTCTGTTTAGATGTTTACCTCCCGTAGAGAAGGTATAAGTACAGGTAGCAAAGTGTTAGACCAACGGAGTATGAGATACAAGCAGGCGGTAGAGTACGGTGCTCGCTGGTGAGCAAAATGCAATAAAAGGAATATTT
Source organism: Macaca thibetana thibetana (assembly GCF_024542745.1). NCBI lineage: Eukaryota > Metazoa > Chordata > Mammalia > Primates > Cercopithecidae > Macaca > Macaca thibetana. The sequence goes on along the minus strand of NC_065595.1, from coordinate 15,152,333 downwards.
TTACCAAGCAAAGTATAAAAGGAAAAGTGAAAATAGAGTGACAGGACCCTAGGGCAGCAAATAGAAAAAGGCAAGAGCAAAATTTCCCTGGAGTGGGCCTGGAACCTACAATGCCAGAAGGAACGCCAAGGTTGAAAACCTCAGAGCATCCAGGGGACTGCCAATGATGCCAAGTGCCAAAAAGCCTGGATTCCCCAAGTGCGGGGCAACTAGACTTCCCACACCACATGCTGAAAACCCTGGAGTATCCAGGGGCAACCAATGTTGAAAACTCTGTGGGTTTCAGCATTTTCAACCCTGAGGGGCAGGCAATAGCATACCCTAAAGGCCTGGCTGGGGCCACAGAACAATGTGATTCTGACATCCCAGAATCAACACAACAGGGGCCCTCACAACCAAATGTCCTGCTTTAAATAATTACCCAAATACAGTTAGCTCGGAGCTAAAGCAAAACAAAACAACGAAACAAAGCAAAACAAAAAACCCTGCAAACAAAGCATATATTTCAGAGCAAAAAATGAAATAAAACAAAATGACTGATGGAAGAAAATGAAATGGTATTGTAAAAAAAGACTGAGGGAAGACGAAAAAGGATCTATTATAGTTGGTCAGGTATGCTAAAGGGGACTTTGAATTGATTACCTGGCCAAAGGCCTTATTTTCTGGCTCACCCAATGTTGATGTGAGGAGGGTCAGTGGGGACACTCACCCATCTGCCGGAGCCAAATGGAGATGACTGGTCTGTAACTGGGACCCGGGCTTGGGTCAGTTTACCTGCCACAAGGGAACTCGTGTATAATCTTGCAACTAGCTGGCCAGAGTGCTGTGTCTCACATGAGATTGTACTGTGACTGTTCACCCTTCTCCCTGCTCCACTGCATGTCAGCAAGTATGACAGCTCTTAAAAGAGCCTTGGTTACTGTTTCAGCTCTGCAGGTTTAGAAGATCTTTAAAGAACTCTCGTATGTTTATTGCGGCACTATTCACAATAGCAAAGACTTGGAATCAACCCAAATGTCCATCAGTGACAGACTGGATTAAGAAAATGTGGCACATATACACCATGGAATACTATGCAGCCATAAAAAGGGATGAGTTTGTGTCCTTTGTAGGGACATGGATGCAGCTGGAAACCATCATTCTCAGCAAACTATCGCAAGAACAGAAAACCAAACACCGCATGTTCTCACTCATAGGTGGGAATTGAACAATAAGATCACTTGGACTCGGGAAGGGGAACATCACACACCAGGGCCTATTATGGGGAGGGGGGAGGGAGGAAGGATGGCATTGGGAGTTATACCTGATGTAAGTGACGAGTTGATGGGTGCTGATGAGTTAATGGGCGCAGCACACCAACATGGCACAAGTATACATATATAACAAACCTGCACGTTGTGCACATGTACCCTAGAACTTAAAGTGTAATAATAAAAAAAAATTAAAAAAATAGTTACTATATGAAAAATAAAAATAAATAAACTCACCATCTCTTGACATCTGCCAGTCAGGTTGCTGTCTCCATCTCTTGCCATCGAGCTGACTGTCATCTCACTGTCCAGCCAATCACTGTCTTGCCGACTCACTGATGGCTGTCTCGTTATCTTGTCATCTTGCCCCACCTCTCACCGTATTTGTCCCTTTAGGGTTGCCACCATGATGTAGCTGGGCAAGTGATCCCCAAAATTGGTAATTAGCCCAGGAGAATTCTTGGCTTTACCCAGGAAATAATTCAAGAGCAAGGTGGCAGTGTTAAACAGCAATCATTTATTGAGCCAGAACTGCTCCTTGCCCAGCAGAGCCAACTCATAGCCAGTGTGCCCAGAGCCACACTTATGGGCTGTTGGCCAGTTCTATGTATACCCATTTTTACCCTCTTACTTACATTCAAATTAAGGGTAGGTTAATGCCAATTAAGGGGCAGATTTTTCAGAACTTTCTAGGAAAGTGGCAGTAAGTTTCAGGTCATTGACATGGAAAAAAGAGGTAACTTCCAGGTCATTGGTGTGACATGCACATTGTCATGGCACTGGCGGGGGAGGGGAGGAAGTGTCGTATGCTAATGAGCAATTAGGGCAGCTAGGGATTGCTTTCATCACCGGCTGCTGTTTGAGTGACTTTTTTCACTACATTTTATCGGAATTAGGAAATAAGGCCTGTCAGTTTCCTACCAGCCTAATGGTAAAAAACCATTAATTTGGTCAGATAAAACTCTCTACTTAATTTGCATATTTTGACAGATTTGTAGAGAATTGTTTTGCTTTCCAGGAATTTCTTCCAATCAGGGCAGAATTATATTGTACTTGTTACTCTTGACATAAATTTGGTTAGGATTGTAATAATCTACAATTTTCCTTCCCAATAAGTTGGATTTTTTGCTGAAGTTATGTTTGGCAATTGTAAGAGAACTGCCAAGAAATGCTTTTAGAAAAAAGAGACCATATTTTTTTTAAAACAGAGTTTTTAGAAATACTAAATATACTACTAAAATCAGTGTTTCCGTATTATTTTTAAATAATAGTTATTATTATGCCACGTAACATGAACCAGTTGTTATATGTATTATACCTAAACTTATGCTTAAAACTCTAAAAAAGTCTGATTTTCTGTATCATATAAGAGAGACACTGAGGTCTGGAGGAATTAAGTGTATTACCCAAGTGCAAGTAATAATTCAGTTGTATTAATCTGATAAACAGGTCATTTACAATCTTTACTCAGATTTCTTTCCTTTCATGAGTAGCTGAGTTTACATGACAACTAATGGACACTTAATACCTAATATTAAATACTCTAATTTAAATAACATAACCAGGATTTTTTATTTGAAATATCCAAGATATAGGCTACATCATTCAGTTCTTGGAGCTATCTACATTACTTTTAATAAGCAGAGTACTGATATCACTGAGATAAGTTCCAATTGTTGTTTCTGTTTTTTCCAGGCTTACTGTCATTTTTGTTGAGCTTTTAAAAGATTTTAGTTAGGTAAGCTGATTTGTTAATTATTGTCATCCTTTAATATTTGTGTGGTTTGTATCATTCTGTTTCTTTTCTTTTCTGTCCTGGGGATTGTGTTTATTATTCCATAACATCTTTCAGCTTATTCTTTTCAAATTTTGTTCTTCTATGACATAAAAATTTTAACTTTCCTGTGAAGTCTTCGTCTTTGACAAGAGGGCAGACAAGATTTGAAACTTGGCCAGTTTTTATCGGTATCTGCCATCTCAACATAGAAATACAAAAGCAAGAAGCTTTGTTGTTGTTCGGAGTTAACTTTATTTTGTCTTTTGTCCCATAGCTTATAAATACACAAGCTGCTTACTGTGAGCTGGGGGGAAAAAAGAAAAGAAAAGAAGAGACTGGTGCTATTGGTGTAGCAGTCTTTGTGATGTGACTGACTGGAAACTGAAAAACATACATATTCTTCCTACCTCTTCAGTTGGTTAACTGGGATCTTAAAGCAGTCAATTAAATACTCTGGTCTAATATTTCTTTATAGGAAAAAATGATAGAAGCTGGCTTAGATTATTTGGAGGTCCCTTCTAGTTTAAAACACACACACATACACACTCACTCACATACACACACATCAGTTGCATTTTTGGCCTGTGGAGCTCTGTGAGGTTAAGCTGGGAACTATAGAACACAAAATACAATGTATTGGGAGCAGGACATTAACCCAGATGGAGTAGGGGGTTGAGTCTGATCCAATAAGGCAAGGACTTCAGTGACAAATCTCATGATTTAACTATAAGCGCAAGAGAATAATTAAGGGTTTTGAAATGTATATTGACAAAAAAAAAAGAGGGAAAAGGATAGTTTAATCTTTCAGCAGTGTGGTATAATTAAATGAGAAGCAACTAGATACAAAAGGAATAGTAAGGCCATTTAATTTTATATGTAAAAACCTTCATAAACTTGATATCTAATGATTTAGGGCATTTCTTTGGCAGATAATAAACCATTTTGAATAAGTGATGAGCAGTATTATCTAATCAAACAGCACCAGGCCCTTTAGAAAATCACGAGTTGTATAAGAATCTACTGTAAGGAATCTTTTTTAAGAACTGGGCTCCCACACACCCAGTTAAATCCCTTTAATAATATTTATGTGAAGAAATCTACCTCTGTGCCCTATTCTTCCACCAATAACAGGGAATTATGCTAAGACAAATCAACTGAGAAAAATGGACCAAACAGTACAGTATTGTCTCTTAGGAATGTAGACTACAAAAAGGGACTTTTGTTATTTTATTTTGGGCAATTAAACTATGGGAATATATAGCTTTTTTTTTTTTTTTTTTTTTTTTTTTGGTTCATTTACAGCAGGAAATAAATATTACCTGGATAAAACAAGACAAAATTGGGACTTAACTCAGCAGAATGTCATGCTAAAATTAAAAATTACAAATCCAGTCTCCAAAGCATTGAAAAGCTGTGCAACACTTTAATACCAGTTTTAGGTGGAGACCTGACAAAAAAAGTTTTCGCTATATAAAAAATTTATAGACATTAATAACCTCATTTCCACACTCTCTCCCAAAAGCAACACTCCCCATGTCCATAGCTAAAATCAATCCTCCTTCTTCTCCCTGTATCACTGTCCAAAATGATTTTGTGTCATGAGGCTGTCACTCCATTATTAATTGTTTCCTCTCCAGTATCATTCATTTATAAAATGGTCAGTTTCTCAAGATTACTTCAAATTTTTCTAGCCCCCTCCCACCCACAAGGGAAGCTCTACAGGTTAACAAGTTGACAAAATGTATTTTTATTTCGCTAGGTTGCAGCAAGAGAGGAGGAGGTAGGTATGAGAGCAGTCAGTGCAGAAAACTCTTATAATGTACTACATTTGTTTTACCTGACCCTCAGAGAAAAACTTGGTCTAGGTTGAGGTTATAATACAGCAGACGAGAGGCCATAAGACTTAAGAAAGAGAGAAAGAAACTCCTTTTGTTTATGATGCTAATCTTATATTTTTTTACTTTTCTGAGGCTCAGGTACACATCTGTTCTTAGGAAGAGGGAGACACACTGGATTTCTAATGCAATTTTGACCCTTCCTGCCTCATTGCTCATATTTAATCAAGAGACGCTTAGTGTCTCATAACTTTTAAAAAGTTGCAGTGCACAGAAAGAGTGTAAAAGTTCATCTCCCAAAAATGAAGAGAGGCAAGTAATTTATGAGCTGTAGCAATTATTCCCCAGATTAAAATAAACTATTATCTTCACTTGAATGGAGGAGAAATACAATTAAAATTTAGAATAACAGGAGATGGAAATAATGGTGTCATATAGCATTTCTCATCTGTATTTCAGAGCAAATATGTTTTATATAAATCACACTTGTGAGACAGCTTGACTTCACAAATAAATATAAATATAACATCAATATAAGCATAACAGTAACCACTAATTATTTTTAAATGCTTTCCTCATACATGAAAACTCAAGAAATTTTACATTAAATGCTTATTTTTTACATTATGAGAATAGAACATGTCATTATATGACATATATAATATTTATATGATATTAATTATATAGTATATATATTGCTTATACACCTAATTAAAAATGTAACTTTCATGGAAACATATTTGTCGTAAAACTATTCATTCTGATTTAAAAAAATGTTGTTGTTCACTTGAGGGAATTTATACACATATTTAAGGCTAAATAGACTAGTAGTTAGATGATGTTAGTCCCAGATTAAGCCATGTAGCTTATTTCCCATATATAAAATGAAGTAATATACATGTATACATACCTATATTTGGCAGGGATATTGTAAGAATAAAATGAGCTTTCCCCCATGAAATTATGAGTGCTGGGAAGAGATGATTGGTGTATTTGCTGCAGAATTTAAACAAGTAACATTGAGCAGAGATTTGTGACCAATCAAACATGGAAACAGGTGCATTAAGAACCATTTATCTAGTGAATTTTAAAAAGTTAATACCCTTTCACCTGCAAATCGATTTTTAGGGATACTCATATGTTCAAATAATTATTGGCTCATTAAACAACGTTGTGGTAACAGAAAAACTTTGACTAAAACCTGAATAATAATTTAAAAGAGAGTCACTAAGTCCACTGTTGTTTATTCATATAACGCCACGATACGTGGTCAGCAAAAAAAAGAAAATGTAGACCTGGGTTTACAAATGTGCATAGATTTTCCAAATATACTATTAAGTAATAAAAACAAGTTCCAAAGTAAAAGTGGGATATTTTGTGATAGATAGATAGATAGATAGATAGATAGATAGATAGATAGATAGATACCCACATATACATATATAAAGAGAACATAAATAAATATATAAAGGACATGCCTGGAAAGCATCCCAGATATGAGGTGTGAGGAGGGGCTTCTGATCTTATATGGTAAAATGATAGTTTAATCTTACTTATAATGCCTACATTTTTAACCAGAAAATGTATGCAAGGTTAACTTAAATTATAAAATGTAATTTTTTGTAAAGAGAAGTGTGTAAATATTTACTGTGCAAAATGCCAAAAGGCAAGTCAAAATAAAAAAGAAGGAAACATCTGCTCAAATGAATGAGGACAATTATTTCACTGGGGAGAAAAGCTACAAAGGGGTTTTCTGAAGAGGTGGGAAAAAGTAGTCATATTGTCATTCAAGGTAGAGTGAGAAAAACATGGCAGAAGTATAATTTTTAAAGAAAGGAGATGTCATGGCACTTGGAAAGGCTGGAAAGATCACTTGAGAAAGCACTAGCAAGACAAATTTTGGTCAAAATCATGGAATGAGCTAAATAAAGAATGTGTATCCCCACTGTATTTGTCTGCTAGGGCTACCCTAATAAAATACCACTGACTGGGTGGCTTAAACAACAGAAATTTATTTTTCACAGTTCTGGAGGTGGGGAAGTCCAAGATAAATGTGCTGGAAAGGTGGGATTTTGCTGAGGCCCCTTTCTTTGTCTTGTAGAGGTCACCTTCTTGCTGTGTCCTCATATGATCTCCCTGTGCACTCAAACTCCCTGTGTCTCCTTGTTTTTTTCATAAGGACACCAGTTCTGTTAGATTAAAGCTCCCACCTTATAACCTCGTTTAACCTTTATTTCCTTCTTAAAAGTGTTATCTGCAAAAACAGTCACAATTTCGTAGGCTACAACCCACAAAATTGGAGGGACACAATTCAGTCTATACCATTCACCTCCGGTGTTTGTTTGGTTTTGGACTTGAAATATTATTAATGTATAGAAAATATAATATAAAACAATATGGTATACTTTCTTGTAACCAACACAAAAATTAGGCATATGTTAACATCTTCTATATTTGTTTAGGTTTGTCTTTTTTAAAATAAATCATGTGTTACCGATTCAACAAAATACTTTGCTATCTAGTGTTTATCTTCATCTGAATAGAGAACCACTAGTTTGAATGTTTGTGAATTTTATGATAACATTGCCCCCATAAACAATATATGCAATTATTTTGGATTGTCTTTCAAAAGTCACATTTCTGCTATTTTCAAGAGCCTCACCTAATTTATATTCATTCATATCCATGCTTTATAAAGTCATCAACCATTAGGACACATGGGTTAATTCATTTTAACATTTTAATGTTTTAAGCATTGCAAGATATTCCAATATGTGATAAACATTTATTTATTAATTTCCCTGCCAAAATTTTTACTGTTTGCTCTTATCAATACTGCTTCTCTGGGTAAAAATTTAACAACTATCTCAGCTATTTACCACAGAACCATCATACTTGGGATGCTGGCTCTGGATTTATTTTCCTATAATGGTGTTCTCTGGAATGCAGTAGTTTAAGAAAAATGAAATGTTGATTTGTGTTATGTTGTACTAAGGCACATTGTACTCTATTAAAATTGTTGTGAGATCCATGATTAATGAGAATCATCCAGAGAGTTGTGATCAATATCTTGCTCTCAAAGGGCTATGCAATGACCACAGCAGACAGCAGTAATGGACAGCAATGTTGCCTGGATTTGCTGCAGTGTATAGGTGCTCCAGTTTCATTTCCAGCAACTTAGCCCACGGCCCAGTTAAAGTGGCCTGGAACCTGTACCTAGTATATTACAAGACATTCTAGACTCTATATGGTAAAAAAGTTTGGTGAGGTAGTTTTAAATTGTTGATGTGTGAAAGCTTGTCAATCCAACTTTAATTTTTTACATAGAACTTAACTTGTCAATGCAGTGTAAAAAATATAATTCTGTGGAATCGGCAATGGATGGAAAAATTAAAAGTGCAAAATTAAAGGGAAATGGCACACACACACACACACACACATCTGCTCTCCATGGTTATTTTGAAGATGATTATTGAAAGTAAAGACATTATTATGGGAGAGGAAGACAGAGCAGATAGGTTTAAGACTGGTGTTTAAAATCAGAACCCATTAATTTGCCATCTAATGTTCTTTATGGCTTTTGATATAATAGTATACATAACTGCTGTGTCATACCACTGAGATCTTTAATTTGGAAATACCGCCCAAGCTCCAGGTAAGAATAAACAACTCTTTAATAAAACTAAAAAAAATAAGTTCTTACGTGTAAATGTAGAGTTACTTTGGAGAGAAATACCAGCCCTTATCCATGGAATCTCTATTGTCGTGAGTTCTCAAATTGAAATACCAAAGTCATAACTTTAAAATTGATATTAAATACCTCAGAATAGCAGGAGTTATATGAAATATTACTAGCCTCCTATTAGATATGATTTTTGGTGTTCAATTCATTCATTCTCCGAATGTAGCGGCTTTGCCCCATCAGAGTGGATAAAAACCACAATTAAATGAGTCTTTAACAAACAAGAGAATTGTACTCTTTCATCATCTCATGCAAAATGAAACCTACCCCCAAAGAAGTGGAAACACTGTGTTTGATTGATTATATGATAATTATGTGACTTCCCTGTGATTATATCCCCTATCCAAACTTTAGTGAATACAGTTGGTAATGCTAGGTCTTCCTCACCTCCTGTTGGGTAAAAAGAGGCCATACAGGACACAGCAAACAATGTTTTTTCCCCAATTAATTAGCATTGTGAACATAAAAAATTTACAGCAAGTCAGAAAAGTAGTTCAAATAGAGTGCACATATATTAAGTAACAAAAAAAGCATCAATAAGTGCCATAGAGCATACGTAATAAAATTATATTACTTGATTACAATGCAATGAAATTACATATTAAAGAAAAAGTCTCCTCTGCCTAGAAATGTTTAACCATAATAAAAATGACAAGAACTCTCTGATAACAATTTTTAAGGGCAAGGAAAATTTACACTGAAGCAGAAGAATTTATATAACATTGATAATGAAAACCACTACGTATCATAATTTTGGAATATATTTAACCACTGATTACAAAAAAAGTATAAGTATAAAAATCAAATAATAAAGTAATTTTTCACTCAAAGGCCTAGAAAAGGAACAAGACACTAAATTTAAGCAGAAAATAAAAATTATAAAGGAACAATTAAGTAGAATCAATGGTGCAGAAAATCCCTTAAATGTAGGATTAATATGCTAAATGTTTGTTTTTCAAAAAATTAAAAATAGAAAAACCACTGGTTCAATTAATTAAGGAAAAAAGGGGAAAAGCACAAATATTCAGAATTTAAAAAGCAGCAAAAAGAAAAGAATCATTGAAACATAAGTAAACAAAATAATATATTATTTACAAAAACAAATCTTCACAAATACTGTTTGATTTTGCAGCCACAACAGCAAAATATGACAAACATCTATATATAAGTAGGTTATTTCTCATATTTACTTATTTCAAAAACCACGCATAAACATACTAATGCACATGCTTTTGTATCGTTGGAGCTGTGTCACTGGGTACATTCCCAGAAGTTGTATTGCTGGATGAAATGGTAAATGTATCTGTTCCATGAGGTATTTTGCAATCTCATTTCATTCTCCAGTTAAAGGAGCAGTAAATTATTGAGCATATTACTGATTACACGTCTAGTTCAAGAGAAATACAAGGGGAGCCTTAAACTTCTTGTGTGAGAAAGACAAGCATTTAAAAACACTAATGGGACATTTAAAAGGTCACAGGAGCCAATTTGAAGAGGTGTGCACTGACCAACTAAAAAAAAAAAAAAAAAAAAAAACATTTACCTTTAAATGACAGCCCTGAGATATAACCCATTGAATAAAATAAATCAATAGTTCTGTAGAATATATTTTAACTTAGGAATGAAGAGAATAGAAAGTTGCTCAAGATATACTTATTAATAAGTTTATAAGGAATGATAGAATAAAAATTCACCTTTTTACAGTCATACAATAATAGTTGATTTATCCAAAAATCATCAACAATTGCTAAAACCAAGCCAATTAATTAAACCGACCAATTAATAAAAGTTAATTGAGGAACAAATTCATCAAATTTAAAATATTATCACACAGATTACATACCAATAACAAACATAATAAGTTATGTTTACAGTAGGTAAATCTAATCACCATGACCCAAAATAAATGGATACTACCTGGCCACATTTTGCAATCTAAAAATATATATATATATATATATATAATTATTATTATTATTATTTTGAGACGGAGTCTCGCTCTGTCATCCAGGCTGGAGTGCAGTGGCCAGATCTCAGCTCACTGCAAGCTCCACCTCCCGGGTTTACACCATTCTCCTGCCTCAGCCTCCCTAGTAGCTGGGACTACAGGCGCCCGCCACCGCGCCTGGCTAGTGTTTTGCATTTTTTTTTAGTAGAGACAGGGTTTCAGCATGTTAGCCAGGATGGTCTCGATCTCCTGACCTCGTGATCTGCCCGTCTCGGCCTCCCAAAGTGCCGGGATTACAGGCTTGAGCCACCGCGCCCGGCCTATATATATATTATTTAGGGCAAAAAATTGTTTAACATGACTATATTTTAATAAGTGTTTTCAGAAAAATCCAAATTAAGAGTATTCCAAAAGAAATCTGTTTTGGATTTTTTATAAATGCCAGTGAAATAAAAAACAAAACAAAAATATAGCTTAAAATTTTGGTCGTAAGAGATAAAGGACGGGATGATGTGAACCTTGATTGGATCATGGATTTAAAAAGTAGCTATAAAGAATATTTCTAGGATAATTTGGGATATTTGACCATGCATTTTAAGTTAGCATGACAGATAACTGACAGTATTAAAGTGTAATTTCTAATGTTGAATCACTGTATGTTGTGGGTTGTAAAGGGGAGTGTACTTTTTATTAGGCAAAAATGTGCACATTGCCCATTAGGGAGAATTATGTCTACAACTCATCAGACATGTGTGATGTCTGGGAAGAGACAGAAAGAGAGAAAAGAGCTAGTGCTCAAATGTGGCAAAATAGCAATCAACATATGTAGGTTACAGGTATACGGATGTGCAACTATCTCTAGGTTTTAAATTTATTTAAATAAATATTGGGGTAGAATGGATGACATTAGTTTGTTAAAAACATATTATTCTTGGCTTTACTGGGGTTCTGTAGTTAAAACCCATAGAAGAAAACAAATTTGACAGTGACCAAAAAGTAATATTTGTAACAAATATTTTAAAATCAATGTGTCAGATGTTAAGATGGAAAGACAATTGATGATAAATATATATTAGATTTAAATATTCTTGCAAAAAGATGTACTTCAGTATAATTGTCAGCACTTTTGTATGAAATAATACATTTCTGAAGGGAAAGTACATCATTTATTAGGACGATATATGTTGTAAGTTTGCTTTTTTAAACAACATACCCCTCATAATTTGACTTATTACATGAAAAAGGTGATTAAATTCAACTTAGAATGGGAAGAAAGCATGTTTCAGCAATACTGATATTTAGAAAGAAAAAGCTGTGTCCTAGGTTTGCAAAATTAGTGTTAGGTTAAAACATTTATAATGAATTATTTCTCGGTAAGAAATAAGTAAAAGACTAACATAAAATATACTATGCCACAGATATCAATAAGAATAATGTTATATATGTATCTATGTGTGTGTGGAAAGAGAGAGAGAAAGGGAAGAAAGAAATAGTGAGAGACAGGAGACATTACAGCAGAAACAGGAAAATTCTAAAATAAGTAAGAATAAATAAGGAACGTGTTCTCAGGCTCTCAGACTGAGTCCATGATGAAACATAAAAGCATGAAATCACTACCTGTAGATAACTTTGGTTGTATGAGAAGGAGAAGAGGAGTTGGTGTGAAGAGATAAAAGACTAGCAGAAATAAAAAGTCAGATAAGATTGTGCCAAAAGAGGATTCACGGATAATGGATATTTTTGCAGGTTTCATTAAAAAGCGTAGGAAGATTAAGAGAGAAAACAGTCAGTGGATCACTGCCAGGGACTTGATAATGGATGAAGGAACATGATTTTACAGGAGAAATCACAGCATCTTGATCATTTGGTTGAGCATCTTGATCATTTGGTGAAACAAGTGAGATAAATGCCATTTGGCGAAATTCTTTAACATTCTAAATGTTCCATTGGCTGATGTTTGCAAGGGCAAGTGGCAGAGGTGACATGATAAACACAAGTAAATAAGTGTAACATAAAAGCTTTTAAATTAGGAAAGAATCTTTTAGAAATGACAAGGAAGTGATCTGACGAACATTACAAACAGGAATTTCATAGCATGGTTAGCAGAAACACATACATAATAATGGCATAAATAATAACCATAATAACCTAACAAGAACAATCATAGTAGTAGAAATAATAATTAATTATATAGTATCTTCAGTTTGTCTGACACTATTCTAATGATTTTGTACATATTCAATGCCCCAAATGTGTATTTTATAAAGATACAAAATTGAGATAATACAAATATTGTTTTCATTTCTTAAATGAAGAGACTGGACAAAGACAGGATGAGTAGCATATACAATATCACAAAGAACCCAAGTAAGCTGGTTACAGAGTTCATGATTTTTTTTTTTTTTTTTTTTTTTTTTTTTTGAGAGGGAGTCTCATTCTGTCACCCAGGCTAGAATGCAGTGGCATGATCTCCACTCACTGCAGCCTCTGTCTCTCAAGTTCAAGCGATTATCCTGCCTCAGTCTCCCCAGCAGCTGTCATTACAGGAGTGCACCACCACACCTGGCTGATTTTTGTATTTTTAGTAGAGACAGTGTTTCACCATGTTGACCAGGCTGGTCTCAAACTCCTGACCTCAAGTGATTCACCCTCGTTGGCCTCCCAAAATGCTAAGATTACAGTCATGAGCCACTGTGCCCAGCCTAGTTCATGTTATGAATTATATAATATTATGATAATCAAAGAAACACGGGGAATAAGAAAGATATGGAAATGTCAAAATAGGTAACTGGGAAGGTACCTCATCTAATTTTTTTTTTTTCAAATATCACTAAGGATCTCCATCTAACCTTACATAGTGGAGTTATATTTGTTCTGCTCAGCAACATTCTGCATAGCAAAAAACAATTTTAAAACATATTTTTTCTTGACTTTTATGAACATTGCTTTATTTATACACCACTGGCTGTTTTCTGGTCTCCTTGGCTGGCTATTTCTGTAATAACTATCCTGGAAATGACAAAGTATTTGAAATAACCATCAGAAGACCACTTATCTTCTGCATTTATACTCTCTCTCTGGTTGGCCTTCAACTGTCTATTTTACATTTTATGTGCATGCTGATAACTCCTAAAGGTGTATACCTGAGCCTGACTATATCCAAATAAACCTCAGAATTGCAAGTCCAGTGACATTTCCTAAAAGGCACCAAAAAGTCATTTCACATTTTAAAAGACCAAAATTCATAGCTTAGACATAAATGCATACATATGTATATAATATATGCACATATATATGCATGTATGCATATATGTATTATAAATGTATATATGTGTATATATATGCATATGTTACATAAAGTTCAATGTTTTTTCATCCCTAATCCTGATTCTCTTCCAATTTCTTCGACCTGTGGGTACTTGATGCTTATCACAAAAAAAAATTGGGTTAAATTTTGTTCCTCAGAAATGACTTACTTGACCACCAAATTTGATATAGCTACCCATTCATGTATCATCACAGTAACCTATTTTAAGTTATTTATGCATATTAGAAGTTATCTTGTTTGTGTATTTTCTCTTCTCTCTGATAGATTGAGAGTTTTATGAGAATCTTACCTACCTTATTAGATTCCATTCTTTATACATAGGACAGTTCCCGACTCATTATAGGCTCATTATCTAAATAGTCATAGAAATGTAACAGAAAAACCAGGCACTGTGTTTCTGATGTGATACAACATAAGGACATAGTTTATTTTATAAAGTGTTATTACAAAAAAATTATTTCAAATATAATCAGAGCTCTAGATTAACTTCCAATTTACAGAAAACAGAGCACAAGTTCACCAGTGCAATGTAGAAACAATTTTAAAAAATAGAGAAAGAAAAATTCCTGAAGAAGACTGCCTGGGATCTCTCCAAATTAAATGTTTTGTGTTTAAACAAGGAGTAAACCCTACTTGATTTAAAATGATTAAAGATAAATCTTCATTCATATTAAGCATGATAATGGTACTGTACTTGCATAGAATGAGTATTATATTCTTAGACAATGCATGCTGAATTATTTAAGGATGAAGTGTCTTATTGTATTTAATATTCTCCTAAGTATTTCATCAAATGCAAAACATACACATACACACACACACAAAGAAGAGGAAGCAAATTTGGCAAAATACCTTGGTAAATTTATGTAGAAGGAATATGAACATACATTTCCTTATTCTTTCAACTTTTCCATAGTGTTGAGATTTTTCAAAATTAAAAGTGTACTTTTGATTCACCTCTTCTAGGATGGTTTTTATAAATTCTCCCCTTCTACTCTAATTCTATTCTACTCAGAATTTGTAGATACATTTTTTGTATTTTATTCGTATTAATTGCTTAACAAAACCAAATTTAGAATATATTTTACCAGGCCGGGCGCGGTGGCTCAAGCCTGTAATCCCAGCACTTTGGGAGGCCGAGACGGGCGGATCACAAGGTCAGGAGATCGAGACCATCGTCGCTAACACGGTGAAACCCCGTCTCTACTAAAAAATGCAAAAAAACTAGCCGGGCGGGTTGGCGGGCGCCTGTAGTCCCAGCTACTCGGGAGGCTGAGGTAGGAGAATGGCGTAAACCTGGGAGGCGGAGCTTGCAGTGAGCTGAGATCCGGCCACTGCACCCCAGCCTGGGCGAGAGAGCAAGACTCCGTCTCAAAAAAAAAAAAAAAAAAAAAAAAAAAAGAATATATTTTACCATAACTATTCATTTTGGTATCTATAGATTCATTCTTAATGAGAATTAAATATGAATCAATCCCTAAAGTGCAATGAATTTTTTCAAATACGTCATGTGTCTTTATTCTTTTGCCATAGTAGAATCAAAGTATCTTCATGGATTCTTTTAACAACACACACACACACACAAACACACACCTCCCTAGGGGAAGTTATAACAGAAGCAATATAAAAATTACACAGGTACACAACAACTAGAATGACTAAAATTAAAATTACAAATATCAATTGTTGACAAGAATGTGGAACAACTGAAAATAAACTACATTGCAGTTGTAAGTGTGTGTGCATGTGTAAAGAGACATGTGTGTCTCATCCCTATAAGCATTTTTATTTTCCCCTTAGATTTACTCTATTTTATTAATATTTTTTGAGTTGGAAGTTAATATCATTTATTTGACAAAGACTATTATACAAGGAGACAGGTATCTTCACTCCAAATGTAGGATTGTGTTGAACATAACAAGAACCACTTTTATATATCAAAATACATAACAGATTCCTAAGACCAAACTGAACCAAAAGCTACAAACTTAATTCATACTACTCCTATCTTATTTTGAGGCACACATTTTTGCTTTGTGTTACTTAATTTTATTTTACTTGCCTCAACTTCCACAATAAAAACTTAAAATCCAATGATTTGTCTCTGATATGAGTAAACTGGTAAAATGGTTATATTGACCATTAATGGACTTATTGAAAATTGTTCCTGTTAACTTAATGAATGTTAACACTTGGCATATATAAATATTTTAAAACACCATAATTGCCTGTAAACTCTTAGAGTTATGTTGTATTCTAGTGAACAAATCATAATGACAAGCTCATAATTTATTATAATCTATAAAGAAGTGGCATTTTGTAAGAAAAGAGAAGCACCCAATTTACGAGGGTTTCCTTAAGCATAGGGAAGGTTTGACAATGTTTGCACCTCAGAATAGCGTTCTGTTTGGGTATCTAGTTCAAGACTTACTCTTCTTAACCTTGCAGACCAGTGGAAATGACTCCACAGTGTAGGGTGGAAGATTGATGGGATAAGAACAGGGGCACTGAAGTGACTCAGATTGTTTTATTGGGTTACGTGACTTCAAATTTCTTTTACTTCTACAAAACTTACAATTAATTCCTTGATATCTCCCTGTTGTCATTCCTTCATAAGACCTTATGAGAAGAGGTTAATAAGGAAAATTGTGTTTTCTGAAATGATTAGGTTAGCAGCATAGACAGAACAGAAATAAGTGCTCCCACTGTTCCAAAAATAGCAGCCTTAACAGCATTTCTGAAAACGTTAAAGACAAATAATTTCAGCAAATTTGGAGGACTCAAACAAGAAAATAAACATAAGTAGAGGAAGGTCATTAACTAATTTCTAACCATCTTAATTTGTTTCAATTGCATCTATATTGGAAACTTTAATAAGTCATTTACAGAGGGTAGGAATCTGTGAAATGTGTAGTCCATGGACTATCCAAAAAAAAATAGGCGTCCAGTAAATTGTTTTTGTTGTTAATATTGAAGGTGTACTTTTCAAATTACACTCCATTCATTCTGTCATAGTTAAATAAATTTTAATCTAAATGCTAACCTAATTAAAATCTTGTCTGTGTATTACATGTGTATTTTGTGTAATGTGGAATGGTAAACCCTAAAATCATTTTTGTTTTGCATTTAGAAGATATGATCCCACAGAAATAACAATATGTTTGTCTCCTAATAGAGTTTGATGTTCTTCCTTGCTTCATTTCTCCAAGAAAAGGTTGAGTGTTTCATATGGCAGGAGTAGATTTAACTGATGCATGGAAATATTTTTCTTTTTTTCAACTTTTATTTTAGATTCAGGGGCATGTGTGCAGGTTTGTTGCACAGGTATATTGCCTGATGCTAAGATTGGTGTATGATTGATCTCATCACCCAGGTAGTGAGCACAGTACCCAATAATTACTTTTCAATCCTTTCTCTCTCTCTGCTTCCTCACTCTAGTAGGCGCCAGTGTTTACTGTTGCCATCTTTATGTCCATGAGTACCCAATTCTTAGTTCTCACTTATAAGTATGAATATGAGGTATTTAGTTTTCTATTCCTGCACTAACTTGCTTAGGATAATAGACTCCATCCAGATGCATCCATGTTATAACAAAGGACATGGTTTCATTCTTTCTTATGGCTGTCTAGTATTCCATGGTGTTAAAGTACATTTTTTTCCAAATCCACCTTTGATGGGTAAATAGGTCGATTTCATGTCTTTGCTATTATAAACAGTGCTGTGATAAACATAAGATTGCATGTATCTTTTCGGTAGGACAGTTTACTTCCTTTGGATATATACCCAATAATGTAATTGCTGGATCAAATGGTAGTTCTAAGTTCTTTGAGAAATCTCCAAACTGTTTTCCACTGTGGCTGAACTAATTTACATTCCTACCAAAAGTGTATAATCGTTCCCTTTTCTCTGCAGCCTCTCCAGCATCTGTTGTTTTTTGACTTTTTAATAATAGCCAGTCTGACAGAAGACATGAGCAGACACTTCCCAATAAAAGGACATACGAGTGGCCAAAAAACATAAGAAAAAATGTTCGACATCAGTAATCATCAGAGAAGTGCAAATCAAAGTCACAAAGAATTTTCTAAAGGCTTCCTTCAATCTGCAGTGTGCAGTGTATCCTTTGATTCCATTCCAAGGCTCTCATCCTCATAGGTTTTGAAGTCAGTCAGCCAGAGAAGGAAATCTAGCTTTATAAATCTGTCCTAGTTGGCAAGAGCATGAAACCTCGGTCTGCAAGGAGCCTGAGGCACTGGGGAGGATCTGTGTGCATGATTCTTCACACAGCTGAGTTCACTTTTCTGGGCCAGATTTTTTTCACCATTTCAGGGTGGTTATGATAAAACAGGCAAGATTTGGTTGTGATTGTGAAGAGTAAGAGGCTCTTCAATCTACACTACTTTTATACTGCAACTCTAACCTTACCTTAAACACAAATTTAATTGTAAGTCTGATTATTAGGTAGAAAAATTATATTGAAAACTGAACATAGTGTCTTTATTTGAAAATGGATTATAAATCTTCTATATATGGTGGTAGAGGGGAGGAGAAATTAAACCAGTAATTAGATTTTTTAAAAAAATGACCCATTAATTAAATTCAAATGGTAATTTTGAGTACATCCGGCTAGAATCTAATGATGTCATTTGAGAAGTATTTTCCTTCTCTCCAGTAACCCTGAAGCTAAGTGTACATTTTTCTTACTGACTAGTTTTACTAACAAGGCCAAAAGGTAGTGAAAGCCTATTTCTCAATGAGAGAAAATCATCTCTGATCAATAGCTCCTCTCTGATACTCACTCTGTAATGTATATCAGAGCTTAAGCTGCAAGCAGCAAAGTATCCAGTGATACACTGCCCCCTCCTGCCGCCAACATGGCCAAGAGCCAGTAAGGCACTTAGTGAAACTCTCTGTCATCACTGCCAGGCTTTGAAGGCATTTTATGCATCTGAACATTGGGTGTCTTTTTTACTTCCCCTATAGGAAATATAGATTCACTCTGATACTGCTGCAAAAGAAAGTCATCTAAGAACCTAAGTTTTTTGCTTTTTAATCAATCAATAATACCAAAATGTATATTCAAATGCCTTTTCATGTGAATTATTCTGCTCCTAGAAGGATAGTATTAATAGAAAAAAAACCCAGAAAGATAATATTAGAATGCAATACAATTCAAAATTATCATAATATGATACCATTCTGTTGTTTTTTTCTTTACAGTGTATTACACAAAATCATAAGTAGCATTTGGTCTTGAGTGAATGGCAAAACGAGGGTTTAAATTATGAGATATTTCAAATGACCCTAGCTTCAGACAAGCTGAAGAAGATAAAATGCTTGTAAAATCCCTAGACAGTATTTATAGGGGAAAAATACAATGTAACTACTGAAAGATCATAAGTTTTTACACAAATAAAACTTTTTTGCCCACTTGCTTCTGTTCTACCCATAATAAAGCAAACTCTTGCGAGCAGTATCTAAAACTTGTTTAAATAATCACTTCTAAGTAACCAAATATGTTTAGTGTAGTAATATAAATAATTCACTGTTAGTCATTTTCACACTGCTATAAAGAAGTACCCTGAGGTTGAGTAATTTATAAAGGAAAGAGGTATAATTGACCCACAGTTCCACATGGCTGCGGAGACCTCAAGAAACTTACAGTCATAGAGGAAGGGGAAGCAGGCACCTTCATCACTAGGTTTCTGGAGAGAGAAGAGCAGGGGAAACCATCACTTACAAAAGCATTGGATGTCATGATATCTCACTCACCAACACGAGGAAAGCATGGGGAAAACTGTCCTCATGATCCAATCACCTCCCACCAGATTCCTCCCTTGACAAGTGGAGATTTGAATTTGAGATATTTGGTTTGGGGCACAGCCAAACCATATCATTCACCCACTCCTGGTATCATCGTATCAACACTGATATTTGCTTGTGAAAAAAGTCAAATCGTTTGCTATTGTTGGTTTTTGTAGAAATATTGAGTTTCCTGATTATTAATATCTAGTATATTGGTTTAATTTCGTAAATGTTCTCATAAATTTTACAATTAGAACATTGGTCATGAAGTAAAATGGAAGACTATATTTGACTCTGAATAGAAATAAGCCACTATATCATACTACTCTTTCTGGTCCCCAGCAATGCAAGAATATCTACCTTGGGACTCAGTGGACATTGAAAAATGTTTTCATTCTTCAATATTCTACTTGAAATGTCAACAATTGTTCAACCTTAACCAGCAGGTTTCATGGCTAATCAGTGACTTTTACTCTCGATTCAAATAGCAACTTTAAAATATAATGCTTGCTATGTATACATCTATCCAGTCACCTCCTATGTCTGTGATTTGTGATGAATTTAGTGGAATATTATTTCCTCTCCTAATATTTATACAGTGTAAAATTTAAAATAGTTGTGACCAGCAAAATATTTTGTAAATTCAATAGCTATTACATTATTTTATAAATTGTGTTAGTAAATAATTGATCGTATCAATAAAATATATATTAATCCATTCTACTGAAAATGTGTGTATTTGATGAATAACAATACTTCCCAAGAACACTATTTTACATATTGTCTCATAAACATATGCATATCCTATAGCTTGTGTGTATGCATACTTACATATACATTGTGTTTATATACACATATTTACATGTGTACATACATATGTGATTGTTGGGTTGCAGTACGTATGCATATTCAACTTTGCAAGGTAATGTCTAATTGATCTTTAATGTGCTTGTATTGTTTTACATGCTCATCAAATGTGAATAAAGGATCCCATGGGTACTCATCCTTTAAAACACTTCTTGTTATCAGATGTTAAAGTTTCTGCCCATGTAGTGAATGCAAATTTTGTTTGGCATTTTCTTGATTAGTAATGAACTTGAGAGGGTACTCACGTTTATTGGTCATTTATAATCAATTTCTATGAAATTACATTTGCACCTTTATCTACTTTTCAATTGGTTTTATCTTTTCTTGGTAGATGGAATGTTTTCATATATTCTGGGTATGAATCATTTGTAGGCAAAATGGTTTGAAAATGTTCTCTAGTTTAAAGATTGTGGTTTTTTTTATTCTTTATAATGTGTATTAATAAATATAAATTCTTAAATGTAAGATAGTTATTTATTAATATGTCCCCTTTTTCATTTTTTGCCCTTAAAACTTCATGTCCAATCCTTTGTTCCAAAAATATCCCCCTATATCTGACCCTAGAATATTTACTTTTCATCTTTTATATTTAAATTACTGAAAGCACTTTAGTCTTTTGTATGTATATTTAAAATTTCAACTCATTTAAATTGCAAATATAAAGACTCTTATACATTATTTAATTTTTGCCATAATATTATTTTCTATTTTTCTTTTTTTTTTCTCGATTTGTTTCCCTCATTTTTGGCTTTTGGTTTAATAGTGTTTTCCTTCAACATTTCTTTATTTTTCTTTAACTATTATGAAAGTTTTATGTAATATTTTTATTATTTTATGATTGCTCTAAGAATTTAAATGTTTATGTTACCTTAAAATACTTAAGTATAAATGTTATTTTCAGTATTTTCTTAGACAGTACAATGATTTGAAAATTATTAAACTCTGATTTCCCTCCCCAATGAACTTACCTTAATCCTGAACTTTAATTTTTTTCTACTAGCTTGGTTTCTTTAACCAAAAAACCTAGATTATATCTTGATTGTTTATATGTGTTGTTCATACATATGTTTGCATATGGGCTGTGTTTGCCTTTTACTTTATTTGCCATTGTCTCTGACATTTAATACTTTCTTCCTGTTTGATTAAGATTCAATTTCTAGAATCCTAGATACAGACAAATAAACAGTCAGACACTGACTCCCTTGTAGTTTACCCTTGCAACTTATTCTTTGGTTGGTTATTTCTTATCACCTACCCCCTCTCTTTCTCTCTCTCTCTCTCTATATATATATAATATATTATGTATGTAGTATTATGTGTGTAATATATATAATATATATTTTTTATATTTAATATAATATATAAATATGCAAATAAGAGTTTAAAAATGCATGCAAAACATTAAAAAATTAAATATGTATTAATTTAGTTTCTCAATGTTTTGATATACATTTTAAATTTTTATTAATATATTATCCAGGGTGGAGTTTGATTTAAAATCTAGCTTACCATTTTGCAAAAATGCAAATAAATCCAACATTTAAAAAAAAAAGGAATGACTGAAAAATCTTTCAGAGAAATACTTATTGCATAAGATGTAAATGTATTATTTGAAAAGTTTGAAGAGTAAAAGTACTTGAAAATCTTAACAAAATGTGATATATCAATATCTCCAATGATCTATATGAGCAATTAAGATGAAAATTGTAGACAGAAGAGGTACTGTAATATATAGTGTTCTGTTTCTAAATATCAGATTTATGAAAAGTAGTAGAGGCAGTTAAATGATATAAAGAAATGATGTAAAGAATATTTACGTTTCATCTTTTGTATTTAAATTACTGAAAGCACTTTAGTCTTATATTTATATTTAAAATTTCAACTCATTTAAATTGCAAATGTAAAAACTCTTATACATTATTTAATTTTTGCCATAATATTATTTTATATTTTTCTTATGATAAGAGAATAGTATGATAAGTCTTCCTGACAACACAGAAACCTAAGAAATGATTTGTTCCCCAACATAGCTTTATATACTCAGGCCATACTACACCAAATATTTTTTACTTAACACAGACTTTCATTCCTTCTATCCGTACATTGTCATATCACACATACATATTTATCTTGAAAGATTGTTGTTATACATTTATGTGACATGTCCTTGTTACTGGGCAATTAAGAATAAATAGATGTCCAAAACTTTTTCTTTCTCACCATATTTGGCTCCTATCACAGTAATTTATAAGAAGATATTAATGTGTCTTGATGTGTAATGCTGATTTCATGAATAGATACATGAATCAACCAGTAAATCCATGATTTGATACAGGACATAAAATATTTCCCTGGAAGTATAATGAAAGCTAAAAAGGGAGATTTTTGTAATAATCTATATGTTATCAAGTCAAATCAAAGGCAGTCTTATTTTTTTTTCTAAAATAGACCCCTGAATTGCCACATATGCATCAATTGGATTCAACACAAGATGCCTTTTTATTTCCTGAATGAAAAGCTTTATGTTACAGGTAGTTAAAAAATAAATAAGAATATACCATCCATAAAACATTAAAAAGTTCAGATTTTAAAAGAAATGATATGTGCTTAGTTTAGATCACCAAATATCCGTTTCCTGTTATTAGTGGGAATCACAGATCTTATTTTCATCCTAAGATATTTTGGCAAAACATATTACAGTGATAGGATTCTCCACAGTGGAGCATGGATTTGTAGAGGATATTATGAACTACAAATGACTGATCACTTCTTTAAAATCTTGGAGCTCATGTGTGATAACATGTTTTCTGTCTGAGATAATGTATTGCACTGTCTTTACAAAAGATTAACCTTATTTTGACTTCAGTGAACGCTGAACAAAACTGCTGGTAATAGTTTCTAAAATACCTTCAAAATATCGGGGGAACCCACCCCTGATAGCTAACATGGGTTCTTTTCTATTTCCCTAAGCGTCAGCTGGTCTGAGACATAAAGCGAAAGAGTATAAGAGAGAGAAATTTTAAAGTTGGGTGTCCGTGGGAGACATCACATGTCAGCAGGTTCTGTGATGCTCCCTGAGTCATAAAACCAGCAGGTTTTTATTGGCAATTTTCAAAAGGGGAGGGAGTGCACGAATAGAGTGTGGGTCACAGAGATCACGTGCTTCACAAGTAATAAAGTTTCACAAAGCAAGTGGAGGCAGGGCAAGATCACAGGACCACAGGATGGGGTGAAATTAAAATTGCTAATGAAGTTTCAGGCATGCATTGTCATTGATAACATCTTATCAGGAGACAGGGTTTGAGAGCAGACAACCTATCTGACCAAAATTTATTAGGTGGGGATTTCCTCGTCCTAATAAGCCTGGGAGCACTACAGGAGACCAGGGCTTATTTCATCCCTTCAGCTTCAACTGTAAAAGACGGCTGCCTCCAAGGGGGCCGT
Source organism: Macaca thibetana thibetana (assembly GCF_024542745.1). Classification (NCBI taxonomy): domain Eukaryota; kingdom Metazoa; phylum Chordata; class Mammalia; order Primates; family Cercopithecidae; genus Macaca; species Macaca thibetana. The sequence continues at coordinate 15,128,340 of NC_065595.1, read as the reverse complement.
TTATAGACCTATCCTCAGGGCACGTTCTCTTTCTCAGGGATGTTCCTTGCTGAGAAAAAGAATTCAGTGATATTTCTCCTATTTGCTTTTGAAAGAAGAGAAACATGGCTCTGTTCCATCCGGCTCACTGGCAGTCAGAGTTTAAAGTCTTATCTCCCCTGTTCCCTGAACACTGCTGTTATCCTTTTCTTTTTTCAAGGTGCCCAGATTTCATATTGTTCAAACACACACGCTCTACAAACAATGTGTGTGCAGTTAACGCAATCGTCACGGGGTCCTGAGGCGACATACATCCTCCTCAGCTTACGAAGATGATGGGATTAAGAGATTAAAGTAAAGAGAGGCATAGGAAATCACATGGGTATTGATTGGGGAAGTGATAAGTGTCCATGAAATCTTCACAATTTATGTTCAGATTTGCAGTAAAGACAGGCGTAAGAAATTATGAAAGTATTAATTTGGGGAACTAATACATGTCCATGAAATCTTCATAATTTGTGTTCTTCTGCCATGGCTCCAGGCAGTCCCTCCATTTGGGGTCCCTGACTTCCCACAGCATCAAGTCTCTAATTGTGCTCTTGCTTGATACTGCACCCTTTTAATGACTGATAACAAAGCATTCAACATTTGTTTGAAAATCAAATGGTAACTTTACTATCTGCTTTAAAAATGTGGTGTATCTTCTGTATCTTTCGTCTATCTCCAGTGTATCTCTAGTGGGGGTGATATGGAAGTTGACAAAATCTCTAGAGGCTCTGGAGAGAAGGAATAAAAGTGTAGAATTATTCTGGACTTGAGAAAGATCCCCAAGGATGTAACATTTAGGTATCATTAACTGGCAGAGGAATGTTTATAAGTCGCGTCATCTTAGGAAATGTAGAACGACCTGAGTTTGTGACAATTAAAATAACTCTTAGTAGAGTTGAAGGCCTTTCATGATAAAGTAAATGTAAACAGTTAACAGTTTAACATATTATTTTCCCTGATTTGATTGCTATTTTGTTTTCTGAACTGCCCTATTATTGATTTCTTTACCTGACAATGGCTATTGATATTAAGGCTAAAAGATGAGGTTTTAAGAATGTCACTCACATGGATTTAAAAGAAATAGAGTTAAAAATTAAATATTTCTCACGAAAAAAAAGAAAAATTCTTTCAATTTTCTGCCCACAAAAGTGTTGCTGTCCCATGTCATTTTAATATGCAGTTAACCAGAGGATGGAAATGTTATGATTTATCATGAGAGTGTAAATAAAGCAATAAGAGCAAATCTAATTTAAGCATGAGTCACTGAGCATGCTTTTCCACCCCTGCTTGATAGCTACCCAAAATCATCCACTGAAAAATGAAAGGCAAGATGCATTAAATGTGGGAGACTGGCTTTAGAGTGTACTAAAAGCCTGTTGGGTACTTAGGGGTTCTGCAGCCTTCTCCTAAATCACTGACTTCTGGCTAAGATCTGGGAAAGGCTTATCCTGATCTTCTTAAGCATTTACACTTCCCGCTGCTCTTTGAATCTTTTAGTATAGCTGATTCATCTAACAGGCACCCTGGATTTGAAATTTATCTTTTCCATTTACAGCTGGGGTTTACTGGACAAGTTTCTTAATAAGCCATGCTACCATTTCTTCTTCTATAAAATGGAAAGTAAAATCATATCAAACTAAGAGAGTTTTTTTGATTGTTGATGAGATGACATATGTAAATCACTAGGGCAAAATTTAGTAGTAATAAAAGCTCAGTAGATATTAACCGTCACTAGTGTTAATATTAGGCATAATAATTATATGAAGCTTAAATATAAATAAAAACCGCCTTAAATAAGTGGAGTCATTAACTTTAACATATTGCTCTCATGCAGTAATGATATGAAAACATGCAGCTTGCCCTCCAGGATGTCAGTTAACTAGACTTGAGGGGTAAATATTTAAAAATTGGCCTCCTTAAATATATATAACTTTGATGACCCCACATGCTCAATAAGTCTGAGGTTACTCTTTATTTTGATAGCCCCATAAAGTAGTTCAAGTTTCCATATGACTTGTTTTATCCTTTCCCTACTCCTCTTTGTATAATAGTTTTCTTTTCAACTATTATTAACTATTATTAACATTTTTCTGATAATCTTAATTTCTAATACCAAATATTTTTCATAAAGACTTATCACAACCAAAAATAAAAAGAGAAGAAAAACAAGAAAAATTTTAAAAAGGAAAGAAAGACAATAGGTTTTTCTGTAAGAGTAATTGATTCTTTCTGAACAAACACATTTAAACTCCATAGGCATTTTAAAAAATGATAGTATGTTTCTTTCCATTACAAAAGACTGTTTTGTACGTGCAAAAAATGAATAGTAAAAACATACTTTAGACATAGGCCAATTTGTGGTGCTGGTGTTTTTCTTGTTCTTAATGAGATCCTAGGGCATAATTTTGAACTTTTCATGTTCTATGAAGGATTTTATAATGTGATATGTTGGTATTATCAAGGACACTCATGATATTAGTGTTGCTGTGTGAATAGAAAAAACAGGACAAGGAAATATTAACCACAGCTGAAACAATGTTCTCACTGAGTTGTAGGCACTAGACTATGCAATCTATAGACATCCACTTAATATGACAACTTTTTGAGCAAAGGTACTAAGTGCACTTTACACAAGATAAATTACAGGTTAAGAAACTTGTCTAAACACAGTCAGGAGTGGAACGTAGAATGTGGGCATGTGATAACCATAGTTCATTCTCAGTATGCTTATGATAGTCTATAGAGTAGCTTTCAGTGTTACTGAACAAAACACCAGAGACCTGTATAACTAACTTTTTCATGTTTTCCATCTTATTAAAATATGTACCTTTTTTACATGCCTAGATTTGATCCTACAAACATGCACATGCAAACCTTGTTACCACAAATCTGCTTCTGTTGCAGTTGTGGTTGATCAAATATTTTAGTTACTAACATAACTTAATTTGTATTTTCCTAATCATATAAATGCACTAAAAATCCTTGTTTCGCTGAATTTATTACCAGTCTTTCAATATGTTGATCTTCAAATTTTATGTAAAATGTAGGGTATGGGTTAGATTTCAAAACAAAATTTGAGATCTCGTTAAGTTTTTCAGAAAATGAATGAAAAAACCAACTGACTAATATCACTGGTAGATGTGACACATATATTAATGAAATAAGAGCTGGGACTTGTGTGGGCTGGATTGAAGATGCTGAAACAGGGAATACAGGGAAGACATGTACGCACATCTCCCTAAGACATGCCTACCAGTGAGATGTCGGCTTACCATTGCCATGGCAACACCTGGACGTTACTGCTGCTTTCAGTGGCAACAACTAGGAAGTTACAACCCCTTTTCTAGAACTTTCTGAATAACCCGCCCCTTAATTTGCATGTAATTAGAAGTGGATCTAACTATAACTGCAGAACTAAATGTCCCTAAGCTGCTACTCTCCACACACTGCCTAGGGGGTAGCCAGCTCTTCTGGAGCAGTCACAAAACTATAACACTATCCATTCAATGAAGCTGTTTTCTTCTACTCACCGGCTACCTCTTGAATTCTTTCTTGAGCAAAGCCAAGAAGCTTCTCAAGCTAAGCCCCAATTTGGGGGCTCAGTTGCCCTGTGCCATTAACGCTCATCCGGCTTTCTGTAACAGTCAACTCAGAAAAGAAACTGGGAAAATTTTCCATTCCCTGTTGTGTATTTGATGATGTGTCACAGTCTAAAATGCCTAGGATGCACTTAGCTATTTAAGAGATGCATTTCACTTTATGTACACACATTTATATTTATATTGCAATCAAGTCTACATCCTGGTGTCCTAGGAGGCCACGCTGGTCATTCTGTAGCACAGAACTTACCAGCATAAGGATTATTCTTGTATATTTGCTAAAGTAATTAATGTGTATCTCAAGAATGAATGACTACATTCTGCATTGAATGAATATGAGTAGATAGATTTGGCTTTACTTTTCTGTTTTTCACACATTTATCTCAGAGCTTGTACTATTTTTATATAGAGATAATAAACTTCCTTTTAAAGCTACTTTTTCTGGAGAAGTGATGACTTAGGGTGGCGGTCACTGAAGGGATTATGCACATTTCCCCAGAAGAATTTCAAACCCAAACCAAATTATTAAACTAGCTATGTTTAGAACTGAAATCTCCTCATTACCATTCCATACTGGAAGCATAGAATGGAGGAGACTTTACCACTTTCTAACATACATATGAGAAAAGAAAAGGAGATGAAGAAGAGTAGGATGGAGACTACCTCATTATGTGGAGAAACACGCTTGGTCATAGTTCTTAACCTTTACAAAAACAGTTTAGTGTAATAATGAAAATGTTGGCAAATGTCTATATATATATACACACATACATACATACACACACACACACACACACGTGTATATATATATATATTTGAGATGGAGTTTTGTTCTGTCACCAGGCTGGAGTACAGTGGTGCAATCTTGGCTCACTGCAACCACTGCCTCCTGGGTTCAAGTGATTCGCCTGCCTCAACCTCCCAAGTAGCTGAGACTACAGGTGCATGCCACCATGTAGTAATTTTTTCTATTTTAGTAGAGACGAGGTTTCACCATGTTGGCCAGGGTGGTCTCAATCTCCTGATCTTGTGATCTGCCTGCCTAGGACTTCCAAAGTGCTGGAATTATAGGCACGAGCCACCACGCTTGGCAAATGTATATTTTAAGGTAGTTTTTGCTCTGTAGGTCATTTAATGATGAGTGTAAGATTTGTCATGAAATAATTTAAAATGTTACTCCTCAAAACACAAGGTTATATATCATGAAATTTCATCTGCAGTTGTAAACTTCTTTGGGTGCATTGTAGTATTATTTTTCATTCTTTTCCATAGGCTTATTACTCTGTCTTGTTATTAAAAAATATCAAGGTCAAATATCCTGCCACTACATTTGCTGAATCACTCTTATGCTCTGGAAATTCAACAGAGCCCAGAAGATTTCCTTGTGTGCATATGTAGAAAATTGTGTGTGGTATATTCCTTAAAGTGTTTGAGGGAAAAAAAATTAATATTCATTAGGATATGCAATTATTTACTTTTCTATTTTTATTGTTAGTGTTAACAAGTAAAGTAAAGACTTAAGTATTTGTGATTAGTGAGTGAATAAAAATGCCTGCCTAGCTTGGTTAAAATATGTATACTGGAATTCGATTCTGGAAAACCTTATGGTGCTTAAAAGTATCCCTGAGAGTAAGTGCCCTCTAAATTTATATAGAATGAAAGATTAAGTAATTTATCCAAGGTCACATTGCTAGGAAGTGGTAGAACTCAGTTCCCAACTGAGGCAGCATAGCTTCGATGTTTATTCTGTTTACAATTATATAATGCCTAATGTGGAGAGTTTTTGTGAAGATTAAATGGGATAATGTATATAAAATAGTGGTATTTAGTTTTTGAAATAAGTAAACGACAACAAATTTCACCTCCTTACAGTTGCTTTAAAAAGTAACACCTGGCATGATAAAATGAAGGATTTAAGAAATACAGCAAATAGACTGGCCTGACCAGTGAGGAGAGAATATGTAAGAGGACATTAAATGTAGCAAGTTAAATTAAAGTTGAAAATGCTGTTGAGCCAGATAATGGAGGCTCTTAAATGCCAACCTTAAAAGCTTTCACTTTATTTTATATGCAACCTGGAGAAATATTTTTTGAGAGGTGAAGTATGATGAGTTATGTGCTTTCAAGGCAGTCACAGAAGCAATATGTAACATGATTGGATAGAATGGGCAGGGGGAGGTGGCACAGTAATCAATTCATTTAGCATGGCACTGCCTGAAGTAAGAGGTATTTACATCTATAAGAGGCAATGAATATTACAAAAAGGGAATGAATGAAATTGTATACACATGGAAAGAAGGATAATGAATGAAGAATATAGAAATGGTTAAAATTCATTGAATGCCTTTACTATTTCAATACAACATAGCCAGCATTTTCAAACAGAAAAGGCATTCAATAAATTTTAGACTTACACAGTTACGTCTTCCCAGATGGTTATGTTATATTTATAAGGTTCATTTTATTCCCATTTTACAGTTGAGGAAGCAGAATCTCCAAAAAAAAAAAATGTAATGCGCTTAGATCACACAACGTATAAGAGGCACAAATAGGCATCTAATGTTGATCTTTGAAATTTTGCTTCAAAATTTGAGATGTTTATTCCACCGCATATACCCCATGCCACACATTGTTGGGAAATGTGAAGTAGGTAAGAAATTTCAAACTTCTTTGAAAGAATGGCGGATGGCAAATCTAAACAATGTAGAAGATGTAATAGTAGGAAGCACATATTTTGATAAGACAATGGTAAACCTTGGCTTGAAGTTTTAAGTATAGAGATGGATTCACAGTTAGAAAACTGCAATGCATGCAGATAAAAATTATAGCTTTTCAAAATATACTATGCGATATGGCACCATTAAAAATTATTATCATAATTCTAAATCCAAATGATTGATTAGATCTTACATATCACTATGAGTAGGAGACACTTCACAAAGAATATTTTAATGTGCTTCATTGTGATCCTATAACATTTTCCTCCTCATCCCATATCCCAAGAAAGTACTATTGCCTACTTTGAAAAATCATTATTTTATTGCCTTCTCCATCTGTGAGGGTATATATCTAAATCCTACCAGTGTTTCTGGAACCAAATTACTAGTTGCTGTGACCTAAGGAAACAATGGGTAGTTTTTCATAAATAGACTGGTATACAAAACAACATGGAGGATATGAGATTTAATGTTGTTTCTTGATATCAAAGGAACATTGAGTTGCTACAATGCTTAGATTCCTTTTTTTCTCCCTTGTATTTTGGCTTCTGGTATCCCTTGATATTTGTATAATCCCAGGAAGACAGTGCAGAGCCGGAATACACAATTAGCATCTTGAGTTCTCCAAGGCACAAATTTTTTCTCTCATAATATCGAAATCTGATAAAAGTAAGGGAAGTGTAAAGCTAGAAACAATTTCTCATTAGATTTTCTGACAGTATGCTCCGGAAATCTGAAAGCTTCATAATGTAAATATATATTTCTCTGTGGAGCCTGACAACACATTTCTGAGAAGGGTAGACCACCCTGGCTAACTTGCAGGAAGCGCAGCTGCTAATCTCCCAGTAGTGTTCCTACAAAACATGTTCTTCAGATTCTGTATGATAACTGAAGCCATGAGGAATTGCTCATGGATTTAGACAATCTGTTCCCTAAACTACTAAATCAAACTCAGGCGTTTGAATGAGCACAACTATGAGAATCAATGAAACCTAGATTTGCAGCTCACCTTTCTAAGCAATGCAAGAATATTGTAAGGTGAGTTGCTATAAACCTATTTTTAATCATTTATAGATCCCTGGATAACTTCAGCAAATGCAGAGTGCCAGTTAGATATTATATATGGGCTAAATTTCAACATTTCTTCCCTTCATCTCTGAGTGTCTTCTGTCTTTGGTGTATCATTTATAGTTCCCCGAAGTTCTTATGAATTCTGTAATCCTGATGTTTACGCCTTAGTGTGAGCTCACAAACACATGTGTGCACATACACACACACACACACACTCATAGAATTCATTTAAAATGTGAATAATTCACTACCCATCAGACTTGAAGCTAGTCCTGAGTCCATACTTGACAAAATAAGCATATGTAAATTTAGACATTAGTTACCTGGAAAACCTATTCATTGAAATAATACTGTAGCCCCAAAGGCCTAGATCCTATTCCAATTTTGCCATTTTGGGTAGTCCATTTTATTTATTTGAGTTTTATTTTTCTTTTCAAGGTGATATTGAAAAAAAAGTAATAACATTTTTATTTGGCAGGTTATTATGAGGGTTATGTGAGACTATCTAAACAAATATTCCAAAAATTTTATACTTATTTTAGGCTTTCCTTATTATTAATATTGGCTTTCTTTATATTTTGCCTTTCTTTAGTTAAGTTTGCAGTAGCTTAGGAAAATATACTAATAAAACATAGAAATGTAAATATTATTTACATTGTAAACAAAAAATAATAAAAGTCATATGGTTAAGGTCAAGATGGATGTATTGCTACTATTAATATACCCATGAACAAAATAAATGGATATAATTTGAGTTTTTCAATTTGTAAAGCATTTCATTTGCTTTACTTTACAACTGCCATATTTTATATATTCCTAGAACTGTGTAATAAACAGTGCTTCATGGATTATGTAGTAGCTTTATTTGTTTCAGTTTTTTTCCCTTTTGTTAGTGAAGGGCACTTGCTTTGTAGGTTTTATTTTATTATTTTTAGTTGAAGATAAAATCAAAATCATTCTAATTTCTAATAATTAGGATTTAACACCATAAAATAACACATCAAACTATAAACATTTCAACGGTTAAGCCACATATTATTTTATTAATATGTTGTGACAATTGAGCTCCCATTTCCAGAAATGTAAGAATTGCAAGGGATGTAAATGAGAATTAAAAAGAAACCAACCCATAACAGATGTTAGCAAGATTTTTTCCTCCTACTTAGAACATAATAAACATATGGAATGGCCTATCAGGCACAATTGCTGAAGCAAAACACAAGGATCATTCAAGAAACAATTAGATTCTGTTCTAAAGAAATGGAATACTTAAAAAGGATGGGTCCTGATGGGCCTATAGTCCTGATGAGCAAATAGCTCCAGCTAAACCCTTTATGATGCTAACTTCATTTGAATGTAAATATCAACACAATGTACTCATATCAAGATTTGAGAGTGCTGTGAAGATTTTTCTCCCCTGCAAGAGAGGGAACTGTGTTAACAATATTCCATGTCTGTGTTGTAAAATGCCTACATGTGGTAACTTTGTTTTCATTTTCTTTAATATTAAGAAAGGTGAAGATTTCTCATTATCTTAATTTCTTTGTTTTTTGGATGATGTTTAGTGGAGCAAAGAAAATTGTTTTTTTTTTTGAGATCAAAATCAAATTTAGGAAAATTTCAAAGCACATAATATAAAATGTATTAGGAAATAAACTGGGAAAATTTATTTGAAGAGTAAATAAAAACTGTGAACATATAAGCTAGGGTACAACGTAACAGCATAAGAAAAAAGTCTAAAAACAGAAACCTTTAGAATTCAATGCCACCATTATGGTGGTGTGTCCTTCCTCAGCTAACTTTGGTGTAGCATAATTGAACATGACCTCAAGATAATTTTATTTTATTTTTTACTTTTGAAAATGGTAGTCTATTTTTATATTATATACAATTTCTTTCTTTTTTATAATTTACCATCACACTGGAGAATAAAAGGTACTCAGTTTGTCTTCTGTATCTCTCTATCAGTCATGAATGCTTGCTTATGTAGTATATATAAAAAAATTAAAAAGCTTCTAATTTCTGAAAATGAAAATAATATTTTGAGTGTTATGTTTTAGACTACATATGCCACAACCATTGTAAGATCAGCTATGTCCTCCATGAAAGGTTAAGTATTTCTTCTCTTTCCTGTCCAAAATTAACTTAAAACTTTTCAATCAATATGTATCATTTATGCATTTTTGTAGACAACAATGACAGTGACATTTTGAAAATAATATTTACAGGTAAAAGATATGTTGTTCAGGAAATAATGATAATCAATCAAAGTTACAAGTTTAATAAATGTCATTTTACATATGATTCATATGCTAAGTAGTGAGCTTCAACATAATATTACATTTTACATATTCTGAATTCTGCCTCAGTTTGCTACTCAATGAAGTTGAACCAGGGACCAACATAGAGACATTGAAAAAGCCTGAATTGTATTTTCTTAGTGAACTTAAATTGACCTACTAGGTGCTTACATACACTATTTTGGAATAAAGGGAAGAAAGTTTAGTTGTAGTATATTCAGTCAAAATTATTTCTTTATGTGTATATATCTCTACTAGAAGTTAAGCTTTTGAGGGAAGCAGCTATGACTGAATTAATTCTATATCTCTGGCACATAGCAGGTTATCATGGAATGTTTGTGGACTAGAAATTAATTGTTAATGCAAATTTGTTTAATCTATTGATATATACTACTGAAGCATGCACCATTATCTTATTAAGCTTCTACAAATTAGATGCTAACTCTAGAATGGCAAATGGTAATACTGTCCTTGAACATTTGCTTCTTACAATTTAAATCTAGTCTGAGGCTACGAAATATAACCTTTTAGGGCCTCCTTGTTTTCACCCATACAGACTGAGCAACTTGATGCCTTCAACTACTAACTGCAATGCATCAACCACGTTTATCTGTATGAATTTTGGGCTCAAGGTCAACAACTAAAACTCTCTCTCTCTCTCTTGCGCGCGCGCACACACACACACACAGACACACACACACAGAGAGAGAATAAATCGTGGAGTACTTTTTTCCAAGATTGTATCTTCAAAGTCTCCTATAGGACATAGCCATACGCTATTGTAGTGACATAATACACAATATCCTGTCTGACCTGAAACATTTCTATTTAATATATCAAAAATGGCAGGGCACGGTGGCTCATGCTGGGTTTACCAGCACTTTGGGAGGGCAAGGCAGGAGGATATCTTAAGTTCAAGATTTCAAGAACATCTTGGACAATATATTGAGAACCTACCGCGACAAAAAATAAAAGATTAGCCAGGGTGTGGTGGCATGTCCTTATGTTCCTAGCTACTCAGGAGGCTGAAGTGGGAGGATGACTTAAGCCCGGGGATGCTGAGACTGCAGTGAACTGTGATCACACCATTGCACATGTAACAGAGTGAGAACCTGTTCCAAAAGAAAAAAGGATGCAAAATTTATGCAATTTGATTGCTTATGTAAGTATATTAAGTAAATACATATTGTGTACTTAGCAGGTATGCAAATTTGGGGTCAACCATTAGTTTTAGACAATTACGTAAAGAAGATTGTCTTTTAATACATTTGGTTCTTTAATATTTTTCAAAAGTTGCATTTTTTATCTTGAATTGTAAAATTAAGATTGGTTTCTATCATTAATATTTTGTAACATTGGTTTCTATCATTAATATTTTATAACATAGTAATAAATGTAATAAGTAGCTTTGATATTTTGTATTCACAAAAACAAAGGAAGGACTATTTATTAAAATGATAAAACGGGCCTTTTAAGTTCCAAACATGAGATATTGGCATGAAACTAAAACAGCAAAATCAGCTGCGCAGATCACTCGAGTGTGTTACAGTATAAGGAAGAACTGGCCCATGGCCAATGTGTGTTAACACCGTGTCGCTGAGCAAGACAGCCTTCACTCGGCCTCAGCAGGAATACACTTTAGACAGGCTGCTTCCTGACTTCAGACCTTTCACCTCCCTTCTCTTAGAGCATTCACTGTAGAAAACTTACACACGTAAATTCTTTCTCTGCCTTTTTGAGATATAAATCTTGTTAAAGCTTCTTACAACATTGACAAGCCAGAAACATCATTCTCAAAAACCTGGGAGCAGCCCCTTTAAAGTGTAACCATTATCCAGGAAGATAGGGCTCTATCTCCCAGAGTCAGCTCTGAGGCCAGCAGCCTAACTCCAGCAGGCACCTGGCTCTAAGTTGTAAAACTGCTTCTTATTAGGAAAGTATGAGCAAGTTTGTTTCCTTTGGTTAAGGCCAATTGGCAAACATAGGTAGCCTAAGATTCCCCAACTCTAGGTCTTACAAGCTCCCCAGACTTTGTTCCATTTAATTGAGCTCAGACTGAGTTCTGACTTCTCTGTTCTGTTGAGATAGCATTGAATGAAATCTTTCTTAGCTGTTTAACTTTATACAGGGATTTTTTTTTTTTTTCCTGCTTGGACATGGAACATAAAAAGCAAACACACAATTTAGGAAAAGAATGTTTAGTGTTCTAACTTCACTAAAAAATGGTTATCCATTGAAAGGTTTTAAGGAAGATTTTGCTTTAAATAAAGTCAAGTTCAAAGTAAAATTCTAAATATGTTCATACATAAAACTATTATGAAGTTTCTATGCTTATAGTGTATATGACTTTACAATCCAAACAATATGTATACTAGGTATAAGAAGAATACAAATACAATGAAATTAATGTTTGCAATATCAATGTGATGTTGATGGGAGCTGCTGCTCCAGAAGGATGACTGCTGCCATGGAGCCGGCAGTAACAGGGAGGCGCAGCGGGGACTGCACCCTCCATGAAGCTGGTGGGAATCTTACCTCTTTCAAGTTGGGGGCGGGAGCTCCCAGGGTGTCGCTGCAGCCTCCCAAACCTCGGCTGCAGACCCCGGATTCTGCTCCTGATCCACCGAGCAGTCAGGAGCCCCACTTAGGCAGCCACCCCAACCGCAGCTGTGGATCCAAGCCTCCCTGTGCTCTTGGGGGGCTAGGAGCAGGCAGGAGCCCTGCCCTCCTGGGCGCAGCTGCAGCTGCCCAAACCATAGCTGCAGCCTCAGGCATCCCTGTGAGGTGAGGGCCCAGGAAGACCCCGTCCCCTCACAGGCTCTGAAGAGCCTGCCCCACTGTCTGACTTCCCCCTGCTGTCATCCCCCTGCTGTCAGCAGGGCCTCTGATCTGGGAGCAAGTCTGTTGATCCCAGGGACCATGTATGGCTGCTGGAGGCAGGCAGGCTCTTGGGCTGAGGTCCCTATAAGGCCCCATCTTCAGCTCAGGGAGGGTCTGAAGGCTGCAGGCCAGGATGCCAGTCCCTTGGACCAGAGTGGGGACTTGTGATGTATTTTCTGGCCCACCTATGGCTGCCCATGGACCAGTCACCAGACACTTCCTCCTCTCTGAGATCCATCAAAACGTTCTACACTCATCTAGAGCAGGGCAGCATGGCCGGGCGCGGTGGCTCAAGCCTGTAATCCCAGCACTCTGGGAGGCCGAGGCAGGCGGATCACGAGGTCAGGAGATTGAGACCATCCTGGCTAACACGGTGAAACCCCGTCTCTACTAAAAAAAAAAATACAAAAAACTAGCTGGGCGAGGTGGCGGGCGCCTGTAGTCCCAGCTATTCGGGAGGCTGAGGCAGGAGAATGGCATAAACCCGGGAGGCGGAGCTTGCAGTGAGCTGAGATCCGGCCACTGCACTCCAGCCCGGCGACAGAGCGAGACTCCGTCTCAAAAAATAAATAAATAAATAAATAAATAAATAGAGCAGGGCAGCAGATGGACAGGTGATAGGACAACCAGCTGCAGAGAGGAGCTACCCACCCTAGTATATCTTCTCTGCTGAGCATTTCGGATGTAGAAATGACCTGCCTGCAGGGAGGAGCCACCCACTCCATGGCCTCCTTGCTGCTGAGAGCTGAATACTCAATGGGACAACCTGCTTACAGACAGGAGCTACCCACTGGGGGTCTCCTCTGAGCTCTTCTAACACTCAGTAAAATCCTCTGTGTCTTCCTCACCCTTCACTTGTCTGCATACCTCATTCTTCTTGGGCACAGGACAAGAACTTGGGCAAAGGTGCCACCAGCCACAGAGGTCTTCCGGCCAGAAAAAGCAGCACTCCAAAGATCCTGTAACAATCTGACAGATTTTTTTTTTAACACTGCAATCCAACTGTCGTTTACAATATGTTTCAGAGAGTGAAAAGCACGGCAAGACAATGATTTTTCTAAATCTGGCTGCCTATGCTAACTGTATACGACTTAGAATTCTGCCACTGCCTTTCTTTTTTGGTGCCTCTACATAATATGTTGCGAGATCATTTGATCTTAATTTGACCCAAAGGCATGACATCACCACATTTGCTCTATTCTTTTCCCATAAGTACTAGAGAATCTGTATGATAATAAGCACAGTTTTACTGATATGATATTAAACCCAACTTAAAAGTCTATTGCTGAAATCCTATCGTGGTTCTCAGAAAAAGGAGAGCCAGCCTAACAGTGAGAGTTTCACTGATGCGGTGGGAGGACCCCAACTCTTTCTATCATGGACCCTTCAGGTCTGACCTTACTATTAAACTGTATCACTGTCATCCATTTTGGGAGAAGTCTTAGCTATTTATTGGTTTGTCCATTTGTTTATTTATCTATTTATTTATTTACATTAATTATCGAGAGAATTGTGTCTCTTTGGGTCCTAGCATAATTCCAATTATGAATTTATGTTTGGGGTACCAATGACCTGAAAAACTGCACTTATCCCCCAGCCCCACACACAGAAACACAGATTGTGGGTGAATAAACACCCAGAAATGGGAAAAGAAAGACACTGATCTCTTAGAAGACAAAACTGGCAGCCGGGTGCAGTGGCTTATGCCTGTAATCCCAGAATTTTGGGAGGCCAAGGCAGGTGGATCATGAGGTCAGGAGATCGAGACCATCCTGGTTAACACAGTGAAACACTGTCTCTACTAAAAAGACAAATAAAAAATGAAAAACAAAAAATTAGCCAGGTGTGGTGGTAGGCACCTGTAGTTCCAGCTACTCGGGAGGCTGAGGCAGGAGAATGGCGTGAATCTGGGAGGCGGAGCTTGCAGTGAGCTGAGATTGCACCACTGCACTCCAGCCTGGGTGACAGAGCATGACTCTGTCTCAAAAAAAAAAAAAAAAAGAAAGAAAAAAAGACACATTTGCTTAATCTCTCAAATACAGTATGAAATCTTACCAGTAAATATCTGTGTACTTTTGTTCAAGAAGAAAATGTTCAATATTTAAGAACTCTGAAGTTTCTTGCATTGATGTGTTTTTAAGTATCTAATCTACCTAAAGGATATGTGCCTTCCTAAGACTTTTTGTTGTTGCTGATTTCAAACATTTTCTTTACGTTTAGCATGCATATAGAAACATACACAAATCATAATTGTGCATATCAAATAATTTTTACATCCTGAGCACATTCATGCAACAAGCACCCAGATCAAAGCACAAAGCATACCAGTCCCCACGGAAACTCTTTCTCCCCTCCAACTAAAGCTGCCGCCTATTAACTAACCCAGGAAAATCAAAGTCTATCTACTTCTAATAACATTAATGGTTTTTTACTGTGTTTATACTTTATATAAATGAATCATACAGTATGTGTGTTTATGTCTGGTTTCATTAATGCACATTTATTTCTGTGAAATTCATTTTTTCCCTTGCTGAAGTTGCAGTTAATTTGCATTTCTGTCTGCTATTTGCTTATTTATCTGTTTTGTTTATCTGTTTGCTTATTGCCTTATTCCACTGGGACATCCACTATAGGAATCAAGTTATTCTTTTACTGATATTTATGTCTTCATTCTTCTATCAAGTGATTAGTCTTGCTATAAGATTATCAATTTTATTAATTCTTTTGAACAATCTATTTTTGTCTACAACAATGCTCTCTACTGTATGCATGTTTTCCATTTTACCGACATCTGCTCTTATTTTTGTTTATTAATCCCTTCTAGTTTCTGTGAATTTTATATGCTTAAAAACTCTAGCTTTGAGATAAAAGCCTTAATCATAAATGATGATACAAGCCTTAAAAATGGTCTGGCAGTTTCAGTCTCTCATACATTTGTGTGTGTGTGTGTGTGTGTGTATGTGTGTGTTATATGTTTTTATTTTTTCTCTAAACGCCAGTTTTGAATTTCAAAAACTTTTATATGTCACAGTCACATACATGTTCACAATTCTAATTTCTATGATGATTTCTTTTTTTATGCAATAATATTTAATGTGCTTTCTGAACAGTTGGGGATTTCTTTCTTACCTTTTTAAATTGATACAGAAAAAAAATACCCTGAATTATATCAATGTTTTGAGAGTTGTTGACTGTTGCTCCACTGGCTTAGCAAGAGGTCAGTTTTTTTTGTTTGTTTGTTTGTTTTAATGTTACAGGTACACTTAAAAATAAACTATATGCTGTCTTTATTTGGTGCAATCTCCTACCTACGCCATAGTGCATATGTGCTAATTGTGTTGTTTTCAGCTTCTCTGCCCTTATTCTCTGCATGTACCTGCTGGTTCTCTCAGTTCTTTTGAGCTAAGTTGGCTGATAATAATATTAATAATATAGCTATAACAGAGTCTGCTTAAAATAGAACTTCTTTCATGCTTTTTGTTTTTCATGTTTTAGGTTTTTGTTTTGTTTTGTTTTTCGGTCTGTCACCCAAGCTGGAATGCAATGGCTCGATCATGGCTCACTGCAGCCTTGAACACGTGGGATCAGGTGATCCTTCAGCAACAGTCTTCCCAGTACCTGGAACTACAGGTGTGTGCCACCATGCCCAGCTAATTTTTTACATTTTGTGGAGACAAGATCTTGCCATGTTTCTCAGGCCAGTCTTGAACTCCTGGGCTAAAGTGATCTTCCAGCCTTGGCCTCCCAAAGCACTGGTCTTCCCAGTACCTGGAACTACAGGTGTGTGCCACCATGCCCAGCTAATATTTTACATTTTGTGGAGACAAGATCTTGCCATGTTTCTCAGGCCAGTCTTGAACTCCTGGGCTAAAGTGATCTTCCAGCCTTGGCCTCCCAAAGCACTGGGATTACAGGCCTGACCATGCCCAGCCCATCATGCTGTTTATTTTTAACTTTCCTGTGCTTCTTCTAAGCATTATAAGGATTTTGTTTTTGTGGCTATTTAAATTAATTTGACAATTTTAGTCTTAAAACAAGTGTTTTTAACCTATTATATGAAATACAGTATTAATATAATTACTGAATACAGTATTCAGATATATATTATTCATTTTCTCATTCTTATTCATCTTCTCTTTGGTCATCTATTTTACTTCACTTTTTCTGATTGTTCTTGTTTCTTCTGTATTAGTTATTTTATATTCTATAATTTCTCTCTCTATTATTTACATATATTTCACTAATTATTAAGTGGCAGATTAAAAGTTTCTATATCAGTACTTGATTTATTACCCTTGAACAATGTTACTTTTATCATTTCCTTATTTAAATAAAAACACAGAACATTTAAAATACATTTACTTTATTGTCTCCATTTGTGCTGTTTTAGGCATTTTTTTAATCTACATGTATTTCAGTTCCCATAAGGTAGCATTATTGTTGCTTTATACAAACAATATTATTTCTACTGTAATGTCGATCTGCTGACAACAAATTCTCTTTGAATTTCTCTAAAATCTGTTTATCTTTATTTTTGAAGGACATATTTGCTGAGTATAAAATTTTTGGTTGGGAATGACTCTCTTCAGCTCCTTAAAAATACCATTCCATTATCTTCTGACATTCATTCAGGCTTTGTTTTGTTATTTGTTTTGACAAATACTATTGTTGCAACTTTAAACATAATTTGAACTTCAACTGCCCACCCCCTGCCCCTGCCACCTACCACTGCAATCTAGGATGATTCAAACTCCTTTTCTCTGTTACTAAGCATTTTATTAAGACATTCATAAGTGTGGATTGCTCTTACTTAAACTGCTTTGTGTTCAATGAGTTTTTTGATCAATAGGTTGATACTTGTTCTGTCTGTTCCTGCATTACAAGCACTTTAACACTCATTGTCTTAAAATAACCATTCTACGAGCTCATGTTTCAATGGGCTGACTGAGTGTAGGTGAAGATTTATTTAGCCAACCTCACCTGGGGTTCTCCATTTATTTCATAGTTGGATATGCAATCATTTGGATGCTAGAATATTTTATTCCAGGTGGAAACTTTGATAGCTCATCCACTCACATATAAGACGTTTGTTTCTTCCTCCTCTCTCCTCCTCCTCCTCCTCCTCTTCTTCTTCTTCTTCTTCCTCTTCCTCTTCTTCTTCCTCTTCCTCTTCTTCCTCTTCTCCTTCTCCTTTTCAAAAGCCTCTGTCACCCTGACTGAAGTTCAGTGGGGCCATCTCGGCTCACTGCAACCTCCACCTCCAGGACTCAAGCGATTCTCCCACCTCACACTCCCAAGTAGCTGGGATTACAGGTGCACTCCACCATGCCCAGCTAATTTTTTTATTTTTTGTAGAGCTGGGGTTTCGCCATGTTGGCCAGGCTGGTCGCAAACTTCTGATCTCAAGTAATCTACCCGCCTCAGCCTCCCAAAGTGCTGGGAGTACAGGTGTGAGCCACCAAGCCTGGCTGCTTGTTTCTTCTTTATGAAATCATTCTTTGCCTATTGTATCTTGTCTTCCGGGGCCTCTCTCCAGAAGGGCAGCTATAATTTTACATAGTGACTCCAGGCTCCAGAAAACTCAGAAGAGGATTCTAGTCAATTTTAAGGCTTAGGCCTAAAATGGTACAGTGTCCCCCGTCACAGCCTGTTGCATAAAGCAAGGCACAGTGCTGGCCCACATTCAATAACAGAGGACATTACACCATGCAGGAATATTAACCCATAGTTTTTTTTTTTGGGGGGGGGGCAAATTTGCAACCAGCTGTCATAAATCCTTTCTTTGGTTTTAGTACTTTTTCTGCCATTATGTATTAAAATTCAGTGTTTTCCCTTTTCTCTTGTTTATTTCCTCTGGAACAGAAATAACAGGTTTTTCTGTGTTCAATTTCTCTGACACTCTTTTCTGTATTTTCTTTTCTCTCTTTCTTTTTTGGTTTATATTTATTGGCATGTATTTCAGACGAATAGTCCTGTGTTTTTCTGTTTCTCATCCATCGTTAAATTCAACGATTAAGCTCTTAATTTCAAAAGTGGCATTTCTTCAATTCTAGGTATTCATTATATTCTTTTAAGTCTTTCAATTTTTTCCTATAATCACTATTGCTTTACCTTTTAAAATATTTTCCTTTGTGTTCTTTTACAGTTAAATAATCGTAGTTATCATAGTGTTCTGATCTGCTAACTTAATATCTGCACTCTCTGAGAGCTTAGTGTGTTTTTCATGACTCTGACCCTGGACAGGTGAGCGAATGTTAGCCATTGTCTCCTCAGGAAAGCTACACTTGCTCTGGTTTGCTTCTTAGAGGCTTCCTGTTTAGCCTTTTTTATCTCCTCATCCTTCATGTAACTATAGAGGGGGAAACAGTCATGTATTTAGAGACCATCACATCTCTGTTTTCTATTTCTAGCCCCAGGGGACCAACAAAATGTCTGCTAATTTTTCTCTGCCTAACAGCAGGCTTCTTCTGGGCCATCGCCTACCTTCTCAGCCTCCTCCACAAAGGCAGAGACAGCAAATTTCCTCAGGTAAAAACCTTCTACGAATATCAGAGATTCTCCTCTTTCTGGAATCTTGCTGTCTTTAATTATCCTGGTTTCAGCACTTCTTTGACATCTTGGACAAGACTTCTATTTTTGTTCAAATTTTCTAGTTGTCTTTTATGAAAGTATTGGTATCCCCTTATTAACTCTTTTTTTATTTTTTTAACCACAGCATTTGGGGTCACCTACTCTTGACTGCCTGCCTGTTAGTTTCCTCAAGGAGTCCTATAGTTTCCTCTATACTTTGACATGCACTCTTACAGAATAAGAATGTTTAATAGTCTGAGCCTCCCTTTAGAATAAATAGTTTTAAATTTCTTTAATTTTTGTATTTTTAAATTAACACAATTATTATACTTATTTGTGGAGTATGGAATGGTGCTTTGATACACATACATATTCTGTGAAAATTAAATCAGGATTCAGACATGCATCAAATAATAACATTTTAGTCAATGTTGGACCACATATATGACGATGGTCCCATAAGATTCTATTGGGGCTGAAAAATTCCTGTAGTCTAATGATGTCATAGTTGTCCTAATGTCATAGTGCAATGCATTACACGTTTGTGGTGATACTAGTGTAAACAAACCTGTGCTACCAGTCACGTAAAAATATAACATGTACAATTATGTACAGTAAATAGTAGTTTAAAATGATAATGGGATGACTATGCTACTGGTTAATGTATTTACTATACTAAATTTTTATCATTATTTTGGAGTGAACTCCTTCTACTTACAAAAAAAAAAAATAGTGACTGTAAAGCAGCCTCGAGGAGGCACTTCAGGAGGCATTCTGGAAGAAAGCATTATTGTCATAGATGATGACAGCTCCATGCATATTATTGCCCCTGAAGACCTTCCAGTGGGACAAGACATAGTGGCAGAAGACAGCAATTTTAATGATGCTAATCTTGTGAAGGCCTAGGCGAATGGGTGTGTTTGTGTCTTAGTTTTAAATAAAACATTTAAAAGTTAAAAAAAAGCTAATATCCAACGTTTAAAAATATGAAATAAGCTTATAAAATAAGGTTATAAGGAAAAATAATATTTTTGTACAGCTGTACAACGTGTTTTTAAAAGTTTTTTAGAGACAGTGTCTCTGTCACCCGGGCTGGAGTACAGATGAGTTGTTCACAGCTCACTGACTATAACCTGTACAATGTGTTTTTATTTTCAGTTAAGTGTTATTACAACAGAGTCAAAAGATTAAAAACTTAAATGCTTATAAAGTAAAAATGTTATAGTAAGATAAGGCTAACTTATTATTGAAGACAGAAAAAATATTTTATAATTTTAGTGTAACCTAATGCACTGTTACAAAGTCTACATTAGTGCACAGCAATACCCTAGGCTTCACATTCATGCACCACTCACTCAGTGACTCACCAAGTTGCAGCTTCCAGTCCTGCAAGCTCCACTCATTGTTAAGTTCCCTATACAGGTGCACTGTTATTTTTTTGTTTATGCCATATTTTTACTGTACCTTTGTATTAGCGTGTTTTCATATCACTATAAAGAAATACCCAAGACTGGGTAATTTATTAAAGAAAGAGGTTGAATTGACTCCCATTTCCACATTGCTGGGGAGGCCTCGGGAAACTTAGAATCATGGGGAGAGGCAAAGGGGAAGTAGGCACCTTCTTCACAGGGTGGCAGGAGGGAGTGAGTGCAAGCAGGGGAAATGCATGACCCCTATAAAACCATCAGATCGCATGAGACCTCACGCACTATCAGGAGAACAGCATGGGGGAGACTGCCCCCATGATTCAATTACTTCCACCTGGTCTCTCCGTTGACCCATGGGGATTATGGGAACTGCAATTCAAGATGAGATTTTCATTGGGGACACAGTCAAACCATATCAACCTTTTTATGCTTAGATATGTTTAAACGAATACCATTGTGTTATAATTGCCTATAGTATTAAATACAGTAACATGCTGTATGGGTTTGCGGCCTGAGAGCAATAGGTTAACCATATAGCCTAAATGTGAGGCCGGCTATGCCACAAAGGTTTGTATAAATTGTGTATGTTGTTCTCACCACTGAAATTGCTTAACCACGCATTTCTCAGAACTTATCCCTGTTGTTAAGAGATGCATGACTCGATAGTCATTTTGGTTTGAGTTGTCTGGGAATTGAGGTTATAAAAGCATAAAGGAGACACTGGAGTAATATCCATTGACATAAAAAAGATAATAAAAATATAGCAAAATAATTCAGAATCTCTCTTCCTCCAAGGTTCTGCTCAATGTTATAGTTTTCCATTTTGAAGTTGATAAAAATGAGTGTTGATATCACACTTGCCTGGAGAGGCCATTCTGCACTAGAGGTTTACCAAGGGAATTTCTATGGAGAGCTAATATATTATAGGAATAACAAAGAATGCCAAAAGAAGTTTTATTCAGTTTGAATATCTAGGTTCATTGATAATTGATTTTAATTAAGTTGATTTTGTATGTGGTTATTTTTTATGGTGAAAAAAATCATCAATTTTTGTAGATACTATTAGTCTGCTGATAATTTTGGTGTACTTTTTATGTTCCAACATGTATAAAGTTGTATAAATTATACAACTTGTATAACAACTTGTATAAGTAAACATATCTATAAGTTATACAACTTGTATAAGTAAACTTATACGTAAGTTTACAAAGTAAAATGTTATAGTAAGATAAGATTAATTTATTATTGAAGACAGAAAAAAATATTTTATAATTTTATGACCTATTTTTTAATTTTTTAACCATAGCATTTGGTGTCACATACTCTTGACTGCCTGCCTGCTTGTTTCCTCAAGGAGTCCTATAATTTCCTCTGCATTTTGACATGCACTCTTACAGAATGAGATGTTTAGTAGTCTGAGCCTCCCATTAGAATATATGTTTTAGATAAGTTTTATATATGTTTTGGATATGTTTAGATAAGTAAACTTATAGATAAGTTTACTTATGCACTTATATTAGGTATGTGACATAATTATACATAAAATTCTCTTACCTTTAACTTTAGATGTTTGCTTAAAATCTATCTTATCTCTCCTCAGTCAAAAGAAGACCATTTATCTCTTGGCCTAAATTCTTCTAAACAAATTTTTATTTCCCACAAATATCTATGGAAAAAAGATCACTCTCTTCAGTGCTTCCTGCCCAAGGAAAATGTTCCACTCCCTTTTCTAGCCCTGCCTATGGATAGTCACCAGTCAACATTGGCATCTCAAGGACAGGTTTGCTAAGATTAGAAGTGTTTATATTTTGGGAACACCGTGGCCACTTGCACATCAGAAATCTCTGCTATTAGAGAAATTGTTTGGGAATCCCTAGAATGTTAGTATGCTAGGCTATTTCTTTTTGTGTTTAAAATATATAGAACTTTCAATGGAAGAGTTTAAAAATTACTCATGTTTTGCCTATGGCATAGTACACAGATACAGCAATTATTAAAACCTCTTGGTAGATAAAGTAAAAATTATAAGTAAAACTTGCTCACCACCTCAATTATTGTTTGGTGATATTCTCTTCTTTTAAATACTTCTGTATTATACCTTTTCACTACAGATACAGGGTCCTTATCGCCTTTGTGTAGCACGTGCTTACATCAATACCTGATGTATTATGGGCATTTAATAGGTGTGTTAATGAATTAATATATAAACTGAAGAAGTATTGAAGACAGTTTTTGAACCAAAATTATGTTCAAAAGGCCTGAAAATGAGAGGATCACCTGAGCCCAGGAGTTCAAGGCTTCAGTGAGCTATAATCACACCACTTCACTCCAATCTGGGCCACTAATTTGCTTTAATTATGATTCAGGACATTCATTTTTGAAATATGTAAAGCCTTTAACCTTAATATTTTATTTCAGTGATATAACTGTTAGAGCACTGAAGGTCAAATTCTTAATCATTTCTGAACAGAGTGAGCACAACGGCTTGCAAAGGGTTATTTTCATTTTCAGTCTGGTCTGCATATTTTGTCTCAGTACAAAAAGTTTCTCTTATACACAAACTCAAATTGAAATTATATAACCTGTTCATGCTTCATTTAGTTTATGGGTTCAGTGTCTGTGCCGTTGCTTGAATGTCGGCTTGCCCTTAGATTTTATTTTTTTTATCCCTTGCATCGGTGTTGTCTCTCTTGCTTGTCACTGAGGATTGCATCTGTTTAGCTTTCTTTCTGTTCAGCGAAGATCCCTTCTGTTCTGAGCTGTAGCCTAAAGTCAGAGTCTGATTCTTGGAGCAAGTAGTTAGATTTGTTATGTTTCAATCAGCTCAAAGGTGTGTGGCCTTATGCTTGCCAGTGAGGGTGCAGAGTGGGAAGAAAAAGCAATTGCCCTTGTGAGGGTTCTCTGGTGTTTTGAAGAACAGGACAAAGCTGTTGTTTCTTGAAATCAGATAGCTCCTCTTTAGTGCCCAAGTTGCTAGGGTAAAATATCATGCAGGTGACAGCAAAGGCAGGATACTTTGCAAATTTTCATGGTTTTGAAAGTTAGGTTAACATTCTCAAAACTGGGATGAATTTGCGTTTTCATTCTTACTGATCAATTATTGTTGTTTTCCTAAGACCCCCATCCCTGCCTGTGATTATGTGGAAGCCAAAGCATTCTAGAGAAACCCATGTTTCCTTAAGGATTAAAAGATGAAATGAAGCTGAAACAAAACCAACACATACATCACATTCAGATTTTAAGCCTTCTAGTCAATTTTCCGAATAAAAATACCCCCAAACACAAAAAAAGACCAAAAACGCAATGGAAATATACTTCTAATATTTTCTATGTGGATGCACAGAATATAGAAGAAAGATCTAGTTTTGATGTAACATCATATTTGACAATATGCCTGGATAAATGTTATGCCATGGAGTAGCACATTTGAGATACTGGGTGTGCTTGCACTTCTCTTATTAGACTTAAATGATTCTACATAGGGTTTGTACAGCCGCACATGAGGCTATAATCTACATCTGCATCACATTATCTCTTTCATCTTGACATCCTCTGAATGTTCAGATTTTTACATTACTCACCTTGTCTATTTCACCAAACGCCTTCATGTACATACAGGTGCTTAATCAATGCTTCAGAATGAGAATGATTTATGGTGTTGTGGTCATTTTTTTTTTTCAGATCTTAATGACCACTAGCAGGTAAAGCTAAATCAATAAGTACTTAGCATCTGTGGAAACAGAAGGTATTTGTCTGCTAATCAGTGTGGTATTGAGGTGTTTTATATTTTAGTAAACTGTGTGATAACAAAGGTTACTGCTACTTTGGGTTGATTTATGTTATGTCAAAGAAATGCTAATTCTAGAATGTTTCTCTGATGTCCTGAAGGCCATTGCCTAGAAAGTATAAAAAGCTTAAATAATATTCTGTATTTCTCTTTTCCTTTTTCTGTAGAGATCATTTTAGGTTCGCTCTGTGATGGCTCTAGGTCATATACTGACCTGTTCTGGTGGTAGCTCTTCTCACTGTGTTAGTGTTTTCTGTTAATATCCCATGATAGCAAAGCAGTCAAGAGTTCAACTAGGTAGAACATCAATCAAAGAAGAAACTGACATGATGTCAAAGGTGACAGCCACTTTTCAGTTACATTGGTGTTCATATGATAAGATATTTAGATACATAATTTTTTATAGCAATTGTTTCTTCTTATTCTTTACATGGTGTGATATAGAAACTATTTTCTCAGGTGATTAAATTTCTTCAAAATGTGTAAAATACTTTGTGCCTGCCCATTAGAATTTCATATATCCACGTGTCATTGGGAGACATAAAATATAAAGGGTTTTATCTGTAAAAAATTATTAAGCCTTTAGTGTGTACATTGTCTATAATTATTTGTGAACACAAAGTAGCAACTGCATATAACTATACTTATAACTGGTCAATTATGGGTCAATTAGTCAAACTTAAAAGAAATTGGGTTTTTAAATTTACAAGGCAAAGTATTATATTTTTTAAACTTTTTACTTCTTAACTTTCATTAGATAACTTAGATGATTATTTTTAAAACTACAGTGAAAACACAACAAAAAACATCTGTTTGTGAAAGTTATTTATCAGGAACATTTTGGAAGAAATAGTATTGCATAGCTTCAGAAGTTTTAAACAAAATGTTTTTTGAGTTTGGAATAGAATGTGGTTATTTACTGAAATGAAATCAAATGTAGTAAACCTGAGAAAATGAAAATACAGATGTGTCTTTATCTTATTTATGTTCACATGTGTATGAATACATACACACCCACACATAAACCAATCAGAGCTAAATACTTAATAAAACATTTTTAGAGGATTGGCAACATGTATATGTATTTCTATTCCTTCCCTCTCTAGCCATATGAAAACCACATAGTGGCTCAGAATGCTTTTCCAGTATACAATTTTTTCCTTAAAGTCACTCAATAAAAGGAACAGTATAGATTGCCTCTTTTGGAAGGGTGAATTAGGTGGTTCTCTGAACTTCACACTTAACATGGAAACCATTTATTCTCCTTAACTTATGTGTGTTTCATGTGTTACAACACAGATTTCATTGTCATTATTGGTCATTTTATTAGTGGTATAAAGTTGTCTTTTATTGCATAGAAATATATATAGATATGGTAATGTAATATGAATTCATTTTGTGAATTATCAATCTCATGAAAGACACAATGATTGTGCTGCCATCTGCATTTTTAAGAGTTAATGATTTGGAAGACCCACTTTTCCTGTAAACTTTATAATCTAATACTATGTTAGATATCAACCATTATCAGTAAGATTAATCAGAATCTTTCATTTTCTTAGAAATTCTATCAGTAACCATTCATTTGGAATAAAGGTATTTTCATTTTAAAAAGCTAAGTATATTCTCAGTTTCCTAACCTGGGGAAGCATGAAGAGAGAAAGCTAATAGAATAAAAAATAATGAAAAAACACACTTTGCATTTTGCTTGCCTGTATATTTTTATTGTCTACATTATAAGTACAGGTGAATAGGTTATTAAATACTATGAACAATACATGCAAAATTCAGCCCACATATGAATAGAAACTTGACTTCCAAAGCAGATAAAGTTTTCATCTTTAAATAATTTTTAAAATTGAATCATGGAAATAAAAGAGATGATAATACAACAAGACTAAACTCTCAAAGACTTTGTATTAATAAAAAGTTCAGAGTGAGGGTTCGACATTAATTCCTGTTAGAATTTATTTATAAAAATAATTTTTGTCACAGTTTTAAAAATTGTATTGTATTGTCTACTACTAATGTAAATATTTCGTTATTCAATTTGTATTTACATTTAGCTTTCTTCATCATGTAAATGGCGAAAACTTGAAAGAAATAAAGATAATTTTAAATAAAGTAGAGCATTCGAATATTAAGTCTTGAGTATGGCAATATAAAAAATTGTTATTTATTGTCTTTAATTTTTCAGGCTCTATGTTTGTAAATAAGTTTTTAATTCTTACTGGCTCGCACTTATTTTTGGTAGAATTATAATATGGCACTTAATCTATTCCGAGGTGTTATTACAAATGAAAGTGCATATATATATCATAATGGAATTACATTTCAACTTGGAATGATTACTTAAAACAAATCATTAGACAACTTGTTCTTAGAATTTTAGCCAAGGAAGGAGCTTTCAATCAGAAGAGAGTGCAAGGAAAGACTCTGGTTTAAAAATTCCCTTGCGAAATTTGTAGGAGAGTGATTTACTTTACATGTGTTGGACGTTTCGTATACCAAATGGAACTAATAACTACTTGACTGGTTCCACAAAGATGCCATTAGAATTGGAATAATGAATATGAGCTTTTCTTATACAATAAAAACGTGTGTGTGTGTGTGTGTGTGTGTGTGTGTGTGTGTGCATGCACGCGCAGAAATCTGTAACTGAATTTTATAAAATTACCATTTGGTATCCAAAGTAGTGTTGCTAAAGAACCAAGATTAACTGATTGAACAAATAAAAATAATCAACATGATAATTCACAGTTATATTCATAACAGTGTCAAACATAAGACTTAACTTTTAATATATGTATTTTAGGTGCTCTTTTTGCACTTTATTAAAAACATAAAATTGTATGTGTGCTCATAATTTCACTGAGTCTTGGTAAATTATTTTGCCTTTAAAACAGTTGATAATAATTTATATCCATATTGCTTGAAAATATTAGATAACTTGCTATCATAAGTTTAATTTATAGAAAAGGCTGAGGTTCAGAAGTAATGTCACTAGAAACTTCAAAGTCTTTAGTTTAACCTAAGATTCTCTTGAAGGATTGGTTTATTCACCTAAAGCTGAGGATGCTTTCAAGGCCAAACATTTGCCATGGGTGATAGATCCACGGCTGTAATTTACTGGGGTAGCTTTCATTCAACCTGCTGAGAATCTGACTCCTTATTGATTGGATGACCTTTATCAAAACGACTTGAGGGTTACAGCTCTTTAGTTGTAAGACGTTGTCCTATTTACACCACTGTGTAGACAAATGAGCAGATCTCTAGCTAAGTATCCTATCCGGTTGGATTCTTCAAGCGAGAGATGTACAGGAAACTCGGTAAAGCGGAAAGGTGGGTGACACAATGAGACAGGCAACTAAGATATAAGATCACACTTCGTACTAATGCAGCTGGGAGAAATCCCTTCATATTTTTAGGCCTCTGTTTCTTTTTTGCAAAATCTAGACTTAGACTAACATGTTGCAAATGTGCCTTTTAGCTCTAAGACTTTAGATGAAGTTTAAAAAGTCTTCTGAGAGTATAAAATAGTCCAATTTTTTAAATGACCTATGTTAGATGTTTCAAAGTTATAAGAAGATATTCTTAGCACAATAGTCAACTGCCCCTATTTGATACATAGTGGGCTATTTTAAAGTGCTCTCTACCCCTTATCTCATCATTATTCATATCCCCTCTATAGTCTGAGGGTCAAAGATAATGTCTAAAGCTATTATTTCCCACTAACCTGAGAAAAAAATATGCCATATTTTCATTAAACATGAACTAAACGGTTATAAAGTAAAAGACTGTAATGTCAGTGTTCAAGGACAAAGTTTCTACTTTTGTTTTTCTTTGAAAGTGAGAGCTGTCATATTTGTCACAAACAGCCTTTGTTTTATATTCTTGTGTTGTTTCCTTTAAACTACATTATCTGTCACATTATTTCCTTCAAATGTATTGTTACAGAATTTATGAACAGATGAACTAAAATGCTTTGGATAAATTCTGCATATGTTTATATAACAGTCAATGCAAAATTATCCAAGAAGTAAGTAAAGATGAAAAAGCAATGGGCTTTTTCTTTTTACAATGTTTTAACATTAAAAGTATATGATGCTTTATAAAATATGTACCCAATATTACCTCCGTAGTTCTATGCAAAACAAAATAACTAGCAAAGGATCTAGATAAAATCTTACCATAATAAATAATTAAATTGATATGTGAAGGGTTTTTAATAATAAAAACAATAAGCCACAAACTCACAATATACATTATGTTGGATTAATATTATACTTATAAGTGTAGATTATCCATAGATGGACCTCACAAACTGTGGCCATAGTTAATGAAACCCTAGCTTCCATGAGCAGCAAAATTCATCTTTATTTTACTTCAATTAAGTGGAAAACTTCACCCCTGCACAGAGAGTAAATAGAAGAACTCTTTAACATTCATTTAATTTTATCCATTTTGCCGTTTTCTAATACAGATACATAAACATATTTGAACAAATGAAAATGTATTTTTTTTAAGATCTCAAGAAAAGCACATTCTAACACTACACTCAGTAACACATATACTGCTTTATCATATTAATCAATTCATAGTTACCATTGAAAATTATTTTAAAACTATTATTTTTTCTGCAATTCAGGAGTAAAAACAAGTGCAACGTTTAAACGTTACCATTGTATTGTGATTTTGTTTGTATTTCTGTAAATGTAAAATGACATATGTCATCAATATCGTGTTATAAAATGAAATCATGAGATTGTTTATCTCTTTGGTAAATTATTATAGCATTTATGTAAAATGAAGCAAACAAAGCAAAGTATATTTTTAGTGAGAGTAGAGTAGTTTTGCAAAGAATTTTCAGTAAAGAGATGCCAAGCTACAACGTAATTGTAGATCCAAAAAAACATATGTTTCCTCAAATTTGAGGAAGGAATAGTTAAAAGTTTTTAAAAATTACTGAGAGTAACTGTGAAGAAGATATGAGGACAATGCTGCTATTATCTGATTACTGCAGGATGAATATAGTCCAAGGTGATTAAAATGGGAATGTCATTATATAAGTATTGGAACTTTGGCCTCCTACGATACTTAGGTCATAACCTCAAATATACTGACAAGAATCCATTTTGACCTAGCAATATATTATTTTAAAAAAAAATACTCTCATTCATTCTTAGATGCAAAGTGCTAGATGACAGTAATGCAATGATAAATAATACAATGCTTCCCACCAGGAAGAAATGATAAATACACGAGGTGATGAATATGGTAAATAAAGGTAGTTATGTGGCACGTAATGGCAGGGCTACATTCTGACAACTGCCTCCTTAGGTGATTTCTTTAGTACTATTAGGTTTTATTAGGTACTGTTAGGCTTTATAAATTTTAAAATATTATCCAATCCACATATGTTCACACGAAAATGTGCCCATGAATGTTCATATTAGCATTATTCATAATAACTAAACAGTATGAAAAAGACACATGTCCATCTATGGACAAATGAACAAAACACATTATCCATACAATGAGGTATTATTCATCTACGAAAAGGAAAATAGTTCGAATATATGCAAAAACATGGAAGACCTTTGACCGAAGGCCACACACTGTGTGATTTTATTCATTTAAAATATCCAAAATAGGCAAATCTATAGCAACATAAAGTAGATTGACTAGTGATGGGAGGATGGAAAAATTGGAAAGTATGTTTGCTGTTTTTTGTTTGTTTGTTTATTTTTGGAGTAATAGAAATGTTCTGGATTTAAAAAGTAGTGATGATTACACAAAATTGTGAGTATACTAAAACAGACTGAATTGTATAATTTAAAAATGTTTGAGATGGTAACTTTAGGTTTTGTGAATTTTATCTCAAGAAAATAGTACCAGAGGCCAGGGACAGTGGCTCATGCCTGTAATTCCAGCTACTCAGGAGGCTGAAGCAGGAAAATTGCTTGAACCTGGGAGGCAGATGTTGCAATGAGCTGAGATCGTGCCACTGCATGCTAGCCTGGGCAATAGAGCAAGACTCCATTTCAAAAAAAAAAAAAGATCTAATTCAATATCTATTGTAATGCATTTTAACCATAACTAGTTTAAAACCAACAAAAAAAATCTAACATCAGATAAATTAAGTAGTTTGTTCTTGAATACTTATGCCAAGAAATGGAAAAGCTGGTTCCAAACCATTTTGCTCTGTTTTTACCACAGTACTTTATGAAATGAATATTAAGCAATTTCCTGGTAAACTGGGTTAGGACCAATATTTCATAGTAAGAGTACTTTTCAATATTTTCTTACTATACTTTTTATCAATATTTTTATAATCCAAATTGATTCGAGATCATCAAAGATTTTCTCCATGTTGTGTTTCAACATATTTTGTATTATTCTATTTCAAGTTCCTATCAGAGAGGCATCTAATATAGGCCCTTTAAATTTTGCAAAATGCATACTCAGGCCACGCTACATATTTCTTGTATGAAATAATGTAACTTTTTATTGATATATTATTTTAAGGATTTAATAGTTCTCTTAAATAATTTGCTTGTATAGGTTTTTATATAATTAATATGATCTTAAAACATTTTGGTTTTATTTACAGTAATCAAATATGTTAAGAAATTTTAAGCATTAGTATTTTAATTTTCAAAAAATATAAACAATATTAACTTGTATTATCAAAACTTAGACATACATTTCATTGTAGTATACACATTTTCAGCCAAATACATTGATTTTTTTTCGTAGAGACTCTCACTTTCAGATTCGGAACATTCACTTGACCTTGGAAATGTGTTCTTTCTCCTGTGTAGCTCTTTGTAGAATAGGATAACATTGAGTTCCCAGGAAGCAATGGTAATGTCAAAAATTACAGCCTCATAAAAGCTTTAATTCCCACCATAAAAATAATATATAAAGTAGAGAACTATGAGGGTGCCTCACATATTGCAATGTCAGGTTTAGGAGCACTACTATAAAATTTATAATACCTATCTATTTGATAGTGGGCGAGAACGCAAGAAGGTGTTGCTTAAATATAGCTAGGTTATAAACAAGTGCACGCTTTGGGGGAGGGAAGATTGGGGCATGTTTTGTGGAACAAATGAATGTTAAAGACCTGATGTTTAAAAGTCCTGTTTCCTTAAGATGGAGCTCTAAAAATTACATTTTATCATCAAAACATAATGAATTGAAATTACAAAATACAGTATGCTCTATGGATATGTGGGAGAGTGAGAGCTGTGATTCAATGAAAACACAAAAACAAAAGAATGGAAAAAATGAGTTTACCAAATATTCAACTGGATTGGCATAAACAGAAATGGAATGACTCAAGAGCATCTGCAAACTCAGGGCGCCATATGATAGATTAGGCAGAATTAGCTCTGCTTGGCCAATGTTATGTCTCAAATCCCAGGTTTTCAGCTGGATCGTGATCTACTAGGATCCCTTCCTAGCATTCTGATTCTGGCTAGAATTTATATTGCCTTTTGTGTTGCCTGGAGATATTGTCTCTGTGTTATTGGAGCACAAGACAAAATGAAGGTAGGATTGTCTTGGTGAATTAATGTGGTCTTATCTCCTCTATGTGGCTAGGATAACTGCAGCCTCACAGGTCATTCAGCAACAGCTTTTTTCCCCCTAGGGTTTTACATTTAGAAATATGTTTTTATTGATGTTTAAAATATTTTTTGTAATTTGTAAAGTATCTCTTCAGGCCAAGATAATTATAAAACTTTACAGTTTTGCTTTGGCTTGGTCCTCTGCTACTTGTGAGATTTTTCTCTTTCATACCCAGATCGTTTGTTCATTCTTTAATTAAATACTTCATCGGAAGAAATTTTCTTTTCACTCTGCATTTCCTTTATTTTCTTTACTATTTTGAATACTTTTCTCCCAAAATCATGCTTGTATTCATGTATCCACTGACCTACCCTGCCTCCTCACCTCAGCAGCAGCTCATGTACTTCAAGGAAATGACCATAACCTCTGCAATTTATTCCAGTAGTGGGTATCACTGGGGAAAAACCCAAACCCAGAACAAAAAAAAACAAACAAAAGCCTAATTTCCCTTATTTAGATTGTGTTAAGACAAGACCTATGACCCAGTTTGGTCATCTGGAAATTTCCTGAATATTTTGGAAAAGGTTTTCTTCATTTGCATAAGAGGACCTTTTATCCTCTCCTTGTGTTCATAAACAAGAGTGCTTGCCTTCCTGGCAGCTTCTGTTTACCATCCAGCAAGAATTATGGGGAATAGGATACGATGCAAGCAACAATGTAGATGCAAAGCAAAATGACACAACCAATCTGAATCTTTGATAGCTTCATTAAGCCATCTAATCAATGAAACCTAAAGTCCTAATTAATGCTATATATTCTGTTATTCAAATTAATTAATTGTGTTATTCTTAAAGCTGGGCTTGAATCTGAGTCTTTTACTATTATCTAATTCATACATGCTCATATTTATCTAATTCATACATGCTCATATTTATCTTATATAAATATGAGCATATTTAATCTAATTCATATACATGCTCATATTTATCTTATATTTCAGTATTCATTAAATATTTGACAATTAAATAGATACAATATCATACTTATTATTTCAACTACAAGACTTTGTATTTTAAAGAATCCAGTTTGCTTTTTCCCCTCCACAGTCCATGAAGAAGTTTATCTGAGCATGTGTTTTCCTCCTGTTACAGATCATGCCAAGGAACCAACAGCTTTTCAGCCATGTTATTTTTCTCTGCAGAGAGCATCCTAGAGTTGATCATCTCTAGATTTATCATATTCCATTGATTTAATATTTAATGTCACAATATTTTTCTCATCACAGTATATGAAGTAATTTCATAAACTGACAACATAAATGTATAGACAATCTCAGTGAATTACAAACCTTGCCTTCCCAGAGCTTGCAGTCTAGCAGAAGATGTTGCTATAACTTTTGCATGTCTTTATGGCATTGTTGGATGATATGCCATTTACTTTTCCCCCAGAACATCACAGAAACAAAACTCTTTCATAACCAAAATGAAAAAAAAAAAACCCTTTAAAATACCAAAGTATATCTATTGTACATTTTATGTTCTGCAAAGGCACAAGAGAAACTATAGCCTTTCCCGTCTATCAAAATCACAGAGTTAGAGCCTCTCCTGGCAGAACTAAGAATTCACAGGCTGGGCATTTGGAGACGCTCTTCGCCACGTGCACCTGGGTGTAGGTTTAATAGGCTGCTGAGTTCTTGTTTTGCACAGGAAGGCAGTCATGAAGCACATGCCATAGCAAACACCTGCTCTCTAGCCATACGAGTATTTTTGAACATGGCAAAAATAGGCAGAGAGTAGGTGCAGATACAATTATTGCTGCAGATTTGTAATTTTCAAAGGAAAATTGCAGCTTTCATTACTGCTGTCTAAATTTAGATGAATGAGAGCAGAATCAGCAAAATCAGTTTTTGATGTTATATATGTATAAATTAAGAGTTTGCATCAGAATCTGTTTGCTAGTTTTCTGCCTTTTTTCTTACTTAATATGAATATTCTAGAAGATGGAGTTTAAAGAATAAGTTATAAAAATATATAAATTATGTTTTGTTCCCCTGATATAGTTTATATAGCCATTTTATGTGTGAGAAGTAAAAGTGATATTGGGAAACAGAAGTGATACTAAAGTAATAATCTCTTCTTTTGGAATCGTGGAATGTAAGGATAGTAGACCTATTCTTACACGACTATGGGAAACAAATGAACACTGCAGAAATTCTCCCCAGAAACATTAACATGCACTGAAAATGTCGCACAGAATTTTAAGGCTTTATGGATTCTCTAGATCTATTTAGTATTTGGTTTCAGTTAAATATCTTTCCAAACCTAAAAACATAAAGTAAACAAAAAGAAAGATTTACTTAAAAAATCTAAGGGTAAATATGATTGAAACGCTATCTTGTCAGCTTATTCTAGTCAATAAAACATTCGTAGAGAATACGACTTTTTCCTTGTGCCTCATTAACTGCTTGTTGTATATTCAAATTTTCATTCCATTAGGTATAAGTACAGAAAAATTTAGCAAACAATTTATATCAACTTTAAAGTGTTTAGAACATTGCCTATGTATCGGTATACAAATTTGATAATATATGTTTGTTGTCATGTAAATGTTGTCCTTAATATAACCTTATTATTTGCTATAGAGTAGCTTAAGTAATTGAAATATACTCTGAAGAGTCCATTAATTAATCCTACTCTGTTACCATGTTTTTGAGTGCATGTAACAAGATCCAAAATATATTAGTTTAATGAAAATATTTTTTTCTTCCTCATCTACCAGGAAGTCCACATGTGGGCAGTCCAGAAGTGGTCAAGGGGCTCTACAATGTCAACAGTATCTCAAATCTTTCTTTCTGCTTAATAATCTTGGACAGGAGACTCACATCTTCATGCTTGTAATGACATAGGGCACTCTTTGTTCTGCACTGAAAGCAGGAAGAAGGGCGCGAGCAAAATGAGGTGATCTGCTTCTATGAAAAACAAATTCAGTGGTCAGAACAGTGTCATTAGGATGAGCCCAAGGCTAGGGAATATATTATTGTTAGGCAGTGCATCGCTGTCCCAAACAAGAGTATGATTCAGCCAATGAAGATGAAAGTAAGAATGGATATCCAAGGCAATTAGCAGTTTCGATAATAATTAATACTTTGTTCTATCATTTTATGAAGTCACTTTTTAGGTACCTGCTTTAGAATGCGCTTTGTCCCCCCTGGATTAGTTACTCCCCTTATTGACTTGAAAAACTTAATGAAGTAATTTCATAAATTGATAATAACAGGAGAATAATTTAGGTATGAAAGTATGGCAGGTGTGTGGAGGAATTAAGGTGGATGTAGGAGAGAGTTAATTAGAGGATATTTCACTCAGGTGGGTTTTGGTCACCAGGAATAAAGAGGCAAGGTCTCCTGAAGGCCATTGTAATGTTGCCTGTATTTGTGGTGTGCTTATATGTGCCAGTCATTGCAACTGAATGCCTTCTTTATACTTCCTTATTTAGCCCTCATAACGTTACAAATTTCTACAATAATTTTTATTTTAAGATGAAGAAAGAGCTATTCAGAGGAGTCAAGTAATTTTTTAAAGACACCTTAGCTATTAATATGTTTTGCTGAACTTTCAATTCAGTTATTTTTATTTTTTATTTCTTTATTTTTAGACAAAGTCTTGCTCTGTCACCAGGCTGGAGTACAGTGGTGCAATCTTGGCTCACTACAACCTCCACCTCCCGGGTTCAAGCGATTCTCCTGCCTCAGCCTCCCGAGTAGCTGGGACCACAGGCAGGCACCACAGCACCCAGCTAATTTTTGTATTTTTAGTAGAGACGGGGTTTCACCATGTTGGCCAATCCAGTCTCGATCTATTGACCTTGTGAACCGCCTGCCTCAGCCTCCCAAAGTGCTGGGATTACAGTCTTGAGCCACTGCACAGGGCCAACTCAGTTCTGTTTAATGTCAACACCTACACTCTTAACCATTATATAGCTCTAAGTTGTCTATGAGCTAAAATGTGAAAACATAGAACTGCTTTTAAGGGGTGGGGAATTACAAAGAGTTCACTATTGGTAGAGAATTTGGCTAAGGAAATGTAAAGAAGTTGAAGGAGAAAAGATGAGCTAGCTCATCTAATATTTTAATTCAGGAGGAGCCACTGGTGGAGCTGTGCATGGGAGTGTCATAGAGCAGTACTTCTCAAACTTCTGTGCACATACAAATCACTGGAGGAGTTTATTAAAATCTATGTTATGATTCAGGAGCTCCAGAGATAGATCTGGGACTCTGCGTTTTTGAACCTCCCCCTCCTGTGCTGTCCAAGTTAACAGAATGCTGCTGATGCCATTGATCTTAAGTAAGAAGGTCATTGATCACTCTGGAGGTTTGGAGGGTAGATTCTGAGGAAACTTTTGGAAGCTCAGTCATATATGCTGAAGAACAAGACAAATTTCAAGTTAAAAATACCAGTGAATAAAGTGTTGTGGGTGCATTGCCAGGTTAGTGAGATAAGAAGGAAAGAAATTGCAATGCATGTAAATATAAGCTGTGGAATACAGCAATGAAAGAGACTTTGACTCTGTAGAGGAAATTGAGGATAACAGCAAGTTTATGAATAGCACTTCTTTTCCAGCAACTGTATAAAATGTACTGATGTCAAAGCTTTACAAAAATCAAACGTCAAACGAGAAGAGTCAATTCCCCATTATCCTA
The DNA here is from genome assembly GCF_024542745.1 of Macaca thibetana thibetana. NCBI lineage: Eukaryota > Metazoa > Chordata > Mammalia > Primates > Cercopithecidae > Macaca > Macaca thibetana. The sequence continues at coordinate 15,091,688 of NC_065595.1, read as the reverse complement.
TGTAGTCTATTTTCTTCTTTGGGAGAGGATAAGAATTGTTTATGCCTATCAAAGCAAACCCTTGTTATTTATAAGAAGTACTTTCTGCACATCGACTGTAAAATGATACATTTTTATCACTACTGCTTAGAGTAGACCAATGCAGTAGTTCTAATAAATATATACAAATAAAAATTTCAGCTAGGAAATGATGGATATCACAGCTAATGTGCATGGGCTGAGCACATTTCTGAGAGGACAAATACGAAAACATTAATTTTAAACTAGCTTATTGAATCACATAATTGGATAATGGCAGAATAAATGAGGATATATGAAATAAGTCCACTAGTAAAATAACTTTTATTCTGTGTAATGTGATACAGGTAAAATAAGGCAGAAAATCAAGAACAAAAACTATCTCCTGGCCAATTTGGGCTCTGCTGCTCTTTTTGCTTATGCCAAATTTTAGAGTTTAATGAAGATAAAAAGAACATAAATGTCTCAAGAAGTGCAATTTGGCTTCAGTATTCTCATAACTTCTCTTAATTAAAATATAACCAGGTTAAAAGCAGAATTTGCTGTTTCAACAGCATTCATCCATTTATTCATTCAGAAAATATTTATTTGAATGTCTGCTATTAAAAGATACTGCTAATGGAACTGTAGTTTATATGGTAAACTAGACTGAACAAGGCCTTTACTTTCATGATGTTTATATCATAGTGTGGGAGATAGGAATTTTTTAAAGGCAAAATAAACAGAAAGATAATTTCAAATAATGTTTTTAAAAGTCTGAAAATGTGATTGAAAATAATTATGGTAAGGATCTAACAAAATTGGTGACAAGAAGAGTCTTTTTTGAAGAGCTGCTACTTTAGGTGTTATTTTAATGATTTAATAAAGAAGCGACTTTCAAAAAATCTGGAGGAAGTATGTGTTATGCAGAAGATATAGTTAGTGTGTGGGCATTGAGGTTTGAATAATCTTGGTATGATCAAGAAAGAAAGAAGGGGGACTGGATCAGGCATACTGGGAAGATACAAGGGATCTCCAGAAGACGGAAGTGAAGATACAGGGGTTAAATCCAAAAGTGCTGTGTAGAGTAGGTCAGTGAGTTTAGGCTTGATTTTGATATGATGGGAAGCAAGTAACCAATTCAAGTGGGTAACAAGTAGGTTGCAAAATATTTGAATTACCTTTTGAAATGTTCACTCTAGCTGGTGAGCAGAGAAAGGTTTGGAGGAAAGTGAGCAAGAGTAGAAGAATTAAAGTTTTGGAGTAAAGTGAGCAAGAATACAATAATTAAAACTTTCAGAGTTCAGGGTAAACTCAAGCATTCTGATGTGCACATTGGAGATGTTAAAAGCCTAATAGACTCTGAAAAGGTGATGTCAAATGGATAGTTGTTTAGGGAAGTCATGCTTAGGTAGGTATCTGAGAAACAGATATCACAAAAGTCATATGAAAATCATTGGTTGTCAAATAAAACACAAGAAATCATCAAAAGAGACTGAAAGGTAGAGGCAATGAAGAGGAGAAACGCTCCCAGATAATAGCATCACTGAATGAAACGGGACATTGCTTCAAAGAGGCAATAAGAGGGAACTAACTGCATATTGCTGCTGAAGGTTCAGCTATGGCAAAGACAAAACAGTAACCCCTGAGTTTTGCCAAGAAAAGCAACTGGGAAACCACATTAGAATAGCTTCACTAGGGCCCCATGGATGGATGTCCAAGGGGAGTGAGTTGTAGGGAGAAGGTGAGTTTAGTAAATTAGGTCATTTTTTTTTTTCTGGGAAAGTACCACTATAAAAGAAAAGACAGCATGATGGTTCCTGGAGCAGGGTGGAGGCTGGAGGGGATTTTGTTCCCCAGACAGGTGATAATAAAAGTTGTCCACAGATATTTCAGTTAACCCTTGGGTCATACACATGAAACAAAATTTCAGAGTTTTAGAGTTTCTAGGTCTTTCACAAATATTTCTAATTTCTCAATATACTGAGTAAGAAATGTTAATTATTTATTGAAAATATATAATGCCATTCTGTTTTTGGAAGCATTAAAAAATAGTAAACCAAAAATAAACATTAAACAATTTGTAAATATCTATTGAAAGTGTCACCATATTCCATTTTTCCCAGAGTCTACTACATTTTAGTGTTTCTTAAGTCTACACATGCTATTTTATTTTTATTTATATAGCTACATGTGCTAATTTATTATCTACTGATATTTCAAAACTACGTTTCTGAATCTACAATTTTCTTAAATGAACAAATAGTCTTCTCACTGGAAGGAACCTAGGAATATGATTCTGGATAGAAACATAATTAAAACTTTCTGAATGTAAAGCTTTTCTCTTTTTAAAAACATTCAAAAGGAAATCCCAAATTCATAAAAACCTATTTGCACACAAACTGAAGGCTTACCAGTATATTTGCTTTGATTATTGTAGTTTCTCCCTCATTGTCACATAATGCAATTATATTAACATTGTGTGATGCAGCTGTGTGGTCTTAAGTTTAAGCAGTTCACACATATCTACAATGATTTATTTTTCTGTAACCATGCTTGCTCAAATCAAATCATTATGTAGACTTCTGGAGACTTAACCAATAGAAGTCACTTTTGATTCACTTTATATTGTTCAGCATATGCCTTAGTAAAAGTATGTATTGAAATAAATATATGAGCATCCTCCTTGTTCTGTCATTGAGCTTATCTGGTATCCTTGTGTTCTATGCCAAGCATCCTTCCCTACTGGCTAAGCACAGTCCTCCCAGGGCTGTTGACATACACACATAAACAACTAAGGGAATAATGCTCTAATAGAGAACACTTAGGCGTCAGCTGTGAAACAAGAGAGCTATGCAGATAGCATAGTAGAGCTGTCTCTGATTTTGAAACACAGCTGTCTATAGACTTCCTTTGTTTGGAAAGTGAGTTCTATAATTAGACCCTTAATGGGACTGTCTAATTTGTAGAAGCATCACAAGTTCCAGTGATGTATGCAGACCATGGTCATGCTGTTTTACTGTCACTTACAGAAAGTTTTCAAAATGACACGATTCTTTTTAAGTTCAGGGGTACAGGTGCAGGCTTGCTACATAGGTAAACTTGTGTCTTGTGCAGTTTGTTGTACAGATTATTTCTTCACTCGAATATTAAGCTTAGCACCTATTAGTTATTTTTCCTGATCCCTTCCCTTCTCCCTCCATCAATCCTCTGAAAGACCCCAGTTTGTTGTTCCCCTCTATGTGTCCATGTATTCTCATCATTTAGCTCCCACCTATACGTGAGAACACGCTGCATTTGGTTTTCTGTTCCTGTGTTAGTTTTTTTTTTTTTTTAATCCATTTACAAATGCTACAGAAAGCTGTTCATCCAAAGGAACAATATTAACAAGAAACAGAGTAAATCTTGGTCAAAAGTAATATAGACATTTATAGAAGACCTAAATATTTCTCATTAATAAGTTCAAAAACGAAAACGAAAATGATGCTTGGCGTCTCTGTGTAAGCAATGAAAAAGACCACTTTCTACAGAGTACACACAAAGCCTTTTTAAAAATTTTTATTTATTTATTTTTTTTAGATAATGTTCATAGAGTAGGTTGTTGGTAGTCGGGCACCTGCACAAAATTGCCAAAACAAAGCTCTTATTTCTTTGAAGGGTACATTCCGCGATTCAGTATGCCAAAGGGTCAGTTAAAAATTTAAATACAACACCCAGATTACTCATGTTTTGCCAGTAGTCGACTTGTTATTACACCCATATTTGAGATATTTCACTAGCTTCCAATTACCCAGTTTCAGGGAACTGCATTCTGCTTTCAATTTTTAATGCCTAACTCCTGTGGATTTCAGCATGATATCTGTGGGTAGCAAAGTGTCAGAATATACTGACTTTAAGAGGGTACTTACAGTTTTATAAGGCAGTAAATGACATAAAGTTTCCATATGTGGGTATTTCACTGCACGTTACATTATTAAAGGTGTACCTGCTTGGTGTTCCATCTAAGAGCTCTGGGGCAATGAGGGAACATTTTTGTTTGTTTTCTTTGTTTTTGTTTGTCCTTCCTTGTGACACAGTTTGAACTGCTAACCGTTGGATAAAGTAAATTTTAATGTTTCATTGTATTATTAAGAACTGATATTCTGAAACAGATGTTGGAATGGCAGGTGACCAAAATACTGTCTTACAAAATAGCTCGTAATCTCAGTTTACATTTGTATGCCAACTTGACCTCCACTGTTCTTTAGGATCTGAGAAGAGTAATTTTTCTTGTATTCTGAAAGCCATTCCAATGAAAACCAAACAAGAAACTCTGAAGACACTGCTGTGATCAAAGCTTAGACTGTTTGTGGTTTGTTAGTACATTCAGAATATGTGAATATGCATGAATAAAGGCACATAGTAAATATAATATAGTATTTAGAGTTGCTTTTCATCATTGTTTAATGTAACAAATATTTAATACATTGGTAACAAGTGCATTCCTGGCCTTATTAGGAGAAACTCATTAATTTAATTAACATATTATCAATTCAATACATAGATATACAGAGGATATGATGTGCCAGGCATTGAACGAGGAGTTATGGGTGATGCCAAACATACTATATGAACATCACTTCTTCTCAGGAAGATTAAATATAATATTTGATTATATTTTTAAAAAACACAAAATATAATCAAAGAAAAGTAGTTCTATGTAAGAGCAGTACAAATAAAATCAAATTTCAGAAACTAGAAAGGTTCCTTCTGGCTGAGGATATCTGAATATAACGTTGCGGGAGCAAAGGCCTGAAAATGGGAGAACATGTGATACCTTTGCAGAATAAGAAGTACTCCATTATGTAACTTTACTCTGAGTATGTGAAAGAAATAGCAAGAGATAAACCTGAAAAGGCAGGATGGGAATAGATTATAAAAGGCCTATTTTATGAGACTAAAGATATGAACAATACCCTGCAGGCAATAGGAATCTATTAACTAGTGCTGAGTGGCATAATACAACTTTATCAGCGCTTTAGGAATATTAAGCCAGACTGCTGGGTAAAATGAATTTCAAGAAGGCAATAATAAAGAAGAGGTAAGAAGATCTAGTACAAATATTTCCATGTGGTTTTAGACAGAATGAGGGTGTGACCCAGCAAAGAAGCTGAAGGTACAAAGAGGGGAAAAGAGAGAAATTGTGGTAGAAGAATGTGCAGAACCTAAAATCTAAGTGTCACTATACAGTAAGGAAGAAAGAATAATTATCCTAGACCATTAAGCATGATGGCAGAATCAACAGAGTGGAAATTTCAAGAGAAGCAGAAGCAGATATAGAAGAATAGTCAAAAGTAATCTAGCGTGTTACAATTAAGGCCCTGGTAAAACATTCAAATCGTGAATAGCAGCAATGTTAAAAGCTAGCCTGAATTTTAGGAGAGATTTGGGGTTGGAATATATTAAATAATTTGAAGAAAGCAATAGTTGAATTTACACAAGGGGATTAAATTAATAAAAGTAAGTGTATGGGCCCAGCACAGTGGCACAAACCTGTAATCCCAGCACTTTGGGAGGCTGAGGCATAGGAATCACCTAGGTCCAAGAGTTCAAGACCAGCCTGGACAACATGGCAAAACCCCATCTCAAAAAAAAAAAAAAAGCCAAGCGTGGTGCGTGCTAGCCTGGGTGACAGAGTGAGACTCTGTCTTAAAAAATAGCAATAAATAAGAAGAAAGCAAGTCTATGGAAGTATAAAAGTAAATTATATATTCAGAGTCATCTCATGACCTCCACTGTGCCCTCCCTGATGTGAAATTTAACTGTGAAAGATATTCTCATGGTGGATCCATGACACTCACTCATGTCCATGCCCTTGTGTGATGTCTCCTCTTAGTGTGGGCAGGACTTGTGACTTCCTTTTGATCAACAGCATACAGCAAAGGCGTCAGGATGCATGTGATGAGGTCTACGTGGTTATCTTAAGATTGCAGTGTGAGTTTGCTGGTATTGCAGACATGGTGGCCATGTTGGAGAATCCCAGGTGACAAGGGACTGAAGGCTGCTTCTAGAATCCGTGGATAACCTCCAGACAACAACCAGCGAAGAAACAGGGTCGTGAGTCTTGCAACGTAACAAACTGAGTTCTGCTGGCAACTACATGAGCTTGGAAGACTGAGTTTGAATGCAGAACATTCTATAGATAATTGACTTGGCTTTTAAAAAATGTTAATTGCATAGGAAGAGAGGGAGAGAGACAGAGAATGAGCTTTATCTAAGTCAATATGGAGCTAAGATACAATAACTAAATTCAAAGTGTGAATCTTGTTTGAATCCTCACTGTCATGTTACAATTTTTGAGACTTTTCTGCATGTTTGTTTATGGGTTGGATATTAGGTGATATCTATGGAAGAGTATTGGTTTTTTGATGCAATAATGGCAATGATGATGTAGAAATACTCTTCGTTTTTTAGTGATGCACTTTGAAATTTGTATGGTCATAATAACATGATCTTTGGAGTTTGCTTTTGAATTTTTCATGGAAGAAAAACAGAATAAATGTTGTCTGTGTACCTGCAAAGGTGCCCATGATAAATAAAGAGTAAAATGAACAAATAAATAGTTGAGAGTAAATGTAGACTGTAGACAAAAATATATAGTATAATTATTTTTCATTAGTATGTATTGATAGCTAGATATGGATATATGGATATATGGATACATTAGGTAGATATAGGTACATATGTAGATAATATATAGACAGATAAGAATAACAATATAAATAAATTATAGGTAAACTACTGCAAAAAATATATAACTAATGACTAGCCAAGAGGATGGTTTTTAAAGGGATGATACTTTAAACTATGTCCTTGTTAAATTGTTTAAAGTCATAATATCACAAATATAGCTTAAAAATAATTTTAAAATATTAGTCTTATACAATAAAAATGTAGAAACTAATAAGGGGAAGGGCTCTGTTTTGCATGTAGAGAAAGATAAAATATGTACAGAGAAAAAATGAGTACAAGCCACTGAGTGGTACAAAAGAAAAAATGGGTGTGCTTCATATTTTAGACATATATAGTAATGAAGGGTAGGAGACAAAGTCACCAAAGTTGGAATAAAAAATTAAAGGTTCTTTAAAAAATTGGAATGCTGATCTCATATTAATTTTTGTAGTCTGAGGGAACATATTTCTGAGGAAAATGAGACACTGAGAATGAAAAGGAAAGAAATATTTCAGAGTAGGCAAAAAATTAAGAGATCAAAGACCACAGAGAAAAAGGACAGTTAAACTTCTAAAGAAGACAAGACAAGACTGGTTTTTTACCCTCTGAGACAAACAACAGAAAGAACAGTTTGATAAATAAGTAAAAGAGGAGGCTCAAATTGAAACCTACCCAATGGTCCCATAGATAATTTTGTTTGTTTGTTTGTGTTGATATACAGAGAAATTGACCTTCTGGTCTCAAAGCTTGAAACTTACATTTGTTTTATCTCCATTCCATTCTCAGTAAAGGAACCCACAGGTCTCTCCAAGAAATTATCAAAGAACTGAAAGTCACCAGATTACCACATCCAGACAATGAGATACCAGACCTCTCATTCATCATAATTGCTTCCTGACCTTTTTCTAATTTCTGTTTTCCTAACCAACCGCCTCCTTCTTTTTGATCAACTCCTATTCCTTATGCCTACCTAGTTCCTTTTTTCCCACACAGTTAAATTTCTTCCTGCTTACAAACTCCTAATTTTAGTTAGTATGAGAGATGGAGTTGAGACTGATCTCCCATCTCCTCAGCTGTAGCCTCTGATTAAAGCCTTCTTCCCTGGCAGCACTCATCATCTCAGTGATTGGCTTTCTGTACAACAAGCAGCAGGGTCTAGACCAAACCCCTGATGTTTTGGTAACAAAATCAAAGAACCTCCAAATTTTTAAAAGACAATGCATTTTGTAGATACTTTCACCTCCCCTTTCTCTATTCATTGACCCTAGTCACATTTGGTAATTTCAGAACCCTCGTGAGGCTCCTTAGATGCCCCCTGAAGTCAGTGAGTCTATAAATTTCTTATGGTTACTCCAATTATAAAAAATGGTAACTAAGGCTCTCACAACTTTAGCAGAATTCCCAGGTTTGCAAAATAAATGAATGCTGAATCGGGATTAGAATCCCAGTTTAACTCAGTAGGAGGGCCTACTGTTTTCTTGAATTATGTTTTTATTTTTTGTAGCTGTTGAAACAAGTATGTCATATGTTGTGGATTAACGTATCGACATCTATGTGGATAAATATTTCTAATAAATTGTCAAGACATTTTGTGTCTCTACTCATCCAGTTCAATATATTTTGTAAATCAAATTAGAAATATAAAAGGAGTACAGATAAGCCCATATTTAGACTCAGACCTAACTTATAGATATTCCACTCTCTCATAGCCTCAAGTCCTTCAGTCATCAATCCTGCAAAGTCTAATTTCACATCACCTTTCTTCATACTCACTAATTACGCTTAAATTCAGGCACATATTTATTATTTGAACAATTTCAATAGCTCCAAATGAACATCTCTGCCTCTAGTCTTCTCTCTTGCCGTATCTTTTCCACATTATTTTCAAAGCTACCTTAGTAAATCACTGATCAGAAATAATCTGCATGAGTGTACAGTTTTATCTGTTTTTTTTTTTTTTTTGTCTTTATGGATTCCATACCACTTGGTATAAAGCATGTACTCAATAAATTGGGCAAAAAATTCGAATACATGAAATTGAATGAATCATTTTGGTTTGATTGCTGTTGTTGTTGTTGCTGCTCAAATCTTTCAAATTATTCCTAGCTAATCTCTAAGCCCTGGCCCTAGCAGAGAAGACACTTTGTGATGTGTTCCTACCTCTTGCCTTCTTCCTGAGTGTAGTACAGCTCCCTTGGTTCTTCTACATTGGTTTAAGTAAAAAAGGTACATAGAAGTATTTGTATTTTCACCATCATATCCTGTTTCACATTTCCTCTGTTTTGTGCAGAAAATGCCACACTACCTTCTAAATTGCTTGCCTATGAGGATAATACCAACCTATTCTTCAAAGCCAGGGACTCAAATTTTTGTAAAACTTTGTCTCATCTTCAATAAGCCCATAAGCTTCACATCCCTAAGATTTGCAATAGTTTATTATGGCCCTTGCAAAATCTTATTGCACTTATGCATGTGTATACCTCTTTAAGTACCTTGATTACAGAAGCCATGTCTTTTTTTTTCATTTTTTATTTTTTTATATTTTATTTTATTTTATTTTATTTTATTTTATTTTATTTTTTGAGACAGAGTCTGGCTCTGTCACCCAGGCTGGAGTGCAGTGGAGCGATCTCGGCTCACTGCAAGCTCTGCCTCCTGGGTTCATGCCATTCTCCTATCTCAGCCCCCCGAGTAGCTGGGACTACAGGCGCCTGCCACCATGCCTGGCTAATTTTTTTTTTTTTTTTTTTTTTGTATTTTCAGTAGAGATGGGGTTTCACCGTGATAGCCAGGATGGTCTTGATCTCCTGACCTAGTGATCCACCCACCTCGGCCTCCCAAAGTGCTGGGATTACAAGTGTGAGCCAACGCGTTTTTTTTTTTTTTTTTTTTAACTTTTTTTTCCTATAGCATCTAATATAGTACTTGACATAGACAAAGGGGAGCACTTGTGAGACGCTTTATTTTTTTTAACTTTTTTTTTTAACTTTTTTTTCCTATAGCATCTAATATAGTACTTGACATAGACAAAGGGGAGCACTTGCGAGATGCTTTATGAGAATTCCACAACTTTTATTTGGGTGACTGTTACTCTGCTGATTACTAAGTCTGTGACATTGGAGAAGTTTCTTAACCACTCTGCGACTCTCTCTGTCAAACTATCATGAGGGCATTAATAGTACTGAATCTTTAGAGTTGTTGATGATTTTAAAAGACAGTGCTTAGTGACTGACATGTGTCACAGGACCCTTGGGGTGTCGCTTTTCTGCCTCAAAACCTCTATGGTCAGTAATGCCTTTGCCTGAGTTTTGCTCGCGCCCACTGAACTGGTTCCACTCACTCAGCCCAGCAGGCTGCACTCGAGGTTCATGCTACTGGCCGAGATCATATGCCTGCCAAGGGCAAGCCAGGTGCAGAGAGACAAGGGGTGTGTGAGCAAGTGAATGTGGGGTCTTGCCATTTCGCACAGCCAAACACACTGGCTGTGGCACAGAAGGCAGCTCCAGGTGCCAGCATGGGCGCCAGCTCCCTGCGAGACAGGGCTGGACCAGGTTTACCACAAGCAACTTCCATGACTGGCACTAGGGAACACGGTGGAGCCTAGAATACTGGAGACACTAGGAACTGCAGAGCCCCAAAGAGGGTGTCACAGCCCTGGCTCGGGGTCTGGGGTGTTGTCCTGGGACTGGGCTCCCCAAACGGCAGTAATGCTTCTGTCCTCTCTTTTGTCTTCATTGTCTGCAACGTGGCAAGCAAAGGGTGTGTTTCAGCCCTGTTTGTGTTACATCTCTTTCAGCCCCACCATTCTCTCATGTTCTCCTCCTGCATCTAGGAAGCATGAGGTATGCAGACAAGTGGAGGGTTAACAAGGCGAAGGGTGCTTTATTCAGTGACAGAAGAGCTCAGCGGAGACCCGCAATGCTTACCTCCTCTCCACAGACAGGTACTCCAGTTATCTACCCGAGTCTGGCTGAGTCCGGGCTTTTTTATGGGCTTTGCGGGAGGAAGTGTGTGCCGATTGGTCCATGGGTGGTCACGGTTACCGGAAAAAGCACAAGTTCTCACGCTGCTCTGCGGAACTGACGTCCCCGAACCAGGGTTTCAGGCCTCGCTGGCTTGAAGGTGGGGCTTCACTGGGGACCCACGCCTTTGCGACCAGGAGCCTGTCTGCCTCAACCTCCATTAACCTGCTTTCCACGGTGCTCATGGCACTCAAGCTGTTTGTGCTGAGGGGCGCCTGCAAGCCCGTGCCAAACCACCCTCAGTATCCCCCTTGACGTCCCTCTACTGCTGGTTGGTGGCCGAAGTCTGAAGGGGTCTGAGGCTGTAGGGTGCTGGCGTGTCAGTGCTGCCCTGAGCACGCACACACCCGGCCAGGTCGTGAAAGTGTCGGGGCTCAGCCACAACTTTGCTTTGAAATTGGAATGAGTACTGGAGTGAAGAGAGGCCAAGCAGTGGGAGCAAAATGCTACAAATTATTGTTTTTTGAGAAAATCACCCACCTAGTCTGAGAGTTTATTTTCTTATTTGTAAATTAAGGGTAACAACGCTAACTTCAGAAAATTTTTTTAAGAAGTAAATGAGAAAAGTATTTCAAAATAATCGTCGAAACAAACGTTATTTCTAAATGAAATAAATGAGATGAAATATGTAAATGAAAATGTTATTAATAAGATGATAGTGATAAATTTAATGACGTTACAAAGTTCAGAAGGCTATTGAATTGGAATATCCAGGGAAGTTGACTTACTTTAAGGAGTCAGAATGAAGGACTGCAAAAGAAGTCAGTGACAAAATTAGAGATATAAGTGCTTGTTTAAGAGGATTTAGGTATAAGACACTTAGTGTCTTCTAGTGTACATGATAGCTTTCCCCACATATTGAAATGAAATATAAGTAGAAGAGATATTGAATTTGTTGATGACTCTCCAAATGAAAGTTTAGAACTACAGAATTAAATTGTAGGAAAGCCCATTTTAGTTCAACATAATGAAGTATTTTCTAACAATTACATGTATGCACAAAAGAAATCCATTTCTTCACATGGAGCTGAGAGATTAAAAGCACCTGCTCAATTCACATAATGGGAGAAAATATTTGCAAACTACCCCTCTGACAAAGGATTAACAACCAGTATATATAAGGAGCCCAGACAACTCAATAGAAAAAAATCTAATAATCTGATTAAAAAATGGGCAAAAGATTTGAATAGACGCTTCTCAAAAGAAGACATACAAATGGTAAACAAGCATATGAAAAGGTGTTAAACGTCATTGATTATCAGAGAAATTCAAATTAAAACTACAAGGAGATGTTGTCTCACCATAGTTAAAATGGCTTTTATCCAAAAGACAGGCAATAACAAATGCTGGACTGTATGTGGAGAAAAGGGAAGCCTCTTACACTGTTGGTGGGAATATACAATAACACAACCACTATGGAGAAGAAGTGTGGAGGTTCCTCAAAAAACTAAAAATAGAGCTACCATATGATCCAGCAATCCCACTGCTGGGCATATTCCCAAAAGAAAGGAAATCAGTATATTGAAGAGATATCTGCACTCCCATGTTAGTTGCAGCACTGTTCACAAAAGTCAAGATTTGGAAGCCACCTAAGTGCCCCATTGATAGATGAATGAATAAAGAAAATGTACTTATACACAGTGGAGTACTATTTGGCCATAAAAAAGAATGAGATCCTGTCATTTGCAACAACATGGATGGAACCAAAGGTCATTACATCAAGTATAATAAGCCAGCCAACGAGAGAAAAACATTGCATGTTCTCACTTATTTATGAGATTTAGAAATCAAAATAATTAAACACATGGAGATAGAGAATAGACGGATGGTTACCAGAGGCTGGGAAGGATAGTGGAGGGTGGCGGGGAGGTTGGGATTGTTAATGGGCACAAAACATAGTTTGAAAGAGTAAGTAATACATAGTATTTGATAGCACAATGGGATGACTATAGTCAAAATAATTTAATGTATATTTAAAAATAACTAAAAGTATAATTGGATTGTGTGTAATACAAAGGTTAAATGCTTGAGGGGATGGGTGCCCCATTTTCCATGAGATGATGATTTCACATTGCATGCCCATATGAAAACATCTCATGTACCCCATAAATATAATGCCTACTATGTACACACAACATTCTACAAATTAAAAAATATATAAAGTACAAGCTGGTAACTACTAGATAGCTACTTAGAGTTTCCCATCTTCACTTCCCATTGTATATGTGATAAGGAGCATGCCTAATAGGATTGGAGAAAAGAAAATGAGGCCATACCAATTTTGAAATATCTAGCTTTGAAGTTTTTTGAAGCATGAGTTTATTTTGTTTTCTCCTCTTTCAGGAGCCATGCCAATCAAAAGAAGATTTCTTTTTCCCACTTTTAAATGAGTATTGCAATTATTATTTTCATGAATGATTAATCCCTAGCAAAAGAAAATTAAGAGGATGCAAATAAGCCTATGGAATTAAATAAAGCAAAATGTTGCTTGGTGAAGCAGCAGATGTTGAATATTTCACAGTATTACTGATTCCAGTTGTGGGGTTGTGCCAGGTCTGTGATAACTGAAGCATATTTTTTCAAGTCCCAGTGGGACATTTATCAATGTTCAAGTGGCAGACAAGCATCATTATTACGGTGTCTGGCAGGTATAGGTATTCAGAAGGGGCCTGGCATTAAAGTATTTTGTATGTATCTGCTAATTATATTTCTCTGCTCCAAGCAGCAGCATTGTCATTCTTGTAGCATTTGTCATCCTTGCGGCAGGTAGCATGGGTACAATGAAGAATAAAATATTATCTTCATGATCACATGGAGTTCTGCTGGAATTCTGGGAAAAGAATGATAAGAAAATCTATCATTTTCTTTCAAAGTGTCATTAGGAAAAAGCAAAACGAGTCAGACAAAAAAGTCTAACAAGGGAAGCAGTCTCCAATGTGTGTGTGTGTGTGTGTGTGTGTGTGTGTGTGTGTGTGTGTGTGTGTGTATGTCGGTGTATGCGTGCATTGTAATCTGTGCTTTTTATTGGTCCTTGATATTTTATACATTTTATTCATTATTTAAATTAATAAAAATGACTTACTTTAAATAAATTATATTCTTTACAAAGTATTTGCACCTATGTCATTTTATTTAATCTTAAAAAGAATGTAAGTTTAATTCTATGAGATTGAAACTCACGAAGTTTAAAAGACATGTCTAGAGACTGAGAGCTACAAAGAGTAGACCCAGAAATCCACTAACATCTTCAGGTTCTGAAGTCCAAGACACTCTTTGTCTACATTGCATCTGTGGGCCTGTTACTCAAACTTTAAATTAAAATAAATAAATAGAAAACATTAAAGGAGAAATAGAGCAATATAAAGCTTTGTGAGATGTAATTGGATTTGCCCTATGCACATCATCAATAGTCAATTTGTTTTATTAGTTCTGAAATGTGCTCTGCAATCAGTTTTATGGACCACTCTATTGGCTTTTAGATACAACAACAAAGCCAAATGTCCAAACAGCTCTCAGCAATGTAACTTCAGATTTTTCTTCATTTTCCCTCAAACGCTTTCTTCTTTCTTGTCTCAGCTAGTTAGAAAGGGGGATTTAAAAATTACAAAGTTGGATTTATTTTTAATTCTCAAACTATAAAGCATTTAAATTGCATACTACTCAAACTTTTGTCTACCAAAAAATTATTTACTTTGCACAATACGATTTGGATCATATTTACAAAACTCATGTGTTTAAAGAATAAGTGCAATTTAAAAACACCATGATTTCATTTTTAGAAAAATATATATTTGATATATTTACAGTTTGGGGATATTTTTGTAAACTTAATTGTATAACATATAAAATCTTTTTCTCTATCAATTATTTGTATTTATCACTGTTAGAATATACATTTGACAGCAACACTATATCCACGGGGACCACATTTTATTTCCTGTCTCTGTGTTAAGGTTGCTTAAAGGTGAAATAATGCCTCCTGAAGTTCAGTTAAAAAAAACAAACTAAGCATACTAGAATTATTGCATCTTTCATATTTTTATTACTTTGTTATTTATACACATATGCTAAATACGATGGGTTTGCAAAATCAGCGCATTATCCCACAAGAAAATAATCAGGCTTATCTTTTCTTCCCCATAAAACTGAATGGTAACTCCATTCACTTACCAGCTCAAAATTGTTGTACGAAATTGTTCAATAGCTACTTATTGCAGATGACATAAATTCCAGTATTCTTCACCTATCGCATAAGGCCTCCACCGTTTGACCTAGCTCCGTTGTTTCAAATGCACCTCTTCCTATTTACCCTGATGTAATTTTTGGTGTTCTGCGATAAAATACAATTGCCTGAATGTTTCATATATTTTTAATGTTTTGTGCCATGGCAAATGTTTTTCCTTTTTCTGTTAAACCTTCCCCATTTTGCATATAACTAGAAAACTATTGCTTAGTGTTAGAGAAGCTGAGTGATTCTCAACGCCCATATGCCTTTTCTCCCATAGCACTAAAATTAGTCGCTGGCACATGGCTCCCTACAAAATACTGCATTTCCCCACATCCCCTGAAGGTAAGTGTGATCTTCTGGTTAAATTCTAGTCAGCAGAATATATGAAGTTGTCTTGTAGCATCCTTCTGAACCTCTCCTTAAGTGGCAGTAGCATGTAGTTTCTGTCCATGATTGTCTCCATCCTGCTTTCCAGGACAGGGAAACTAAGTGTCGCACCAGGATCAGACTTCAGACTATGGATTCAGAAAGAACCAAGGTCATCAGGTATATGTAGTACAGAGTCACAGACCAGCCCTGATGACTTACCTTCAAAAATAATTTAACAACAAAAAATGTTCTGGTAGCATTCAGGTCAATGGGTGCAGAACTTAATCCTAACAATATATCATTTTTCAACATCAAGCTCAATTTCAACACTATGAGAATTAATAATACTGGATTGAGCCATATACAATTGCTTATTCCATAAGTCAAAAAATCATCAAATGTTTGCAATTTCCTGTGTTTCAATTTAATACTGCTAATGGAAATATTATTTAGAGTATTTTGCAAAATCCCACAGCACCTTATAGTGCTCTCATATATGATATAATTATTTCCTTACATTACTGTCTTTGAAACAATCCTGGATGTCTTCAAAGAAAACATAAGACTTATTAATCTCAAATTCTCAAATTAGAATAGAATTCCTATTATTAATAGGCATATATATATGTATATATTTTATGGAAAGAATGGATGAATTAAATTTACCATTTTTATGTTGTACTTACATCACTTTTAAAATTATTATGCTTTGAGATAGATTTCTACATATTTTCACAACTTACTAATTTCCAAATATATCGTTAATGATTACTTGCTTACACTCTAGTGGCTATGGTTTGAGAAAAAGATGAGTGGCGCTGTCTCTTTGTGGTTCATTTTCTGAGTTACTTAAGGACATACAAATCAAATCTATATGAATCAATTCCTTCTCAACCAGTGGATCAAGGATTTATTTCTATAAACATCAAGTTTCTGGCAAAAGAATGTACTTGCCAGTAAGGTCTGCAGGAAGGGAGGTTCCAGGTTCTCCACAGGTGCAAAATTTCATTCATTTCACATAATTAATGGTATCTAGAACATTGAAGTTTAATTCTTTCCTGAAATGACCCCTGAGAAATGCTGTCTTAGATTATTGAGGAGTTAGCTAAATATGGCATAATTTAAATTACTTCCATAGCTATTAGTAAAACTTTAATTTTCTATAAACTACACTTTATTCCTATGTAAACAACAATAATCCATGCTCCACCATTTACCTATAGCCAGCCAAAAGAAATTAATCCCTAGAAAGGGATGTGGACAGCATTACAAATGTTTAAACAATAATTTAATAGTATCAACCTTAGCATATTAAGCTGCAGAGAAATAGCAGACATCAGTTTGATGATGAACACAAAGTCATTTTATCATGCCCATTGGATAACCTGAAATTAAGCTGCAAGTGACATTCGGCTTTTGGATGTCTTCCTTTGAAATCATGTGTTATATTTTCAAGGAGATAAATGTGAGACTTTTCTGCTGACTCTTTCCACTATGTATCGGGTAACTGCCTTAGTTTATATAAAAATGGATACATATATTGATTTGGACAAAGTGCAGAAAGATCTTCTGAGGTGTTGTTTTTATTAACATCTTATCCTCTTCCTAACTCCTTTACTCTTTCTGCTGGTTGGCAACATGTGAGAATACTTCAGTGTTTTTTTTTAATTAATTTATTTTTTTAATTATACTTCAAGTTCTAGGGTACATGTGCACAACTTGCAGGTTTGTTACATGTGTATACATGTGCCATGTTGGTGTGCTGCACCCATTAACTCATGACTTTAGCTGATAAGAAAGTCCCTCACTGAATCATTACAATCCAACCCACCAGGAGACAGAGAGATTTTTCTACAAGCTAATTGTCACTTGGTGTTTTTGAAACTCCTTTAATAGTCACCATATTTAACATATCTTAAAAATGGTAGAAACTCAGTATTTTCTTCATCCATTCTCATATAAAACACATAGTGCCAATCTATTTGATAAAACAAACAAACAAACAAACAAAAAAACACTTTTTGGAAGTTTCAAAAAAGAATAGTGCCTTTGTATATGTGTCTCCAAAACTCACAACTGGTTTGCCTTAACTTCTTTCTTAGTCCTTTGTGATAGAGTCATCCTTCTTTTCTCTCTTTCATTTCTTTATTCTTATTTTATTTGGTAAATCAAATTGTCCCTGATTCATAGACTGATAAAAAGTCATTCAAATCTGTTTGGTTCAGTTAAGATGAGTATTGACTTAGCTCGTATTTGAGACCAGGGCATTGAATGTTTCTTGGTGTTTCCTTATGAAAAACAAACAGGCAAATGAAAACAAAAGTCTCCCCAAAACAAAAAAAATTAGAAATCCAGAAATCATAGTAACTATTGGCCAATATAACCCAACCTAGCAATGTGTGTGTGTGTTTTGCTCCAGTGCTCTGAAACATTTTTGAAGTCACACCTTAGATCTCGCAAATTATCTTCAGTCTCTACCATACACGTTTATCTGTGCTGTAGGATTTGTATCATTGATTTGTTTAAATTGCTTGTGTGCCTGCCATAGTCATTTCATTTTGGGATATATGTTGTAGAAAACCAGTTTGTTTAATTTTGGCAACAACTCTTAAAGTACAAACCTAAAAAGTGAAACAAAACACGAAACTAAAAAAAAATGACAACAAAACCATTTTCCAAAACCTAGAGTCAATATATTTTTTAACGTCTTGCTAAAAGACAATTAATAATTTCTAGGTCAGGATTTAAGAAAGTATTTTTTCAGAATGTGAGACTTCTTTGTTTGGGGAACCTTGCTTTTCTTGGGGAGAAGAGGAGGACAGGTACACAAAGGTGGTTTTCAGAGCCATGAAGAGTAGCAGACTGAATCAAAACCCTGAATTTTGGTTTGAGACCTCAAAGATTTCCGTCAGAATTGAGGATGTAAATATTAACCAGCTCTATCATGGCCTACAGTTCGGTTTCAGTCCTTCCTGATGGCCCACAAATTCTGAAATTGTATTTAGATGATCTGGGATTTCCATGGAACATAGATATTCAGAGTAAAAAGTGAAAATTCCTCTTGGAAGAAAAATAAAAATTATTATGGGGCTTAAATCATTTCTTAAGTACTTTTTTGAATATGGTACTCTGCAAAATGAGAATGAGCACAGCAATCAGTAACTGGAAAGAAATTTACAAGAATTTACTATATTGGAATAAGACATTTTTCCAAGGAGTCTTTGTTCTCTAGTGTGGTAAGTAGTATTTGGAGACATAACCTGAAATAACCTAAGTGCTAGGGACAGTTCATTGCTTTTGGGAAGTTCATTGTTTCTGACTCATTTCAAAGATCAGAGTTAGAATATTTACATGTGTGAGTATAACTATATAAATAAACATATGTATATAGTACGTAAAATACATTATTTTATATTTTAAAATATAAAATTTATTCTCGTTTGTCTAAAATATATTATAAATAGTAATATATTCACATATTTATCAATACCTTTTGATATACTCATATACTTCCTCATACAACAGATTTATTTTTATGTAGTTAGGTAGATTTTTACCTTTAGACATTTTCTCTTCATGTATCATTAGAACTTCCGTTTTAAATTTGGGACGACAAATAAATTTATGTTTCTCGCTTGTATCTAGATTCCTTTCTCCCACACATGCTGAGAATCCATGTTCACAGGAACACTAGATTAATTTACTTTACTTTTAAGTGCATAGAATTACTTTTAAACCTTTACATTTGTTTTATTTTTTATGAAACATTTAACATATTTAAATGATTTCAAATTAAACTACAAAACACAGTGTTTCAAAGTTTAGTTTCCATCTCTATCCATTTTCTCACTATTCCTCTCTTTCTCTATAGGTAATAATTTTGGATTTATGTTTTATTGTTCCATTTATAGTATAAGCAAATACCATATGTATGCATTTGTATTTGTGTGTATATTTATATTGATATATCTACACACACACATTTGTACTTATGAATATATGTCTTTCCTTAAATAATTGATATTATATTATAGAATTTTTTAAAATTTATTTCACTTTAAAGATTATCCTGGAGAGTAATCCACAGTATGATGAAGAGACTGTCTTCATTCATTTTATAGTTATGTTACACTCCATAGTGTGAATATACATAGTTTTATCCAGCAGTGCTTTTTAATGGGCAATCATATTTTTTGAGCTTTTTGTTATTAAAAATAACCCTGCAATGAATAGTCATGTTTTGTCTATTTTGTTATGCATTTCTTCTGGTATATCTCTGGAATATAGTCCTAAATGGGGGATTTCTGAGTCAGAAGGAAATGCATACGTAATTTCATTCAACACTGACAGATTATCTTCCATGTGAGCTGTACCATATCTTTGTATTGTTTTATTTTTTTACTTCACAAAAATTGTGTATATTTATGGTGCACAACATGATATTTCACACACGTATGCATTGTGGAATGGCTAAATTGAGTTGTTTAAAATATCCATTACCTCAAATGCTTATTTTTTATGTGTGGGGAGAAATCTTAAAATCTACTTTCAGCCATTTTCAATAATCAATATATTTTTATTAACTCTAGTCATCATAATAATGGAACTCTTGAGCTTATTCTTCCTATATAACTGAAATTTGGTGCCCTTTTGCGTACATTTCCCCAACCCCCCCCCCCAACACCTAGCTTCTGGTAACTATCATTTTACTTTCCGTTTCTATGAAATTCAACTTATTTTTCACACCACATGTAAGTGAGGTAATGTGGTATTGGTCTTTCTGTGTCTGGGTTATTTCACTTAGCATAATGTTCTCTGGGTTCATTCACATATTCCCAAATGGCAGAATTTTCTTTTTTCCTTTAAGGTGAAGTAGTGTTTCCTTGTGTGTATATGATATATGTTCTTTATCTCTTGATGGACACTTAGGTTGATTCCATATTTTGGTTATTGTGAATAGTACTGCAATAAATAGGGAAGTGCAGATATCTCTTTGACATACTAATTTCATATCATTATGGTTATTAATATATACCCAGTAGTGAGATTGCTGGATTATATGATGGGGGAAACCTCCATACTATTTTTTATAATGGCTGTACTAATTACATGCCCACCGAGTGTGCCAGGGTTTGCTTTTCTCTACATCCTCACCAACACTTAATTTTTTTTTCAGTAACATTCAAAATTCATTCTAACAGATATGAGGTGACCTCTCATTTTGGTTTTCATTTGCATTTTCCTGATGTTTGATATTAAGCATATTTTTTATATATCTGTTGCCATTTTTGTGTGTTCTTTTAAGAGAATCTATTCAGATTCTTTGTCCATTTTTAAATTAATTTGTTTTCTTACTATTGAATTGGTTGAATTCTTTATATATTTTGGATATTAACATCTCATCAGATGTATGGTGTGTAAATATATTCTCTCATTCTTGTTTCTTCACTCTTGATTATTCCTTTGCTGGGCAGAAGGTTTTTAGTTTGATGACTTTCATTTGTCTACATTAATTTTTGTTGCCTGTGCTTTGGGTTCATATTCAAAAAATCTTTGCCCAGAGTAATGTCATGGTGATTTTTCTCTATGTTTTCTTACAGTAGAATTACTATTTCAAGTAATGTATTTGTCTTTAATCCTGTTGAGTTGATTTTTGTATATGGTGTGAGGTGAGGATCTAATTTCATTCTCTTGCATGTGAATATCCAGTTTTCCAGCATCATTATTTTATACACTGTTCTTTCCCTATTGTGTGTTCTTGGCACTTATATCAAAGATTAATTGAATATAAATACATGGATTTATTTTTGGGTTCTCTATTTCATTCCATTGTCTATGTGTCTTTTTTTATGCCAGTGAAATGTTCTTTTGAATACTATAGCTTTTTAGTAGATTTTGAAATCAGGTAGCATAATGCCTCTGACTTTGTTCTTTTTGGTCAAGATCGCTTTAGGTATTGGTGCCTTATCTGTGAAAAATGTCATTGGAATTTTGATACAGATTGCATTGACTCTGTAGATATCTTTGAATAGTATGGACATTTTAACAATATTAACTATTCTAATCCATGAACAATGGAAATCTTTCCTTATGTGTCTTTGGCAATTCTTTTCATCAATGTTCTATAGTTTTCAACGGGGCCGTATTATTTTTTTGTTCCTAACACTATCTGATGAGAGTCCTGTTTCATCAGAATTTTGTCAACAGTGTTTACTGTCAAACTGTTGATTCTTACCCTGTAAGAAAGAAACTAAACCAAGATGTAGTTTTTATTTTTAGTTTTATGAGTAGATGAAAGATTGAAAATATTTTTCACACATTTAAGAGCCATTTCACTGTTGGTGGGAATGTAAATTAGTTCAGCCGCCATGGAAAACAGTTTGGAGGCTGTTCAAAGAGCTTAAAACGGAACTACCATTCTATCCAGGAATCTACTGGGTATGTATCCAAAAGAAAATAAATTGTTCTGTCAAAAAGACACACGCACTTGTATGTTCGTCTCAGCAAAATTCACAATAGCAAAGACGTTTAATTAACCTAGGTGCCTATAAACTAAGAATTGGATAAAGAAAATATGGTGCATATACACCATATCTTTTGCAGCAACATGGATGCAGCTGGAGGCTTCTATCCTAAACAAATTAACACAGGAACAGAAAAACAAAAGCCGCATGTTATCATTTATAAGCGGGAGCTGAACATTAGTACTCATGGACAGGAAGATGGCAACAATGGACACTGGGGACTACTGGACGGGGGAGAGTGGGGCAAAGGTTGAAAACCTACCTATTGGGTACTAGCTCACTACTGGGGCGAGGGGATAAATTGTACCCCAAACTTCTAGGTTGTTATTAGATTTACAATTTTGTGTGCATGTATTCAAGTTTGTCTACTCTTTCCCTGTTTCTTTTGGATTTGAAACATATTTAAGGTTTCCACAATCCTACACTTAAGAGAAATTCACCTGAAATTTCCTCTAGAAATTTATACGAGTAATTCATTTCAGTTTGCAGCATAAAAGATAGCTTAATATTATATTCCCCATTGTAGGTATTTTTAATAGGTCACAACACCATTTATTAAAAAGGGCATCTTTCCCTAATTAATTTTAGAATCTGCCTTACTGTAATAAATGAACCTATGTCACAATACATTTCTGACTGTCCTACACAATTTCATTGTTCAGACTTTTTATCCATAAACCAATATGAAGTAGTTTTAGTTTTAAAAGATTTATACTATGTTTTAATAACTGATTGGGCTAGTTCACCTTTTTTCTCCTTCTTAAATTTCCTGGCCAATTTTGTTTGTTCTATAAAATAAACTTTAAAATCAATGTGACCAGCTCAAGTAGATAACGTAATGTTGGCTTATTTGGGATTGTGTTTCATTAAAATATTACTTCAGAAGAATAAGCCTCTGGGCCCGGTGGCCCCCGCCTGTAACCCCAGCGCTTTGGGAGGCCGAGGCGGGCGGATCACGAGGTCAGCAGATCGAGACAATCCTGGCTAACACGGTGAAGCCTGTCTCTACTAAAAATACAAAAAAATTATCCGGGCGTGGTGGCGGCGCCTGTAGTCCCAGCTACTCTGGAGACTGAGGCAGGAGATTCGCTTGAAATCGGGAGGTGGAGGTTGCACAGAGCCCAGATCGCGCCACTGCACTCCAACCTGGCGAAAGAGCGAGACTCTGTCTCAAAACAAAAACAAAAACAAAACAAAACAAACAAAAACAAGAATAAGCAGCTTGACTATGTTAAGCCTTCCTATCCCAGAATATAAAATTGTCTCTATTCCTTCAAGGCGATTTTTTAACTTTCAGGCTAATGTTATTATTTTTCCCATGTTAATAAGGTAGACAGTCTCCAAGATGTCTATCAATTATACGTATGTATGTATCTCCCAAGTATACATACATTTCTTTTTTTGAAAGTTGAATCTCCCTTATTGTTTTTATTACATTTTTGGTAGCTATTTCCGAAAATATGATTTGTACATAAAAATTATTCCTATGATTTTTTCTGTTACTCGTTATTAATTTCTACTTTTATTTATCTTAACTCCTTCCATATAGTTCCTTTTTGTTTCCTTAATTTTTCTTTTCACAGATTCTTAAGTTGGATGTCCAGTGAAGATATTTAATGGTATAAACTTTATACTAAAAATATTTTTATACTAAAATACTTTATACTAAAAATTTATTGCATTATTTAGTATATATTTAGTATATATTATATTATTTAGCATATACTTTATACTAGAAATATATGATTATGATAACATATACCTATCTTTCCTTTTTCTGGAGTACATGTCTGGTCTTTGAGTATATGCTCTATTTTTCTATTTTCTGAAATAATTTTTATGTGATTGAAATTAACATTCCCACTTTAATTTCTTTTCTGTTAATTTTCACATTAATATTTATTTCTTTTATTCTAAGTGCTGTATTGCATTTTTTTGTTTATACATTCTCTTCCTCTGTGAATATTTTAGGTTTTACAGCTTTTATTTCTAGAAATCTTATTTAGCTTTTCCAGGGATCAGTTGATCCAATTTATCAATTATTTTTCATAATTTCAATGCCTTCTTTTATTGCTTTTCACTGATTAAAATCACAATTATATTATGACCTTTGATAATTCAATTTTAAGTCTTTTAGATGTAATTATATTGTTTATTATCTCATCCGTGAGAGTTTACTCTGAGGAGCAGAATTATGAACTTATTTAGAAAAAGAGTTTGATGATAGCAATTCGACCTTTTAAAATTGTGGGAGCTGGTCAATTACACATAGATCAGCTGTTTCTTCTGCATCTGATACTGAGCCTGATGTTGTGGCACAGGCAGTCGGGGAAAAACATATGAACAGGAAGTGAGGGAGAACGGGGAAAATTGAAATAGTCACTGGCTCTCCACATCTCTTAGTTTCTAAACTTGATGTCACAGATGACCTGTGTCAGGAGGAACTGTCACTCTGCCATAGAGCCACACTGACACCTTGCCAGAATTTGGTGGGGTAGAGCAGGGGTGTAGGAGGTAGGACCTTTCAAATAGTTGCTGCCTATGCAACACAGTGAGTACAAACATCCTCCAAAATGTGAATATGACTATTTACATTAACCTCTTAAGTGAATGGATCTTCTTCTCTACTTCCAAATGTCATGGAAATAAAGCCTGTGTCCAACAGTAATGGAAAGTTTAGAGAAGGAAATTATGGGACCCTATTTTATTTCAATCGAGTTGGCATGTTTAAAGCCACAAGAGTTACGTATGCTGTCACCTACTCATGGTGGCTTTACTTGTGCTTACTGATTTCTGTTTATTGTGAACCAATGGTTCTTGATCTTATTTTATGGGAGAGCGCTTCTCTGAAGTTGATTTTTTTTTTTTTTCCATCTTGGCATTTGTTTGGGCCACATATGTAATGTGAATTCAGGATCTGAGAGTTTAGAATTTAAGAGTAGATTTTTTTGTTGTTGTTGTTTTCTTCATGTTACCAAGATTCAAGGATAAGACAGACATATTCTCATTATTTCTTCTTTTGTTACTCCTAATTTACACACGGGGGTGCTGTTCTTTGGGGATCCTAGCTTAATGCAGACCATCGTTTTTGACCTCTGGACCTGCTCAGGCCACTGACTTTGTTTCTGAACCCAGTTTAATAAGTGCATTAAAATGCATGCTTTGGTGGCTTACACCTATAATCCTAGCACTTGGGAGGCTGAGGCAGGCAGATCACAAGGTCAAGAGATCAAGATCATCCTGGCCAACACAGTGAAACCCCATCTCTACTAAAAATACAAAAATTAGCTGGTTGTGATGGCACACACCTGTAGTCTCAGCTACTCGGGAGGCTGAGGCAGGAGACTCACTTGAAACCGGAAGGCAGAGGTTGCAGTGAGCTGAGATCGCACAACGGCACTCCAGCCTGGGAACAGAGCAAGTCCCCGTCAAAAAAAAAACAAAAAACAAACAAACAAAAAACATGCTCTAACATACAGGTATTAGCAGATATGCCAATAACAAAGACAAACAGTGCTTTATTATTTCTTTGTATTGAAATAGAATTCTTCTGGCTTCAACAAAATCTATAATGATCCCAACAGCTTATCTATCTATCTATCTGTCTATCTATCTATCTCTTTTTTTTAATTTATTTATTATTATTATACTTTAAGTTGTAGGGTACATGTGCATAACGTGCAGGTTTGTTACATATGTATACTTGTGCCATGTTGCTGTGCTGCACCCATCAACTCGTCATTTACATCAGGTATAACTCCCAATGCAATCCCTCCCCCCTCCCCCCTCCCCATGATAGGCCCCGGTGTGTGATGTTCCCCTTCCTGAGTCCAAGTGATCTCATTGTTCAGTTCCCACCTATGAGTGAGAACACGCGGTGTTTGGTTTTCTGTTCTTGTGATAGTTTGCTAAGAATGATGGTTTCCAGCTGCATCCATGTCCCTACAAAGGACACAAACTCATCCTTTTTTATGGCTGTATAGTATTCCATGGTGTATATGTGCCACATTTTCTTAATCCAATCTGTCACTGATGGACATTTGGGTTGATTCCAAGTCTTTGCTATTGTGAATAGTGCTGCAATAAACATCCGTGTGCATGTGTCTTTATAGCAGCATAATTTATAATCCTTTGGGTATATCCCCAGTAATGGGATGGCTGGGTCATATGGTACATCTAGTTCTAGATCCTTGAGGAATCGCCATACTGTTTTCCATAATGGTTGAACTAGTTTACAATCCCACCAACAGTGTAAAAGTGTTCCTATTTCTCCACATCCTCTCCAACACCTGTTGTTTCCTGACTTTTTAATGATCGCCATTCTAACTGGTGTGAGATGGTATCTCATTGTGGTTTTGATTTGCATTTCTCTAATGGCCAGTGATGATGAGCATTTTTTCATGTGTCTGTTGGCTGTATCTATTATCTATCTCTCACTCTCTCTTTCTCTCTATTATCTATCTATCTATCTATCTATCTATCATCTATCTATCTATCATCTATCTATCATTGTATATAGTTTTTTGTAACCAAAGTTTAGCTATATCCAAAAGCCACTTCCACCCAAATGCTGGGAGAAGAAAGAGAGAGAATGGTGTTACTGATGCCAAGAAGTCAAAGTCAACTAATGGACCTGAAAATCAGTGGTCCTATATAGCAGGTGTTAGAGAGACTGAGACACCAGCTGTTGCCAGCAACACTGCACAAAGCAGAAAGGGACAGAAAATAAAGTCTAAATTCTTCCCTTCTCCCTTCTCCTAACTATGCCTCCTGTTCCCCTAACCCATCCAGAAGCTCGCAGGCACAGCAGTTTGTCTCTAGTGTTTCAACTGGTCTGCATTACTGCCTTAGAGAGCAGAGCAGACTAAGGTCAAGGAATGCATCTGAGGACAAACAAGCCTAACAATTTACATAGGGCCTTACATTATTCTAGCTTGATTCCAAAAAGTAAAAGAAACTTGATTTATACTTAGAAACACAATGTGAAGGCAGTAAATTTTCAAATTATGACTTTGAAAGTTGGTATAATTATTTTTATTTTACAAATAATAATTTTAAAAAATAACAGTCGAGGTTCAAAGAAGTATCTTTCCGAAATTGGCATAGCTAGTTAATAATAGTGCCTGGAATAGAGTTTTCTCCTTTCAATGAACTGTCCTTGTTTCTTCCTTTGTCTTCTGATTAACATCACCAAGTAACTCAATGTCCATAAAACTGACATTTGGCCTCATTGCCACAGAATCACATTCAAGATAAACTGGGAGACAAGATCCCAGTCATAAATAATAATTGCATGTACTTTTCCCAGCTTCATTCTTGGGATACTCTCTGGGAAATTATGAGACCTCAAGACAAATAATGTGTGTTGTATAGATATTTACATCTACAAATGCTTTTGATCCTGACTACAAATGCAAATACCCGAAAGAAGTGAGCAGTGGCTCCTCCTAGTAATTGGGATCCCCCAAGGATTTAATTAGTGCAGCATCCAAGTTCATCTGCTTGCCACATTCCCCAGAGGTTGGTGTCTATGCTAAATTGCATAGCAAATCTGCCAGCTATTCCCAGGAAACGCTTGGCTGTGGAGAATCAGATTCTATTCCCCAGCGATATATATGTAAGGTAAGAAGAACAGGAGACTATATTTCAGTTTTTATCATGGTTTTCTTGTCCAGATAAAAAAAACCGGATAGACAGCCACTCCTTCATTCACAGGAATTGTGTATCGCCTGAAGACAATCTCACCTGTAACATTTTATCTGTGTTAATTTAATCATTCACTTATCTTCCTGATCTGGTTTTATTTGTAAGAAGTGTGATTAGATTAAATTGGGGATTTCTTTCAGCTTTGAAAGCCTGTGCTGCTAGACAGAAATGTGTTTTTAATTGGACCTCAATCTATAAATAATAATGAATAAATGCTACTGCTATTATTGCCATGATAACTAGAAATAATAATAATGTAACCTTGTCTGTACACATTACTTTCATCAATATAATCATTTTATTTTTCAACAGTGCTACATTTCAGCAAAGCTAATAGGTTGGTAAGTCTAAGGCCAAATGGGATGAAGTGATGAAATGCATTTGAACTTTACTTGCAAAAAACAATAAAAAGATGTTTCCTTTTTTTAAAAAAAAATTAAGTCCTGGGTAGATGTGCAGAATGTGCAGGTTAGTTACATAGATACACATGTACCATGGTGGTTTGCTGTACCTATCAACCCCTCATCTAGGTTGTTAGCCCTTCAGGCATTAGGTATTGGTCCTAACGCTCTTTGCCTCCACCCCTGCAACAGGCCCCAATGTGTGATGTTCCCTTCCCTGTGTCCATGTGTTCTCACTATTCAACTCCCACTTATAAGTGAGAACATACGGTGTTTGGTTTTCTGTTTATGTTTTAGTTTGCTGAGAATGATGGCTTCCAGTTTCATCCATGTCCCTGCAAAGGACATGAACTCATTCTTTTTTATGGCTGCATAGTATTCCATGGTGTGTATGTGCCACATTTTCTTTATCCAGTCTATCATTGATGGGCATTTGGGAGACATTTCTGTAACAACAGTACAAGGGAAAATGATTGACCATGAGAATGAAGAAAAGAACATTTGGTCTATATAGAAAGATATTTTTAATGATGTTTTAAAATAAAAATAAAATCCTAAGCTTCCTACTGAGTGAACAGATCCCTCTCTTGGTCCAGGGGACCCCAGATAAACCTTAAAATTTGAGTTTCCAGTCATGACAGGATGGCAGGTCACATATGCCTCATTACACCTCACCCTTTTGCAGTTTGGAGACAACAATTGACAAGAATTAATGTTAAAATGAAGATTGTGCACTAACAGAATGGACTCTTTGTGGCAATAAGATACCAAAGTATAAACAAGACCCAAGGCCATTCCAGGCAAGGGTCTAATCATGCACCCTTAACATTTAAAGAATACACTGTGTTCTGATGGCCACAAGATTTTTCTTTTTCTTTAAACAAGCACTAGCCTTGAGATAAGACACAACGAGGCAATTGCAGCTCCACCAGACACTGAGTAACTGATCCCCAGCACCAATTCCATATCCTGTAACTATAGCTTTGATGGGACAATACTAATGTCAGTAACTTTCTCCTGATTAGAAAACCACCAGCCGTGGACTGGTTCTGGCTGAGTGACTTAAGTGCCTTCATTTACATGTATTACATTTTAAAGTCACAAGACCTATAAGTTTAGGAAATAGACTTTTTATCTTATGATGGGTTACAGCCGGCAAGGTGGCCATTCTTCTCCCAGAATGATCAAAGGTGTTTTAAAGGGACTAATTGTGATACACTTATCAAAGTGTATTGATAATAAGTTTTAAAACTGTGTTTTAACACATGCTGAAAAGACTCCCACTTATGAGTGAGAATATATGTTGTTTGGTTTTCTGTTTATGTGTTGGTTTGCTGAGAATGATGGTTTCCAGCTTGATCCATGTCCCTGCAAAGGACATGAACTCATTCTTTTTTATGGCTGCATAGCATTCCTATTATAAGAATGATCAAAGGTGTTTTAAAGGGCCTAATTGTGATACACTTACATGTTAAGGCTCCACCCCAAAGTGAACATGGACATGTTACATGCATATTTGTTCAATACACATGTGTCTGGCCCATCTTCATTAATATTCATAGCTCTTTCAGCAACCTCCTGAATATGCATATTGATGAATGTGAATACGTATATGTATAACCAAGCCATTCAGCATAAAGCTCCCACCACAATCGCCTCCTTCAGAGTGCCTGTCTCTGGTCTTTGCTGGAGGCTGTGCTTCCCAGTCTGTCAGACTGACTGTCTTGCAAGCTGTAACCCTTTATAAGAAATGAAGTCTGTTTGCTAAACTTATAGTTTTTATGACTTTTTTTTTTTCTTTTAATTAGACGGAGTCTCTGTGCCCGGGTTGGAGTGCAGTGGCCGGATCTCAGCTCACTGCAAGCTCCGCCTCCCAGGTTCACGCCCTTCTCCTGCCTCAGCCTCCCGAGTGGCTGGGACTACAGGCGCCGCCACCACGCCCGGCTAGTTTTTTGTATTTTTTAGTAGAGACGGTGTTTCACCGTGTTAGCCAGGATGGTCTCCATCTCCAGACCTCTTGGCCCGCCCGCCTCGGCCTCCCAAAGTGCTGGGATTACAGGCGTGAGCCACGGCGTCTGGCATCTTGTGACTTTTATAGTTAACATGAATATATTATTACTGGCGTTCTCAGATAAATTCATGTTTGGTACTCCTGGGCCACATAGGTTTTATGTCAGTGCTTCACTTCCCAGGAAAAGTGAAGCTCCGCCCTTTCTTTTTCTGGGGTAGCTCCTGCATTTAATGAATAGCTCAGATTTACCACCATATCTTCATAGTACTTCATACCACCTATTACTGCCTGAAGATTTGTTTTTATCTATCAACTCTTTCTTATCTTGTTATCTCACTCCTCTGTAATATAAACTCAATAAAAGTAAACATTTATTTCTAAAGTTCAGAGCTGTATCCCCAGAGCATAGAGCAGTGCCTTTAATATAGCAGGAACTCATTAAATATTTGTTGAATTAATTGTTAAGCTATTAAATCTATGAGAAAAATATCATTGAAATATTTCATATTACCTTTATTTTTAAAGCTTGTTACTCAAAAAGTTATAACTATTTAAACTATTCTGAATAAACACATCATTATCAAATATTGAGGTTAAATCTTTTTTTAATCTGAAGTCAAACCAATCTCTTTTGTTGGAATGCCTAAAATCAAGTAGAACAAGCTTTCTGATATTATTGAAAATTAGTAGAACAAATTAGTAGAATATTAAAAATTATTTAGAGAAATAAGCTAGTCACAAAAAGATAAACACTATGTAATTCCACTTATAGGAGTTATCTAAAGTACTCAAATTCATAGAAATGCAAAGTAGAATGGTTATTACTAGGGGTAGAGGGAGGAGGTAGAGGGAGGGAGGAGGAACATGGGAGCTGTTTAGGGGATATAGACTCAGTTTTGCAAGATGGTAAAGTTCTGGAAATCTGTTTCATAAATATGTGAATATACAAAACACTACTAAACTGCACACTTCCCCACAGATTCACACAATACTTTCATGGACACTATTTGGAATCATGTCATTACTTACATTGCCAATGTCTTTTCAGCATGTGTTAAAACACAGTTTTAAAACTTACACTACTGGCAAGGCTGGAGATGAACATGAATTATCAGGTTAGAAATGAACTTTGTGGCCCAAGAGAACAGCACTTGCAAATGAATTTGAACACTGCTCTGGCTATTTCACATCTAAAACCAGAATTTAGCACTAGCACTGTGAAATGATTTTACTTTGAAAAACTGAAGTGGCCAAATCACCTACCAACCTAAAACATGTTAAATGGTCCTCTGTTATTTTCAGGGAAAGACTCAATACTCTGGGTTTTCCTATAAATCTGGACCCTCTGTGATCTGCTACATTTTCATCCTCATCACCCATTACCACCCAGGTTCCTCTTAGACACATTCAATATTCCACCAACATTCACAGGCCATGAGAGTTCACATTTCAAGAGCTTTTCACTATGCTCTTTACTGCAGAAATGCCTTTCAATCCTTTCTCTTGCCTTTTTAAATTATACTAAATGGACCTAGTTAATCATTTCACTGGAAGCCATCCCTGGTCTATTTGTCCCAACTCAGACATTCCCTAAAGCAAAGTTAACAATTTTTTCTGAGATCCCACAAAGACACAGCATGCTATCAATATGAATAAATGTAAGACAATATTTGCCCTGGTCAGAATCCAAAACATTAATGTTTTCTTCGCTAGTAGTCCCTCTCCAAGAGACTCCTAAGATATATTATTTCCTTTTTTTTTTTTTTTTAGACAGAGTTTCACTCTTGTCACCCCGCAATGGCACAATCTCCGCTCATTGCAACCTCTGCCTCCTGGTTTCAAGTGATTCTCCAGCCTCAGCCTCCTGAGTAGCTTGGATTGCAGGCGCCCACCACCATGCCTGGCTAATTTTTTGTTTTTTTAGTAGAGATGGGGTTTCACCATGTTGGCCAGGCTGGTTACAAACTCCTGACCTCAGGTAATCTGCCCTTCTTGGCCTCCCAAAGTGCTGGGATTACAAGTGTGAGATACTGCACCTGGCCGGAGATATATTATTTCAGTCACAGACACCAAACTTCTCTTGGGGAATGAGTGAACTTTGAGGGTGAACGTATCTCAGTACTACTTAAGAGGAAGAAGCTGAGCTTAGGAGGGCCACATCAGGGATACCAAATCTGAAGTTTGAAGTTTCTTATGTTGCTAAAATGGAAATATCTCCTCCTCCATTTCTACATCCTTTCCAATCTGCCATGGGAATATGACACTCACTAGTGCTTCGTGTATGTTTTGGGGTTTTATTTGTTATCCATAGCAGAGCATTTATGTATTTATTCCTTTGGTTATAGAGTTGTATGGCGCTTGTATTTCTTCCTTTATTGTCATTTTATTTTATTTTAGTAAGAATAATTAACCTGAGAACTATCTTCTTAAGAATAAACTATAATATTTTATCTGTAGGCACAGTACTATACAGTTGATGTCTAGACTTGTATATCTTGCATAACTGAAATTTTACACCCAATGATTGGCAACCCCTCCTTGTCCCTTCCCTAGCCTTTAGAAACCACCATCTTATTCTTTTCTTCTATGAGTCTGACTATTTTAAAAACCTCATATATGTGGAATAATGCACTATTTAAACTTCTGTGACTGGCTTATTTTACTTAGCATAATGTTCTCCAGGCTCATTCATGTTGCTACACATTCTAGAACTTCCTTCTATTTTAAGTCTGAACAATATCGCATTGTATGCTTATGTGTGTATATATGTGTGTGTATCACATTTTCTTTATCCATTCATCTGTCCATGAAAATTTACATAATTTTCACATCTTAGCTATTGTGAAGGATGCTGTGATGAATATAAGAATGCTACTATATCAGTTAAAGTCCAAATTTAAATTATTTTTAGATAAGTATCCAGATTTGGGATTGCTAGATCATATGGTAGTTCTGCTTTTATTTTAAGAAAATGCCATGGTGTTTTGCAGAGTAGCTGCACCTACTGCATTCCCACCAACAAAAGGCAAGGATTCCCATTTCTCTGCACCGTTGCAAACACTTGTTACCTTTTGTTTTGTTTTGTTTTGTTTTTGATAATAGCCATTTTGACAGGTGCGAGGTGATATTTCATTGTGGTTTAATTTGCATTCCCCTGATGATTAGTGTCATTGAGCATTTTTCAATATACCTGTTGGCTATTTATTTATATGACTTCTTGGAGAAATACCTATTGAAGTCTTTAGCCCACTACTAAGTTGAGTTATTAGGGTGATTTTTGCTCTTTGGTTGTAGGTATTCCTAATATAATTTGGAAGCTAACCCCTTACAGCCTACGTTTTGCAAATAATATATGTATTTTTTATTCTGTAAGGTACTTCTTACTCTGTTGCTTATATTCTTTGCTGTGTAGAAGCCTTTTGATATACCTTAAGGAGACAAGTAGTGTTTTTCTGTTTTTGCTTTTGTCACCTATACTTTTGGTATCATTTTCATGACATTGTCCAGAACAATATCATGATATTTCCCTATGTTTTCTTCTAGAAGTTTTAGAGTTGCAGGTCTTACACTTAGGCCTCTAATCAATTTTGAGTTGATTTTTCTGTATAGTATAGGGTTCAGTTTCATTCCTTTGCATGTAGATATCTGATTTTCTAGATACCATTTGTTAAAAACATATCCTTTGTCCATTGTGTATTTTCGTCTTGCCTGACAAAGATAATTTGACTATGTATGTGAGGATTTATTTCTAGGCTTTCTATTCTGCTCCATTGGGCTATTGGTCTACCATTATTCAGTATCACACTGTTTAATTAATGTAGCTTTTAAATTTATTTTAAGATCAGAGAATATGATGCCTCCAGCTTTGTTCTTCATTTTGAAGATTGTTCTAGCTATTCAGAGTCTGTTGTGGTTCTGTATACATTTTTTAATTTATTTTCCATTTTTGTAAAAGAAAATCCATTTTGTAAAAAAAAAAAGGACAAAAAGATTTTAAAAGGCATTGTATTGAATCTGTAGATTGTTTTGGGTGTCATGAGCATTTTAACAAAATTAAGTCTTCCAATTTGGAATGCAGAATTTCTTTGCCTTTGTTTGTGTCATCCTTAACTTATTTCATTAACGTTTTGTAGTTTTCAGTGTACAAGTCTTTCACATCTTTAGTTAAGTTTATTCCTAAGTATTTTACTATTTTTGACTCTACTGTAAGATTTATTTTTCTTTTCTCTTCAGATACTTTGTTACTAATGTACAGAAATGCAATTGATTTTGTATGTTGATATTATATTCTGGCACTTTACTAAATATGCTTGCTAGTTCTAACAAGTGTGTGTGTGTGTGTGTGTGTATGTGCAGTCCTTAGGGTTTTCTGTATAAAATATCAGGTCATTTGTAAACAGGAACAATTTTACTACCTCTTTTTTGATTTGGATGTCTTTTATTTATTTCATCTGCCTTATCTGCTTCTTGCTCTGACTAGAACTTCCACACTATGTTGAGTAAAAGTAGTAAAAGTCGACACTCTTGCATAGACTCTGATCTTGGTGAAAATGCTTTCACTTTTTCACCGCTGGGTACAATGTTAATTGTGTGCTGTTCGTTTATGTAGAGTTGATATTTTCTCTACTATTTTTTAAAATTTACTATTATTTTATTTTAAGTTCCAGGATACATGTGCAGGACATGCAGGTTTGTTACACAGGTTAATGTGTGCCATGATGGCTTGCTGCATCTGTCAACCCATCCCCTAGGTGTTAAGCCTCACATGCATTAGCTATTTATCCTCATGTTCTCCCTCCCTCCAACCTCCTGAAAAGCCCCAGTGCCAGGGCCCTTTATTCTTAGTTGCTGAGAATTATCATAAAAGTGTGTTGAATTTTTTTCAGGCGATTTTTCTGCATGTGTTGAGAAGATAATGGAGTTCTTATTTTTTGACTTATTGATATGAAAAAATTGCATTAATTTTACATTTCAAACATACTTTATATTTCCCTGATAAACTACTATTGTTCATGAAGTCACACACACACACACACACACGATAAACGACTATTGCTCATGAAGTCACACACACACACACACACACACAAACAGGAATTCACTCTACAAATATATTTCAAAAATATTTGTATTTAGTTTCATGGATAAACTGTGTGTGTTTTCTTGTAAGATCTTTGTCATATTATGTAATCAGAGTAACTCTGCAAAGTAAGTTAAGAAGCACTTTATCCTCAATTTTCTGGATATTTTTTATAGAATGATCATTACTTTATCTTTAAATGTTTGGTTTCATTTATTTCCTCCATTGTTATGATGTTTTCTAACAAATGTAGCAGCAGAAAACAATGTACGTTTATTATTTTGTCACTGTTTGTCTATGTTTCAGGACAATCAGTGCAGCCCAGCTGACTCCTGGGTCTTAATTATATCTGCAAAATATTTCACTGTTGCCATATAAGGTAATATAACCACAGGAGTTGTATTCCATCACCTTTGCTATAATCTATGAGTTAGAAACAAGTTAAATGTCCAGTTTACACACAAGGGGAAGTGGGTTATATAATGACATATACCATCAGGGTTAGTTTTATTATTCTATCTACCACGCTTGTGATCACTTTCTATTTAATTTGATTTTTATTAACTTCTTGATGTTTAAGTTTACATAATTGATTGATAATTTATTTCCCTTCTAATAGAGGCCTTTAAATCTGTAGACATCTAAGCATCACCTGAGCTATAGTTAACATGCTTAAATACACTATGATTTCATTTATATTCAGCGCAAACTATTTTCTCTATTTTTGTTCATTTTTCATGAATCAGGGATTCAGAAATGTCTTTCTTAATATTTGGGAAGCTTCAAAATATTACTCTACCCTTAATTTATAGTTTCATGTTTTGTGGTCAGATAATACCCTTTGTAATATTTTGACTATTTAAAATGTATTTAAGATTTGTTTTCTGCCCCCAAATATCATTAATCATGGTGAAAGCTTCTTGTGCACTTGAAAACCATGTGTATTCTGCAGCGGTTGTGTGGAGTGCTCTAAAAATCTTAATCAGGTCTAGTTGCTCAAGAATATCATCCAGTTGCTCAAGTTATATTGTTACTCATTTTTGTCTCTTGGATATCTGACCTTCACCTTCCCCCATCTTTCGGATGATCCCCTGGTAGAAGCCCATGGAAAGCAGTGCTGAGCAGAGTGCAACCTCTCCTCTACTCACAAGCTCCCAGGTATCATAATATTTTATGTTCACCTGCACTTGGCCTTTAAGAATTAATTAAAACTTCATTTAATTTTTTATAAATTGGTTTTATGGTTGCCAACTCTCCCACCAACAAACTGCCAAAAGTGAAACAATTTTACACAACATGTCTTTCTTTGGAGTGGTTTATCACCATTAGTAATCGTTCACCTTGTGAATTTAGCTCTTCTCCGTTTTATCCAAAAGAACAATTTTGCCCCCTTTTGGAGTGGCAGTGATCTTCTCTTGTAGTTTCTACTTCCTAAGTATAAGTGGAACTAAAAACCCTTGGGGCTTGAAAACAGGCAGAAATATTTCTGATACCCCATCCTCAATTCAGAGCCAGCTTGCCCCAATTGGCACCCCCACAGGACGGTCCTCTGTCTGAAATGGTCACTGCTCCAAAATGTGTGGTACATATAGTTCGATAGATTTTGAATCCTGAAAACGACAAAGGGAATCAATCTGGCAGAGGTTAATAAAAATGCTTCCTTATTGACTATAGTTGAGAATGATAAATAGTGAAATGTTGCAAAGTAAAGATATAAAGGGCAAACTGGAGACTTATCCTATAAAATTTAATTATTCCTTTTTATGAAAGGTGATACACAGAGGATTTGTGAGGAATGGCGACACATTTCACAGGTTATACTCCTGCCCCAAGGGGCTACCTTTGGATTTTTTACTCTTGTGGATGTTATTGGTTTTCATTAAAATAAGAGAAAGTGGTACAAAAGTTTCCAGAGGAACACCTCCTCAGTACTAAGTCAGCAACATGAGAAGCAGGATTGCTATTTGATGATTATTGATGCATATGCATATGTGAATATGTGTGAACACACCTTGTGTATAGGACAAAATGCCTTTAGGCAACACTCACTATCTAGATACAAAGCAAGCAAATACCAGGTAGCTTTAAAAATGACATACATTCCAGATTACATATTCATTTAAAATAGTTTATTTCTTCTATTGCTCTTTAGAGTACAGTGAAAATTACCATAAGTAACGTATTTTCTAAAATAGGCATGCATTTTAAATGAAAAATCATAATATATTATGAAATCTTATGAGCATATTAGGAAACAAAAAGAATTCACTGGCACAGGGGACTGAAAGAAACACAGACAGTGAACTTCTCGTTTCTTCACATCTCTAAGGACAAAATATAACAGAAAAGACTTTCTTGTTCTGTGAACCAATCCAATCCTGATTATACTTTCTATGTGCAATTTGTTTAAAAAATCTAATCATCTTCTCCTGCTCCAGATATAACCTCTCCACCCCATGTGGTTCATATTATGTAAATGGAGTCAGAAATGTAATAGCTCAAATTTGATTATAGCGGCTTGTTGCCCGTGGTACCATTAAAAGTGCAAGTTGACACATGAGCTTCTAGTTTATGGTACTGCATGTCATAAGCACATTAGTTAAAGCGGTAACAGCCCTGTTTGCTTTTATACTGCAACTGGCAAAAGACATATTTGTAGACTAGGCTAACTGTTGTAACAAAAAACTCTCAAATCTCAGTGGATTACACAGCAGAGGTTCTCACATATATCTCAGTGGGATGTAGGTGGACAACAACCAGGGAAGGCCCTCCACTCCCTAGGCTCTGCTTCTTCCCTGGGGCTCCCAGTCCTTCGCTGCATCCTTTGGCCTCCAGTGACAAATGTACTAGGGAAGACTGCACAGAAGAGTTAAGTGAGAGGTGAAGAACAGGCTTGCAAGTGGCACCACCCCTTCTGCCCTTTCATTGCACAGATCTCAGTCACATGGGCAGTCTTTGCAAGGGAATCATGAATGCTGACAGCAAGGTGCTAACTAAAATAAATACAGATATTTTTGGACAACTCATGGGGATCTATTAAAGACAATACACAGCAAAATAGAAAATAGATAACATACAATGTGACTTGGTCCTAAAGGTGTCAGGTCAATGAAGAGAACAATTATTTTTAAAGTAATTTTTTAGACTGCAAAAAGGTAGTTTTATTTTTATAAATAAGCTTATAATTTTATAAAAATTACTAGAGAGTAGTGAAGGTGGCAGGTAAATGAAAGATAGGAAAACACTTCTCTACCTTCCTTGGTCCCAGGAATAGACTGTCCAGTAATTCTAGACTCTTGTGGCAATTTATCATTTGTCAGGAGTCACCACAGAGCCACTGCAGGGATTTCGGGTATTTATATTGCTGTACCCACAGAAATAAGGATCAACTCCTTAAGCTAGTACTTTGGTGATATTAGTTAAGTGCATACTGACAAATAGTACATAGACTCTTTTTTTCTTTTTTTCTTCCAGCTTTTATTTTGTGTGTAAGTTATTTCTGGGGTTACATTATTAGTTTAACATTCTGCACACTATGAAACAATAAAGAAGAATTAAAACAGGTCATTTTCTTGTGACTCTGGTACTTTTTTTATTATTGTTTGTTTATTTATTTATTTATTTTTTGAGACGGAGTCTCGCTCTGTTGCCCAGGCTGGAGTGCAGTGGCCGGATCTTGGCTCGCTGCAAGCTCCGCCTCCCGGGTTCCCGCCATTCTCCTGCCTCAGCCTCCCGAGTAGCTGGGACTAAAGGCGCCGCCACCACGCCCGGCTAATTTTTTGTATTTTTAGTAGACACAGGGTTTCTCCATGTTAGCCACGATGGTTTCTCCTGAACTCGTTGATCCGCCTGCCTCGGCTTCCGAAAGTGCTGGGATTACAGGCGTGAGCCATCTCACCCCGCCCGGTACTAGTTAAAAGTGGTATAATGCACAAGAACATAGTTTATTTTATCAGGGCAAATACAGACCTAGATTCCAGCTTACAAAGAACACCAAGACACTGGATTGGAGAATCCTAGAGAATGCACATTTTGAAACTCAGACAGGATTTTGTAAGGGTAAAGTTATGGAAACTGATAGTATTATAACACTAAATTGCAAGCCTTGAGGGAAGTCAAAGTAGAATTAGCCTCAAGGAGGAGAAAAGAAACTGATATTACATATCTATACTTAATGCTGAACTGCAGTAGCTTTTCCACATAGATTCCTTAAGTGATTGTTAAAACACCTTACAAGTGTCATTGTCATAAATGTCATATATTCCAAAAGTTATAGATTTTTGTGAAGGATAATTCTACTTATCTCATTGTACAATAAAATTAAGAAAACACAGATAATCAAAATAAGAAAAAGACAAAATATCACAAATAATTCTACCTCATGGAGACAACTGCTCTCATCTAAGAATACATCTTTTCAACATCCTTTTCTGTATTTCAATGTGATCACATTATGTGCTATTGAGAATGATCTGGTGAACAGTGGCATTTATACTGTCACTCATTGGTTATCTACCATCTCTGGCAATTTTAGTTTAAACATGATTTAAAGCATTTTGATTTATTTTATGCATTATGTTATACAATTTGAAGTTATTTTCTTATCTTTATATAGAATAGACTATCAGAAAGGAAGGAATTGAGATCTCAATTACAAACTCACAATTTCAAAGGTTAAAAAATGAGTCAGATAGATTCTTGACTACAATGTCCCTCTTATTCCAAAATGGCATTTCCCTCTCATTTCCTGAGGCTGGAAAGAGCCCACATTTCTCAAAACCTTCGCAAGTTCCCATTACAGTAAAATGTCTATTTGGCCTCTGTTTTAATTCCATATTTAGTCATTTTGCCAGCAATCACATTGTAAGTGTCATTTGCAAATGGAGTCTCATAAATATTCCAGTTTGCACATTTTTGTGTGCAGAGCATTCACACTTGATGGTGCAGTTTCATTTTAGTTAAGGAAAATTTTATGCATTTGGGATTCTTTGGTTCCCAACATGATTAAACCCAATGCTGTAACTAAAAAACTCTTATGGCAATTTATCATTTGTTAGCTTTAAAGGAAGTTCATTACTTCATCCCATGACATTGCTTTCTTTGCAAGTTGCAGAACAGATTTTTCACTAAAAGACACTAGTCATCTCACGTTTTAGTATCCATACTAC
This sequence comes from Macaca thibetana thibetana, assembly GCF_024542745.1. Taxonomy (NCBI): domain Eukaryota; kingdom Metazoa; phylum Chordata; class Mammalia; order Primates; family Cercopithecidae; genus Macaca; species Macaca thibetana. The sequence goes on along the minus strand of NC_065595.1, from coordinate 15,051,471 downwards.
CCAAGAGATTTTTTTTTTTTTAATTCTAAATGCTGGTTTTGTGTGTGTGTGTGTGTGTGTGTGTGTGTGTGTGTGTGTGTGTGTTTTGTTTTTGTTTTCCCTTGAGGCAGACACAAGAGGGAACTTATAAAAAGACAGGGAGATAGAATCTTTATTCCTTCTTCTGAACCTTACAATTAATTTAATGTAATTTTTTAGTTTTGCCACTTGCTGTTTTCGTATTTTACTAACATAGATTAGTAGCTACAAAAGGAAACAAGGCAGTCTGCTCACCTGCTTACTAATACAAACAATGAAAATAGTTTTACTTCCCAAAGGCCTGTCATGTACTGTGATTTATTCTTGGTGCTTAAAATTAATTATGTAACTCAATGTTTACAGCTTCTTTCCTAGAAGATTGTTCATATTAATTTACAGAAGGGAAGATGAGGATCTAAAATTTAATGTAAATTATCTAGGGGTCAAGTCCTAATCAGTAGAACAGCAAGTTTCACTTTCAGGTTTGACTCACTGCAAATCTGCAATTTGTAACCAAACTGCAACCTTGTTTGACTCCAAAATACTTGACAGAGAACTGTTTAGTAGAAAGAAAATAAAAGAAATTACAATTTTAAATGAGAACTTTGTATTATTTAACATAGCAATAATTATACCTTTCTCACACTATCACAGAAAACCAAGAGCTGCCTGTCCTCAATCTGGACGCCATTATTTGTACCTCATTATTTGTACCCCAAAGAAATTGCGTGGGTTACAAATAATTTAATCTGCTGATTACCCCATTATGACATTTCCACTTCCTTTTTAATTTTTGAGAATAATGATGGCAATTAACTTTAAAATACTATTTAAAACATTTATAAGTACTCCATTATTTTACACTTCGTTTTGGAAATCACTTCAGATTTACAGAATGTTGCATATTTGTTTATAGTTTATTTTGTCTTTCGCCTAAGAGTGTCCAGTCAACACACTGTTTTCAGAAAATAGCTGCCTTATTTCTTCTTCTCAGTTTATTTATGTTATTCATTATTCTTTTTGAATACAGTAGCATTTATCTGTTTGTGTTTGTTTTCCACTCTTTTTTTCCCTCATCTTCACTGTTGATTTTATTTGTGTGTGTTTCTCTGTGTGTGTGTGTGTGTGTGTGCAATAAGTATTGCCATTTATACAGAGTTGAAATTTATAGAAAGGTCTGCTTAAATAAGTGTCCCTCCTCCATCCTTTTTCACACGTTTCCGTAAACTTCTTATTGGAAACTTAATCTCATGGGGTTCTGACTCACCCTTCCTCCGTGTCCTTTTGTACAAATGAGCATCTACCTGTGTATTTCTTATACCAGCTTTTTCTTACCAAAAAAAAAAAAGAGAGAGAGAAAGAACACGCTTAGTCTCCTTGTGCTTACAACAAAAAATACTGTAAATTAGGTGGCTTATGTACATCAGAAACACATTGCTTAGAGTTCCTCACATGGTGGAAAGGGTAAAGAGCCTTTCTTGGGCCTCTTTTATAGGGGCACTAATTCCATTTATGATTAGCTCATAAAGGCCCCACTTCTTAATACTATCGCATTGGGGATTCAATTTCAACATAAAACTTCTGGGAGGACATGAACATCCAGATGATAGCATACACTATAGATATTCTTTTGAACTTTGTGTGTTTTTAAACTCTGACTTCTCTCACTTAGCACAGGAATAATAGACTACAGGCTGTGGGCCAAATACAGCCCATGGCTCATAAGCTAAGAATAATTTTCACATTTTTAAAGATTGAAGAAAAGAAGAGAAAAAATATGGGTAAAGATTGTATATGGCTTGCAAAGCCTAAACTATTTGTTAGCTGGTCTTTGACGTCAAAGTTTTTCTAGCCTTGATTAGCATAATGTTTTTGAGGTCTGTTTATATTCTAGCATATAGCAATAATTCACTTTTGTTGCTGAATGTGATTCCATTGCATGGATATATTATATTCAGTTTATCCACTTGCTAATTGATGGGCATTTGTGTTATTTCCATTTCAGATGGATATCTGGTTCTATGAATAATGATCTCATGGCTACTCATGCATACAATGCTTTGTGTAATCGTATGTTTTCATTTCTCTCAGGGACATACCTAGTAGCAGAGTTGCTGAGTTGTATGGCAAATATATGTTCAACTTTTAAAGAAAATTTCAAACTGATTTCCAAAGGGGCTACACCGTTTTTTACTTCTACCAGTGACATATGAGGGTTCTCATTTATCTACATTCTTGCCAACATTTTTTTCTTTTTCTTTTTATTATTGCCACTCTAATGAGTATGAATTGGTATCTCATTGTGATTTTAATTAGCATTTCTCTAACACCTAATGATGATAAGCATTTTTAAGAGTACTTTTAAAGTTTAGGTTGGATGTCCTCTAATCATGGAACAGAAACAGTTCTTTACATATTTTAGACACGTCTTTCTTTAGATAAATATTTGCAAATACCTTTTTCTTCATGTGTGCCTTATCCTTTTGCTTTCACAACAGTTCCATTTGTAAAGGAAACTATTTTATGATTCTTAATTGGCTTTTATGAAGACTTGCATTTACATTCATGATGAGTATTTGTGGTTTTATTTTCTTGTAATGTCTTTGTCTTGTTTTGGTAATACTGGTCTAATAATATGAGCTTGAAAGTATTCCTTTTAATTTTTCTGGAAGAGATTGTGTATAATTGGTGTTTCTACTTTCTAGTAAGTTACTACTTTCTAGTAAGTTTGAGGTAGAATTCATAATTAAGGCACTGTGTTGAGGGATGATTCGTAACTACATATGTAATTCCATTAAATGTGGGAATATTTGGGTTGTCTGTTTATTCTTAGTTCAAACTTGGTAGAGTGTATTTTTCAAGAAATTTGTCTATTTCATGTAACTTACAAAGTCATTAATAAATTCCTTTATTCTTATAATATTTGTAGCATCTATAGAAACATCATTTATGTAATTTCTTCTAAGGTAAATTGCATCTTACTTTTTTCCTAAGAGAAGAAAATTTAGGTTTATTAATTTTATTGATTGTTCTCAAAGAACCAGCTTTTGATTTCACTGATTTATATCTATTGCTTTTTACTTCAATTCACTTACTTTAATCTTTATTATTTTCTTATTTTTTAATTTATTTTGAGTTTATTTTACTATTTCTATCCTACTTACATTAGCCAGAAATCGAAGTCAATGATCTGAGGCTTTTCTTCTTTTCTAATGTAGTTGTTTAATGCTATAACTCCCTCCACAAAACTCTGTTTCATCAGCATCCCACAATATTTAAGAGACTTTGATTTCAATTCCTGTCAGTTTAAACCACTTTCTAGTTTTTTGTTTTGTTTTGTTTTCTTCTTAAAACCATGTTATTTAGAAGTGTGTTAATCTGTTACCAAATATTTGGTGATTATCCACAGTTCTTTTTGTTATTGATTTCTAATTTAATTATCTTAGCAGTGGGCATACTATATCTGGAGTAAATACTTTCAAATGGATTGAGACTGCTTTATGGCCCTGAATTTGTCTATCATTGTGTAAGGTCTGTTTGCACAGAAAAGAATGTGTATTTTCATATTGCCAGGTATAGTTTCTATAATGTCAATAAGATCACACTGCTTGGCAATGATATTCAAATCTTCTATAATTTTACTTACTTTCTGTTCTCTTATTCTATCAATTATTGAGAGATAGGTATTGAAATGGTCAACTATAAATTGTGAAATTGTACTTTTCTCCATTTAACTGTATCTGTTTTTGCTTTATATATTTTTGAAGCTTTACCATTTGATGCATAGGCTTTTAAGATTGGCGGGTCTCTGATGAATTGACATTTTATCATTATGAAGTGACTTTCTTTAATACTAATATTATATGCTCTGCTATCTCTGTTAATTGATGCTACTATAGCCCCTCTAGGTTTTTGAATTAGTGGTAGCATCTCATATTGTTTTTCATCATTTTCCTCTATCTTATGTGCATCTTAATGTTTGAATGCATATTTCATAGCATACAGTTAAGCCTTGAACTTCTCTCATGTGGCAAGCTTTTTGATGTTGTTGTTTAGTTTTTTTCGTGTTTGTTTTGGAGACACGGTCTCACTCTGTCGCCCAGGCTAGAGTGCACCATGTCTAGCTAATTTTATTTTTTGGGGGGGGGGTAAATTTTTGTTGTTGTTTCTGTTTTTTGTTTTGTTTTAGATGGAGTTTCGCTCTTGTTAACAGGCTGGAGTGCAGTGGTGCGATCTCAGCTCACTGCACCCTCTGCCTCTTGTGTTCAAGTGATTCTCCTGCCTCAGCCTCCTAAGTAGCTGGGATTAAAGATGCCCGCTACCACACCCTACTAATTTTTGTACTTTTAGTAGAGACAGAGTTTCACAATGTTGGCCAGGCTGGTCTCGAACTCCTGACCTCAGGTGATCAGCCTGCCTCAGCCTCCCAAAATGTGGGGATTACAGGCGTGAGCCACCAAGTCCAGTTTGGGAGGGGTGGGTACTTTTTAGTAGAGACAGAGCTTCACCATACTGGCCAGACTGGTCTTAAACTCCTGGCCTCAAGTGATCCACCTACCTCAACCTCCCAAAGTGCTGGGATTACAGGTGTGAGCCACTGCTCCCAGTCAGCTTTGCATTTTATTAGGTTGGTGCAAAAGTAATTGAGGTTTTGCCATTACGATTAATAATACTTTAATAATACATTTAGAACATTTATATTTAACATGATCCTTGATATAGATGTTTTTAATCATTTTGCGCTTGTTTCGTATTTTTCCTAGTTGTGTTGTTAGTGTTTTGTTTGTTTTTTGGTTCTCATTCCAGATTTATTACTTCCATTCCAGGTTGTACCAACAATAACAGACACACTTCTTTTCTATACAACACAGAAGCCATTGTCATAGACAACAAGCAACTCTGGTGCTTTTCAAACACTGCTTTCTCTTTTAACTTCAAGGACTCGATGTTAGTTGTTAGGGCTGCATTAACAAAGTATGACACAATGGGTGGCTTAAACACGTGAAGTTTGTTGTCTCAGTTCTGGAGGCTTGAAGTGTAAGATGAAGGTCTTGACAAGGTTTTGTCTCCTGAGGGTTGGGAGGGAAGGATCTGTTCCTGACTTCTCTCCTTGCCTTACAGATGACTGTTTCCTCCTCCCAGTGTTTTCATACGGTGTTCCCTCTGTGTGAATCTATGTCCTAATCTCTTCTTATAGAGACACCAGTAATATTGATTTAGGAACCAATCTAATGACCTTACTTTAACTTAATTACATGTTAAAGACTCTGTGTTCAAATATAGTCAAATTTATATGTTGAGTACTAACCCTCAATATTCAACATGTTAATTTTTGGCAGACACAATTTAAGCTACAACAAGTTCTCTGGTTTCTATTATATTTTTTATCTTTCATAATCCTATGGTGTATCCAATGATACCCAGGAGCCAGGTGTGTGAATATGATTGAAAAGACCCATGAAAGAAAAGTAACACAATGTTGGATGTTTCTATTCAGTCAAAGCTACTGGCACAGAAGCCATTTTCACAAAGGAAAGGTAGATCATACGTCTTATTAATAATTTTTGTCTTTCTTTTTCTGAAACAACTTTATAGAGTGAGAAGCAATTCACATACCATACAATTCATCCATTTAAACTGTACCATTCAATGTGCACCTTTTCTTGGTTCATCGTTCTTTGTTTTCTAACTTCTTTGGCTTAAGCAATTTTTAATTATTCTATTTTATCTTTTAAGTGAACTAGATGTAACTTTATTTTTTTTTCTTTTAGGGTTTGCTTTAGGGTTTACAGTGTGCATACTTAACTTGTTACAGTCTACTATCAATTTGTACTATACCATTTCACAAATCATATAAGATAAAGAAGCTTTCAAATGGTATACCTCCTTTCTTTCCTTTCAGACATTCATACAATTGTTATCATATACTTTATTATTGTATATGTTATAAATCCTATATTACATTGTTTTCATCTTTATTTTAGCAACCAATTACTTTTTAAATATATTTGAATGCTAACTGAATTTCTCGTGCATTGACCTTACAAGTGATTTCTCATCATTCCTGGCTCTCATTCTTTTATGTAGATCTACATATTTATATAATGCCATTTTTTTTCTTCTTTAAGGACTCTTGTCACATTCCTTGAAATCAGTTCTGCTGGTGATGTCCAGGCACACCTTGGTTTTTGGGGATTGCTTTATCGTACTTTGCAGGTATTGCCTCTTTTATAAGCGGAAGGTTCATGGCAACCCTTCAGTGAGCAAGTCTATCAGCACCATTTTTCCAACAGCAGGAGCTCACATTGTATCTCTGTCACATTTTGGTAATTCTTGCAATATTTTAAATTTTTTCATTATTATTATTATACATAGTGTTGGAATTGTTTTGGGGCCCTCGATCTGTGACCTTATTAAAAAAATCAAAAAATCTCTAAAGGTTGTTGTGTTCTGATTGCTGCATCCACTGGTCATTCCTCCATCTCTCTCCCTCTCCTGGGGCCTTTTACATGAGACAAAACAATATTGAAAATAGGCCAGTAAATAATCCTGCAATAGCCTCTATGTGTTGAATTATTTGTTTATTTCATCTAGTTTTTAAGTGAAAGAAAGAGTCACACATCTCTCACTTTAAATAAAACACTAAAAATGATTAAGCCTATTGAGGAAGACCAATATAGGCTGAAAGCTATGCCTATCACACCAAACAGTTTGCCAGTTTTTCAATGCAAAGAAAACATTCTTGAAGAAAATTAAAAGTGGTACTTTAGTCAACAAATAATAAGAGTGTGAATACCTCGGGAGGCCGAGACGGGTGGATCACGAGGTCAGGAGATCGAGACCATTGTGGCTAACATGGTGAAACCCCGTCTCTACTAAAAATACAAAAATTAGCCAGGCGCAGTGGTGGGCGCCTGTAGTCCCAGCTACTTGGGAGGCTGAGGCAGGAGAATGGCATGAACCCAGAAGGCAGAGCTTGCAGTGAGCCGAGATGGTGCCACTGCACTCCAGCCTGGCAAAAGAGCGAGACTCAGTCTCAAAAACAAACAAACAAACAAACAAACAAACAAAGAGTGTGAATACCCTTAATGCCGAAACAAAGGAAGTTTTCATGGTTTGGATGGAAGATCAAACCAGTAAAATGGTCCCTTAAAACCAAAGCCTAATCCAGAGTAAGGCCCCAACTCTCTTCAGTCCTATGAAACTTGAGAGAGGTGAGGAAGCTGAAGAAGAAAAGATGAAGGCTAGCAGAGGTTGGTTCATAAGGTTGAAGAAAAGAAGCCATTGCCATAACATAGAAGTAAAAGGTGAAGCAAGCAGCAAGAGCTAATGTAGAGGCTGCAGAAATTAGCCAGATCTGCCTAAGACAATGTATGAAAAGTAGGTACACTACACTTTGGGAGGCCGAGACGGGCAGATCACGAGGTCAGAAGATCGAGACCATCCTGGCGAACACAGTGAAACCCCATCTCTACTAAAACTACAAAAAACTAGCCGGGCGAGGTGGCGGGCGCCTGTAGTCCCAGCTACTTGGGAGGCTGAGGCAGGAGAATGGCGTAAACCCGGCAGGCGGAGCTTGCAGTGAGCTGAGATCCGGCCACTGCACTCCAGCCTGGGCGACAGAGCGAGACTCCGTCTCAAAAAAAAAAAAAAAAAAAAAAAAAAAAAAAAAAAAAAAAAGTTGCTACACTAGACAATAGATTTTCAATAGAAACAAAACAGGCTTCCATTTAATGAAGACGCCATCTAGGACTTTCACTGATAGCAGAAGTCAATGCCTTGATTTAAGGTTTCAAAGGACAGGGAGACTCTCTTGTTAGGGGCTAATGCAATTGGTGACTTTCAGTTGAAGCCAATGCTTATTTTCTATTCTGAAAATCCGAGGGTCTTTGAGAATCATACCAAATGTGCTCCACCTGTGCTGTATGAATGGAACAACAAAGCCTGATGACAGCACATCTTTTACAGCATGATTTACTAAATATTTTAAGGTTGCTGTTGAGACCTATTCTCACAAAAAAATAAATAAATAAATAAAAAGATTCCTTTCAAAATATTAGTTCTCATGGGCAATGTACTGGGTCACCCAAGAGGTCTGAGGGAAATGTACACGAAGCTTAATGTTCCTTTCATTCCTGCTAACACAACATCCATTCAACAGCCCAAGGATCAAGGAGTTATTACTGTTTTCAAGTCTTATTATTTAAAAAGTACAATTTGTAAGGTTTTGAGAGGTTCAGTGCTTAATGGAAGAAATAACTGCACATGTGGCAGAAAAAGAAGAGCGCTAGAATGGAAACTGGAACCTTAGATGTGACTAAATTGCTGCAATCTCATGATCAAACTTTAAAGAATGAGGAGTTGCTTCTTTTGGATGAGCAATAAGGCGGTTTATTGAGATAGAATCTACTCTTGGTTAAGATGCTGTGAAAAGCTGTTGAAAGCAAAAGATGGTTTGACATTACGTTTTCTACTTTATGATGAGTTTATGGAGATATTAAATGCATTTTAACATGATATTTTTGACTTATTATGCATTTATTGGGACATAACCACATTGTAAATTGAGATTATTTGTTGAAAAAGAAATAATGACATTTTAACTTACTTTTATTTTTATTGGTAAGATTTTTGAAGTCTTGAGGGGGTGCAGTTGAAAATACCCTTTTTAATCTTCCCCTCCAAAAAAATTATAAAGCCCTTGGAGTTTATATAAAACCAATCTTAGGAAAATTGATTAAATCTGACAAATTACAACCAGAAGAAATGAACTTAATTTGCTCAGCAAACTAGGCATAAAGATGAAAGAAAAAATCAACAAAATTATATTTTTATTATATTGCCATATTGAGTCATTTTAAATCTATGACTGGATATAAATTAAATGCTTTGTGACCCATACAAACAATATGCTATTACTTTTAGATTCAATGTCTTCACATTTCTTCTCAAATGTAGAAAAAGTAGAGAAGGTACACAGAAGAGGTCAGCTGACAGGCACCTTGCCATGTACAAATTAAATTCATACAAATTAACTCATGATGAAAGAGAGAGACAGAGAAAAAGGGGGAGAGAGACAGACAGAGAAAGAAAAGGAGAGCGATCCAATTATCTCTTTCATTGTATGAATTGAATTCGTACATGGCAAGGTGCCTACCAAATTATCTCTACTATGTATTTTCTCTGCTTTTTCTAGGTTTGAGGTTACTACCAGAAGAAACGTGAAGACTTTGACGATAAAAGTAAGTAGCATATTATTTTTATGGGCCACAATGTGTTCATTTCATATCTAGTGATAGGCTTAAAATGACTCTATACAGCAATATCATAAATATAATTTTGTTGATTTTTCTTTCATCTTTATTCCTAGTTTGTTGAGTAAATTAAGTTTATTTCTTCTGGTAGTAATTTGTCAGCTTTTAATCAATTTTCATAAGATTGGTTTTATGTAAACTCCAAGGGCTTTATAACTCCAAGTTTATACTTCATATATCCAATTACCTAAATTTTAGGTAGTGTTTAGTTAATTAGAATTATAATGAAATAATTTAAAAAAATTTATGTATTTAGAAGTAAAATGTTCCTCTAAATGGAATGCTAGGCTATATTTATTATGCCATAAAATGTCTTGACATCACTGTAAATAACAGTGACTTAGTAATTAACTCCTCTGTGTGGTCCTCAGAGGAAAATAGAAATAAAGAGAAATGAGCGATCTCTTTAGTGATTTGTAACCCAATAATTTACTGGAGTTTGGTAGGATTACAAATTAATATTGTGTTTCCATTGATTTGCAGACAGAGATTCTTGTTGAAACCAAGCAACTCTGAGGTTATTTAAATATCATGTCCAAGCTTGATGATATAGGCTAAGTTGGATATTAAATGGAGGAGGCAGGCACTGTAGAGCCTATCTGGTAAAATCAGGTCACTTCGACAATGTACTTCTGTGATTAGAAATTCTTCCTTGTGATTGATAAGTCCTATTTGTTGGCTTGCTTCTGCTGGACATATTTCTGCATGCATGACTGATAAGAAAAGGATTAGAATCTCAAATACAGGCTTCACCTGATTGCTTTTGTAAACAGTAGAAATATAAGACTTACCATCTCTAGAGTTTCTCAAATGTTTAAAACATTAAAGAATACTCACTACTTGCTCCTCTCATATAGCAGTATATTTGAATTCATAATTTTTACTTCCAATGGACATTTAATTTATTGTTTGTTTTGATTTGTTTGTTTGGTTGGTTATTTTTAAATACTTGACCGTGTAATGGTATTATGTCTTCTTTTCACATTTGTCTTGTCTGGACATATTCTCTGTGTGTGTGTGTGTGTGTGTGTGTGTGCACGTGCTTGTCTCTATTAACTTTGTAATATGTTAATTATCAATATCAATTAATCACAAATACTATATCTATGGATTTTCAGGTAATGTATTCATCAGTACTAAAAAGCTATTTCAGTGAAATTACATAAGAACATTAATAGACATACATGGCTATATAATTTCAGTTCTACTTAATTAATTGCTAGGCTTTTCTATAATTCCTATCTAAGATTAAATTTTCTTCACTGTAAATACTCTGACTATTTGATTTGTAGTTTTTCAAATTTCTACCAATTTGAGTAACTTCATGAATGCCCAAAAGAAGAAACCTTTAATTGTTTCCCGATCATTTCTTTCAGTTCCATTTTATAATCTCATATTAATGAAGAATCATAGCATATCATTCATGTCAGGTGCAGAGTTTAACTAAATTGGTCCAATAATAAAGTTGGGACTACATTTTTATTTTGTCCTGTAAATCTGAGGACAATATTTAATTTAAAAAAAAAAACCCTGGAATATAATTGTGTTACATACATATATAAGTGAATTTTACAATATTTTAGTCCCAGTAAGACAATAGTAATTTATCATTAACTAATATCCACAAAGTATAGATAAATCTTCTCATCATTTATATAATTGCCAGCTAAACTTTCATTATTCATTACAAGATACACATGAATCTAACCAATGGTAAAAATCAGAATATCTCAATTCAGCTCAACTTCTTATCTCTTTTGCTCACTGAATTGGTGAGCAGTAAACTATCTTTCACTTTTAATTTAAAAATTATGGCAACTTTGAACATTTGATAAACATTTGCAGATGCTGATTCACCAAAATGTAAAACAACAACAACAACATCGTTTAGAAAAAAATTCCCCTTGACTTTTATTAGACTAGAAAGCTTTCTTGATTTTTCTGACAAAGTTTTATTAAAAAAAAATCAGTAACCTTCAGCAGACATTCACCAGGACTTGACAAAGTTTTGATTGAGGAAAGATTGATTCTCTAAAGTTTGAGTGGTCAGACATGCACTGAATTTGCTGTGGTTCATTGCTGTATCGCAGAAAGGATTTCTAGCCATTCTCGCCTAATGAGCTTATTAGTAAAAGGCTGAAGGGATCACAGATTGTCTATCAAGGAAGATTGTCAGTCACAAGCTGTTAGCGACTCTGCTGTGATTTATCCACCATGAGTAAAGAACAGAATGGTGCTAAAATGCCACTTATTATGTCCCACAGCTTGTGCAGTAACAAATAAAATATGTGGAGCAAAGGTTTAAAGGGAAAAATAAGTTCTGAAGAAGAAAATCAAAGGAAATTAGACAGAATAGTGCTTTACTACCTCCCATTTCCTTTAGTGGTAATTATAATGCAGAGGAAAAAAATCAAAGCACCTGCAGCAATAATAGCAAAAGCCAAAATGAGGCTATTAAACTACAGTTGGAAAAAAGTACATTTTAAAAAAAATTTTAAACATGCCTGCTTGACTGCTGTTAGCAACAGGTAGAATGAACTTTTCTTCTTGGAGACAGATTTTTTTTTTTTTCAAATAAAATAGCTATTTACAATTTTTCCCTATTTCCCACCCACCTGTTAATATCTTAACTCAGCTTTCAACCCAACATTTGGAAAGAAGGAAGCTGTATATCTTGAAATAAATATCTCAGAGCCAAATTAATTTGTTGATGAGTACCTCAGGATTGGTGAAAAATTGGCAATGCTGACTCTTAGGTATTTGATAATTATTTTATATCATGATTTTATTCACATTTATATAAACTAATGGTCATATAAACTAACAAATTCATGTGCATACTTATTTTCCTTGAAAATTTGTTAGTGAAAATATATAAAACTTTATAAAGAGGATGGTGATTGAATTTAATTGCCAATGCTTATTTATTACACGGAAATGTAGTTTTAGAAAGTTTTCAGTTTGTTTTGTTATTTTTTAAAGGATTATAAAACACCTTTTAAATGAAAGAACACATTTATTTGCCTCTGCTCTCTACAGCTACCCCCACCAAATTGGTTGATCTCCCATCTTAGCACAATTTGGTAGGTATGAACTCTTCTATATCTAAGTCATGTTCCTCATTCTTGGGGCAGAAGGAGTTGAAGTGACCATCTTGTGATCCATTCACACCTTTTACCAGAGGATGTTCTCCAGGGTAAGAGAAGAATCAGGAAACAAGTCTGACTTCCTGACCAACACGATAAATGCACCTCCATGAAAATAAACGCATCATGTTTCTTAGTGTCATTATCTACGCAATGTTCTTAATAAGATGTCCCTAGTCAAAAATTGCTTGTATTACTATAAATCCAGAATCTATGAATTTAAGAGACATGGTTCCCTGGAAAACATCATACAAGTGGTGTATGAAATGGAAATATTTCCTAGACTAAAATGTTCTCTGGTATGTGATGATAACCCATTTACCTCATTCTGAGACCTCATCTACTCTAGGTTGGGAAATAGATGCTTCATGCTAGAAAGAAGGACATATGAAGCTCTCCTCAATCCACTGGACTTGCACTTGCTTTTCCTGAAGTATTGACAATTTTTAGTCTTGGAATTAATAAAGCTTGATCTTATTTCTGTGAGTCATATAAATCTGATTTACTTGAGTTTGACTGGACAGATTTTTTATGTTAAATTATTTCTGAAATGTTGCCTCTATTATGTTAATCATTGGTAAAAAAAACAAAAAGAAATACAAACAAACAACATAATTCCATAGTTCCAAACACCTACTGTAATGTTCATGGAAGACAGTTTTTGCTCCATTATTCTCCTTCACCAGTCCTCAAGTCAGTTAAAATTCATTAAGTCACAGTCAAGAAAAGCATCTCAAATAGTCTCATGTCTGTACTTTTGATGATATTCTACCACCAACCTCCAAGATATGGCTGTTATCTTCTTCTTTCTTGACAATTACAGTTTAAAAGTGCTCCCTGCACTACTACAGATTCTTAGCTAACTCCTTAACCACCCCGATACTTTGCCCACACATTCTCAGAGCCTAAATGTATCAATTTTCTTCGTATTTAAAATGCAAAACAAGAAATATTAAAAGAATGAAGCTAAGTTTAGGAACTTTGGGTAAAAGTTCTTACTTATAGATGGAAAATACTCAAGTTTGATTGTATAAAAATTAAAAAGATCTGTTGAAAAAACAAATAATATCCCAAGAACAAAAAATTATTATTTTTTTGTGAGACTTATAATACATAAAATGTTAATGTTGCCATTCTGTGAAAATCTTTTTCAAATCCATAGGGCAAATAGGAAAGAGATGTGAATGGCCAAAGCACAGAGGAAAATTATCTACATGATCAATAAATGTGAAAAAAAGAAGAAATAATCTTGCCCACACATTACTATCATTAATTATAGGCTTTCTTCAAAAGATTTGGACAGCCAGAATTTGAATATGCAACTCAACTATATTCTATATTACAAAATGAATATTTCTCAATTCATCATATATGACTCAATACATATTAGGAAATGGACGTTTTCACACATTCCTGGATGTGTAATTAATAAAATCTTTTAAAGTTTAACTGGTCAAAAATTTAAATGTACATCTTTTCATCAATTGATTTTTAAAACTCTACTCCTAGGACACATAAACTTCCCAAACATAAGGCATATGTATTGCAATGTTTCTTAAAATATTTTTAACAATAATACCAAATTAGAAATGTCTTAAATATAAAGCATGTAGGCACAATTAAGTGTAAGTATAACTAAATGAATCTTTCAATCACTCCAAAAGCTGGACCCTAATGCAGCTCTTAAATGAATGATACATACGTAAGTATTCATGTGAAAACATATAAGAATACTTTGTTAATATAGAAACCACATATCAGTATGTATAGTATGAACATATGTATATTTTGTGATATAAATCCAGAAATTGCACACGTACGCACACACAGACACAAGACAGGTTTGAACATACACAATCTTGAAAACACAAACTTGAAAATACATGTCAATATTTCCAGTAGCTTTCTGAGACATGTGTATTTACTGGGACTTTTACTAACTATATATTCATTTAGTTTCTAATATTTTTAGACAGGCAGTATGTTCTGCTTTTTGTAAGATAAATAAAATGAACGTCTGAAACTAGGCCTCATAAAACTTAGAAACTAGGCCTCATATAGAAAAAATTAACACCAGGTGGCTCTGGATAGGGTCCCACCCTGCCTCGATAGGGTCCCACCCTGATAGGGTCCCACCCTGCCAATTCCGGGAAACAACCTCATGGGGTCCCACCCTGCCAATTCCGGGGGTCCCACCCTGCCTCGAAGTTCCCGGAATCAGCAACTCCAAGAAAAAACCTCATAAGGTCCTGCTCTAACCAATTAGAACAAGACACCTTGCTCAGGCCATAGCTAGACCCAATTACCACGCGCCTAAAGCTTTGTTTGAATTTCGCGCCTTAAGCTGTGTTTGAACTTGTGTTTGCCTATATAAACAACCTGTAACAAGCACTCGGAGTCCCAGGGCCAACTTAGAGCTTGGGACCCTAGCGCGCTAGTAATAAATAACTCTCTGCTGTGAATCTCGTGTCGGTGATCCTTCGCGGCAACCCCTGCCCAGGAGGGAATCGACAGTTCGGTTCCAACACATCGTTGTTACATTTTTTGGTCCTTGTTAGTTTAGCAAACTTCTCGTTTCCTTCTCCTGTTATGCTGTGGGATGCATATGATGTCTGTGGAAGAGCGGGAATAAAATGGTTAAATTACCCCAACCCCACTCACCTCTGCTCTTTCCACTGACAGTGAAAGAAACCATAGTAACCCTGTAAGAAGGCATCTGTGAACAAAGCTTTCCTGTAAATAAACACAGTAAATTAAGAATCTGTATTACAAATGCAAAGACACAGAATTCTCTGAAATCACTAAAAAGAAACCTGACCAAAAATGAATGAATGAATGAGTGAATGAGCAAACAACAAACAAAGTGAAGGGAGCTGACAGTCCTAGTACCATGCAGTTTGTGGCAACTTTATCATGAATCAGAGTAATCAAGATTGGATAAACCAAGAAAATGAAGAAAGAAAAAGAAAGAAAGGAGAGGAAAGGAGGAGAAAGAAGAGAGGAAAAAAGAAAATGACAGAGGACAAATTGAGCTTAGATTGAAGCCATTATAATTAATTCCGTTAGTTTCACTTCACTGAAGGCAGAATTAAAATATTATTGTGTTTTTGTAGGTAGTTATACCTGCATTGATTGTGAAGAAATGGTCACATTTGTGTATGTTTTAGTTACATTTGGTTGAACTATTTTCTCTATTACTATCCCTGGCCTCCATAGGGAATAAAATTTGCTGAAAGAGGGAACCACGTTTAGCTAATGGACTTCACTTTTAATACTAGAGACTGACAGTGACCAGCGGCTCTGCAGAAATGATGTTCTTGAAGATTCTAAAATAGAGAGAGTAGGTTGCATCTTTGTCATCCACCAGAGTCTTGACAGCTAATGTACTGTCAAGAGTTTCCACATAGCTCTCCAAAGAGATGCTATGACCCCGCTCGACGTTGTTAAGCTACCAGTTCCACTGGAAACAAAAAAAGCAAGAAGTAATTGCAAAGCAAGTAAACAAAAATGAGTGTTTGATGATAAAAATCAAAGTTCATCGAGGTGATTAACAAGATGATGATTCCATTTGCTGTGGAAATAAGTAATAATTAAATCATTCTTTTAAAAAAGATAAGCCATAACCTTGTGAATTCTAAAGTGCTGATAATTTGTGGCAATAAAACAGATACTTGGAATGTAGAGTATAGTGGTTAGGTCAAACTCTTTGAAGAAATATTGATCTTTTCCCACTTCAAACTATAAACATTTCTGGAACATGTGTCCTTAGTTGCATTTGGTTTTCTATTAGCTGTTAATATAGTTTATAATTCGTTTGACTTACTGCTACTGGTTTTAAACAACCCTAACATGTTTTACCTTCTTTATAATTAAAATGCATAAGTTCAGTAACTTATTAAATTAGATTTCTTGGTTCCCAGCTTCCTTCTTGTATTTACTTCTGAGATATTTTTTCTTTGTATACTGCAATGGTTTCTCATCTATTTTTGTCCTTAGAAATTAGTTCCATAGCTATTCTTCTAAAATATACAAATGTTTTCTTTATGATTTTTAAAAATACTGAAAACTGAAAATTATAGTTGATTAGTTAAATTTTTTCCCGCTAACAGAAATTGCATCACACACACACACACACACACACACACACACACACACACATATCCAGCCAAATTTTCTTTTCAAATTTAACTGGAAATAAAATTATCAAAATATTTGACCTATTAGTAAAATCTCCCACCATTGATTACTAATTGCTGTAGACTGAATTGTGCCCTAACCTAGTCCACTCTGCCAGATTCATATGTTGATATCCTAACCCAAAATGTGTGACTATATTTGAAGAATAGGGCCATAAGGAAGATAACAAAGATTAAATGAGGTCATAAGGGTGAATCCCTGATCCTAGAGGGCTGGGGTCCTTGTAGGAAAAGGAACTGACTCTAGAGATCTCCCTCTGTCCAGGAGAGTGGAGAGGTAGGACCATGTGATGGCACTGTGAGAAGGTGGCCATCCACAGCCCTAAGAGAGAGACCTCACCAGACAACAAACCTTGAGAAAATAAATGTATGTTTTTGTTTGTTTGTTTATACTTTAAGTTCTAGGGTACATGTGCACAACGTGCAGGTTTGTTACATATGTATACATGTGCCATGTTGGTGTGCTGCACCCATTAACTCGTCATTTCCATTAGGTATATCTTCTAATGCTATCCCTCCCTCCTCCCCCTACCCCATGACAGGCCCCAGTGTCTGATGTTCCCCACCCTGTGTCCAAGTGTTTTCATTGTTCAATTCCCACCTATGAGTGAGAACATGTGGTGCTTGGTTTTCAGTCCTTGCAATAGTTTGCTCAGAATGATGGTTTTCAGCTTCATTCATGTCCCTACAAAGGACATGAACTCATCCTATTTTATGGCTGCATAGTATTCCATGGTGTATATGTGCCACATTTTCTTAATCTAGTTTATCGTTGATGGACATTTGGGTTGGTTCCAAGTCTTTGCTATTGTGAATAGTGCTGCAATAAACATATGTGTGCATGTATCTTTATAGCAGCATGATTTATAATCCTTTGGGTATATACACAGTAATGGGATGGCTGGGTTAAATGGTATTTCTAGTTCTAGATCCTTGAGGAATTGCCACATTGTCTTCCACAGTGGTTGCAATAGCGAGCTTCTGCACAGCAATAGAAACTACCATCAGAGTGAACAGGCAACCTAAAGAATGGGAGAAAATTTTTACAATCTACCCATCTGACAAAGGGCTAGTATCCAGAATCTACAAAGAACTTAAGCAAATTTACAAGAAAAAAATCAAACAATCCCATCAAAAAGTGGGCAAAGGATATGAGCAGACACTTCTCAAAAGTAAACATTTATGCAGCCAACAGACACATGAAAAAATACTCATCATCACCGGCCATCAGAGAAATGCAAATCAAAACCACAATGAGATACCATCTCACACCAGTTAGAATGGCGATCATTAAAAAGTCGGGAAACAACAGGTGCTGGAGAGAACATGGAGAAACAGGAACACTTTTACACTGTTGGTGGGACTGTAAATGTATGTTTTTTAAGGCATTCTTGTCTATGCTATTTCCTTATGACAGCCCTAGTAGACTATAATGTTTCACAATTCCCTTCAGTGACTTAACAACATATATTCTATTATATACTGGAGTTTTGCTATCTGGAAACTAAAGAAAAAGCAGAGTTAGTCTTAAACCATGTGTTTCAAAAATCTGAAGGAAAACAATGCGATGCTGTAGTATTTACAGGTTCTCTGTGTCTCAATCAATTCCCTTTATGCAGTAAGAGGGAAAAGAGATGTAGATGGAAGAACTGCATTAAACCTAGTTCAAATGCAGAACTAAGACTGAGTTAGCAGTTTATTTGTATAAGTATCACATATGTCATGTGTCACAAAATACAAGATGTATTTTCAATGTTCACAATTGGAAATTGCATACAACATACAAAACATAAATTTGAGGGCAGTTTTTTAAATGTGCAGGTCTTAGGTGAAAGAGTCACAGGCCTAATACAACATTTACTATAGTAATTAATTTTAGATCTCTAAAATGAAAGGACAAGAGAGTTATCTTTTGGTTTGCCAATCTTTCCACAGCTTCTAGAATAGTGACTACCACACAAAGAGCGCTCAGTAAATATGTATCCCATTAATTAATTTGGAAATTTAGTGACTTATGTGATCACACTGATATAAAATAAAAATCAATTTGAAATATTGCATTTTCCCATTCATATTTTATAAAATTACATATAAGTATCTTCAACATAATTGTTTTTTAAAAATTACTAAGCCTACCTTTTAAGTCATCTTACCAAGTTTCCCATATTGGCTTTACTTGCATTTAAATTGTTTGAGATACAGCATTTTTGAAGATAGGTATTTTCCTGTTCCCGGAAATATTTTCTCGAATCACTAGTATCCAACTGCACAAAATCAAGATGAATTAGTTTCTCTCTCCTAAGCATTTTGTAGATGGGCATATGTGATCACAACAGTGATAACTGCATAATGCATTGCATTTTAAGTGCTTGTTAACAAGATTTCTTCACAGTGACATTCAACAGTCACTATTGTGCAGCCACATTCCAAGAATAAATATTTAAACTCTTCAAAATGTGTTTGCTGCCTGTTTAACACATTTAACAGTTGACTCTGAACATTTCAAAAACTTTATTTTTTAAAAAACAGGCATTGAATAACATTGCTTCATACAAATATAGATTTTCCAAAATATGGTTATCTTTCAAAATAAAGAGTTCAAGAGAAATTAATGATAATATGTACTTTGTTAGAATTTGAATATGTATTTCCCATGAGGAATAATTTTGTGGGAAAATCAACTGACATGCATTTATAGTATCTATTTATTGTAAAATATTAATACTTAATTCACATTAAATAATAACTTGTATTGATACTTTATATTAATACATACATATCAATCTAGTTCCACTAATTTTTATTTTCCTTTTCACTGAACTTTTTTCTCTTTTCTCTCTACAGACTTTTCATTTCTTTTTCACCTGTCTCACATTTTTATCTCCATTCTGTTCAACTTTGCTTTCTACGTCTAAGTGCACATTATGTATTTATGTTTCTATTTCTGAATAGAAACATATGAGGTTTACTATACTGATCCTCCAATGTCATAGAACATCAATATCTGATTAACTTTAATAAGTAATGAGAATTCTTCTTTAACTGGAAGTTAATCAGAGTGTGGCAAAGACAACGAATTACTCCCAGTACCCATTCTCCTCTTTACCTTTAACAATCAATGGGTTTCCAGTCGTAGTTGGTGATATGGCTTCCCAGTAACAAACCACATGCCCTTCTCTCTTACCTAGATGAGTGTAGTTCATACAACTAAGTTTAGACTGCTATGTGTGTGGAAGTGATAATTTCAACTTCTGGAACTTGTGTGATGTCCCCATTAATCACAGATTTCCTCTTTCTCCTTTCCACAGTCTAGAATGCGGAGTGGAGTGGTGAGGCCGCTTGAATATATGACATTTCGTTTAATGACAGAGGCAGACCCCAGAGAATGATGAAGCAGAGATGTAGAATAGAGACTTGGTCTCTAAATAACCACAGAGAGCAAAGTTGTTCTGCTACCCTAGAGTACTCCGACTGCATGTCTTTTGTCTGTGAGTTAACAAGAAGTATAGTTATGTCTCCTTCACGCACTTATTTCTGCAGCTTGGTTGGTATCATATACTATATATTGAAACTAAAAAAGAAATGTATATTTTATCTGAAAAATTCCAGGAAACTGATAGGATTCATTATGAGCATAGATTTTGAGGTTAGACAATTTTTGGTTTCTACTCTACTTTCGCTTTCATTGTGTATTTGTTCTTGAGTCAATTATTTAACTATCAATAGCTGTGTTTTATCTTCTCTAAAGTGTAGATGAAAAAATACCAGTTGAAGAACTCATGTTTATCTTAATATAGATACAAGTGACTACATACAGAAATATTTATAGATATGTGTGTATATATGTATATGGATTATTATAGACACATCTATTTATTTACTCTGTTAGCTGATAAGACCTAAAAGAAATGGCATCCCAGCAGCAATGAGAAAATCTAATACTCAGATTTTGATTTTTAATCTCATTCTTCAGTAGAAGGAATCAGGGCTCTGTGGAGTAACATATGGTTCTAGGGCTTCGGAATAAAGTATGCAAGATGAACCCGCAACGTACTGTAGTGCCAGAAAGTAAGGGAAGGGCTACAAAACTAACTAACTAACTAACTAACTAGACAAAAAAGCTTTCCTTTATGGAGGTATGTCAAAGGGGCACAGGCGTTAACTAAAACGTATGTTTATAAAAATGAATGAATCGTAGCTATAAGTAGCAAAGTATGTGAATCCAAGTAACATATTATTAGGTTTTGGTTTTTATTTTATTTTATGTATTTATTTTTTGAGACGAAGTCTCACTCTTGTCACCCAGGCTGGCATGCAATGGCATGATCTTGGCTCACTACAACCTCTGCCTCCTGGATTCAAGTGATTCTCCTGCCTCAGCCTCCCGAGTAGCTGGGATTACAGGTGCCTGCCACCATGCCCAGCTAATTTTTTTTACTTTTAGTAGAGATGGGGTTTCACCCTGTTGACCAGGCTGGTCTTGAACTCCTGACCTCAGGTGATCCGCCCACATAAGCCTCCCAAAGTGTTGGGATTACAGTCGTGAGCCACCATGCTCGGCCTTTTTTTTTTTTTTGCATGTTACAACAGGCAACATAAATGTGATTTCTTTCTTATGAAGCCCTTTTCTTTCAGTTATTACATTGACTATGGACATATCACCAAATACATTAGAAAGGGTTCAAATATTGCTCAAATTTCTCAGATTTTTTACATATTTTAGACAAGGAAATATTGAATATCCTAATGTTCTTGTTGAGAATCATGTTAGATCTGTATACATACTTGTGTTACTTGTGTGACATATCTAATCACAGCAAGGTGACAATACATTGGGAGTAGATATGATTCTTAAGTAGATTTTATGTATTGGGAGTAGATATGATCCTTAAGTAGATTTTATTTAGAAAAAAACAAAAGTGTCAACTTTTAGAGGCTAGAAGAATGAAATGAAGACTCATTTGCCCTGAGTGACGTAACTAAGTGATAAGTCTGTAATCTCTTGCCCAAAATTTCTAGAGCCAGATGTGTTTTGGAATTAACTTTTGGGTTGTAGAAGCTTCTGGATTGTGGAAAGGTGCACATATCAAGAAGTAACCTTAGAGGGGTCTGGAGAAGCTCCTTGTAACCAAATATGAAAACATATACATATTGTCATTAATTAGAAAGAACTACATACCAGTTTGGTTTTGCCACCAAATTATTTCAGGTAAGTTGATGTTTTTCCACACAATTAGTAATTTAAAAAAAAGACTTGGTTGTCTGAGCTTTTGGAGTTTGGAACTGTGGACACAATATTATGCTCCTGAAGGTGATTACCAATTGGGGTTCATTAGCATGAACATCTTTGAAGTTAACATAGCAGGAGGCATAGGGAGTTCTAACATATAAGTCATGTGAGAAGTGATTTTTTTTTTCATTTAATTTTTGAGAATAAAATGTCACAAAAAGAAAAACTCAAAATAGATTAATCATGGAAGTTAGCTGAGAAGATTATTCCAGACATGATGGAATGTCAGTTGGTGTCAAGGTTTACAAATTAAGTCAGAAGAGGCTAGTAAGAGCACATAGGATGCATTTGTTAGATTATAGCTTGCTCTTCCCAATGACGTTCAGCCTTTATGCTTTAACTCATTGGTAAAACGTCAACTCCTCTCAACTCCTTTGGTGGCAAACCCAAAGAAGGTAGATCCAAAATTTTATTAATTTTAGAAATAAATGAAAGATGATTAGATGAGTAACCCTTTGCACAAACTTTGCTAAGCTATTGATAAATACCAAATGGATCATCAACAAATATTGCACAGTTTATCTCACAAATTCAGGCATTAAAATGAAAACCTATTAATTTATGTATTTTAAAAATCCAATATTATAGATAGATTTTTCCATCGTGTCTGGGATTTCTGTCAGTACTGCCTCTTCCCTGCCTCCTTGCCAGGATTTCAAAAGCCTTTTTCCTCTATTATGCCATTTGTGTCCCGTATCCTTAAACTCCTCTTCTCTCCTGAATGTGCTAATGTGGGAAGTATAACATGCTTAATTATGTATTTCTTTAAAGTAAAGCAACAGAGTAAGTCTCCTACCTTTCTATTTTTTTCTCCCCTTCACAGTACATTTCTTAAACTGATGGTTCATCTTTTTTGATAGCACATCCTCCCTACTTATTTACTCCTTTTTCTGCCCTTGCAACCCCCTTAGAAAATTCCTCTTGATCACATACTCTAAATGGCCTGTGTTGCTATTTCAATCATATTGCTGGGAGTCCTGACAAAGCTGACTACACATTCTTTCTTGAAACAGTCTCTTATTGTGACATGGGTGACAAGTACCTTGGTGGTCTTGATCTAACCAGTGGCCTGTCAATAGAGTATTTTGGCTCTTTCTTTCTTTTCTTTCTTTTCTTTCTTTCTTTCTCTCTTTCTCTCTTTCTCTCTCTTTCTCTCTCTCTCTCTCTCTCTCTCCCCCCCTCTCTCTCTCTTTTTGTTTTTCTTTTTGACGGAGTCTCGCTCTGTTGCCAGGCTGGAGTGGCACCATCTCCGCTCACTGCAACCTCCGCTTCCCGGGTTCAAGCGATTCTCCTGCCTCAGCCTCCCAAGTAGAGTAGCTGGGACTACAGGCACCTGCCACCAAGCCCAGCTAATTTTTTGTATTTTTCGTAAAGATGGGGTTTCACCATTTGACCAGGGTGGTCTCGATCTCTTGACTTCGTGATCTGCCCGCCTAGGCCTCCCAAAGTGCTGGGATTAGAAGCCTGAGCCGCCACGCCCAGCCTTTGGCTGTTCTTTCTCCTCTAACAACCAAGTCTTTGCCAATTGTCTCTCTACATTCTCTGCTTTCAGCTATACCTGAAGAAGCAAAGCCCATCTATACATCAATTATTCCAAGTCATTACCTTGAGGAAGAATATCTCTTCTGAGAAGCAGAATGTTGTAGCTAATAGTCTCGTTCACATCTTTCTTTGACATCTCAGTGACTATTCAATTCATAATTTATAATTCATAATTTCCTCTTAATTATATGTATACACTAGTGCATCTTATATCTGTGTTATAGTCATGCACCCAGTTTCTGAAATTTGAAACTTCACTTAACCTCATATGTTCAACAGATCAGTTAATTTAACTTGCAATTTTCTCAAATGATCTACTTCACATTATTTCTCTGCCCAAATCTTGTTCTACATAGTATCTGATTGAGAGTAAAAATTTCACAGACAGACTACTTATTGTCCTCTCCCAGGTCATCCATTTGTCTGCTTTCTGATCATAAGCAATTGTGAGTCTCTCTGAGCTGCTGCTGCTTTTTTTTTTATGTTTGCGCATGAAAATAATACCTACAAATCCCTTTTACTCACTGCTTGGCACATAAAAATTTAGTGTTCGGTGAGATGGGGCAATTGTTATTAACTCGCCCAAGTCATTTAGAGACCATTGCTATATCTCTTTTACCAATCTATGTTGGTCAATTCTTTAAAATAAAATATTGGCTTTTCACACCCCGTCTTAAAATATTTCAATAGTTTGCAATCTCTCTTAGCATAACCACCGAGTCCAGAATGTGGCCTGCACCATGGGCTTCTGTTCACCACTCCAGCGCATTGCTCCACCCTCCTTCTTTCACTGGCCTCAGGCAACACCAGCTTTCTGGAGTTTCATCAACCTACAAAGTTGTATCCCATCTCAGGTTGTGTCAAATGTGATTTCCTTTGTTGGAAACAACTTCCCCTTTATTCTCTTAATTTAACATACAATGTGTGTGAAACATTTAGGTCTCTGTCCCCAAGAAGAATTTAGGTACCTCTTACTATGAGTTGATATAGTTGTTGTACTTTTTCATTACTGTTGTCCAGAAGAGTTATCTGCATAAGTATTAATTTAATGTTGATCACTCTTTCCTGACTAAATTTCTTTGAAGTTGGAGAACACATCTCCCTTTTTTTACTGCTATAGTTCGCAGCATAGGTTCTGAAGCATCCTAATGATTAAACAATTAATATATATCATTTAAGTATATAAATGAATGAATAAGTAAGAGTGAGAATAAATAAATGAAGAAATGCCTCACATTAAGAATAAATACATGAATGAAGAAATGTCTGAATGCTAAACAAGTAACTGCAAAAATGTCATTTCTCTGAAACTTTATTTAATCATGATTATAAGTAGTTACTTTTGCTGTCTTCCAATAATATATAAGTAGGAACATTTTTATTTGGAATGTCTTATTTAAATACAATGAGCTAGAAAGATGCTGTAATTAGCTTAGGGTTATAAAACAAGCTCCTTGGTATATATGCTTAATATATACCTGCTTCTAATTAAAAGTCTGAACTTCTTGTTTTTATGACTCAATATAATTATTTCAAATATATTTTCTATAGAAACTAGTGACCAGCTATTTTAAGAAAAAAATGAAGAACAGTTGAAAGTTCGCATTTTTATGTCTCATATTACATATATCATATTCTAATAATTCTGAAAAGAACTATTTGAATTAGTGCGTTAGTTAGCAGGATTGCAGAAGGGAAAAAGAGACCAGCATAATAGAGGTGGAGAGTACAACATTTGTCATTTATATGGCATATATTTTACTTCCTAAGGCAAATGTTAACACTTTACCTCTGTTACTGTTCAAAGTGAGCAAAAAATCCCTAGTTTTAAAAGGATTCTTACTCTGAATTTCTTTAGAGAAAAGATAATCAGTGCTTAATATAAAAATTCTTTGAGAATTCTTCACAGCAGCACCATAGAGAGTCGCTTATCTATCCCTTACAATTAGTATAAAATATTATATTCTAATTTGGAAAATATGAATATGCATAACTTACTAATTTTTCAACTATTTTATTATAAACCAGATGTTAAAATAAGCAAGGTAACTGTGCATTCTTTCTTTGTCATGAAGAGATAAAGCACATTATATAAGTATTGATATATTTGATAAAATAGACACATTTCTGCAATGTTTCTATTTAAATACATTATTAAAATTCTCTGAATTTCGCTATATTTATGAAAACATGTTATATGAGTGTAAAAAAGAATGACACATTTTTGTTTCCAGTTTTTTTCTCATTAAAATTAGAAAAGAATCATTGCCTTCTATAATTATGAAATATGTATTCTTAAGGAATTTAGCTTTATTTGTATTTTATTACAATATTCAACTTTTAATAGTTGTGTTTTACCTTCTCTGAAGTGTAGCTTATTTGCAGCAAGAACATGTAACATGAGATCTACCCTTTTAATAAATTTTGAGTGTAAAATACAGTGTTGTTAACTGTAGGCTCAATGCTATACAGTAGATCTCTAGATTTTACTCATCTTGCTTAACTGAAATCTTACGCCCATTGACTAGCAACTTCTCATTTTATCCTCTCTTCAGCTCCTGGCAACACCATTCTATTAATTCTATGAATTTGATTATTTTGTATATCTCATGAAAGAAAAATAATGCAGTATTTGATTTTCTGGTACTAGTCTATTTCACTTAGCACAATGTCCTTAAGGTTCAACCATGTTGTCACGTATCCCAGAATTTTCTTCTTCTTAAAGGCTGAGTAATATTTTCTTATATGTATATACTGCATTTTATCCATCCATTCATCCTTCCTTTAATATTTAAATTGTTTCCACATCTTGGCTATAATGAATATTGCTGCAATGAATATGAGAATGCTAATATCCCTGAAATCCTAATTTAAATTATTTGTGATAAATACCCAGAAGGGGGACTGCTGAATCATACGGTAGTTCTGTTCTTAATTTTTAGAGAAGCCGTCATACTGTTTTTCATGCTGGCTGCACCATATTGCATTTCCACAAACAATGGACAAGGGTTCCAGTTTTTTAACATTCTTTCCAGGACTTGAAGTCTTTTTTTTTTTTTTTTTTTTCGTAGCCATACCCACAGGTGTGAGGTGGTATCTCATTGAGGTTTTGATTTGCATTTCTCTGATTAGTAACATTGAGAAGTTTCAAATTTGTTGGCCATTTGTTTGTCTCTTTTAGAGACACGTCTGTTCATGTCATTAGCCCATTACTTTAATCTGGTTATTAGTTTGGGTTTTTTTTGTTTGTTTGTTTTTGCTATTGTGTTACAGAATTTTCTACTACATTGTAGAAATTAACCTCTTATCATCTGCTTGGCTTACACCTATTTGCTCCCATTCTCCAGGTGGCTTTTATTCTGTTGATTATTTCTTTTCCTTGTGGAGCTTTTTCGTTTGATAGGTTCTCATATCCTTTTTTTTTTTTTTTTTTTTTTTTGCTTTTGTTGTCTGTGCTTTTAGTGTCATATTTATAAAATTATTTCCAAGATCATCGTCATGAAGCTTTTCTTTTACGTTTCCTTCCTGAAATTTTACCATTTCAGGTCTTAAGTTTAAGCTTTAAGTTTTTACTCCATTTTGAGTTAAGCTTTGTGTATGGTTTAAGGTAAAAGTCCAATTTCATGAATTTACATATTGATATACAGTTTTTCCAACAATATTTGTTAAATAGATCATCTTCTTCCTGTTGTGTATTTGTGTCACACTTGTGAAAGGTCATTGGACAAAAAAATAAAACATACCAAAACTTACTGAAGGCAGCAAAAGTGGCACCAAGAGGGAATTTATAGTGACAAATTCCTACATTAAAAAACAGAAAGATCTCAAATAAATATGCTAACTTTATAATTTAAGAAGCAGGAAAAATAACAAACTGAGAATTAGCAAAAGGAAGGAAATAATAAATATTACAGGCCAGCTAAATTAAATAGAAGGTAGAAAAGAATTTTTAAAAATCTATAAAACTGAGTTGATTTTAAAAAAGATACAAAGTTGGCAAACCTTCAGCTGCTAGACTAAGAAAAAAGAGAAAAGATTACATTATGTAAAATCAGACATAAAACAGGAGACTGATATCATAGAAATAAAAAAAGGAACATAAGAGCTGATTATGAACTAATTATGACTAATAACCTGGATAGACCAGGTGCAATGGCTCATGTCTGTAATCCCAGCACTCTGGGAGGCAAAGGTGGGTGGATCACCTGAGGTCAGGAGTTGGAGACCAGCCTGGCCAACATGGTGAAACCCCGTCTCTACTAAACAATACAAAAATTTGCTTGGTGTGGTGGCATGCGCCTGTAATCCCAATTACTCTGAAGGCTAAGTCTGGAGAATCGCTTGAACCTGGGAGGCCGAGGTTGCGATGAGCCGAGATTGCGCCACTGCACACCAGCCTGGGCGACAGAGAGAGACTCTGTCTCAAAAAAAACCCAACCAAACAAATAAATAAGTAAATAAATAAATAAACTAGATGATCTAGAAGAAACAGATAAATTGCTAGAAATCTATGCCCTATCAAGTATCATCATGAAGAAATTTTGAAGAAACCTATAACTAGTAAAGAGATAGAATCTCTAGTTGTAAATCTCCCAACAAAAAAGAAACCCAGAACCAGATGGCTTTACTTCTGAATTCTACCAAACACTTGAAAAAGAATTAATGCCAAACATTCTCAAACTTTTCCAGAGAAGAAAAGAGGAGACACTATTTCCAAACTTATTTAATACGGTCGGCATTATCCTGATATCAAAGCCAGTTAAAGACACCACAAGAAAATAAAACTGCAGGCCAATACTTATAAGTACACATGCAAAATACTTCAACAAAGTGCTAGCAAAGCAAACAAACACAAATTAGAAGGATTATATCCTATGGACACGTGAAATGTATCTCTGATTTGAAAGGATGAACGAATATGCACAAATCAATTACTGTGATATACTACATCAAAATGATAAAAGAAAGAATTTACATGATTTTCTCAATAGATGCAGAAAAAGCTTTCAAAACATTTTCATGATAAAAACTCTCAACAAACTAGGAAAAGAAAGTACCCCAACATAATAATGCCCATTTATGAAAAGCCCACAGATAGCATCACACTCCATGGTGAAAAACCATATACATTTCCTCTAAGATTACAAACAATCCAGGCAGGTTAACTCACACCATTTCTGTTTATCACAGTAATTGAAGTCATAGCCAAGGCAATTATGAAAGAAAAATAATTAAAAGTGATCAAAATCAGCAAAAGACAAAAAGATTTCCTGTTTGCTTTCAAGGTAGGAGTTTACCAGGAGTAAAGACAGATAATTCCTAAAAACAAAATAGGTAATTCATCAAGAAGATGTAACAGTCATATATATGACTATATTTAATAAAAAAATTTTTAAGTATATGATGCCGAAATAACTAGAAAATCCAAAGGGAGAAACACTCATGTTTGGAAATTTTAAAAGTTTTCCTTCTATAAATGGTAAACAAACTAGACAAAATTCATTATAAATATGTATGACTTTACATTTATAAAACAGCAAGTATAGATTTATAATATTTATAAATGCATATGGACCATTCACTTGGATAGATAATATATTATGAAGTATACTTCTGACTACAATACAGTTAATTAGAAATTGATAACAACATTGTATAGAAAATCACAACCCATTTGGAAATTGAACCAGAGACTTCAAAATTTTATTTAAGTAAAAGATGAAATCACAAAGTGAATTTGAAAGTATATCAAATTTATGGTATTGAAAATTGAATATATAACATCATATAGAATGTAACTAAATAATTACACAAAGATGAATTTATGGGTGTAAATATAAGTATGAAAACACAAGAACATTTGGAAATGGATCATCTGGTAATATTCATTAGGGTATTTGGCTGAAAATAAAGAGCAAAACAGACTCTAAGCAAGTCAAAGAAAAGCTATAATACAAATAAGAGCAGAAGTTAAGGAAAAAATAGAACAAAAGTACCAAGAGAAAATCTCATTTGGTGTAAATTTTACTTCAATTAAAAAAAGAATTCAGAAACAAAACAATCAATCAAAAAACACAAGCAGATCTAGGAAAAAGATTGCTGACCATTTCTATACTACTATTCTCCCAGTGTTGGCTACATTACAATGTTAAGAAATATGTGCTTCTTTCATCAGATTTAAAAATAATTTGCCAAAAACACCTGAGATAGTTATTTGCTTATGAATTTACATCTACTATTAATTAAATTGTGTAAGGATGCCTTGTGATTTTATCTAATGATAACATGACACCACAAGCAGACTGTGAGTATGAAACAAACTCAACATATTTAGTGGCATTTA
This sequence comes from Macaca thibetana thibetana, assembly GCF_024542745.1. Taxonomy (NCBI): domain Eukaryota; kingdom Metazoa; phylum Chordata; class Mammalia; order Primates; family Cercopithecidae; genus Macaca; species Macaca thibetana. The sequence goes on along the minus strand of NC_065595.1, from coordinate 15,021,622 downwards.
TTATTAAATATTCAATCCAAGACTTTACAATTTTATCTTATTATATATCGAGAAGCCTTAAGTTATTTTTACTAAATGCCTTATAACAGAAAGATCCACAACGTTCAGAACAACTGTTCTTCCTGCTTTAGTAAAAACTTAAAAATAGCATGCTGAAATAAGCTTGAAACATTAAAACACTTTTTTTGTCAGCAAACAATATTCACAGACAAATAGAAAATACTGCTGAAAGTTTCAAGAATGTTAGAAAAAATAGGATATAAGCAATTAGAATGCAGTTGTTTAAAAATTTTTTAACACGTCTTTTCTTGTAGAATTTGTTAGTATTGGGGGTTTTGTTGTTGTTCTTGGGGGTTGTGTTTGGTTGTGTTTTGTTTTTTGCTGTGAACTATAGCAAGAATGACTTCTTGAGAACCACTATAAGAAATGTGAATCGGAAAAAAAAAAAAAAAAGTATTAACACAAAATCACTTCTTACATAAAAATGTGACATACAGAAAAATTGTGAAAATAGAATCCCCTAATGGAAAGGTTACTTTGGGTAGAATAGGCATTCTAGTTCTGGGTAAACTTACAAAGATAGTATCACTCCTAAAATTCCATTGTGCAGTATTATTTGTAAACTTGGTATTGTGGCAAATAAAGCTGAAACCAATTGTGAACAAATCTCTGTAAGATATAATCATAGTGATTATATTATTGCATTAGGCTGTTCGTATGTTACTATAAAGGAATATCTAGATTGGGTAATTTATAAAGGAAAGAGAGTTTAATTGGCTTACCATTCTGCATGCTGTACAGAATGCATGACATCGGCATCTGCTTCCAGTGAGGGCCTCCAGAAGCTTCTAATCCTGGCGCAAGGCAAAGTCAGAGCAGGCGCATCACATGTCAAGATGGGAGCAAGAGAGACAGGGGAAGGTCTCAGACTTTGAAATAACCAGATCTCATGTGAACTAACCGAGGAAGAACTTAAGAGTATGGAGTTAAACCATTTATGGAGGATCCACTCCCATGATCCAACCACCTCCCAGCAGGCCCTGCCTCTGACATTGTGAATCACATTTTGACATGAGAATTGGAGGGGACACAACATCAAAACAAGACTGTAAAATTATTTGGAGTATTTTAATATTTTGCATTAAGTGGAAAATGACTGTGAAAATATTTTATGAATAGTCAGAGATGCACTGAGGATTATATTGCAAAGTGTGTCTCTATATACTTGCACACATCAGAACTATGAAGATACCCTTATCTAAACTTGTGAATATCTGCTAAATGGATATTTTCCATAGGTTTGCAAATCATTAGTTGAAATTATACATAGTTTAAGATAATTTTATAGATATAATTTTAATCATTATTGCATTCAATCATTTAATATTTTTAATATCCTCATTTTTATTAAATGTCTGCTTATATATGCATTTAATGTACACATATTGGCACAACATTACATATAGGAAAGATATTTTATAATTACCAAGGAATGAGAACTATTTCATTATTATGATCATTATTATTATTAGTTTTATTACTATTGTTGTTGCTGCTAATTGAAAAATTGTCCCTATCTTTGTGATGTTAACAGATTTTAGCTCTTCTTTCTTTCAATTACATTTATCAAAGGATTCAGTAATATGATGAATAAAACACTTATGAATGCAATGAATGCATACAGTTCCATAATTTTATCAAATTATTAATTTCTCATCTTTCTTCTATTTGTGATTCTATCCAGTCTAAGGGAATGTGATAAATTTCTGACTTGCATAAGTAAGTTTATTTCAAAATCCCTACTTTCTTCTCTGTAAACATAGTGGAAATTAACTAACATCTTTTACGCTTGCTTGATACATCCTTTTTTTTTCCATTTAGAACAAATTAATTGGTTTAAAATACATTGGAAATTCTTAGCATGCTGGGACTTGAATACCATTCAGATAGTTTAAAATATTGTGTTGTACATACTTGAACTTTGGAAATATGCTATCAAATTGGAAAATGTTTGGCCAAATAATGGAACTCCATTTATCATGAGAAGATTTGCTTTGTTTTGTGTTTTGCTTTTGCTTTTAGAGACAGGGTAATAATGAATAATTTAATAGCTCTTAAAATGGTATTGAATCCTTGACTTGGTTTAAATAATTCTCATTTCTTAGAGTTGTTTTTGTAGCTCTACTCTTGGCTACATTTCTATGTAAAACTAAGCTCCAGATCATTAAAAAAGTTTTTTGATAAACCCCATGGTATAAACTAAGTATAATTTTCCCTTTGTTCTTACATGTGTACTATCTCTGACTCCTGAAAGCAATCCCTTAACTAACTGGGCAGTACAATCTTCCATGTTCAACCTCTCTGAGGTGGCAGCTACTACTGTTGCCAATTCATGGACCGTGTCATGACAGGACTGATAGATCAAAAGGTTTAAACAAAAATAATATGATAATAATGCCTTATTAGTTTAGTGCATTCTCCAGATTATTTCAGGCTTTTTGTAGAAAGTTTGTTCTTTTGAGCTGGTGCCAGGGCAGCCTCATTCCTAGGTACATAGGCATCTCAGACAGCCACCAGTTTCCTTTCACTAAACCATATGTCCATCTCTACCCAGATACCTTTCCCTCCTGAGAGAAACAAAATTAACTAAGGATACACATGCCCTCAGCCTGATGACAGTAAGAATTCAACAGCCTTCCTCCAGAGAGCACGGATTCTATGGGAAAGCTTTCTGATTCTGTCTATGTATGCTGTCATCTAATTCAATTAAATCCACAGCTTTTCACCTTTTTGCTTTAATGAAGTGTTACCCTTCACCTTTCTCCATTTCCCACACCATAAAAGCTACAGTCCAGATAATTCAAGACCTCTTGACACAAGTGCCTAACTCCAAGAGCTCCTTGATTCAGGCAGAGGACTTCTGCCCTCGGGGTATTCCCTTTTTTATGCCCCAATTGGCTTGAGTGTAACCCTCAGGCTACATTAAAAATTAAGAATAATAGAAAAAATTTATATTACAATACAGCTAAAATTAAAATATTGATTGCTGTGTAATTTATGTGTGAACACAGATCCATCCATTTGACTACATTACAAATAGAAAAGATTCATTGACTCTGTTCCTCAAATACTTTTTACGCTATATTTCTTTTAAATGCAAGAATTAAGTGCTCTGTACTTCTCATCAACATCCTTGGAGGACACTCCTGAGAATAAACAGGAGTGCTTTAGTTTGTTTATTAATTCTCTTTTTCTTAAGGGAGCTGAACCACATGATATCCATATTGCGTAGGCAGTACTTTATTTGTGAACCTTTATGAGATTTTCACTTAATAAACCTTGACATATTTTGCAGTCGGTGATATTAATAGCCACGCTGGAGCTACTTCAGTGGGTCATGTTTGATAGAACAGTGACTCCCAGTACAGGTTTGGTGACACCCTTGGGTGTCTCTAATTATCACACAGGCTCTTGTAAAATTCTACAATGACTCTCAGAAGAAAATTAATTTTAATTAGCCTCAATTTTGAAAAATACATCTCATGCAACATTTTTCATGGCCAAAGTGCCACCTAATCAAACACAGAATGCTGCAATGCTAAAACCGTATCTCTGAGATGCAATTGGACTTTGTTAATGTGGTGTGGGTTCCCACTCTGTGCAAGGTCCTGAACCAGGCCCAGAGAGCATTCAAGGATGCATTAGAAATAGTCACTGCTACTGACAACTTAAGCTCTTATGGGACACATAAGCATATAAATAACTAAATAAACCATAAAAAAACTAATTTGCAAAATACGAGTTTTGCCATGGCAGTGCTGAGGAAGGAACAATTAATTCTGATCAAGTGAATCAGATAAGGCCTTAAGGAGGAAGTCAAATAGCATCGAGATGTGAAAAGTAAATGAGATGTCAGTGAGGGTAGGGACTGTGGGAAGGATGTCTGTTACCACCACATGACCCAGAGACGTAAACAAAGCAGAGGTGAGAATTTTTGTGAATATAATTATTTTGAACTATTTTTAAAAATGTCTGTGCCCTTTACAGCTAACATGAATCATGCATAAGATAACTTGCAATCAAATACATTTCTTCGTCCCACCAAATAGTTTTAGCCAATACTCGTCTTAATCAGTGATGTTCTAACATGTATACATGAATTCTTTGGAACATGTTAATTAGTTGAGAGTTCTATTACATCAATGTCAATAAATTTACTATTGTTAGTTAATTCTTTTTTTTTATTTCAACAGTTTTTGGGAAACACGTGGTTTTTGGTTACACTGATAAGTTCTTTAGTGGTGATGTCTTAGATTTTGCTGTATCCATCACCTGAGCAGTGTACACTGTACCCAATGTGTAGTATTTTATCCCTCACCCCACTCCCACCCTTCCCCCGAGTCCCCAAAGTCCATTATATCTTCTCATGCCTTTGTGTCCTCATAGCTTAGCTCTCACCTGTAAGTGAGAACATGCAATATTTGGTTTTCCATTGCTGAGTTACTTCACTTAGAATAATGCTATCAAACTCCATCCAGGTTGCTGCAAATGCCAATATTTGACTCCTTTTTATGGCTGAGAAGTATTCTATGGTGTATATATACAACGTTTTCTTTATTCATTAGTTAGTTGATGCATATTTAGGCTGGTTTTATATTTTTGCAATTACAAATTTTGCTGTTATAAGCATGGGTGTGCAAGTGTATTTTTCATATAATGACTTCTTTTCTTTTGGGTTGATACCCAGTAGTGGGATTGCTGGATCAAATGGTACTTCTACTTTTAGTTATTTAAGGAATCTTCATACCGTTTTTCATAGTGTGGTTAATTCCTAAAATTGTGTCCTGAGTATCTGCCATATACAACGCATCATACCAGCAGCTATTTATTTTAAATGATAATATATATTCATCTGACATCTCTATCGGTCATTTTTTCTTTTTCTTCTATACTCTCACACACACCTTTAAATACAGACTGCTTTTCCTGCCAAATATTGTGCTTGCCTATGCATTCCCTTTTTCATACAAAGTATCTTATTGGGCTGAGAAACAGGCCAAGATACTTTGCAGAAGGAATGAATATTAGTAATTTATAGAGAATTTATTGATTCATATCATGCATTGTTTTATGTTAACTATTATGAAAATAGACATATTTCTGCCCACAGGGGTTTATACTCTTGCAGGACTGTTTATGCATGCAAATGTTGTAGATGCCTTGAAATCATGGGTATGTACTCCATTCCATTCTATTGTTTGCCCAAGGTCATTAAGTCAGAGACAATATGCAAGACAATCACTTTTAAACAGCCAAAGGACTGTTATGTAGAATCAGTTATATATTGATTAGACAGCAATTAAAGGGAGAGAAGTTTTAGCTCAACTGATAAATTACCAATAGAGTTTTGAATGGATAGAAAGTGGTATCTTTTGAAATAATATGTGCTAGTATAATTCACAGAGAGCATAAATAGTCGCCATCAGAGGTGCTGAAGTAACAATTTCTCTGGTTTTCTCATTGGGGAATTAGCCTTAATTACTTGAATATAAAATTCAACTAAATAGCTCATAGCTGTATGCTATATATAGTTATATAAGCAGTCTCACACTTGTTTTCATTACTTGTCTATATCATTGAAATTGCCATCCCATTTGTCTGGTTTATAAATTATTTAGACTATTCCTCTCTTAGTCAGCTTGTAGTGAGGCTAACACAAAACTCAGTTTCTAACTTAATCCCAGAATGGGATCTGTCCCTGAAACTCCCTCCTTCATTGACTTCCCTGTGGCTTCAGCCTTTTCTCATCAAGCCAGTCTTCATGCTCTAAACCACTACTTGTTATTATGCTATGTCTTGAGGGGCAAATCCAGCCTGCTCCCTGTTTATGTAAATAATACTGTATTGGAGCACAGCAATTTCCACTCATTTATGTATTGTCTATGCCACAGCTGACTACTTATAACCATATGCCCCAGAATGTAAATATTTACTGTGTAGCAATTTACAGAAAATGTTTGCTGTCTCCTGCTTTAAACCATATTTCACTGCTCCCTCCGGAAGTTCTTCTGGAATTCTCACTTCAGAATGGCATCCATTGCTAATGCTTCAATATACCCAAGAGATATTTGTAGTGGCTGTTGTTGTTATATATGAAATGTAGACAAACATGACTTCTTCCCATAACTCATCACTATATTGTGTTAACAAAACACCAGGGGTTCAGCCTAGGTCCTACTGCTCACCACACAGAAAGCCAATCATTCAGACAATGAGTATTGCCAAGGAAAAAGGCTTTAATCGGGTGCTGCAGTGAGGAGATGAGAGACCAGTTTCAAATCCATCTCCCTGACTAAAACTAGGGGTTTATACAGCAGGGAGTGGTGTAACAATGTGTAAGAAAATAAGAACTAGGATAAGCAATGAAGCAATCATGACGAATAAGATGTCTGGCATCTCATTGTCGGGATGTGATGATCTGGTGAGTTTCAGTTCTTTGATACTTTTTTGAGAGGCCTCAAGGTCCTTTCCTGATGAAAGAACTCACATAAAGCACATTAAAGTTTCATGCTTGAAGACTAAAAGGGACAATTTTTATGTGTATTAAAACACTATTTATGGGACTATTGGGTTGCTGTCATATGTATTCTTTCTCTATATCCTTCCAATCCACATCACAGAACAAGCAATAACATGACAAAGCGAATGAACATGGATATATCTGGATTCCATTTTTAGGTGGAGATATGCTTCTCTTACCCCAAGTAGTACCACCCAGTGCATTTCTAAGAGAATTATACTCACCGTGGTCAATCAAGTGCTATAGTATTATTTGAATGGTATAATAACAGAGGCAAAATTTCCCATATTATACTTTTAAGTATAAAGTCATATATTTCTGTAATAAATCTAATTTTAGAACCTAACAAAATCCTCAGAAACATACACTTTAATAAGTATGTATCTTAGATCATATGTCTTTTAAAATACACGTGCTTCAATGTCCTAATGTAAGTAATTTATCTCGTAAGTACATTGTGAGTACTTACTGAGATAAAAATATAAATTATATTTGAAAATATGGCAAGATATCTGTGTCAGGCATTGTTCTTGCAGTTTATACATTTTGTATGTAGAACATTCTCTTCTGTCATAACCACCCAACTCTGCCACAGGGCAGACATTAATTAATTGGCATGATTGTGTTCCAGTAAAACTTTATTTACAAAGACAATCATAAGATTTGGTCCTCAGTACATAAGAATTTACATATTCTGTCTCATTACATCCTCATGATGATCTTATGAAATAAGCTCTTTAGATGAGAAAACGGAAACACACATTTGTGAGGGTAAAAAAACTTACCTAATGTCACGCAGCTTATAAATAGTGTAGTTAGTATGCAAAATGAGTCATAAGTGGATTTCCCAAGAATCCAGGTCTGTATAAAGCCTGTAGTTCTGTAGAATCGGATTTCCTGAAATGCTACAAACTGGGTAGTAGCAATTTTCTCCTTGAAAGATCTTCCTTAGAAGTCTATCTAGGGAAGAATTTCCTCCTGTTCCAGTATTTATTTTTGCACTTCTGTGTGGCTGGTGGAACTGTGATATTCCATTCTGAGCATCTGCTGCTAATCTAATTTTTTTAAATTCCCAAGGTTATCCAATGTGATATTTTGTTTTTCTTTAATACAACCTTTTGCCTCACATACAGAAGACTCTGGTAGACTTAGAGGGAATATGACAACATTTTCTAATATTAACAATTTTCTTACAAAATCTAATTCGATACTGAAAGCAAGAGTGGATTCCTTCTATGTCTCATGGGTTGTAAATTGGAGATCACACATTTTGACTAAAACATTCAAATCAGGTTAATGCTTTACATGTCTTCATAGCAATTCGTGTTACAATTGAATGTTGTCGCAATATTTCCCTTTGTTGGAGGAAAAAACATATATATATATATATATATATATATATATATATATATATCTCTACATATTCATGTTTGCTTTGTACATTTTTTCATGGGTCTATCCTGTCTACATATCTCATATCTCTCTATATTGTATAAATTCTAGGCTTTCTCTTTATCCATCTTGTTGTTTAGCTTTTAGGTATGATGCAAGCCTTGCTTTAACAACTGTTTCCTACATAGACACCCTGAAACTCGCGTTTCATGCTTCTGGATTGTGTTCTCAAACACCTGTTACTTTTGTTTCTATCTAGTATTCTCTGTTCAAATTGTGTTTTGTGGTTAAATAGACTTTTAATGGATATGTCCTGGGACCTCAAGCACCATATATGTTAGTGGTCATAATAAAAAATATGACATTGCACTTCAAATGATTGATTTCAGCATAGCTACTATGATGATATCCATTCACAAGATGAAAAATATTTTAGGTAAACATACAAAAACATTTCTTTAGAGTTCCACACAATCTTTAAGTGCTATAGTTTGAAACACCATGTTGGACTCTCTTTTCTTTTTATTTCATACTATCTCCCTTAATGGTTTTGTGTCTTCTCTATATAGATCAAATATAATTTATATCCCAATGCCCTTCAAACTTATATTTGTTGTCCAGCACGCACTTCTTGATGTTCCTCAAAGGCACTTAAAAACCAACAGGTTCAAGCATAATTCAGTATCTTATCCCACTTCCCATTCAACTTATGCCAATCTTCACAACGGGTATTTCTCTCTCTCTCTCTCTCTCTCTCTCTCTCTCTCTCTCTCTCTCTCTCTCTCATCTAGGTGAAGGGAATTATCACCCCTCAGCCATAGATGTCAGAGTCATTCATGTCCACGATTGCTAACTCTCAACCTCAAATTCAATCAATCACTTAAAAAATTATTGATTTATATCTGCTGAATATCAGTTGAATAAAATACTTCTCTCTGTTCTCTTTGTCATTACTCGTTACTCTGGTTCAACCTGTCTTCATATCTGGTTTAGGTTACGGCAAAGCTATAACTATATATTCACGTATATCCCACAATTCCCCTCTTGCCTTCTTTAAAACAGTTTCCATACTCTTGTCCATTAAAAAAATTAAATTTGATAATAACCCTTTCCGATTTATATTATTCAAGTCTTTCTGTTATTCTTACAATAAAGATTAGTTTTGTAGCACAGCCTTTAAGACACGGCAAAAATATTTTTAATAACTTCCATTTACTTCATGAAAATGTTTTTATAATAGAAAATTACAATAGAAATATGCCCAAAAAATTATTCTGAAAGATTTCAAATGCTTCTATTTTATCAAAGTAGTTTTGGCATCTATAATTAAAAAAAAAAAATTTAAAAAGTTAGCATTGGGTGAGTGGGGTTAAGTTTATAAAACCTGCATTTTAAGTATAATGATAACTCACATATGTAGTTTATTCATATTTATCTATTTTGAAAGGTAGACTTTTCTAAGTGGAATCCCTCATTAACAATGTTAGTATCTGTTTACACCTTGAAATATTACCATACTACTCTCTGGTATTGTTTTAACAATTATATCTTACACTAGAAATCTATGAAAGTTATATTTTCCCTGAATCTTTGCAAACATTGACAGTCAGTATTTTATTTTAAGGAAAATGTTAGGCATTAAATAAATTCACATTACTGTTTAATTTACAATGAATATACAATATTTTAATGGCCATTACAATTTCTACTTTTTGTTATATGCAGGTAAGTTTTTCTGTTATCCCATAATTAATTATAATATTTTTATCATTTTATTTTATACATAATTCCTCTAGAGTTTCCTGGGATGGAAATAAATTAATATATCTAATATTTATTCAAAAAAGTGATGAACTATCATAGTATATTGAGAAGTGTTTGCAATTTTTTCATACACTTACACAGTGATGACCAGAAAAAAAACCTGTTGCAATCACATGGACTCTATAATTTACACTGGAGATTTTAATGTCACTCCAAGGAAGTGACATTCAATCTCAGACCTAATGGAAAAATGAGAGTTTGAAAAGGCTTAATGGAAGGGTAGGAAGAAAAACATTTCAGACAGAAGATATTGAATCTGTGACAATTATATAGGAGGAAATTTTGGTAATATATTAAAAACTGAAATAAAATTAATGTGTCTTCAGTGGAGAAAGCAATGTGTGGGGGATGAGGGTATCATACAAGATGTCATCAAAGATTATAGACAAGATTATAGAAGCCATCATAGGCCATGAGGAGGAATTCATGTCTTATTAAGTCCAAGAGAAACCACACAAAATTGTAAGCAGCAAAGTACATTTTGTACTTTGATTTATATTTTGAAAAGATCACTCAATTGCTATATGATAATGATACAGGAGAAAGGCAGGTGGGGAGATTAGGTAGAAGCTTACAGCAGAACAAAAGAGATATTTACTATGTGTCTTGCAAGTAAATAGAGAGATAGAAATGCAGGAGAAAGGATCATTAAATCCTCATGATGAATTTTCTTGAAGTATTAAGGAAGTGGTAAAGGTATTGACAGTTTTTAAAACCTAGACTAACAGATAAACCAGTGAAAAAATTTTCGCCAAAATTAGTAAGACCAATAAAAAAATTCAGAATTCAGCTTTGAATTTGGAACATGAGATATATAAGCACACATATTAAGTAGAGATTTGCATACAGGAGTCATAAGCTTAGAATAAAATGAGATATAACACACAGATATGCAAAGACATGTATGAACTAATTTTTCAAATATTTTTTATTTTTATTGGTTTACAGCTGGTACATAAGAAAGCTGTGTGTGTGTGTGTGTGTGTGTGTGTGTGTGTGTGTGTGTGTAATTATGTTGAAACTGACATTATAATGAACGTTCATATTAGTTAACATAGGTTGTTACATAAACACCATCACAAATTATTTGTATTAGTTTCTTCATCTATTACATTTATTTATTTATGTCTCTTTATATTAGAATAAAATCTTTTCAGAAAAAAAGTTACAAAAAACTGGTGATAGAGAATATCCATTTTTGTTCCAGATGTCTATGGAAATATTTTTTATTTTTGATATCTGATACAGATTGGCCTCACTGACACAATCAAAATTACCTGTTATTTTCACTTTTTTAAAGCTCTGGAAATAATACAGAATACTGCTAGTGAGATTTCTGATGCTGCTATTGTGGAATGTTAGCCATAATGCCAGCATCCTTCTGAAAAGTTGAGAAATAGATTTTTATACTAACCTAGTCTTTTTCTTCTCCCTTCAGCACCCCAATCCTCTTCCACCCTTTACCAGAGATTGTCAGTTTAATCTAATAGAGTGTGATGGCTCTGGGTGAACAATTAAAGGTAAGATCGAGAAACGCTGCCTTGAGATGATTCTGCTTTCCCGCTGCCCAACATAAACTTACTTGATACTTCAGACTCTCTCTGGAGTTTTTTGCTGACCTTGGATCACCACATGCAATTAGGTCAGTGTATTAAAAATAAGATCTGCCTTTTCGGATTTAAAAACAGGCCAGCACGTTGGTGCCTATGCTTCTATTTCTTGTTGCAGAGGATAATGATATTGAAGAATCTGATATCCTTTCCAATGAAAACCCGCTCTCTTCTACCCATACTCATTGTTCTGCAAAAGGAGAAGCCTCTTTTTCATGAGTGAAAGTGTGGGGGAGTCACCCATAGCCTCTAACACCACGCCAAATGGTCAAAATGCGGTTTGGGGCCGGGCGCGGTGGCTCAAGCCTGTAATCCCAGCACTTTGGGAGGCCGAGACGGGCGGATCACGAGGTCAGGAGATCGAGACCATCCTGGCTAATACCGTGAAACCCCCTCTCTACTAAAAAAAAAAAAAAAAAAAAAAAAAAATTAGCTGGGCGAGGTGGCGGGAGCTTGTAGTCCCAGCTATTTGGGAGACTGAGGCAGGGGAATGGCGTGAACCCGGGAGGCGGAGCTTGCAGCGAGCCGAGATCGCGCCACTGCACTCCAGCCTGGGCGACAGAGCGAGACTCCGTCTCAAAAAAAAAAACAAAACAAAAATGCGGTTTGACCTTGGAGAAGTTACTTCGTCTCTGTGTGCCTCGGTTTACTTTTGCTAACTGGGATGACAGGACACATGTCGTAGGGTTATTATAAAGATGAAATTAGCCAACCCACTAAAGCACTCTTACAGTGTCTAGCATTAATTATTTAACCCAAACTGTTATTATTCTTGTCGTAGTTGTTGTCCCTACCTTGACACTTAAAGCGTTGTATGACTTTGGATCCCCTAAGCTTTGATTGCTTTATTTCTATAATAAGAATGAAACCCTACTTTTCAATAATTACTTTGAATAATAAAATCTACATTGAATGTGAACTTCCCTGGCTGAACTAAAGAACAAATAATCATGTGTGAATAAACAGAACAAAAAGTCTTCCAAAGTGAGTGGAGAGACTTGGATACTCCCAGGTCAAAGAGCCATCCTCATTAGATTTCTTCTACCACTAGAAAGACTAGATACTTCTCTCGTTGTATAAAAATGTGTTTCATTTGTGTTTATTACAATCTCAACATTTGTTCAACAGACCAAAGATTGAGCAGGTTCTATTTTAACATTTTTCTATGTGACTAAGCTGGGAGACAGAAAAGTATCCATTTCATCTGGCATTTAAAAATGGGAACAATGATAATTTGAAATAAAATGACTGTTAACTTGAAAACTAAAACTGTCACTATTGTTTTAAAATTATTTCAAAGACTTCTATGGAAAACGTCCAATTATTATTTTCTAATTTTTTTGTTTATAATAAAAAGACAAATCCATTTTTATAATTACTTGGAGAAAATTATGAACTCTCAATTATTGCCTCTGTGATTCTCTATCATGAAAAATTTAACATTTACTGCAAGTTCTTTGGTAAGGTGGTATCTTTCAATTCAGAATCTTTCATACTAGTTAAATTTCAAGATTCACACATATATATGTGTATGTATATATGTAAAACATATTTATTTCTACCAGATTTCTTTTTTCTTTTAATTTTTTTGCTGACAGAAGAAATGAACACTTATAGTAATGCATTTACCTTTACCTTTTGAAACTAAAAGTTAAAAAATAACAATAATTAAGCAATATAGTTATTTATTAAAAGTGCATTGTCTCACTCTCTGTCCCAAGCATATTGGCTTTTTCTTAATCAGTCTCAGCAATCTCTTTTGTGTTTTAGAGGTGGTATTTTTTTTTCCAAATTTTTTTTGTCATCCGTTCACACTATTTTGAGCTCTATTTGCCTCTTCCCTGTACAACTCTTATTCATCTTTCATTAACAAAGATTTCATGGCCCTGTTTTGGGAGAAGTTCCTCTGTGGTCTAACACATAGGACAGTTTTCTTCTCAGACCTTGCCACATGAATAGTTAAATTACTATTATTTGGGCTTTTATTGTTGTTTAAAGCAGAGAATACATATTTTTAACTGACTATATTATTCACTAAAACAGTCCTTACCTTTTTTGATTGAAACCAATTACTCACTTCTGCTCACATTCCATGTGTAGGATCTATGTACACAGACCCACTCAGATGCAAGGGAGCTATGCTAGGCGTTATAACCACTCTTCAGGCAACTACATCACACCCACTACTCTTTTTTTTTTTTTTTTTTTTGAAGTGGAATTTCACTCTTGTTGCCAGGCTGGAATGCAATGGCGCGATCTCAGCTCACGGCAACCTCCGCCTCCTGGGTTCAAGCGATTCTCCTGCCTCAGTCTCCCAAGTAGCTGGAATTACAGGCATGCAGCACCATGCCCGGCTAATTTTGTATTTTTAGTACAGACTGGGTTCCTCCATGTTGGTCAGGCTGGTCGTGAACTCCCGACCTCAGGTGATCCACCTGCCTCGGCCTCCCAAAGTGTTGGTTGGGATTACAGGGGTGAGCCACTGTGCCTGGCCCCGCTCACTATTCTCTAATGGAAATAGCAGTGGATTTTTGAAACACAAGAATATCGGACAACATTTTACTAATGACCAAGATTAATAAAACCTACAATAAGTTGTATGTGATAGATCGACTGCAAATAGTAGTAGTAGTAATAATAATAACAACAATAATAATATAATAACGTCAACACCTAAAATGAATGTCTTAAATTTGTATTAGGCCTTTGCTATTCAAAGAGATTTGCATTCATCACCACATTTTGTCTTCTTTAAACTAAAGAAGATGAATTTCAGAAAGATTAATAACTAAGCTTAGAACATTCAGCTTCTAAGGAACCAATCAGATACTTGAGCTCTGAGATTCTAGATTCAATTGTTGTTACTTTAATAGTGACTTCCTCTACCGTAATTCAATTAATATCTTTCTAAAATTATTGCATCATACTTTTATACCTTCAACATTGCAAGGCAAGTGCTCTTCTCTTCAACAGCATGGATAACACAAGAGGGATGGAGATCTGAGCACATTTCCCCATTGAGGCAATAACTGAGGGAATAAGTCCTCTCTTCAAAGTTTGAAGCAAATTCATCTCAGTAATTTTTATTTTAAAAATGCATAAATTATTAGTAGTCACACTTGTGCACTGGTAAACTAAGATTCAGAAAATTTAAGAACTTATTACAAGATCACACAGTTAAATGAGCAAGTAGGAATTCAAACTCAGGATTTTCTGATTATAAATTCAACAGACTTCCCATTATGCCAGATAGTGAGAAATTTATTATCCTTGGGTACAGAAAAGAGAGAGAGATTCATTTAAAAATGTCTACCACTTTAATTTTCATTTAAGAAAGGCGTTTGACCATGAAAATCCCTTAGATTACATGTTCAACTCAGACTGAATGACCCGGAAAAGCAAAAACAGCTAAACTCAGGAAAAATTAACATCTTCTTCATTTTTCCATTCTTCATAAGCAGTGGAATTCCTGTGGTTTCATGAAAGATTTTAGAGGAAGAGACATCAAAGAGTTTTTTAACTTTCATTTAAAGATTGCAATGGCTAATTATTCATGTTCAGGAGACAGTATGCAGAAACCTGCTGGTATAGTGAACTTGGTGGTTATAAAATTAAATTAGCTTATGGTTCAAGTGAAAGTATTTATAATGTGTAACCAGTAAGCATGAGAGATAATGCTGCCAGAAGTTAGAAGAGTCATATTAACTCTTCTTTTAAGAAGTATCAGGAAAAAGAAATTATGTAGGCGTTGGGTTTGTAGATTCCCTAGACAAGTAAATCTGCACAGGTTTCTAATGTTAATTTGTACTGACTACTTAATTAGTGCCTCTAGGCTTGTTCTGTGAAAGATAAGGACATTTCTAGTGAGTGTTTTTGCACATCCACAATGATTAAAGAGATTTTTGACCCGAATGCTCACATCTGGCAAACATACATCAAAGGTTAGAAACTCATAATCTACTTTATTTCATAGTAGAGAACTGAAATTTATCAGTATGAATTGAGAATGACAGAAATTCAGCTGTACAAAACAATTTCCATGACTAAGTAGAACCCAAGGAAGAAAAGGCCCTTCTCCAATTTTATTTTATTGTTGAATTACAATTTTATCTTAAACCATGCTAATATTTGCCTAGAAATCAAAAGAAGGGAATTCCAATTTACTCAACCTCATTTCCTTCGTTTGAAATGAAAACACTCATCGTGAGTTGGGTGTGTAGCTAGAAATTGTGGCAAAGGCAACATGGAAGGCATAAACTCTAACTGATTTAACAGACTGAGAGAGTCCTGTACCAGTCAATGCAGCTACTGGCACCTGCTCAAGATATGAAATTGAGCAGCAAATTATATTTTTCACAGTCTAAAGCGTAGTTTTATTTCCATCCCTACTGACCTATTTTAATGACCTTGAAATCATACGTTACAGGAATTGAGAGAGATGACTGCGATGGTATCTTGTTTTATGTGTTTTAAATGAGTAGGATTAAATTTTAAAGTATTCATTTTACAGGAGAAGCTCACAATAATAGTATGGTTTATCTGGTACAAGCAACAGAAAACAACATAATTTAACAAAAAAAATTCATTGAAATTATATGAAGAAGTTGAAAGTCAAAGGGAATTTATAACTAATGTGATAGACTGTAAGAAGGCCAATTTTGAGATGACTCAGTTCTAAATGTTTTTTATCCATTGCTTAGAGACGAAGTCCAGGTAAAAAGAGATGGGACTTGTATGTGTGTCACAAGCCAGCTCTTAGAGTAGGAAAACAAAGAGCATCTTACTAATTTTCAATTATGACCTTAAAGATTCTTATGAGTATTTCCTGAAATAATATTGCATTGTTAATAAAAATGAAGAAATTAGGATTTCTAGGTAATATTGCAATGTGTCTGTTACCCTCAGGATGACACAGTGATTTGTGTATTCATTTTCTATTGTTCTGTAACACATCACCACAAACCTAGCAGCTAGAAACAGCATCTGTTTATTATCTCAAAATTCTGAGGTCAGATATCTGTACTCAATTGGGTTTTCCACTTAGGATCTCTCAAGGCCAATAGCATTTTGGATACTCTTCCCTCTCTCTTTTACCTTTTCAAATTTTATTAATATCTCAGGATCCTTTTAAGTATTGTCATGAAGTTTTCAGGGCTTCTTAAGTTCTCTCTGGTCTCCTCTAAACACATGCAGTACCCATAGTTTGTATTATGTAAAATTAGATCTCAATGGTAGCATTATTTTTGTGTTCTAAAATTTTGGTACTTTTTTTTTTTTTAACAAAGACTGCAAGCTATTACAGAGTGTCTATTTCACATACATGCTATATCACCGAGGGTATCAACCAAAGTTTTAAATATATGGCAGATAGTGGTTATTGATTTTTTTCCTATTTATGGACATTACCCAATAAGATATAATGTCAGGATAAAATTATTTCAAACCTGAATACTTTATTTTAAACCTGAAATACCACCCTTATTTTATATTCAGGAAAACACTTCCTTTTGGATACTCTTTCATTTAAGAGACTGCAAAACCATTTATGCTCCTCTCTCATTTATGTCCATCTCTGTTCTTTGTCCATACACATTTGGTAACAAAACAAAATCTGTAATTGGAAGATAAACAATTGTAGGCACATGAAATAGGATTGATTATCCAAGACAAAACAAAACTGTAGAAAATTCAGTGTCATATAGAAAAACGTCATGTGGAGTCCTCATAACCAGCTTTCTGTGCCCTGGGTAGATACGTTTTGGAACCAGGTGGTTGGCTTAATAAGAGCTCTGGCACTAAACAAAAGGTTTTCAACCTTCAGGGCTCATCATTTGAACATATTCTTCAGGTGCCAGATTGGGCTGCCCTAGAGTTGATGGGGATTTGATGAAACTATATAAATGTGCAGCTTAGAGGGACAGAGGGTCAGGATCCGGGAAGCAGGCAGAGACACTAAGAGAGGGAACTGATGAGAAATAACATCAGAATGTACTGCAGTCTGACAAAATGCCGTGGACCCAGAGCCAGCCTATTAAGAAGCAAGGATTGGCCCCTCAAGCTGAGACATCTGGCCATTTCACCTTGGCCACTGATGGTGAAATAAAGGCAGTTCATCCTGGATTCAGGGAAAATTGGGATGGCTTTTTAATTGTCTCTGACATTTCCATTTTAAGACGATTTCAATGTGTTCTTATGTTTCGATGTTTCATATCAATTTTAGAAAGCATTCATGTTTTCTTTTTATTATAGTCAATTTTTTATTGAGGTTATACATTATAGAGGCACTTCTTCTCAGATATAGAGGTCATCTATATAGAGAAAATAATATTAAGTATCCTTTACATGAGATTTGGAATTGTGGCTAAACTGGTCATATCTAAAAGCGTTTTTGGTAAAACAATTGGAACTCCCTCCACCTAAGAACCATTTTCATTCAGATAGAAAGTGCAAAGAATAACTCTTGGGAGAGTCTTATTCCTGTACTTATTGTGAGGATTTCAACCCTGGTTAGTTGGTGTTCCCTGAGGGATGACTTAGGATTGTAATATCTTGTATTGTAAAGTGTTGAGAAGAATCTTTCCATGTTACTCCCTCAATGAGGACCTCAACCTTGGACGGTGAGCAAAATATAACTTGTGTTTAGGGATTTCATATAATTGTGAATTTAATTAATGTATTTATGAAGGGAAAAAGTATAAATAATTTTGCATGTTTGGGTTTAACATATATTATTTTCAGTATATTAATTAGATTCAGCCTTGCACCAGTCAATTAAAAAAAGCAAAAACAAGCAAACAACAACTTTCTTTGCTCCTAATTGAGCAAATTGAATTATGATTTTATACTCAATATGAATTTGTTAATTTAATAATGATAAAACACATTTTAAGCAAATCTAAAAAAAGGAAAAGCCATTGGAATATAATTTTTAGCTTCTAGTATGACAGCTGTGAAGGTGGATGAACTAGTCTGAGGAAAGCCACACTGTCATGGAAGGGAGAATTAGGAGCAGGCATTCTAAATGGTTTGAGTCCAGGTGATCGGTAAGGAGAGTTTCTTTGGTGTAATTTTCATCCTTTCTAGAAGATGCTATGAGGCCCAACCTCATTTTCTCTTTTTGTTTCCAGGCATAGGAGTCAATGACTAGTCAGAGATATGAACTGTCGTTTATCTTCAGACACATTATTTCTGGGGGGTAAATGTTAACCTGAAAGTAGAGGCAGGAGAATATGAGAAGGGATAATTGGTAATCTTTCCTCCACACAATACACTAATCAATAAGTCCACTTCCTTAGAAAGAGTGTAAGCTTTTTGTATGTGCTTATGGAGTGAGACAAAAAATCATTTTTGATAAATGATTCTAGTCTCTTCTAATCCCTATGGAACCATTTTGATCAGTTATTCTGGTCTCTCTTAATCCCTATAGCTAAGAAGTCATTTTGCAGTCACATCCTTGACTCCTCCAGCCCAATAGATGGCCTGGGTTTCCCTCAGCAAAGCGGATGATATATTAAGAAATCATTATTCACCAGCAGGTGCATCCAGATTTTGCCTCATTGTCCTCACGTTTCTGTCTGGTTGCCTATGAAGGCTCTGACCTGGGTTCCAGTTAGACTGTCTCTCCTCAACCCTGCTGTGCAGAGCCAGTCCTTATGAAGCTCCTGCCTTGTTTATGTAGAGTTCTTCAGCTTCTCTGTTGGAGCTGAAATCGTTCTGTGCTCTCTACTTCATTTGACTAGAACATTGACTCCTTAGGGGAACAACAGTAGTTTTATTTTTATTTGAATGCTTCCAGGAATTGTGCCAACAGTTTTATTTTTGTGGTTATTAGTTCATCCACTCTTGAAAGCAGTCCTAGGATGCTGTTATTGTTGCTATTTTATAAACAAATAAACAGAGGTTTATAATAATTAATAATTTACCCTAAATCATCTATTACTACAATTTTAGTTGAGAGAAAGTCTGACAATCATCTAAGTTCCTAAAGGGTCCCCGTCTCCCAGTTTGCTTGCATTTTATATCCTACTAGGTCTTCCAATTGGCAAGTTTTTATGAATTCTAATAATAAAGTGTTTTGTAGGTTGATGATTGTATCCCTTCACAATCTCAGTTCTAGCACTTGAACTTATCTATCTCTGGACGTGAGAATTTTCTCACATGTTGTTCATCTTATTTTATTATTATTATTTTGTAATTTCAGATTATTTTAATAATGTATCTTCTTTTGACTTTACTGGATTCCAACTATAAGTAGCTTAAACAAATTCAAAACTACAACAACAATCATAAATATAAAAGGGAAATTATTTATTTGACAAATTCAAGATGTAGTCTGGGCAAAAGTGAAATAAGTTGTTCATTCAATTGCAGAGCCTTTTCTTTTTTTTTCCATTTCTTGGCTTTAATAACCTCTATTTAGCTTTATGCTCAGGTATCCTCTATCCATAAAGGGCATGATGTTACCTTGAAGACTCAGTGACATAATTTACTACTTGAATCAAGCCATTTTGAAATAAACTCTTACTTTATAATTCATGTAGAAAAATCTCAAGTAATTATTGAATTGGACGAATTTGAATAATGAGGCCTTTACTGAACCAGTCAGGATGGTTTAATGATGGATGATCTAATGATAATGTCTGGATAAAGTAATTAGGGAAGGTCAGTCCATTGAGACCATCTGAAATTGGTTTTTATGGGGAAAACTATAGAATATGTTTGTTCTGTTACCAGAAGAAAGAAGAAATTGATTTCGGACAGGCAAACATAATCATTGTACACAACATGCTTTTATATTTAAATAGAGAACAAGAATATGAATTATATTAAAATTAGGAAAGATTTGTTTTCAACAAGGAAAATTAGAAGCCATTTACCTTATTAAATTATTAACTATCTTTCTGGACTTTTTTCCGGTACTCTTTTTTTTCTTTAGACACAGTCTCACTCTGTCACCCAGGCTGTAGTGCAATGGTGCGATCTTGGCTAACTGCAACCTCTGCCTCCAATGTTCAAGCAATTTTCCTGCCGCAACCTCCTGAGTAGCTGGGATTAAAGGCACTGCCACCACACCTGGCTAATTTTTATATTTTTAGTAGAGATGGGGTTTTTCCATGTTGGCCAGGCTGGTTTTGAACTCTTAACCTCAGGTGATCTGCCCGCCTTGGCCTACCAAAGTGCTGGGATTACATGTGTGAACCACTGCGCCCGGCCTCCAGTAATCTTTTTTTAAATAAAAATAGTAAAATATGATATAAAAAGTATATTTCTTTCTTATGAGTAATTTACATGAAAATTTTATAATCATATGAAATTGCATTAACTTGTATTATAATATTTTTATGAACAATTCATAGGACCAACACAGAAAATGCAAATTTTATATTTACTCTCTCCCCAATGGTAGAAACATCAGTTTTTTCCTGCTGCAATTCTGTGTCCTAAAAATAAAATAATAATAATAATTTAAAAATATACAGGAAAAATATTGACTATGCTACTTCAGGAGAACCTGGAACAAACAGAAAAACGTTAAAACTAAATCAAAAAACATGAATTTAAAATGTTTAAACTTTAAATCAAGTTAAAACACTAAAGTTTGAGCTATCCAATTGTTCTCTATGTAAATTTATCCAGTTTCATTTTGGAATAAAAGGTAGTATATAATCTCTATATCTAGTTTCAATAATTACTTCACAATTTTCATAATATACAATTGCAACCTAATATATTAGAGAAAGTGGTGGGTATTTGTTCTCTCTTTTGATGTGTTCACAGCATCTAATGTAGTCTTACAGCACTTCATTAGAAAATTAACTCAATAAGGATCTGTGGATTACCTAGTAGATTTTAAGCAGTGCTTAGCCTTATGTAAGAACTTTTAATCAAATTTTATTGAAAATATTTTTATTTCTAAATCTACAAATTTAAGAAATAATGAACATATTCATAACCAG
The DNA here is from genome assembly GCF_024542745.1 of Macaca thibetana thibetana. NCBI lineage: Eukaryota > Metazoa > Chordata > Mammalia > Primates > Cercopithecidae > Macaca > Macaca thibetana. The sequence goes on along the minus strand of NC_065595.1, from coordinate 15,000,260 downwards.
GTCATTGTATATAACTTTTGCATCAATTTGTCACTAGTGTAAGTTTTATCAAGTCAATTTACTGCCTGTATAAGACACTTGAACAAAGACGATCTTGCTTTGTAGGATTTCCTACATGAATATGAGAATGAGAGCTAAGGAGAATTGGAGGGCTGCTCCTTCATAAGCTTTGAAGTTGATTTTGCTTGTATATTTTGAGAGTAGGAGTAGCTTTGCTTCTTAAAACTGATACCTAAATCCTGCAGAGAAACCACTAATAATCAGGATGCAACTTATTTCAAGCCTTATCCTTTGACTTCATTCCATATATTAACTTTTATTTTTCACTATTTAACAAAATGCTATTTCAGGGTTTTATGATTTTTTTCATTTTTAAATAAATGCTCCCAATTATACAAATGTTTCTAACTCCTAACCAACAACCTAGAAATTGCTAGACTCTTTTCCATCTCATGCTTAGAAGAGAGAGATTCGTCACACATTTGGGCTTAAATGGTGCATTCCTAATATCACAGAATGAGTCTAGTCATTACTGTCCACAACAATTTTAGTGTCCATTCATCCCTTTCTGGTATTCATTATGTGATCTCTTTTTTTTTTTTCACGATTCATTCATAACAGTATAAATAACAAGCTTAATTTTAGGAAGCTACACTTTGCATCTTAGTATTTATTTTCAACCTGTTATGTGCAAGATTGATTTTAGCATATACAGCAGTGCATTCTTGAAGTTAATCTCACAACTAACTGGTCAGTTGTCCTTATCTAACATTTTAGGATCTTCTTACAAAATAAAGTATTATTTTCTGAAAACAAAAAAGTATATATTATTGAATATATAAACAGCTAGTTCTTGTTTTTTGATTATTTATCAAATGCATTTGATTTGAGGGTCAATATAACAGACGTTGAATAGACGTGCTTATGAGAAGAATGAAAATAAGCCCAAATAAAAAGGGGCAGATAGGGCAAGGTATTCCAACTCTGTGTGCAGGAAAATAACTATTTGATTTGCTTATGAAATTTTACGTTTCTCTTTCTAGGCTTAATGTTTCTAAAGCCTCACGCTGTGCTTCAATATTAAAAAGTCAAGCTAATAATGTTATCATTAGGGAGGACAGTGAATATGAATTTGGTAAGCTATTCATAAATGTTCAATGTTACTATGCAAATTGAATATTGCAATATAGTAGTGTATAATACAAGATAACATAAAATTGCTTGAAATATTACAAACTGTCTTCTGTTGACATTGTTGAGAATTTCTAAATTTCTATATTCTTTACAATTTCAAATAAATTTAATTTTTGCAACTTTTAAAAAATTGCAAAGTAATATAAACATTTTTAATAGGATTGAAAAGTCAAGTAAGCTAGTAAAGTAAATACTGGTTTAGTTCAGACTCTATATAGATACCTCAGAGATGAACAAAGGGATACTCATGAGTTTTGGAGGGAGAATGGTGTTTTATAGAGTCACCTCACAAAATCACAGCATATGGCTTCCCTGCCTTTCCCTCCCTTCTCCTTTCCCACTCCTCCTCTCCTTTCCTCTCCCTTCTCTTCCCCTACCCACCTCTTCTCTCTCTTCTCTTTTTCTAGCTCATGTTGCTTGACCCTGAAAAGTACCTCCCACCTCTCAATAACAGTATCACCAACACAGTACTATCCATATGTTAAATATTCAAATGAGGAGGCCTCTAAACCTGTTAGTCCATGTAAAATTAGTCCCTCAGTTCTAGGATTTCTAGCCCAGTTATGCAAGTTAACTGTTTATCTAGTAAACAGGGTTGGTGTCAGATGTCCAGGTACTTACAAAAACTGTCTTTGTTTTTCTCAGTATTATTGCTCCTCTCTCGGGATCACCAGAAAAGACTGAGGCAGGAACAGATTTCCTATGAAAGTTTTAATAGATCCCTATTACTAGAGAGGTGATTCACAAGAGCACTGCAAATCGAGGTACTCATGAATAATTTGGACAAGTCAAGTTGTACTTCCTGTTTCCAATTAACTCATCAATAAATAGCAGTTTAAACTCACAGGTGTCTAAAGTAACTTATAGCCCTAAATTCTTCAAACCTATTATCTTTCTTATCTGCTATTGTATTTTAAAGTTTTTATCATTTATGTGTATGTCCAAATGTATATTAGAATCAAATTCCATATGTTATTTTGGCACTAAAATGCCAAACTATATCAGTTTATACAAGCCTAATAACAGACACCACAAATTTGTGGAGAACTGTCTGCATACAAAATGCTATCCCACATTTTGTTGGCAATTTGAGCCTTCCATCGTGGGATATAAGTAGTGGAAAGAGTAGTAGATAGTCCATTGTGGTTGGCAGAAAAAATATGTACTCATATTTCCTTTCTTTAAGCCACTATTTTAAATGAAAAAAATAAATAAATAAAAATTAAAAACCAAACAAAAACCACTTGTTCTGTTTCCAAAATAATGTCACACATTTCAATGACATTTAAAATCTGATGAAGTTTGTTTCCATTAAAGTGTAGCATGGAAATAATTTCAGACCAACTTTGGGACAGCAGTAGCAATTTGCTTCTTTGAAGTCATTGAACATGGTGAATCACATCTTACGCCATCTGTTGACAACATGGACTTCTGCAGGCTGGAAAACTTTTGAGTAAACCCTAAGAAGTATATTAGGCTGGAAGCTAATTTAGTTAGGAGAAAAACAACAACAACAATGCAGCAACAACAAAAAGCCATGGGGTGTCCTCATAAAAAAGCAAACAAAAGAAAGATCAAGAAGTACAAACCCGAAGCTTAGATTCTTCTTTATTTGCACACATCTGCTTACTGAACACATTCCAATTTAATTATATAGCCAAATTACCATCCCCTTACAGAACTATTGTCATGGTTTTCAGATTCTTTCAAGTGTCAATTTCAGTGTAAATCCCTGTATGTTTTAAAACAATGCCTAAAAATTTTCCATTCTGTGCAATTATGTTACATCTGAGAATATGTGCATTTTTTCCTCATCTAATCAAATTTTTCACATGAGTTCCCTAAAAATGCATGCTTTGTTGCATATATATCTGCCCAGGTCATTTGCCTCTGAGTCTTACATAAATATATGAAAAAACAAGTACTTGATTTTCTTAGAAAAATTAGAAATATGGAATATGGATTTCCTTTATTTTAAACTTAAGTAAACTAAACTTTCGCTTAAACAATAAGTGACAATTTTCATTTTAACAAAGAAACAAACCCATTGCACTGAGGAAGGCTGCCGTCAGCCTCTGGAAATATTTTTTAAAATACATTTTTTAACAATAGTCTCAATTTTACAGAAGTTTTGTTCTAAACATAAATTTATCCTAAAAATCTGTGCCAGAAGGGAAGGAAATTATTTAATGACAGGATATCTCATCCTGTATTTTTCAACTATAGGTATTTATTGTTTAGTGTGACATGCACCTATTTATAAAAAACGATTGAGGTATTAAATACATGCCTATAAATAAGACTCACTTTAGAAAAAGTAAAAGATGTTTTCTACTAAATATGGTTTATATTATTTAATAAATCAATTGGTGAAACATAAGATATAAAAACTGAAAAATAGTACAGAGTCTATAAATAAATATAGTCTATCGGCAAGACAAATTTAGTAAATTACCCACCCATTTATTTATTCACCAAACATTTATTAAATGTATACTTTGTGTTAAGCATAGTGAAAGACTACTTTTATATCCATACTTATATTAAGTTTACACAGGAAACCATTGAGAAAAATTTTTCTTTCCTGTGTTGAGATAACTCACTCAATATTGTGTGTTTAAAATCTGAATTACTTAGTTGTATTATATGAGTATTATTCTGACTTTCCTTTCACAGTTCAGAGTCTCTCAAGTATCACATCAACAGCCAAAAAAAAAAAAAAAAAAAAAAAAGTCAAGTTTCAGTAGTAAATGATTACAAAGATGTTATATTCTACTGAAATGATAAGAATTTGAATTTGCATTTGCAAGGATAGATCCAGATTTTGTGTTGATGTAGTTTATATAATTTTTGGTCCTTGTAACCTTCATCAGCTGCAGAGTAAACCCATGACTGTGCATCAGAGCTGAACAAGACTTTAGTTATACTGAACTGACTACATGGTACCCTGAAATGCTGGGAAAAACAGCCAGTGAATCCAGGCAGAAGCCCATCCATTTGGCAAATAATTGGTTTCTCCAGTGGCGACAGCTGCTCTCCTGCCTTCTGGCTGAAATGTACTGGAAAAAAATCCCTATAGATGAAGAGGAGGACAGAAATATTGGTAATACAGGGGAAATCCAAGAAAATAGGAATCTAAAGCCAAGAGAAAAGCAATTTATAACAACCCGCTTAGGAAATTGAAACCTAGATCTTTTTAGGGAAATGCCTGTTGCCTTGTCTTTCTTCAAATGTGTTTTCTACTCTTCCCAAGATAGTTTTTAAAAGTATGTAACCATGAACTATCTTTCAATTGTGCAGCGTAAGAAGGCAAGTTTTCCTGCATTGATTCAATCATGGATAATTGTACAGAATTTAGAAAGTTCTTTGCAAGAATAAAAGCATCTTCATTGATCAGCCTGGCAGTTTGCTTTATCAGCATTTCTATAAAACTGTCATCTATAAAACTTCTCAGAAGTGTTTCTTGTAGAACCAATTAGTAATTTGAATGAATGAGTGAATGAATGCTTTAATGCTGTAATATTCATTTGTTGTCTTTTGTCCATGACAAGGTTATTTTGCAAACAATAAAACTTACTTATCTAGAACTAAGATATTACACCAGAAATTTGTTTTGAAAGTATCTGATTATAAACACTGTTTTCAGATTTTTCAAAGGAGTGGAGGGTCTCTTTACCAGGGAAGCCACAGGGATTACCCTAGAATCAGCGTTCTCTGAATAAGTAAACTAAGACAAAAAGAAACAATCAACAAAAACAGAAGAAACAGGGAATTCCAGTGGAGGAATGAACATAGGAGACATCCCTTAGGGATTTGTAAAAATAGTCAGGTGATATTTAAATGGGGCTAGATGTGCCTCCATTTCAGCAAGTAGGAGCTCCAGAGAAAGATAATTTATTACTAATATGATCTTAGTATTTAATCTATCTCTCTAGGGAACAAAGTTGCCTGAAAAAGTGTGGTTAATAGGCCCTAATTTCAATTAATGCCTCAAAGATTTCCATTCTAACGTGTGTGCTTAACTTCTTTTCTTCTTTTGGTAGCTATGATTATGCCAGAAACCATAACATTATATACAGGACTGTCAATCTTTACTGATAGAAACAGAGTGTGTTTGATATACTTTGGTCTTCGTAATCTGTAATATAATAAGCTTAAGAACTTAATTATAAAATAAAAAATGTCATGAACTAACTGAAAAAAAAGGTAAAGCCATTTCCAAGGGAATGTGCCCAAATTTTGAACCTCCCAAAATCATAATTCAGTACCATCAACTATGACTCTCAGGGATTGCCCTCAGTCTTTGAAAACCTGACTATACTGCATATTTCAGGAGTAAGGAGAGGCAAAATAAAGGAATTACAAATTAACACAGGCACAGGTTAACAGAGTTTTCCATAAATCATGAAAAATACATAATCAAAACGCTTTTAGTTCTTTCCATAATTCTGCTTATAAAAACAAAATCTAAATAATCTAATTGAATGCCATGTACTTTAATAATATTTGTTTACATTTCACTGATACTTTAAGCACAATGCCTTTTCAACCAAATTGTTCAACATACTTTTTTCTTATCTCCTACTACATTAATTTTATTCTCTTAGGAGCTATAGAGATTTTGGATCCATCGTTTATAATAATGTTAACAAAAATCATATTGGAATAAAATACCCTTGGACTCTGACTAAAATCTAGAGTTTCTCTCATTATATTTTTCCTAAATTATTGTTTTCCTGTCTGCATTAATGCAAATTCCCTCTTAATAATTTGAAATGGCTTTAATAATAAGAATTGCACACACTGGTATGGAAATAGTGTACACTGAAACTTCCTGTAATTAAACTTCTTGAAAGTCTTTTAATTTCTGTTCCAATGCAAGACCAAGATCAGGAATGCCATTCATCTTCCCATAAGAGATTTGTTCCTGCAAGAAATATCTTGGAACATTCACCTTCGTGTGATAAGTACAAAAGATGGATTTCATGAAGTTTCTCAAGTCTTAAAAGAATAAAATGTCATAACATAATAGAAAATGAATGGTTTTATTATACAATTTAGAGAACACAAAACAAGCTAGCCCAAAAAGAAGCAGAAATAAACATCAATGAAATTAGAGACACACAGCAAAATCCTTGTGATATGGTTTTGTTGTGTCCCCTCCCAAATCTCCTCTTGAATTGTAACTCTCATAATACGCATGGGTTTTGCAAGGGACCTGATGGGAGGTAATTGAATCATGGGGGCAGGGTTTTCCCTTGCTGCTCTTGTGATAGTGAATTAGTCTCGTGAGATCTGATGGTTTTATAAAGGGGTATTCTCCTCAATATGACCTCTGGCCTGCTGCCATGTAAGAAGGGGCTTTGCTCCTCCTTGTTTTCTGCTGAGATTATGAGGCTTCCTCAGTCATATGGAAATGTAAGTCAATTAAACCTCTTTCTTTTATAAATTACCCAGTCTCAGATATGTCTTTATCAGCAACATGAGAACAGACTAATACATCCTGATAAAACTGTACCTGAAGCCTGATATACCTCTCAATATTTCAGTTTCAAGACACAATAAAGCCCGTTTTCCTGAGTTGGGTGTTCTGTTACTTGCTGTAGCAAGCATTCTAAGCCATGCATTCAAACTAAATCTTTAATATTTTGTATTTATTTATAATTTTGGTTACCTTTGAGTAACTGGTTGATTAAATGGCATTTAATTGATATCGCCACAAATTCTATGTTTATGTGCAGTGACTGTTTACCAATCAGAAATTCTACTAATTACACAATAGTGCAATATGCAGTCATTTGACATTTTTGCTTGAATAAATTCTTTAATGTATTTATTTGATTTAATAAGACAGAAATATACAACTAAAACTTTTTGGTAGGGGTTAATGTAATTTGCTGGGGGTTAATTTACCTGGCCACAAATGAACAAATGAGGTTAGAGGCATAAAAGGTGATTGCTATAGAAATGCTAATTCAAATAATAATAGTTTGGGGAGAATATTAAATTGTCCATGCCTGCAGTTCCAGCACTTTGGGAGGCCGAGGCAGGCAGGTCATCTGAGGTCGGGAGTTTGAGACCAGCCTGGTCAACATGGAGAAACCCCATCTCTACTAAAAACACAAAAATTAGCTGGACATGGTGGATGCCTGTAATCCCAGCTACTCAGGAGACTGGAGCAGGAGTATTGCTTGAACTCAGGAGGCAGATGTTGCAATGAGACAATATTGCGCCACTGCACTTTAGCCTGGGAGATGGATCGTGACTCCATCTCAATAAGTAAATAATGAATAACTGAATAAACATGTGTATGTAACTACAATATAGGAATTGGGTATCATCTTACACCTGGGAAATGATACCCAAAGTGGAGAGGACTTGTATGCCTGTCATGGAGTTGAAACTTATCCTGAAGACGAAGCTGACCCGTTTTAGGAAGTAAATCAAGGACCGACATAATCAGATGCACATTTACTTTTTCAACTCACTCTAGCCACAGTCAAGAGAATGAACTGAAGGTTCATCAATGGACAAAGCTGTCAGAAGAAAAGAAAAAAAAAATCATCATTCCCTTTAAAAGCATTATTTTAAAATCCATCCAAAATTTAACAACAATCATTTATTGAGAGCATAATATACATCAGTCACAGTGAAATATTAAGATAAACAATAAGACCTCCTATGTAAAAATGTGCATTTGATTGAAAATTATCATTTATTTCAATTGTTCCTGTTAGTCTCAAGGCAAAGCATGATGAAAGTGTAGTTATATTTTGGGAACCAGATTCCATTTCTTGCAACTATTCTTGGACAAATTTGTGCTGATATATTTTAACATTACAAGCCATGTCCTATGCTATATGAAATATAAACAATAAAGTTTTGGAGTTGCTGAAAATAATTTTTATTGTAATCATCTAAACTATTCAACAAAGGTGATGTGGCATGCCATAGATGTTGACTCTGTTCCATTACGCATAAATAGTAGGATAGTATTGTTAGCAGATGCATTTAGATGGGTTCTAAAATGTATCTTCCTGGTTACAGAAGAACTGAGTTGTGTAGACCGCAAAATGAAACATTTTTTAAAAAAGAAATAATCAAATACAGACAAAATCCATATTGTTCTCCTTACCTGATAGTCAGCATTGCCATGTGGAAATCTGATTCTTACCACCCATGATCCTAGACACGTTTCCATTCCATTGAAGAGTAATCTTGGGCTTTCCTGGGGGGTGCAATCATCCTCCATGTACTTTTCAGTTGTCAAGAAAGAAGCACCAGAGATGCAAGTGATGACTAGGCATGACTAGTTTTGGTGGATACAGCGCCAGTTACTACAAGTCTTCTTGACCTTTGAAGGCAAACTGTTCAGTGAATGGGTGATATGTATCTTTAGGACATTAGTCATTTCTGTCCTGTTGCTTTTGCTCTTCAAAACATTTAATCCTTTCTATAGGAGGATTTACTCTGTTGGTATTGTCTGAACGAGATATTTCAAAGAAAGTCCTGCTATCATTATGACTTTTTACACATGGCATTACGTACAACTTGACTTTTATAGAAGCATGTAGTTTTCACAATAAACAAATGAAAGGTGACAATTAGCTAAACGTGCCATTGATCAGTTTTCTAAAAGGCTAAATAATTTCAAAATTCATAAATTTATTGGCTATTTTTTGAAATTGAGCATTTAGACCTTAAAAAATGGACTTCCCTTGTTCACCTTTTTTGTTTTCCAAGGGTTAAAATTGTTAAGTGGTAGATCTCTTTTTGTGACCTTGAATGGTCATCATCCCATCTAGGATGCAAGTCCCAGTGTAGCAGGTATACATGACATTGAAATCAACTTGCTGAGGTGGGCTAAGACTGAGATGGATGTAAATCTAATCGTTAAAAAGATGTGCAAACCCTTTGAACTTTACAAGTAAGTTGTGCAATATTAACCATAGTAGTTAACTTGGAAACTTAAAAGCTCATTATGATGGTTCTAAGTCAGTACATCTTTTGCTGATATTTAAATACACCCTTTGGGATATATGAAGTATTTCAGGAGTTCAAACTCAGGTCACAAGAACATTAATTTCCCTGTGTTTTTATAGAGGTTGTATGGTCAGGAAATGGCCAGGATGTTTCAGAACAGAAAATATGTGAATATGTCTCCTAGATTCAAAGCCACGCCGTAATATTACAATTCTAGAAGACCGTAAAGGAGTATTTCTGAAGCTGAAGTGCTTAACCCCATAGCTGAATGCTTGAATTTTTTCTGATAGCACTTAACTAACTTAAGCACTTTCAGGTATAAAACAAATTGGATAATAGTTTGAGCTAACTAATTAACTTCAATTTGTTTGAAGTTTGCTGAACCTAGATTCTTTTTTTGAGAAACTCATTATTTAAAGAGAGCCAGTTTCTGAATGTAGAAATAAAAAATAAAACACAACTTATATAAGACTTTGGGACTGTCTCTTTAGATGTAGACAGTGCCTGTATCAGTGTTTGTCTTCCTCTATGTATCAGCATACAGAAATCTTGATGTCCAATTCTTCTCTCCTTTCAAGACTTCTTGTCTCCTCTCATGACCTGGTTTTATCGCCTGATTCCTTTTGTCCTTACTGAAACTCGTCTCCCAAGAACACTTCACTCACAAATATTTATTAGTCATCTCAGCACTGTTCTAACTGTTGAGGATATAGCCATAAATAAATAGGACTGTGACCTCATGTTGTTTTACATTATATGGAGAAACAGAAAACAAAGAAATAGCCAAGTAAACACATAAACAAAATAAATTCTATTAGTGATATTCAGCTACTGGCAATTATTAAAATAATAAAACAGAGCAATTGACCAAAGAATAACTTTGCATTACAGGAGAGAATGAATGATTTTATAATGTAGGGGTTACATGATATATTTTTTCTTCTGTTCTTGTTCATATTATCTTTTGTGTTTGGTTGCTTTTCATTGTGCTTAGAAGAGTGCTTCTCACATCTTATGCACTAAAGAAAGTTTTATCAATGTATATGTATAATCAGTATACTAAATTTAAGTTAGATTTTCTGTGTTATTTTCCTAACATAAGCAGACCTGAATATATATGTATATATATGTATTGGCAGTGTGGAGCAGTACCATTGCATAGAATGCAACTGTACATACATATATATTACAGCTTTTTTTTTTTTTAATTTTCAGGTCTGCTCAGGTTAGGAAAATAACTTTATGATATATACATATAGTTATTTACTATAACTACAGTTACATATACTATCACTATAGTTATATATACCATATATATAAAATCAGCTCTACTATACGTGTGTGTGTGTGTGATATGCATATCACACACACACACACGTATAGTAGAGCTGATTTTATGTTCAATCGTTGAAATAAAATACCATTAAACATTTTGGTTTTTATTTTTTTTCTACATCATTCAAATGAAGGAATAAATGATGGAAAAAGCAATTTTATGAAAAGGAGATATTACGAACTGTACTAAGACACAGAAAATGTTTCTCGAATAAGCTTAGCAGTTGGGAATAGTATTGTGTTGATGCTTTTACCATCTAAAGCTGAACATCAATATCTGCTGGAGGGTGTAGATGTTCTATTCAAGAAGAAATTAGCACAGACATCTGAAAACTTGTGACCATAGCAGAGAAATGTAGAAACATAAAAGAACATTTAAGTTTCTACAAAAACAATTTCTGAATTTTAAACAGCCATAACATTTCTAATCTTCCCAAACCTAAGTGTTATTTTATTTGTTTGTTCATTGTATTTATTACATAGTACCATACGTGTTGGGGGTTCAGAATAGTCAGCTACCTATATGAAACACTAGCAAAGCCTCCACTTTGAAATATTGTCCCAAGTACCTAAGCCTCTCCAAACCATATTTCTCCCCTTTCCTTCAAACAATAGCCACAATGCCTCCTCGTGTCATAGGTCTGGTCTATAATAATTGGTGGTCAATGGCCTGCTTTAAATCTTGGCTCTAACAGTTTTTCTTGGGTGGCTTTGAGTAAGGTACTTAAACATGCATCTAAAAGTATTCTCATCCATGTGACCTAAATAATAACAGTCCCTAATATCAGTGTGGTGTGAAAATTAAATTAGTTAATTCATAGAATAGGCTTGGAGGACTGCTTGGCCGAGAAAACTTTTCCATATGAATATAAGATAATGTTATCATCATTGTCATTATCATTATTACCTATTTGGCTTTTATAGTCCTAATTGCATTTTATTTTTTAATTTGGTCAGAGCTCAAGTGGAGGAAAGTGTGTCATTTTCAACCACCGATATTTAGAGAATGGCCCGGGGAAATTGGAAAATAAAACAGGAAGTAAGAATTAGAGCTTAAACCACAATTAGGAGATTTTAATAAGGCCAGGGAACACTGGCATTTTGACATTGGCAGTGTGGAGCATTACCACGGCACAGAATGCAGCTGTATGTAATTTGGGTGGAAAATGTCCTACAGCCTTCTTTTCCAGCCTTGATATTGACTGAAAGGGGACTTGATGTATGCATTGTTATAGATTCTTTCAGAGTCCATCAGTGAGTGAACTGGTTACCAAAAGTGCCAAGAAAACGCCTAAAGGCTCCTGGAGGTAGGCACAGAATTACCCTGATTTCCATTCCTGGGGGGAACTGATATCTTTTTTTTTTTTTTTTTTTTCCTGGATAAATGAATAAAAGGAGTGGGTTAGGAGAAGAAGAGCCAAAATATTCCAAAAAGAAAGTGCTTCCTTTCAATCTTAATGCTTCCTCAGAGGAAGAGGTTTTTCCTGCCCCCCAGCTGGCCAGAGTGCTTCTTGAGCACTCTTCCCTGCTCTGTGGGATACAGAGAGGAGGAAGAGCAGGTGCAGTCACTTCTTTGCAGGCCTTTGCTCAGGTTTTGAGAAACCTGAAGTCAGTTCAATTCTACATGTCCTCTTACCAAATTCAAGTGTACAAATGCAAAAGGTTGTACAGAAGTGAATATATTCACCTTGAGAAAAGAGATTACAACAAACTTCACATCTTAAAAGGTTGACAGTTACCTTAAATATAAAAGAAATCAAAAAAGGCATAACATTTTTGTCAAATAATGGCCCCATTTCTCTATAATCACCCCACTCCATTTTCTTGGCTTCCTACTCTTTGATCATCCCCTTTTATAACCAAAAGTGTATGATATCATTTTTATAGATATAATAGAAACATAACTTTGTCATTCTTCTAGCATATTTATTTATGAAACAGATAAAATTTACTTTATTTTGATAGCTGAGAATTATGTGTTTCAACTTTACAACTTATAGTATGATGCCATATAAACTTTTAAAATCATTGTTAAATAGGAGAAAAATCTGTGTTTATGTTTCCTTCATAATAGCAGTGTAAGTTTTGTTTGTTTGATTGTTTGTTTGTCTGTTTTTGACAGAGTCTTGTTCCGTTGCCCAACATGGAGTGCAGTAGCATGATCTCAGCTCATTGCAACCTCCGCCCTCTACCTCCCAGGTTCAGGAGATTCTCTTGCCTCACCTCTGAGTAGCTGGGATTACAGGTGCATACCACCAGGCTCAGCTAATTGTTGTATTTTTAGTAGAGATGGGTTCTACTCATTTTGGCCAGGCTGGTCTCGAACTCTTGACCTCAAGTTATCCACCTGCCTCAGCTTCCCAAAGTGTTGGGATTACAGGTGTGAGCCCTGGCACCTGGCCCAATAGTGTAAGATTTAACATAACTTTCCCCAAGCTAAATTCTGGCTCTACATCTCAAACTCTTTCTCCTCCAGCTACCCTCGTTAGTCCAGCTTTGGATGTCATGGAATGTGATATGACCTCTGATTTTTGCAATATACCAAGATGCCAAGGTATTCAGCACAGTTACGTTCATCTTTCTAAATGCCTACTACTAACCTAAGTATACATGAAGTTGAACCACATACTTAAACTCCAATAAACTCAAAGTAAAGGTATCCTCAACTCAATTTCCCATTGATGAATCCAAAACCAAATCTATACCTATGACAACCTCATCCAGCACAAGGGTAAGTGTGAAAAGAGACCTTTGTTGTGTGTAATAGCAGGTAAAATCATTGTTTCTGCAAATTTTACAAAATATAACTTCATTGATAAGGCCTACACTGAATTTCTCATAAATGTGGGAAAAATAACTTGGGTGCGCTTGTCTGAGTTCTGTCCCTTCTCTCAAGAAAATAACCTAATGAGAGTTCTGCTCTGCTTTTCAGCATACTAATATTTCACACATTCATCTCTGAAACCCCCTACACTGATACACACGTGCGCGCGCACACACACACACACACACACACAGAGGAAAGCAAATCCAGTCTGTTTTCAATCTGTTTTGCCCATGACTAGTTATATAAGTCTGCCTAGGTCTGGAATTGAGATCTCACATCCTAAAGGAGTTTACATTAGGTTATATAGTTCTATTTAACGTTCGTTAATAAATATATTGATATCTAGACCTCCAATTTGCCTTACTTGTTTAATTTCTCAATATGCGTAAGAGAGAGAAAATGTGTTTTTTACAGTTTCTTTACCTTCAGTCATAGTTTCCTCTAGATAAGTTAACAGAATGCAGAATTTGTTGAAGATACTAAACTAGTTATTACTTGACCTTTTGAGTTACTCAGGTTTCTTGTTAAGGTCTTCATTTATTTATAATGCTTGCTATTTAATGTGAAAACACTTTCTTCTGTTTGTTTCAAAAGAATATTCTGGAAAAAATCAGTTTTGAACCAACAGGATGCTTCTCACATTATTTGGACATCATTCACCCTTTACCCAATCACTTATGAGGCATTTTACATTTTAAAAAACACACTCTATATCAGATCAAACAATATTTTTAGGAGAAAAATTATGCTGTACATACAGAAACAGTTTTTGCTTTTCAAATTTGTCTTGGAGCCAGCCCTCTCATAGACACCTGGCTGAGTCCTGTGGAGACAGGTTGAAATAAGTAAAAATGGAATCAACTTTGACTAAAATTCCTGTAAGCTTTCCAGGGCAAACATATATGCTTTAGTAGCTGTTTACTGAAATACTAAGGAAAGATGAGAGAACTTCTTTGTCACTTTTGGACAGAATACAACATTTTGAAATCAGGAAAATACAAACAAGATAGTGGTATTGAACAGTGACAATGGAGGTTTTTAGTGGGACGTGGACCAGCTGGAATGAAAGTTAGAGTGGACAGTTTGAAGCTTTTGAAAAGAGAATTATTAGTACTCATCATTTGGGGGTGGGAGGATGTGGCCCGAGGGAGAAGTAGACACTATTAAATAGCTCATGATCAGTGGACAAAGTTTCTTATGCACAGAAGACACTCACTGGATCTTTCAGGAAAAAAAAGGTGTGAGAATTCACAAGTGGAAATTAGAGTCAGCAAATATAGAGTAGTGAGTTCATTATATAATAGACAATTACAGACATTGCTGATTCATAATAACCAGTTCTTCCTATTTTAGGAGCAGATACCTTCAAAATACATTTTCTGCTTAAGGTCAGAGCTCAAACTCTTCCATTACATGTTCTTTCTCCAGAAGAATATTCTCAGTCTGATTTCTACATTGGTTTTAGGCAGTTAAGGTTTTTAACAAATTACCCTAGACTGGGTGGCTTAAACAACAAACATTTATTTCTCACATCTCTGGAGGCTGGGAAATCCAAGCTCAAGGTGTCAGCAGATTCAGTGTCTGGTGAGGACTCTCTTTCTGGCTTGCAGATGGCTGTCTTTTCACTATGTCCTCATATGGCAGAGAGAGGAGGGAGGGAGGGAGAGAGAGAGAGAGAAAGAGAGAAAGAGAGAGAGAGACAGAAAGCAAGTGAGAGAGAGCAGAGGGAAAAATTCTTCTGTCTCCTCTTATAAGGGCACTAATTCCACTTCATGAGGGCTCCACCCTCATGACCTAATTCCTTCCCAAAGGCCACACCTCCCACTACTATCAGACTGGAGGTTAAGATTTGGATATATGCATTTTGGGAGGACATAAACATTTACTCCATAATGATGTATGTCTATCTGAGTCTTTGAAAAACTGTATAGAAATATCACAGGATATAGATGAATTCGTGAGGATCTGAGATCCAGTCATAAGCAGGAGGTCAAGGCCTGACCTGTGCAATACTCTAACCTCTCTATGTCCCCAAAGCCAAACACTGACCCAGAATACAATGGGGGGTTAAGATATAATTGTTGATTGGGTGAATAAATATAGGTCATAAAGTTATTTCTAAATTTACTCTTTAATTTCTTCTTATTCATAATGTATACATAGAATACTTAATTTTAACTGTGAATGAATGTTTAAATTAGAATATAATTATGTGTAATTTTAGTTAACCGAAGAAACCCTATTGAATGACTCACATACTCAAGGATGAGATACTCAAAAATAGGTTCTAACTTTAGATAAATTGTGAACTAGACAGACTTTTTTCGGTATGCCTCCCCAGTCTTCAGATAGCAAACACTATTTATTTTTCTGGATTCAGGAGAATATTTTCCATTTGACATACCTTTTACTTGTCTTTTTTGACCTTCCTCCAAATTCTGATAAAGTATTTCAAAATACCTTAGTAGTAATTGTGAGCTTATAATAGCTTAAGATACCAGCTTCCTACATAGCATATTGGAAATTTATTTTTAAAAAGGAAGAAAAAATGCCAAGTGATAAAACAATTTGAGTTGAAATGTAAATGTACTATGACTGCAGTAGATCACATAGCCCAACATCCCTTCAACAAGTGAGTTTGTCTTCCATGTGCTCATTACTACATTATGAAAATAACCCATTCGAACGGGTAACATTTTACAGATCTAACAGTGCCTTAGACTTACTCAATGGGATTCCACACATATATTTCATGGTAATTGAACACTGAAAGCTTTAACAATGACAGATAATCACAATCATTCTCTTTCCTATTCTGGGCTAAGTGTGAATCTTCACACTTGTTTAACACTAGGAAATTCTCCTAGGTTGGGAGAGGGGGTGCAGATTGCCAAACAAAAATATGTAGCTATCTTTTCACTTATTTTTGATGTTTTACATGGAGCAAAGGTTTCACATGTCTGTGATCAGAATGTAACCAAACAAACATCAACTTTTGCTTTGCCTTTTATTCTCAGTTTCCAATTCGGAAATGTTTTATTAATTTATTTTTCTTTTGGATGTCTGCAAATCTTATATTCCTAAAAATGAAAAATTCTGGCAACTCAATAGTTAACAGATAACATTTACTGCTTTCTCTGAAATGTGCCCTACCAAGTATGGAACATAAATAAAAGATTGGTAAAATGAAACCTTCATGATCTCATTAGATCCAGGTTTCAACACATGCATTTACTTGCACTCTGGGGGAAAAAACAAAGATTACATAGGAATATAATGTATAATATGATAACTCAAAAGTCAAAATATCTTCCCATAAATGGTCAATAATGATGACAGTGATTATAAGCAAGTGTTTCATAAAATGTTGTTTTCCTTCCCATCAAGAGTTTCAATCTATTTTATTGGGCAATATATTGATAATAAAATTGAGTTATATGTTATGTCTACATTGACAAGAATTTGAAATGACAGTTGTGCTCAAAGGGTAACAAACCCTTGGGAGAATAGAAAGAAACATGACTGCATTTTCAGTATATTTGCATATCCTCTAGTGCTTTTTCTATGTGGAATGACTTTTCCTTTCTTATTTTTCTTCTGAGAAAGATATATGATATAATAGCTCTGAAAAATTCCTTTCCAAGGAATACCTATAGGAATAAATGTTTCCCAAGAGAGTACACTCACAGAGTCTAGTTCCTCTTTTTTATTTATATTGGTGTTATGCTATTGTTTATAATCTTTGAATATCAAATTATAGTTATACTCAATTTGAAAATATTTTCTTAGCATGCATATTATCCAAATCAGTATTATAGGATTATTTTATGGGGATAAGCAAGATAACAAAATACTGCTTTAGTATGATTGTTAATGTTTATAATCCTTTCATCAAAATTGTCACATCATTAATCATGAGGCCTAAAATATGATATCGTTTCAAAAATATTGTCTTGACTAAAAATCAAATATATAGCAAAATAATGGAAATCATGCATTTTATTTCAAACAAATCTTAAAAGTTATTTGATCCCTGAAGTAGGCTGAAAAATAGAAAACTGTAAAGTGGTAAAGTTTGTGTGCTGTGTTAATACATTCCAACAACAACAAAACACACACCTTTATCCACTACTTAATTTGGGCCAAATCTTGTTGTGTCTGTTCATACATTTAAACCACTTAAAAGATAACGTTTCATAAATTTTTTTAAATGACAGAAGAAAAACTTAGTAGATAGCTGAGCTGGATATCTCTCTGACCACCTGTGTTATGTGTTGTGTGTGTGACTTTTCCCATACCCAGCTTATATTTTCATAATTGGCCTCTAATCTAAATACCAAATGATCAACTATGAATTCCAGCTTGACTGGGACAAGAATTACAAGCATATGTACAGTACCTCAGGTTATTACTGTCAGAACACTGCAAAAATATGTTTGCCACTCTTGTATATAATTACACCCTGGATTCATTATAGCTGGTAATAATGCAGTCTTTTATTCAAGTCAGGATTTCTCTGGATCCATGCAAATGTGTCTCTCCTATATTAAGTCATTCACAACATAGATGACACCACCGAAGGTTGTTTAGGAACAATTGCAACAGAACTGGCAAATTCAATAGCATGGGAGAGCTGAATGCTTGAATGAGAAAGGAAAATGTATGTGTTCAGTAGCTTTACCTGTTGGAGACAAAACTCATCCAAAGGTTTTCCTATTTTTCTTCGATATACCATGGTTTGTTTGCAGTGGATGTCTAATATGTTGATATTCTTTATCTCCATGATGTGATATAGTAACCAATTGGTTTTAACAATGCTTGTGGAACAACAATAAACAAAAGCTTACAGCATCCAGATTTTGACAGAATTTGCTTTGGCTGGGGTTGTTCAGGATAGAATGAGATACTAAAGAGATGATTTTTTTTTTCTGTAATTTTAATAATTTATTGTGACCAGTTGCAAGGTGACGAAGAATATTAAGTTACAGACTCTGCTGATGATAGACTGCCCTATGACCTAATCTATATTTGAGTCTATTTCTAGGATGTGTTTATTTTTTGTTACTTTGGGTTGACTCACATCTTCTCAGGATTGGCTCATCCTTACTTTTCTTTCCAGTTCAGATTATATTTCCTCAAGGAGATGTCCTTGAAGCCCTTTTTAAGACACCCTTCTGCAAATCACGTGCCTTGAGGTATACTAAATTGTTTATTCTTTTTATGGCATTTATCATAACTTTTTACTTAAATAATTACTTGTTTAGTTTTAAGACATGAAATCAATCCAAATTCCCATCAATGATAGACTGGATAAAGAAAATGTGGTACATATACACCATGGAATACTATGCAGCCCTAAAAAGAAGTGAGATCACGTCCTTTGCAGGGACATGGATGGAGCTGGAAGCCATTATCCTCAGCAAACTAAGCTAACACAGGAACAGAAAACCAAACACCGCATGTTCTCACTTATAACTGGGAACTAAACAATATGAACACATAGACGAAGGGAGGGGAACAGCACACACTGGGGCTTGTCCAGTGTGTGCAGGGAAGAGCATCAGGAAAATAGCTAATGCATGCTGGGCTTAATACCTAGGTGATGTGTTGAGAGGTGCAGCAAACCACCATGGCACACGTTTACCTAAGTAACTAACCTGCACATCCTGCACATGTACCCTGGGACTTAAAATAATTACTTGCTTAGTTTTTCCATTATATAATGCAAGCTCCTTATATAAGGGTAAGGATACTTTTAGTCTTGATCACTACATTCCCAAGACCTAGCATAAGGCCGGTCATACAGTGTTGCTCAAAAAAGTATTGTCAAATGAATAAATGCTTAAATAAATGACAAACATTTGAATAAAATTGCTTAGTCCTAAACAGTGGGATTGAATTTATTCTTACTTTGGTGACAGATACTGTATTAATTCTTATTATCTCCTAATAAATCATGTATCACTGGTACCACAGATTTCAATGTATTTGGCAATTTCTACAAAACTGAATATTGCTGCATTTGAGATGATCTCATTGTCTCGAACCAGGCAGGGTTATTTTCTAAACAAACAAACAAACAAACAAACGAACAAAAAGTGTCCTGATTTACTTTTTATTCTTGTTGTAGTTCAAGGAAAGTCTCCTGATTTGTTTTTCTTATCAAAAGAAAAAAGGAGTTCAGAGGGGAGTTCAGCTAATTTAGCTTCATGATCAATTTCTTTATGGCATTTTATTGCATTCTCAAGGTCTGAAATATTGTGTTTTTTGTTAACCTTGATTGGCAGAAACCAAGGAGATAATCCATTTATTTATGTGGATCACTTTGATTACTCTTGAAATTGATTATTAGATGAATTATGATGATATTAAATGTTTAAATGAAATGTTTTCCTTTTAAACATCAGATATCCCTTTCTATTTTTGTTATATATCACTAATACCATAGCGACAATCTTAATTATTCCTAAAAGTCTATCTTACCACCAAATGATAAAATGATACAATTGTGAATAATTAGAATTGAAAAACACTCTGGGCAATTGTTCTGCTTTGAAGATGAGAAAATGAAGGCCTAGTGATATTTAATAAATTCTTCAAAGTCAAAAGTTAGCTGGTAGAAAAATTCAGTGCTAATAGTTAAGCATCTTGTTCTTCCCATTAAAATATTATTCTCGTTATAAATTATTACTTTAAGTAAGGCATCTACTATGGGTATTATTTAATCTATTAAGAAAGAGCAGTATAGAAACAGGGAAAAATCTTATAACATGTCTGAAAACGCACCTTCTTCTTTTGTTTTTAATATCTTTGCACATGTTGGATTACCTGCTCATTCATGTGCATCCAAAAGTCTTTTATTAATCCTGTAAAATCTTGTTCTAATATAACCATAATAGTGGGAGGTTCCTTGAACACCTATCCTCCATCCAATTAGATACCACTTAGTATGTATTTTGTGTACACCTTCTAATTACTATAATTACAGCAAGTGTTACATTTATTACACACAATAGTCTAAACATCTTTAAATACATTAATTTAAGTCTGTGAGCTACTATAGAGCAGAAGCAGTATCAGGTACAACAGTAAATCTCCAGATCCTCAGTGCTTAGCAAAATAGTCACAGAAAAATAAGGACTTGACATGCAGGAGCAGGTGGGAAGTATCTCCATTCATGTCTCTCTCATCTTTTAAACATATTCAGGGGAGTTTCTTCTTCACATGTACTTAAATAAAAGGCAGGTTCCATATGACCATTAGTCAATCTTTTTAAATTAGACATACTACAACAATTTAACGTCACAGAACACAGTTTTAGTTTAGTAACTTTAATGCCCAATTATAACAGAAATTTTAAAGCCATTTTCAATTTGAGGTGTTAATCATCCTTTAAATTGTACCTATCTCCAGAAATGCTTTGACAAAAATGAGGTGTGGTCAGCACATTCTCTTCTTCTTTCTCTGGGCCTCTACTTTTCTACCTATATCTTACTAGCCAAAATTTCCAGGGCTTGGAAAAAGTTCAAGGAAGAAGAGGAAGGTCTACTCTTCACAAGAGCTGCCGTGAAAATGATCATCAATTAACTGAGGTGATATTTAAAGAGGAAGCTTTCTCTTTGGGGAATGTTAATGGGTGATTTGCAGTTCATTCCATTGCTGGGAATCTCTCCTCTGTCCTTTCCAAGAGGCAAACCCAACTGTTTTCTAGTTGGGGTTGGTATAACACATCCCACTGGATTTAGGCAACTTTCGGCCCTCTACCGTCATCCATCCCCCTGATAATTACCTCAGTTCTCCGTGCAGTGTTTATAGACACAACCTAAGACATACAGACGGGCTCTTCCTCCCACATGGCCTGATGTGGTTCCGGTGAAACACATATGTGTTTCTTATCTCAACAAATTCTGGAAAGAAAGCTACTTTCCAATTTGTTTTATTTTATTTTATTTATTTATTTATTTATTTTTGGTCATAGACCATTTCCTGTAGCCTTTTATACCTCGAGTACAGGCTAACTAGCAGTGAATTGTACATCACTGTAGGTGACTCAACTGAACCTCTCCACTGATTTTATTACATTTGCTTTCTCTCGACCTGAGGTGGTAGCTCCTTCTCTCCCCCTTCTCCAGTAGATGGAATGGGGATCACCATACTGCTTTCTCCAACAATATCTCTTCCTTTGTTGTATTAAATCCACGTCCTAGAGGCATTTCTTTGTGTGGGACTGAGGAGAAGCACTCTATCTGTCAATCTTGAGAGTCCAAGGGTCTCCAAAATAATCACTTGTGAATTTTCTCAAAATCTCACCGCCAGACCATTTTATGTCATCTATATAACGCAAGTTACAAATCTATGTATCTTTAAGTTATAGTATTGGTTTTCTAACATATTCTCTATTTATTTCCCTGAGATTTAATGTCTTTCATATTTTTCCTTTATTCTTGGGAAATTAACTTAGATTCCATTCAACTGCTTATAACATTAACACATTCCAGGCACAAATGTGAAATATAATACATATTTATTCAATGAAGAAGTTATCATTTATGAATAAAGTGAAATTTAGGAATCTGGTAGTTCTGCTTAAAGAAAGAAGGTTGGTGTATGTACTTATTTTGGAGGAAAATAATAAGTAATTTAGAAGAAATCCAAATTTATTAAGAAATTCTGGGGCATATAATGTTGGAGATACATGCACTAAAATAGTAAAATCTTTTGCAAATTATTCATTTGTACATAAAATATAAGTATTACTTTTTATTTATGAAATTGAAACTAAGTTCTCAAATGATATATTCCCAAATTGTTTGCCAAATAACAAGTTTATAAAACCGTTTTCTTGTTGTTTATTTATTTACTTATTTATTTTTTGAGATGGAGTCTCCCTGTATCGCCCAGGCTGGAGTGCAGTGACGTGATCTTGGCTCACTGCAACCTCTGCCTCCCGGGTTCAAGCGATTCTTCTGCCTCAGCTTCCCGATTAGCTGGGACAACAGGCATGTGCCACCACACCCGGCTAATTTTTGTACTTTTTGTAGAGACGGGGTTTCACCATATTTACCAGGCTGGTCTTAAACTTCTGAGCTCGTGATCCACCCTCCTCGGCCTCCCAAAGGGCTGGAATTAAAGGCAGGAGCCACCACACCCGGCATAAAACCGTTTTAAAGCCCGTCATTTAAATGACTCTTAAGGTATCTCAGAGGTAGTTGACATTGAATATAGCAAGGAAATATTTAATGCAAATGTAACTATCAAGTTATCAATTTTTTGTTATTATTCAAACCATATCTTGTGTTTGTTCAAGCTGCCTGCTTTTATAGCATACAAAGAGGTCAAACGTCAATATTGTTCACAGGTTCTGGAACATTAAATTACTTACCAATGAAATATCCTTCATTATCAAAGAAGAAGAAAAAGGAGAAGGAGGAAAAGACATTTTACTCTTGCAATGCTTTCACATATTATTCTTTTTGTAGTACCAACCTGAGTAAAATAAAAATATATTGGTTATTACTTGTCCTCAAGAATAACTTAAATTCTGATAGAAGAGAAATGCATACATGAGTGGATAGAGGTGACGCATGAATTTGGGAGGGCAAATCTCCTGTTTTGTGCCAGAATAAAATATCTGCAACTTTCTTTCTCATTTGGGCTAATACGAATAAAAATACTTTTAGACATCCTAGAAAATTTTGAAATGATGCCATGATTAGGGAGAGCCAGTGCATTGAGGAACATGTCAGAACTAAGTCCAACGTGAAGGGGTCAACCTAAAAACAAACCAAAAACAATAATAATAAAGTGTACAGTAGGTGACAGAAATGTTTCTTAATTTTATTTAGGATTGGTTAGTGACTTTAATAGTAGAGACATACTCAGGGAAAGGCAATAAAGGTACATTTGTGTGTCCATGGTCTTGAAGTTTGAAAGACGGAGACACTAGCAGCATTAATGAGAGACAAAAATGTCACTCTTCTTCAAAAGCAACTTGTTCTAAAGATTGTACCATGGAATGGCCCTAAAAATGTACTTACCAAAAATGAAAATGGATCTGTGGTCAAATAAGTTTGTGAAACATTATTACACATTGTAAAATGGCTCATATCATGTAACTTATCTACCACCAGCCTCATAAGGTAATACAGTAAAGAAACGTAAAAAAAATATATTTCCCTAACTTTGTACAAACTCTTTAAAACACAAAATATTTTTTTCTTTTTCCTTCAAAAATATGAATGAGTGATTATTAATATTCCATCTTGGTTGAGTTTCCCTAAAAAGACTCTGAAGAAGGATACAAATGTATGCATTCTATTTAAGAGCTGATCCTACATCAGTAGGGGAGGGAAGGAAGTAGCACAGGGAAAGAAAGATAGTTCAGAAAGCTGCATTATCAAGGAAATAACCGCTGTGGACAATGGTAGCTCAATTTTACTGGTGGACTTGGACAGACAGTGCTGAGCATGTCTCAGAGTTATTTCAGTGATTTCATGCAAAGGAAAGAAAACTAGGGGACTTTATTTGCATACTAATATCTCTTCTCTCCTTTTGGGAGGATTAACAGAGCAACGTGTCTGGAAGAGGATGGAACATGTTCCTGTGATGAGACAAAATTGGTAGCTGTTTCCAATAAGCAGAATTCAGCACACGGAGCATCCGGGTGTAGCATCTACATCATCATTCGCTCTACCCATCCTCTGTTCCATGGAACATATTATGGGAAAGATCCTCTCAGTTCATTTGATATGATCAACCAATATGTTTGATAGTAGGGAAAACTAATATAGGATTTTTATTTTATCTTGGAAGCAAAGTATGTCCTTTTACATGTTTCTTGCACATTTTTCTCAAAACATCATCTTTTCTATTACAAGAAGAAAATTATTTGAACAATGTCAGTCTAAAACTTAGACATGTGATCATTGTGTTTTCTAGTCATCATTTCACTCATGTATTCATTTCTCAAATATGTGTAGCATAACAATTTTTTTTAATTTTGTTGATGACATAGGGAAACTGGAAGAACTTAAAGATAGCTAAACAGGAGGGCTTATGATATTTACAAGTGTCAAATAATGAACTAGAACCTTGAAAATAAACAACTAGATTATTTTTGATCATCACATTTTTGTTTACCATTTGTATAAAGAATCACTGTATTAATTCTGAAATTTGAGTAGATATCATGTTAAGCCCATTTTAAATATTACCCACTTGAGAAAGTTCTCCCTGTCTGTGGACTCAGATAGGCTTAATATCTCACCCGTTTGCATGAATACATTGCCTTTTCGATACTTCAAGCCCATTATTATAGGTTTTAGTAATTTACCTATTTAAATTCTATCACCCCTGTATAACTCTGAGCTCTTAGAGAGTTGCCATTTTATCTTATTTGGCTGTATATTCCCAATATTATCACAGACTATTATGTATATTTTTCTTTAAGAATCCCACAATTTAATGACAACTAGAAAAAACAGGTATACAAGGGTATATAAGTAGAAAATATAGTGCTTCAAGATCAAGGAAAGGTGAACAGTATCCACACAAATTAAAATAACAATAATGGCCAGTTTCCTGTTCTATTTTAGTGCCCAATCATGTGAACGGTTATTAGAAATATGATTGTGAAGTTTTAGAACAGTGGTAGTATCAATCATTTAGGTTTTAAAAACAGAATGATAAAAAAGCAGGTCCAAAAATGGAAATCATCTTTTAAAAATGTCACAAGCCACAGTTTTACAATAAGGAGCTGTTTGGTTCCTTAGGTAAACATAAGACAAAAGAAAATAGACTTGCATTCTTATAGTTGTATCTAGTTAATAGAACATATCACTAAATAAAATGCTTTTGACAGTCACTGCAATGCTCTGTCTATAAATCAATACTTTTCCTTAATTTTGTAATTTCCTATTTTATTCTCCATAAGCAAATAAATATGTGACTTTGCAGCATCACATATTTTCTCTTTTGAATGCTCTTTGCTATCAAAGTTCATTATGTAGCTGACCAAAAATATTTTGTCACCTGAGCATTCCCTTCCCACTTGAATAATTTCAAGTGGGAAAATATTGCTATGATTTCAGCAGTTAGTCTGTATAGAAACTGAAAATCTTAATATAATGCATCTGGCCAGAAAAATTATCTAAGAAAATGACGAAAAATAATAATAGGTTAAAAATATTGCCGGGCGCGGTGGCTCAAGCCTGTAATCCCAGCACTTTGGGAGGCCGAGACGGGCGGATCACGAGGTCGGGAGATCGAGACCATCCTGGCTAACATGGTGAAACCCCGTCTCTACTAAAAAAATACAAAAAAAAAAACTAGCCGGGCGAGGTGGTGGGCGCCTGTAGTCCCAGCTACTCAGGAGGCTGAGGCAGGAGAATGGTGTGAACCCGGGAGGCGGAGCTTGCAGTGAGCTGAGATTGGGCCACTGCACTCCAGCCTGGGCGACAGAGCGAGACTCCGTCTCAAAAAATAAATAAATAAATAAATAAATCTCAGGCCTTGACTAGATGTCATTTGAAAGGCTGAAGAGGTCCATATAATTGGTCAAATAATAAACTTTGAAACTTTTAAAAATATTATATATATTTTGAATATAACTTACTTGAATAAAGCTAATAGTTATGTTTGTATTGAAATAGTAGGAATCCATATTAAAAATATTTTGAGAGCTTTTAAGTTTATTCCAAAATTGAGGACTGTTGCATGTAATTGAGGAATAAAATTATTTAAAAGTTTTCCACTTGGCTATTTTTTAATGTATTTGAAGTAAACGAACACTTATCCAAGCATTCCACCATAAAGCCTCCTCTGAACGTCACAGACACAGACGGAGCCCTACTTTTTGTCATCTTTTTTTGGAGCTTTTGGACAGACTTTTTACAGGCCCCTTAGTTCGATTGTATTATAACTGTTTTTGCCTATATATTTTACACACTTATTAAGACCAGCTAGTGAAAAGCAATGGTACATTTTAATCTTTTTTAACCCCCAAATCTTTCCTTAGCTATCTAACTAATTAATTTATCTTCTGGTAGCATTCCTAATGCCAGTTCCATTAATGAGCATTAAAGAGGAAACATATATATCGTTTTTTAAAAAACATTCCTTCCAAATTTTGAAAGCCCCTGTCATATTTGCCCTAAAACTTTAGTTTTATAGTAAAAAACTTTATTTTTAATCTAAATAAGTTTTTAATTTCCCAGTATTACATTTATTATTTACTTATACAGTGAAACAATGAAGTAATAGGGCAAATATAACTTATGAAATATCAAGAAATACATGCATATCCTAAGCATGGTCTAGCTAACAGAAAAAGAGTCATATTTTCTCTTCTTTTTTTTTTTTTTTTTTTTTTTTTTTTTTTGAGACGGAATCTCGCTCCGTCGCGTGGGCTGGAGTGCAGTGGCCGGATCTCAGCTCACTGCAAGCTCCGCCTCCCGGGTTCACACCATTCTCCTGCCTCAGCCTCCCGAGTAGCTGGGACTACAGGCGCCCGCCACCTCGCCCGGCTAGTTTTTTGTATTTTTTAGTAGAGACGGGGTTTCACCGTGTTAGCCAGGGTGGTCTTGGTCTCCTGACCTCGTGATCCGCCCGTCTCAGCCTCCCAAAGTGCTGGGATTACAGGCTTGAGCCACCGCGCCCGGCCTCTTCTTCTTGTTGTAGACAATCTAATTCTAATTACAGCCTAAGTTTATATAAAGTCTTTTGATGGCCATTTCAAGTTTAACTCATAGTAATCTTACTTTCATTTTAGGCAAGTTTTGGACAAACATTTTCTCACATGTGCTCAATTGACAGCATGTCTTCATGTACCCTTAAACCTCACACATTTCTCCTATCCAAAATGCATTTCTGCCTTGTTTTATGGTTAGATATTAAAACCCAATATTATGAACTAACATTAATCACCATTTAATTTATATTGTGTTTTGAATCAATGTTCTGGCACATACACACAAATAATACGGTGTGACTACACACATTCTACACATGCATATTAATCTTGTTACATAAAATACTTGCTGTTAGTATCAAATAATAATAGTCACAAAAATTACATGCATGTTTTCCATTTTTCATTCCAACCATTCATTTAGTTGATAAATCAGTTTATAAACATATATTGGGGCAAATATTACTAAAATATAGAAACACATATTTCTAAAAATGACATAGAAATGCATTTGCCACATATTCCTAAAAAAGATAATTCCTAGTTCACATAAATTTTATTAATTCACTTCAAATATTGTTAAGAGCATTAAGAAATATACTCAATCATTAATCCACTTACATATTAAAATATGTGCTTGATATTTCTTTGTGTTGCTTAAATCTACATTAGGAACGAAAACAAATACTTTGCCTAAGCTTGAACATTCCATGTATGGTGATATGATTATCTGCTGATCATAAGGTCTGCTAATAACTCCACTTGAACTTGTAGTGAGCATGAATTTCTTTTCTAAGTCATTCAGAAGCCATCTAGCTGTTAACGTTATTCTAGAATCTACTCTTTTGCAGCTGTCATGTTTATTGCTAGTGCAGTGAAATGATTTCCTTTGCCCTTTTTAACTTCTATGTCCTGTAAGTTTGTGTTTGTTACCTATACACTCATAGATGCTCAGGAAAGAAAGGCATGTTTTGGTGGCCATAGAGTTCTTAAATTTTTGGAATCTATAATAGTCATATGTGTGTATGTAGACTGGCCTTGATCCCTTTGGTGTTTCAAAAAAGCCTGACTAGGCTCTTTGGTATCTCAAGTAAAACACCTAGATACCATGTTGTACTTACATTTTATTTAGTATATAGAGAAAACATATCGTTTTCACCTTCCCAAGCTTTACACATATTCACTGGCTGTTTTACCACTTGAAAGTGTGGAATCCAGTTTCTTTTACAGAAGTTATTCAAATGGAATGATCTAGAAAATCAATTAAGCACATATATGGCTATCAGAAGACATATGTCTGAGACTGCTTATTTCCACCTTGTGTATACACTGCAATTTTGTTACTTTATACCAGGAGGCAAACAGTGGTCAGTTTGATTGTTCATAGTTATGATTAACTGGTAATATAGATTAGCGTATTTTATTTCTCATTTTGTTTTCCAGATATCAAATGACTTTAATATCATCACTCTAAATGGTTTAATTAGTAGAAACAATAGTCTTATTTTCCATGTTATATAAATTTTCAGAAAAAAGAAAACAGATTAAATGTCAGATCTAAAAAAATTTGAGTGATCACATAGTCCAGTCATTTCTGAGAGAAAACTTCAAGTGAATAAGGCACTGTCTAACGTCAAACATCTACGACTCTGCAACTGTCAAGTCAATGTTCTGATACAACTAACAACTCTCAAAGTTGGGCAAAGATTGCATCCTGTGTAGGACTCAGGTTGGAATGAAAATTGAAAGTTACTGAATACTCAGCTCTCCTTTACAGGAGATAAACAGTAAACAGTGAGAATTTGACAAGTGCTCTGCTCTTTTAGATGCTCAAATTCCTTTATTTAAATCCAAAATTCTATAGCTATTACATGGCTAAAAATTACTTTATTTAAAATACTGCCATGTGTTCTATTATATTATTTGTTTTCTAATATATTTTGCTAGGTCTAGAGAAAGCATTCTAGAATAAATGCAGATATTGGCTATAAGCTAGTATTTACATTTCTCTAACCCTTCCCTAACCACTAACTCTGCACTAAACCCTAAGCTTTATATTTAATGTACTCATGGTCACTTCCATCTCTATGTCCTACAATCACCTCAAATTCAACATATCCAAAATTAAAGTGACTTCTTCCCCTGAAAATTGGTTGCTTTCCGAGAATGTTGGGTGATCAGGCCCAACACCTTTATTAACAGACAAAGCTGTACTATCATCAATCCTATTACTACTTAAGACAGAAAGTTTTTCATTATCATTATACACCTTGTAAAATGTCGCTTACTCTTGACTTTACTTCATTTTATCTCTGCTCCTTACATATTGTCCCTGCCACTTTCTTTGTTCTGATTCTCAAATTTTTCACTGAGACTATTGGAAAAATTCTTAATTGTCACCTTGTCTCTGTCCTGGAATGCTTCAATTCATTCTTCACATCTTAATACAAATGTTTTGTCTAAAACACAAGTCATATTAAGGAGTTCTAGTCCCTGAAATTTTTTTTTTGAATTTTCAGAGATTTTATTCAAAAGGCAACATCTTCATAAGTGAATAAGCCTTTGATCTTAGCTACCTGTATAGTCGCTTCAACTTCCCTCCACATCCTAAATCTCCGTCACATATTCTAGGCAAAAACAAACAAACAAGCAAACAAAAAACACTGTAATATATGAGATCCCCAAAAAGTTTCCTCTCAGAAGCCTATTTCCCCCTGAGTATTTTGTCTTTCTCTTAGTGTCTCTTTATTCTTCATATGTTTCTTTTGGTCTACTATTCCATTTTCAGAGTTAAGCATTGCATCAAAAGAACATTTTACATATTTCTAGTATGTATTAATGTCTAGTATGTATAAGTATCTCTATACATTTCTACATTTCCATGTTATCTTCTTTCGACTAGTATTATTTTATAATATATATTTATACAATTTATGTGTGTTCATGTCTGTATATGTCTGTATGTACATATGTTTTTAGTTTATTTTTATAGGCTGCTAACTCTTGATTATTTATAGGAATGAAGAAATTATTTGTTTAAAAGTAAATTCAGTCACAGGAATGCATTCATATTTGAAAATTTGAAGTTTGTGTTCAGCGCTAATTTCTGTAAGCTCAGCCTACCTTGTCCATGTTTGAATGGACAAAAACACTTACATATGTTACACTGTGTTGGAGGTAGGGAATAGAATGTAGTTACCAGAGGCTGCAAAGGGTAGTGGGGAGTGGAGGATAAAAGGGGTTGGTAAATGAGTAGAACAATAAAGTTACACAGAAAGAATAAGTTGTAGTGTTTAGTAGCACAATAAGAAGACTGTAGTTAACAATAATTTACTGTATATTTAAAAATACTAGAAGAGTACATTTGGAATGTTCCCAACACAAATAAATGATTAATGAGGTGATAGCCGTACCAGTTACCCAGGTTTGATCATTACACACTTTATGCCTGTATCAAAATGACTCATGTACCTCATAAATATGCACAACTATTATATATCCATAAAAATTAAAAATTGAAATATATATTCATAAAAAAATTGTGTACCATTTCGGGACATCAGAAAAAGAAGCATCATATAAGTAAACTGGAAACTGAAACTCTTCACTCAAAGTTAACCAATACTTTTTCGCCATGTCCTTTTTTTGGCCCTCATGCAATTTATTTCCTGTATCTTTTTTTTATGGAGTTAGGGAAGGATTAACATTTTGCTGTAATACTTTCTCTTTTTTCCCCCTTGGTGGGTAATTAAAAGTTGCCTGTAGCCATGGCAGCTTGTGTTCAAAATCACTTTCACTGATAAAAAAATTGTCATACAGGACCTGTTACTAATTTAGAGACCTCCAAGCAATACTTCCACATGACCATAACTTGATTGCTAGGGTCAGTATATAACATTAACCCCTAAGGATTAGTGCTGGAATAAGATCTGAGCATGGTATTAGAAAAAGAATACAACACTTCGCTCTACATCTGACATCAATCTCAAGTTTTTAGCCATTTGTGATTTTCAGACGCTCGAGGGCACGTTTTTAAGAGAGGAACCCTTATAATAAATGACAATCACCAATTCTTAATGGTTATTGCACTTGACTTGCTATTTATCTTCCCAGTTGTTTCCATTGTGTGCATTATTTCTATGCTGTACATAAAACAAAACAAAACAAGCCCATGCATGACTCTAGCTGAAAAGAGTCATGCATGCACTTAGACATCCAGACCTAAGACATACACTTAGACATCCAGACCTACCCCCATTGGTTTTTGTTTTTTTTTTTTTTTAATGTAATGAGGACTGTATTCTAAAGAAAATATCATTTGGTACATCCAAACATGGACAAGGTAGGCTGAGCCTACCTTAATTGGCGCTGAACAAAAATTTCACATTTCCAAATACAAATGCATTCCTATGACTGCATGTATTTTTAAAGGAAAAATAAATTTTGGATTTTGTATTCCTTTATTCCTATAAACAATGAAGAGTTAACAGCCTATAAAAAATAAACTAAGACATAAAACGTATGTACATACAAACTCACATATGTAGACATGAACACACATAAATACGTATAAATATATTATAAAATAATACTAGCCTAGTGAAGATAACATGGAAATGTATGAATGTGTATAGAGAGTAAAATTATATAAACCTATCAATCCAAAATTGCTGCAAATCTTTGGGTCAAAAGGTTTTTTTAACTCTTCTTTTTCCTTTGTTTATGTTGATCTTTTTCTTTGAATTATAGGCACAATAAATCCATGATACAAAATATATACATATTTTCATATTATATTCATGTTCATTTTAATATATTATTAAAGATTATTTAAATTATCATTTAAACTTGTATTATTCTACATGATAAGTATAATTTATTAAGTACAGACTGAATGTTTTTATTTTACAAATAATACTTATGATCATTTTATATATAAATTCATGTAGGTAAATTTCTCCAGATGAGAATTTATATGAAAATGATTATACAGTATTTTATCTAAAACAGGTCTTAGCCATAGAATTACTGGTTCAATGCACTTACAATTTTCATGATTCTTCAGACATATTAAAATGGTATATCTCCAAACAGTGTGCCTATATCACACTTGTTTCCTTTTATTTTAGAGTGTCTTTAGGATGACACTTTCAGGCGCTTTGAGCAAAATCCTGATTTTGCTTAGTTTCTTTTTTCATCCTTGCCTATGTAAGTGTAAAACATTGATTGTTTATTATGATAGAATGAGCTTTTTTTTTTTTTTTTTTGCTTATAGAGGAGAGCATGTTTGAAATGTTGGCAAACTATTTGCACTGCGCATTTTGTAAACATCTTTACTCATATACTTTTAACCTATTGCCTTTTTAATGTTTTCTGAGTTCTAAACTCTATTCAGAAATAAGAAAGATTTAACTCGTGGGTTTTTTTTCCAGTTCAAAGTAGATGTATAGCTGTGTTCAAGTACCTTTCTTTTTACAAAATGGAGTTGAATGTATTTTTAGCAAATGTTAACATTTGTAATGTTAAGTAATGAAATGACATTTGTGAAACAGAATTTGTGGAAAAGTTTAAACGGTGAAGTGAATGGACAGATATTACCAAGTGATGAAAATTGAAACATCTACTATCTTATTTTCATTATGGGAAACACTTGTGCTAGTCTTGGTCCATGCAGTTTGAGTGAAGTGAATCCTCACCATTACATTCCCAGAAGGAAATATAATCTGGGTATGAATAATCTATTTCCCATATGTACTTCGTAAGATTCCGTATACCTGAGTCAGCATAGAGGTAAGCAGGTACAAGATGAAGTTCTAGAAAATTAATTTTAAAGACATTGGTGGAACTCTTCTACCTAATGATGCCTGATATGGCTTGACTGTGTCCCCACCAAAATCTCATTTTGAATTGTGGTTCCCATAATTCCCAAGTGTCATAGGAGGTACCCAGTGGGAAGTGATTG
Organism: Macaca thibetana thibetana; assembly: GCF_024542745.1. Classification (NCBI taxonomy): domain Eukaryota; kingdom Metazoa; phylum Chordata; class Mammalia; order Primates; family Cercopithecidae; genus Macaca; species Macaca thibetana. Next base: position 14,967,272 of record NC_065595.1, on the reverse strand, counting down.
GATAATCGGGATGGTTCCCCCATGCTTTTCTTGCAATAGTGAATTATCATGAGATATGATGGTTTTATAAACATTTGACATTTTCCCTGCTGGCATTCATTCTCCTGCTGCTCTATAAAGAGGTGCATTCCATCATCATTGTGAGTTTCCTGAGGCTGTCCCAGCCATGCAGAACTGTGAATCAATTAAACCTATTTTCTTTATAAATTACCCAGTCTTGGTTGTTTCTTCATAGCAGCAAGAGAACAGACTAATACAGTACATTGATATCAAGATTGGGGCACTGCTGCAAGGATATCTAAAAATGTGGAAGTGACTTTGGAACTGGGTAACAGGCAGATATTGAAAAATTTGGAGAGCTCAGAAGAAGACAGAAAAATATCAGGAAGTTTGAAACTTCCTAGAGACTAGTTGAATGGCATTGAGCAAAATGCTGACAGTGATATGGAAAATAAAGCCCAGGCTGAGATAGTCTCAGATGGAGATGAGGAACTTGTTGGGAACTGGACCAAAGGTCACTCTTGCTATGCTTTAGTAAAGAGACTGGTGGCATTTTACCCCTGCCCTAGAGATCTGTAGAACTTTGAACTTGTGAGAGATGATTACAGTATTTGGCAGAAGAAATTTCTAAGTGGAAAAAGGTTCAGGACGAAGTAGAGCATAATAGTTTGGAAAATGTATAGCCTGATGATGTGACAGAAAAAAAAAATTCTGGGAGAAAATCAAGTCAGCTGCAGAAATTTGCATAAGTAATGAGGAGATGAATGTTAATCACCAAGACAATGGAGAAAATGTCTCAAAGGCATGTCAGAAACCTTCATGGCAGCGCCTTCCATTATAGGCCGGGAGGCTTAGGAGGAAGAAATGGTTTTGTGGGCTGGGCCTAGGGCCCTGCTTCTCTGCGCAGCCTCAGGACATGGTGTCCTGTGTTCCAGTTGCTTCAATTCCAGCCATGGCTAAACAGAGACAAGGCATGGCTTAGGTCATTGTTTCAGAGGGTGGAAGCCCAAATCCTTGGTGACTTCCATGTCATGTTGAGCATATGGGTTCACAAAAGTCAAGAATCGAGGTTTGGGAACCTCTGTCTAGATTTTCAGAAGATGGATGGAAACATCTGGATGTCCAGGCAGAAGTTTGCTGCAGTAGTGGAGCCCTCATGGAGAACTTCTGCTAGGGCAGTGCAGAAGGGAAATTTGGGGTGGGAGCCCCCACACCGAGTCTCCACTAGCATACACTGATGCTGTGAGAAGAGGGCCACTGTCCTCCAGACCACAGAATTTTAAATCCACCAACAGGTTTCACTGCCTGCCTGGAAAGGCTGTAGACTCTCAACACTAGCCCAGGAATGCAGCCAGGAGAGGGGCTGTACCCTGAAAAGCCACAGGGGTGGAGGTGCCCAAGACCCACTTCTTGTATCAGGTTTAGCTAAACCTGAATGAGAGTCATGGTGTCAAAGGAGATCATTTTGGAGCTTTATGATTTGACTGCCTCGCTGGATTTCAGACTTGCTTGGGGCCTGTAGCCCCTTCATTTTGGCCAGTGTATCCCATTTGGGATGGGTGTATTTACCCAATGTCTGTACTTCCATTGTATCTAGGAAGTAACTAACTTGCTTTGGATTTTACAGGCACATAGGCAGAAGAGACATTCCTCATCTCAAATGAGACTTTGGACTTGGACTTTTGTGTTAATGCTGGAATAAGCTAAGACTTTGAGGGACTGTTGGAAAGGCATGATTGTGTTTCAAAATGTGAGTACATGAGATTTACGAGAGGCCAGGGGCAGAATGATAGGGTTGACTATGTCCCCACCCAAGTATAATCCTGAATTGTAGTTCCAATAATCCCCAGGTCCCAGGAGGGACTTGGTTGGAAATGATTGGATCATGAGAGTGGTTTACTCCATGCTGTTCTCAGGATAGTGAGTGATATCTCATGAGATCTGATGACTTTATAATGTTCTGGCATTTCCACTGCTGGCACTCATTGTGTCTCCTGCTGCCCTGTGAAGGGGTGCCTTCTGCTATGATTATAAGTTCCCTGAGGCCTCCCCAGCCATGTGGAACTATGAGTCAAGTAAACCTCTTTTCTTTGTAAATTACTCAGTCTTGAATACATCTTCATAGCAGTGTGAGAATGGAGTAATACAATGCAAGAAGTTAAACCATATTGGCTTGCAAGAAGATCATCTAGTTTAATATTTGTTTATGTTGTATTTTTAGATTTAGTGATCAATTTAAATATTTTTCACATTTTATAAACTGATTTTAAAATATTTATTCATGATTTTATTTATCCTGATTTTGTTATATTTAGTTTTTCATCCTTTCTCTTATTTCTCAAATTGAATGCTGAAGGCTTTCTTTGTGTTTTGTTTTAAAATAATTCATTCAATTAACACTAAAAATTTACATTTCATTTTGAGACATCACATAAGCTTAACTTATAAACCATTTCTTATCAATTACTTGTTATTGAGTAGGTAAAAATTTTCATCAATTCCAGAGTCCAGTGAGAAAGGAAAATTGCAAGCAGTTATGGCTATAAATAGTGAGGGAGCGGGAGTAACAAAGCCCAGTCTTATTTTCTTCCACAAATTTACATGTATAAATTACCCATTGTTGTGATTTTATAAATATTATATGTTCCATATTGCATATCCTTTTTAATCATGAAAAGAATTTTAATTGATAAATTGTTTTATTGTGTAAAATTTTCTTATTCATTTTATAGATGTTGCATAGAATATTTTTGTATTCTAATTTTGCATTATTGTTTAGTTTTTTTAACTTTGGAATTTATTGAAGTTTCCCTTTTGGTCTTTAATATTTAATTCAATATGTCTCAAGGGCAGTGAAAGATTGGCTATGTTTTCTGTTAATTCATCACTAAACCCACTTAATGTGAACTCATGCTGTGGGGAAACCAGTCTGCTATCTAATGCCTGGTAACAACATTGACCCTTTCATGTGGGTTGGTGCTCAAGATAGGTAGCAGTGGCTATCAAGCTGGATATTAAACTGGTCAGCTTTAGTAAAGACACATCTAAGTTGCTTCATGGCTGTTTTTATATAGGCTCACTGAAAAACTGCTGAGCTGACTGGGAAAGAACGTTGAACGGAAAGGTCACCTTTTCCAATTAATCCTTAAAATGAGTCTCTTCTCACAGAAAAAACAAAACAAAACAAAAAAAACCCTGACACTGTGAACACATCTCAAGGAGTCCATCTATAGATAACTTCCACAAACCTTTTTTTTCCCATCAAGTTTTTAAATGTTTGCACTTCATTTGTAGGCAGACAGATCAAACCACATTTAGTTTATGATGATAGGTTCAGGTCACGTGATAACCAAATAAGCAGTCAACATGCATTTAGTCCCTACCATGGCCTCGTAGCATGGAAAGAGCTATTTGTTAAAAGGACAGTTTTAGTTTTCCTTTTATTTCACTTTCCCTTAAAATCCCAAGGGCTGTGACTGAGATTCTCCTCTGGATGTCTGCCGCTGGTTCTGTACATCTTGGTCTGCCGCAGTTGATATGAACGAACTTTATTTGTTGGCTCACAGAAGCCAAGCATCAAAGTTACTTGTATAACAGTCAGACTAAGATGAAGAGCCTCTTCTTTCTCTGTCAAGATTGGTTTCTCTTAGACCAAGCCTCTGAGATGAAAGAACGTTAATGGGAATTCTCACAGGATGATCACGGGCACTAAAGGAAGCAGCATTGCGTAAAAGGAGAAATTGCCAAAGGACCTCAGCAAACACTGTGGAGAGCTTTGGAATTGAGATAATTCTTCACATTGTCATAAATCAAAGCAAAGGAACTGGGCCATCATTACTCTGTATCACCAGTCATTGGTTGTGGGTTGTATAAGGAAAGAGGTATGATACTGAGAATGACAGCACTTTTCAGAAAAACAAATTCTTAAAGGAAATTTAGGCAAAAGCTCTCAGCCACCAACAATAACAGAAAATAGAGGAATGAACATGTCAGTCCTGAAAGTGGGGAAGGTCCTGACTGGCACAACATAGCATCCACCATAGTCTAAACTATTATTCTCAGTTCAGGAACAGGTTCCTCTGTGATACTGGTGAGCATTTTTCCTGGTGAATCTTTAAAGGGAAGGGTTAATGGCATGTTGTATCTTTCTCTCCAGATGAAACTAATATTCATTATCCACATCTTCTGATGCTAATTCTAGATTCTACCCACCTTTGGCTAGTGTCCCTGGCAATAAAGTTTACTTAAACTTAGACCATCATCTTTAAGGCATCTGATCCACCGGTCAAGTCATCATGCCCTTATCAAGCGGGAGCTAGTGGTCCTGTCCATTTAAAATAAAGGAAATGAGATATTACAAAGAAATATAAAATTATATCACCAACATACAAAATATTCTTCCCTGTTCATTGCATAACATCAGATAACATCTAATAATCAAGATCAAGTACCATTTCGAGATGTTGACTTCTTTGTCTAATTATCTCTTAATACAAGGATATTGAAGTGAGTAGGTGGTAGTTGTAGTTATTGAGAATTGTTCTATGTCCCATGGTGAAAGCATTTTCCCTCTGGGACCAGAATCTTTAAAGCTACAGAGCCCAAAGTTATAAGAATAAAAAGCAAAATTTCTTAATTGTGTCCCAAGACACATGTACTTATTACTTATTGTGGACACAGAATTCTATAATGGTCATTGGTTTAGAATGAATGTTGTAACAACTATTGCAGACTGAACTCCAAGTGAGGACTTCAATTGTGCATTAGAACATGTTTCATTACTAGGTTGGCAGCTACTGGATGGTGAGCATGTGACAACCCCAGTGGATCTCCTTGTCACCTGCCTAATGTGACATCTCTTCTGCTATAAAAACAAAACAAAAAAACCTTGATCAGGTGCAATATTATGTGTGATAATGTGTTGCTTGATCAAGTATGTTTATCAATCCTCAGATAATAGTGCTTCCTGAGGCATATTTTGCAAGTAACAAAGGCATATTTGTACTCCAAAATATATCAATTTCAGTAAAATTATACAATAAAGATGCAATTACTATTACTTCTGCTTCACAAAATGTGGGAGCAGCCCATGTAGGTAAGCTGTCATCATGTAGGTTTTAGGAATCCCAAGGGAGGATGCTGTATGCATAATCCAAAAAGACCTACCAGACATTGTACTTCCATCTTACTGGGGGAAGGTGTAAGTGATTGCAATTGTACTTGCAAGTTGCAAAATCTTGCAATTGAAGTATCTCAATATTTTTCTAAACATGTGTTTTGTGACAATGTGCTGAATTTACATAGGGTTTATCTTTCATTGTGTGGAGACTCTTTGTCTCCTGAAGTTTTCTCATACACCTGACAACTTGCTCAACACATCTGATTAACATGGTGTCATTAATATGGTAGATCAAAGTTATATTCCACAAAATAGATTGTCTAGGTCCTTGTGACTATAACAAGGGGCAGCAGAATGAACAAACTTTTGAAAAGAGACCAAAAATGTATTTTATGTCTGTTTCTATTGAAGGTAATGTTTTTTGATTCTCCATTCTGACAGAGATGGAAAAGAATGCATTTGCCATATCAGTGGCTACATATAATGAACCAAGGTTGTGTACATCATTCTAACTATAATGTCTTTAAAACAGGTATGCTCACCCTCTTTTCTGCAGGAAAACAAATAAAATACATTGCAGATTAGTGCTACTCCTAAAACAAAAAGACGAAGGGCCAGTGGTTCTCATTATGTATCATTTTAATTTACCAGTGTGACCCTACAAAAGCCAAATGGATCCTGAAAAGTGACTGTGTATTACCGCAAACTCACCTAAGTATTAGATCCTAATTCCTGGACTTCCACTTACCCTTCTCTATTTCAATAGCTCTTACACCGTAGGTAAAGAAACTAATTAATTTGAGGATTCCATCAATGACCAAATATTGCATTTCAACTATAATTTCAGGAACTGAAAGAATAAATAACGGTGGTTCCACAGGTCCAGGGGACTCACTGTGAACTACATCGCAGCCAGGATTTCATGTTTCCTGTATTCTATATGTCCCCACTCAAACATGGAGCCACGATGAGGTTTGGAACACTGGAGATTAATGTAAACTTGAACAATGTGTCCATCGATTCTCAAAATAATTGGGCTTTACACTTTCTTGACTGTATAATTCTCAAATAAATAGCAATTGTTCCTTTGGAAGAAATGAGAACTTTTTTTTTTTTTAATAAACACTTGGCAAAATATTGTAAGAATGTTTCTTCCTGAAGATCTGACCTCTCCATATATATACAGATTCCAACATAAAGCTGATTCAGATGTGGAAACTTGGCAGGAGATTGTGACACTATTTTTATAGTCATTTAAAAACAGGTTTATTGATATATAAATTACGTACCATAAAATTCACTCTTTTAAAATGTGCCATTCAATGATTTTTTTTTTTTGGTACTTTTACAGCATTGTGCAACTGCTATTTAATTTTAGAGCATTTTTATAACCCGCATAAATAAAACCTGTGCCCATTAGTAGCCATTCCCTGTTTCTCCTCTCCCCAGCCCCTGGAAGCTACTACTTTGCTTTCTGTCTCTATCAATGTGCTTTTTCTGGACATGACACACACATAGAATCATGAAATATGTGGTCTTTTCTTTCTAGCTTCTTTCATTTACTACAGTTTCTTCAAAGTTCACCCATACTTTAGTACATGTTATTTTTATGGTTAAATAATATTCCACTGTATGGATATATTGTATGTTGCTCATCCATTAATTAGTTGATGGGTATTTGAGCTGTTTCTACTTTGTTTACTAGCAATAAATAATGTCTCTAAACACATATAGTATATAGCAAGTTTTTGTGTAAAAATATTTTCAATTTTTTCAAGTGTATACATGAGTGTAATTGCTGGATCACTTGATAACTCTATATTTAACATACTTAGCAATAGCCTATTTTTCAAAATGGCTGTGCCATTTTAGCACTTTACCAGCAGTGTATGAATGTTCCAATTTCTCCGCATCCTCACCAACATGTACCATTGTCTCTGTCTTTATTTTAGCCATTCTTGTTTGGGTGAAGTTGGTTGTCATTGGGGTTGGATTTTAATGTCATTAATGATGAATAATGCAGAGCATTTTTTCACATGTTCTTGTCTCTCTGTATATCTTCTTTTAATAAATGTATCTTCATATATTTTGTCCATTTTAAAATTAGATTATTTCTCTTCTTATTATTAAATTGTAAGAATAAATTACATATTCTTGGTATAAATCCCTTATAAGTAATATAAATTGAATTTTTTTCCATCTGTGGATTGTCTGTTCATACTTTTGTTGCTAAATTTTGAAGCAGAAAACTGGTTAAAATTTTCATAAAGTTTAATTATTCAATTTTTCTCTTTGTCACTTGTGTTTCTCGTGTGATATTTAGGAAACAATTGCCTAAACCAATGTCACAAAGAGTAATTTCTATATTTTCCTCTAAGAGGTTTATTCCTTTTTTCTTTATATTTAGATTTTTGATCCATTTCTGGTTAACTGTTGCATATAGTGTGGGTTGCAGGTTCAACATCATTCTTTTACATGTAGGTATCCAGCTGACTTGACAATGTTTACTAAAAATATCAATTTTTCCAATTGAATTTATTTAGCCTGTTTGTCAAAAATAAATTAACCAAAAACACAGCTATTAATTTGTGGACTCTAAATTCTATTCTATTGATGTGTATGTATAAACATGCTGTCTTGGTTACCTGGTACTTTTTAGTAAGTCTTAGTTTGGAAAGTGTGAATCCTCCAAATTTGATCTACACTATCAAAATTGTTTTTAGCAATTCTGCATCCCTTGCATTTTAATATGAGCTCTAGGCCAACCTCAAAAATTTATGTGGAAGTGGCATTTGGGATTTTTATGGGGATTTTGTTGAATCTGTAGATCATTTAGGGGAGTATTGTCATCTTAATAATGTTAAGCCTTTTAATCCGTGAACTATTATATCTTTTGATTTACTTAGCTCTTTAATTTCTTTTGACAATATTTTGTGGCTTTCAGTGGACAAGTCTTGAACTTCTCTTATTAAATTTATGACTAAAAATTTTATTATTTTGGATGTTGTAAATGGCATTGCTTGATGAATTTCATTTTGAGATTATTGATTAGTGTATAAAATACAATTTTTAATCTTGAAGGTCTGTCTATATTGATCTTGTTGAACATATTTATTAGTTTTAATAGTATTCTTATATATGTGAATTTCTGAGAATTATCTATATACCTGCATACAAAAGCATGTCATCTTCAAATAGAGAAGATTTTAATTATTTCTTTCCATTTGTGATGTGTTTTATTTATTTTTATCCCTTTGTGCTGTGGCTAGAATGTCGAATACAATGTTGAACAGAAATGTTGATCTGAGACATCCTTGACTTATTCTTAATCTTAAGGAGAAAGTACTCATTGTTCCACCAATAAGCATACTGTTGTTAGCTGTGAAGTTTTAGTAGATGCTCTTTGCCAGGTTGAGGAAGCTGTCATCTATTCCTACTTGATTGAGAACTTTCTTTGATCATGAAAAGGTAGTAGATTTCTTAAATACTTTCTTCACTTGTATTAAGATGATTGTGGTTTTTCTCTTTTGTTTTGTTAATATGGAACATTAAATTTATTTTTATATGTTAAACTAAACTTGAATTCTAAGGATAAAACTTACTTTATCTAGGTACAGACTTTTTTATGTTACTGGATTTTATGTGATAGTATTTTGTTGATTTTCTGGATCTATACTCATATAGAATATTAGTCTTCAGTTTGATTTTCTTGTCATATCATTGTCTAGTTTAAGTAACAATTCTTAGTCTAGTTAAAGCTCTGTCAATTTTGTAGATCTTTGGAAAAATCACAAGATTTGGTTTATTTTCTGTATTGTTTTTTTCTACACATTTTATTAACTTTCACTCTAATTTTTAACATTTACCTATTTCCACTTGTTTTCAGTTTTGTTTGTTCTTTTTTACTGTCATAAATTGAATGATTAGGTAATTGGTTTGATGTCTTTGTTATTTTTATTTTAAAATATTTAATAGACAAAGTTTGAAAATATTCAAGACATATAATGTAATAGCCTGATATACATATACACTGTGTAATTATTACTAGAATCAAATGAATTAACATACCCATCTTCCCTTGTTTTTAATTATGTGACTTAATTTTAGTTATTTATATGGACACTAGAGGAAGGTAGGGGATTTTAAAAAGGTAGTTATGTCTTAGAAGTCAAATGTGGGGTGCGGGTTAGCACCAACATTTAACAAGAAGCAGAGGTCTGCTTCTTTAGCCCAAGGGTTCCAGAAGAATATTTAGATTCAAATTATTTTACTATAGCCAACTGTAACATCTTGAGTCAGTGTTATAGTTGTGTAAAATTGTAGTGATTTTACCCACTGCCCTTGTACTTCACTTCTAGTCTCCCCATGGTCAACCGGCAACGTTAGCATCCTTGTGGGACAATCTTTTGATTAGATCTGAGTCCTTCTTGTCCCCAATGTCACTATTACTTGTCTCTGCAAACTAAGGGTCTCTACTATTCTCTGTCACTGTAGAATCACACTATCTTCAATAAAATCATAAATACGTTACTAAATTTTTCTTCTGCTATGTTAGTTATCTATTGCTGTAAAACAATGTAGCTCTAAATATAGTGGCTTAAAACAACAAACATGTATTATCTCACACAGTTTTTGTGAGTTAGGAATTCAGAAGCAGCTTGGCTGAGTAGTTCTAGCTTCTAGACTCTCATGATATTATGCCCAGATTCTCAGCTGAGGCTGTAGTCATCTAAAGACTTGACAGAGACTGGAGGATGTACTTCCAAGGTGGCTCACTCACATCCTTCTCAGGTTAATGCTTGTTAATGGTAGGAAGCCATAGCTCAACACTAGGTCAGTATCTCCATCAGCTGCCTGAATGTGTTTATGGCACGACAGCTGGCCTCTATTAGAACTAATGTTTCAGAATCACAATGGAAAAGTCACAATGTCTTTTATAACCCATCATGAGAAGTCACACATAATCATTTCTGAAATATCTGATTGGTTAGAAATATCAGTTTTATTTAGTTTGTGAGAAGCTTATAAGGTGTAGTGAATCACAAGAGTTAAGAATTATTTTTGAGACTGGCTACCATACCTACTACAGAGACTACAGGGACTTAAAAATTTTAAGGATGCTCATGATCACTAGCCAACATTTTTTATCACTGCATTGATGAATTAATTATCTTCTGTTCTTGCTCGAGAGACATACTCATTTGGTGAGTACGTAAACTCATATGATTAATAAAACACTACAGCATTCTCATTCCACTGCTTTACTATTTGTTGTATATAAGATGTTAGAAAACTATGACACGGTCTATGGCCTATTTTTGTTTGAACTCCAAGTAAAAATAGATTTTATATTTTAAAAGTTATTTTTTTAAAAAGGAAAAATATGAAGAATGTGCATCAAATATGTAATATGGCCTATAAAGCCTAAAATATTTACTATTTAGCTTTTCAGAAAAAGATTCTGACTCCTGTCATAGATTATACCAATAGAATGCTGTTTTTGTGGTTGTTGTTTTCTTTTTCTTTCTTTCTTTTTTTTTTTTTTTTGAGATGGAGTCTTGATCTGTCAACTAGGCTGAAGTGAAATGGTACACTCTTGGCTCACTGCAACCTCCGCCTCCCTAGTTAAAGCAATTCTCCCTCCTCAGCCTCCTGAGAAGCTGGGATTACAGGCACCCACCATCATGCCCGGATAATTTTTGTATTTTTGTAGAGATGGGGTTTCACCAATGTTGGTCAGGCTAGTCTTGAACTCCTGACCCCAGGTGATCCACCTGCCTTGGCCTCCCAAAGTGCTGGGATTATAGGCATAAGCCACCACACTCGGCCTGGTTTTTTAACTTTATCTATTATAGCTTAACATGGACCTAAAATCAAGTAAGTCAACTGGGTAAAGAAACAGACTTTATTGTCCTTCTATGTATCCTATAGAATTCAAAACTTCTGATAATTTTTTAATAGTGATAAACCATACTAATCTATACATATTTTCCTTGTATAAAAACTTCAAAATCTATATCACATGTATTTCAGTGTATAACATCTTCCAATATGTGTCACACATATCCCCCACACTTGCACCAGTATTAATTTATAAAGGCATTTTATGTTTATGCCTTCTCCTCCAGGGTTTAACTATCTGGTTATGCTGAATTGGAGTATGGTAAGAAGCCTAGGTTCAAAGTAAAGTAATAGGAGCTAGACACAATCAAGTTTGGCATTTTCTTCCAAAAACAAAAACAAAGAGCAAAAGTAACCTACCTTAGATGAAATCATTACAGAGTCTTGAACCTGGCTCATTGGATTTTATTGTATGGGACATTCAGTAGAATAAAGAGGTTTATGCTTCTTGAAAAAAACTAACCCTCCTCAATACCCTATTCCAATTTTGAAGATTATAGTCACCCATTTCTTGTCCTAATTTTATATATGAGAGCTAGGAACATTGTGAATTTGTATGTCATAATTCATATAGCTGAAGGATTTATCTTTTTACAATACCTCTGCTACACGAACGTTTTGGTTTCAATACACAGAATATTATATTTTAGTAGTCATAGTTGCTCTCTGGTTCTTTGACAATGCCTCAAGTTGTATTTCTAGTTGCCTTATTTATTTTTAAATTCTCAGGCAGAGTTAGAAAAAAAACCATTTCTGCCTGAAAAACATATTCTTTCTGCTTTTTATTATGGGAAATAGTGACATTCATTGAACTGTAAAAGTCTTGCTCTAAATATAAATTTTATTCCAGGTGACCACCAGTGATGATTCAATAACTGCATTAATAGAGTTATCAATATCTGCAAAAATGATCAGTGCTCAATTCTGTAATACTGCACAGATTATTACCACATTAAAAGGATACGTAAGCTTGAAAGCCAAATTCTTATGTTTCTGTTTTTTTAAATTGTCTGAAAATCCTTCTCGTAAAAACTACTACATTTGTCAGCATTATTTGGTGAGATTGTAGAAAGTCACTCTAGTAAGAGTGGATATTACATGACCCATAAAATCATTGAATGTCCAGGGGGAAAGACTCTAGGCTGAGCTTTCAGAATTAACATCCGGAACCACATACAGCACTGTCATGATAAAGTAGACCTTGACCTTAAAGCCATGCTATTTCTACCATAACTTAAATCAACAAAATGAATGTCCCATAGAGAATCCATTTCTTGGCTGGGTGTGGTGACTCATGCCTGTAATCACTGCACTTTGGGAGGCTGAGGCGGGTGGATCACTTGAGGTCACGAGTTTGAGACCAGTCTGGCCAACATGGTGAAACCCCATCTCTACTAAAAATACAAAATTTAACTGGGCGTGATGGTGCTCACCTGTAATCTCAGCTACTCAGGAGGCCGAGGCAGGAGAATCGCATGAACCTGAGAGGCAGAGGTTGCAGTGAGCTTAGATCGCACCACTGCACCCAAGCCTGGGTGACAGAGTGAGATTCCGCCTCAAAAAAAAAAAAAAAAGGCAATTTATTTGTGTAGCTTACTTCTGAATCAGTCTCATGTATAACTGCAATATGTATAACTGCAATTGAGCCTGGGATAAATTTTTTCATATTCAACTTTAAAAAGTAGGTTTCACAATGTAATGAATTTTCAAAATGTATAAAACTAGTTCAAAGTTTTGTAGCAAACCAAATGCCATATGACCACTTTTTGGCCACTTGCTCTCTTCATTCTCTTTCTCATTTTCTTACTCTCTTACTATCTTGTTCTCACTCTTTATGATCTATCTTATTTTCCTAATAATATTATATCTCTTTTATACATTTTGATGCTATGACATTTGCCTAGTGTTTATATTAGCTATATGAAATGAATTCCCTATTTAATATTTTATTTGATTGTGCTTCAGTATCAACATTGCAATCACTGTTTTCTTTCATTTATACTCGCCTAATGTAATTTTAACCTTCATTTTACATTTATGCTTGATGGGTCAATTTTTAAAAAATATCTCATCAACATGAAGTCACTTAATGTTTATTTTTTAATCCAATCTGCGATCCATTTTAAGAAGTTATTTTCCCAAATGAAACTTTCATTTATATACTAGCTCATCAATCTAAATTCCTTCAAAATTTAATCTAATAGTTGCTACATCCATCATAGATTTTAATTCAGAGATCTTATTTTTCATCCCTTGTTGAATCCTTTTAAATCTTTACAAAATCAGGTTGTCCTTCATGGCATGTTGCTTTGTTTTTTTAGGAAGAGCAAGCATGTTTTTGAAAGTTCCTGAAAACACAAAGTCATTTTTCAACAAATATGTTTCCCTTCTCGCAGTAAGTCTTTCATAGAAAAGCCATGTCAAAATTCTAAAGAATTGGATACTCCTTTTGCACAACAGAAATCACTTCAAATGCTTCCATTTTCGACCTTATTATTCTTTCTAGTTAAGACAAAGGGATTTTAATACAATGAACTGGTCAGGTATATGGAGAAGGTGAGAAAATAGCCAGTGCATAGAAAGGCAAGCCAGAAATAAAGAAACACAGGAAGCACTGGCATCCTGGGCTATCAGGAGTGAGAGAGGAGTCACCTGTCCTGGAGCACAGCAGAAAATGACAGGGAAGAGATCTGGCCCTGATGAGGTTGCCCCTCTCCAACAAGAGGGAAGATGAGAAATGCTCTCATTCTCACTCTCCTTTCCTGCACCTCCCTGTCTTTCTTCAGTTTCTCTTGTTGCCCAAAACAAATGGAAGAGACATAGAAGTCTAGTAAATGCAGGCTGAAAAGTTTATCTTTCCTTTGAGAAGAAACAGAGTAAAGGAGAAGAAACGAGAGACAGCAAACAGAGTCACCAAATACACACTATCTACCTATTTTGCTAGTCAGCAACATTCTCACTCATCTACCAATTTTGATTTACCATGCAAAGGTATATGGTCCCACCTAACCTGAGACAACTTCCTGTCTTTAAAAATCAAATCACTTACACCTCTTTTACAAGGAGGATAGAATAATCATAATTTTACTTACGGTAAATAGCAAAACACTTTTTGAGTTATAAACATTTTACAAAATCAACCGTAAAACTAGACAAAATATTGAAAGTATTTCCTTGAAGACATTGGAGAATTACTAGGGCAGTACAGACTACAGGGTCCTAGACCCCAGATGAAAGAGAAGTACAAAGAACTGAACATGATAATTGTCACTGAATTTTGTAATTCTCAAAACAGTGGAGAGGCTGAGTACGTGAGAAGAGCTTCCAGCAGTCCTATGAGGCTAGAGGGGCCAAAGCTCCACCAACCATTAAATACCATAGGAAATTTCTCAATTTATCAATTGGTTCTTCCAAAGAGTTTTACCTTTGGAATAGCAGGAAAAACAAAAGAAAATAATTCAGTCCTCATAAAGACCGAAGCATTGCACCAAAATAGTGCAATCTCTGTTTGGATTAGGTAAACTGATGCAATTTAATTGCCTTCCAAAATCAGCATTTTGAAAAGTCTCTGGAGAAAAAATAATAGAATCCATAGCTTCAAAGTATTTCTAAAATATTTAATCTACAATGTCCAGAATCCAATAAAAATTACCAATATGCCAGGAAAGAAGATTAAATAAGGATAGAGAAGAGAGAGAGAGGAAGAGGAAGAAGCATACATATAGGAGAGACAGATCAAAGAATTAGCAGACTATGTTCATCAGGATTCTCCAGAGAAATAATACCAAAAGGATAAAGATGATTGATTGATTGATAGATAGATAATAGATAGATGGATAGATAGATAATAGATACATAGACATATAGATACACAGATGGATACACAGATACATCAAAGATAGATGGACAGAAATTTACTACAAGCTACTTGCTCACTCAGCTATAAAGACTGAAGAGTCCCACAGTCTGCCATCTGCAAGCTAGAAGCCCAAGAAACCTACTCCTATAGCTCCAGTTGAAATGGAAAGGCTGAGAACTGAGGAAGTCAGTTGTAGAGAGTCCCAGTCCCAGTCAAAAGGTCAGGAACCAGAGAACCCAGTGTCTGAGGGCAGGAGATTGATGTCCAGACTCAAGCAAAGAAAGTTAATTCTCTCTTTCTATATCTTTTTGTTCTATATGGGCCACAGATTGGAGGATGCCCACCAACATTGCTGAGGGTCATCGTTCCTACCTGTTGTATTGGCTCAAATGTTAATCTATTCTGGAAACATTCTCATGGTTACACCCAGAAATAATGTTTTGCAACCAATCTGAGAACACCTTAGCTCAGTAAGCTAACCATCACAGAGAAAGAGCTTTTAAATTAAATATATAGATATATTTAAAAGTTAAGACTAAAAACTGAAGAAAAGTATAATGAAAACTATAATAAGATAATGAAATGAGAATTTCAGAATTGAAGAGAGATATAATGATATTTAGGTGAAAGTAGGTAAGTTCAAAAATATTTTAGATACCACAGAAGAAAAGATTATTGAACTTGAAGGTCAGAAAAAGTAGCACATTTGATAAATAGATGAAAATGTGGACAAATAGCCTGAAAGATCTGTGGGGCTGAGTTAACAGTTTGAATACACGTGTAGTTGGAGTCCCAGGTTGAAATATAGAGGTGCAGTAAGAGATAAAAAGCCAAATAACAGGTAAATATCTGGCACAATCTAAATCAATACTGTTGTTTAAAATAATTTCTTCTAAAACTTAAAATATGTATTTAGTATTATAGAATTAATACATACGACTACAATCACAAAACAAGTAGAAGGGATAGGTGGATTAAAATATTTTAAGATTTTACATTATCTAAAGAGTAATAAAAGTATGACTTATTAGATTTTTAGTAAGTAAAAAGTTTATGTTGCAAACCCTAATATTACATTGAAACAATAAAATAAAACAGTGTTTACTGACAAGTTATTAGAGGATAAGAAATAGAATAATCTAAAAATATATTTCAAAGAAGGTTAAAAATGGATACAAGAAGGAATGAGGCAGAAGCGAACAAAAAGAAAAGAGAGTAAGATAATATATTTAAACCCAAATAGATCAGTAATTATATCAAACATAATTAGACTAAATCCTATTGTTAAAAAGCAAAGGTTGTCAGATTGAGAAAGAAAAAGGCTATCTAAAAGTAGATACAAATCTTTAAAGATACAGAAAAGTTGTCAGTAAAATAATGTAAAAAGATATACTATACACACAATAATTATTTTAAAAGTTTTTTACTTAATTATAATAAGTAATTGATTATGCAAAACTATGCAAAATTAACTACTTAATTTTGGAGTAAGTAGATTTCAAAGAAATAATTATTACTAGAAATAAAGAAAGACATATTACAGTGATAAAAAATAAGATTTGAAAGATTTGCAACAAGATTTACAGACTTACCCTAAAAGACCTGTAGAGAAAAATAGCACTCAATAAATGCAAAATACACATTTTCCTCAAATACACATTTAATATTTATGAGTTTAGATAATATGTTGGATCATAAAAACATATCAAGAAAATGAAAAGGATTAAAATTATCCAGAAAATATTCCCTGACCCCCACTGGCATTAGGCTATAAATCAATAAGAAAAATATAACTGGAAAACACTCATATGTTTTTAAGTTAAGCAATATACTTCCAAATAATCCATGAATCAAGACACAAGTATATATGGAAATCAGAAAATAAATTTTGAACAGATTGAAAAGAAAAACATTAATTGTGTAACTTCCACTGTGTCTTTTCTGAAGTCTGATACAAGATCCACATTAACTCATGTACATTTTGAGCTTCATCAAATCTGGTGTGTCCAAGGCTTAACTTACAATATGGATTTTGATAACATCCTAGACTTGATGCAGATCCTTTTCTTCTCTTTAGATTCCACTCAAAACTAGGAGAAGCCTCAAAGTTTATTTGGTAAAATAATATGGTGACGATGCACAAGTTTTATGGTATCGGTGGCCTCTACAATCTAAGAAGCCCATAAGTGTTATATGTTTTGTCAGCATTAGTTCAAAATGAGACGGCTTTTCTCATTTTAGTGGTGATATATTGTTATGCCCCCAGACCATCTTCTCTCCAAAATATTTATTGAAATCGGAGGTTCCTGAATTTTGCCGTATTATTCTTCCTTTGTCAAATATACATCTAACCAGCACATCTGGGGTGCTTTCCCTGACCTGCTCACCAGGAAAAATCCGAATACTGTTAGGTTGAACAAATTAAGATCTATGGGATGCCTACAGGACCAAAGTCCTAGAGACCTAATTTTAATACTAAAGACAAGAGTTGGCCTAGCCCTGAGAGAAGATAGTGAAATTGTATTTACTAACTCTCCTACGTGAAGGCAAACTGCTTAGATCATCCTTGGTGACTGGCATGGGGAAAAATATGTTTCCAGGCCAATAGGAGTATTTCAAGGCAAGACATGTGTTTAATTCCTCTAACAAACACACCATGTCTGTTGCAGAAGCTGCAGCTGGAGTCGCTAATTATATTTTCAATGATCCATATCATTTTCAACATGCACATGATTTTTTATGACAACCAAACAGATGAATTAAAAGTGTGTGTATTAGGAATGAAATCTATTTTCAAATCTTGATAGCAGATTTAGCAACCATGATTCTCTAAGAAGTGTGACATTTTTTAAATAAAATGATAAAGACATTTATTTCCATGGGGTTTCACTTGGTCTTTCCTATTTTTCTGGACTTTACACCATAGGTGAGACAGCTATTCTGGGCAGAGAGTCTACTGGTTGCTGACTAGGAATACTCCAACTGGTTTTATCTTGAATAACTTTGCAGCAAATCTGCATTTATTACTTGAGCTCTTTAATTCTTTACTTGGATGCTTGAGTAAAAGCAGAATTGCAGGTTGCTAGAAATCACATAAAATCAAAGTCAGCATAACATTTTTAAATTTTTGAGTATTATTTTTCTCCCATTGCCTGCTTGTCAGAAGACAAGGTTGCTTGAGAGGAAAGCTGAAGAAGGATTTCAATATATTCTAATTGCAGTGTCCTTCTTCAAGGGACTCAGGCTGCATTTTAGTCAAGGGACTTCAGATCTGTAATGGAGTCACCAACGGTCTAATTTGCCTAGGACTGGAAGGTTTCACAAGAGATGGGATTATCAGTGCTAAAGCCAAGACTTAGGACATTTAGAAACCCAGTCTATGAATTGACTCTGGTGTTTGGGAACTGCGAGAAAAATTGTTACTCCTCTTGTGGTGACACAAGTGGGGTTTCTGTTCACCAAACACCAAACAAATCTTTTCATATTACATTGATTAATATGTCAGTAGGCTGATTTATTAATACACCAGTAGACTGCACATCTATGACTTTGAGTTCATTTAACTATCACCAGAAAACCTTGGGTGCCAAGGCATTCTGATGACCACTCCTATACAATTGCCTATTATGGTAATTGAAGTTAGATTGTCTCATGCACTTAAACCCCAGTTTCCCACTCTTCAGAATCCCATTATTATCAAGGACCTCAATTTTATGATAACGCAATCCCATCTTTATACTGAGCACAGAGATAAGAGCCGCCACGGAGCTTTTAAAATACTGGTATTCTCACCATACGTTTTTCAATTCTTTTGTAAAGGTACTGTCTTCCGGGCACTCCGGAGATACTCTGCTGAGGGAAAATGAGAGAACTGCACTTACCAGATCCACTGCAGGATTACTTTCCCTCTAGAATCCAAATGTCTTCCCCTACGTCATGCAGAGGAAGGACTGGCATGTTTGACCTCATGAATACAGGCTTTGAATCTAGACTTCAACAGCCAAATTAGCAAACAGATCAAATTTCAACTTCTCTAGCACTTGAATTCAGAATGAAGTTTAGTTAAACATTACAGTAAATTTGACTTCATCCAAAGTTAAATTTTGTTCTTTTTGGATGACTCTGTGAATCTAGTACCATTATTGTTTTCCAGATATGTACAGATAAAAATAAACTCTATTTTGTGATTCCTTTGGCATATATACTATATCCTCCTAGAATTAATTCTCTACTGGGGGCATATTGGGGAATAAGTATTGTTATCACCTTGAAGGCAGTTGGAGACTGTGGGGTATGTTTGAAAAGACTAGGAATGCACAAACTGAATCAGGTGGCATAATTAAATAGTATCTGTTTGAGGGAAGTCTACCTTTCTAACAGTGAAGTTGGAGTTTGTGCCAATATTATGAAAAATGGGTGAACTCTGGTGGTCACCTCTGCTCAAGTGCACACAAATGTCAAATCTCAGAGTTGTACTTCTTCACTCATACCCTAAACAAAGGCAGTAATGCAATGTTTAACTTTAATTGATAATGCTATACAATCAACTTGTACTTTATGCTTCTGAAGATTTAAATTTTTGTTCTAATCCTTAGCCACATCTGCCCTGAAGCTGTGGAACATAATAAACTCTTTTAAAGTTATATACTCTAAGCTTGCTTTTAACTGTAAGTTTGTAGACATAAGTGAACCTCTTTTTTGTCAGCCCTTCTTTACCTTCAGAAGTGGGCAGCATGCCCCTTTTTTCTTGTAATTATCCTTATTTCCATAAGAGTTGAATATAACAACAGCTTGATTTTCCAAACCCTTGGCTTTGACCAGCCCTTCATTTCAAGTATCTATAGATAATTATTTAGGTAAAACTGATATCATTGCATGACACAGATTACAATTCTCCCATATTCCACCTGCAAGGTCTTCGTGACTGTGTTTATATGCAAACACAAGATAAACTCACTCCTGGAACCACATCATGAGAGGTATTTTTCTTCAACCACTGCTGAGATAAAGTTCTACACATAAGAGTAAGTATCATACCAGCATACAGACACCTCTCTGAATACTTGAAATCAAAGTAAATTAATACAGGAAACAGGTAACAGATGATAAAAGATGCTAAGGAGATGATTGGAGATTAGTGAGAAATACATAGATTAGTAACAGCAGGTTATCACCACTATACATAGCCTGCAAAAAAAAATAATAATAATAGTAATAATAACAACGCAAAGCAAAGAGGCAATGACATTGGAGTCAAAGAGCCTGGTCAAGGGGTCACCAGGAAGAAACTGAAAGCAGGAAGCCTGTTTGTGGGTGTTTGAGGCAAGAAAATTACGTGTCCATTGTTGGACACACCCCCCAAGACAATGGAGAAAGAAAAGTATCTTGGCTTCTTCCTTCCTTCCTTCATCTAATCTCTTTTTGATACCTGTTGTTATTCAAATGCTTATAAAAGACAGTTGACAAAAAGTCAGAACAGCCCTTCTGTCATACAGAACCCTGTATGGGAAAGATGAGGAACAACTATGAGGACAAAATGTTTAGAACGGGCTCAGTGGGACAGGTAGTAGTGGAGAGAAGGCAGGAATGGGAAAAAATAAAGGAGTAATGTGCCCAGAGTGATAGTGGTGTTGGGGGATTGGTACTGATGAAGGTAATGGGAGCAGTTTGATAGTAGCATAAAGCCATGGTGAATGTCATATTTCTCAGATTTGTAATTTACCCCCTCCTCCACCCAATAAATAGCAT
The DNA here is from genome assembly GCF_024542745.1 of Macaca thibetana thibetana. Classification (NCBI taxonomy): domain Eukaryota; kingdom Metazoa; phylum Chordata; class Mammalia; order Primates; family Cercopithecidae; genus Macaca; species Macaca thibetana. The sequence goes on along the minus strand of NC_065595.1, from coordinate 14,946,645 downwards.
CCCCTGAGAAAGTGCACCACAGAGTTCTCTCTTTAGACTGCTCCTGGAAAAGATACCTCTCTGGGTTGACCAAAGACCATAATCTACCTCTGTGCAACGTCTTGTCTTAGGGGCTGCATTTAATTGCTTTTGATAAATCTCTAGTGTTAAAGCTTCATAGAGAAGGAAGAAGCAGAAGTGAAAATATCCAAATGATATCCAAGATCCTTCAAACCCCCAACCAACTCAGGATGTTATTTGTGTGGGTGTTTCAGGACCAAGATCCACATTCAGGGAACTTTACTATTTGAGGAAGAAACTGGCATGTCTGCTGAAATTATATACACCAGCCGCCAGTGATTCCTCTGAGAGAGAGAGAGATAATCCATATATGCTACTTGCAATATCAATAGAGTTTGGGAGAGGAGAGCTTCAGGTAATTGCCTAAGTCACAATTTTGCAAGTGCTTAGAGCTTTGTTTTTGAAGTAAATATAGGTCCTCGTTTTTATGGTGAGTAATTTATTAATGTGTCCTAAATTGTTTCTATACAGTTCATGCCTCATACTCAAAATAACATATGAGATGTCATCTGTTACTTCTGAAAAGCATGATTTTAATGAAGGCAAAATAGCAAGACAAAGTTGTATATCTTATGATAGAAACTGAAAGATAGAAACTGAAAACACTCAACATGTACATGTAAAAAATAATGTCTGAGTAGAATTACACCAAAAAATAACTTTGGAAATTACTGGAGAGTTAGAATATGTGATCATTCTCTCTTCCAATAATTCTTTTAATTTTGTGCCTATTTATAATAAGCATACTATAGTGTTACAAGTAAGTTTTATTCTTTAAATAAGTGAAATTTAGCCACTTTCAATTATTACTGTATTTCCAGATAACATTTGCTCACTGCTGCTCTTTAATAATGTTGTAATATTTTATACCTTTTTAATATACTAAATAAGACATCAAGATGTATTATTGTAATAATATAGTGTGCTTCTGCTGTCTAACACCTAACATTATTTGTAAATGAACTCCAGGAAAATGTCATTTGAAAGGGAATAATTAAGTCTGGATGACTGCAAGTGCATCCTATATTTTTAAAGCTGTTGATTTGATCACACTAACTAAATTTGCCACAGCAACTTATATAAAATAATAATAGATTATGAATACAGTGTTTGTATCTTTAAATACAGTTGTGATATTCTCGCATTAATATGATGCTCTATAACATGCATATTTTTAGTTTGTATGTTAAGAATCTGCTTCCAATATCCTTTACGGCATTAACATCAAAGAATTTTTATTATTTATCATGTTATAATATTACATTGTCACCCTTCTGTCCCAATGAGTGAAAAACATCACTAAAATGAATTCTGTCATTTGTTTTCCCAAGGTCTCACAGAAATTGAGTAGCAAATAGGAAGATAAGGTTGATAAATGTCCAATTGCCATCTACTGCTCTCCTCTCATATCCTCCCAGGGGACTAGATAGCCTAGAAGATTTTCATTAATTTCAAAATCACTTGCATAAATCTAACTCACACTGGGATGATGGAAGTCTTTACTTTCTACTATCATGTATTGGGTTCTGTGGAATGAAGGAATGTTTTGATTGAGCTCTGAAAGCATAGTTGTCTTTTTCACCAATACCACAAGCTTCAAGAGAGAATGTAAAGACTGTGTGTCAAGAATAAATAATCCTTTTGTACCCACAGGTAATTTCGATTGGTCAGGGTTTAGTCACACTAACAATTAAATGTACAAAAAATTTAACTTCCATAACCTGTGCTTTTATCTATAAGGAAACATGGGGGACTGATTTCTGATAATGCTATTCCTGCACATTTTCTGAAAATAAAATGTGCTTAGCAAATGAAAATCCTTGCTAGACAAGGACTGCATCATTGTTTCTTATATAGTGGTCTCAAATGTAAATATAATCACATGATGCCTGAATTCCTACATTGTACTGACCTTTTGTCCTAATACCCACAGACAATGTATCATTTTGGGTCTCTGAATGGCTCAAGTGACTGGGCAGCAGATCAGACTTAGTCTTCTGAGGTTAAACTCGACGTTTAAGTGTGCTCCTTTATAACCCTGAATAAATCAGTTAATCTTTCTGCTCTAGTTTCTCATGTGGAGCAGAAGTTGAAGCAAAATTCTGGCTTTATCCAAAATATCTTTGTCAATAATTATACAGCTGCAAGAATACACACACACACACACATACACACACACACACACACACGTGTATTTTTTGAGACTCATTTAAGTAACATTTTCTTTAACTGATTATTCTCCCAAGTATGTAAAAGAAAGTGCTACAAATGAAATCCCTCAAGTACAACATATGCTCATGCACACTACAGCATTAGCAGGGGAGAAAAATAAGAGCCCTTGTTACATGAAAAGCAACTATTACTTTTGTCATTTCCTTCAAATTCCATATAAAATTTCATTGATCCAGGAAACTGTTGAGAATCATTAAAACATCTTATACTGAGAGGAATCCAAGTTCCATTCTCTCAGGATCTGTCACTTCACATTTGATTTTGATGGAGTGTGTTTTGCTAAATGCATGCAGCGACCATTTCAGGTTTTATTGAATGGTCATACTAAGGTAGACTGGATCTACAGATAACATAGATCTTGTCCATATTAGCTTCACAGTGTCACAGACAAGCGTACTTGATAGCAAGGTATAAAGGCATCTCCCTTTGAAGATTTATCTGTTTGCTTTTTTATATCCATATACATAATGCATTTGTTTTCCTTTGTCAGCTTTCAGAATGTGTCGTTATTCCCTGCTCTCTGCTTTGGGCCTGCCATAACGTGAGAGTGACAGCTTTTGGCAGTTTACATTAGCATCATTAGGAGCCTGATGATGTGCTTTCTCACTAGGGCACTGTCAAGGTTTTATCCGAACTTCCTAGTTTCAACTTCTGTGATTTGTGTAGATCTGTCATCAGCAGAGAAGTAGCAGTTTTAAAGACACAAAGAAAGACCTTTGTACAGAAATAAGATAGCATCAAATTTGCTCTCAACTGTATCATTGTTCAGATTACAAAATAACACCTGGTGATTTTTCAAAATAACAATTTTTAATCAGTATCAATTTGATATATTTCTGAGATTTAGATATAACATGGATTTTATTTTTGTTTTATTCTGTATATAAGGAATACCATCATAGATTATTTTTTGAAGACACGTTTAAATAAATGCAATAAATGAATGTCATTTATAAACTAACAAGAAAACAGGATTGAATCAGAAAGCATCTGTATTTTCTATAGTATATTTTAGTTACAACAGTATTATTAAGTTGTATTTTTGCCAAGGAATATTTAAAGGTAATTACAGTTCTGAAATTTCATATCATAGTGTTTTTTTTCTGTGATAACATTTTAATTTGTGAAATCTGGGTACATGATGATAAATCTCTAATTAGCACATTCTAGTGAGTAAATGATTGCTCTAACTTGTTTTAAATACTTTTACTGTTAGTTTTTTTAATGTTTTCTAACCACTCCAAAATCCCATATATATAAAAATTAGAAGAACAAGTTTAAAAATGTTATTTCAGAATGTTAGAGAATACTATATTTTTCTCCGGCCAAGTGCTCTTATTTGCTCATTTTCACCTACTCTACCTAGAATACAGAAATATTTTATAAAGTGTTGTGGAAATTAGATAGATAGATAAATATATTTATATTTATTATCTCTCTCTACGTATATATGTACACACTCATCTATATATATAGACTAAACTTTGGTTATATACTAAACAACATAAAAACTGATTTGTAGACTAAGACAACCAACTTTCAAGCATGACGGATTCTTTAGGTTTTTTTATTTTCTCTGTCTCTTAGGAGGTGATCTTTTCTGTAGACAGAATCAAGATCGTACTAGAAAACATAGTTTAAGCAACTAACCCTGAACTTATTTTTATGTTTAATGAGATACCCACTTAATTATGAAAAATGCATGGTAATATAATTTCACTAGAATTTATTAGTTGCTTTTTTTTTCAAAAAAGAAAGTTTATAAAAATCAAGTAATGGTAAAAAATATCTCAGGGCCTAGACTCAATTTTATTATTTGTGTTACGGGGTATTAATGCATATTTTATATCACAGATTATTCTTAGATTTAAATGAATTATTCCTTTTAAAAATATTCTGAAAAAATAAAGTATTAAATTGAAGCATCATTTACAATGCTTAAATGATTTTTAAAGTCATTAGGATTTGGTAAGCTTCTTTTCTGTGTATGTATAAGTTGTCCATGAATATGTTTGTGTAAGTTTGTTATGGTTTTATATTCATCACATGGAATACCTTGTCATTTTCTATGTTTTAATTTTACTAGCTTTATTTTTCAATCAAGGAAAATAATTCAAATAGGAATTTAGTAAACAATGTTTACTAAATGTTTGTACAGTTTAATTTCAGTCTATCTGGTATCAATCTTATAGAAATTTTGTACCTATGAGAAACATTTTTTAAATGCACAGAATAATGGTTTTTTCTTTTAAGGTTCATTATTTTACAGCACAGCCAATTTTACAAAAAGTGGATAAGGAAATTCTATAGGGAAAGATATTCTAGAAAGAAATGAGATGGGTCTGTGATGTTTAATATTGAGTGTCAACTTAATTGGATTGAAGGATACAAAGTAGTGATCTTGGGTGTGCCTCTGAGGGTGTTGCCAAAAGAGACTGACATTTGAGTAAGTGGGCTGGGAAAGACAGACCCATCCTTAATCTTGTGGGCACAATCTAATCAGCTGCCAGTGGGGCTAGAATATAAAGCAGGCGGAAAAACATGAAGAGGTGAGATGGGCCTAGCCTCCCAGCCTACATCTGTCTCTCATACTGGATACTTCCTGCTCTCAAACGTTGGACTCCAAGTTCTTCAGTTTTGGAACTCGGACTGGCTCTCCTTGCTCCTCAGCTTGCAGACAACCTATTGTGAGATCTTGTAATTGTGTAAGTTAAACTTAATAAACTCCCCCTTATATGTGTGTGTAATATGCAGATATAAAGATACATAGAGATAGATAGATAGATAGATAGATAGATAGATCGATTGATCGATCTTGATCCCACTTGTTTTAAATTTCCATTGAAAGCTCTGCTTTTGTTTGCAGCTAATGTGCATGCAACCATTTTGGCACCCATGAGTGCAAAGTTCACCCACCTTTAATCGTCTAGTCAGGATTGTGTAATCTGAATAGATAGATATAGGAGATACATATATATATCTCCTATTAGTTCTGTCCCTCTAAGAGAATCCTGAGTAACACAGGGCCCCAGCTTCTGCACCTCAAACTGCAACTTACTAACTGTGAGACCTAAAATAAGTTATGATACATAACAGATCCCACTTGTTTGCTTCAGTAAAAGGGACCATATTATCTGTATAATAGTTTTCTACTCAAAAAGAAATATAATTTTATAAATTAAAGTTAAAATAGTGTTAAGACTGAGTCAATTTCAGTATTTATTCAAAAGAAACTATAAACATCATATATATTCCTTATACTTTAGCAAGTTTTATAAGAAATTTTTAACAAAGAAGGAGCTTCACTATTTAAGACTAATTTCCAGTCTTCACAGATTCAAAATCTTCTTTTTTTAGTATCCTACTATATAGCCATGTACTTGAGAGCATAACAAATAAAAAAAGTTTCACAACTGAATATATAATTTGAATACTTATCTATGCAACTTGTATATCAGTGTTTATTTAGAAATAATAACTTTTAACTTAATAGCAATTAATTGGTCACATATATTGAATCAGATATCCTGGTGGAGAATGTGATTGAAAAGACAAATGAAGACAGAATTTTAAGTTCCCCTGGTACAGAAGACAAAAATACTTAAATAATTGTAATATAAATAGGTACAAAGCATGTGACTATCCCCACTGCTCCCAACCTTCGCGTTGTTCCAAGCCACACTCATCCTCTGTTACCTAATAGAGCTGTCTAAAATCACTCTTGTTTGCACAGCCTATTCTAAAGAAAGAAGACAGAAGGTTTCAGTGAAAAACATGAGTGAGCACATCACTACTTTGCTCCAAAGTCACCAGCGTCCTGCCATTATCGTAGAGTAAAGCTTAAATCTCCACTATGGCATACAAGATCCTGGATCATCAGATCTAATTTCCCTTAACCCCATGCATTATTCTCCAACTTCCTCCGACAAGCTGCACTGGCCACATCTTGGTTGCCCAGACACAAGACATATGCCAGACTCAAGGCTTTTAACTTACACTTTTCTCAGCCTAGGACACCCTTCTCCCACTTATCTGCTTGCTTCACACCTTCATTTCCTTCAAATCTTTGTATACATATTTTATTTTTATTTCACACTATGCTCCATCCCTTCTTCTTTATTCTTTGTCTCTTTCCCTACTCTATATATTTCATAACACAACGTTTTTTGACATTCTACAAAATTATATGCAAATTCAAATGGACTTCCAAGAGTTTGTGGGAAAAATGAGATTAAAAGATAAAAATAAAGGTATATAAAATTTATTTATCCACCTAAGCTCCATTATGTTCCAAACAATTTTGTAAGCAATGATACAAACCATTTAGTCCACCTTCTAATGTAACCATGTCAATGCAGACTTTTATACTTTTATATATTATTCCCTGAAGAAAAATGGGTTCCTATTAAATCTTTTTTTTTTAAGATTAAGAAACAAACAGAAGTCAGAATGTGCCAAATTAGTACTTTAAGGTGGATAACTAATGACATCCCATCTAAACTCTCACAGAATTACCCTTGTTCGATGAAAGGAATGAGCAGGAGCATTGGCATGGTGGAGAAGGGCTCTGCAAGTTTTCTCAGGCACTTTTCCACTAAAGCTTTGGCTAACTTTGTCAACATGCTCTCACTATTGTTCTTTTGTCCTGCAGAAAGCTAACAAGCAAAATGCCTTGAACATCTTATAAGGACTGTTGCTCTCACCTAGTCTGCTTTGCTTTGACTGCACCACTTGTGCCTCTTGGTAGCCATTGTTTTTGACCGTGTTTTGTCTTCAAGATCAAACTGGTAAAGCCCTGCTTCATCTCCAGTTACAATTCTTCAAAAAAATGCTTCAGAATTGTGACCCTGCTTGTTTTAAATTTCCATTGAAAGCTCTGCTCTCGTTTGCAGTTAATCTGCATGCAACCTTTTTGGCACCCATGAGTGCAAAGTTCACTCATCTTTAATCTTCTAGTCAGAATTGTATAATCTGAAACAGTTGAGATGTCTATGGCATTGAGTATTATTTCTGCTATTGATCTTCTTCTACTAGAGCACCAACAAAATTATTTTTTTTCCTCAAAAATTGTGGATGATCCGTGGCTATGGCTTCATGTTCAACATTTCCTCCTCCCTTCTTAAAACGAATGATCAATTGATAATCTGCTGCTTTATTTGGGTTTTCTACAATCGTTTTAGAAATCATTGATGATTTTGTTACCCAACCAAAGGGGGTTCAGACTAGTTCCTACTGCTCACCGCAAAAAAAGCCAATCACTGAGACAAGTACTGCCAGGGAATAATGTTTAACTGGGTGCTGCAGCCAAGGAAATGAGAGATCAGTCTCATATCCCTCACCCTGCCAACTATAATTAGAGGTTTATATAGCAAGGAAGAAATGGTGCTACGTGCAGGGAAGCAGGAATTAGGGAAGGGTAAGGAAGAGGAGTTGGTCACCAGGAAGCAGGTGGTTGCTTAGGCCATTATCACGGGTGAGACATCTCGCATCTCATTGTTCAGATGAGAGGATATGGTGAGTTTCCGCTTTTTGATAGTGTTTGGGAGAACTGAGGCTTCCTGAGAAAGGAACTTAGATAAGTATAACTTTCTTAAATGTTAAGACTGAGTGGGTCAATTTCAATATTTATACAAAAGAAACTATAAATATCAGATGTATGGGACAACTGGGTCAGTTTCTGTCCCCCACTTTCTATTTATAAATTCTTTAATCTTGGGAAATTTGGTCGTGTATCTTTCTTGCTGTTTCATGCTGAAGAGGGGCATTGTGGGTAGCTATATACCATGGGTGATGATGTGGCCACCCAGGAAACAAAAGTTAATCTAATACTATAGTTTTGTACTGAAACACAATCTTACTCTAGTCCATCACTTCCAGCAAAGATAAATCACAGCAGGGCCAACCTATCTGTAAAATAAACTTCAGTCCTACTATACTTGACCTGATTACCCACACAAAGTACAGCAAGAATCATTGTCCACATAGGCTGTCCTAAATTAGCTTGGCTGGAACCTCTCACAAGGCCATTTAAACCACAGCCGTGGAAAAATGACCAGTTCACCCAACAGTATCCCACGATAAATGAAGACATGTTCTTTTAGAATATATGCAAACAAGCACATTGCCATGAATTAAGAATATTCATAAATAATTTACAAATTCTGGAAAAAATAGGCACAGAGAGAGGAATATTCCTTAAATTCTTTTTACAAGAATATTCACTACTCAATTGTTAAAGGTCATATATAGCTCAAATGAAAATAAAAAAGTTATCCAGACTCTGGAAAAAAAAAATTACAACAGCTATGTTTCAAACAAACAAACAAAAAAAGTCATGAAAATATTTCTGTACTCCATTAGCATAGTTCATGCAATCAAGTTCTACTCTACTTCATATTGGGTTAGCATTCTTTATGAACATGTCAGCCTTTCAATTAGAGTCCTGGAAGTCTTCTGTGTAGTCCCATGGCATAATTTTCAAAGTTTTCAGAAATCTGCATTTGAGACTATTTTTCATGAATTCCCTTGAAGAAGCAAGCCATGCACTATAGCTGATTATAGGCTGCTTTTTGAGAAGAATTAAAGCAAAACAATTGTGGATGACAAAAATCTTAGGACAGCTATAGGTAAAGACATAGTTGACAAGAAAATGTGGTTGTTTATGTGATATAAAATAATTTAACATCATAATCATTACTGATAACATATACTAAGACATATCAAAATTTCAAGAATGTCAAATTAATGTTAAAGCTAATTTTAATAAAAGCTTAGTAACACATTTAATTTGTTAAGATTTCCATAAACCTTTTATAACCTTTTATAATTTTTTATTATTTTACTAATTTTATCCTTTAAAAATGGCTCTTAAAATCTCACATGTCTGCCTCTTCTGTGGAGGTCCCTGGGCCTATGGGGATTGAATAATTTACATTCTGGCCCTGTGTTTTACAAAAACAGTTCATTTTTATTGTCATATTCTCCCTGGTCTGAAGAGACGGCATTGACAAGTGTCAATGCTCAAGATTTAGCAGAAGTTGGTGCCTTTTGTAGACCCAGGAGTCAAAGCCCTATAACTTAATAGCATAAGGATTAGTTGATAGGAAATTTATACTGCAGAAAGTCCTATCAGTCTCTGTAATGTCACGAGTTAAAACATTGTGATTGGGTGTCCAGAAGTTACTGCCTGCAGCACTTCAAACCACTGTATTGATTTGAAGTGGTTACTCATTGCATTTTTCTAGTTGCTAGCATTCTAGTGATAGAAATATAACCAAAGCATCACAGATGTAATAGGTCCCATGCCAAGCTTATCAAAGTAAGACAATTAGCTTTTCTCTCCATCATTTACACAAATGATAAATATAATTATCAGTTTTGGAAATTTAATATGAGAATGAAAACATCCTTTTATACTATACAACAAAGAACAAAGTAAGAACAAACACACTTTTTCAGCTATCTAAAAGAGCATCATCACACATTTCCAAGACTGGTTTCTAGATACAGTATTAACAACTGATTAGGTAACTTTCAAAACTAAGATCTTCAAAACTGTTCAAAACTTGTATATATTTTATTTTCCAGTACTCACAAGAAGGTCCATCAGTAATAAATGGCTTGGGATCAAAAATCACTAGACAGTCTCAATTTTTAAAAAAATTACTATGTAATCCAAGTGAATGTCACTTAATTTTAATAATAGTGGGTACAACTAAAGTAATTTTAGAGAAATCCCAACCAATATAATTTTCTTAAGGACAAAGCCAATCTTTTCTGAACATTAAAATATTGTGTTCATATTAGTTTTTCTTCATTGCCTAAAGGAAAAGATCTAAAACCACTTCAAATTATTCATTGAATTGAATTTCCTTTGAAATAAGTGTGATTTAAACATTTCTATTCTCACCTACTTTTCCAAATAACAAAATAAAAACATAGTATTTCTGTTTCTAACTTATTAAAATAAGTATTTTATTTATATTTTTGTAGGAATCTTAAATCTCTTAAAGTTCTCTGGATTATCAGAGGTAAGCAAAACCAATCCAATTATAAATGGCTGGTGTACCCTATCAATTTTTGGGTGCTTCACAAAGATAGCTTATAAACTTTAGATAAACAAAGGAAATGATAAATTGCTGGAAATCCATAGAAAACAATATAACTATTTATAGAAACAAACAAAAGCTTTCCTTTAGTAACTTAAAAGCATCAATGGTTTTATGTGTGTGTGTGTGTGTGTGTGTGTGTGTGTGTGTGTGTATGCCAAACCCAAAGGAAAATGAAGAGCAAATAAATGAAAATTAAGAGCAAAAGCAAAAGTAAATAAACAAAAAACCAAACTCCAATTTCCTCCTACACAGTTTACTTTGGAGGCTACAGTGTTACCCAGAGCCTTAAATAAATCAATCAATAAATAAAAACACACATGATAAATATTTTATTCCTGATATACAAATTAATGTTTTTAAATCTACCAATGCCAATGCTAGTATACATTTTGTGCAGTTAAACAATTAACTTCAGGTATATGAGCAGTAAAGAGGTTAGTGCTAGTACTAACTATGCAGAATAGCAAATATGGTGTGAAGCACTGCAAACATTTAGGTGATATTTGCCTTCATGCTAAATCTGGCTTTATGCTGAACTATATTAAAAAAGAATTGCCAAACTGCTAACATACTTTTTTACAATATTTCTTAATTGAACTTCATCAAGGCTAAGAGTTTTAACTATGAGCAATGTTAATTAGCAATTTTTTTTTCAATTTTCTATCATTTTAAAATAATAATTTACATCTAAGCTTTTTCCATTTTTTTTCTCTGTATGTGCAGGAGGATAGGCACACAGAAAAACAAAAACTACATGTGATGTACACGGACCACCTATGACATGCCTGGACTTGTTTTGTCCTTAATTTTCTTTATTTTTTTAAATAACCAGTCATTTTACTTTAGGACAATGATTTACCATACAAATCTTTTCTCATACAAAACTATTGTGTTTTCTTTATGACTGTCCTTACCAGATTACATTCTCATATCCATGGCTTTCTTCAAATCTCTCTCCCCTACTTACTGATTCCTTTCTGTCTTGTTTCATAAATAACATTTTAAGTCCATAATTTGAATTAATCTTTAAACAACTCCTTAATTAAACAAAACTGTTTCCTAATAAGAATCCATCTTCTTTGGCATATTTTATATACAGAAGTATATATTAACTAGAATTCTTATTCTTAGTAACCTTAATTAGCCAAATTTCTCCAATTTTCTATCAGGTTTTAAAGAATATTTTACTATCTAAATTTTTTCTGCTTTTTATTTTCTCTGTATGTACATGAAGATAGACAAACAGAAACAGATCTACATGTGATGTACACAGACCACCTATGACATGCTTGGACTTTGTTTTGTCATAAATTATTTTCTTCTTCTTCCTGTCCTCCTTCTCCTCCTCCTTCTCCTCTTCCTCCTCCTCCTTCTTCTTATTCTTATAACCAGTCATTTTACTTTATGAAAAACATTTACCATACAAGTCCTTTCTCATACAAAATTGTTCTCTTTCTTTAAAATCTTCCTTACCAAATTATATTTTCATATCCATCACTTCCTTCAGATCTCTCTTCTATACTTACTGATTCTTTTTGGTCTTGTTTCATAAATAATGTTTTCAGGTCCTTAATTTGAATTAATCTTTAAATAACTTCCAAATTAGAAAAAAAATTATTTATTCTCTTAGTAAGAATACATCTTTTTGGCATGCTTTATATACAGAATTATATAAATTCTGTATATAAAGAATTTATATTCTCCTTCTTTCTCTACACAATTACAAACACATGCACACACCACATTATTAACTAGAATTCTTATTCTAAGTAATCTTAAATTTCATTGGAAACCTAGGAAGCAAGAAATTCAAAACTATCAGATATTTGCATGTTATAGATGAGAACATTTCACAACTTTTAAAAACCTATTTCCCCATATCTTTATTGGCAATGATCCAGATGTTAAATGAACATCAAAAATAATTTTAAGATCTGAAGTTACATCAAAAGTTTATCTACGTTTGTCTCATTTACATATACCCATTTTTTGTTTCTAGTAGTTCATCTAATTTAATCCTGAAAACTGAGATATTAGACACAGCTAGTCATCATTTAAAGTTATTTTCTTGTTAACCATTTTCAATAGCCTAGGAATACCAAGTAATCACTTAAGAACCTTAAAGTTAAATATGTAGCTTTTTGCCCCAAAACTATTTTTTGTTTCAATTTTTAACAGAAAAATATGAAATTATGAATGGCAAGGATTTTTTAAATCATGTTTCAAAGGGATATTTTCACTTATTTTATTAAAGTAAGTTGAGATTAATTTTATTGCAGAGGACTGATTATTTACAAAATGCCATTAAACAGCTGTATGGTCACATACTTATTTTTAAAAAACATGAGCAGCACTCTCTTTAATTTAGTAGAATAATTTCACTTATTGTAAAGTAAATGTTAAGAAACTTATTTTTTAAATACAAAGTAATACCTCCTTTCCCTTCATTTATATAATTATAGCCATGGTCCTTGACCTAAGATATCAAATGTGTTTTTTATAACACAGTTTTTCAGTGGTCCCATTCAGAAATAAAATCCATAGGAAAATAAATTCTCATACTTTCCTAGACCAACAAAAACAAAAAATGCCAAGTGCTTGCTCCAAATGTAGAACCATGGTGTACACACAACTGCAATTGAGTGGACACAGGTGTATTTCAAGAGGGATGCAAATACAGAGAGCAGCACTGCTACTGACCTCCTAGATTCCCCAAACACTGAACAGCTCCACAGTGAATTTCTGGAAATATCCAATTTGTAATAGAGTCTATAAAAGCAATTGGTATGTATTTGTTGAACAAAATTAGGATCTAGTTTATTTCATCTAAATAAAGCATTTTTTTTTTCCTCATATGGTTGAGAGGTCATTAGGAGTTCCTGCAGGACACTGAAAAATATTGTATTATACACAGCTGTCCTGAATTCCATTCAACAATTATGATAAGAACTAAAACGCACATGCAATTTCAAAAAAAAAACAGGGCACTACTAAATCACAGGCTTAAATCTCATAAGACTTTGAATATGTAAATATCACAAAAATTGACGGCTAGGCATTTTTGTTGGAGAAAATATCAGGGCAACCAAGTGCAATCAAAATAATTTAAGATTAGTCACAATTGCTGAAAATAATTATAGTGTTTGGATTACTATCAGTTGACCTATCTTTTGTTTATTACTGTTTTTTCTAACAATTTCTCTATTTCTCTGTCTCTCCTTCTTTCTCTACACAATTACAAACACATGCACACACCACATTATATATCCGTAAAATCTAGAGTGTGTTTGCTGAAAAACTAGAAACCTTCAAACAAATATCTTCATTTTGATTTCCAAGACAATGACTAATAGTTCTTTAGTCTTAGAGATATCTCTATTCTTCAACTATTCTGTATTTTAGAAGAACAAGGCAAACTCAAAATTATTAGAAAATTTCACTCATGATCCCTCTGACTTTGATAACTATTCTGGAAATTTTAGTTTACTGGATTCACTTCTTATTGGGTAACTGAATGTTGGAAATGTGTAATGGCTACTCCAAACATATCTGCCTTATGTCAGATCCATAACTGTACTATGTATTATAGACTTAATTTATTTCTTCCTGATTTACATGCAGTGAATAATGAGACTAAAAGATCAAAATGGTCATTGGTGTCAGTTTTCTTATACCACCAAACATCTATCTGTACCATTTCCCGAAAGTATATGTTCATGTATCATGTATCTGTGTCACATTTTGATAATTCTAATAGTGTTTCAACCTTTTAATTAATATTTTATCTATTATGTTAACTTGTGATAAGTGATTTTTCATCTTAGTATTTTCGTTGTTTTGGGGCCCCATAAACTGTGACCATATAAAATAGTGAACCTAATTGATTAATGTGTGTTCTGATTACTTCAATATTTGACTGTACCCTTATCTTTCTCCCTCCCCTTGAGCGTTCCTATCCCCCAAGACACAATAATATTGAAATTGGGACAATTAATGACCTTCAATGGCCTCTGAGAGTTCATATTAAAGGAAGAGTTCAAAGCTTTTCACATTAAATAAAAAGCTAGAAATGACATATCTAAAGCAGAGGTAGTCTCAAAGCCAGATCTCTTGTACCAGTTAGCCACATTGTTAATGCAAAGAAAAGGTCTCAAGGAAATTAAAAATGCCACTTCAGTGGAAGCACCAAAGGTAAGAACGAGATAAAGCCTTATTTCTGATACAGAGAAAGTTTGAATGGTCTGGATAGAAGATGAAACCACCACAACATTCCCTTAAGCAAAAGCCTAATCCAGCGCATAGCCCTAACTCTCAATTCTATGAAGACTCAGAGAGACTAGGACGCAGCAGAAGAAAAGTTTAAAGCTAGCGGAAGTTTGTTCATGAGTTGGAGGAAAGAAGCCAATTTCATAATATAAAAGTGCAAGGTGAAGCAGCAAGTTGTCCAGAAGATCTAGTTAAGATAATTGATGAAGATGGGTACACTAAACAACAGATTTTCAATTCAGACAAAAGAGTCTTCTGTTGGAAGAGGATGCCATCTAGAACTTTCATATCTAGAAAGAAGTCAAATTACAACAAAAGATTTAGAATATATTAATATCATAAACTTAGTTGATGAAGCATCAGTAGGCTTTGAGAGGATTGTCTCCAACTTTGAAAGTTCCTCTGTGGGCAAAATGCTATCAAACACCATTGCATGCTTCACAGAAATCTTTCTTAAAGGGACAGTCAATCAATGTAGCAAATTTCATTGTTGTCTTGTTTTAAAAAATTGCCAGAGCCACTCCAAACTTTAGCAACCACCACTCTGATTAGTCAGCAGCTATCATCATCAGGAAGGCCCTCCACTAGCTAAAAAATTGCAACATACTGAAGACTCACATGATTGTTAGCACTTATAGTAATAAGGTATTTTTGATTAACCCTTATTCCAGATAGGAAAAAAAAAAAAAAAAAAACCCATAGCTCACAGGCAGTGCTCCTTTAATTTTACATAAATACGTTCTTTGAGGCTGAAGCAAATCTGACTGATTTTTTCAATGTGAAAATAAAATATAAAAACTGTACTTGGAGGTAATTCTACACAGAACTAACATCAGAATTATCTGAATCAGAATCGTCTATTTCAGAAAAATTGGTTTCATCAAATGAATCTTCGGCCAACAATTGTTCAAGAACGTTCACACGTAGAAAAGCTTCGTTTTCTAGGATTTGGCATTTTTAATGATAAAGAATTACTACATTTTGTAAATGGAAATACCACTACTAAAAACAGAATGTTTTTGTTTCTGAAGTTGATAAACTAGAGCTTTGCAAAAATAATAATAAAAGCAAGATGTTTCATGGCAGACTTATTTTGGGGTAAATGCTACAGCCGCAAGCACCATGGGTGAGTATTCTCGTCTGGGCAAACAGGAAATAAGGTATATACGTTGTATATAACTTATGTATATAGGTAATGTAATGTAAGGTATATACATTGTGTATACCTTATATATGCTATTGCATATATAATAAGCAACAGTACAGTGTAAATATAACATTTATATACACAAAGAAACAACAAGATATCATGTTACTTGCTTTATTGCAATATTTCTTTTTTGAGGAGGCCTGCAACAGAACTTGCCATATCTCTGATGTATGTCTCTAATATCCTACTTGAAAATATACTGGCAGAAATACATTTTGTTACATACTTAAAAAAATAAAATATTCAAAGTAGGATACATAAAAACCAGAAATTTTCCCATTTAATTAGTTGGATATTCACATGAGGGAAGCATATGGAAATAAACTAATAGTCACTAAAGAAACAGTAATGCTCACATTATGGAGACTGATAGTAGCCAGTGAGTGTGTGTGTGTGTGTGCGTGTGTATGTGTGTGTGTGTTAAATAACAGCATTCATGGTTTCTTTTGAACATTTTGGCAAAGATGATGTTTGCTGATTAGCCTATAAATATTTTTTTCAACTTTTTTTATTTTAAAGGATAAAAACATTATCTTGTTAAAATATTGCTGATTTAAAATTATATTATCGGATGCTTAGCATAATGATGCATGAGAAATCAAAGAGAGTCAGATCCCCTCACTTCATGAGCATGGATGATGTACTAACGTGAGAAATGAAGGGGTGGCCTGCCCCTCCACACCTGTGGGCATTTCTCATTAGGTGGAACGAGATACTTGAGAAAAGAAATGAGACACAGAGACAAAGTATAGAGAAAGAAAAAGTGGGCCCAGGGGACCGGCGCTCAGCATACAGAGGACCCACGCTGGCACTGGTCTCTGAGTTCCCTCAGTATTTATTGATCATTATCTTTACCGTCTTAGGAAAAAGGGAAGTGGCAGGATAATAGGATCATCGTACGGAGAAGGTCAGCAGTAAGACATATGAATAAGGATCTCTGTGACATGAATAAGTTTAAGGAAAAGTGCTGTGCCTTGATATGCATATGCAAACATCTCCATAAACCTTTTTAGTGCATATAGGGCAGCATTGCGCTAGCAAGTCCCACCTTTCGCCCTAAGGCGGTTTTCTCCTTTCTCAGTAAACAGAACATACAGTCGAGTTTTACACCGAGATGTTCCATTGCCCAGGGACAGGCAGGAGACAGATGCTTTTCTCTATCTCAACTGCCAAGAGGCCTTCTTTCTTCTTATACGAGTCCTCCTCAGTACAGACCCTTCAGGGTTGTCAGGCTGGGGGATGATCAGGTCTTTCCCATCCCACGAGGTCATATTTCAGACTATCACATGGGGAGAAACCTTGCACAATACCTAGCTTTCCTCGGCAGAGGTCCCTGCGACCTTTGGCAGTGTACGTGTCCCTGGGTACTTGAGATTAAGAGAATGGTGATGACTTTTCACAAGCATACTGCCTTCAGGCACTTAACAAAGTACACCCTGCACAGCCCAAAATCCATTAAACGTTGAGTCACCAGAGCACATGTCTCTTGCAAGGACAAGGTTGGGAGTAGGGTCACAGATTAACCGCATCTCAAATACAGAACAAAATGGAGTTTCTTATGTCTACTTCTTTCTATATAGACACAGTAACAGTCTGATCTCTCTTTCTTTTCCCCACAGAGAAAGAGACACTTGGCTGGATGGGAATTCTGGTTCCTGTGCTATCATACTATTTCCTCCATTTATTTGCTTGGATAACTCCTTCTCATTTTTATTGTTTCAGTTTACATGTTACTTTTCCCAAAAGGCATTTCTTATTCCTTAACCTTAATCTGGATTATCATTTTGTTATGGGCTTCATGAATTTTAACTACTCTTATCATCTCTTCACACTTTTATGAGAGTTTATCTCAGTGTCTGGCTCTTTTATAGGTTGTACACTCTGAAGATAGGAAAAACCCAGCACATATTGTTTTATTATTCTATCCTAATCTCTATCAGATGGCCTGATTTAGAGTAATCATTTGCTCAAAAAATAAAAATAAAGCATAGACGTAAGAAAGAAAAATACATTCATACATACATAAGTAAACAAATAAACAATAAAAGGCAAGGCATGGCAACTCATACCTATAATCTCAGCTTTTTAGGAGGTCGAGGTGGGAGGAATCACTAGAGGTCAGGAATTCGAGACCAGTCTGCTCAATATACTGAAACTCTGTCTCTACACTAAAAGCTTAGAAATCAGCCGGGCATGGATGGCGTGCACCTGTATTCCTAGCTACTTGGGAGGGTGAAGCGGGAGGACTGCTTGAGCCCAGGAGTCAATGCTTCAGTGATCCATGATTGCACCACTGCAGTCCAACTTGGATGACCAGAGCAAAGCCCTGTCTCAAAAAAAAAAAAAAAAAAAAAGGCAAATAATTTTGCCATCTGCAATGGTGCATCATGGTATATAAGAAGTCAAATGAATAAGTGAACAAATGAATATATTAAAAGATGAAACAAATAATTTTTTTTTTTACTGCACCATATCTTGTAAATACATCTTACGTAGCTGCTATTGCATTTTATTGCCATCAAAAACATCTCAGCTGCATTCCAGTTTGACTTGACCACATTTTGTATGAACAAAGGTTTGTTAGCATGAGGTGGGATGGCCCAACGTTGCTGCCTTTGAAGATAATGGCAGTGGCAGCTAGTTGGCAACCTTAAGAAGTTGGAAAAGACAAGCAAATAAATTATCCCCTAGTGTCTCCCATAGGAATGTATCCCTGTATACCCATTGCAGATTTCTGACCTCCAGAACTGTAAGATAATAGATTCGTGTTAAGGGACTATGTTTCTGGTTATTTCTTAGAGCAGCAATAGGAAACTCATGCAGATTTGACACATTCAGTGTCCGGAGATCATTGATCTCTTGTCTTTGGCCATCTCTTCTTCCATCTCTGTTTACAATATTCCTACATCTACCTGTCCTGTGTGCAACCTGAGCCTCCAGGTGGGATTGCTTCACTTCCTTCACACTTCTAGTGATGATTGCTGCCTTTTATTCTCTGCCTTCTGACTCCACTCTGGGTGTCTTTTCCCTTTTTCTCTTCAACTCATTTCTTGACAGTGATACTTTACTGTGCTATGCTAATTAATGCTACTCTTGCAAAATCTCAATGCCAGTGCACTGCGTTAGTAATGGTTAAGATGTTATACGTATATAAATATATATATGTGTATAGAGATAGATAGTGCGTGTGTATGTACATGTGTGTGTGTATATACATATGTGTGTGTGTGTATATATATATATATCGACATTCTATATAGACTTTCCTAATATCAGTGAGCAGGGTTAAAGTTCCCATGAAACCTCATGCTCACTTTGGATGAGGAACCAACTAAAGCGGATTCCACAGCCGATGTACTCATTCATATATTATACCTAAGACATTACTCCTTGACCTCAGTGGAAACTAAAAATATAACCGCTTTTCTGTCTTATGTTCCCAGCACCCAGTGCCAGGCCAGATGACTGTCACATAGTAGGTGTTAAATTAGTAAAGTTCTTTTTGATTGAAAGAGAGTTACAAAACACACTGAAATACAACTAATGTATGGACAAAATACTTCATGGGACCACAAACTGATTTTTTAGCCATTGAGATGACTGCTTAGATAAATAGTAAAAGTGAAAATGAATTTCCCAATCAAAAGTAGAAATCATAACATTGCTATTTAATAATTGTCCCATCAGCTGAATAAAATGTTCTGGAAGATTCAATATGATTTGAGGACTACAGATTCTCTATTTCTAGTAAGTAGATAGTTATAGCAAAAGGATTGTCTTTGAATATGTACCACACTTTTGTTTTTAACTTCAGAAATTCCTGAGTGGCTATTCCGTGACATTTTGGTGGAGTACAACATGTGCCAAAATAGTGACTTGATTAGGTTAAATTAAGAAAAATGGAAAGTCTTTTAACATATTTGTGGCAAGAATAGAGATGTTATGGCAAACATATTTGATTCTGAGACCAGAAAATTATAGTGCATAATGTTTTTTTTACTTGTTATGACCTGGACCTTCAATCAAAATTTGGTATCTTGACATCAGATGTAAGAATAGTGTCCTCACATTGTCTTCACATAGATTGAAAATGACTTCATATAGATTAAGTGCTCAAAAGCAAATGGAATGAAACTTGATATGGAGGGAAAGCAAACTCACTTATAATATGAAAAGCTATTGCTTGTAGAAATATATCTGGAAAAATGAAAAGGTCAAAGCTGCTTCTGTTAAAAGCTGTTAATAAATTATATAATTTATTTATATATATAAATTATATCATAAATTATATAATTTATATTATTATTATAGAATAGTCAATTATATAATTTATTAACAATTATCCAAAAAGAATATGCTACTCAACATGATAGGGCTTAAATTACCAACAGACTGTTGACAATAATTTCTTCTTCTTTGTCAATTATATGGAGACAATAAAAATAATCAATCAAATATCTCAAGTAATAAACTTTCTTCTCATTTGGGAGTAACATGGATTAATGGTAGAAATTAAAAGAGTATTGCATTTTCATCCTTTTAAGAAATTGCAAAAAGTTCCAATAATGAATGATACACAGAGAGTAATTTTGAATAAAGTGTTTCCCAACTTCCTTGTAAAATATATAAGAAGAGGTTAAAAAGAAAGAAAGAAAATTACAGCTTGGAAAAAAATAACACTTAGGGCCGGGCGCAGTGGTTCACATCTGTAATCTCAGCACTTTGGGAGACCAAGGTGGGCAGATCACAAGGTCAGGAGATCAAGACCATCCTGGCTAACACAGTGAAACCCTGTCTCTATTTAAAATACAAAAAATTAGCCCGGCGTGGTGACGGGAGCCTGTGGTCCCAGCTATTCAGGAGGCTGAGGCAGGAGAATGGCGGGAACCTGGGAGGTGACGGTTGCAGTGAGCCTGGATCATACCACTGCACTCCAGCCTCGGTGACAGAGTGAGACTCTGTCTCAAAAAAATAAATTAATTAAAAAATAATAATTTTAAAACCAGAGTCCAGACAGTATAGTCACTAAAAATGTTTTTAAAGTAGTTAATGGAGGAAAACCTATATAGGTACAACTTTATAACATAAGCCAATTTACGTCATAAACATTTATGTGAAAAAGATAAGCTGACACTCTCCATTTCTCTCAAAGTCTGATTTATGACCCAGATACCTAGATAGATTTCTGTAACAAGAAAGCTGTGTTCTGTGTTGCTGTCCCTCTACAACCATGGTTTCCCCAACTTGGTAGCACAGGGTAAAAAATATCTCCATGCTCTTGACAACCAGCCTTTCTCAAATAAGGCTCCTCATTCCAAGCACTGAACACACTAAATTATAGGAGTGACTATTTTCTCAATTATACCAACAAGAGTACACAGCTAGTAGCAGTATAGAATACATAGGAGAGTAACTGCTTATATCAATGGATGACTTAGATCTTTAGAATTCTTCTGTCACAGAACTAGTTAGGATGTTTTGGTTTAGGACCTAAGTATCAGTACCACACAGGGGCTGCTTGACGAAGGCATCAGTAATGTACTCCTTCTTTCTATCTCTTATCTCGTGACAAACAATATTTCTAAATTTATGCGGAGAATGAAAGCCTTAGGAAACGGATGCAAGAGAATAGTAAGTAGATTGGCATCCCGGAAAAATAGAAACTATGTATAAGGTTTAATATGGAACTGAGATAGAAAGGACCCCAATGTCAGAGCATCACGAGAATTCACATTTTTTCAAGGAATCAATAAGATGCATTAAATCAGAACAAGATGTTGGAAAAAGAGGAGACCACTTTGCCAAGACAACTGCAGCTTGTCAATGCCCCCTCAAATTTACTGAAAACTATTTGTAGTAGCCAAATTACTAATTTAAATGTACTAGGTTTGGCTACATAAGTAGGGTAAAGGGTACACTGTTAAGCAAATACTGCATGTGTATAGGTCTTACTATGCTTGAGACTAAATGAAAACAAACCAAAAATTACACGGTGCCTAAGCAAAATGCTTCTGAACAAAACTGAGATGAAACTTTCCATTTTCATTCAACAGTATTAACTAAATGGTACTGGTGAGTTGTGGAATCTTGGTGATTTGTTTTTTCAGCATTTTTTATATACCTTTTTTTCTTTTTGAGACAGAGTCTCACTCTGTCGCCCCAGACTGGAGGGCAGTGATGCCATCTCAGCTCATTGCCACCTCCACCTCCTCGGTTCAAGCGATTCTCATGTTTCAGCCTCCGTGTAGCTGGGACTACAGATGTGTGCCACTATGCCCAGCCAATTTTTGTATTTTTAGGTAGAGATGGGGTTTCACCATGTTGGCCAGGCTTATTTCCAACTCTTGACCTCAAGTGATCTGCCCATCTTGGCCTCCCAAAGTGCTGGAATTACAGGCATGAGCCACCATGCCCACCCTTCATATACTTGTAAAACTAAAAAGTTATGTAATGTTTGAAAGATAAAATTAATGAGAATACTATGTGTTAAAAGATGGAAAATCCACCAAAGTAATACTCGGTGAAATTTATAATTTTAATTGCAAAAACAATAACAAATCCAGAAGGACTAATAGAGAAATACAAGAACTATTTTTAAAATTGATATAAAAATAAACCAAACTCTGCTATGTGTAATTCAAAAAAAGAGATTAATTTCATGCCATGAAAAATTAAAACAGTAATATACTTATATTGAAAAAGTTAAAAGTTGTAAGTTGTTTTTAATGTCAAAGTTTCTACTAAAAAATTTCAAACCTGGAAAAATGAACAAATTTATGGGAATATATAAATGACCAAAGTTCACCTACCAAATAAAAATCAGAATACAATCATAGTTTTGAATATTATGCTATTTGCTGTTTCAATCTCTCCTACTTTAATGATAGAATGCTTTTAAAATCTTAAAGAAACAGGTAATTATTTTCCTTTTTAGCCTGATCTGAAGCACAGAAAATGATGTTTCAAATTTATGTATATATTATAGCATTAACCTAATATTCCAAATTGCAAAAGATACAGGAGGAACAATGTACAGACAAATTTTGATATTGAATATTGTCAAGGGTATTTGGAAAAATGGGTATTTTGATAAAAAGACTGTTGAGAATAAATTAGGATAAGATTTCTGGAGGGCAAATTATGGATATCAAAAGAAATATAGCTTAGAAATGGGCATGGATATATTGAAAGAGCTATCTATAAAAATATTCATCAAATATTATGTATAAGAACAAAACACCAGAAGCAATAAAATGTGCAATAGTTTGATATTTGTTAAGTGAATTTTTTCACCATGCAAATAAGCAATTAGCACTTATGTTTTGGGGAAGTCAAAAGCTATATACGGATTTTCAACTGCATGGCAGGGTCAGTGTCTCCATCCCCATTGTTCAAGGGTCAACTGTATTTATAGTTTGCCCTCCATCTAATAATTAATTATAAATAGCCTTCTTGGTGGCAGAGGGTGACCAAAAACAACTTTCAACTTATATTTTTAATTCTAAGTATAATATTTTGAAAAATCTATTTAACTGCACCAATAATTTATATGAGTGTGTTTTAAAATATTATAATATGTAAATATACTTTAAATTGAAGGGTAAATTTTTCAAGATTTTATGATGTTAAAGGCTGTTAATTCCCAATACATCTCTTTGCTAATGAAAACAGAAATGAGATTCTGTCTTCTCCGCAACAAATTTGATAAACATTTTCTCATGTAAATATTTCCTAGGCATACACTTTCTGTAGTACATTGCATCAAGAATGTGGGGAGGGTGCAAATATTGGAAGTGTAGCAAGTCATAGTAGCATCATGTTTAAATAGCATAGCTTCTTTGGAGATTTGTGCTTTTTATTCCAAATGATAAAGATTATCTTCATAATATGTTAATATAAAAACTTTCCCAACTCTATAGGTTATAAAGAAGAGAAAAATAATGCCTTTAATAGAGACAGTGTTTGATTATTTTATATTACATGGGAGGGAAACACAGCTTTTAACCAAACAGAGATGGGTAGTGTAATGTATTGCTGAAGATGAACTGTATCTTTCCATAATATAAACTTGATGATATATTTCATAACGAAGGGAACTGACACAGTAATGAATGAGTATTTTACATTTGTAGGAAGTTGAAGGGATCAATGAATTTGATTACTGCTTTTACATTAATATTATCACTTACCCCAGCTTCTTACTTCATTAATCACAGTGGTCTGGCATTCTGTAGAGAGAAAAGCAATTTATTTAAGCCAACTACTGTATTTTACCTGGATACAAGGAGTCAAGTGAATTCTTGGTAGACATTGTGTCCATCACAAAACATGGGATCTCATACAATTAATTTTTTTTTACTTAATGAAATTTTATTTTGCATAGATGAATTACAGACTTATTGATAATAAAATATGATGTTGGTTGTTTCTGCTTTTTTTTTTTTTTTTTTTTTTTTTTTTTACAAAATCCTACTTTTAACCCCAAATATATTCACCTCAAGGAAGATCTAGTATCCCTCTTGTCAAGCTTAACTGATGATATGATTGTTTACCTAGAAAGCCCTAAAGAGTCTTCCAGAAAGCTCTTAGAACTGATAGAAGAATTCAGCAAAATTTCCAGATACAAAATTAATGCACACACATTGGTAGCTCCTCTATACACCAACAACAACCAAGTAGAGAATCAAATCAAGAACTCAACCGCTTTTACATAGCTTCAAAAAACAAAAAAATACATAGGAATACACCTAACCAAGGAGGTGAAAGAACTCTACAAGGAAAACTGCTGAAAGAGATAATAGATGACATAAACAAATGGAAAGACATACTCTTCTTATGAATGGGTAGAATCAATATTGTGAAAATGACCATACTGCTAAAAGAAATCTACAAGTTCAATGCAATTCCCATCAAAATACCACCACCATTCTTTGCAAAATTAGAAAAAAATATTCTAAAATTCATATGAAACCAAAAAAGAGCCCATGTAGCCAAAGCAAGATTAAACAGAAAAAGAAAAAATCTGGAGGCATTACATTACCCAACTTCAAACTATATTACAATACTATAGTTACCAAAACAGCATGGTACTGGTATAAAAAAATAGGCATATAGATGAATGGAACAAAATAAAGAACCTAGAAATAAACCCAAATACTTACAGCCAACTGATCTTTGACAAAGCAAACCAAAACATAAAGTGAGGAAAGGACACCCTTTTCAACAAATGGTTCTGGAAGACTGAAACTTGATCCTCATCACTCACCTTATACAAAAATCAAATCAAGATGGATTAAGGACTTAAATCTAAGACCTAAAAGTATAAAAATTCTAGAAGATAACATTGGAAAAACCCTTCTAGACATTGGCTCAGGCAAGAATTTTATGACCAGGAATCCAAAAACAAATGAAATAAAAACAAAGATAAATAGTTGAGACTTAATTAAACTAAAAAACTTTTGCAGCTGGGTGAGGTAGCTCATGCCTGTAATCCCACCACCTTGGGAGGCCTAGGCAGGTGGATCACCTGAGGTCGGGAGTTCAAGACCAGCCTCACCAACATGGAGAAATCCTGTCTCTACTGAAAATACAAAACTTAACTGGGTGTGATGGTACATGCCTGTAATCCCAGCTACTAGGAGGCTGAGGCAGGAGAATCACTTGAACCTGGGAGGCAGAGGTTGTGGTGAGCCAAGATCACACTATTGCACTCCTGCCTGGGCAACAAGAGCAAAACTCTGTCTTAAAATAAATAAATAAATTAATTAAATAAATGAATAAATAAAGTTTTTGCATGGCAAAAGGAATTGTTAGCAGAGTAAATAGCCCACAGAGTGGGAGAAAATTTTCACAATGTATACATTTGAGAAAGGACTAATATCCAGAATCTACAATGAACTCAAACAAATCAGCAAGAAAAAAAAGAATTCCATCAAAAAGTGGGCTAAGGACATAAATAGACAATTCTCAAAAGAATATATACAAATGGCCAACAAACATATGAAACGCTGCTCAACATCACTAATGATCAGGGAAATGCAAATCAAAACCCTAATGCAATACCACCTTACACCCACAAAGTATGGCCATAATCAGAAAATCAAAAAATAGTCGATGTTGGCATGAATACAATGAGTGGGGAACACTTCTATACTGCTTGTGAGAATGTAAACTAGTACAACCGCTGTGGAAAACAGTATGGAGATTCCTTAAAGAAGTAAAAGAACCACCATTTGATCCAGCAATCCCACTACTAGGTATCTACGCAGAGAAAAATGAGTCATTATACAAAAAGATGCTTGCACATGCATGTTTATAGCAGCACAATTTGCAATTGCAAAAATGTGGAACCAATCCAAATGCCCATCAATCAACTAGTGGATAAAGAAACTGTGGTGTATATATCCAATGGAGTACTACTCAACCATAAAAAGGAATGAGTTAATGGCATTCACAGTAACCTGGATGAGATTGGAGACTATTATTCCAAATGAAGTAACTCAGGAATGGAAAACAAAACATCGTATGTTCTCAATCATATGTGGGAGCTAATCTGTAAGGATGCAAAGGCATAAGAATGACACAATAGACTTTGGGGACTCCAGGGGAAATGGTGGGAAGGGGGTGAGGGATAAAAGAATACAAATAGGGTAGAGTGTATATTGTTCGAATGATGTGTACACCAAAATCTCACAAATCACCACTAAATAACTTACTCATTTAACCAAACACCACCTGTTCCCCAATAACCTATGGGAAAAAAAAAAAAAATTCTGACCAGTCGATCGGCCTTTTGGGACTGATTCAAAATATATATGCTAAAAATTTTAAATGTTGTGTAAAGTGTCATGTACAGTTCATTTCTAACCCACATCTAAGACCATAGTTGAAATGTGCTGAGGGTTCTAATAAAAAAAATTCTTTATTTTTCTATATAGTATTTGCAAATTAGATGCACTCTCAAATACATATTTATGTGGGATGAACAGGGGGCTGAGGAGAGAGAGCAAAGTTGTGTGAATGGGTTGGGGATAGAAAGAAACAAACAAGGATGAAATATGTTCAGAGGTCTCAATGGTGCTTGGGTGTCTGAGTCAGGAGATCTCAAGAAAAAGGGGGCATGCATAGGAAGACAAGAGAGTCTAATGAGCAGGATTCTGCCTGGGCTCTGGAAGGCACCACTGGTTTCCAAGTCGTGGCTAGTTATGAGACCAGTTTTGTTTAAGCCTCTGATATGGTTTGGCTCTGTGTCCCAAAATCACCTAAATCTCATGTTGCCTTGTGATTCTCATGTGTCTAGGGAGAAACTTGGTGGGAGGTGATGGATTATAGGGGCAGTTTCCCCCATGCTGTTTATGCCGTAGTGAGGGAGTTCTCACAAGGTCTGATGGTTTTAAAAGTGGCAGTTTCCCCTGCACTTTCTCTTTTCTCCTGCTGCCATGAGAAGATGTGCCTTGCTTCCCGTTCGCCTTCCGCCGTGATTGTAAGTTTCCTGAGGCCCCCCAGGTCATGCGGAACTGTAAGTCAATTAAACCTCTTTCCTTTATAAATTATCCAGTCTCAGGTACTCTTTAAAGCAGTGTGAAAATGGACTAATACAGCTTCAGTATTGTCTCTCTTGGCAACAACAACATTCTGAAATGTTAAATGTTAAACATTTAAAACAACAGCAGTTACTACTACTACTACTACCCTATTAAAAAACAGAAAGTGAAAAATAGATCATAAGAAATGTAAGAAGAGCAACAAAAACAGCACCTTCTTGCTTTTCCATGTTATGTAGCATCAAATTCCAAAAAAGCAGGGGGCGAAATTACTTATGAAATCTAATAAATACCATTCTAATAATTGCTGCTATATGATGAGTATAGTATTTTATATTAATGATTATACTGTTTTTTACATTAATAAAATTATCTAAGCTTGCACCATCTGGTGCTGCAGGTTTTAGTGTATCCCTCATTTTACAGATATAGACAATGCAGCTGAGAGCATTAAAACAGCAAACAAAACTTCTTTATGGGCCAGCAAGCTTGGGCTTGTGAAGCTTGGGCTCAAAACCAGTTGAGTGTAGCTCAGACCACTTTACAGGATGCTGTAACGCCTCTTTGAATGGAAACAATTTATCATTATTTATTTAGCCAAATGTAAGCAGTATCAGTAAGGCACAAGGCATCCTCATGATCAGGGATTTGTAGGCAGAATAATAGTACCATTACTCTAGCAGCTCCTTCTGTTTTCTGGTTTGTGTCCTAAGTGATTATTAAATTCACCCAACAGCCCAATGATGCAGATGCCTTACCATCCTGATTTTGCAAATTCAAAAAATTAAACAGATCAAAAACACTTTCAACATCACATAGCTATAGATATTGTAACCCTTGCTCTCAAGGAAATATTTAAATGGGCCATACGCAAAATACCTATCCAAATAATTATACTCAGCATTGAATACTAAATGCTAAACACATTTGTTACGCGAATCATACAGTGTATACCATTATCATAATACTTCCCAGGTTGAATTTTAAATTCGAGTATTCTTCACTGGAAAAGAGGAAAGTCTTCTGTATATATTCCTGGAGAGTACCAAGAAAACAGTAGAAGTGAATAACTAAATTTGGTTAATAATAATAATGGTAAAAGGAAAAATGATTTCCTTAGGAACCTATAGGAGACTACAAAAGGGATCAGTATTTGGGAGAGGTGATTTAAATACGTTTAAGAATGTCAGAAATACTTTTTCAACTGATTACTTTCAAGCTCATTTTTAAAATGTTTTTTCTCAAAATTGAATTAGTAAATTGCAATGTTCATCTGAAAACAATTTGTGTTTCTTTGTTTCTTTATTGTTTGGGACACAGAAGCTGAGTTTTAGGCAGAAAACCTCAGTGGTCTTGTGAAACGTAAATACATTTGAAGGGATAAATAAGGATTACCATCTTTAACCAGCATAATTTCTCGTGGCAGTCATTCTTGATGATCTGTCTTAACTTGATAAAGTTTCACAATTTTTGATAGCCATAAAGGTTTATATTTAGATGGGTAACAATATAACTTATCAGCAAGTAACAATTCATTTGTGTTTTGTTTTGTTCTTTAGAATGAATGACAAGAAAATTTGATACAGGAAATCCAGTCTGATAGTGTAGGGTCAAGGTTTTACTCTCACTTGAGAGTTCTTAATCTAATTAAGTAGCAAAAGAAGATGGGGAGGATAAAAGGGAGGTGGAGGAGAAAAAATTATAAAGATTTTAAGACCTTGATAAAAATTTGTTTATCTTCTAGCTTCTCTTAGTAGTAAAGAGAAGGTGATTTACACAGTGAAACACCTGAATGATCAAAAACTTAAGTTCCAGTGATATACTTTAATGTCCCTTTATTTAAATTAATTCCATGCTTAAAGTGAAATTCCAATTTCCGATATCATGTTTTCATTGTTCCTGTAGGGTCCTTACATTTTTCTAATTCTTCACCCTTGAAGGTAGTCTTATATTTCTGTAATTAAAGAATGGAAAAAAATGATTTTCAGGAGATTCAGATTACAGATAGAGACAAATGCATGTGACCAATTGTTTTAGTACACCATTATTTCACATCCATTTAACAGCATATAAAAGTCAATTACATGATTAGAGAATAGTGAATAAGCCCATCAGAAGAATGGATATGGATATGGAATTGTTAAAATTGTTATACTGAGCCCCTAGGGAAAAGTAACATCTGCAATTAAAAATGATTTAAAAGAAAATGGTAATAACCCAAGGTCACACATATATGGAAGGGCTTGGACCGTAATCCAGAGATTTCCTCTAATTGTCGAGTTAATATTAAAGATTAACTGATCTGTTATTCTCCAAGAGTACATATTATTTTCTTATATGTTTAGTCTTTTCTTCATGCCTATAAAAATAAGACATACTTTGGCCATTCTTGTCCTAAAATTAGAAATTATACATCCTCTTAGTTTTTTGTTAAAAAACATTAGTTCATTATCTCTACACTCAGTATGTTTGTGGGAAAGAAAGAGAAACAGAATTAGAACACATTAATTTGTTGATGATAACTTAATATTTTATTTTCTTCACTATTTAGATTGGATATAAGGTTATGGGAGGCTTTGGAAAGCTAGGTGTATATAAAAGCAAATTCATCTTCAAATATAAATAATTACACTCAATTTAATAAAATGGATATATTATGCTCTATATACCTAGTAGTTTGCAATGACATTTCTCTAAAATGTTTTCTGATTAGGTAATTTTTGTTTTGTTGACATTCTTGAGTTACTAGTTAATCTAGAATATATGTTTGTTTTAGATGTGAGTCTGTTTTGGCAGAAGAAGAAAAAAAAAGTCAGAAGGTCCCAATATGATGGGTATTTGCTATCTACATGGCAAACAAAAATACCGTAATGATGGAAACAAGAATTTACCTGCATTGAAAAGTTTGTGTTAATTACCACAGACTTCTCTGCTTTTGTGTCATTAAGTGGTTGGAGCATCATACATTTATAGATGGAAACACAAACACTGTATCACCTAGATATGTTTGCATAACAATTACAAACTTCATTTGCTGCACAATTGACTTTTATTTTTCTCACAAGTCTAAGAATCAGTTGGGAAGATCTACTCATTGGTGGAAGGGCCTGGACTGGTACACATTGACTCTTTTCCTCCAGCAGACTGGCTGGGCTTTGTTCCCGTGGTGGAGGCAGTCATAAAGGTGGGGGGAAAAAGAGAGAGAGATTGAGAAAAGAATCAGGCAGTGTCTTCCGAAGCCTAATCTGAGATACCAAACAGGGACTTTTACGACGCTGTAGTGGTCAAGCAAGTCAAGGCTAGCCTACATTCAGACTCAACTTCTCAGTGGGAGGTGCTGTAATCGCATGACAGGGAACATGAATCAATGAAGGGGTGAAGAATTAGAGCCATTCTTTTGCAATCAATTTCACACAAGAAATATGTACTACTACATGACCAAGGTGGCGTTAAAGTTCCCCTCAGGTTTGCTAAACTTTAGACAGGCTTTTTTCCCTGCTTTTAGGCCCCTGACCTCATTTTCCTTAAAGCATTTACTCTTTCTCTGCTGCTTTGAAATGTATGTAAATTTTCTCCCAGTCTTTTGACAGTTTTACAATCCAGGAATATCTTTCACAGGAACCTGGGAATCACCCATTTGAAATGCAATCATGAAGGAAGGTAGCACCCCTCCCTCCTAGTTTCTGTGGGAGGGCAGGAGCCTTACCTTGAACTCCACTTAGCAAACACGGAAGGCCTCATCCCAGAGAAAAGTGTTTGCAATCTAAGGAATAATTCAGTATGTGTGACACATTCCACTGATCATATTCCCTTCCCTATGCCCTACAGTACTTTTACACTCCCCTTAGCACTTAAAATCCTTCCAGTCTTTTGTTTCAGCAGAGTTGAATTCACCCTCCCATTTCACTAGTTTTGATTAAAGTCTTTCTTACCTGTTTAACTTTGTCTAGTGTAATTTTTTTGACATGATCAGAGAAAAGTTTGAATTCTGCTTCTGAACACTTTGCCGTAATCAGGCTTACCTGCATGACCATGATACAACTAAATTGAGTTCTTGCAGAAGGAAAGCCCAGTCCTGTTCTGTGAGTTCTCTATACAACTGTAAAAATAAAATTGGCAGAAATTTACATAATTTTGACAATAATGCTTTTGAATTAATATTGCAAGTTAATTTAAGGAGCAATGTGATATTTAGCAATTAAGTCAATTTTCAAGTGTGTTTAAAACTTAATAAGTGTGTGGTACTTACCCCTACTTTCTTGATGAATCTATAGAGACATAATTTCAATCTCAATCTAAGTCATGTTGGAAGAGTAGGGCCGTAGAAACACCAGCCTGACGTCTTCTTCTGCCTCCTATTAATGGAAGATCCTTGGTGAAAAGAAAGAAAATCCAAGGAAATATTTAAAACACTGATTGTAAGTAATGCTGCTGCTAAAACTGTAATGGATCATTAAACTCTACTGCATATGATCTTCCCTCATTTGATCATAACAGATGTCTCAGAATCTAATATTGCCATTTTTGAATTTGTCATCCTGTCTCTTGGAAAACTTTACGAAGAAGTTTTAAAAATCCTATGGCTGAAGTTAAAAATAATTTTTGTGCAAGAGACTTTTTTAAGCAAAATAATAAACATTATTAGTAACTCATCCAAATGAGTACAATGGAAAAAACCTATGTGGAACTGAATCCCAGAAGAGATCAATTTAAACCATATGAAGATCTAGAACTGGACAATTCAAATGAAGATGTATTGGATAAAAGAATTGAAGCAGAATAGTTTAAAATTAAAATTTTTGCAAATATAGAATTCATAGTGTGGCACTGGGTTTTTTAATTCTAAAATAATTTTAAAATAATCAAGTTTATGGATAGTAGATGCTGTATTAGGGTTCTCCAGAGACAGAACTAACAGGATAGATGCATATGTGAAGGGGAGTTTATTAAGGAGAATTGACGTACATAATCACAAGGTGAAGTCCCAAAATAGGCCCTGTGCTAGCTGAGAAGCAAGGAAGCCAGTCCAAGTCCCAAAACCTCAAAAGTAGGGAAGCTGATAGTGCAACCTTCAGTCTGTGGCCAAAGGCCCAAGAGTCCCTGGCAAACCACTGGTGGAAGTCCAAGAATCCAAAAGCTGAAGAACTTGGAGTCTGATGTTCTAGGGCAGGAAGCAACCAGTCTGGGAGAAAGACGGAGACCAGAAGACTTAGCCAGTCTAGTCTTTCCACACTCCCCTGCCTGCTTTTATCTTAGCCACGCTGGCAGCTGTGTAGATGGTGCCCATTCAGATTGAGGGCAGTCCCCCTTTCCTAGTCCTCTGACTCAAATGTTAATTTCCTTTGGCAACAGCCTCACAGACACACCCAAGAACAATACTTTGCACCCTTCAATCCAATCAAGTTGACACTCAATATTAAGCATCACAGATGCTACTCTCAAAAAGTTCTATTTGCTGTTTAGTTAGAGCAGAGTTTCTTATGTTCCTTAAGTCAAGTCATAGGTGCATTTGGTTCCAGAGAGTTCGTTGTTGAGAGGTGGGTGTAGCAAATGCTGCTGTATGCATCATGGGGTACTCAGCAATATCCCTGGCCTCTACCCACTAAATAACAGGAGACTCTTCTCAGTGGTGACAGCCAAAGATGTCTCCGAATGTTACCAAAAGTGCTCTGGAAGACAAACTTGCTCCAACTTAGAACCACACATTTGTTGAGTATAGACATAAATAAACAAGACACAAATAGACACTTTGAAAAATGCCTGTATGTTTTGAAAAAATGGAAGACATCTAACATTTATCAAATACCCACTATACGAAAGGCACTACACTGGTGAAATTTTTTATTCCGTTCAATAATACCTCTATGCAATAGATCTAATCACCCTAGACATATAGAGAAGGAGGCATTCAGGAATTCAACCAAAATCACACAGCTACTAATTCCAGGAGCTGAGATTAAAGAGTCAGTTATGACTACTCCATAGTTCTGTCATTTCTCAAGCTGTCTCTATTTGTTAATTAAATATGATCAATGAGGACTTCATATTTAGAGAAAATAAGAAATGTCTCCTGTAGAAAAAAGTATAATTTTATGTTATGAAAGAGAAAATTATAAATCATTAATTGGAATTAGTTTCTTCTTCCCTTTTGTTTGTAAAATATCATTTCCTATTTTTATCTTAAGATACTATATTTTGTGTCTTAGTTGTGTATGTAAATAATTTACTCCATTAGAGGGCAAACCAGCTGAAGTTATAGTATTTCCATTTCCATCACTGGATCCCTCCTTTGTCTAACATTGAGCTGTTCATATGATAATCATGAGCCTCATGTTATATTGAGTACTCCAATTATGGCTACTCTAAATTCAGAGATGTTGTAAGTATAAAATAAAAATCCTAATTTCAAGTCTTAGCATGCAAAAGGTAAAATAACTTTATTCCTATTGATTATAGACTGAAAGGATAATATTGTTTATATATGGTATTAAATAAAATATATTTTTAAAATTATTTCACCTATTTTATTTTACTCTTTCATGTATCTATGAAGCCATTTTCATTTGCATATGCAGGTTATATTATATTTTCAGTGGACAGTTCTGGTCTAGCATTAAGTGGCTGTTAAATAACTATTAGATTGAATGCCAAGCATATGGATGTATCTATTTTGACTTTTAATTTTGTATATAGTTTATATTATAAAATTTAAAAAGTGTAATAACTACATGTCTGCACGTGATATAAATAAATGTGTGCCTGTGTTTAAATGAATGTACACACAGTAAAGTCTAGAAATTAGGTAATTTATTATCATATTATTGCCCCATAATAGTTGCTTCTGGCAATGACCTTCCACTACGTTTAATGGTTTATTTAGTGAATAAATAGTAATATTCTTATCTTGTGTTTATATGGTAAATGAATATAATTCCATA
Source organism: Macaca thibetana thibetana (assembly GCF_024542745.1). Lineage (NCBI taxonomy): Eukaryota > Metazoa > Chordata > Mammalia > Primates > Cercopithecidae > Macaca > Macaca thibetana. The sequence continues at coordinate 14,912,285 of NC_065595.1, read as the reverse complement.
ACAATATATTAGAACAGGACACTAGAGGTAGTTTTAAATATAGATGAAGTGTGTTTCCAAAATGAGGTGATTTCAGGATCAGCAGAATTATGCCTCTGCCTCCCCTAACATCTCTTCAAACTGAAGGTTAAGACTACAATTTATACAATATGCTGTTTCTTTAAGACTTGATAATTCCTATTAAAATAAAATCCTCAGGTAATATTTAAGTTTTCATCAACAATTTAAGGTGCATGGATTTCAGATCAGATAACGAAGGACACTTCTTGGCAAATGGAGGAATAATAATGTGGTCAAGGAAGTTTGAATGGAAGAAGAATAGAAATTGAAAAATAGGGACACCAGAATAATTTTGGACTCGAACCTCAGATCCAAATCTTACTCTTCATATTGGACAGCAGAGATTTAAAACACATCTGTCATTCCCGAAACTTCTATTGGTCTGCACTGTCTAGTGCTTTGTATGTGATATCAATTTTGTTAACAATGGCGAATCAGAATGGCCTCTCAGACACATCCACGTCTTAATCCCCAGAACCTGTAAATATGGCAAAGTGAAATTAAGATTGCGGATGGAACTAATTCAGATGACCATGCAATACAAAGATCATTCTGGATTTTGTGAGTTGTATCATTGCAATCACAAGGGTGTTCACAAGAGGAAGAAGAGGTCAGGGTGATGGGACATGATAAGGGCTTGAGGCTGGAGGAAGGGGGCCATGAGTCAAGAAATGTGGGCTCTCAATACTCAAAAAACAAGAAAATGGATTCTTCCCTAGAATCTCCAGGAGGGAATGCAGCCTTGCTGATACCTTGGTTTTAGCCCAGTGTGTTTCTTATTGTACTGTTGACCTGCAGAATTGTAAGATAGTGTGTTTGTGTTTTTCAAGCCACTAAACTTGTGGTAATTTGTCATAGCAGCAATAGAAAATTAATACAAGTAGTTATCTAACGTATTTTCATTCACTATTTACTCAAAAATACAGAATCTCTTTCACTATTTTTAATCGGGGAGGAGGGGGATGTTCGAGGGATGGAGCATATTTTTTTCTGGATTATTGTTTCTTGTTAATAATTAGGTTAAAATGTGGAAATTATCTCTTCCTTTTATCTCGAATGTATTATATACATTCAAATTCTGAAGCATGGTAAAACTTTGATTAATGGAACATAATTAATGAGAACTCCAGTTAATTGAAAGTGTGTGTGTGTGTGTGTGTGTGTGTGTATGTGTTTCTTTATTCAACTTAAAAGGGGAAAATGATAAATGTAGGGAAACTTGCATGAGGAATTCAAACCAAAAAGCAAATTACCCTTGTTCTGGGGAAAGAATCCATGCAATTCAATACTCTAGATTTTTAGCAAAAAAAAATAAGTTTTAAAGCACCTAAATTATTTTCAGTGTTCTATGTAATAAACATAATATTAGGTGGATGAATGTAAATGAAGGTTAAGGTAAAGAGATCCAAAGTAAAAAATATTTCTTGTATTGTAGGTTGATTATAAGCTATAACAGTTCATTTAAAAAAATTATAATTACTGGCTTCTCCAATTCGTATGAAAGTAAAAGAAGGTTTAAGGTTGAGATGTTTCTAAAAAGGAAATAAATTAATCATTAAGATTTTTTTCCCCAATTTCATCTGGTAGTCTACTAATCTTTATAAATAAAATACCTATTAATCCCACTTATTTCATTTGACAGCAAAAATTGTAACTTTCTTAGGATGTTAGGGGATGCATGAATTTCCATGATCCTGTATGTTACTTCAGCTTTTTATGCTTTTAAATTTTCTTTGAAACTTTCAAGGTGTCATCATAACTTTTCAACATTCGAGCTTATGTTTTAAATGAGGTAAAGCCTAGTATTTCTGAATATGTCTTAATTTTCATGATAAACGTGTGTATATATTTATCAGAATTCTTTATGGTCTTTATCTTTGTGGTTTACTGTATGGTCCTTTGCCTTAAACGCAGAAAAAATATATATACAGTAAAAATTCATTGGCCAGGTGCGGTGGCTTACACTTGTAATCCCAGCACTTCAGCAGGCTGAAGCAGGCACATCACCTGAGGTCAGGAGTTTGAGACCAGCCTGGCCAACATGGTGTAACCCATCTCTACTAATATTACAGAAATTAGCTGGACCTGGAGGCCGGCGCCTGTAATTTCAGCTACTCAGGAGGCTGAGGCAGAATCACTTGAACCCGGGAGGCAGAGGTTGCAGTCAGCCGAGATCGCGCCACTACACTCCAGCTCGGGGGACAGAGCAAGACTCTGTCTCAAAAATAAATAAATAAATAAATAAATAAAAATATTATATTTGAAATGAATCTGTCCTAAGGAAAACAAATATAAACATATACTTACACACCCTCCAGGGTATTAAATTGTAATAGTTAAAACTAAACACTTAGGGGAAAAAAGTATCTTTTACAAAATTATAAACAAATGGATTGATTAAATTAAATTAGATTAAATTTGATTTTTAAATGTAGCTGGCCCAAAAGAAGGCAATCTTATAACTGTATTTTACATGATTTTCATCACATTTCCATGTTACTTTATGATCTACTTTGATTTGGTTGATGATTATTTCAGATTATCTCCTATAACTCTACCTTGAAATCCTTTTGTCACTTTAAAAAAATTTAATATTCTTGATAGAAACTCCTCCATTCATAATTCTTATATGATACTTATAGTTCAGTGAGGCAAAGAGAATCTTTGCTTGGCTTTTCAAATAGAGCAATGTTAATAAAGGGAATTAAGTATATAAGAATTAACTGCTGAAGGGGAAGGAAGTGATCACTGTGAAGATGGTGAGAAACAGCTAAAACTTGGCTAGAGAAAGAAAAGAAAAAGATAGGGTTCCATAACTTCAGAGCCGAAAGGATGTGCTGGATGCAACTAACACTCAGAATTTTAAATAAAACAAATTCAACAGCTGTATCTAATATTTCTGAAGTCTATTCTGGTATGCAGAAGATGGTTGAAATCAGTGGAAACTTCTAAGACCAGCAAACACGTGGTGCCTCTGGCCAATATGTGCTCTCAAATTCCCTTGTAAAAAGTCTTACTTTCAGGTTCCATTCCCAAACTTAACTCATTAAGTCTAGAGTTGTGTACATTAAGAGGTATCTTCAGTAGAGAAAATGTTTCTGTGTAACAATTTAAATTTCCAAAGTGAAAGAAAGTGTATGTGTGTAAATGAATGAGTTCTTAAGTTTTATAATATTTTACTCTCTTCTTTATCTTTACCTAAAAATGCAAAAATTTCATTTCAATATACATGCCTAGCACTATATAACCATTTCCATTATTAGAAGAATTTGATAAAATTCTTATTTTATTTCCAGGGAAAATAATTGATTATATAGTAGCCATTGTTGTGTGGGACAACAATGTTAATGGTACTAAAATTTCCTTCTGTAGTATCTTTCTCTCTGTGGCCATCAAAATCCAGTCCATGTGGTTTTTGTAAATGTGACTTCATCTCCCAATATCAGAAGTAGTGCAAAATCCAGAAGCAAGTTAATTCATGCTTTACATTTATTAGAAAAATAAATCATTCAAATATTGAATCTGATCCTTCAAAGCTAGTAACACAAGATTAAATTGTAAATTTGAGTTATCAGGAAAAAAATTCTCTTTTTATCCATAAATTGTAAATCTGAAACGGTTTAGGGACTAAAGTCTTGGTATGTCGTATTTAATACTATCTGATGCTTCAGATTAAATCCGAGAGGCAGGCATGGGGCTCAAATATGGAGAGTCCAGACTGAAGTGTTGTTTCTCACATCCCTTGACTTTTGAGATTATTTCAGTCAACAAATACTTTTTCAGCTTGAGCTAATTTGGGTTGTGTTTTCAGTTGATTTTAACCAAAAGAGTTATAACTAATTAAATAGAGTGTATGCTTTGTGAGATATGCTGCCTTTATGTAATCACTAATTTATCTCAAATGCCAAGAACAGTTTCTGATATATAATAGACAATAACTGTTTTTACAATAAAAATATATGAAATAAATTTTATGGAAAATAAGTTTGATTTTGTAGACTGTATAACAATTAATTAAATATTATCATCTAGGTTTATTAATTTTGAGGCATTTATAAATGGTCTTTTTAAAGGGAAAGAGGATATCATTTGGGTAGTTTATTCAATTTTTATCTTTCTCTTTCTAGCCTTTACTGAACTTGAATTTCAATGTGAACAGCAAGATTTGAATAGAAATACTTTACTTTGACAACAATTAAAATTATTCATACCATGACACAGTTCAATATATTACAGACTAATTAACTGCATTTTTACTTCATGATGATAAAGAACTCTAAATAATGCTTCCTCAAATATCTGTGGGGTACCATTAGATTCCAGAGCTTCTGATTATTAATAGCTATACTTAGTACCACGGTCTTTCATCTATTGAAATTCCAACAGTGGCCTTTCCACTTTATTTCTTTATGCCTTTGTTATTGCTTACACAGAAAAGCCTTCATGAAGCATACAGAAAGCACAATATTATTCATTCTATTCATTTTCACTTTCAAGCATTTGGGACTCTTGAAACAATGGAAAATTATCATTCTCTCCTATTTTTAAATTGGATTTTAATTAGAATATGTAAGTCCTGCATGGTCTTCAATTATATTCTGTATTTCATGTGATTCCATTTACTGTTTAATCGTAAATATCAGTTCTGTTAGTAGTTTAAGTACCATATAAAGCAGTAAAAACATGGCAAAAGTTACAAATTCTTATGTTCAAAATGACCTGCACATTCAATAAAAATCTTCTTTTACTGTATTTTTATATTTACATTACACTTGTTAGCTATATCATGTATGTTTTTATATCATGCATTTGATTTCAGTGATTTTTAAAGTCTATCTTTCAGACGTAATCTCTGTGTCTCTCTCCCTCCCTCTCTCTCTCTGTCCCTCCCTCCCTCTCTCTCTAGCATTTTATTTTGAGAAAATTTTAGACTTTCAGAAGAACTGAAAAATAATACAGGAAATTTCCATACAACCTTCAGCCGGCTTCTTCATATGTTAACATCTGAACAAAACCACGGAAAATTATTAAAACTAAAAAATAATCTTGGTATAATGCTATTTTAGTTAAACTACAAAATTTATTCACGTTTCACTGAATCTTTCACGAATGTTCTTTTTCTTTCTGTTGGATTGGGGTTTATTTCAACAGACTCCACCACTGGCGCTAACGATAACCTCAGTTTATATCTTCTTTCTCCTTTATTGGAGAGCTTAGCTCTTACATTGTAAGTGTTAATTTTCGTCATCTTCCACAAACCCCCCTACTTTCTCTTTTATGTAAGGTACAAGTTATGTCACTATTCTGTAGCCAAGAATAGCAGTCCTATAGTTATATAGACAACCAGTTTAACTTGAATAAAATTATTAGAAGATGGCTGAAATTCCGAAACAGATGAATTTTTTGGTCTAAACCAGTCAATGCCTATATACTGATATATGCAAAACAAAGCACTGCTTTTGCTGAAAAACTCTCATTCCTCAATTTTTATTCCTCGTTTGTTCTTGGCAACTCCCATACTTCCATGCTAATGCTTATTCTCCTTCTTAGTGGTAACAAATACGGTCAGTTTATCCCCAGTGGTTCCTTTTAAATCTGTTTTCCCCCCTTTCATCCCTGTGACTATTCTATCTTTCAGTCTCTGCCCACCTGTTAATTTCTGACTGTCTGCAGTCGCCTGCAGTCCACTACTCCTGAGATTCCCCACACCAATAGTCCACACATCATCACTCCGGTCAAGCACCTCCTATTCCACAGAGAAAAGACAACGTCTCTGAACAGAGCCGGCCCAACCTCTTCTCTGGCACTTTGCTTTATCAAATGTGTACTCTCTTTTCTCTCCCTCACACTTTTTCCATCAATTGTCTCCCATTCCTGGGAGTAGAGGTACCTTATACTTAATGCATGAACATGCTCCTGTCGCTGTCCTCTCACATGTAATTCCTTTTTATTATGTATTTTCTCCCTCAAGTCATTCTTTTCTGTCCATTGCAGCCTCCCTCCCTGACATTGTCAGTTCTGAATCATTTGCCTTTTCTCACATAAATCTCTCCTGCATCAATTCCTCTGCGTATGATATTCACCTTGCCAGAAATTATATCACCTCTGCCCTCCAGATTGAATTCTCCCAACAACAAAAGCCTAAGCAGGCACAAGTGTCCTTGTCAGTGTCATGCTTTGCCTGGCTCCACGCAGAGGCAGGTGTCCCTCTAGCACCTGTGAGCTCCTGATTGGAGAGCTTAGCTCTTAAATTGAAAGTGTTAATTTTCATCCTCTTTTCCCAAACCCCCTTGTATTTTCATCTTTACGACATTTATTGTACAAGACCCTAGGAAGTACTCTATGCATGAGAAGAAATAAACAAATTAATGAATACATTCGAATGACCCACATATTTTCTAAATCGATCCTGAACAAATAAGGAAGGTATGTGCCATCTCTAGTGTTGTCACTCTACTGTCACTCACTCTTTGAAATATTGGCCATGTCTTCAGCTTAGATAGCACAAGGGAGAGAGTGAAAACTAATTAATTAATAATTACTTACAGAGAAGCTACTAGAGTTTCAACACTATAGTTATTGGCTGAGAATAGATCATAAACTCATTGAAAAAAGCTGGAATTTCTTATCTTTTTGATTTGTCCCTCAATGCCACAATTTATAAGCATTAACTGGAAAATAATTGCTTAGCAATAGGCTTTTACCATATATAGACAAGGTGCGAAAACGAAGTGTGGGATCTTCACATGGAATTATAATTAAATATTATTTTTGAGTGGTACTTATTATTTAAAACAGTCCATTCTAAACACCAGAATATTTCATATTGTTGGCTAAAATATATAGTTTATACATATATATGGTAACATGTATTTTAATATAATAAAATGTAAAATTACTTATATTAATTTAATAAATATCAAATTAATAAAATATTATCCTATTAATATATTATATAAATATAATATAATATTTAACCCATTTGGATTGAAGCACAGGTGTAGCATAGTGTCTGGAAATTTGTCTGCATATATACATATATATATATATGTATTGATAACACATATTTTAGCCAACAATATGAAATATTATATGTACTTCATACACAGTGTATGCATATATATATGCAAGTCTATATCCATACATATATGTAGAACCTCAGAAGGGATCTTCAATTTGGAGCTTTAGAAAGATTCACAAGAATTTGTTACAAATTGTTTAGTATGTATTCTACAATAAAAGTTAAATATGGTTAGGTATATTGTTTATTTAGGCAGAACTCTACATATTGAGTTCTTAGATAAAATCCTCCAATAGAATTTCAATTTTTTTTCTTAATGAGGATCTGATGATAACTTCTAAAACACTGTGATTAAAAGAATGATCTTATCTGACCTGCTCCTAATTCCTGTTGTCTTGGTATTCCAGTTCTGATCTTATCCAGGTGGGTCTTTTCCCTTTTTATCCTACCTCCAGTAAGCCCAATTTATCGAATCTCCTCATTTCTCTCACTCCATTAAGGGATGGGGTAACATTTAATTAAGTTAATTATTTTCAGGTATTCATTGCTCTTCACATCTGCAAATACTCTAATTTGACATCAGGAACACTTCTTCTAAGGTTGTGTAAAATGCTGGCTAGTAACTCCACTGTCTAACCCAAAGCTGTGTATATTACCACACACAGGTGCTTCTATCTAAAGCACCCTTTATCTACCCGTTGGCATTTTCTACCATTTTCTTAATAATCCAGTGGAGGCTGCATTATTTACTCACGCGTTATATTTTGTGATGTCTTTAATTTCCCTGCTGTATTCCTTGACACAAGTCATTCTCTAGAGTAGAGATGTCAAGTAAGTCTCTCATAAATTGGAATATTGCAAATAAAGTGTGTATTACTTCTGGCTCTGGCAATGTCCATATCATTTATAACAGCATTTACATGCTACTTACAATTTTCAGTATATCAAAATTCTTGTGTTTAAAAACTTTCATGTAGCATACTGGACATCGTTTTTTCCTGATAGAATTTAACTATAATTAGGTCTCTACTGTGGAGAGCAGTAAGTTCAATTAAATGTCCTGCTGTTTGTGCCATGCCACAAGCTGTGTAAAACTGTTAAGCAAAGGCAGCCCGGGGGTCGTACTATTCATACACTTCAGGCCCATAAATGAGTAGCCTGTAAATGGGTGTTTATTTAACACACACACACACACCTATACACACATCTACATATCTTGCATGTCATGGATGAGAAAATTAGGTCAGACAAATTAATTTGGCCAGCTACTAATGGGCCGAATCGATATTGGAACCCAAGCCTGCCAAATCCCAGAACGTTTAAGCTATAATTTAGCACCAAAAGTAACCAGCACAGAGAAGGTTTAAGTGCAGAATTAAAATGAAAAGAGTAAAATTTGGCCTCAAATGTCAGTGAGAGTGATCTAAGAACACTAGAACATTTTTCTTGGAAGAGATGGAAGAGACTGGATTTTCAAACTTAGTCAATTGTTTTGGCTAAAAATGGGTGGGGTAAAGGGCATACATAATTTCAACCAGAAAGAAAAAAGTATAATCAAAGTCACAAAATGAAAAATATGAGCTGTCCCATATGTGATAAACTTAAGATATAATATTTAACCCATTTGGAGTGAGGTACAGACACAGCATACTGTTTGTAAATTTGTCTGCACTCAGAGCTTAGGGTGCTGCCATTGAGAAATTCATCCCAGGTCTGTGAGATGTGAGGATCTTGTTCATTCATCATTTATTGAGCTACTAGTTTCAGACATGAGAGTAGGTGTGCTACCAATGTTACATGCATTATTACTACCTTTAAGAAGCTTTTGAGATAGGAAACAATTTACACTGGTCAAACTTAAACGTATTCACTATACCATATTGTATTATGATGTACTGTTAATTGTTTGAGCTTTCCAATTTAGGTAGATGACTTTAAATCATTATATTAGCACAGGGATATTTAATCTAAGGACCACCTTATATCAGGTGAAAGGCTTTCATCATTGTGCACAACATCACTGAGAACTAATTTCTTCATCATCATGAAATGGAATTAATAACACACAGGATTTGGAGAATATTAAGTTATCATACATACATGAGGGGCACCGGATCTGTCCCATGCTTAATCAATGCTAGTTCCTTTCTTGCTGTGATGGAGTGCTGAGTGTAATGTTTTAAACAAAAGATATCGGGGTTCAGAGAACCAAAGTTCAATGTCGGATGGAAAAATGGATGAAACATTAAGAAATTATAATGAGATTTTCTGACGTTTTTATTAGAAGGACCTATTGTGAAATTCTCATGGGCAAAGAAAAAGAACAAGTGTGTGTGTGTAAATTTGTGCATATGACAAACAGAAAGGAAGAAAGAGAGACCATTTCAGGGCTGTTGGCACATCAGTATAATATGGCAAAACAAGGGCATTTCTTATTCAGGAAGGATCAAGGTGGGCGCCAGGGGTTAATGTGATACATGTCAAAGTTGGAAAGTTTGATTGAAGGTTATTTACGAGTCATGAAAGTACTGCTGAGAATACTATTCTCCATCACTACTTACTTCAACTTTCCACACCTAAGTCACCCACTCTGAAGGCTTCAATGGTTTCAGTCTGTCTCATTGTATTATCCCTCCTCAGATTGCCTCACTGTGAGGGGATCCATTTTTTACTCATTCCAATGGCTACTCTTTTTGTTGTCTCTGATACTTGGACACTTAGTTAAATAGGATGGATATCAATGAATGCAAAAAGGAGCCCACAATTCATGAACATCCATCACACCTATTTTACTGTGTATTCCCACGACAATGCATCATGTTGATACTTGAATAACAGAATAGTTAAAACGTGGCATGTTGCTGCTACCAAAAAGCAGTTGAAGAGTGTTCAAACAGATGTGCTACGTTTTTGCATTAGATAAATTTTACTTCTTTGGTTTTTCTCTGAGTATTAGAAATGTCACCACCTTTAAAAAGGTCACATCAACTTTAAATTAGTCAAGATTAAAAAAAATTACTCGAGTGTCTTTTTAAAACTGTTTTTGTCTTCTAAAACTTAAAACACTTGTAAAAGGTAATCGAATTTGGCAGGATGAGAGTTTTTCTCTATTGTAATGTTCGTATAGTGCAAAAGAAAATTAATTAAAAATGCTTGAAATGTCCAGTGCATTTTATCTGTATACATCTTTATTTCTTAAAATTGCTATACATTAAGTCAATATAATCATATAAATGCAATTCTAAATATGTTCTCGCAAACACATTTAAGTTAGCAAAATTATTATTTGCAATAGAACCAAAAAGGCTGTCTCTTATTAAAACATTGCTAATAAATTTCCTTAATGTGCTGCTTTAGCTCAAGTCCACTGTTACATTTATGGATACCACATTACATGGTGTCATTTAATGAATCAGTGCTTTGTATACCTCATTTATAAATACATGCATACATATATGAAGGTGATTTCATGCAAAATTCATGGACTAGAATTATTTTCACATGTATTTTCCTTTGTATGCCTTTCTTTTGACATTAGAAAACCTGCATATTTAACTTAAATGTTCTCATTGTTTTTCTTCTCTGTTCTAAAGTAGGCAAGTTTTAAGGAAAGTCATACCTGATTAAAGTAAAAACTAACCTTTTTCACTACGAACTGTCCTTTTCTAAATAACTCATTATTATACATAAACAATCCTATTGTATCTAGCTTAAATGAAGGACCCCATTATCTTTTCTTATCATACTAGAGCCCTTGAAATATGGATTTGGCACAATTTTATTCGTAAGCATCTTCCTAACTCTGATAGGAAGTATTACCATTAAGTGCATATAGTATAAGCTACTTCAATGAATAGAGCTTTTCATACAATGGAGGAAAGAGAAGCAGCTTTCTTTTCTGGAATCCTGTTGTTTCCCATTAGGAAACCCTATGTTGTAAGGATACAGAAAAAAATGTATCCGAGTTTTGTGCAGCACATCCAGAGAGAATAACGTAAGATGGGCTATTTGTCTGCTTCATTGGACTTTGGATTGCAGAATCTCAAATCAGATAATCAATTAGTGTTCTCTTAGTTCAGTTACCTAAAAATAACAATGCCTGCAAGTGTTCTGTGAACTTGACCAAATGAGTAAAACCACAAACTGTAATTAACATTTTATAAAACTTGTAATATGTAATTAAATGTGAGGAACCGTCAACGGGTACATAAAAGATTATGATAAATCTCTAGTTTCTCATTTCTAATGAGAGCACTAATCACTTTCACTGAGTGAATGGGCTTGGTGACAGTTGCATTCAACCCTTGTTCAGGTCATCTGAGATATAGTAGGATATTAATGACAGCTTTCAGGGCCTCTGTTACTTACTTGTTGGTCTAGTTTATGTTCTTGTTGAAAAGTAGGTTTCACTTTTACCCGTTTACCTAGGCACGGATTTGTGACAGCAGCACCAGTATTCTCTAAGCTGAGCATCTCTTTGAGACTCTCAGTTTCTGTGGATCTGATGGATGCAGCACTTTCTTTCGCTGGAGTACATTCTCTGTATATAGGAAGGATCTTAATGAGAATGGATGAAAAGGGATTCCCCATTTCTGTAGAGCCATGAAACTTCCTGGGAAACATCATTAAACATTCCTTCAGGAGACATAACCTGGGGAGAAGACCACGGCTCATTTTTCATTATATAAGCTATACTAATATACGCCGTGTGTTTAATAAACATTATAATATTTGCCTTTGTTAATTATATTAATGAAAAAGAGAACAATGAAAGTCAGAGAAGTATCAAATGAAAATTCTAAAAGCCTAATAATTCCAACACAAATGGGTAATTGATTTGAATTTTTATGTAACCGTGCAGCCTTTTGTAGAATTTTAAAAGGTCTGTAGTATGCCACAGCAGTAACATTCTACTGTTTCATTGATGTTGTTCCTAATATGTCTAAAACTGTAATGAGTCATTTTGTAGCTATACCTTTGTGCAAAAAAGTTAATCATTTATCCAGGAAATTTTCAAAAAATCAAATCAATTTGGTCCTAATTTGTACATTTCTCAAAAGTTAGTGACACATACACCAAAAAGCTGAAGCCTTCTTGATAATGTTTTAAAAATATGTCAGCATAAAATGATTATAGATTCAGAGGAAATTACAAAATAGTGCTCTTCACTAAGGTTCTCCTAGTGATCACATTACACACAATTATAGAACAAGATCTAAAACAGAATGGACATTGGTGGAAGGTGTACATGTAGTTCAATGTCATTTTATCACATGTAAATTTGGGTAACCACCACCAAACTCAAGAGAGTTTATTGAAATGCGGGGAAGACTTCCCTTACACTAACCTTTTATAGTAATACCCACTCTGCTCTGTCCCCACCATCCTCAACTCCTGGCAACCTGTTTGAAACCATATAATTTCACCATTTCTAAAATGTTATATAAATGACCTCCTACAGTATGCGACCTTTTGATATTTGTTCTGTTACTCAGCAAAAGGCCCATGAGAATTATTCCAATTACTGCATGTACCAATAATTTATGTCTTTTCATTTCTAGGTGTAGCTCTGTTTTGATCTATCTGTACTGTTTTTGCATGTGTCTCAAATAGTCCTAAATCCAGGTGTGAGCAGGGCTGTGTTCCCTCCAAAGATTCTAGAGGAAATGTCTGCTTGCTTCCTCCAGCTTCTGGTGGCTGTAAGTATTTCTCGACTTGTAACTCCAATCTCTGCCTCTGGGATCATGTGCCCTTCTTCTCTGTGTGCCCTTCCTTATGTCTCTTATGAGGACACTTGTTGAGTTTAGGGTCCATTGAGTTAAATCCAAGTGATCTCATTTCAAGATCCTTAATTACACCTGCAAAGACCCTTTTTGTAAATAAGGTCAAATTTGCAAGATCCAGGGGACATATATTTATGGGATCATCACATAACCCACATCAAGGGCTTTAAGCATTTATACTGCTATAGTTGAATGTGCACAGCTTCTTAACTGGTTTCAGTTTCCATCTTCCTTAATCTACAATAAACTGTCTCATAAAGAATCCCAGAGTAATCCTTCAAAATTCAAGTAATGTCATGATTCTTCTCCACTCAAAACCATCAATCGCTTCCCTTTTCACTCACAGTGAAATCTACAGCATTTTTCAAAGGCTACAGGCTACAGGATCTGAAAACTTTACCACTTCTCCTCTGACATGACTAGCCCACTTCTTCCTCATGACACCTAGCATCTCCTGACATTGTTTCTTTTCTATTTTCTCAAACTACAGGGTTAGTTCCTTGAGCACGTGGCATCTCTTTGTTGTTGCAGCTCACCATAGAGCAGACATCGTGGCACAGAGTAGGTGCTCAATAAATATCTGTCAATTTAATTAAAGAGTAATGTTGCCAAACTCCCATCCTAGAAAAGTTCCATAAAATTATGATATGTACCTACTATTTATGACTCATATTATTGCTCATTCTCCCAAACTTTTTTTGCAGTAGCATTGATTTTCTTTTTTATTTTTAATCTTTACCAATTTTGTGGGTGAAAATATTATCAATTAATTTTAACAAGCATTTCTTTATTAGTGAGAATATATGGTTTCACATTTAATTGGTAGGGATTTGTTTATTTTTCTTTGATAAATTATTTCTTCACAGTCATTAGTTATTCCTCTCATTAAATATTCATTTTTCATTTTTTAAAGTTTTCTCTATATTAAAGACATTTAGTTGTTAATTATTCATTTTTAATTATTTCAGAAGATTGTCATGTAAACTTTAATTTGTATGGACATTTTGCTATATAGAAATGCTTTCACACAAGTTTATATAAATAGTTTTTACTATGCAATTTCTCCATCTGTTCAATTTATCTCTGAAAATATTAACTTAGAAGTATAGATTTTTTTCCATTTTCCTAATATTCTTATTCTTCTTAGCTCCAGTGATCCTCCCACTTTCGCCTCCCTAGTACCTGAGACTACAGGTGCATGATACCATGCGCAGCTAATTTTTGTATTTTTTTGTAGAGACAGGATCTCACCATGTTGCCCAGGCTGCTCTCGAACTTCTAGATTCAGGTGATCCACCTGCCTCAGCCTCCCAAAGTTCTGGGATTACAGGCATGAGCCACCACACTCAGCCCATTTTTTCATCTGATTCAAAAGCTAGAAGGAATAAAAAGGATGGAGGAAGAATGAATAATTCTATCTTCTGAAATTTTAAGGATTGCATTCTCAGTCCCCCAGGGGAACTGATTCAGTTCGATCAATAAATCAACACTGATGTCATTCCAATATGTATGACCCTCTAAGTGATATCAACTGATGTCTGCTTTCTTTCTCACCTTTTACTCTTACTTGTGACAGCATTTGTATAAATGAAAGTAAAATCATGCTTTAAGTAAATAAGCTGGTGGGTTGGCAGATTTGGGGGGATAAATACACAGACTCATCTTTCCTTGAGTGTGTCAGGAAACAAATCAGTTTTCCCTACGTTTTTGAATCTTTCTTCCGGGAGGAAACTGGAGTCAACACCATATTCCGGTCCTGGCCTGTCTGTGAAAATCTGCATTACCTCCCACACAGCAAAGTCAGAAGCTGCAAAGAGGCAGAGTAAAAAGGTTAAATTGAAGGTGCCTTTATGAGTGCACCCTTCCATGTTTTGGGCTATATGGGCTAAATAACAAAGAAACAAATGATACTTTTGAAAAACATACTGTTATAAATTTGCATTTGGCTTTATAGATGAGATCTATGAAGAGACAGCCTCCTTTCCAGCAGCATGCGAATAAAGCTGTGTTTTCTGTATTCTTTTTGGCAGCTGGTGTGTTCCTCCCTGTGGAATCGACATTGTTCTGTAAGGTTTGGTGAGAAGAGAGGGTTTGGATTTCTCAGTGGGAAGAAATTTGATTAGGAGCTAGGTGGAATACTACTATTTCATCATATCGTGTTTATATTGTGTCACTTATATACATCATGTCATATTACATGTAATATAACTTCATTGTGGTTATTAATATGTACACTGTAATGTCATTAATATAGTAGCAGAGAACTATTTAGAATTTTAATTTGTTGCCCTTTTGTAAAGCTCCGAAAAGTGTCCTCAGTTGATAAGGCACTGTAAAGAAGTGTGTTTTCATAGAAAGGGAGGTGAGATGCTACCAAGGAAAGAATCCCCCAGGTGAGAAAAAGATATTTCCTACTGGCATAAGTGTAGAAAGGTAAGTGAAAAGAAAAAAATACTAGTCTCTTGACACTATTGAGCAGGTGTGATCAAACCACGACAAGAAAATATTTCCATACATTATTAGTCTTTACTTGTTGATAAATACAGTATCAGTGGTTACAAACTGCTTACTTTGTTGGAGAATATATGCTGAATATCAATGGCACTTTTAAAACTCCCCCTTTCCCCATTTTTCCTAGGTTAGAGAGCTAAAAGGCAAATAGAATTATTCATTCATTTTTAAACAAATACTTGTTAAAAACCAACGTAAGCTGAAACTGCACGCAGTTCAGAGGGGCAATGGTGATGAAGACGGGAACAAAATCTGCTCTCAAGGGACTTTAGGAAGGTAATAGAGTGTCTTTATTTCTTCTAACATTTAATAGAATTCTAATTAGAGCGCTTGGTTTTTTTTTGGTACTTTATGTTCGAAGATATCCAGTTGACAGTGTAATTAAGTGCGGTCTTAGGAAGTATTTCTTTTCAACTCTATTCCTTTGTTATCATGGATTTTAGAGATCAATTATGCCAATTATGTTTTCTGTTTCATTTACTGGATTTAAGGGCAGGCTACATTATGTTGTGTCAATCATCTTCAAAGAACCAATGTGTTATTTGTGGTATTACTAAAATGTAATCTCTTACTTTGAATATGTTTTTTTTTTAATCCAAACCTTCAGGCATATATGGATGCATATACACAATACAAAATAAATAAACAACAAATTAATAAGAGGGACAATTTCAACAGTAAGGACATTTGCATGTTTTTTAGATAGAAAAAGAAAATTTGAAAATGAAGTTTATGCATTTATTTATAACTCAACAGTTTATTTCGCATACTGCTAATCTCAAAACCACTTCCCATTATGTATACTTTCATCTGTTCAGCCATATTGTAGATAACCGCA
This sequence comes from Macaca thibetana thibetana, assembly GCF_024542745.1. Classification (NCBI taxonomy): domain Eukaryota; kingdom Metazoa; phylum Chordata; class Mammalia; order Primates; family Cercopithecidae; genus Macaca; species Macaca thibetana. Next base: position 14,896,072 of record NC_065595.1, on the reverse strand, counting down.
TTGTCAAAATAACAAATATGTTTAATACAGAGTTTCAAAAATATTTCCTAGACGAGTTAGATAGGTGCAGGGCTGTAATATAGGCAGAAATTTTGCTTAGTCAAGAAAACGTAATTTTTCTTGAGCTCAAGGTCACAGCTGCCTATGCAGAGATAACTCCTGTATCATCCTCCCTTCACACTGTCCCTAATCTCAAGTAACTCACTAAAAACCTGTATTGTTTCTTAATAGTTAAAACATTGTTGAAAAACCTATATTTCTGTTTTGCTAAAGTCAAACAAATTTTCTCGGTTCAGAAAAAAGAAAACAATTCAGAAACGATTTTTCCAGTGGTGATTAATTTAATGCCAAGACACTTGATTTATCTCATTGTCTCATTTTAAAACAGAAAGAAATAGAAATGGGGGGATCAAATTTTCTGAATTAAGTAAATTTGTGAGTTATAGTTCACAGACTGTAGTTCATGAATTACATTTTATTTAAAATTTCATTATTTTTATAGCTAGCTACAGTTTTGAACATAAGAAATGTTTTCTCTGATTATCTGAAGTTATAGATTACATATCCATTTAGAAAGAATAGAGATCAAGTAAAGTTAATGCTGCTATGATTTCATTGCCAAATATTTTACATAAGGTGATCCCAAGTTAACAGATGTGTAGATGTTTAAAATGAATTCAAAATGACAACAGGTGGGCAAATGTATATTTTACAGAAAGGAAGTAACAAAACTAATGCCTGCAATGAAAGCCAAGTGCTGCTAGGATCCTTCCTTAAATCACTGTCTAGTAGCTAGCCAGGACTCAGATGATAGACCTACAGTAGGCTGGATGTCATACTGAAGTATAGGTCCAGAAACATCACTCCAGATTGTTAGTTTCAACATCTAACAACAATCATTTGTAGTAGATAGGCAGCTGTTTAACCAAAATTTAATTATTATTTTCGATGAAGAAAATTATTAAAGTGTACACAGACACATGCACACACAGTGCACACACAGCCCAGGCATATAATTTAGTGGGAAGAATGAACTGCTAAACGATTCAAATAAAAATGCTTTAAAAGAAAATATTATAGGTCAAAAATATAAGTTTATTTTTTTAATTTAAAGCAAGAATGAGGTTTTTGAATATTTTATTTGTGACATTAATAATTGGAACTATTAGTATTTAAAGTTCAATAATGAATAATAGCAACACAGACTTGTAATACGTTTATCTGTTGATGTAAAGAATCCATATCCGCTATCTCACTGGAACTTCAGAATAGCCCTCTAAGTTTTCATTCTTTTTCACTCAAGGTAGTCCTTTAGAATTTAATACTGTTTTTCGCTCACTTAAAAAATGGATATTTGAGAAGTTGAAAGATTTGACAAAGGCCACATAGAACACGAGTGCCTGAGCAAAGAGGTTGACACCCTCCTACCTTCACACTACAGCTCCCACTCCACATTCTATGGGGAATAATTGAAGAACTGGATTAAAGAAAGTGGTTTTATTCCCCGGGCACTTGTTCATTTTTCCAAACCATTTTAAGATCAACCTCATGTGACTCTCAACGATTATTTTCTCTGTTTCGCCTTAACTTCAAAATTTCCCACCTATTTATATTTATTATCAGTTTTCACACACTGTTTTGCTTCCTGTTGTGTTGTCTTCTTAAGTGTTAAGCCATTGTAGGCTCAGATGAAATCGATTTCTTCGTCCTTAACGTCCCAGAAACTACTATGTTGCTCATGACTTAGCAGGTTTCAAAGCTTATAAAAAGAGATCCACATTCAAATGTTTACTGATTAATCCCTCTCCCTCTCTAGGATTTTACTGGGGGGAAATATGATGACAGACTAATACCACACTTTAGGTAACTAATGTTTGCTCAATTGATCAATTTTGCTAAGTGTGTTAATGCTAACAACATCTATTTGAGGAGAAGGTATTTTCTAAATTATAGCAATCCTATTTTTCAAAAGAAGGATGAAATCAAAATTCTACTGGGTATAGGTAGAGGTACAATTTTATTATTTAAGGAACCATAGCTTAAAGGATAAATGAAAATGTCCGAATGGTCTCCCTGCCGTGTTTCCATAGAGTTATGACTTCACCAGCCAGTTTTACACCAAATATTTTAGTCTCAAAAATCCATTGAAGATCAATGGATCTATGTGAGGAACATATTTTTCCTGCAGTACTCCTCTGGGAACTATCTCTACAGCTTATTTTTGATGATTAAATGTTTATATGGAATTTCTAAGATGTTTGTTGGTTTCTATTCATCTTTCCCCAAACTAATGTATGTACTTTGGGAATTATTTCTGATGGAGTTTTACAGCTACCTATTAATTCTTAGATGTTGTTTTGTGATGCTGCTTTCTTTCTAGTTTTTCTTTTGTTGAAAAATAAACTTTTTTGTTGCTTATGATAATTGAGACAAAAATTAGCCTTTTAAAGTACTCTGCGTTGGATCCATATGCAATGAAAATGCTCAAAATTAATGTGAGATTGTAATTGATCCTCTTGATATATTTAAATACACCCTCTGTGTGTACATGTGGCTGTGATAGTTCTCACACTATTAAACTATCTTAACACGAGATAATAATAATCATTGAAATAAGGCAGCCATAACAAGTTTCCAGAGAAGCCAAAGGGCTGAGGAAGAGGGGTTGGGAAAAGAAAAGGAAAGAAGGATGGGAGATATTTTGTCTCTGGTTTCTCAGAATCTCACCAGACTGTGAGTCCATATGAGACCGTTTTCTTGAAATAAATTGCATGTCATTGTCTCTGGCCCCTGTCTACCCCCACATATGACAGCATCTTGAAGTAAACCTTTCTCGATTTCCTAGAAGATGCCCTAAGGGAATTTCAAATGTGCTTGGACACAAGTTCTCAAAGATATCAAGAAAGTCCGCAGGCAGCAGAGCACCGGACAGCTGCTGCCTGCCTCTCCCCGTGAACCTTTGTGCTGATTCTGGACACACCGGTATCTACAGAAAATCCACATTGCTGTTGAGTGCCAGGACTTCTGCAATTAGGACGTCTACTGAGTGCCTCTGCCTCTGAAGCCCTCAGGGGCTGCATCATAGTGTGAAGTAAAGGGCAGCGAGTTCTTTTACTAACTCTGGCCAAAATATTGTAAAGAGATGGTAGAACAGTAATATTTATGTTCTCAATGACATCTTATGTGTTAGATTGCCTTCTATTCCTCTCACCCAAAACATGTCTGATCTCATCAGGACCTGGACCTGGTCACGTGACAGACACCATGATGGGAAAGACTGGGTCCTGGGTTTACCTTATCCAGTTTGGCTTTCTCTCATTATGGTACATTCTCTTCCATGAGACATTTCTAACCTTCTGACAAAAATAAAATTACGTTTTTAGTTAGATGTTGCTCTGAAGCACACGGTCACAGGTCCAAGCAACGGTTTCACAGAATGTGTAGGCTCCTGTGTCACCTAGATCTAAAACTCTGTTAAGGCAGCAGGTTAGCTGGTAAAATTCCCCCATTATTTGTTTTTTCTAGCTCCTTCGTCTTCCCTGAGTTTAATGTGTTCTGTAAATTAGAAAAGTATACCTAAACTAGAAAGTCACTTTTTGCATTTATTTCAGTGTTCAGGCATTATCCTAGTGTTTTACTTCTCTTAGCACAGAAAGAAAAAATATAAATGGGGAATAACTTTTTATAAAAGAGCAAATTAAATGTTTGCCATTCAAAATGAAAATAGGCTTCTTGAGGCCTATCTATTTTATTTATCAGATTCACCCTAAAAAGAACTCTTAGGTCATATACGTAGAAAGAACTCTCCTTGGGCACGTGTTTAGTGACTCTACAGACAGGATCACGTGTCCTGTGCTAACACTGACTAATATTAGCCTAGCAGAGATATAAAACCATGCTTTACTAGACTCTTCACTCAACATCTGCTCTTTTAACAGACATTATATTATACTATTTTAACCAGATTCTGGTCTACAAAATAAAAATTACATCTGTGTCTTAGTGAAGGGCTGAGAATATGCTTTCCTAAGAAAGCCAGAGATCTATTTTCTGCTTTTTGTTTTGTTTTATTATTTTATAATTGGGGGAAATAAATAAGCCAGGATTAAAAATCACATTTCTCAAGTGTTAATATCATCTCTGTCTCTGAAGCTAAGAATGGCAGAGAGAATATGTATGATGTTGAAACTCCCTGACTATTCCTCTCTATGAATTTCAAAAGTGCAACATCTTTATCCTCAGTTAATTTGATTGACTATTCAGCCTTACATTATTTGTTTATTTCACCCTTATCCATTGCCTCAAATTATAAAAACAAGAATAAAATCCAAAAATCCTAGAAACAAACAGCAAAAAGGAACAGACAAATTAATAACTGGTATCACTATTGCCCTACCATTTTGCTGGTTTTTGACTGAGAGTAAAGTCATATTTTGGTTTAGGCTAAACCTACTAGATTTAAGAAGAATCTGAAGATGCAGAATCATTGTTGTATTAGTGGCTGTGGAATTCAATTGAGAATAGAATCATGATATTCAAATCTCTTAGATGTTATTCTTTTACTTACTTCATAAAGAAAATTGCCATTCCCACTCATAGCACAGTAATTTCTTAGAAATAAAATGCAGAAAGGTATGTGAAATGCATGTTTGGAAGTTAGGCACACCAATCAGCTTTGGAAGATGTCTATTCTATGGCTGTACTACTTGATAGATCTATAGTCACGAACGAATACTTAGACTCCTAGAATCTCAATTTCTTCATCGATAAAATGGCAATAGAGGTCCAGATCAGAGGCTCTGCTTCTACAAAGATACATACCTAGCATGACTGTTGCCTGCCACTGTCAAGTCACCTATGGAGGTGTTATGGAGAAGAAATGTGAAAATATGGAGGAGAAATCTATAAGACATTCTGCCATTGATGGAGGGCCCTGTTGGACTGATCCTTGTGTGTGTGTGTGTGTGTATTTGAGATGGTGACTTTTACCTCCAATTAGGAGATAGCTCAGGAAGGCTGTTTAGAAGCCACTCAATTTCTAGCCATTGCCTTAGAACAGTGATGGCCCCCACACTTGTGTAGACACAAACATTCACCCAAATGTCTCAGTAGTAAATTCTGGGCAAGAGTAAGAGACCTGGACCTGAGAATAGATGAGGAAAAAAAGCAAGATTTATTTCACATTTCCCTGTCTAACACTCCAGAGCTCGTAAATGTTAGTGAAATTAGTATCTCCTTCTTTTTTTTTTAATTATACTTTATGTTCTAGGGTACATGTGCACAATGTGCAGGTTTGTTACATATGTATACATGTGCCATGTTCGTGTGCTGCACCCATTAACTTGTCTCCTTCTAATGCTACTTGTTCCAGGGGCCAAAGATTGAAACATTTGCCGGAGAGCTTTATATGATGACAAGTAAATGTGGGAAATGTGTTTTGTTGCCTGTAGCTCCACAGTCTAGGATTCTTTTGTTTCTCATCCTTCCCACTGAGGTCCCTGGAGCTGACTTTCTTAAGTAACTCATCCCTAATAAACATGGCCTGGCAGGCTGAGATGGGTGTCTGCTGCGGTGAACCCAGGCCCCAGCAAGGGCCGGGTTGAGGCGTCACCCGTCAGTGGTCTCCTGCTGGCAAAGTGATTGAGAAAAATCCTGCGTCATTATGATTAATCAAATTTTAGTCACATGACTTTTTTTCAACTAAAATATAAACTAGAAATAAATAAATAACACTGTTATGAAGATTATGATTACATGTGGAAGGTACTGGCTGGAATAAAGTGATGCTCGATATTTTTATTTATCTTGTAAACATTTTTGTAAACTCTGATCAAATTGTGTTAATTTATCTGTATACATACTTTGCTTTGGTGTCAGTGTTCTTTGCATTTTTTTTATTCTCTATCATCTTACAAGAAATATGACATATGCAGTAGTGAGCATACAATTATTGCTAGAAGTGGATGAAATGATCACATTATTGTAAATGAAATTGTGACAAATCAAACCTCCCCTATAATTGCAATGTTCTGTTTAAAAAAAAATTCTTGAAATGATTTATAACAACTTAGTGTTTATCCTTCTTAAGGATAAATCCTTCTTGTTGGGGGATGGACATTTAAATTCTATCCATGCATACTAATGATGATGTTGAAAAATTAGAAATTATCATTAATGAGGAACACAATTTATTACTTTCTTGTAACAAACATACAGTTCTAAACAACATAAATATATATGTTAATTTTTCTGAAAATTTTAATCATATTGACAAACCAGTGAATTTGACGTAAAATATGTGAAGGAAAGGAGATCCAGATAGTTTGAGATTTTTGCTTAGTGGCACATAGCTAGCTAATTCAGGGAAACACAGTTAGAATTCAGGTCTTCTTCCTAGTTTACTGTACTTTCCACATTTCATCTTACATCATCTATGAGTGAAAAAGCAAGATATTCTGGAATGTGCTAGAATAAGTGGTACTAAGCAATAATATTTCACATTCTTTTGATATACCCCATTGTTTGGAATATAAGATACTTCTGCTATGTACATTTTTAAACATATTTATGTATGTAAAATGTGTATCTAGATAGCATATCAGCTTTGTATTTACCGTGTAATAGAATAAATGTCAGGATATAAAAATATGTTACATGAATAAAACTGTCCTATTAGGCAGGATTACCTCCAAAATGCCTTACTTTGAAAGAATGCAGTAGAAATAAAGAATACTCAGCATATTGTTACTCAAAATATTAACTTTTAACAAAGACAAAATATGAGTGATAATGGTGTCCACATTTGATACATTCTGGTATTGCTTAGTGGTGAAGCTAAATTAATCATAGTAATTAGCTTTAAATTCTCAAAAGTTCTTATTGCCATTTCTTTAGCTTTTAGCATTAATATTTTATATGCATTTATATTGGGAAATGATGTCAGAAACGGTTAGTATGAAAATTTTTTTACTTTGAAAATTAACTCATATAGTGAGTAATGTGAAGACTACTATTTTAATTTTTCTTCATAAATTACTTCTTAAATTTTAAATTACCCTTAAATTGCTATTGAACAGCTAAGGAATGAGAATAACTCCTCATAATGGACGATGGATCCCTTAGAAGGAAATATTTGAGTCTCGTAAGATAATACTGGGAAAAAAGTCCAATTTAAGGTGTTCCTGAGCAGTACGTTATCCCAGATAAAAAGTGTGTACAAACTTCATGTTCTAGAAATAGATAACAGGAATGTATTTACGCAAAAAACCTTTTTGTGTATTTGTATTTTTAGTTAAAAAAAAAAACACAGCTTTGAGTGTAAAGTCATGCAAAATGTCAAATGGTATTTTTAAATATGCCTTTTTAATTTTAAGATTTTATGTTAGAAGTTTCTGTCTTCAATGCTTTTACCAGAAATAAACTGAAATAAAGGATAAAATAGAGCAGACGTTAAAAAAATCTCTGTCTAATATTTACAAAGTTTACATATGGTCTTGTCATTAACCAAGAAAAAAAGTTGATTCTCCAGAGGGCAACAAAATCATGGTGGTAACTGGGTGGCAACATTATTGCTTGGGTAATTGCAGAATCACTGGAAAGTTCTTCTCAGGTCTCCACATCTACCTAATTACCTTCAGAGTAGGAGAATCAAAATTTTAGTTTACATTAACATAATTTTTCTGAAGGTAAAAATTGTCTTGATACCTAGTTTAATCCTTTTGCCTTATCAGTGATTTACAGTTTATAGTAAATGCATTTTAGACTTGTCCTGGAGAATAATTTTCAGAAGTAGAACTAAAGTAGATAATGGATACTTAGAAAATACAGGTTATTTGAATTTCTTTTTTTTTTAATTTACTTTTAATTCTGGGGGGCACATGGTAGGTATATATATTTTGGCAGCACATGAGATATTTTGACATAAGCATGCAATGTGAAATTCTCACATCATGGAGAAAGGGGTACTCATACCCTCAAGCATTTATGCTTTGTGTTTCAGACAATCCAATTTCACTCTCTTAATTATTTTAAAATGTACAATTAGGTTGTTATTGACCATAGTCACACTACTGTGTAATCAAATACTCTGTCTTATTTATTCCTTCTAGTTTTTGTACCAATTAACCATCTGTACCTCCCCGCCAAAGCTCCCCCAACCCCATCCCCACTACCCTTCACAGCCTCTGGTAACCACCCTTCTACTGTCTATGCCCATGAGTTGAATTGTTTTGAGTATTTGATCCCACAAATAAGTGAGATCATTAAATATTTGTCTTTCTGTGCCTGTCTTATTTCACTTAACATAATGATCTCCAGTTCCATTCGTTGTGTTGCAAAGGACAGGATCTCAATCTTTTTATAGCTGAATGATATTCCATTGTATATATGTACCACATTTTCTTTATCCATTCATCTGTTGATGGACATTTAGTTTGCTTCCAAATCTTAGCTATTAAACGGGGCTGCAACAAACATAGGAGTGCAGATATCTCTTTGATATGCTGATTTTCCTCATTTTGGTTATATAACCAGCAGTGAGACTGCTGGATCATATATTAACTCTATTTTTAGTTTTAGGAGGAATCTCTAAACTGTTCTCTATAGTGATTGTACTAGTTTACATTCTTACCAACTGCGTGGGAAGGAGGGTTCCCTTCATCCCATGGTCTTATGGGCTTCTAGACTGTTGCTTTCTATTTGGGACTTCACACTACTTTAACTTTTTCTCCTTCTCTCTTAGAGATGTTCATCATTTTTTATTTATATTCATATTTGTATTTTTGGCTTCAAGACATTTGTAAAATTCATAACAACCAAAATTCCAAAACTAAATAATAAATCATCTTCGAAGAAGTTAGCAAAAAAAAAAAAAAAAAAGAAATGAAACAGCAATTAACTCCAGGAAAAAGTGTATTTTTGAATCAGTCTGACAAAGCATCAAAACAACTAAGTTCAGGAGGCTCGAGGAGATGTATAAAGAAAATGAATCCCTCATGAATAAAATTCCCGTGAAAGAAAATCAGATGCAATGACACCAAAATAGAGAAGACAGCAAGCCTGAGATAAAGAAACAATTTTACAGGAAATTATATGACAGAATGATAACTTAAATTACGTCTTTATTTTTAATCCTTCAGTTTCATAGATTCTCTGTGGAAGAAAGAAACTGAATAGAAAAAGCATCATTTATGCTACGAAAACAATCTATACATTTCAAAAGAGCAGGAGAGAAATAGAAGGCAATAAGGAAAAATGCTTTTTTAAAAAATTTGGCATTTACTTGACAAAGATGATCTAGAAATTTTAAAGAACAATATGATAAATATAAAAATGGAATAAAGGAATTAATAAAAGAAACTAAACTGTTAAGCAAAAAAAAAAAAAAAAATACGATGGCAGAAATTTGTCCAAATATATCTGTAAATGATAAAGACATATTTCAAAATTGAAAACGAAGTCCTCAGTATATGTATGTTGTTTACTAACACTATATACTATAAAGCAAAATAATAAGATAAAAATAAATGAAAAATATGTTATTAAATGTCACAAAAATACTACCTAAAAAAGCTGTTAGGATATTAGTACTATCATAAAATATTGCATTTTCTATATGAGTTAGCAGACTGGACTGAACGTTTATGTTTCCCAAAAATTCCTATACTGGAATCCTAACGTGTAAGAAGATAGTAATAGAAGGTGTGGTCTTAAGAAAGTAATTAGGGATAAGGGTGGAGCCACAGGTGGATGGGGTTAGTGACCTTATAAAAGAGACCCCAAGGAGATTTTCCTCTCCTTCTGCCTTGTAGAAGAGACAGTGAGAGGATGGCCATGTATGAACCAAAAATCAGGTCCTCACCAGACACCTACTCTACCGGCACCTTAATCTTGAACTTGACAGTCTTCAGAACTGTGAGAAATAAATTTCTGTTGTTTGTAAGGCACCCAGTTTATGGTACTTTGTTATACTAGCCTAAATGGACTAAGACAATTATGATTATCCCTATTTCTTGTTGAACATTTTATTATTAGGGACAGTGATTCTTTATTCAATCTGATGCTTTTTTACTTAATAATAAGAACACAGAATCAAATATGAAAAGCATAATCTTATGTATACACATTAAATTGACAAATTTATAATGATTGTGACTGGCTTAAACACAGTCTCATAAAAAAGATCTTGCAGGCAAAAATAATTCTCAAAGTTTTAACAAAATTACACAGATTTACTTAAAAAATAACAGATAGTAAATCTTGAACCATGTGAATAGAGAATACATATTTTTAGAAATTAACTTAAAGTTAATATATAGTATTTTTTTAATTTGACATGATTTTAATTAAATGGGAATATAAGCTCTCAGAAAAGCCTGAACACATTTCAAAAAGTTATTGTAGTACAGAACACGTCTTCCTACAAGTAATTTGATTTTGAAATGAAAATTTAAAAGTTAGTTTTAAACATTTTATATGCTCTTTTAAATAGCTTGTTTTACGAAGAAAATAATCACCATAGTTTTTTAGAGAGGGAGTGTCTCTCTGCCGCCCAGGCTGGAGTGCAGTGGCGTGATCTCGGCTCACTGCAAGCTCCGCCTCCCGGGTTCCCGCCATTCTCCTGCCTCAGCCTCCTGAGTAGCTGGGACTACAGGCGCCGCCACCACACCCGGCTAAATGTTTGTATTTTTAGTAGATACGGGGTTTCGCCGTGGTCTCGATCTCCTGACCTTGTGATCCGCCCGCCTCGGCCTCCCAAAGTGCTGGGATTATAGGCGTAAGCCACCGCACCCGGCCAAATAATCACCATTTTTTAAATAATGAAAGTATTTTTTCTATTAGGTTCTCCTTAGAACCAGAACCAACAACATATATCTGTATATAAGAAGAGATATACAAAGAGTTATTATGAGAATTGGCTCACACAATTATGGAAGCCAAGAAATCTCATAATCTACCATCTGCAAGTTGGAGAATCAGGAAAGCCATTGCTGTGCAGTTTGCCCTTCGTCTGCCTTTTGTACTATCTGGACCCTCCATAGGTCAGACGATTCCACTTCACATTGGTGAGTGTCGGTCTTCTTTACTCAGTCTACAGACTCAAATGTTAATCTCTTAGGAAACACCGTCACAGAAACACATGCACAAATATTATTTTACCAGCTGTCTGAGCATTTCTTAGCCCAGTCAAGTTGGTACATAACCGTAACCATCACAGTACTAGATTTCAAACTTATCTGGAATTAAATGAAAGCTAAACCTGCATTAGTTAAAATAAACAAAAGTTATTGAAAATAAATGTCTTAGAATTTCAAGATAAATAGCTGGAAAGGTATAGTAAATACAAAGATAACAGGAAAAATGGAATAATATTTTAATAACAGAAATCAGTAAAACATGAAAAAGATCTGACCAACAAAACCAATTATTATGTGCCAATTAAAAATAAATATTAAAAAAGGAAAACAAAACACAAATTGAGCTTTTGGGGAAAAAATACCTGTAAAATAGACTCAACTGAAGCAAGGATCTACAGAAAATAAAGGAAAAAAAAAATTAAATAGCAATATTAAGAAGAAAAGTGAAGGCAAAAGCATGAGTAGAAATTTTGTAAATCCCAAGACAGCAGTATCTGTGGAGTAATAACATATTTGAATGCTCATGTAAATTTTCTAAACTTACTCTAAATTTTATCAACAGTGTTTTTCTGAGTAATTAGAGCATGCATTGATATTATTTTTTAGTGTAATTTTCTGGATTATAGATCATCTTTACTTAAAAAAGTTAAATCAAAAAAGTTTTAGAAGGAAAACTGTCTTGAAAATATATTCAAGAAATCAAGTATCTCAAAAAAACTTCTAGGCCCCAGTAAATACGGTTATTTTTATCTTGTCATTCCTCACTACAGTAATGTAGAAATCCAGTTACTGAGGTTATAAACTCTTATAAATCATTTATATTCTCCTTCATTCAACTGTAATCATGTGCAAAGAAAACAGAGAAGAATCTTTGTTATTCAATTCCACAGTCTGATTAAATTATGCTTATTAAAATTTTAAAAGTGACAAATAATAGAACTTCCTTCTTAAGAGCTTATGCCATAATCCCATCAGAGAGTACAATAGATATAATTCACAGAGCTACTAGAAAAAAAATTATATATATTCAATTTTAGTGACAACACTCATACTCAATATTCAGAATAAGATGGCTATAGCATTTCCAGCACTTATTTTGTTTTAGTGGGCATTAATATTAAACAGTGAACTAATACTTTTTAAAAAAAAGGATTTAATATTCTTACATGCATTCTAGAATTCTGCAATTGAACTAGTTGTCTTTATATAAAGAATAATAATTTTCTTTATCCATGAAAGAGTTTGCCTGAATGATAAGGAAAGCAGAAACAACAGCTTAAAATATTATATTGAAGTAAAATGGAAAGTAGCAGTGTCTATCAGTTCTAGAGGTAACAGGGCTCTTATTTTTTATGACCAAATGAAATATAGTCCTGATTAGAAAGTTTCTAATTTCTGTAACTCCAATTATAAGTCCTTATCTCTGAGTATCCAGGAAATGAATTAAACTCTACTCCTAGTGGGTTTCCCCCTCAGAGGTAGTGCTTCAATTACTGGCTCAGTTTCTCAGGAGAAAGAACAAACTCACACTCTGTTTTCCACCTACAATTATTTTTAGCTGTTGTTCTCTATCTCAATAAAAACCTAATATCCTTCTGTGCAACTTACCTTATAGCTGTTGTTTTCCCAGTCATTGGACAAACCAACCAGACCTGGTCCCTTGTTTACACACACTCAATGATCTGTCCATCTTCTTTGTGGTATTTATCAACATTTTATTTATGTAGTCCATTCTGTAGTAACTTTAAAAATGATCTTCATAGCTAGTGTCCCGGCTTCATAGGGGCAGAAACTGGCCTTTTTGGCCACATTGTGTCTTCAGTACCTGGCAGAGTGTTTTGTATTGATAACAAATAACAATTTTTCATTTCATTTCATTTCATCTCACCTTCTAAGTGCCCCACACAAATGTATTTTTCTCATGTAAAGCACAGAACAATGACAGTTCTGGAAGACAGCTATTACCATCTGCATGGTCTTAATAAAGAAAGAAATTTAAACTCAGATTAATTAAGAAGTTCTCACTATCAATGACAAAGCCAACATATGAACCCTGTGGCTGCCTGTGAAGGTTGGACTCATCATACTAAAACTCCATTTCTGCAGGAGTCCCTAAGGCTTGGCAAGCACTTCTGTAGAGCAGCTGCTCAAGAAATGAGAGACAAGATACAAATGCGGACAGTATCCTAGTGTGGAGCAAACCAAAGTAGGATTTAAATTCTAACCCCACTGTCTTTGTGCTAGGAGACTTTGAGTAAGCTAAATGACTTTTCTGAGCTTTAATTTCTGCATCTGGAAATGAGACTCATTGAATGAGAACAATAATTACTTTGCAGGGTTTTGGGGCAAATTAAATGTGTTTCTTTACTTGTAAGATTATATTAACATCTACTTGCACTTACTAAGTGCCAGCCCCATTCTATATGTTTTAAGCACACTGTCTGGTTTTGTCACAAGAATCCTATAAACTATGAGAAAAGGCCTATTTATTCTCTGAAATTTAATGATAAGGATATGAGCACAGAGAGATTAAATGGCCTGCCTCAAATCAGCCATCTTGTAATGAACAGATACAGTGCTTTATAAGAGTGAGATGTTCAATATAAGCCAGCTATTATTATTTGGTAAAGAAAAAGATGACTAAGTAAATGAATGAATTTACTACCCATAGCCTCAGGCCCTCTAAGAACTGACAATCTCACTGGAAATCTTTAGGAAGATAAGCAAAATGACAAAGCTGAAGTGTATTCATATTATGATGAACACATAATGGTCACATCCTTTTTACAATTTATTTATATACATTAATGTGGTACAAGTGCAATTTCATTGGCTGCATAGATAACACAATGTGTTGCTTACATGCATTTCTTCAGTTATCTAACTTCGTCATCCTTTATTAAATACAATAGACATTTTTCCTATTTTTTCTTAACAATAGTAGAAGTACTAACTTGTTACAACGTGCTAGGTAAAGGGACACATAATAAAGATTTGTTATGATTCTGATGAAGGCACTGTTGCTCTATTACTTTCATGCTTGACTGCAAAGAGGATCCTCCTCACAGCTCCACATATTCATCTTTGAAGGAAAACATTGCTTTGCTTCTCTATGGTGGTGCAAGCTACAAGTTGAAGCATATAGGAAATTACTGTGATATTATATGGTATTTTTCATCAGCACAAAACCTATTTTTCAAAAACCAGAGATCCTTTAGTGGGCTATTATTTTCCTGTTAAAGGTGACAATACAAGAAAATGTTGGCTAAACTTTTTATAAAAGTGAAGGTAAAATCGTATGGCTGGAAATTCCTACAAAGTACTGTTTAAATTGTGGAACAATTTCCAGTTCCATTGTAGCAAAACATACTTAGGAAACAGAGATGACAAAAAATGGAATCTGCATCTCCAAACAGCAATTTGAAATTACAACAGTTGGGACCATGTAAGAAAGACTCCAGAAATGATTCAGAATAGCTCTAAAGGGAGCCTTGATCCAGGAGATACAGCACCTGTGGGCATGTTTGTCAAAGACTCTGCAGGAACGGAATGTGCAGGAGCAGCAAAGCATTGGGAAGATCAGAAGACAGCGTGTTTGTCTTGCAAGCATGAGAAGACACAGCTCATGCAAAGAGATAAACCTCTAGACCGTCTGAGGAATGGCTGGCCACACTCATGCCTGCAGGGTTCCTTTATGTCCCTGCTTGGAACTAATTGTCTGAAAATTCAGGTATGCGTAAATAATAGCCACAGAAATCAGACCTCCCTGACTACAGCCATGTTCTCCTGTGGATGCTCAAAGTTTCACAAACAGCAATTTGCTTAAGCAAAAGTAAATAACAGAAGTGGGAAGGCTTCATGATCTTATCTTTAATCTCATCACTGAGTAATGGATTTGCAATAAAAGATAATGTAAATAAAATTAGCTTGGCCATCTGATGGGAAAAATGAGATATATTTTATGTTGTAATATGATAACTGATTGATGACCACCTTAAAAAGTCCCAAAGGAAGTGGATGGGATTATTTGAGAGACAGAGCCATCTTACACAGTTTCCGGAAAAGGAGACTGGACACACACAAAATCATCCACAGGAAGGAAGAGCAGAATGAACAAACAGCTGACTGTTTCTAAATAGAGCAAAAGAAGTTTAACTAAGGTACCAATAATTCTCAATTTTATACACAAATATATATTTGGAATATATATATATATGGAATATATATATATTTGGAATATATATTTGGAATATATATATATTCGGAATATATATATATTCGGAATATATATATATTCGGAATATATATATATTCGGAATATATATATATTCGGAATATATATATATATTCGGAATATATATATGGAATATATATATATTCCGAATATATATATGGCATATATATATTTGGAATATATATATGGCATATATATATATGGAATATATATATATGTACACACACATACACACACACATTTTTTTCAGATAAAGAGTCTTGTTCTGTCACCTGGGCTGGAGTGAAGTGGCATGATCATAGCTCACTGCAGCCTAGAACTCCTGGGCTCAGACAATCTTCTTACATGCATCTTGAGTAGTTAGGACTACAGGAACGTGCTACCACTGCTGGTTTATTATTATTATTATTATTATTATTGTTATTATTATTATTATTAGTTGTTGTTGTAGAGATGGGGGTCTCCCTATGTTCCTCAGGCTGGTCTTGAACTCCTGGCCTCAGGTGATCCTCCCACCCCAGCCTCCCAAAATGCTGGAATTACAGGTGTGAGCCACTGCACCTGGCCCCTAAATGATATTTTGCTATTTTATTCCTTAGAAAGTCTACTTTCTGTTGAACCACAAACCTTTCAGTCAGGCACTATAGTAGATTAAGAGTGTTCGTAATCTCTGGACTGTGGCTCATATGGATATTTCTCTCTTTCTCTCTCCCTGTCTCTCTCCATTTTTTCTTTTTTTAATATTCTTGCAGCCAAGATGATACTATTTCTCCTACTCTCCTACTTTATATGTCTTTATTTCCCCAATTGCTTTCCAACTAAATAAATGGTGGCTGACTAGAAGGAAATAGCATATTCCTGAATAAGTAAAAAGATTTTTGAATCCATCTGTTATAACTACAAGTTAGTAGCGTGTGTATGACTTGACTTTACAATCATTTATATTTAAAATTGTAATTTCAAGGATCCTTATTTGATGACAGACTCTCAATTATCCATGCTTAGCTCACTGAATAGTAGCAAGGCACCAACAAATGAAAATGATAAATAACTCCAAAGTTCTATTAGCTCCTAGTTTCAACTTTTTCTCCATTCTAACTTTCAGGAAAAGTACTAATAATACACAACACTAGATGTATATTTTATACATCTGCCTCCTTTCCTGGTCTGTATTTTTATGGAAATGTTAATGAGCAGTGAAATGATCAAAGTGAGGTAATCGAATACATGTAGAGAAGAGTAAGGGGAGAATGGTGTTTCAAAATCTAAAATATTGTATACCCTGAGATTAACCATGATTGTACTATGCAATGTAATGTTTTATGTCTGTTTATAAACCTTCTACCTGAAATGGCTAGAACCTAAGTTTAGAATTTTTTCTTGGTGCTTGGAAACATGATAAGCTCCCATCATATCTGTGTCTGATATCTGTTTCTGGCTTTTCCTGCAAGGTAAATGGAAAGCAAATCTTAGTGGGAGCTCCTGTTCCTACCCAAATTTAAAATGGTATCAAAAGGCCAACTGCAATAAAATTAAAAATTAAAAAAAAACGCATAAACCTGCATCACAGAATCTTGGACCTGGAAGACGCTTAACATATGAAAGCATTGCAACGCTTTGTCAAATCTTTATGTTTTTAAAAATATAATTTGGTTAAGTATATAAGTGAGAGTCAGTAAAACAGACACTGGTGAAACTTTTCTGTTTGAAGTAGTGCTGCGTGTTTCATCCCTTCTGTCCCCTCCCCCAGAGCACCCTCTGAGACTCCAATAAAAAACCTTGAGATGCTATAGAATAACATTTAATAAGAAGAATACTGAATGTGTATGGATGATGGAGCCAGAGAAGTTGAAAAGCTTGGGTTAGCTATTTAGGCAACTTACCCGAGAGAGATAATAACCTAATGATTTGTTCACTATGACTCATTCACGTATCCGTGTCTCTGTTCCAAAAGTACAAAATTCTTCAAGGTGAAAGATTCAGGATCTTTTTCTTTGTGTTCAAAACATGGGCACACTACCTCTCCCATCATGTGCTCAACCATGTAAGCTGTCTTCGCTGCTGTCCATTCTAATGTGACCTACATAAGAGATAATGCATAGATGAAACTTGTTAAGATTTGACTTGAGATCATTTTATTGGAGAATAGTTCTTTAATCATTCTAAGCTATATATAAATTGTGTTATCAACAATGCTATTAGCATTTTTCATGGCTATTTTAATTTCTATTTAAACCAAAGACTAAAAGTAGCTTGTATTCTAAGTTATTAAGTGTTTATTTTAAAAAGTTTAAAAATATGACAAGGTAGGTTTGTGAGACAGAAAGAAAGAAAAGAAAAAAGAAAAACAATTTGGTAGTTCAAAGCTCTTACTAATAGCAAAGTTCTTTTCTGGTCTTGCAAGAAGCAAAATCTCCCATTGTTATATTATTACACAAAAAGAAGCTTATCAGTTCTTACCAAAGAAATCAAATGTAAACTGGCATTTCTGTGTTCCACAATACACGAAGATCCCAGTATCAGTGACTCAGTTCTAGAACATTGTTACATGCTTGCAGAAAACACATTCCCACAGTATACATTTCAAACCCTACAAGCTGGCTTAGATATTCTTACACTGCACTCACGGTAGGGTACTTAAGTTAGGTCCCACCACATGCTGTGCTCTCTTGCTGCCAGCCCAATGACACATGCTTGCTAGAGCACGCTGACCTTCCCATGATAGATCCTACTTATCGTCCACTTTCCTTCACATTTTTGTAGATATCATCTACTCCTTAAACCAAGTCTACTTTCATGCTTCTCCTAAATTCGTTATACCACTTTCTTTCCAGATTTCAGTAATAATCACACTGCTTTAACTTAGGTCTGACCACGTCTACCACGAGACCATAGATTATGGTGATCGACATTTTACTTATTTGCAGAATAACTGAATTCATTTTCTATGGCCGCTGTAATGAATTACTGTAGAGTTGGTTGCTTAAAAGATACACATTGGCCGGGCGCGGTGGCTCAAGCCTGTAATCCCAGCACTTTGGGAGGCCGAGACGGGCAGATCACAAGGTCAGGAGATCGAGACCAGCCTGGCTAATACGGTGAAACCCCGTCTCTACTAAAAAATACAAAAAACTAGCCGGGTGAGGTGGCGGGTGCCTGTAGTCCCAGCTACTCGGGAGGCTGAGGCAGGAGAATGGCGTAGACCCGGGAAGCGGAGCTTGCAGTGAGCTGAGATGCGGCCACTGCACTCCAGCCTGGGCGACAGAGCGAGACTCCGTCTCAAAAAAAAAAAAAAAAAAAAAAAAAGATACACATTATTTTGCAGTTGTGTAGGTCAGGAGCCTGACGAGGAACTTGCAACTCTCCCTAATCTCCGCAGGCAAAAACTGACAACTTTCCAGAACTCATATAAACAGATTAGACCCACTTGGATAATCCAGAAGAATGTCCTTATTTCAAGGTTGATAATTTTAATCACATCTACAAGGTCCATTTTGCAATGTAAAGTAACATATTTACACATTCTAGGAATTAGGGTGAGGGCAACTTTGGGGTGGTCCAATATTCTGTCTACCACATCGATGTAGACTATTGTGTTAGTTTTGTTAATATTTTATGTTTTCATATTCACAGTAGTCTTTTAAAGAAGTTAATAAAGTGATACTCGGGAATATGGCATAAAAATTTGATGCCAATATTTTCATTTGTGTTTAATGTTTTGGTCCCAAGCTGGTCATAAAATATTATGCTACAATGTACAACGTTTTCTCCATAATTTGTACAGAAGAAGGAAGAAGAGAATTGAGCCCTGACCAGATCCACAAGAAAGCACAGATCACTACAACCACTGTGACTGATTGATGTGGTTCTTGGACCCCAAATGTATATATTTGTAGCAAGTTATTAGTAATACACAAAATCTATAATAAATATTTTTTACAGTTTAAAAATATTTTAATACCAGTTCAAGGATGGTCTATCAAAATAAGAGAATAACGTTTAATAAGAAATTAAATTTTTCTAAAAGAATAAATTACAAAGATAATTCTCAGAATGATGACTAAAATGATGGTTTATCATATTCAATTTCAAAAGAATCAAGTAGACATAAAGCAAGGTATTACATGATGGAAGTCAGTATCACAAATTTTATAAAACATCATATATCACATACTATTAGTAGTCCTATTTAGAATTTTATTGGTTATAGTTTTACATTGATTTAATTTGTAAATGGATTTGGTCTTTATGGTAGTAAAATTCTAAAAGCGTAAGGAATTTATCACTAGTTATAAATATACTTATGCAACATTGAATATTTATCTTTAAAAGTTCTTGGGAATATGCTTTGACATTCTTCAAATCTCTGATTTGGATCTACCCTTATGTGTTTTCCTTCTTCTTCTTTTTTTTTTTTTTTTTTAATGATATGAAGTCTTGCTCTGTCACCCAGGCTAGAGTGCAATGGCACGATCTTGGCTCACTGCAACCTCTGCCTTCCGGGTCCAAGTGATTCTCCTGCCTCAGACTCCCGAGTAGCTGGGATTACAGGCATGCACCACCATGCCCGGCTGATTTTGTATTTTTGGTGGAGATGGGGTTTCTCCATGTTGGTCAGTCTGGTCTCAAACTCCTGACCTCAGGTGATCTGCCCACCTTGGCCTCCCAAAGTGCTGGGATTACAGGCGTGAGCTGTGAGCCAATGCACTTGGCCTTTTTTTTTTTTTTTTTTTTTTTTTTTGACAGAGTCTCCCTCTGTCGCTCAGGCTGGAGTGCAGTGGCAAGATCTCTGTTCACCGCAAATTCTGCCTGCCAGATTTAAGTGATTCTCCTCCCTCAGCCTCCCGAGTAGCTGGGATTATAGGTGTGCGCCACCACACCTGGCTAATTTTTATATTTTCAGTAAAGATAGGGCTTCCCCATGTTGGCCAGGCTGGGTACTCCTGACCTTAAGCGATCCACCCACCTTGTCCTCCCAAAGTGCTGGGATAAGAGGTGTGAGCCACCCCACCTCGCCCCCTTATATGTCTCCTTATCCACAGAATTGATTCTGAAATACTGCCATCAAAATGCTAAAAGTTATTTTTACATACATTATACATAGGAACTGTTGCACTCATTTTAATTTTCATGACTATTTCACCTGTTTATTCTCCTTTATCTCTCTAATCTATTACCCTATTTCTTTTTATTAGATGAGTTTATGTAATTGAAACTCACCAAAGTTAAATATAATTATAGCCCACAGTGCCTAATATAGTGCAAACTGCACTTCTCTCTTCTAAGAAACAGAAGATAAATAAAATTTTCAGTTATATTTATTTCCTGGGCAATAATTCTCTTCCCGTGTATTTGTGTCTTAAAAGAATATACTCATTTAACAGTTTTTGCAAACAATATACATATGCATATATTTTTGTACATATATACATATATACAAATATATATATACATATAGTTTTAAAAATACATATACACACACATATATATGTGTGTGTGTGTATATATATATTTGCTATGCTATCACCACACAATGAATTCTGCAAACAGTGGCTACCATACCATTAAGTCATACTGACAAAATAGTAATCCTTTTACAAACAAGTTAATCACCAGGAGAGGTAGTTATTGCTGGATATTGGAGAACAGGTTTAAAAGTGTTAACAGCTGTGTCAACATTGCTGCTTAGGTTAGGAACTAAAACATGACTGGATTTTTAGCATACACCATACTGCAGGTAGTTTGGAATCTCTTCAAAATAGTGAGTGACTGATTTATTGATTTCTGATATTCTACATTGTCCCTGACACACAATTCACAAGGAAATCCAAAATGTATCTATTTATTAGCAGTAGAGAGCAACCAGAGATCATTTAGTCTTATGTGTAACACTGTTATTAAATTGTTCAGCCCTTATTCTTGCTCTTGGTAACATAAGCCTAAGCATTTGCAAGTGTGCATCCTACTTTTCTTGTACAGCAAATATATCAAATGTTCCGATTGCTGGGCTTTTGCCAACTCATAGAGCCTCTCATCCAAAAGTATTTTGAAAAATTAGATCAGGTCTCTGTAGAGTACCTTCCTGAATGTTGAGTTTCTTACCTTTCAGACTAGCTATCCATCATAAAACATTTTTATTACTTTGCAAAATTTTCTTTTTTAAATCTCATTTGCTATTTCCTACTGGCTGTTATACTCTGAAAGAAATTTAGTACCCAGGCATATTTCCCAGAAACTGGGCAGAAGCTACGTTCATCAGTTTCAAGTTGTGTCCTAGCTTTTAAGTGGAAAATATTACAATCCATTACATTATTTTACTCTGGAATTTGGGTTGTTAACCTAAAGCACATTAATATCTTTTTGGAGTCCTTATAGATTTAGTTTTCCTGTGGTGTTTCAGTTGTTTGTTGTTGAGACCGAGAGGGAAAAATCTTTGGCTTATGTAATCGTTCACCTTTCTTATTTTTCAGATTCATAAAATCAAGGGGTTGAAAATGACATTGTCTAAAGCTCCTTCCATTTCTAACATTCAAAGTTTCCATAATTTGCTAGATCTCCATATTGCTATCTCTATCCGTGTTCTACAGTGAGTTAATGTTTCTCAGTTACGAATGGAGCTATTTAGTGTTTTTCTTAACAGGTCAGCAATTTGTTTACTGGATATTGAATTTATCAAAAGTTACTTTTTCATCTTCGTAAACACAAGCAATTGTCCCAATATCTGACATACATATTTAATAATAGTTATGAAATGAATTAATGTGGAAATTTGGCATCTATTTACTGTGGGGAGGCAAAGTTTTAGGAAGGTCAAGTCCTCACTTACCCATGCTGATCTCTGTTTTCTTATTTTCACAACCTAGGAACCAAGGGCTAACCTGATGACAGTAGGTTACACTGAAGAAGTCAGGAAGATGGACTTTTCAAACTGACACCAGGAACAGATTAAGGGCAAACTTCCATCTCACTTCCTACTCACAGAGAAACGAGTTATTAAGAATAAATTTACTCCCATCCCCACATAACTCATCACTCTTAGTTGTATTTCTACATGTCTTTTCTTCACGTATTCAATACTAGAGGTGCAAATGACTGCCACCTTTCCTGCCACTTTGCTCTCCCAGGCTAGTTTATCTACCTTCTCTCTGAATCCTTTCACCTGATACCTTATTCATTTATGCCTCTGACCCCTATATCTTTGACTTTTTCCTCTATACTACTGTTCCCCCTACCTATAAGGCATATTTAAATTTTGCCAAAAGAAAATCTGACTAG
Organism: Macaca thibetana thibetana; assembly: GCF_024542745.1. Taxonomy (NCBI): domain Eukaryota; kingdom Metazoa; phylum Chordata; class Mammalia; order Primates; family Cercopithecidae; genus Macaca; species Macaca thibetana. The sequence goes on along the minus strand of NC_065595.1, from coordinate 14,873,428 downwards.
CCATATGTAGAAAGCTGAAACTGGATCCCTTCCTTACACCTTACATCTTACATAAAAATTAATTGAAGATGGATTAAAGACTTAAATCTTAGACCTAAAACCATAAAAACCTAAGCAATACCATTCAGGATATAGGCATGGGCAAGGACTTCATGACTGAAACACCAAAAGCAATGGCAACAAAAGCCAAAATAGACAAATGGGATCTAATTAAACTAAGGAGCTTCTGCACAGCAACAGAAACTACTGTCAGAGTGTACAGGCCACTACAGAATGGGAGAAAATGTTTGCAATCTACCCATCTGAGATAGGGCTAATATCCAGAATCTACAAAGAACTCAAACAAATTTGCAAGAAAATAACAAACAAACCCATCAAAAACTGGGCAAAGGATATGAACAGACATTTCTCAAAAGAAGTCATCCATGCAGCCAACAAACACATGAAAAAATGCTCATCATCACTGGTCGTCAGAGAAATACAAATCAAAACCACAATGAGATACCATCTCACACCAGTTAGAATGGCAATTATTAAAAAGTCAGGAAACAACAGATGCTGGAGAGAATGTGGAGAAATAGGAACACTTTTATACTGTTGGTGGGAGTGAAAATTAGTTCAACCATTGTGGAAGACAGTGTGGTGATTCCTCAAGGATCTAGAACTAGAATTACCATTTGACCCAGCCATCCCACTAGTGGGTATATACTCAAAGGATTATAAATCATGTTGCTATAAAGACACATGTACACGTATGTTTATTGCAGCACTATTCACAACAGCAAAGACTTGGAACCAACCCAAATGTCCATCAGTGACACACTGGATTAAGAAAATGTGGCACATATACACCATGGAATACTGTGCAGCCATAAAAAAGCATGAGTTCATGTCCTTTGCAGGGACATGGATGAAGCTGGAAACCATCATTCTCAGCAAACTATCACAAGGACAGAAAACCAAACACCGCATGTTCTCACTCATAGGTGGGAATTGAACAATGAGATCACTTGGACATAGGGCAGGGAACATCACATACCGGGGCCTGGCGGAGGGTAGGGGACTGGGGGAGGGATAGCATTAGGAGATATACCTAATGTAAATGATGAGTTGATGGATGCAGCAAACCAACATGGCACGTGTATACCTATGTATCAAACCTGCATGTTGTGCACATGTACCCTAGAACTTAAAGTATAATAAAAAATTAATTAATTTAAAAATAACTTAAACTAAACAAATAAAGTAAAACAAAAGTAAAGGAAACTTTGCAGGTTTTGCTGGTAAACAGCCTACTGCCTTTTATTTCATGGTCAATCATAAAATAAAATATCTATAGGTTTTTCTCCAGTTTCTAAGTCAACTCCTTTCATGCTAAATCCAACATAATATTAATCCCCTGCATACTGTAAAATATTTTCTCTTAAAGTAATATGACCTCTTATCTTCTTATCTTCCACATCAAATGATTTTTAGTCCATTTAATTAATGTCTCTGAGTAGTTCATTGAATTCCCTGTTTCTTGAACTTGCAACTTCTTTCCTACTTGAGTGTTAGTCTATCATAAGTTTACTTTTCTTTTCTAAATATGCAATGACTTTGTTCTAACATTATATGAGATGGTGTAGATAGGTAAATTGTCATAATATTTTAAAGTAGCGGTTAATTAGTGTGCGGGTTACTACTACTGTTTTTTTCTTTCTTTCTCTTAAATTTCAATGTTTATGGGGTTCTTGGATCAATTTTTCTTTTTCAACCACACAAATTTTCTTTGGGTGATTTCAAAGATAGTAATGTTTTTAACTACCAGCTATTTTATCTCCAATTCTTTTTCTTCTTCTTAAGGAGCTTTCACTTTTAATCTCTACAATAGTCTGAATGTCTGTATCCCTGTAAAATTCATCTGTTGAAACCTAATCACCAATAAGGTAGTATTAGGACTGGGGCTTTTTGGAGGTGGTTAGGTCATGAGGGAGGAGGCCTCATGAATATGATTTAATGCCCTTATTAAAGACATCCCAGAGAGCTGGCTTGCCCCTTCCACTATGTGAAGTCATAGCAACTGAGAAGGCAGGATCTATGAGCCAGGGAGCAGGGCCTTACCAGGCACTGAATCTGCTGGCCCCTTGATGGTAGACATCCCAGCCTCCGGAACGAAAATAAATTTCTGTTATTTATAAGATATCCAATTTCTGGTATTTTGTTATAGCAGCCCAAACAGAATAAGAAAATCTCCATTCCATCATTTCTATGTGTCAGACTCAGAAACTTACTATGAATGTCCTGGTCTAATGTCCTAATTTCTGAACTACTCACTATTTCTCTTTTACTTTTTGCTCACATCCAATTCAAATAATCCTCTAAACTAAATGTTTAGATCATTCTAATTAAAATTCCTTAATGTGCCACAATATGTTGGATTAACATTTATTTGGTAACCATTCTGTGGTAAGTACCGTAGTTTTTGTTTTCCAGACAGGCCTGCATTTTGAATATACAATTATACATCCGCAGTTTGTAGAGAGATCACTGTTGTTGACTTAGAAGAGAAAATTGATTGGCGGATTAGAGTGAATTGAGATATTATTCTAATGCCTGGGCTAGATGTCATGAGGGCTACAGTAGTGTCACTGAGGATCTGTGGTTATTTCATGTAGAGACTCAGCAGGACACGGTAATTTCTAGATTATTAGTTAATGGGTTCAGGAATTGGATGGATGATGTTAATATTAATCAGGGTAAAGAAACAGGGATAGATATAATACTGGAAGGTAGGACATAATAGTGAATGCTGTTTTAACCTCTTGAGTTTGAGTTGCCTCTTAGACATCCAAATGGGCAGTTCTAGGATGCAATCGGATATGGAGTTTTAGCTTTAGAAGATGCAACTGGGCTGATGGTCCTGATTTGAAAGTTAATGGTAGATCATAGAAATATAATTAATCATCAATTATGTACCCCTTCCAGGGTATCATAGTCAATGTTGACTCTTAAATCCTTGTATTTTAACTCAAGATATTTCCTGAGAATATCTTATTTTAGTCAAATCTTATTTCAACAAAATCAAAATAGATTATTAAATGTAGACTACAAAAAAATATATAAGAACAATTGCAAGAAACTCAGATACCAAGGTAGTGACAAACAGAGTATAACGTCAAGTTTTGAAGAATTTTAATTGTTTCTTATCTTTCCACACTTTGGGGCCCAGGGAGAACTGGAACTAGATCACAGTATTCACTGGATTCATTCTGCTGGAAAGATGCTGTCTGGGATTATCTTAGTTAGCTTCATATGAGGAGGTTCTATTTGGGAAACAAGCAGTTATTATAAAACTGCACTAATATGAATACTTGAAATGAACACTACAGCATGTTTCTCTAGGAGCATGCCATGAAGTCAGGCACAATGGCAAGCATATTGCAGTTACTGCCTCAGATTTATAATGTTTATATGCCGCTCCTTCTGAAATTCATGCCTCAATGTGCTGCTTATCAGCTTGAAGCAGGAAGCTGGTGAATGTAGAGAACTGTTACTGTTTTTTTTGGTCCAAGTTTCAAGTTGGGCAGGAAGAGCTGGAATTAGAAGATAAATGTTTCAGTAGCAAAGCTCTTCCTCAAGATAAAGCCACCAGGAGCTTCCAGCTCAGGAAGAGTTCTGCAGTTGTGTTTATGTAAAGGAGGATCTAAAGATTCATCTACACTTCAGGGGAAAACTCAGAAGACAATCTTGACCATGTGATGACTGGAACAGCAGTCATGAGGAAAAATATGACCAAAACCTGGGCAGGTAATGTGGAGAAGATATGGTTATTGACTTTATTGGGGTCTGAGTTGTAATGGTAGACCGCATGTTTTAAGTATGTCTTTACATAAAAAAGAAAAACATTTGTTTTTCTCTTGCATTCTACCTTCACTTTCTTATTTCCTCAGAACACCTCTGATGATGTTCTTGAGTGTTAGAATGGAAACAAGGCAGGAAAACAGGAGAAAGCAGAAGAAAGTGTCCACCTCAGCACCCTGGAAGGCTGGTGATTCTGAGGCAGGCAGTCATGAGACACCAGTAGTGCCAACATTTGGAGGCCACAGGTTTTGACTAAGAGCAGTTTTGCACTCCCTTTAACTGTTGATAATATAAGCTAACTAAATACTTAGTATATTTCAGATATTGTGTTCATAATAAGGGCTTTACGAACATCATCTAATTTATTTCTTACTCCCCATGAAGTAGGCAGTAGTGTGTCTATTTAACAAACAAGGAATCAATTTATGAGATTTTAAGGGCAACCCGCATAAGATCACACTCCAGGGAAAGAATCTGGGACACGAATCTCAGCTTTCTATTTGACTCCCAAGCCTCTGCTCCTGCGTTCGTCATTACATTGCTTACTGAAAGAACCATGCCTTGTCAGTCACTGCAAACAGAATGCTTAAGCTAAAAACAAACACATCTAAACAGCAACTGAGGAAGAAAGAAGTCATCTGAGATTCAGAAGGGAATATCCAGGATAAGGAAAAGGAATATGAGGAAATTCAGTAAAGGGACATAAAGGAAATAAACACATTTGCCAAGTTTAGAAATTCTCTCATCAAGCAAGCGCGGCTTGGGTGTTTCAATCGATCACATTTCCCAGTACATAGAAAATCAGAATCCTAATTTATTTCATTGGTCTCTTTGGCATTACTGTTATCACACACACACAAACAAAGGGCGGATAGAGTAGACCTGGTTCTTCTTTTTTAATGAAGGCTGCGGGCGAGTAGGGAATATTTCTCTCCGGAAATCTAATGCCCTTTCTCTCTTTTTTTTTTTTAGTCCCTGAATCTCATCCACCTCCACATACACACCAGCGATTAAATATTATACACCGTTCTTACTACCAAATAGGCAAAACTCTCAGAAGCTAATACTGTTTTTTTTTTTTTTTTTTTTTTTTTTTTTGAGACGGAGTCTCGCTCTGTCACCCAGGCTGGAGTGCAGTGGCACCACCTTGGCTCACTGCAAGCTCCGCCTCCCGGGTTCACGCCATTCTCCTGCCTCAGCCTCCCGAGTAGCTGGGACTACAGGCACGCACCACCTCGCCTGGCTAGTTTTTTGTATTTTTTAGTAGAGACGGGGTTTCACCATGTTAGCCAGGATGATTTGATCTCCTGACCTCGTGATCCGCCCGTCTCGGCCTCCCAAAGTGCTGGGATTACAGGCTTGAGCCACCGCGCCCGGCCAATACTGTTTCTTTCTAGTCCATGTGGAGCTTTAAAGAGAATCACTATGCCCCGGTGGACACTTGAATGTTGCCTCGACCAAGTAAACTTCTCCCACAGAACTATAAATGGAGACTCCGGGGTGCCTCTTCTTAAAGTTTCTGCTTTGAATCACTGCCATGTTCAACTGAGCAAGTGAAAAAGTGAAAATTCTGACACAGTGAAATTGAGATGTGAAGATTCCTGGAAGCTACCAGGAGTACAGTGTGTTTCAGCCAACCAGGAATGGGATCTGTTGGAGCACTCTTCCTAAAGAGAGCAGCTCCCAACATCAGCCACTCTGAAATTTAGAATATCAATTACTGAAAACATCACCTGAAGTACATGTCCAAGATGGTATGAAAAGGGCTTTTCAACTTAGGATTTCATAAAGTTAATAAAAAGAATTATTTTGAACAAAAAATGACCTTTAACTATTCAGTAAATTGTGTGTTAATAATTGAGTTATATTAAGCATGATTTTAACTTGATATAAATAATACGTGAATATTTTCGTAACTTAGCAAAGGATAACTTCCTATTGTTCTTACTCTCTTTCCTTTGGTTAAAAGTTAATTTTCAGACACACTATCTATAATGCTTTTAAATAAAGTGTGTGTGAATGTGTGTGTGTAAAATATGCATATATGTACATATTTAAAAACCATTTAGAGTATAAAAACAATAACAATAAAAATTAGAAAAGCATTGAATATAAAAATGATGATTATCTCAATACAATCAGATAAATGTATTTAAAAAACCATCAGAACTTCCATAGAGCAGTGTATTAGTCAGTGTTCTCTAGAGGGACAGAGCTAACAGGATATATAAATATAACTAATAGGAGATATATATATGTGAGTTTAATAAGTATTAACTCACACAATCACAAGGTCCCACAATAGGTCGTCTGCAAGCTGAGGAGCCAGAAAAGCCAGTTAGTGTACCAAAACTGAAGAACTTGCTTTCTGATATTCGAGGGCAGGAAGGGTCCAAGGCAGGAGAAAGATGTAGGCTGGGAAGCTAGGCCAGTCTACTCTTTTCACGTTTTTTCTGGCTGCTTTATATTCTAGCTGCACTGGCAGCTGATTAGATGATGCCCACCCGGATTAAGGGTGGGTCTGCCTTTCCCAGCACACTGACTCAAATGTTAATCTCCTTTGGCAACACCCTCATAGAGGCACCCAGGATCAATACTTTGCATCCTTCAATACAATCAAGTTGACACTCAGCAGTAACTGTCACAGGCAGAGAAGTTGTAGCAAGCATTTTACAGAATATTTCATTGAAAGTAACATTTTTATTATTTGTATGGATCTGTGCAGAAACAAAATGAGTGGTGTTATTAAAGAATATGTATATGTGCACATATACGTGTGTGTGTATGTGTATATATGTGTGTATATGTACACGTATATGTATATAGGTATAAATGTGTGGATATGTATATCATTAATGTTATTAACAGTGTTATTAAAGATATGTATAAATGTATATATGTACATCTGTGTGTGCATATATGCGTGTATACATGTGTGTATATGTAGAAAACATGCATATACACATACATATATATACATACACACAAATACACACATATATGCACACACATATATATATACACACATACACACACATATTCTTTAATAATACCATTTATTTTGCTTCTGCATAGATCCATACAAATAATAAAAATGTTACTTTCAGTGAAATATTTGGGAATATGCTTGCTACAGCTTCTCTGCCCTATGGAAGTATTTGTGGGTTTTTTACAAATTTAGTTGATTTTACTGAGATAAGCATAATTTTTATATTCAATATTTTTCTAATTTTTATTTTTTTTTACTGTATATAAGCCCTTTAATTAATGGTTAATTCTTGATTTATAATATCAAATATTAGCTCCAGCCAGTGCAGTTAGAGACTTGTTACCTTGTCAAAGGTGTACTGCTTAATCTGGAAAGAAATACTTGAAAAAAAAAAAGCAGAAAATGGATGCTTTCAAAATCATCACTTTCAGGTAGTATGCTCATGGGAAATTCTTATATATTTTTAACTCCTCCAGGAAAGGCAAGCTGTACATGAGACTTACTACTGAGACATCCTGCCTTGTTCTCCTTGAAAATTATAGTTCATATTAGAAACATAGAACTAAAAAGAACTGACCTATCTTTATGGAAGAAGACTCCTTTTCTTTATGTATTGTCTTGATTGAGAATAGTTTAGGCAGACAAGTCAAGAATCGTCAATTGTTTCCTTGAAGATCGTACATCTTGCTGGAAGGAGTTTCATGGATACAGCCTTATGAGCTCCAGTTACAGCCTCAGCCACTGATGCCTTCAGTGATTACATGATCTTTTGTATCTGGGTCATTGCATCCAGACAACAGCTGGAGTTCATGGCGGGGTTTTTTTGGCTCCAAAAACACTATGAAAGGGAGAAAGAACAATTAAAAAAAATGCTATATGAATCTTACCAGAAAGTAATTTTATTTTCATAAAATCAGGATGACCACACTACCTCCTCAACCATCCCAGTTTGTCCAGGGTGGTCCTCACTAATGCCCACAGTGCTGGCAAATTTATTAGTATCACCTGCTCTCTCTTTCAACATTTTTGTGAGGATTTGGATAATATATTGTAGAGTTACCTACCCAAGTGGGAAACAAGGAATGACTCCATTAATGGGAAAGAGCTAGAGCGGTCATTTTCTTTAACTGTTCACTTAATAAATGGACTAAATAACCTGCAGAATGTTGTTTCTTTTCCAAGTTAATTCTAATAAAAATACATTATAAGATGAACAGATATTACTTCTCTCCCCATTTTACTTTCTGATCATGTGCCAGAAATGGAAATAATCTGACATTTAAAAAGAGAATGTTTAAGATAAATCCTGTTTCATGCTTCGATTCCAGTCTTGTCTCAATTGCTCTGGGAACAAATGTTGTCTTTATTTGAGATGCAGCAACTTTTCAGTCTTCAACCAAGCAAAGTATTTCAGTTGTAAAGGATTTAAGAATAGAAATAGAAAATGATTCAGAGTAGCACTAGAAAAGGAAGCAGAATATAACAACCTCACTCCTTTCCCCTGGTGGTTTTATTTCTAGGAGGAAGTTGCTGGAAAATTCCAAATCCTGGGGCTCCAAAACATCTTTAAGGTGAAAACTCCTGGGACTTGGCTTTACAGCCTGCAGGATTATATCCTTTAAACATATTTTATTCCAACTACTTGTTGAGCTGCTGTGAGATTCTATATAACTTTAGGGGGTTGGGGAGAAAGAAAGTAGGTCTACAATCTGAGGCCTAATAGGAGTGTTTTTGTCTTTATCTCTTTAGTTTCCTGTTGTTAGAAATCACAGGGAGGCTTTCTGCTACATAAGAATGGGTGTAAAATTCTCTGTAAACACTGATGTTCATAAAGAGTTTTCAAGAAAAAAAAATGTGGGATGAATTAGAATAGCAGCCAAGTTGTGTCTGATTTTCTATGTCATAGAATGTCCTTCCTTTGTCAGTTGAGTCTCTGGTCACTTTAAATTAGAACTAAAGCATATCGCTATAGTCAAACTCTGCAGCTGAAATATCTCTTGGTGACACTATACTTTACAAATTGAATTCATAATAAGACTTAATATTTTCATAGATGGTAAAATTATCTTTTGCTAAAACATGTCTCATAATTCCTTTTTCTTGCCAATAGTGATATTAGCCAGAAAGAAAATCTAAAACTTTCATCATTCCTGACCAGAAGAAAGATATGGTTTGTCTCTGTGTCCCCACCTGAATCCCACCTCGAATTGCAATAATCCCCATGTATTCAAGGGCAGGACCAGGTGGAGATAATTGAATTGTGGGGGCAGTTTCTGCCATGCTGTTCTCTTGATAGTGAGTGTTTCCTCACAAGATTTGATGGTTTTATAAGGAGCTTCCCCCTTTGCTCAGCACTCATACTCTCTCCTGCCACCCTGTGAAGAGGTGCCTTCTGCCATGATGGTAACTTTCCTGAGGCCTCCCCAGCCCTGCAGAACCATGAGTCAATTAAGCCTCTTTTTTTTTGTAAATTGCCCAGTCTTGGGTATTTCCTCGTAGCAGCATGAGAATGGACTAATACAGTAAATTGGCACCAGGTAATGGGTTGCCGCTGTAAAGATACCCAAAAGTGTGGAAGTGACTTTGGAACTGAGTAACAGGCAGAGATCGAAACAGTTTGGAGAGCTCAGAAGAAGACAGGAAGATGTGGGAAAGTTTGAAACTTCCTAGAGGCTTTTTGAATGGGTTTTGCCAAAATGCTGATAGTGATATAGACAATGAAGTCCAGGCTGAGGTGGTCTCAGATTGAGATGAGAAACTTGTTAGGAACTGGAATAAAGGCAACCATTGCTATGCTTCAGGAAAGAGACTGACGTCACTGTCCTAGAGATCTATGGAACTTTGAATTTGAGAGAAATGATTTAGGGTGTCTTGTAGAATAAATTTCTAAGCAGTAAATCATTCAAGAGTTAACTTGGGTGCTCTTAAAAGCATTCAGTTTTATGTTTTCAAAAATATATGGTTTTCATGAAAGCCAAGCTTTCTGCTTTACGTAACATTATTTCCCATTGTTAATGTCTATACTGTGGTTTAAGAATAATGTAGGCGTTAAAGACTAGTTGATAATCCATATTTTCATCTTCAAATACATTGTACACTCTTTTACATAGATTTTGAGACTGAGTCCCTTGTCTTTGAGACAACCAAAATAACATCAGTATTATGTTCTTTAAATGATATGCACTAATGGGGAAATAAAGAGCATAAAAGTTTGAAAGATTTGCAGCCTGACAATTGTGATAGAAAAGAAAAACCCATTTTCTGAGGAGAAATTCAAGCTAGCTACTGAAATTTGCATAAGTAATGAGGCCAAATGTTGATCACCAAGAAAATGGGGAAAGTGTCTCCAGGACATGGCAGAGATTTACACAGCAGCCCCTCCCATCGAAGACCCAGAGGCCTAGGAGGGAAAAATGCTTTCCTGGGCTGGGCCCAGGGCCTTGCTCATTTGTGCAGTCTCAGGACTTGGTGCTCTGCATCCCAGCTATGGCTAAAAGGGGCCAGCATACAGCTCAAGCCACTGCTTCAGAGGGTACAAGCCCCAATCCTTGCAGCTTACACATGGTGTTGGGCCTGTGGGTGCACATTAGTCAGGAATTGAGGTTTGAGAACCTCTACCTAGATTTCAGAGGATATATGGCTATGCCTGGATGTCCAGGCAGAAGTTTGATACAGAGGTGGAGACCTCATGGAGACCCTCTGCTAGGGCAATGCAAAAGGGAAATGTAGGGTCAGAACAGAACCCCCACATACAGCCCCACTGGGACACTACCTAGTGGAGCTGTGAGAAGGGGGCCTCCATTCTCCAGATCCCAGAATGGTGGATCCACAAACAGCTCACACTGTGAGTCTGGAAAAAACGCAGGCACAATGCCAGCCCATGAAAGCAGCCAGGAGTGGGGCTGTGCCCTGCAAAGCCACAGGGGTGGAGCTTCCCAAGGCCAAGGGAACCCATATTTTGCATCAGCATAACCTGGATGTGAGACATGGAGACGAGAGAATTTTGGAGCTTTAAGATTTGACTGCTCCACTGGATTTTGGACTTGCATGGGGCCTGTAACCTCTTTGTTTTTGACCAATTTATCCCATTTTCAACAGGTGTACTTACCCAATGCCTGTACTCACACTGTATCTAAGAAGTAACTAACTTGCTTTTGATTTTATAAACTCATAGGCAGAAGGGACTTGCTTTGTCTCAGATGAGACTTTGGACTTGGACTTTTGGATTGGTGCTGGAAGGAGTTAAGACATTGGGAGACTTTGGGAATGATATGGTTTGGGTCTGTGTCCCCACCCAAATCTCACCTTGAATTGTAATAAACCCCAGGTGTCAAGGGTGAGACCAGGTGCAGATAACTGAATCATGGGGGCAGTTTCTGTCATGCTGTTTTCATGATAGTGAGTGAGTTCTCACAAGATCTGATGGTTCTATAAAGGAATTCCCCCTTTGCTCAGCATTCATTCTCTCTCTTGCGTCTCTTGCGACCCTGTGAAGAGGTGCCTTCTGCCATGATTATAAGTTTCCTGAGGCCTCCCCAGCCACACCGAATGAACTGTGAGACAATTAAACTTCTTTTCTTTCTAAGTTTTTCAGTCTTGGGTATTTCTTCATAGCAGCATGAAAATGGACTAATACAAAGAAGCTATGGATTTTTTTTTCTAAGATGAACTCTCCAGGCCAGCAAATCTGCCATTGAGGACCCTAGACATAGCTGCTAAAGTAGATTGTAAACTTCTTTCTTTACTCTTATTATTCCCAGCTACAAATTAAAGGCTCAGCTTTTTGCTTATATTATGGAAAGAATTCTAAATAGTGGATTTAAAGATATTTGTTTAAATGTTTTTTTTTTTTTCCAAATAGCAATTTCAGAAATGGTGATTAATGATTATATTGGCTGGTATGGGCAGAAGCTAGAATCAATTTTCCCCATTTGTGCATATCATTTAAAGAATATAACACTGATGTCATTTTGATATCTCAAAGACTGGTGACTCAGTCTCAAAGTCTATGTAAAAGAGCGTACAATGTATTTGAAGATGAAAATATGGATTATCATCTAGTCTTTAATGCCTTATTATTCTTAAACCACAGGTATAGACATTAACAATGGGAAATAATGTTATGTAAACTAGAAAGCTTGGCTATCATGAATAAAGCTTAATGAACAAGTCACTATAATTTGCAATAATGGTTCTTAATCCTATTAACTATGCAGTTTTGTCAATTAAATAATATTTTCTCATTTTCCAGACTCTTGAGGTATATGAAAAGCTCTTCTATGTCAATCTCTAGTCACAAACAATTCCAATGAAAAGCCATCAAAGAGATATGTATAAAAACAATTAAAATAACTACCACAATAACATCACCAACCACCTTTTACTAATGGTCTGATTAGCACTAATCATCGTTTTATCACTTTGCATACATTATTATCACTAAAAAATTATTTAACATCTATGTTACAGTTACTATTTTCCCATTTTACAGATAAAAATTAATATGATCCAAATTAGCAGAAATGAGATGTTATTTTACTAAGAAGATGGGTGTCTTTTGCGATAAGGATGTGTCCCCTCTATGCATTTTACCTCTTGAACTTCATATCAAGGTTGTGGTTAAGAAGAGAGTACTCTTTTCTTCAATGGGCAAATATCCATGTAACTTTTATTATTAACCTAGTGATTTAGTAAGATTTAGAAATATTAACTTTCTGAAGTGCTTGCTTGATTCCCTGTTAACTTAGGTACAAACACTTATCCTAGCCTTCTGGCAAACATATACATGGATGAATGTCCTCATTCCCATTGTCATGGCTCAGCTCACTTGATCCATCAGCACTCTGTTTAGTTTACCTAAAAATGCATTGTAAATGTGCATGTAGACACACACACACACAGAGAGAGAGTGAGAGAGAGACAGAAAGAGACTGAAGGATAGAACTATGATAAGCCTAAGAGCATAGTGTGCTTACCGTACAAGAAAAACTAAAAAACGTGTGAAAAGTCCCTCAGGAAGATTGAGCACGGGTTAGTGTCCTGATCACTGCTTTGTTTATGCTCCTATGGGTTAACTGCCAGGTTGTCCCTAACAATCATCTTTACCTAATGTTCCTACTGATTCTTTTCCGAAGAGGTTTTTCTTCCTTCTTTTCCTAGTGGAAATGTCAGAAAAGCTAGCCTCTGCTTATACTCTCTTTTTGATCATTCCTGGAAGTTGAAAACCCGAGAAGCTGAGTACATATTACCAAAACTTTTCTCAGAATGACAGGCTCTGAAAGTCCTTGACATGTATATGTGACTTTAGAAAACAGTGACATAAAATAAATGGATTATCAGCCAATTGTCCTGGCAATAAAGGAACTCCTTGTTGTCCCGTTTTTGGGTTACGACGTCAAAATCTTGCCTAAAACTGATTCTTGTTAAGAAAGGCTTTTTCCAGCTGGTGTGTGTGTGTGTGTGTGTGTGTGTGTGTGTAAAGACAACCCCTTCCTTTTATGCTCAGTATTCTAGGACATCGTGGCTGGCTTCTGCGTGCTTACCTGCATGTTTCTATGTTTTTTTTTTTTTTTTTTTTTTCCTGTTGGAAAGTAGAAGGACCTTCTTGGAACTCCGTTAGTGAGCAATGCTGAGTCACAGCTGCATGTATGTGTGAGTCTGTTATGTCAGGTTAGTTGAGAAGAACAACTGAATAAAGCAGGCAAGCCAATCTTCTGGGAGGCTGACAAACTGACTTTCAAAGGAATGTGGCTTTAAGTTCCAATTTAAATTAAAGGACTAGGAGGCAGGGGCAATGCCAAGCTGTCTCCATACGACTGCAAAATCTGGACCTGGCACAGATGCCTTTTACTGAAAAGTGCCTTTAGTGTCCTCCTCAAGCCATACTTAACAACTAGTGACAAGACAATACGGTCTTGGCGACCAGCCAACCCCCCGGCACTAACACAAGGTTTGCCATAACATTGCTTTGCTGGGTAGGAAGCGTGAGGAGAACAGCTGACAGTAAGGGGTGATGCAGCTGTCCTGTCTGCTCCTGAAAAGGCTGAATGCTAGCAGGGAGGGCTGAAGAAATGCCCTAAAAAATAGACCAAAGCGTAACTGAGTGCTGGTGCTTGGTTGTGAGTGGCTAAACTGCAGAAAGAGCATGGAAACACTGGAGCAATACAAAAAAGTGAGGAACAAAGGGTTTTTTTGAGGAGAACATTCAGCACAATAGCATCTAAATTCAACCACAACTAACCCTCACAACTAAAGGCATATCTGCTCTCTCCTAGTTGCCTTTGGTGTATTTGTAACAAGTGAATGCCTCTAACAGGTTTCCCACTTTCGAGGCTGCATTCTCCAGGGTGCCTGTGTGTTGTTTTAATTGTGTTTTTCGATCTGGGAAAAAGCAGATATTGTTTGAGCCCAGTGTTCTGGAGATAACAAAAGGGACTATATATAATTTATTAACATGTTCTAAACATGTGTGGTTATAAGGTATTATTCTGAGCAAATGGGCAGGTGTGGTCAAAGGCTCAAATTTTTATTTTTATTTTCTTAACAGAATGCAGTTCCTTGCTGGTTCACATGGTGCAGTGAAATCGAAGGGAGATATTGGGCTGGCAAGGTAAACTAGGTGAAATACTCCCAGCAGCAAAGAGTAATTTCATAGCCAGATTAATGTCATAGCCTCTAGACCTATCTGGGGGATTTAAGATGAATTTCAAGAAAGTCAGGCAAATTATTTGGTCAGTAATGCCTAGGGAGATGTCTGACTGATCTGTCCTAGTAAATTGCTATTTAACAAACAATATTAAGCACACGCTGTGTTTTTGGATCTTTGGTAGGCATTTGGGATACCATTTAACAACATTAATCAAAGTAGTTAGAAAATGTTAGCTCGTTGCCAGGTACCTCTCGTAGTGTTCTACATATATTGGTTAAATCAAGCTCTGCAGCTGCATCAACGTTTTGTAAGCAATTTTATTAATTTTAATTTTTAAATTATTGTATAAATTATTCTTTTGTATTTGTTATTATTTTGAGGAAACAGAGGGACAGCACACAGACTTCCCAGAGTTGCATTGCATTGAATGTATTTGCACTTAAGCTCTCGGTCTCCAGGCACTAGGTGGCAATTTTGGCAACACATGCTTTCTTGAGGGGCTTTCTATCCCTTGGATGTGTACTGTGAATCCCCTTTTTTGATAATTCATTGTTACTGATGTTTCTGCCTTACCTTTCACTATTTGATGTTTCGCATAATATCTATCTTTGTATCTATATCTATATATATGTTTTACATATATATTTATTTATGTGTGTGCCTGTGTGTGTGTGTTGGGGCGGGGGGGGGGGCATTCCTGCAGATGTGGTAGGTACAATGGGCTTCCAAAGAAAAAGTCTACATAAAAAATGGCAGTGAACCAATACTATGGCTGTGGATTGAGATTTAAAATACCTCTTTGTTTTTTGATGATTGCAGAGTTGAGTTGTACCTTAAAACAACTTCATAACCCAGAAGCTCCTTATTCCAGGATCTTTTTTCAATTTTCTCCTACAAAACTCAATACCCCTCTCTAGAAATCCCCAGCTTGGCCCTGGTTCTAACTGCATTGTCTATGGCTAACACATGTTGGCAGCATCAGTAAAGCTTAGTTGATTAACTATCACATGCACATTTATAGGTTAATCAACCTTACATATCTGAGAGCATCCCAAACAGTTTTGTGGCATCAATAACTCTTCTCCTGAACAGGTAGATGTGAGTAAAAAAGAAACAAACAAAAAAAACCCTTTATTTATGTATTGTATTTAATGAAACATTTCCAAGCTCTATTTCTCAAATAGCAAATGCAGTCATGCCAGATTTTAACTACTGTCTTTCAATATAGAACTTACCTCTTATACTCAACCCATCCCCTTAGACCTGATATTTTAGTGCGTTGTGCAGGAAATGAGGAAATAAACAGCAGAGTACTATTGATGGAGCTTCTCATGTCCGTTGGAAGCTGTCCTGGACCAGGCCTCTCTTCCCTTACACATTCCAGACTCTGATATTCCATCGTAGGAACAGCCCTTTCCTTGCACTTGTCCAGGATTGATGAGTATATAAAAAGCTACTTATTATTGCTTTGGTTTCATATATACACTTGTCAACTGACTACAAGCTCTGGGAGGGCCTGCATTGTGTATGTCTTTACTATTGATTTTTCTCAACATTCAACACAGTGTCTGAGTCTTTAATAGGCTCACTAAAATTTTGGTAAATGAATTATCCTTAGAATTTTCTGAATATCAATGGTTTTAATAAGCCAGAAGGTATTAACTCTCCTGTTTTTGATTGGTGGAGAGTGCATTCTTTCACTGATTGTTTTCAAAGTCCTAGAGCACTTATTTCAAGACTTGTTCTTCTGATCTGAGGGCAATCTCAGAATTTATAAAGTTCAGCCAGTCATGGTGGCTCATGCCCGTAATCCTAGAATTTGGGAAGGCCAAAGCAGAGGGATCACTTGAGCGCAGGGGTTCGAGATCAGCCTGGGAAACATAGTGAGACTCTGTCTTTACAAAAAAATTTTAAAAAATTAGCCAGGCATGGTGGCGCATGCCTGAGGTTCCAGCTACTTGGGAGGCTGAGGTGGGAGGATCGCTTCAGACCAGGAAGTAGAGGCAGCAATAAGCCAAGATCACACCATTGCACTCTAGCCTGGACAATGCAGTAAGACCCTGTCAAAAATAAATAAATAAGTAAATAAATAAATAAACAAACAGAAAATATGAAGCAATTTTCCAAGAAGCATTGTCTTCATCAATTAGGCTTTATTTCTGAACTAAATATGGCTCTGTACCCAGCATTGACTCCTTAATTTCTGATCTGGTAGTTCCTGCTCCTTCTTGGTACGGTAGCTGTAGTGTCTGACTCTAACATGCCTGAAACCCTGTTTTTCTACAATTTAAATACCATAGAGCCTTATCCAAGACAATGTTTTCTGTTGAGAAACTTTTGTTTTTTTTCTTTCTTCATTTTCTGTGACACAAGCACAAGAGTTAGCTCTCTTGAAGTGAGATCAGCAGATATGTAGGTAAATAGTATGCAGTAGGAATTTGCATTCCTACTATCCAGGGATGTTAATATGACATATTGCTTAATTAGGAGAGTAAGACTTTAGCAGTAAAAGCTCATCTCTACAATTACTTCTTTGAATCAAATTTCCTTACATACAGATCAAGGACTTTTATCTAATATGCCACTCTTGAAACATTAAAATGTGTTCATTTCATCTTTTTAGTGTTTTATATTAGCATCCCTATGTACATACAGTTGCCTCCTAATGAGAGGAATTTTTAAGGTGACATAACTTAAATATAAACCACACGTATGTGGCCCTTTTCTTATTGCCCCCTATATTTTGAGAAGGAAATAAAAGACGTTTTCTCCCTATCAGGTCTTATTCCCCACACTCGACTTCCCGCCTTCCTCTCTCCACTCCTATTTTCTCCCTGCTTTGTGACAGAAAACCCTATGGATAGAAGAGATTTTCTAGGAAAAAAATGTGTTTTAATATTGCAAGGGATGATGAAAGGGTGAATGAAAGTGTGCCATAGCATGCCAATAGGATAAGGGTTTTAGAAAGTTTTCTATCTTTAAAAGATTAATTTTCTTCTCATTCCTTCTTCTTCCTAGAAATATAACAATTCAGGAATTACTGAGCTATTAATCGCCAATAATTCACAATTCTCAGAGGAAAACTGAGGTAGAGCTATAAAATCTGGTTTCAACGTCTTGCCTAAAATCAGGATACTTCATTCTTAAAAGTCAAGGAGAACAAGTATGCACAAATATGCATTTAGCAATGTTTTTAATAAAAATTAAGTATGATATTTTAATAAAAGAAGATATAAGTTGTATGTATGGCCAAAGACATTGAAAAATATAGTCAGTCAACTTGACAAATTTATGAAATTCTCTCTTATTAAGGAAAGATATAGGAGAGGTATTGTTAGTTGTTAAACCTTTCAGGAGTTAGGGGAATAAATTGAAAAAGTTAATGAAACAGCTTCAATTTCTAGAAATATGATCAACTAAATATCCTGAAAAAAGTCCTAGTATATATATATATGACTAGAATTATTTTCCTATAATTAAGATTATTTTTTCATGTATGAATACGAAAGAAAACCCAGCAGAATTAGCAAGAAATAAGAAAAAATATCAAAGGACAAATATTATTGGCCAAATCCTAGAGAAATAAACAAGCACCAAAACGATGACTCTCTGGGGTCATCTACAGACTTGCAGTTTCCTAGAGCTTTCACTTTAATAGGCTGCTCAATGGGACAGTTGACAAGGCTTATGACTCACTATATGTGGGAAACTGTATCAGAGGCACCACATAAAGTGGGCTCCTCCCTAAAAGCAAAACACACAGTGTATGTGCTGGAAAATAAACCCACACTCCAAAGGGAGATATTGAGAAAATTTGCGTTTCCATTTTAACTCAGAATAGAGGGAAAGTATCTGCAATATGATAACTTAAACATAAGCAGCCAACCTTCATGCAGGCAGGCGACCCATTCCCACTCCACCTGTGGAGCTACAGAAATCTCAGAGCAAGAATCAAATGGGAAGAGGTCATAACATGGCAATGACAATGGCACTTGGGTAGAACGAATACAGATACCTCTGGTAGAGCAACTTTAAATGTTATTCAAGCAAGGACAAAGAATTCCTACAGATGACTTTTTAAGAGACACGAGCTAAGAACAACAACAGATCACAAAGCACATGAGCAAACAAACTGCTTACCCTGTCAATGGAATCAATAAAAAGCAGCATCACACATGCAAAAAACACACAATTTGCAATTAATGGATAAAAAAAGAAATGAGTGTGTTGAAATATTTAAGGAATTAATTTGTGATAGATTAACAAAAATAAGTATCTCTGTGACTGCTGATGCCATGGACTTAATGTTTTTATCTCCCCTCTGCCCCCACTTCCCACCAAATCCATGTGTTGAAGCTCTAACATATTTGGAAATTAGGTATTTGGGAAGTAATTCGGGTTAGATGAGATAGTGAGGGTAGGGCCCTGGTCTTATGAAATTAGTATGTTTGTAAAAGAAATATCAGAAAGCTTGTTCTGTCTTCTCCACTATGTGAAGACACAGCAAGATGGCAGCCATCTGCAAGACAGGAATAGAGCCCTCACCAGGATCCAACCATGCCCACACCCTGATCCCCAACTTCCGGCTTCCAGAACTGTAAGAAATGTGTTTCTTCTAACGAAGCCACAGAGTTTGTGGTAATTTGTTGAAGCAGACTAGGCATACTAATACAACTGTAAAGATCATCTCTGGTTTATTTTTCTCAAATTCCCAGACAGCTAATTTTACTTTCTTTCATATGTTTTGATCCATATTTGCTTTACGTAAAAATCTCAGGCCAATTCTCCATATTTTGAGAATTACAGGCTTCATCCTCTTCTGACCACTGCAGACCTCTTAAGGGAAACATCTTTGTTAAGAACATGATTACCTCTCACTCCCACCGTGCAGCCAAATCTTTAGCACAAATTCTCCATCTCTAGTTTCTAACAACTTGTGTAATTTCAACACCAAACGGTTTCCTTTCCTTACTTAAGAGTTCAACAATATACATTAAATAATCATTCATTCATTCATTCATCATACATTTATTTAATAAATATTTAGATAGTCTACTCTATATACTGCACATTTAGAGTGTATCAATTAACCATGACGACCACCGCCAGGACAACAATAAATAAAGATGCTTCTCCTTGTGATTACACTATAGTGATACATTATAGTCCAGGGAGACATGGACTAAGGAATAATCTTAGCAAACAAGTGAATTATCAACCATGCTGGAAGGTGATAAGTGTTATACAAAATTTAGCTGGGAATGTTGTCATTTTAGTAATTTGTGCTCGCCATGATAGATCTAATTAAAAAGATAACATTTGAGCAGCGACCGAATAGAGGCAGCTGAATCTGCATGCCCATATTTTGGGGAACAGTGTGTCCATCAAAGCACAGCCCTTGAAAAGCTCTTCAGAATGGAGTCTGCCTGGAATCTGGAATGTTCAAACGTTCACAGCAGCCTTGACAGTAATAAGGCTGCCACGACTGAGCAGAATGAGCAGGAGGCAGCTCAGAAAGAGACAAGATCAGAGAATGGTAGCAGGGATAGGTAGAGGAAATAGAGTTAGTGGGACTGGACACTAGAATAGGGTTTTTGCTTTGTTTTGTTTTAATTGCTAAGATTTTTGTCTTATTCTGTTTGCATTTCTAGTTGTTTCTAGTTACAGGTCACACTGGTTCTGTGGTCAGTATTATTGCCTAGAATATTCTTCCCCCCTTTTAAATATAACATTTTCTTTATGAACCATAGCTTAGTACATATTAATTTATAACAATACTGTTATTAAAGATATCAGAGTTAGTTAGGTAACTAGGCCACCACATCTTGCTAGGAGTGAAGTGAAAGCAGTTATCTACACTAATATAACATATCTATACAATTATGTTTCCAGTCTCCTGTGGGAAATGGATAGGACCTAATGTCAGTAGATATAAGTAACTGGCATAGAGAGCATGAATCCATTGGAAACTAAGGCTTTCTCGTATTTCCTTATTTTTTGGAGGCATGAAGAATAAATTTTGCCTCTGAAAGATAATTGCAAACCTTTCATTACTCACTCTGATTATTTTTGTGTTCCTTAAGGTTGCATAATTTATCTACTATTAACCTCTGTGTTCTCACAGATATGACCGTTTTTGATGATATAACACTGATTGCTTTGTACAACAATTTACATAATTTCCTAGTTCAACAATAAGTGCTTTAAAAACTTTAAGGGTATTTTACTCATCCTTGTTCTTCTGTACTTCACTCCTAAAAGTATCCACTCAATAATATTTGTTTAGTTAATGCTGCTGTATCACAACCTTTCATATTTACGATACCTGATGGATCTGAGAATTGCATCTAAATGGAAGAAGGCGGTTGCATCAATGACGTATTTGCTTGCTTTAATTTGACTTAATGGTGTTCCTGAACACCAAAACTTAAAGTCTAATAAAGATGAGTGAGAAAGAGATTTTGCAAAGCAAATATATTAATACTTATTTTTAGTGATTGTATTTCTTTAAACATATAATTTGAAGTTATATTTAAAGGATTCATGTGCAGTTTGCTTTATTTAGCAATTTATGCCAACTATAATAAACTGTGCATATACATGTATTCTTAAATCTGAATAACGATGATTTTCCAACGAAAAGTTAAGACAAGCAGGACTTACTCTTGGACTTAAACTTCAAAATATCTGTAAAATGGAAATTTTCTTAAAGAAAAAATTTGCTAGAAATATTAAAGACAAACATTTAAAAACATAAAATTACTCATTTTCTCTAGCCATTTTATTAGTTATTTTTTAAAGCATGGCTATCTTTTAGTCCCTGCACACAGTTTTACATACCTTGTCAGAGTTTTATCAAGCCAAAATGACATCCTGTACTAGTTTAATTATAACACACTAATAAAAGCCTGTTTCTGTGTATCAAGTCATGACTGAAGAAGAGATTTTCTTTACTTATGTAGTGGCTAACACATCACCACTGTTTTGTAGGCAGTCATATTTTTAAATATCTGGTTTTATCATCACCATACATAAACAACTTCTTATCAGACGAATAGAGTAATATAGGTTCAGATGATATGAAAAAAAAAAAGTTTAGTCTGTAGAAGCCAAATAATCCTAACTCCAGTGTTGTCTATTTTGGGATATCACTAAAGAACTCAAACTTATTCATCTTATCTTCCTATGTCTCTTTCTCATATAATAGTTATTTTAAAAGCCAGCAATTTCATGATGAAATTGAAATGTTCATTCAAAATTTCAGTTTCTAAGTATCTTTCCCAGAACTATTTGAAATTAAAGAATAAAATTGTCACCTTTTATTACATGAGATTTCGTTGAAAATCTCACAGGTATTCGATATTTACAAATTTGATTTTTTAACATTCCATACATGTTAAATATTTTAAAACAGAAACAGAACGCTCTAATAAATTAATTTCATTTATTTATGTTTCAGCTCTCAGAATAAACATTCTTTCTTATCACGGAATACAATAAATGTAGGCTTCTTGTAGTGAAGATTGGAAAGTTGCCCTAGGTTCATTTTCTTTCTTTTTCTCTTAATTCTGAATTGACGTGTGATCATATTTTACATTTACACATTCTGAAACAGGATTTTTCTCAATAATGTGCAACTGTGATCCAGATTCCTCAATTTCAAATAGTATTGTTCATTAACAAAATTCTGGTGTTTTCATTAACGTTATATAAATAGATATTAAAACTGAACTTACTAACAAATAACAATAAAGTATTTTTATAATCCGTTTATTAGGTTGAATCTTCAGTAAGAATTTTTGTGGAGAAAGAACAACTCTGCTTTGAAATAGTCTGGGTATGGTGAAAGAAGTCACCCCCTTCCCTCTCCCACCGCAGGAGGAGTATACTTCTCCACCCATTGATGTTGCGCTTGATTCTATACACTTACTTTGACCAATAGAACTTCAGTGAATAGGGCACAAGTAGAGGATTAAACGCACTCAAGAAGTTGGGCTTAGCTCATGAGCTCAGGCAATTTATTATGAGAAAAACTTTCCTGAAGTAGCTGCGATACTTTCAGCCTGAGTCCCAGAATGAAAATATGTGAAGCAATCTTGACCACGCCACAGGCCAGAGCCATCTCTGATGAATGCAGACTCCATACTTGAGTAGAACTATGCAGGTGACTCCCCGCAATCATGTGCAAAAGCCAAAAAGCTTACAGTTCTATGGCAGAGGCTTTTGGTTTATTATTTAGCATTTGTGTCAATTGCTAAGTAAAAACACTTCCAAGAAAAGTTTGAAAATTGCCACAATACATCAAAGGAAGAAAGGAAGGGAGGGAGAAAGTAAGGAAGAAAGGAAGAATGGGAGGGAGGGGCAGTAGTAGAAGTAAGAAAAGAAGAAAACAGATTTTTTCTGTCTTTCTATTAAATACAAAAAGTTAGCAAATAACTAATGAAGTCTTTCAAATGGGGAAATGATACATTCAAGCTGGATTAAGGAATTAAACTTTTTTTTGTTTTGTTTTGTTTTCTTGAGACGGAGTCCCGCTCTGTTGCCCAGGCTGGAGTGCAGTGGTGCGATCTCAGCTCACTGCAAGCTCCGCCTCCCGGGTTCCCGCCATTCTCCTGCCTCAGCCTCCCGAGTAGCTGGGACTACAGGCGCCGCCACCACGCCTGGCTAATTTTTTGTATTTTTTAGTAGAGACGGGGTTTCACCGTGTTAGCCAGGATGGTCTCGATCTCCTGACCTCGTGATCCGCCCGCCTCGGCCCCCAAAGTGCTGGGATTAAAGGCGTGAGCCACCGCGCCCGGCCAGGAATTAAACTTTAAAAAAAAACTCCTGTAAATTTAACAGGCATTTCAATATTTCAGTGGTATATTTAAAAAAAAAAAAAGTTTAGTAGATTTTTTGTCACTTTTCTGGTCTTTGTTACCCAAACCACACAACTGCACTAATAAGATAGAAAAATCAAACGTCTCAGAGAAGATTCTTTTAATACTTATAAAATTAACCTAAGAAAATTATTTCTGTATTTTTGCTGTTAGGCCGTTACCTTGTTATGGGTACAGGCTCTGACTTTTATAAGTTTAGTATGCTAATGATTCCTTCACTTGGGATCCATAAAAAATATATGCAGTGTCTTTCCCATTAACTGCCAGGCTTTCCAGATTTTTCTGGTTTTCTGAATTATTAAAACAACAACCCTTGCTGACAGTTGTTGCCATCAGCATCACACATTTATGAAGTACATATATGCTTCCATCAATGTTAGATGCTGTACAGAGTGAGTTTAAGACTTGACCCCTGTAATCTACAGAAAGACAATCTTGTTGAGAGAACTATGAGTGATATGATTAAAATGAAAATGTTTTTAACTTGTGAAGAATGAAATAATTTGTATATAAGAAAAGAAGCAATTGATTTTTATGTGGTAGTAAAGGAAGAAACTTCACATTTGTGTAAGATGGAATATTGGAAGAGACTTCATTAACCTAAGAAAGAATTTCAGAGAGGTTTGGATGAAAATATTAGGAAACTAGAAAACACTGAGTTGTTTGATTAAAGTAATGGAGGCTGTGGACAGAGAAATTGGTAGAGCAAAGCAGGGCAGGGGGATTTGAGCTAATGACAATTAACTATTATTTATTCAATGTCTAATAGTATGACAGTTTTGCGATATTTGATTGGTAAATTTTTATCCTGGAAATATTAAGTATTAAAATAATTTTTTACACTTTCTGGGCTTGCTGAATTGTCAGAAACACATACACATTCACACAGAGACAACTAAATAACACAAGCATTCCTCTTTTTTAGTAAGATATTCAGTACGTAGTATAACAGAAACCACCACCACCACCGACCATTGTCTCATCTATACTCTCTTGGCATCACCAAAGGAGAATGATTACATTAGACTGGACGGAATGTGAAAGTGATGATGAAACTTATAGTTTACAACTGAAAAGGGTTGCAACGGAGAAAATTATAAAAATTTGGCTTTCCGTAAAACTTGATAAAAATGTAGCTCCTGGATTATGTCTGCTTGTGTATTCTCACTTTGACCACATCGTATCATATTGGAAACATGCATAGATTGGTGGTGTGTGGTTTATAAGGTTTGTGTGTTAAATGCTATTTTATTAACTGTTTAGAACAAGCGTGGCACCAGGGGATTTTATTTAATTTGAGATTATTTTTATTCTTAATATTTCTAACTTACTGAAATTTGACATAAAATCTCGGCTTCCCAGAGATGAATAAAACAGAATATTTCATACACTTACTCGAGACAGCGTTAAAGGAAACTGAAGCCATGAAAATGTCATGATGCAATTTAGTGAAAATTTATCTTCACAGGGAATTGTTCAATTACAAGTGAAATGAAATTGGAAATAATATTTTCTTCTATAAACCTTACACCTGGAAGACAATACATCTGTTTAATATGTTCTATTTGCAAAATTCTGATCTGTACCTCCTAGATTGAATTAAACAGCAGTCATGTATGGTATTATTGATACTTTCCCAAAAACTAAATAATCACAATGATACATCTCACACATTCATTTTAATTAGTCCTTTCATTATGAAAAAATAAATTGTTGTTACTTTATTTTGTGGTTGAAAATGTTTAAACATTAAAGACTCAGGTATTTTATATTTCAATTTAACAAAAAAACACATATATCTTCTTCTATAATCTAAAAATGCATACATACACATACACACACAACATATACACTTAGATTACAAAACTAAAGATTCTTATTTTGTATATATTTGTTATATATATGTTATATATATGTATCTCTAACTATATATATTCCTAGTTTTATATCTATATATGCACACATATATAACATATATCCTTAGTTTTATGAACATAAACATTAAAGTATTTTAAGAATTAAATTTTTTTTAATGTGGATCCTATTTTCTCAGTGATTGCCAATATGTGTCTGACACTTTATTTTTTTAAAAAAGAAAACCTCTGTTTGTAAAGTGACAAGTTGAAGGAGGAAAAGTATGCAACGTCAACAGTGTTGTTTCTGTTCTGAGAACATCCTATGAGACTGGTGAACCAAACAAAGAGTATTGTACTCAACTTTTCTACCCTTTCTCGTATTATTTCCCACCATATTCTTTATATCAACCAAACTGGTAACACACCCTTTCTTAAGCCCTACAGTACCCCTCACTCTGTTTTTTCCCAAGCTGCTTTCTTTGTTTAGTCTGCATTTATCCCATTGTTTTTTTCATTTCCACTCCTTAAAATTATGTAAGGTCTTTAGGTTATCACAAACCAGTTCAGGGAGGAATGTTTTATAATCCTTCTGCTTGCCAACTGAAATGATTTTTTCCTTTATTCGAAGACCTAATATTTTCATGTGTCCCTTTACATTTTTTTTTTACGTTCTTCATATAATTGTTATATGTGCACTTGTAGAATATTCTGGATTATAAAGTTGTTATTTTGATTTATTATTGTCTTTATCCATCAATGTTTTCTTTAAAAATCCAAAAGAAAATTATAATTTACCTTGGTTATTACTTTAATGAGTAGGGAATGATTGATATTGATGTTGGTATTACTGACAAGGACACTTCTTAGTTCTTTGTAATTATTATACTGTGTCATGTTTCTAGTGAAATACTGAATGCTAAATACTTCCTTGCTCCAAACCCTTATTGGTATTACTATGCTATCATAATTACTTTATATAAGCCAAGTTACCTATCATATTTAATTTGAAAGATACATTTTTCCTAAGAGGTAAATAAAATATTAATGTTAGAGCACATACCAACAGACAAATTACTGGGAATACTAAACCTTCTTGATGAGTCTGTTCACTTATCTGTAGCTGATTCTGGATCTCTAAATGTTCTTAGACTGTTCAATTTTACTTTGGTACCATTTTAAGCCCTGGGAGTTTTTATATGCTTACATACAATGGAAAGTTTTCTTTGACAGGACACCAGGTTAGTAATTTTCTTCCATTCACTACACAAGAAGCAGATAATTTAGAAGGTAGACAGCTACTTTTTGTGAGACAGAGAATTAATGACAGCAACTAAATGTTCCTTTCATTTACTATTGTGATTTCAATGGACTGGGAAGTAGTTAGAAGTGTATTAATGGAAACAGATGTCAAAAAACATTGTTACAATTGTTACCTTTTATAACAATAACATGAAATTACTTGATAATACATTCTCCTGGTCCCTGAAAATAGACACAGGAAATATTTATAAGATGTAAAATTTACATTGAACATTAATGTGTTGCTTTGTTAATTAGCATGCATAATTAGTTGTTTCTTTTTCACCTATATAAAGTTAAAAAATAAAGTTTTGTATTAGTATTTTTAGATGCAATTTTAAACATGTCAAATTCCCAACTTGTAAGAGGCACTTTGCTTACTTATAAACTCTGACATCTTGATCATATGACTCCTTAGATGGGAGCCACACCTGTTGTCAATATCTGATGTTTCTAAGTATTTTATACTGAATTAGACATCACGTTTTTCTCTCTGGGAACTAACTAGCACACTGTTAGCACCCAGTGTGCAATTATAAATTGTGATACATTTGACTGAAAAGACTGAGGAAGACCACGCCTTATGCCAGTCTCACAGATTAGTGTAGGAAATATGTGTGGATTCAAAATCATTCTTGGCAAACACAACTGGGCACTTCAGAATAGTACTAGACAACAAGGTCCATATATATATATATATATATATATATATATATATATATATTTTTTTTTTTTTTTTTTTTTTTTTTTTTTTTTTTTTTGGAGACGGAGTCTCGCTCTGTAGCCCGGGCTGGAGTGCAGTGGCCGGATCTCAGCTCACTGCAAGCTCCGCCTCCCGGGTTCACACCATTCTCCTGCCTCAGCCTCCCGAGTAGCTGGGACTACAGGCGCCCGCCACCTCGCCTGGCTAGTTTTTTGTATTTTTTAGTAGAGACGGGGTTTCACGGTGTTCGCCAGGATGGTCTCGATCTCCTGACCTCGTGATCCGCCCGTCTCGGCCTCCCAAAGTGCTGGGATTACAGGCTTGAGCCACCGCGCCCGGCCAACAAGGTCCATATATTGTGATCAGGAGTTTTGGTCAGAGATACCAGGCACCAAGTGGAACACTAGTGAATGGAAAAAATAAGCTTTGCTTAATTTCAGTCTTCGATGTCCAACAGATCACTTGCTTAGAGGATTCATTGAGAGTGAGCTGCAAAAGAGATGCTGATGGCCAGATTAAATGTTAACATATTTCACTATTAAGGCTTTTCTCAGTTATCAATATTATCTGGTTGTGAGCATATTGACTATATTGGTATTATTCATTTTGACAGCTCAAATTCCAGACACATAACTGAGCTTCGAAGACATCCTTAAACTATCCCTTCTGGGCATTTCCTCATGGGATGAGGTAATCATAGTCAGAAAACCTGAGTGGGCAAACTCACCTGTTCACTGCTGAAATGTGAATACCCAACTGCCTAGATTCAGGGTTTAACTCCTCTGCCTTTCAACTAACAATGTCGTGATAAACCGCCACTCATCTTTGAGGATCAGTTTCAGAATGGACTGTGGTGTGGTGGCTTAAATATTTCCTCCCCCCATAAGATAGGTATAATGTTTTACTCTCTTATCTTGAAGTAGTAGGCTTTTAAATGAGTCAAGTAAACTTTCTTCGATTGTGAGGAAATATACAGAAAAGATAGTTTTGGAAATCTTAGAAGCTCAGTGATGTGTTTGAAATAAGAGGTGTAAAAATAAACAATAGCACAGTGGGTATGCTCATGAATATTACAATCTGGTGAAGGAGAAAATATAAATGAGTAATAAAAATATAGAGTGATTAATACTATAAGTGAGAAATGCACATATAAGGGACAGTCAGCTCAGACCTAGAGATTCTGATACTTTCCAGAGAAAATGACTTCAAGTTGAGAACTAAAAAAAATGAGTAGAGGTTTGCCTGGTGAAAGACAGAGGAGAGAAAGTTTTAGAAAGAGGAAACAGCTTGGGCAAATGATTGATGGGAGAAAGTGTTTTCTTGCATCTGGAAGGAGTTCAGTGTGACTGGAATATAACATGTGAGAAATGGAATTGGGCACAAAGGAAGTGAAGGATAAGACAGAGCCAGAAGAGGAAGAGAAACACAAAGCCATCTGAAGATGCTGTAGCTATACTGATGGCTATGTGAAGCTTCTTTGTGTGATCTTAATTAGGGAGTAAGATGTCTCGACATGGGTTTCAGAAAGATCATTCTGGGAGTAGCGAATGGAGTGGCCAAGTCTGAAGCAGTAGTTATAGTGGATGGGATGGTCTACTGCTTAGGCAACAGCTAATGGCAGCCTTAAGGCTGGTGTCAGTGGGAATAAAGAGCTGTCCCCGCGAACCTAGTAGTTAGGAGGTGGCACTGAGCCAGACTTGATTAGTTCCTGGCTATGGGGTGGGGGTGGGATGAGGATAATTGAGGAATCAAGAGTGACACCCAAGTTTCTGACCTCAACAAATTATTTTTATTGAGTTTCATCATCTGTGCTTCATGACGAGTGACAGCCATATCTAATCAAGTCAAGACTCTCATTGATCCAGACTAAAAAGCAATGGGAAAGGTTTCTCCAGTGTGAAAAGGCATTCTCTTATAATTGTTTGTGGGGAGGAAGGTTTTGAAATATTTTCATGCTCCCTTCGGGAGACTCTGACAAATGTGGATGTCTTTCACCTCCCACTCTCAAGTGCTGCCATGGAAAGGTACAAAATTGCCAGTATGGATAGGAATATGCTCTATCCTTCAGACAGTCAGTTTAGAAGCACTAATGAAAGGTTAAAAAATGATTAGGACTTCACATTTCTTTCTTTGTAGATTGACCATTACTCATGCAATCTATAGCTTCTCCAAATGTTCATCTTATCCCCTCTTCAGCTTCTCTTCACTTCAGTATTTATTGGGCATCTGCTATCAGTCTAAATAAATACGCACAATTGTCTTCTGAAGGAGCTCTCAGTTTGAGTCTTACCTCTTCAAATCACAAGCAAAAAATGCCTAATACAAAAAGGACTTATTCTGAGATTATCAAGTACCAGAAGATTAAATGTAGATTTAAACCAGCTAGGAAGGGGCAAACACTTAAATGTAGATTTAAACCAGCTAGGAAGGGGCAAACATTCAAAGAAAATACCAGGTACAAGAGAACATAGCACTTTAAATTCTGAAACCTGCACATGGTAAGTAAAAAACAAACAAACAAACAAAAACAAACAAACAAACAAAAACACTGAGTAATAGGAATAAAATGGAAAAACTGCCTGGCTCACAAGGATTTCAGCAATACTGCTATCCCCATAACCTCCACTCCTCAAAAATCCTTTGAGTAGACACCATTGCTCTCTCTACTCTCACTTATTATATGGTGCTCATGAGCATTGGCTGACCCCACCTCATGGGCCATGTGCTTGGTTTAAGGGTGCGCATGAGACTCAAGCTGAGATATTCAAAATAATCCCTCAGAATTTTCAAACTGTAACTGACAGCAGAAAACTCCTTTTTTTTTTTTTTTTTTTTTAATGAGAAACTGGAAATATATGAACTAAAGGCTGGCCAAAGCTCTCTAAACTACTATGTGGATGAAACCGTGTATAATAAGAGAACATAAAGTTTCCCCACAAAAAGGTACAAAATGTACAAGTGCCTGGTTTAGTTTGTCTCAGCTTTACCATTCACGTTTTGTATATGACCTAATCATTGCTTTTTCTATTTCTCACCTAAGTTTTATAATTTTTGTTCTGCCTATGTATTCAAAATTGCCCATATATGTGGAGATCTGAGCAGTCTTGAAGCCAATCAAAGTCTGTATGTTTAGCAATCGCTACGATTGAGAAATACCTACATTGCTACATTGCTTACATTTGGGGATAATTTTGGTATTCAAGGGAACTTCACTTACTAAATGCAAAGTCAGTATATAAGCTTCAGGTACTTTTATATTCTAATTATCTCAATAAGTTGTCCAAAAAAATAAGTGGAAAGAATGAATAATATTTCCAAAAGTCCCTTGCAAGAGAAACAAATTTGTAAATTTAATAAATATCAATTATAATTCAAGTGAACCTAATGAAAACAAGATCATTATTGTGCAATATAGAGTATGTGTTTACTTAAAACTTTTATCTGTCCATCACTTTCGTAATACCAGAACCCTTTTGGACAATTTTTGGTTACTTGTCTTCATTTTTGAGAAGTCCAAGATCAGTAAAATTTTTACTAGAAGTAGTTACTAATTTACCAGGGTTTCATTTTCATTTTCTCGATAAGATTAACTGCCCCGAACTTCCAGTAATGTTATTTATTTTCACATTTTCTGTGGTCCCCAAATACTAAACTCTCTCCTCCCTCACTCCAGCAAACTCTCCTTTTTGTCAGCACTTGCTGGGTTAACCAAAGAGTAATTGTTGACTTATTTCAATACAATCATTCCAGACTGGAAATACTAGCATTTTCCTAATTCATGACATAGATTTATCATTTTACACAGCTAAAAATGTCTTGCATTCTATTTTTCAATGTATTTTTATTACCTGAATTCTGAAGGTGAAATATAACGGAAGTTGGGATTATACAATAAGAGAAATAATTACATCGCATTTGTCTCTAGAGACTACAGAAGAAAGTCAGAGAAAGAGAAATGTCTTTGTTGTCAAGATTTTTTGTTGTTGTTGTTATTGTTGTTTTTACTTGTGGGAACAAAAAGTAGCTCCAGAAAAAAGAGAAATCATTATCAATATTTGATAATAAGAAGATGAATAATTTTGCCAATATTCTTGCATTGATGCAACAATTATACATCAATTTCAAAGAAGGAGCAGTTAGGTACATTCAATTCTCTAACTCTGAGTGTCTTCAGATGCAATTTTTGATCTTTAACTCTTATGGTTTCACCTTTTTTAGAGACTGCTGAGGTGACCATCAGGGATAATATATGCCTATTTATTTGCATTTTTAAACCCTGGAAAATTACACAGACATAGCAGACTGTCCTGCAGCTGTGAATTCATGGAAGATTCACTGCTGGGTCTCAAAAATAATGGTCAGAGCCTCAAAATTAAGCTTGAGTTTTTAAAATGGAAAAGTGAACTACATCCCAATATAATATCAAAATAGACATGTGGAAAATTTAATATTTTTGACTAATTCCCATAAACAATACTAATGTAGATAGTACATACTGATGTTATTCTACTTCTACTCTAGCATGTCAGAAGATAAAATTTTGAGGATGTGCAATATCTTGATATTTTTCAAATACCACTAAGTGTCTGATAGATAAAAGAAAATGCATGTGTTTCTATAATGTTATGAACATAAAATTAATTTTAACCTCCAAAATTATGTTTATCCACCTTTTGCAAAGACATAGTAATATCTATGTTGAAGGAAGAATGAAATTTTTCATGGAAATAAGCATGTTTAATTACATTTTCAGCCAAAATGATAAAAAAATGCCATTCTTTCTGCCAATATCTATACTAGAGATGAATTGTGCTTTAAGATTCTATGCTTATATTTTCAAAAGTCATATTCTACTTTCATAAACTCACTTCTCTACAGTGCACACATCTTTGCAACTAAAGAGTTCAGAAGGGCAAGGACTAGAGAGAAGAGCTTGCAATTCTCAGATTAAATAACTTTTAATAAACTCAAAGAGGATATAAAAAGGGTATTTGAGGAATTTTTAAAACTCAGTGCTTACAATTATTTTTAAATTTTCTGCTAAGTATAATAATCATACGTTTCCTTGAGGTGTAGCCATTTTCTAAGAGTCTGCTTGTATAAGCAACCACATGGAAACAGAATTGTACAGTGTCACTACTATGGTGACTAAATCTAAAACTTCTTTCTGTGGTTCTGAAGTGGAAAGTGGGCTAAAAATGAAGGAATAGCATAACAAGAGAAAAGTTGTCTTACTCCAGAGAGGTTAAAAAATATTAGAGAAGGATATAAATAATAAGATTTGATAAATGAGAGAAAGTGGGTAAAGTTGACAGTAACACCAAGGAGACCTGAATTTTTAGCCAAAATATATTCAATGACATTCAGTTCAAATGTGAACCTTAAGGGCAAGTTGTATAAATGTGTATCAGATGGGAGAAAGGAACAATTTTAAATATATTACCACATGAGATTTTAATCATGTAGGATTTTTTGAGGGGATGAATGTAGCACTAGCATGGGTTTTCAGACACACATAAAACTAAAATGTATATATTTTAGAATTATTTATTATTTTCACTACCTCTAAAACACTTGAGCACCCATACAGTACAAAGCATTTTTGTTTTACAAACAAAAATTAAAAAAAGAAGACAAGAACTGAGCAAATGAGTATGGTAGTCACGGAAAAGCAAATATATTTGTGTGTTGTGTGTGTGTGTGTGTAGATTTTATATACTATATATAAAATCTATCTATCTATCTATCTGTCTATCTATCTACTGAAAAACCCAGGGTAGGGGAATCTACTGAAATTGTTCAGAAAATAGCCCTGCTTTTCCAGGCAGAGCTAATTAAATAAAATTAATGAAAATGAAATGAATTACATCTCCTTATATGATTCAATTAATATCACAAACATTTATTAGACTCATACTATGAGCCAAATACTATATTATTAGACAAAGATAAATAAAATGTGCACCATTCCTTCAAAGGATATAAAAATCTGTCTTAGGTTACCAAGGCTATATACATTCATTAGTTTCTTTCCAGGATTTCAATAAAAGCTTCACCCACATTTTTCAAATGTGATGGATTACCAGAACCTTTACTCTGTTTATCATAGATTTTTTTGATAACATTGTTTAAAACTTCAATTTTTATACGTTTAATTTTCTCTAAATTAAAATCTTCCAATTAAATATACTTAATTTAGATGGCAAATAGATATGCCCATGCTCCTGAAAATAAATTATTTTGTCAATGGACTTTTCATTTCAACAATGGCATTGAATGATCATATGCATTTGGAAAAGGGAATATCTTGAATTTATATTTTGTTCCGCTTCTAAAATAAAATTTTCCGAAAAGCCATAGTGATGCAGTTTAAACATTAGAATGATGAGATATAGTTTCTAAGACTAATGAGATTGTAAGTTGAGAGAGTTTATGCTTTTAATTACCCTTGTTATCTCTTTCATGTCAGACCATAGTTCTTTCAGACTAAGTCCAATTTTTGGTGACGTGATGCTAGTTTATGATGATATCAGCCCTAAGGAAGCAGGGAGAAATACAATCAAACATTAAAGAACACAGAATGTCTTTGCAACACTGGGCTGTCAATGTTGCAAGCTGGTATATGACACAGATAAACTCAATTTGTATATCAGATAAGGCAACTCATTCTGGGGAAAAAAAGAGGGGGGTTCTACTCTTCCTAAGAGCCAGAGTTAAATCCAGGACAATCTCCATTTTTTTTTGAGGTTTTTTTGGCATTTGGCCAAAAACTACTACAAGCCTATGTGGATAGGGAAGTGTTCATAAATATGTCTTTTGCATACAAGCAAAAGATAAAATTCCAGTTCTGAGTGATATTAAGAAAAAACTTTGCAAAGAGTATATATGACTGGACACGTAATGGTTGTTGTAACAACTAATGATTGTTTTTCTAGATCTTTATTTTGCATGTTTCTCTGAAGCAGTGAATATCACTCACCACCTTATTTAAAACATCTTCCTTGGTTTCCTGGGCAATGCATTTTCCTTGTTTACTTGTATCTTCAGCCTCCCAGGCTGGCTGATGGTTCTTCAAGCCTGGACTCTGCTATGCTCTGTGCAGTGACTTATGTTTTCCTACAGCATTTTTTTTTCTTTGCATGACTTTCGTCCTAACTGCTCTCCAAATCAGCACTCCTGCATATGACTTATGTCCATAAAACTAGAACAACAGTAAAAACTTTAGCAATTCTTACCTGAAGTCACTATTTTCTTTCACTTTTGCCCCTTTTCTCATAACTATCCAGCTCCGGTAACTGTGATGCTGCCTAAATCCCACTTTCTCACACTATTTTCTGTTATAATATATTTAAAACTCTCCCCAAGCCTACCTTCCCACTACCACATCCTGGTAGTGTCTATTATCTCCTTAGCTAGCTAAAATGCTTATCCGGTTTTATTTATTTTTTTTGGAGACAGAGTCTCGTGCCTCTGCCCAGGCTGGAGTGCAGTGGTGCGATCACAGTTCACTGCAACCTCCGCATCCCAGGTTCAAGGGATTCTCCTGCCTCAGCCTCCTGAGTAGCTGGGATTACATTCATACGCCATCACACCGGGCTGATTTTTGTATTTTTAGGAGAGACAGGGTTTCACCATGTTGGCCAGACTTGTCTGGAACTCCTGACCTCAGCTGATCTGCCCGCCTAGGCCTTCCAAAGATAACTGGGAATACAAGCATGAGCCACTGTGCCCAGCTTATTTTGTTTTAATTACCTCTCTTCTTCCAAGCTTTTCTGTTCGTCACTTACAGAAAAATTTACTTAACATACTATTTGCATCATCTTTCGTAAACAATTTGAATTTTACTTATATGAAAATCTAAAAACTAGAATCTTTTATTACATTTCTTTATTTTAGTCACAGTTATAATCATTGCTAAATAAGTGATTACGAATCATAGGGGCATAGCTATTGAAGCCAGTATGGGAACCCTATTAATAAATGTAAATTTATGATTTTTTTCATTTTAAGGAAAATAATATAGTTATAC
The DNA here is from genome assembly GCF_024542745.1 of Macaca thibetana thibetana. Lineage (NCBI taxonomy): Eukaryota > Metazoa > Chordata > Mammalia > Primates > Cercopithecidae > Macaca > Macaca thibetana. The sequence goes on along the minus strand of NC_065595.1, from coordinate 14,838,182 downwards.
ATATTTAATATAGTAGCCATAGCACAGTAGTTAAAAGAGAGTCTTTAGAGTCAGACAAGCCATAATTTGTCTCATGAATCTGCCCTTACTGACTTCTAAAAGTAGGCTAAACCAATAAAATGATTGGTTGGAGCCTAGCTCAAAGCAATACTCAGTAAACAGAAGCTATATTATTGGCATTATAATCACTCTGAACTTGGGATATAGTGTTTACCTATGAGCCACAATAAATCTTATTGTGATCTTATGTTCTACAATTTCCCCACTTTCTCACTTGTTACTTTTCTATATACTAAAGTGGTTGCCCACAAGTGATTGTTTGTTCCAGAGGTTTATTTTTGAAATGAAAAATACTTTTAATTTATTTGAATATCTTCTAAATAATGATGAATTATTATTTGACTGTCAGAGTCAAGTGTATGGCTACTACAGCAATGTATCAGAAAAGGGTGCTGAATCATAACATAGGAAGATATTCTGTAAAAGAAAACAGCCCACAAAATCCACCCTATTTGGTAAAACCACATTCAGTACCATTTGTCAGCTTGATTTTCAAGTATTAGTATTTCATTTGTTGATAGGGCATAAATACAAGAAACATCATCTTAATACTATTTTTTGTCCTTCCTGTATTGAAATATTTCTTAGTCTACACATGTATAATTTCTGGTCTTCAAAGAAACAAACAAAAATCACCTACGATATACATGGTTTTTTCTCAAGAATCTCAAAAACAAAATTCAGTAATAGAAATGATATTAATCACATTCTGACTATTAAAGTGTTACTAGTAGGCTGGGCACGGTAGCTCACACCTGTAATCCCAACACTTTGGGAGGCTGAGGCGGGCGGATCACGAGGTCAGGAGATGGAGACCATCCTGACCAACATGGTGAAACCCCTTCTCTACTAAAAATATAAAAATTAGTTGGGTGTGGTGGTGTATGCCTGTAATCCCAGCTACTTGGGAGGCTGAGGCAGGAGAATGGCTTGAACCTGGGAGGCGGAGGTTGCAGTGAGCCAAGATCACACTACTACACTCCAGCCTAGGTGACAGAGCAAGACTCTGTCTCAAAAAAAAAAGAAAAAAAAATGTCACTAGATTGGTGAGAACTCTATTTTCTATCATGTAAAAATACTCATGAAGGCATGAAGGTTCTCTAGATATTTCAAACAATTGCCTAATACTTCTAAAATAACAGAAAAGACATTATTTTTTAAGCAAAAGAAAACTTGTAATCTATATTACTGCCAAATTTTCACCAAATTTGTTATATTTCCATGACATTTTTATATCCTTAATTTTTAAGGAAACATCCCATATTTGTATTCTTGAGTTAATCATGGTTTTGTATTAACCCATCGACTGTATTAGTTGTTTACATACAATAAAATTTATAAACTCTTAGATTTAGACAGACTACTTCAAATCAGCTTACTGAACTATTATTTTTTGTCTCACAAAATTATGATAAATTTTGTTACACAAAAATAATGGCTCCCTCATTAATATTATATATTCAACTCAAAGTAGTTGGCCAGCACAGGACATTGTGTACATACAAAACAAATTTTATGCAGCTGAAACTCTCGAGAAAAGGCAAAGGGATCCCATGCTGCCAAAACCTTACCTTAGTCTACGTCGCGCTCCACCCATTCGCTCTTGATATAGCAACATAATTAAAACTATTTATCAGAATATCTGATTATTTTCAAAATAAAGAGGCCTCATTCTAAAAATGATAAAAAGTCTAAGTTATTATAAGAGTGCCCAGAAAAATATCATTTGAACCTATTTTAGCAAAATAATCTTGGAAGATTTTTATCCTAAAAAAATGAAGGGAGTACATCTAAGGATGTGTATAACTGAATTAGCACTCATCCATTATGGCCAGGTATAAAGCATTTCTTAAGCAATAAGTACTCCTTGCTTACTAAATAATAAATATAACAGTGAGAGCACACAATGGCAGTATCTAGAGAGATTTAAATCTTGCTTTCTCTAGTGCCTTTGGGGCTTAGAGCATTCAGCTTCCATCTGGCAGCCTTTCTTCTCCTTGACTTCTAGTCCTTGTAAAATGCAAAGCAGACACACTAGTCAACAAAAACAATTTACGTTGCTCTTGATGAAGATCACAATTTTACTAGGTTTGTATAAAAAATGGAATGCTAAGTATAAGATATTTAAGCAACACTTGAAAAAATATATATACATATGCATGTGTGTTATGTACAACAGAAACGTACATATACAAGATCTTATAAACTATACACATGCTATCTAAGACATGGATCATGTAGTAACCATACATAACAATCTCTTAATTTCTTATGAGTAGCAAATGCTTACATTGGCTCATAGAGTTAAGGTCAGAAGCATAAAATATAGTCATTTAAAAAATTCATCTCAATTTTTTTGAGACTCTTGAAAGTTTTTAAATGGCCTGGACAACCATAGATGGTGCCATTTATTTAACGAGAAAGATATTTTATCTTTTGCAGAGATATCTGCTAAGATATAGCTGGGAATAATTTAATTTTCAGTGATGTAAGAAAGTGCAGTTTCTTGATTCTCTATCCCAATGTTTTTCTCATCTTGATTGGATCTTTTCGTGTGCAGCTTGTTTGAGACTAAACCAATCTGTCACTGACTCTCAGGCTCCTGCAAACAACTTTGTGGAAGAGTAAAACTTTTGTTAGATTGATGGTTTCATTGATTTTGCCAGAGAAGCTCAGTTTCCTTACATTGTTCTACCAAGCTTTCCTTCTTGCATCCTTGAAAGAAAAATTAAACTATTATAGGCGTGGTATAGCTTACCTATTTCTTGCTGTGCATTCACCTATTATACCACCTAAAATAAATCAGCCTTAATTTTAGTATATAACAAGTTCTCTCCATTTTACATCCAGCTCTTTAAAATGTTTTATTTATATGTGTTCATGTGTTTCTGTACTACCTTACTTACTAGTTTTCAACCCAAATATTGTTTCTCAAAAGTACAGATTGTCCTCTATTTGTTTTATAGTCACTGTTCCTTACCTGAATTGATTATGGAACACAGCTACACACTGAAAGAGCAGTATTTGTTACTACCTGAAAGATAAAGATCCACCAGGAGGGATTCTGTGTCAAGATGTTTAAGTTCTAAACTCTCAAAATAGAAAATAAGAGGTAATGTGTACCAAGGCTTACCTACTGTGTATCTCGTCGATTCTACATGCTGACTTCCTTTTCAAAAAGTGATAGGTTCTGCCTTTGACCTTGAATACATACCTATTTTTTACATACATGAAAACATTTAAAGCTTAGTTACAGCATTCATCTCTGTTTCTCTAACATCTCATTTCAGAGACAAAAATAGTCCCTGGACCAGGTGGTCTGATCTCAAAATACATACGGCGTCAGTTCAGGCTTTTCTAGATAGAGATGAGAAAATGGGATTAGATGCTCAAGAAATATATTGGGGGAAATGCCTGTGAAAAATGAAGGCAGAGAGATCCAGAGCAGATTCTTCTTACTGAATTTCAGATCTGACTTCTATGCAAGGAGACTGAAAGGATAGAGGACTGGGCAGGAAGAACCTCAGCACAGGGTGGATCTGAGAACATTTCAGCCAATCTGACGGGGGGTCCTCAGACAAAAGTTGCCCATAAGAACATAACTGTGACAATGGGGAAGAAAGGCTATTAGCACTGTCCCTGACATGCTCTGTCATTGGCTGGGAGCAGCCCAGTAGAAATTTAGGGATTAAAATCCAAGATGCATCCAAATGTGTAGCAGCTGGGGCCTGTCCATCATCTATGCCCTACAGTAAGTTTTTCTAAGGTGGAGTTGGGGTATTCATGGAGCACCCCCATGGCTGCCTCAGACACAAAAATGTTCTTTCCTTTCTTTTTTTTTCATTATTTAAATCCTTACCATAGCATTTCACTTTATTACAAAAGACTCATAGTATAAACCAATTGCTATTTCTAAATGTTTAGTAACAGAGCTATGTTTCTCTTTATGAATATACCTATCTTTCTCTTTATGTATATACCTAAATGATTGGATCTACATTTTATGTAAACACACATTGCCCTCCTGTCGTGCACACAGGAAGACAACTGTGCATCTTAAAGCTGAAAACCTCTGCTTAATATTCTTCTTAAGAAAGTCAAATCAAGAGACTATTCCATATCGATAAGATGAAAGCCAACTTACATTTCTTTTCCTCAAGAACATCTTCAATATCCTTATGGATGACACTAAATAATTCCATTTAACAGTTAAGTCCACCTAATTATATGGGCATATATCTTGAATTTTATGTCTTTAGAGAACCACTGAGTTGAAGACTTTTCATTCACAGCTAGTTCATTTTTATAAATCTGGCCAAGGTTATTTTTACCATAGTGGGGGTAGGTTAGTAATTTTTGTTCATAAAATTTTTCATGCCTAAGTTACAGTATAGGATGCTGAGGCTTTAATCAAATGTACTTTAGAGCAGTAAATATGCTTAAAGTCATATATTTAAGGGAAGTTTTAGACCTGTCTCCAGAAAAACTTGCCATCACCTACAGAGAATAGGTGTCCCTGTATCCAGGCATGAATTGTACTTTTCTTTAAAAAATGTCAACTTTGTATACTTAGCTCGTAAAGTTACTTAGCTCGTAAAGTCCATACTTTGTATACTTAGCTCGTAAAGTCCATACTTTTTAAAAAATCACATGTCCATCTATAACTCAAAAAACTGAACTCCCAGTAAGCGTGAGAAAGCTTTTTAAAGTTGTTTGCCAGTTGGCTTCTGTAACATGGCTAACATCTAATGGGGATAATGTAAAAGATATTTAAATGTCATTTTCTCTAATTTAACTAAGCACTATTGTTATATATAAATCATATATAAACTGGTGTGATAACCACACCTCAAATCTTAGAGACTTAATATTTGAAGATTTATTTTATTCATATAACAGTTCCTTGAGGATGAGGGGGTGGATACTGAAGAAAATAAAAATACTTTAACCTCAAATGTATTTCTTTGATATTTTTTGAAATGGCTGCCACAGGGCCAGCAGACAGACGTGGCCACACATAGCTCTCTTTTGTGGAGTATCTTTGCCTCTGTGGAGAATCTGCACTAACGCAGCCTGGTCTTCCCATTCCAGGCCTTTCGTGGATCCAGAAGAGATTGAGAATCTTTTTAAAAGTCTAAAAAGAAAAACTTACCATTTATTCTAAGGGCTGCTACTTCTGAGGCTTCATCCATATCACAAGGCCGCTTTTGCTAGCCAAACCCCTTCCTTTCCCCCTCCCTTAAACTATCTTGCTACTAAAACCCGTTTTTGTCCATCCTCTGAACCTATGCTCTTTCTATAATTTCAAGACAGTATGTCAGCTTCTGTACCTTGTTGAGTGTTGGGTCTTCATTCTGAGGATCCCTTGTATAGACATTAAATAAATGTGTATGCTTTTTTTCCTATTCTTCAATTTGCCTCATGACAATGATTTTTCAACTGACTTTTAGGGGGCCGAGAGCCAAGGAAATACAGACATTGTTGAGCAGGATTGGCCTGTACCACATTTTGTAGCAAGCAAGTTCAACAAAATGTCTTATATCACTTCAGGGTTGAGCGAAAACATTTTCACAGAACTATAACCTCTCCTTCAAACTTGGCTTTTATGTACTTTTATTATAGTACACAGTTACAAAAAGGTGTTTCTTATCCTTTCTATATCTGTTCTTGAAGGTATTGGACATTGTTTTTCAATTCATGTTTATAATATCCAATTGTGTTAGAATATTTTATTTTATTACACTTCAAATTGCTTTATTTGAGAACAACAACTTTTTTTGAAGTATTGTACTTTTTATTTTATTTTATTTTAAGTTCTGGGATACATGTGCAGGACATGCAGGTTTGTTACGTAGACAAATGTGTGCCATGGCCGTTTGCTGCATCTGTCAACCCATCACCCAGCTATTCAGTCTGGCATGTAGTAGCTATTTTCCCTGATGCTTTCCCTCCCTCTGACCCCTGACAGGCCCCAGTGTGTGCAGTTCCCCTCCGTGTGTCTATGTGTTCTCATTGTTCATCACCACTTACAAGTGAGAACGTGCAGTGTTTGGTTTTCTGTTCCTGCATTAGTTTAATTTGCTGAGGATAATACTGAGGATAATCCATGTCCCTACAGAGAACATTATATCATTCCTTTTTATGGCTGAATAGTATTCCATGGTATGGGACACATTTTCTTTTTCCAGTCTATTACTGATGTGCATTTGGGCTGACTTCATGTCTTCGCTATTGTGAATTGTGCTGCCATGAACATACACATGCATGTATCTTCATAACAGAATAATATATATTCCTTTGAGTATAAACCCAGTAATGAAATTGCTGGGTCAAATGATATTTCTTATTCTAGGTCTTTGATGAATCGCCACATTTGAAAAAAATCTCAACATCACTGATCATTAGAGAAATGCAAATCAAAACCAAAATGAGATACCATCTCACACTAGTCAGAATGGTGATTATTATTATTATTATTATTATTATTATTATTAACAACTGTAGAGACAAGAGTCTCACTCTATGATCTTGAACTGCTGGCCTCAAACAACTCTCCTGCCCTGGTTTCCCAAAGTGCTTGGATTACAGCTGTGAGCCTCTGCACCCAGTGCTCTGATTACAGCTGTGAACCACCTCACGCAGTCAAGTACTATATCTTAATCTGAGGATGTTGCTTCTGCCTTGCAGTCACTGGGGAAAGCTAAGGAGAAAGGACACTCTGAAGCAGTGTTGTTCAGTAAAGGAGGAGCTGGAAAGACCTTTTGAGAGCCAGTCATGGTTTCAGACTGGGACCCAGAAGTCCCCAATGCTCTCTATGGCTAATTACACTCTACATCGGTGAGTAGATAAAGACAACAGCAAAATGGGCTGTGTGCTTCCCTTATCCATGGCCATTCCTACTGACCAAGAAAGCTGTAATATTCCCCCTCAACTGGATTAATCTTCACACAGGATGTTTCCTGACTCTGGGCCCCACCTGCCTCTTCATAGAGCATTTACTCTAGAAAACTTGTACTGTAAACTCTTTATTTGTCCCTTTGAGAAGTAAATGTGTTTGAAAGCCTCTTTCCTATTTTACAATACAGGACTTTCTTTCTGAATGCCCTAGGAGCAGTCTCTGAAATCAAGAAAGGTCGCAGCATAACTCCCAGTAACCATGGAGGGCGGAGTCTGACTTTGATGGGCAGCAATTAGCAAACACACAGACCCCTGAGCTCCACTCCAGCTTTTAAAACCTCCCCAGCTTTTTGTCTCAGCTAAGTTGAGCTCAAACTGAGTTCTGGTTGGGATATTCTCTCTCTTCTAATGTAATTGTATTCAATGAAGTCTTCTTTACATGGTTTGTTTGATTAATTTTATTTTATATACAGTCAGGCACCACATAATGAGGTTTTAGTCAACAACAGACTGTATATAAGACCTTGGTCCCATAGGATTATAATGGAGCTGAAAAATTCCTATCACCTAGTAACGTTGGAGCCTTCTTTAAACTATAGGGCTGTGCATTATTCATATATTTGTGTTGCTGTTGGTGTAAACAAACCTACTGCACTCTCAGTCCTATAAAAGTATAGCACATACAATTATGTACAGTAGGTAATGCTTATTAATGGTAATAAGTTCCTGTGTTATTGGTTGGTGTACTTACCATACTATATCTTAATCTTTATTTTAGACTACACTCTTTCTTCTTATCAAAAACAAAAACAAAGTCTGTAAAATAGCTCCTGGCAGGTCCTTCAGGAGATATTCAGAAGAAGGCATGTTATTATAGGAGATAACAATTTCCATGTGTGTTATTGACCCTCCTGAAGACCTTCCAGTGGGACAAAATGTGGAGCTAGGAGACAGTGATATTGATAATCCTGACCCTATGTAACCTTAGACTAATATATGTGTGTGTGTGTGTGTTTTAGTTTTTAACAACAACAACAACAAAAAAGTAAAAACAAAATTCAAATGTTTAAAAATGAAAAAAAGTTTGTAGAATAAAGATGTAAAGAAAAACTATATTTGTACAGCTGTTAAATGTGTTTGACTTTTAAGCTAAATGTTATTACACGACTCAATTTTTTTAAAAAAGCTTATAAAGTGAAAAAGTCACAGCGTACTCAAGTTTATTATTCACAAATGTATTATTGAAGAAAAAATATTGTTATACATTTAGTGTAGCTTAAGTGTACAATATTTACAGTATTACTGTACAGTAACATACTGTTATGTACTTGGCCTTCACATTCACTCACTCACTGACTTACCCAGAACCACTTTCAGTCCTGCAAGCTCCATTTATAGTAACTGCCTGTACAGGTGTACCATTTTTAATCTTTTATATGATGTTTCTTACTATACCTGTTCTATATTTAGAACACCTAGATAAACAAATGCCATTGTGTTACAACTGACTACACTATTCAGTACAGGAACATGCTGTACAGGTTTGTAACCTAGGAGCAGTAGGCTGTACCATATAGCCTAGGTGTGGAGTGGGCTATACTATGTAGTTCGGCATTAAGTACACTCCATGATATTTGCACAGTGACAAAATTGCCTAATGACACATTTCTTAGAAATTCTTCCTGACGTTAAGTGGTGCCTGACTATATTTAAAGGGTAAACATGGTGTTTTGATGTACATATAAATAGCAAAATGATTACTATAGTCAAGTAGATTAACATTTCCATTATCTCACATAGTTACTGTTTTCTAAAACTTAAAATTATATTACATAAATGTTTTAACTAAAACGGTATGGTACTAATAAAAATGGACACATAAACCAATGAAACTAAATATAAACCACCTAATTTTTGAAAAGGGCACTAAGAGGACACAATGGGGAAAGGCTAGTCTCTTCAATAAATGGTGCTCAGAAAACTGGATTTTTACCCACAAAGAAATGAAATTGAAGTCTTACCTTACACCATACACATAAGTTAACCCAAACTGGATAAAAGTCTAAACAAAATACTTTTGATGCTTAATTTTGTTCAGTGCAATTTTTGCTTTGACACTAGTTTTGGTTTCTATCCATTCAAAATTTCCCAGTATGCATATTGAACAAGATTGCTGGTTAATGTCAAGTGTTTTAATAAAGTTTAATTTCAGGTGCAAAGTGAATAGGTATTACTTATAAAAGTAGTATACTTGGCTGGACCTGGTGGCTCATGCCTGTAATCCCAACACTTTGGGAGGCCAAGGCAGGGAGATCACCTGAGGTCGGGAGTTCAAGATCAGCCTGACCAACATGGAGGAACCCCATCTTTACTGAAAATACAAAATTAGCTGGGCATGGTAGTGCATGCCTGTAATCCCAACTACTCGGGAGGCTGAGGCAGGAGAATTGCTTGAACCCGAGAGGCAGAGATTGTGGTGAGCCAAGATCTCTCCATTGCACTCCAGCCTGGGTAGCAAGAGTGAAACCTCATGTCAGAAAAAAAAAAAAAAAACAAAAAACGTAGCGTACTTGTCTCACAAATGTATGTCTGTGTGAGTGCTTTATCATTCATTTATCATTACCTGATACTTCTCATTTATTTTCACATATTTAAAAGACATGGACTGGTTTCAGAGCCATTACATTTAAACTGGAAGTTTAATTCAATTCATTGCTCATTGAATTCATCATAATTTTTTTTTCTATTGATAGTCCCCCTCTCTCTCTTTTCTTTATTTTTCTAGACAGTAATTAAACATAGAAACTTCATTTAGAGGTATTCTTTAAAGTTTATTTTCATGGCAAAAATAAAGTTATCCCCAAAAAGTGAGAAATGAAAAAGGTAAAATGTAAAGAGTAAAAGAGACTACAGTACAAAAGTTAAAAGATCATACAAATTCACACAATGCGTAATGCTAAAGGAGACACTTTTATTTTGAACGTATGACATTGTAATTCTCATAAATCTACCAAACTGGACAATGTAGATATAATATAATAAGATATTAACTAAAATTTGTAAATCTAAATTTAAGAATATTAGAAAATGAAGTAAGCATTAAGTTTATTTAACTGATTAGAGGTTAGGAAAAACACCGCCACTGTATCAATATTATTGGTTTTTTAGCTGGCTTGGATATTTGTGAGTCTTATTTTTCAGTGTATACTGTAGGAAAGAATGCCTCTTCCAAAGCTATGGGACGCTGTCTGCCCAGACCTATATGTTCTAAAGAGAGAATATAAAGAAAGCTCAGGAATTATTCAAAATGAGCCAATTCCTGTTTCTGAATCCTCTGGGTCCTCTGCAAAGAATTGCCTTTTTTCGTTTTTTATTTAATAAAGAACAGTTTTGACAATTGCAAATTGATAAACAAGCAGAGAGTCTATGGTAGGCCTGAGTTTTGTGGGACTATGAAATCACTTCTGGTCTTTTGGTTATTGCAGATTTATTTGTGCAAGGAGATTGTTTGTGAATGGAAGCCTGAACTTCGTATACATGCAGATTTTCAGGTTCCCAGGTGCTGGTATTAACTGAGCATGCAAACTTAATTGCTTACAATGTTAGAAACTTCAGACTAGGAACTCGGCTGGGTGAAACGACATTTAGTTTATAGTAAAGCATGTAATCATTACACCTTACCTTGTTTCTGCTATATCTAATGACTGCCAATTTTTAATTGGCAAGAATCAGTTTAAAATTTTTAACTTCAGTTTGTGATATGTGAACTCTTCAAGTGAATAAGACAACATATTATGACCATAGACTTAAGATCTAAGTTTTTGTGTTCAGATTTTTTTCAGTAGTCAAAGTGAAATAGAATTTAAAAACAATCAAACAATAATAGAATTAAACTGGATCTGACACCTAGATATTTAAATTGAATCTTAGCCTTTATATTTAATGATTCATTACGTTTAAAATTATTACTAGAAGGGAACCAAATTCAGACAGCAATGAATAGGGTGCCATACATTTCAGTATGAAAATCTTTATAGTTGTTCAAACTGTATACTCTATTTTATTTTTAAATTTATTATTATTTTACTCATTAATTTATTTATTTGAGACAGTTTCATTCTGTCACCTGACTGGAGTGCAGTAGCATGATCTCGGCTCACTGCAACCTCCACCTCTGTGTTTCAAGCGATCCTCATGCCTCAATCCTGAGAAGTTGGGACTACAGGTGTGCACCACCACACTTGGCTAATTTTGGTATTTTTAGTAGATACAGGGTTTTGCCCTATTGGTCAGGTTGGTCTTGAACTCCTGGGCTCAAGCAATCTTCCTGTCTTGGCCCCCCAAATTTCTGGGATTACAGGTGTGAACCATCACACCCAGCCTCAAACTATATATTCTAAACTGACACAAAGTCACTTATTCTTTTCTCAGGCTAGAATAAATTAAGTGCAGAAAAAAATGGAATGACTGTGCCACACTTATTTATCTCATCATCTAACATATTAGTTTGCATTTAATAACAAAAGTAAAGTATCAGTGATGGAATTCTCCCCGCTATTTCAGTATAACATTTTATCCTTTGTGATGCTGGATCAGACAGTGGAATTGTTATATGGTTTCTCTGTCTTAGAAAATGAACTACACAGAACCATTACAGCTAAGTTTATCTATAAACGTAGAAATTTCATTCATTACTACCCAGCTGTGTTTGCTTAGCCAAGTGATAATAAGGGATTACATTGGAATGAAAAAACAATGGCAATATGGATTGGCTAGGAAAGCAGTAAGCTAGTAAAGGACATACTGGAATCCAATTTGAAGATTTTAGCCTCAATTAAAATGTCCAGTAAGCAGCAGAGCAAATGGATCATGCTGGGATGAAGTAATCTAAACCGTTTCAACTCTTTAAAGTACATCAGAGTTCTGACAAAACTTAAGAAACAAAGTTACTGACAATAATGGACTTTTGGACACAGTAGACTCATTCATTCTTTTGTTTTAAAACACATTTTTGTTTATTGAGTTTCTCATGTATCTCAAGCAGTGTGTTATCTCTGAAAATATATAACATTTTTATATCAATGTAGTGATCTGTGACAAAGATCAAGCTTTATCTTTATTTTATTTAAACAAGTCTGTCCCACAGCAGGTAGCCTGACTACATTTTGTTTTTCATAGAAAACTGCACCATTCAGAACTAATTGCAAAGTGCCTAGAGTAATCAGGTAAGTTTTTCATCGATTACTTCCACCTTGCTGCAATTAGACACCAAACCATCAGATTGCTAATGAATCTTCAGAGAAACAATAAAGCAAATACTCTTTTGATGAATTCATAGAAAAATTTGGTAGCTCAAGTAAGGATTAATAGCATTATAGTATAGTAGAATCTACTCTCATTATTTCAGGTTATTAATTTGTCTACACAGAATGCCAGAAAACTCATCTTTGAGTTAAGAAATGCAGAGAATATGAGATATTTAATTGGAAAACTAAATGGAAGTAAGTGACATTAAGCCATCTATTTTTCCTTGTTTTTTCTTATCTAGGCTTGCAGATAGTAGGGTGCCTTCATCATTATGCCTCTGTGAATAACCAGTGTAGAATCATCTTGCCATTTGAATAGTGACCTGTTTTGAGTTCTATTGTCTTCTAGCCTGACAATGCACCATCTTCCCAATGCACCATGATAGGATAACACGTGAGTCCATTCCCAAACTTGTGTGGCACAATATAGCAGAAGCCACCTAAGGGGAAGTTTGGCAGTGACCTCACCTTTGTGGGGATGCTTTGAGGTCAGTGGGGGCACTTTCTGTTTTGATGCTGCATTTGATCCAAAGTGACATTTGCCTTGAGCTTTTCACCGTTAATGCTGATATTGCTGTAGTTATGTCCAGACAGAATGGGACACGGCCTTTTGGGACAATATTTCCTCCATAGGAAGTTCAGTTTCAATTAAACAAAGAAAACTGAAATGCTGATATAAATCAGAAGTGCCATAAATGTTCAGGTTTTGGAGGCATGTTAATAAATTTTTATCCTTTTATAATTCTTCCACTTTTAATGCTTTAACATGAAAGAAAAAATCTGATTTCATTTTGAGGAATTTATATAAAACATATTCATTCATTCATTCATGTGTTGTTTTTTGGGCACCTACTGTGTATAAAGCCAGCCACAGAACAAGTTGCAAACATGCTTTAAGAGGAGCCTATAATCTAGTGTGTTAAATAAATCTGACCCTCTAAAACTACATATGTTCGAACAGTATTTCAAGCATTATGATGCTTCATAGCATGAAAAAGATTAGGAAAGTTTTTGTAATGAACGTACAATTTGAATATAACTTTAATTGATCACAGTATTTTCATAACGGTGGTAGAATTTAAAGCAATCCACCTGAACAAATAAGGGAAGCACAGACGGAATCATGAAGGCTCACAACATATTTACAAATATGGGAGACATTCTAATTTGGAATAAACTCCTTTAAATCTTTCATATAAGCACATAAAGTAATTTAAAGAGCCCCAATAGGGCATCAATGGCATATGGAGGCCTTCCACTTTTCCATGTGTTAATGTCAGCCACCTATACGAAAATCATCCCATGCCTATCTACAACCATACAGAGAAACCGTGAGAATAAATGGACATCACCTAATGCAGTGTTTTGGGAATAACCAGAATGCAGGGAAGATGATATAACTGGGTGGGTAGCTATATCAAGAGGGCCAGAAGAACTGGCCTCGGCCCATACCCCACTGCTGGGATTTGGGTGGAATGCAGAGCCAAGGGAATCCTAACATTAGAAGAACTCAGATACTTAGATAACATCAGGAAGAGACTGTTCCTAAATATACAACTATTTAGAACTTGATAAAGATTTGGCTGATCTTCAGAGCCAGGATATGAAAAGGGGAGGATGTTGAAATGTGCAGGCATAAACAGTGGCAGTATTGCAAAATTTTCACTCGTAGGAGGAAATTGGAGGCATTTTGGAAAGCAGTATCTCTTAGATGAAGTTTCCAGTAATGAAGGACAGAGAAGAAAAAAATGGCCGGTGATTAAGCTTTACGGAAACAGTATGATATCTAACTATATGTAATGCAATGTAGAAAACATTATACATATATAGGTATATAGGAATGAAATTGTAAAAAATAGACAATGTACACTTGCACACACCACTCACCTCAGTGGGCACTTCAACATTGTACCATGGAGTGATAACACAGGACTCCGTTCCCCAAAGGCGTTTTTAGCTGTTATTTCACTTGCCTGCTTCACTTGCCGATGCATTTGCCACAAATAGATCACTAGGCACAGGAGCACTGAGACACACCCTATGATTTATGACTCCAGACGTATTCCTTTCCCCACTTTGTTGTAGCAACCTTAGCTTCTCATGATAATTAGGGTTGAATACCTTCAACAATGAGAGTAACTCCTTTTGTTGCCTGCCAGCCCAATGGCATGAGGGATTCAAAGCGCCCAGGTGATAGTGTCTGACTCAGAGGAATATTAATTCTGTCAATTAGTATAAGCATCCCCTTTTCCCATCTAAAAGCTGACGATTTTCACCCAGCATGGCCTCCATTTATGAGAACAAGTAGTACAGTGCCAAAGTGAGTTACTAGAAAGTATTAATGAATGATATCTGCCCTGTCCACTTTCTTCTTCTTCTTATTATTATTATACTTTAAGTTCTGGGGCACATGTGCACAACGTGCAGATTTGTTACACATGTATACACGTGCCATGTTGGTGTGCTGCACCCATTAACTCCTCATTTACATTAGGTATATCTCCTAATGCTATCCCTGCCCCCTCCCCCTACCCCACAACAGGCCCTGGTGTATGATGTTCCCCTTCCTGTGTCCAAGAGTTCTCATTGTTCAATTCCCACTTATGAGTGAGAACACGCAGTGTTTGTTTTTTTTTTGTCCTTGCGATAGTTTGCTGAGAATGATGGTTTCCAGCTTCATCTATGTCCCTACAAAGGACATGAACTCATCCTTTTCTGTGGCTACATAGTATTCCATGGTGTATATGTGCCACATTATCCTAATCCAGTCTATCATTGATGGACATTGGGGTTGGTTCCAAGTCTTTGCTATTGAGAATAGTGCTGCAATAAACATACGTGTGCATGTGTCTTCATAACAGCATGATTTATAATCCCAGTAATGGGATGGCTGGGTTAAATGGTATTTCTAGTTCTAGATCCTAGAGGAATCGCCACACTGTCTTCCACAATGGTTGAACTAGTTTACAGTCCCACCAACAGTGTAAAAGTGTTTCTATTTCTCCACATCCTCTCCAGCACCTGTTGTTTCCTTACTTTTTAATGATCACCATTCTAACTGATGTGAGATGGTATCTCATTGTGGTTTTGGTTTGCATTTCTCTGATGGCCAGTGATAATGAGCATTTTTTCACGTGTCTGCTGGCTGCATAAAGGTCTTCTTTTGAGAAGTGTCTGTTCGTATCCTTTGCCCACTTTTTGATGGGTTTTTTTTTTTCTTGTAAATTTGTTTGAGTTCTTTGTAGATTCTGGATATTAGCCCTTTGTCAGATGAGTAGATTGCAAAAATTTTTTCCCATTCTGTAGGTTGCCTGTTCACTCTGGTGGTAGTTTCTTTTGCTTTGCAGAAGCTCTTTAGTTTAATTAGATCTCATTTGTCAATTTTGGTTTTTGTTGCCATTGCTTTTGGTGTTTTAGACATGAAGTCGTTGCCTGTGCCT
Source organism: Macaca thibetana thibetana (assembly GCF_024542745.1). NCBI lineage: Eukaryota > Metazoa > Chordata > Mammalia > Primates > Cercopithecidae > Macaca > Macaca thibetana. The sequence continues at coordinate 14,822,479 of NC_065595.1, read as the reverse complement.
ATGTCCTGAATGGTATCGCCTAGGTTTTCTTCCAGGGTTTTTATGGTTTTGGTCTAACATTTAAGTCTTTAATCCATCTTGAATTAATTTTTGTATAAGGTGTAAGGAAAGGATCCAGTTTCAGCTTTCTGCACATGGCTAGCCAGTTTTCCCAGCACCATTTATTAAACAGGGAATCCTTTCCCCATTTCTTGTTTTTGTCAGATTTGTTAAAAATCAGATGGTTGTAGATGTGTGGTATTATTTCTGAGGACTCTGTTCTGTTCCATTGGTCTATATCTCTGTTTTGGTACCAGTACCATGCTGTTTTGGTTACTGTAGCCTTTTAGTATAGTTTGGTTACTGTAGCCTTTTAGTATAGTTTGAAGTCAGGTAGCGTGATGCCTCCAGCTTTGTTCTTTTGGCTTAGGATTGACTTGGCAATGTGGGCTCTTTTTTGTTTCCATATGAACTTTAAAGTAGTTTTTTCCAATTCTGAGAAGAAAGTAATTGGTAGCTTGATGGGGATGACATTGAATCTATAAATTACCTCGGGCACTATGGCCATTCTCACACTGATTCTTCCTACACATGAGCATGGAATGTTCTTCCATTTGTTTGTGTCCTCTTTTATTTCGTTGAGCAGTGGTTTGTAGTTCTCCTTGAAGAGGTCCTTCACATCACTTGTAAGTTGGATTCCTAGGTATTTTATTGTCTTTGAAGCAATTGTGAATGGGAGTTCACTCATGATTTGGCTCTCTGTCTGTTATTGGTGTATAAGAATGCTGTGATTTTTGCCCATTGATTTTGCATCCTGAGACTTTGCTGAAGTTACTTATCAGCTTAAGGAGATTTTGGGCTGAGACAATGGGGTTTTCTAAATATACAATCATGTCATCTGCAAACAGGGACAATTTGACTTCCTCTTTTCCTAATTGAATACCCTTTATTTCTTTCTCCTGCCTGATTGCCCTGGCCAGAACTTCCAACACTACATTCAATAGGAATGGTGAGAGAGGGCATCCCTGTCTTGTGCCAGTTTTCAAAGGGAATGCTTCCAGTTTTTGCCCATTCAGTATGATATTGGCTGTGGGTTTGTCATAAATAGCTCTTATTATTTTGAGATACTTCCCATTAATACCTAGTTTATTGAGAGTTTTTAGCATGAAGGGCTGTTGAATTTTGTCAAAGGCCTTTTCTGCATCTATTGAGATAATCATGTGGTTTTTGTCTTTGGTTCTGTTTATATGCTGGATTTCCTTTATTGACTTGTGCATGTTGAACCAGCCTTGCATCCCAGGGATGAAGCTCACTTGATCATGGTGGATACGCTTTTTGATGTGCTGCTGGATTTGGTTTGCCAGTATTTTTTGAGGATTTTTGCATCGATATTCATCAGGGATATTGGTCTAAAATTCTCTTTTTTTTTGTTGTGTCTCTGTCAGACCTTGGTATCGGGATGATGCTGGCCTCACAAAATGAGTTAGGGAGGATTCCCTCTTTTTCTATTGATTGGAATAGTTTCAGAAGGAATGGTACCAGTACCTCCTTGTACCTCTGGTAGAATTCGGCTGTGAATCCATCTGGTCCTGGATTTTTTTTGGTTGGTAAACTATTAATTAATGCCTCAATTTCAGAGACTGTTATTGGTCTATTCAGAGATTCAACTTCTTCCTGGTTTAGTCTTGGTTGAGTGTATGTGTCCAGGAATTTATCCATTTCTTCTAGATTTTTTGTGTATTTGCATAGAGGTATTTATAGTATTTTCTGATGGTAGTTTGTATTTCTGTAGGATCAGTGGTGATATCCCCTTTATCATTTTTTATTGTGTCCATTTGATTCTTTTATCTTTTCTTCTTTATTACTCTTGCTAGCAGTCTATCAATTTTGTTGATCTTTTCAAAAAACCAGCTCCTGGATTCATTGATTTTTTGGAGGGTTTTTTGTGTCTCTATCTCCTTCAGTTCTGCTCTGATCTTAGTTATTTCTTGCCTTCTGCTAGCTTTTGAATGTGTTTGCTCTTGCTTTTCTAGTTCTTTTAATTGTGATGTTAGGGTGTCAATTTTAGATCTTTCCTGCTTTCTCTTGAGGGCATTTAGTGCTATAAATTTTGCTCCACACACTGCTTTAAATGTGTCCCAGAGATTCTGGTATGTTGTGTCTTTGTTCTCAGTGTTTTCAAAGAATATCTTTATTTCTGCCTTCATTTCGCTATGTACCCAGTAGTTCATTCAGGAGCAGGTTGTTCAGTTTCCATGTAGTTGAGCGGTTTTGATTGAGTTTCTTAATCCTGAGTTCTAGTTTGATTGCACTGTGGTCTGAGAGACAATTTGTTATAATTTTCTGTTCTTTTACATTTGCTGAGGAGTGCTTTACTTCCAACTATGTGGTCAATTTTGGAATAAGTGCAATGTGGTGCTGAGAAGAATGTATATTCTGTTGATTTGGGGTGGAGAGTTCTGTAGATGTCTATTAGGTCCGCTTGGTGCAGAGCTGAGTTCAATTCCTGGATATCCTTGCTAACTTTCTGTCTCGTTGATCTGTCTATTGTTGACAGTGTGGTGTTAAAGTCTCCCGTTATTATTGTGTGAGAGTCTAAGTCTCTTTTTAGGTCTCTAAGGACATGCTTTATGAATCTAGGTCCTCCTGTATTGGGTACATATATATTTAGGATAATTAGCTCTTCTTGTTGAATTGATGCCCTTCCCAGAACCCTACAAGGTGATATCCTCAAATTGGCATCTTCATTTGACTTACCAAGTGGTTCCACTTTGCAATCAGGCCAAGTTCTGCAGGGTAGTGGAGGTGCATGGAATGGCCAATGAATCTCTTCCTTCCTTCCTTCCCTCCTTCCTTCCTTCCTTCCTTCCTTCCTTCCTTCCTTCCTTCCTTCCTTCCTTCCTTCCTTTCTTTCTCTGAGATGGAGTCTCTCTCTGTCCTACAGGCTGGAGTGCGCTGGCACGACCTCTGCTCACTGCAACCTCCACCTCCCGGGTTCAAGCAATTCTCCTCAAGCTTATTACTTGTTTTTGACAACATACAGAATGCTGCAAGTAGCAACCACTATATTTCAACCTCTAAACATTTTCTGCAATTTTCCTAAAGCTCCACCCTCAATTAGTGCATGCTCTCTGTCCCAAGAGATTCAACAGAAGATGGTTCAATCAAATGGTTTGCTAGTCTATAATGGAGATTAAAAACTTACTTCTCTTTATCTTTATCCCAGTCAGTTTCACATAATCAGGCCTATTTTTTATAACAAACAATTTCTTGGAACCAGTGTACCAGTGTGAGTATTACTGATGAATTGTTAATTAGAAGTTTCCAAGTAAAGTTTATAGATTAAAAAAGGAGTTCATTAGCTCTTACAAAAGTCTCTGACTTCAGACATGATTAGAAACTGTGGCTTCCTTCCGTTATACTGCCAGGATAGTAGCGCGCGTGCTCTCTCTCTCTCTCTCTCTCTCTCTCTCTCTCTCTCAGTTCTCTCTTTCTCTGTATTTGTTTCCTTCCCAGTGGTGAAAGGTGGTGGTTAAGATAGTCACCAGTGATTCTCTAGGCATATTTCTCAGACCTATAAATCAGAGCAAGAGCGGAGATAAAGGGAGAGAGAGAAAGAAAAGAGAGAGAAAGATATTTTCTGATAAAAGCCCCAGGGAACAATAATTGCCCTCACTTGAGGCATAAGCCATTTCAGAAAAAAAATGTGATATAACAAATTGATAGGATCACTTATATTGTCCAGACTTGGACCGCATACCCACCACTGAACCATACAGACTGCAAATAAGCTACTGAGCAGAGAGACACATCTAACCACAACAGGAGTTAAACAGATAAAGAATGTGGGGAAGAGATTCCAAGCAACTGGTCTGGTACACACAAAAGTTCCTGTGGAAAAGGAAGCTTTACTAGCTGAATGTGTGTATAGTAGATAGAGACCAATGTTAAAAGTGGCAGAAAATAAAAGAATATACATGCAAGATCTACACGGTATCATTAGAAATTATATATACCCTATATCCTAAGAACAATGAGAATGCATTCTATGTGTTTTTTCTTTAATAGGAAAAGTGAGTTCACATTTGCATTTTGAAAAGATTGCTCTGTAGCATGGAGGGCAAAAATGTTGCAGGCTACTACAGGGCGCCATTGGAGGAAGCCACTGAGTTGTACTGCAGTACTAACCCAGCTTCTAACCTTGTTATGCTTTCTACAGACCTGGCAATGCATTTCTTTTTTTTTTTTTCTTTTTTCTTTTTTTTTTTTTTTTTTTTGAGACGGAGTCTCGCTCTGTCACCCAGGCTGGAGTGCACTGGCGCGATCTCAGCTCACTGCAAGCTCCGCCTCCCGGGTTCACGCCATTCTCCTGCCTCAGCCTCCCAAGTAGCTGGGAACACAGGCGCCGCCACCACGCCTGGCTAATTTTTTGTATTTTTAGTGGAGACGGGGTTTCACCGTGTTAGCCAGGATGGTCTCCATCTCCTGACCTCGTGATCCACCCGCCTCAGCCTCCCAAAGTGCTAGGATTACAGGCGTGAGCCACCGCGCCCGGCGGCAATGCAGTTCTGATTTTTCATTTTGCATTCCTCTCAGATTAGGATTCATATTTCCTCTACCTGTTGGTCTTGGACCACCCTGGCTAAGCATTTGCCCAAATTAGGCTGAACGTCAAGGACGCCTGATCTGAGTAGTGCCCCTGTGGGCCGTGAACCTTAATCTCATTCTCTGCATGCAAGAAGGCGCTGAACAAAAACTGGGAGAGCTGGCATAGAAATCGAAGCTCTTTCTCTGACTAACTTTAAATCATATTTTTGTGTCCTGAAAGCTGCCTAGGAACGGAAAGTGACAGCAGGTAAGCTGAGGTAGGGAGGACCGGAGGACAGATGGACAGGAAATTATTTAACATACTCATACTCTGTTTGAAAGGATGGTAAAAGTAAACATTTGGACAATTTCTATCTCACCTTATTATGTCTCTCCCTTTCTCCCTCCTTTTTACCTACTTTCTTTCTCTGAGTTTGCCTATATTCCCCTAGGATAATCTAGTCTAGATATGGGTTCATAGGCTCAGTGAGATATTTTCAGTATCTTAGGCATTTGTACTTTGTTTTCTCTTCTCTTTACTCTCTACTTATTCATTTCTTATCTTTTCTACTTATACCTTCTCAATAAGCCAAAAAATAAAGAAATTTGAATATTATTGCCCCTTAAAGTATGTATTTTACCATGTAGCTTATGTTGATGAGGTCATTATTGCAACTACAATTTCTGAGTGTCTGTATGGTAAGACTCTGTGATGAGTGTATTATACAATATCTAAGCGGTCTGTTCTACAAAATTAGTCAACTAAATACTAGAAATTTATTCCAACTAGATTTAATATAAATTTATGAGCATTTTATTAATACAGAAAGTAATATGAGCTGATGAAATTAATGTATATATTAAAGTTCAGGACCTATGAGAAGTAAAATAACCATAGGTCAAGTCAGCAAGTATTTTCACAGACACACGCTCATACATACGTTTTTAATTTACCACATGTATCTCTTCCTAAACATCTACAGTGCTTGAGAGATCAAGGCTACAGTGGTAGGATTCAAAGCGCTCTTCCTGAGAGCTAATGGCTTGTATGCATCCTGATGATGTGGCACTGAAACTGAGAGAGATTTGGCTGGTCTAGCACATTTGCTTAGCCTCCTTGTCGGCTTTTAAGTTATTTTATTCTACAAGTGTCATATTCGTCTTTAAATAATTCATTTTGCCAGTAGCTTCAGGTCGGTTGTTCAAAAAAAAGTTGTACAAGTATAAATTTTGAAATTATATAGCACCTATGAATAACCATACTATAGTGTAGACCAATTCAAGAAACTATTCAATCAGAAAGACATACAGTGAATATTCATTGTTTGCTTATGTTTCATATTAGACGGCATAGTTCACCCATTGCTTCCTATACGAAATGAGAACACCTTGCCAATCTTTGTATAATGATAGTCCCTCTTCAAATTTTCATTTTCCTGGAAAATGAAAAAAGCAGGTTGAGAGCATAAAAAAGATTTAAAAAGTGAAACCATTTATTCTGACTTCTGATTTTTTTCTAATATATATCATTGAATGTATACTTATTCATTAACTGCATAGGAAGAATATATCAAAGATTGGATACTTGATCCCCCAAAAGTTTTCCCAATACAAAATTTAAATGATTTATTTAGTGCTTTTGCTGTGCTTTTTAGAGTAATCTTGAGTGAAATGAGTAACACTTAAATATAATCTATTATTTAATAATCTGAATATAGTTAGAGAAATCTTAGAGAACATATTTTAAAAATTAAATTATATGAGTACATATGAGTTGGTCTTTTTCACATACACAAATATATTCTTTCTTACCATATTCAAATAAAAAAGATAAATGTAATTTATGTATGGATATAATGTGCTAAAATGACGAACAAGAATGTCTCCCAAAGATACAGAACCTTCACATTTCAGAGTGAAAGGACATTCCGATGGATTTCATTGTCCAAATGACTTAGTGATTTCTTCAGAAAAAAAAAACATGCTTACTTTTTATGAAAAATTTAAAAAACAAGGTAAATTGTGCTTTATTTAAGTCTCAAATTTTGGTGATTTTTTTTGTCTCTGTGTTTTTTTCTCCCAAATTCAAAATAATCATGTTGTATGTATTAATGGAGTAACATATGCCAACTATGGTGATATCTCAGGAATGTGGCATTATTTGTGTGTGTGTGTGTTTTCCGATACCTTAATGTGCCTATAACATGATTTAAAAAACCTTCTGCTTCTTGATTTTCCAAATGCTTAGAAGTTTCATCGTTGGTGTTTTTACTCAATAGTAATCTTTCATATGCAATAAAATGTGTTTGCAAACCTAAGAAGGGATGTATTTCAGTGGTACCATTTCTTCCAGTTCTTCCAATCTTTACAAAGCCATGTTTGGCTTGAGCAGCACAGTCTCTGCTTCAGGCTCTCCAGTGTTGTGGCCACACAGTGTTTTTGCCAGGACAATGTCACTAAGTCCCTAGGTTCAGTGTAAAAAATGGGGATACTCTTACTCATCCCCTCACTGTGTTGGAAAGTATTGTTGCAACATGCTTTACTCTCTCTAAGCTTTCCACAAACCTGTAAATAATCTTAACTATAATTGTTATTAGCCTAAATTATCTTTCCTAGTACCTAAGAACTAAAACAATGTGATATTTCAGCTTAGCTGGACATCTGTTATTCTACAAATCTTGCCTCAGGAGGTGAAACAAGCCTCGTAGTTTTGTTTTATCGTGTTTTGTTTGTTTGTTGTTCATTTTCTTTGCCCCTGTTAAATGAAGCTAATAATAGCTGCCAACAAGATTATTTTAAAGTCAAATGATATAGTATAATTAAAAAAAAACCTCCTTCTCCTATAGTTAATGTGCTAAGAAAACATCTTCAATCTATAGCCCCTTAGAAAAGTCAGAAATCAAAGTTAGTCTTATAAGCAAGGGGCACCTTAGAACCATCCACCTAAGTAGAAGAAGGAGTGTGCCAACCCCCGGGGCCATAGCCCCCCATAGGAAAAACAGAACTTGCCTGCCAAAAATTTGTAAAAATAAAGAATGAAAGAAAAAAAAGTTAATATTTAAATTGTAATGTGTCGGCTGGGCGCAGTGGCTCAAGCCTGTAATCCCAGCACTTTGGGAGGCCGAGATGGGCAGATCACGAGGTCACAGGATCGAGACTATCCTGGCTAACACGGTGAAACCCCGTCTCTACTAAAAAATACAAAAAACTAGCTGAGCGTGGTGGCAGGCGCCTGTAGTCCCAGCTACTCTGGAGGCTGAGGCAGGAGAATGGCGTGAACCCGGGAGGCAGAACTTGCAGTGAGCTGAGATCCGGCCACTGCACTCTAGCCTGGGCAACAGAGCGAGACTCCATCTCAAAAAAAAAAAAAATTTTAATGTGTCATGCTGATATGAAGTAAGGCCATTACCATCACGACTTCAGTTACTATTTAGCACTTGATACGTGTTGTGCTACCTGTAATAATTTTATCTTCCAAAAAATTGGCAAACATGAGCCTCCTATTATGTCTTGTCTTTTTCTACTTCTTCCAGTAATTTGTTTTTCTTTATATGATTTTATTCTGGAAAGTTAACTGTTTTTCTTCCTGCAAATTATATACTGTGAAGGCTGGAATTATTTTTGTGTAAAATCTACGTTGGCTTTATTTGCATTCAGTTCCTAGATGTGTAATATCTGTTCACCCATCAAATATAATTACAATAGGCAAACCTGGAATTTGCACACCTGGAAAGGTCACTTGAGTGAGTTCCAAAGCATCACACATTTACCTAATATCATTTCAATACTGTCAAGAAGGCAAGGACCTATTGCAGTAGTTTAATTTATGCAGTTTGTGTAATATTAACACCCTTAGTTATTTCCTATGAATGGTGTGAACATAAGCTCATAAGACAGTGACACAAATTAAGGTTAGAGAACACTTTCACCCTTTACGCCTGAAAGCATATTATCAGAACCCGTTTGGGGGTAACAGCCTGCCCTGCCCTTACCAGTGCTTGGTGCCCTGCATATAAACAGTGGGGGCTTTAATTGAAGAGACATGCTTTTCTCCCTGTTAGAGCGCTATCATTTCACATCACAGTTACAACCAGTGACATGCAGAGAGGTCTGTGCTCAAGATTTTTGACATTAAACATCAATCATTATCCCATCGGAGACTGTACATACACTATTAATCACTGAGCAAAATCATAAAATTTTACAAAATGAATCAAATGAAGTTTTCAACAAATGCCATGCTAAGACCTTGTTTTCACAAAGATATTTGACTGTTTCATTTTACCAAAAACACTGTTGGTGTTTTTGTGGGGTATATATCTCTGTGCTTTGATTTGTGAGGATATATGTGTATACAATCCCACTGGGACACACAGAAGGAATCATACAGTGATTCATATAATCGAAATGTAAATATACTTTATTTTTCCATGGAAATAGGAGGAAGCAGACAATATTAACACAAGTAAAATTGGAAGTCCCAATGAATACACCAAGTGAGATAAAAAAGAACTGACATCCTCACTAGAGTAATGAGCTGTGCATATGCTGTGTGGTTGCTGCTTCTTGAAGAGGTGCAACGTGGCAATTGGTCTAGCTACTGATTCATGCCAAGGAGGTTCTTAGCAGAATTCTATTTATTGTGAAACTTTCTGTTTAACTTAAAAATCAAATGAAAATACAAACACAGGCTGGGCGCAGTGGCTCACGCCTATAATCCCAGCACTTTTGGAGGCCGAGACGGGTGGATCACCTGAGGTCAGGAATTCAAGACCAGCCTGGCCTGCATGGAGAAACCCCGTCTCTACCAAAAAATACAAACATTAGCAGGGCACGGTGGTGGGCGCCTGCAATCTCAGCTACTCTGGAGGCTGAGGCAGAGAGAATTGCTTGAACCTGGGAGACAGAGGTTGCAGTGAGCTGAGATCGCGCCACTGCACTCCAGCTTGGGCAACAGAATGAGACTCCATCTAAATACACACACACACACACACACACACACACACACACACACACACACACAGAATGTTGAGTTATGTATATGAATATATATAAAGATGAGGAGAGAAAGAAATTCACTTGTCTCTATGTGATCACACACTGCTCATTCCTTGTGTGTCATGTACAAAAGGTCAAAACGTATTTCAGAAGTAGCCTATTGTATTTTTTACAAGATAGAATTTTCTGGCAACTGGGCAGCAAAAATCTATCGAGTTGTCATTGCCAATGGCACACAGAGGTATTGCCTTAAATTGGGGCAAGGACAAAAACCCAGTGATCCTTCTGTCTCATTCTAGAAATGTGTACTTATTTGGAGATTCCAGTGGAGCAGTTTCTAATCAGAAATACTTTAATTTTTAATGCGGGCAACTTAAAGACACTGCAAGGGTACACATGATAAATGTTTCCTCTTAGTGAAATGTATAATGCAGTTTATAACTGTTTGGATTCTTGTGAACACTGAGGGTCACAGTGATTTTGATCTCATGACAATAGTTCTTGGCAACTGCAAAAGATGGGTATGAATTTCTGGGGGCACCAAAGCTTTTACAGAGAACTGCCTGTGAACCCTTATTTAATAATATCTTCATTTCTCTCTAGGCCTCTCAGCATCTAACTATTAGAAAATTAATATATAGATTGTAGTAGGGAAAAATGAAATAAAGCTAAAATGAGGTAAATATTGTTCTCAGAAGAGGGAAAGTGAAAAATTAGTTTCGCAGATACTCGTTTGACCTAAATTAATTATTTTATTTTATTTATTTATTTTTGAGACAAGGTCTTACTCTGTTGCCCAGGCTGGAGTGCAGTGGTGCGAAAACTGCCCACTGCAACCTCCACCTCCCTGGGCTTAAGGGATCCTCCCACCTCTGACTCCTGAGTAGCTGGGACTACAAGCATGCACTGCCATGCCCAGGTGATTTTTTGATTTTTATTTTATTTGTGGAGACAAGATTTCCCCATGTTGTCCATGATGCTCTCAAACTCCTATGCTCAAAACAATCCACCCACCTTGGCCTTGCCAGGTGCTGGGATTACAGGCATGAGCCACCGTGCCCGGCCATAAATTAATTATTTTAAATAGGAATCAGTATGAGGATTCTCTTTTGTTGTTTTGTTTATAGTTAACTTTTTTCCTAATAACTAGCATACTATCATGTTAGTAATACTACCTACTCATTCTGTAAGGTGATATGTGTGATGTCACAGGAAAAACTGATCATTTTCCTTCCAGTATGATGGGAGATTTTAAAGAGAAAATAAGCTTAGAGCAGGATGAAATTCACAGCCTAGTTAGTACTTTAGATAAATCAAACACTTCCCTTGAAGATGTGTTTTGTGACAGAAGTACTGTACACCCCACACAACAGCTAGGACCAGATAATTAAGTTAGATGCCTTGTAGGTGCTAACTATATGTTAGACTCATCCAAGATCTGTGCATAGGGCAAGGTAGAAAGACAAATATAAAACAAAACTAAACAAAGAATAACAACAACCATATCCTATGAAGGAAAATAAATGAGTAGGGAAAACAGTATCTTTTTTCCCAAGACTTCTAACTTCCTAGATTAGTATGTGTGCTTGATTATTTGCTTTTAACTCGGTATTACTGCTACCCATTCCTGAGACTTTGCCTGCATTGCAGACGAAAAACCAATCCTGCAGGATTCCCTTCTGTCTCTAGATCACAGGTTAGAATCTTCCAACATAAGCAATTTCACAAGTTTTGGGGGAACGAGAAGAGAGAGGTCATTATTCTTCAGTTGCATGGCTAGATATGAAGTCCAAATTGCTTCTGGGAAATGTTTTGAGCATCACCCATGTCAGCAATGCAGACTGAAATAGAAGGTAGAGATGTCCAAAGGTTGGTGAGATTGACAGGGGATTTGGGTGAAATGACATTGGATTTTCAGCAATGGCTGAGTGAGAATTTGGGAACTTCCTACTTTCAAGTGGCAAACTGACATCCTTGGTGACAGCTTCTCTGACCTCTGTTCCCCAAACCTTCTCAACGGTTGCATCAGCCTCTAATTATTTTCTTTTTTAAACTCTTTATTTACCAGCCACATATTCTGATGGATATGTTGTGCTTGATATTAAATATACAGTCTTATTCCTTTGGGCAGAATATGAAATGCATCCTCTAATTCAGAATTATTTTTTGAAGATAGAGCCAGAAAAATGGAAGTTTCACTTAGAGGAAGAAGGATATCAAGGTGTTTCTTACGCATCTAGCATGGTTCTGGATAGTAGACAACATATTAATATCAGTGATGATGATCATGCCCCAAATCTCTGGCCTTATGGAGCTTCTAATTCAGTCGAGAAAGAATACTTTGAGTGTTCAGTGGCAATGGGGAGAAGGATGTAGGTGGGGAATTCAGTTAAGGCGTCTAAGTTGTAAAAAGGAAGTCTGGTTAGTAGGGAATTGTAATAATGCAGGTCAGAGATGATGGTGGATTGAAGCAAAGTGGTAAAAGCTGAACTTTATGAATTCATTTGATCGTTGACTAATTTATTCATTCAAACAACAGGTTGAATGTATGTTCTGTGCAAGAACGACACTGACCAGAAACAAAATGAAAAAAATGATGCCTGCCTTTGAAACATTTAAAAAAGAAATATGGTTTGTAGGTAACCTGTATAGTGTATTACGAGATGCCATGTTAGGGATGAAAGACAAATCACAGTGTGTGAGAGGTATGCGAGTTGTTGGAATGTGTATGAGCACTATTTAGTATGGTGGTGAGCTTTTGTTTCCTGTCCTTATAATTTTATGTTCTCCTGGCCTTGAGGTTTAGTTCCAAAGGGAGGCATGTTTCTACCAGGAGACACGAAAATGATTTCGTTACACTGGAAGTTAAGACTGCCACCCAGAGACTTTGGGCTCTTCATGCTGCTAAATCAATGGGCAAAAAAAGGAGTTACTGTGCTAGCCGGGCTTATTGATCCTGGCTACTAAGGGGGAAATCGGGCTTCTACTCCATAATGGAGGTAAGGAAGAATATGTCGATAATACAAGGGATCCCTTAGGGTATCGTTTAGTATTACCCTACACTGTGGTAAAGTTAGTGGAAAATTGCAATGCAATTTACGCAGAACTACTAATGATTCAGATTCCAGGAATGAAAATTTGGGTCACCCTGCCAGGTAAAGAAACACAACTAAGGGCCGGGTGCGGTGGCTCAAGCCTGTAATCGCAGCACTTTGGGAGGCCGAGGCGGGTGGATCACGAGGTCAGGAGATCGAGACCATCCTGGCTAACACGGTGAAACCCCGTCTCTACTAAAAATACAAAAAATTAGCCGGGCGTGGTGGCGGCGCCTGTAGTCCCAGCTACTCGGGAGGCTGAGGCAGGAAAATGGCGGGAACCCGGGAGGCAGAGCTTGCAGTGAGCTGAGATCCGGCCACTGCACTCCAGCCTGGGCGACAGAGGGGGACTCCGTTTCAAAAAAAAGAAAAAAAGAAACACAACTAGCCAAGATGCTTGCTGGGAGCAAAGAGAATCCAGAATGGGTTGTAAAAGAAGGTAGTTATAAATACCAGCTATGACCACATGACCAGTTATAGAAATAAGAACTGTAATTGCCAGGAATATATCGTCTCTATTTTCTTACGAATATTTGTGTGTCTATCATCTACCTATTGACAGATTGATCAAATAACTTGGTTAATTTCCTCTTACTGCTTTATCATGTACCATACATGTATTGACTTTATATCATAGTATTTAAGTTACAGAATATCAAAAAGAAGATTAAACATTATTCAAGGACTTTACATTGTTTCTGAGGAAAGGATTAGTATATTCTCAGTTGAACACAGGATGGTTGTATCATGGTAAGTGAAAGTAAGACCTTGTTATCATTTTATTTGGAGATTAAGTGTGGCTTAAAGAGGTGCGTGCAGTGCCAAGCTGACAAGGATCCGGACATGCAAAGGTTAATTTTATGTGACAACTTGGCTGGGCCCCAGTGTCCAGATATATGGTCAGACATTCTGAATGTTTCAGTGATGGTGTTTCAGGATGAGGTTTAAATTTAAACTGGTGGACTTTGAGTAAAGCACATTGCCCTTCGTGGGAGTGTGTATTCAACCAGGTGAAGGCCCAAGTAGAACATAAGGCTGATCTTCCCTGAGCAAAAGGGTATTCTCCAAAAGATGTTCCTGGACTCAAATCTCAGCTCTTTTCTCAGTCTTCAGCTTGTTGACCTTCCTTATCAGATTTTGGACTCTCCAAATGTCCACAACCACATGAGACAGTTTCTTGAAATAAATCATTACACACACACAAACACACACGCACACACACGAAGAGACGTGGCAGTAGCTAATGTAGATTAAAAAAATAATTTTTTAATATGGTAAGACTAAAAGCATCATTATATGCTGTTGTGAACAATACTATAGAGTAAATATATATACAAATGTAAGAGAAAATGATGAAATTAGTTGGAGTAATGTCCCCAAGTAGATGAGAAGCGATGAAATATACTACCCTGGGGGATTTTATTAGGAGTGTGCATAGATGAAGAACGTAACAATATGGAGGAAGAATATGTTGATAGCAAAGAGTGGTGAGAAGGTGAAAAATGGAGGGACTTCATATGCATTTTGCAGGTAAAATCAACAGAATTGAGGGGAGTAATACAGTTATGAATCTACAAAATCTTTAGTAAATAAATGTATTTACTTTTTCCTAGATATTATTTTTCTAGATAACTGATTTGAACAATTTATATATACTATGTGCATAAAATAGGATATAAAAGTTGCTTTTGAACAAAGATACGTTTAAAATCACTACTGATTAGCTGATAGTAATTAAATAAGAATTAGAATAAATTTTTCATGTACTAGTATTATCAATTACAAATTTGAAGATAAATTTCAGCATTCACCTAATATTGCATATATATTTATATGTCATATATATTCATATCTTATACACACACAGAAATATATATTCCATACACATATTAGTTTATTATAAATCATGTTCCATTAGGATCTTCGGAAAGCCTTTGAGCACTCTAGAGCATAAATATGTTCATGTTTTTATTTTGTTAAATAAAATATTCTTTTCTTTAGGCTAGTCAAATGAATCTTTCTCTTTGTTTCTCCTTCCTCCCTTCTTGCCTTCCATACTTCCTTCCCTTACCTTTTAGTTTCTTTCCTTTCTTTTATATTTCTCTTTTCCTCCCTCCCTTTGCCCTTTCTTTCCTATACTTTTTAACCATTTATGATATTATCATTAACAGACATTTATTAAGAATTGAGTGGGTACTCCACTAAAGTACTTTAGTAGGTGTTCCACTCCACTATAAGTGCTTAAAAGTTTTTGAAGTGTACACACAGTCGCTCCCCTTGAAAATGTATGGTCCTTATTTAAGGGACAAAGTTAATGTTTATGGAACAATTGAAATATAAGTGATGTTTAATTCTGTCAATACAAATAATTATGACTCTAAGAGGTTAATTTTGGAAAAGGAAGACACCTTTTGGACAAAATTTCATTAAAAGGCTGACAATGGAAGACAGTAATGTAGTATTATTTTTAACATAATTATGACACATAATAAGTTTTTCATGGCTGTATTATCTTGCCACGTGTTCTTTTTTCTCCCTTCCTATAATATATAGTACAATTGTTATGGAGTATTTTGTAAGCAATATTCTTTACACGGAGAGTTATAGTCCATTTTGAAAATAGCTTTCTGAACTTGTCTCCAGCCAAAAGTAGGTCATACATACAGTAGTAAAAAGAAGAGAAAAATCAAATGAATTATCTAGTTTTAAAAAGCCAACTTGCTTCCCTACCTTTTTTTTTTTTTTTTTGCTTTCGAATTCTCTCTCTCTCTCTTTCTGTGTGTGTGTGTATGTGTGTGTTGCAGGGTGGGGGCATGTGTGATACATATTCCTATCGAAGTTTAACAATTTGTACTCATGCATGTAAGACAAGAATAATGCAGAATGTGGGTAAAAATTTTTGATCCCAATGAAGGCAAATAAATCACAAACAGATCTAATGAGCTGTAGAATGATAAGGCCGTAGGGCATCAGCACGCCAAGAGCATAAAGAAATATCTGAATGTTCAAATCACACTATTTCCTTTCCTATGAAGAGCATTTTTTCTTTGCCAAATAGAGTATTCACTTTAAAATTCTGCCAACCTGTTTCCCATAGTCATCCTTTTCCTTTACTGAAGTGTCTTGTTTATCAAAATATTCATGTGTTATTCATCAGTTTATAATGTCTGTGGTATGCTCAGTAGGTTAAACATAATAAAAATGCGCTGTACTCTAATTACTGGTACTCTAATTACTGGTTTGGTAATAGAATCCAATCTAGAATGTATACAAAGAAAGTTAAATTTTTACAGTAGAAAAAAAAAGTAGCCAATTGCTCTGGATTATTTTCCTTAACTTCTAGTTTGATTTAAACCATAAGCTGCTAAATGCTACTCATTAACAAAAATAACTTTTTCTTTGTTGTACTTACCTTAGAGGCCAAAGGATCTCAGATCGGTTCCCTATTCAGCAGTGACTTAAAATATTGCACAATAGGAATCAACTTTTCCTTTTTTGTTGTTCAGTTCTTATGTTTACTTAATAGTCACATCTTGCTACTGATGATCTGAAGGCACCAAATCCTTTTGGGAAGATGGCACTGTTCTTATCTTACCATTGCATTTTGGTTGTTATCATTGCCATCATATGAAACATTCTATCGACATATTATGTAGTTAAATGATTTCTTTGTGTACTACCCAGGCTGTCCCAGGACCCCACATTCTATAAAATGTAATACAAAAACTTAATAGGGTGCAATTATCTGATAATAATAAAACAAAACTGTAAAATACTTAAAGAGGTTTATTCTGAGACAATATAAGTGACCAATTGCCTGTGAAAGAGTCTCAAGAGTTCCGGAGGAAGGGCACCCGAGGCGGTCATGTTGCAGTTTCGTTTTATACATTTTAAGGGGATGAGAACTAGAGACAAAGACACAAATAAATACATGGAGACTTTACATTGGTTTGGGTGAAAAAGGTGGGGCATCTTGAAGTGGAGGCTTACAGGTCACAGGTGGAAAGATTTTCTGATTGGCAATTGGTTGAAAAAGTTAATCTTTGTCTAAAGACTTGCAGTCAGTAGAAGAAAGTATTTCAGTTAGCAAAAGGAGGGCTGTGGAGGCCAAGGTTCTTATCATGTAGATGAAACCTCATAGGTGACAGTCTTCAGAGAGAAAACACACAGTAAGTGTCTCTTTTGGGAGCTTAACATGTGTTAGACTCTTAGATTCAGGAATAGGCTGGAGAGGGAAAGCCTGGCTGTATTAATGGAGATTATCCACAGACATAATTTCCCTGCACAAGACAGCTTTGCAGGGTCATTTCAAAATATGTCAAATAAACATATTTTCAGGTAAAGTATTTTTTATTTCCTTCAGGGTTTGTTCACCGTCATGTGATATTATACCACTTTGGAATTTTCTATCTTAGTGCTGCAAAGTCTCTTTTGTCTGTCTTACGTACTCTATTTTAATGTTAATGCTGGTCAGTTGTGCCTAAACTGTAAAAGGAAGGCAGTATAACCAGATACATCTGACCACTCTACCTGTCGTGCCCAGGAATTCAGTTTTTCAGGTTTCTCTGGGGTCCACTTGGCCAAAAGGAGGTCCGTTCAGCCAGCTTGTTACTGGGGAAGGGTGCCCAGGTGCTTGACATTTTGAACAAAAAATTGGACAAAACGTGCAAAGCAAGGAAAGAAGGAAGCAACACAAGCAGAGAGCTATTGAGAATGAAAGTATACTGCACAGGGTGGGAGCGGGCCCAAGCATAGGGGCTCAGCATCCCTGTTACAGAATTTTTTTGGGTTTAAATACCCTTTAGAGGTGTCCATTGGTTACTTGGTGTACACCCTATGTATATGGAGAGGATATTTCCTGTCATAGCTGAAGTGTTTCCATTTGATTTGGCTCTAGGAAGTCAGCATGAATTGGCCTTATGTTCCCTGCCACCAGACCCTATTCTCCTGCCTCAAGTTGGGTGGCATAGAATTTCATTTTTGGTTTACATATCTATTTAAAGATGGAATTAATTTCAAATGATTCTGGTTATTAAGGTAAAATTCAAAGGCCCCCATTTCTAGATTTATATATGCACTAAAGGCTATGCTGAGAACAAAATGATAGCAGTGCAACCCAATCTATGTGGCCTGATTTCATACATGAAAGACAGCTCTGTCCTGTAAAACACTGCAAAGCGGATGCCTGAGATTCCTTTAACCAGGACAGACAGTATTTTATTCCACAATATCACTAGAAGCTAAAAACACAAGTACTTCGGAGAGGTATCTCATTGATTTATATTTATTCTATGCTGTAAATGACTGAGATCAAATCCTTTCTTGCAAGGAGGTTTTGTTATGAGGGAATTACAATTCTGAAAAGGAACAAAAGTGACTGTTCCTGAGGGAGGTGAAGTTGTTAAGCAAGGGAAGGCAGATCACTCCAGGCCATTGTTCTCAGCTTCAATATTTTGCCTAAGGCCACCTTGATAGCAGCACTGCTTTCATATGCATTCTGAAGAAGTAAGCTCTGGTGTTGTTTGAAGCTGAGGAAGCAAAGTGATAATAAAAGGACCATATTCTCCATCTCGATTCTCACTATCTAATATCTATTACTATTTCTGCCTAGCAGTTGCATCCTTTTCCCAGGAACAGATGGGAGCAATGATGAGGGAGTTGCTTCAATGTCTGCTTAATTCTTCCTTTCCCCTAAAAAAATAAGCTTTCCCTAAAAAAATAAGCAAAAAAATCAGAATCCAGGAGAGTAATAGATATATTATTCCCATATTCAAAAACTTGGAAAATACTCAAATGAGATTCTGTGGTCTGCATAGATAAGAACTTGCTTGGGACTGTGAAATCTTAACTCAGAGTTGGGAGGAAAAAAAATACAAAAAAAACCAGGGTACTTTAGTTGTTATCGTAAATGCAAGTCAATTATTTAATTAATTGATGTTTAAGGAGCACTTGCAAACTTTTTTTTTTTTCCTGCCTAAGGGCTACTTTATTCTACTAAATGGGTGCCAGAAGTTCTATGTATTATTGTTTTACAATGGCAAAATCATGTAGAAAAGCTGGCTAACATTTTACAAATAGTAAATACAATTACTATTTCTCCCATCACCCTGGCAATGAATTGAAGAAACAATATTCCTATGGCTTCTAGGAATTATTTAGCCTTTGTGTTATTTTATCTTATTTTTAAGCTTACTTGGCCACAGTGAGATTCTGCCCTGCATAGATTAATCTTGCTTTGGACTGTGAACTCTTGACTCAGGATTGAGGAGGAAAAATACTTTAGTTGTTATTGTAAATACACATGAATTATTTAGTTAATTGGTAATCCTCATAAATTTGTTCACCTTAAGTAAATAAATAAAAATAAAAACCTCTCATTGACTTAATAAACATTTAAAGGTAGAACTTAGCCTTTTATATTTTAATGAAATACCCGAGAAATTTTGTCCCTCATGCTTGACCTTGATATTCACAACCTAAATTATTCCTATAGTCTACTTCAACGTGACTTTGCTATTTTTCAGTCTTTATTAACATTTAATTACACTTCCAGAAGTGCTCTGCCCAGGCAGCTGGGTTACTGGTTTGATCATTCACTCCTGGAACTTCCTAAAAGACTCAGCAACCTTCAATAGAAAACATCATTAGATAGTTTGTGCCCTAAAATTTTTGAATCCCTCACCTCAAAATCCCAGCCTTAAACTTTTCACAAATCTTTTCTCCCTCCCCCCCCACTCCCTCCCTCCCCCTCCCTCCCTCCCCCTCCCTCCCTCCCTCCCTCCCTCCCTCCCTCCCTCCCTCCCTCCCTTCCTTCCTTCCTTCCTTCCTTCCTTCCTTCCTTCCTTCCTTCCTTCCTTCCTTCCTTCCTTTCCTTTCTTTCTTTTTCAGATGGAGTCTCGCTCTGTCGCTCAGGATGGAATACAGTGGAATGATATCAGCTGACTGCAACCTCTACCTTCCAAGTTCTATTCATTCTCCTGCCTCAGCCTGCTCAGTAACTGAGATTACAGGCACCCGCCACCATGCTCAGCTAATTTTTGTATTATTAGTAAAGACCAGGTTTCACCATGTTGGCCAAGCTGGTCTCAAACTCCTTTCTCAACTGACAGAGCATGAGCATCCATATTCTGCACAAGCACCACCATTCTATAATTCCCCTCCATCAAAAACTGCCTAAATCCAAAGAGCATCAGTCTAATGGCTAAGATCAGCATGAACATAAACCACAAATAACATCTCTGACCAGAAACATTTCAACCATAAGATAAACCCCTCCCTGACCAGAGACATGCCAGCCCCAAGATAACCTCCCATCTGGCTAGAGAGATGTCAGCCCCAAGATAACTTCCCCTCTGACCAGAGACATTCCAACCCTGACATAAACTTCTCCCCCATACAGAAACATTCCAAGCTTGTGATAAGCTCTCTCACCCTAAATAAATAAATAGTCCGTAAGAGAGGGGGCTCTGGACAGAAATTGGCCAGAAGCCCCTCTTAGGTTTATTCTCTAAAATACACCTGTCAGCTGGACGTGGTTGCTCATGCCTGTAATCCCAGCACTTTTGGAGGCCAAGGTGGGCAGATCACGAGGTCAGGAGTTTGAGACCAGCCTGACCAACATGGTGAAACCCCATCTCTACTAAAAATACAAAACTTAGCTGGGCATGGTGGCACGTGCCTGTAGTTCCAGCCACTTGGGAGGCTCAGGCAGGAGAATCACTTGAACCTGGGAGGTGAAGGTTGCAGTGAGCCGAGATTGTACCACTGCACTCCAGCCTGGCCGATGGAGCAAAACTCACTGTCAAAAAAAAAAAAAGAAAGAAAGAAAAAAAATTACACCTGTGTCTGAATGTTGAGCCATGTTTTATGTTTCTTTCCTCTTTCTTTAACTCTTACACTGACCTCAGGTGATCTACTTGCTTCAGCCTCCCAAAGTGCTGGGATTACAGGCATGAGCCATCATGCCCAGCCAACTGTTCTCAAATCTTAACTGTTGTATTATGATTCTTCCCAATCCTAATCAGGTTCCTGTACTGCTGGATGCATGATAAAGCAAATATCCAAATCTCATTAAATTCTGACTTTATCTTCCCCACCCTGAGACACTCCTATGTTTTGGAAAGCAGTAAACTCAGTTTTGTCTCGTCAACAGGCTGTGTTGGAAAGAACCCCTGGGGAATAGCATGATGAAAGTCATGAAAGCAGAAAGCACATGGAATGTTTAAAAAATGACATGTAATGTATTTTGGCAAAAATGTAAATTGCCTGGGCATAGTTACAGAAATGGAAAAGCTAAGGTAGGATCATACTGAAAAGAATATTAAAGCTTGGATATTTTTAGACCTATACTCTCTCACTGAGCCTTGCCAATACTTAGGGATATCTTGGCAAATTGATATCTGTGACAGATTAGTATGAATTGTATTAATTAAATTTTAAAAATAATGTAATTTCCAAAAAGGAAAAAGTTGATTTAAAGTTTTTCATCTTATTTTGTTCTGTTTTATTTTCTGGGC
Source organism: Macaca thibetana thibetana (assembly GCF_024542745.1). Taxonomy (NCBI): domain Eukaryota; kingdom Metazoa; phylum Chordata; class Mammalia; order Primates; family Cercopithecidae; genus Macaca; species Macaca thibetana. The sequence goes on along the minus strand of NC_065595.1, from coordinate 14,801,304 downwards.
CACCCACTAATTTGGTTAATAATTATTTCATGAATTGCTGATGTAGACAGTGCAGAACAAAAGAAAAAATCCTTTGAGCAGATATAGTACATGAAGACCCCAATTTTTCTGAAAGTACAGGAGAAAAGAGTGCTGATATATTAGAATTTGTATGCCTATGGACTGGAAGATAAGAAAAGTCTTATTCAATTTCCAGTCTGAAATTTCCAGTACAGTCTTTTAGTCTACTATATTCACAAAGTTTGATGGCACATGGTGCCATGCTAGTCAGAACACAAAGAAAAATATTAGATAAATGTTTATTCTTTAAGTTTTGACAAGAATGCATGGCCTTCCAAAGAAATCTGCTCAGAACATGCAATGAGAAAAATGGTTGTCAGTGATTTGAATAAAGGGACCACTGCCAACATTGTCTCTCTATTTCTCTTTCTCTCTCTTTGTCTGTTCCTTGGTTACTAAGAAGGGCCAGGCTGGATGACAGCAACTATGTTGGCATGTCTTCATGACACAACAGTAAGTTTATGTCTATTCTATGGAGATTTTTGACCAAAAGTATTCAAACAATCAAACACAGGAGCATCAGTATTCATTCTGCCTGGATTACCTCTGTATTCTACACCCCGGGCATGGCACCATGAACAAACTAAGTTCCCATAATATATATATATTATATATGTAAAATAAAATTATATATATTATATATGTAAAATAAAATTATATATAACTTCATATATATAATAGATATATAAAATGATCACACAAATAAAGACGTTTAATCTATACCACAAGACATAATTGACATGATCACAACAAATCGAGAATTGGATAGAGTTAGTTCTTCTCTCTTTTCAGGCTATATCTCTAGCTAACAGGTCCGGTGTTATCCTACTGCACCTGAGTGCCTAAACCCCTATCGGCTCTAACTTTCCAAGTTTAATTTTAGTCAGTTCACTAATGATAAACTAACATGTTTTAACACTAACGAGTCAATGGCAGACCATGACACTATCCCCTACTTGGGATATTGGTTTAATTAAAAAATGTTAGCCAATGGTATAATTTAATCTTATGTATCAGAAAGAATGATGCTGGAAGAAGAGACTTTGGGGGTTGCAATTATTTCTGCAAATTTTCAATCTATACTTCCATAATGTAATGTAAGTATGGACTATTATATATATGTGAGAAACTGGCAAATCTCACATGTTCTTTCCATTCAGGTCTTTTATATATAAAACACTGTGTGTCATAAACTAAAAATATACATACATATAATATAATATATACATACATATAATATAGGCATACTACAGCAAAGCATATATGCAAAAAAGTAAAAATATATATGATCGCATCACCTAGGAAACATAACTTCATTTAAATAAAAGATTAAAAAGTAAGACTCCTTTTGGAGATTGTACTCTAGGATTAAGAATGATATAATCTTTAAGTATGATAATTAATATTTAGACAAGGTCAATACTTAAAATAATTTATAAATGAGTTAGCAGCAGTTTTATTTAGAGATGTCTCTATCTTCAAAATATTCCCCTTGAGACTGGGTGCAGTGGCTCATGCCTGTAATCCCAGCACTTTGGGAGGCCGAGGTGGGTGAATCACCTGAGGTCAGGAGTTCAAGACCAGCCTGTCCAACATGGTGAAACCCCGTCTCTACTAAAAATAAAAATAATTAGCTGGGCATGGTGGCAGGCACCTGTAATCCCAGCTACTTGGGAGTCTGAGACCCGAGAATCGCTGCTTGAACCCAAGAGGTAGAAGTTGCAGTGAGCCGAGATTCAGCCATTGCACTTCAGCCAGGGTGACAGAGCGAGACTCCATGTAAAAAAAAAAAAAAATCCTTCATTAGACACTAATTGATATTTCTTCCACAAACAAAGACAAATTAGATTCTATATCATCAATAAAGTGTTTGCTAATCTTCCTGTCAGAAGTACTCTTCCTACCACATCTCATAGCATTTTCTTTTATATCACTATCATTGAGTTAATCACATATGTCCTTGTGTATGTTAAAGGAATTGGATATGTGTCTTATCTTTCCCATTCAATAGTATCTTGAAAGGATCTCTGTACCTATTGATTAAGTTTTCAATATAGTTGAGTTGAATTGAATCACAAACCAATGGCAAACTCATGTAATGCTAACTAAATGCAAGGCAAAACTTACAGTGATATTTATAATATAGAGAGAATGTATTTCCAAAAATATACTTAGTTTATATATCAATGTGTATATGATTTATTTCCTGTAACAAAATCAGGAGTTATTACTAACTCTTTTTATATCTGGAGGAACTGAGGTGGTGAGAAGCTAAGTGAGTTGGCTCTGGTCATGTGGTCAGTAGGGGCCAATGCAAAATTTGAAACAGGCAATCTTTTCTCAGAGTGAAAACTATGTTTTACTGACTTATATGACATCAACAACCAAAAATACATCCAGGAATTTACATGGCTTTTAATTCTGTAATTTTCGTCTTTGTTTATATGTATTCTTATTATTTTCTATACATATTTATGCATGTATCTACCTATCTATATTTGTCTATGAAGTCCTAATTACAAATACAAGTACATTGTAAATTGTTAATATCCTGAGACACTCCTTTGTTTCAGAAGGCAGTAAACTCAGCTTTGTCTCATCAACAGACTGTGCTGGAATGAACCCGTGGAGAATAGCATGACGAAAGTCATGAAAGCAGAAAGCACAGGGAATGTGTAAAAAATGACATGTAATATATTTCTATGAAAATAAGAAATCAATTTCATAGAAAGTCAATGGCCTCTAATCTTATCTAGGCGAACTAGTCACCATTAATAGTTAAGTGTATAATCAAGACTTCATATGCATAGGCTGTACATCCAGAGAGGTGTAGAAGAAGTTTTATTGCAATATAACAGTAGAAACTACATAAATGCCATTGGAAGGGAAGGGATTTGCGATGGTTAATATTGAGTGTCAACTTGACCGGATTGAAGGATGCAAAGTATTAATCCTGGGTGTGTCTGTGATGGTGTTGCCAAAGGAGATTAACATTGGAGTCAGTGGGCTGGGAAAGGCAGACTCACCCTCAATCTAGGTGGGCACCATCTAATCAGTTGCCAGCACGGCTGAAATAAAGCAGGCAGAAGAATTTGGAAGGATCTGATTTGCTGAGTCTTCTGGCCCTCATCTTTCTCCAGTGGTGGAAGCTTCCTCCCCTTAAACATTGGACTCCAAGTTCTTAAGCTTTTGTACTCTTGGACTTACACCAGTGGTTTACCAGGGGCTGAAGGCTGCACTGTTGGCTTCCCTACTTTTGAGGTTTTGGGACTTGAACTGGCTTCCTTGTTCTTCAGCTTGCAGATGGCCTATAACGGGACTTTGTTTTGTGACTGTGTGAGTCAATACTCCTTAATAAACTCCCCTTCATATTTACATCTATCCTATTAGTTCTGTCCCTCTAGAAAACCCTGACTAATACAGGATTAACACATTGAGTTTAATCATAATAGAAGGCTGTATTTGTCTGAGTTTAATCATAATAGAATGCTGTGTTTGTCTTAGTTTGGGTATCCCAGGAAGCATATCCTGAACATAGAATTAGTAATTTCTTATGAAATTCATCCCAGAAAGCTGGATTGAGGGATCAGGAACAGTGACCTGAGGCAGGAGCAAAGGTCAATGGAGTACATTAATGAGTTATTTACTACTGCAGGCAAGTGGGGCTTATTCCCCTTGGACACACTGCAGGTAACTGTGTAGAATGGCTGTCAGAATTTCAGGAGTGAAGCTCAATTCATTCCTGCATTAAAGAAAGACTGATACCAGTTCAACCATTATTGAAAGCAGTTAGCTACTCCTCAATAAGTTAACACCAAAATTACCATTCAACTCAGCAATCCTATTACTAGGTATATACCCAAACGAATATAAATTGTTCTATAAATCATTGCAAAACGACATATACACACAATGCTTATTGCAACACTATTCATAATAGGAAAAACATGAGATAAACCTAAAGGCCTACTAATGGAAGACTGGATATAAAGAAAATATGGTACATATACCATGGAATACTATGCAGGTATAAAAAGAATGAGATAATGTCCTTTGCAGAAATGTGGATAAAGCTAGAGCCTATTATCTTTAACAAATTAATGCAGGAACAGAAAACCAAATGCCACATGCTGTCACTTATAAATGGGAGTCAAATAATAACACATGGATACACAAACGGGAACAAGAGACATTGTGCCATACTTGAGGGTAGAGGGTGGGAAGACAAACAGGATCAGAAAAAAATAACTATTGGGTGCTAGGCCAATTCCTAGGTGATGAAATAATCTATACATCAAAACCTTGTGCCATGAGTTTATTCATATAACAAATCTGCACCTGTACCCCTGAACCTGAAATAAAAAATTAAATGCTGGACATAGTGGCTCACACCTGTAATCCCAGCACTTTGGGAGGCTGAGGTGGGTGGATCATGAGGTCAGGAGATCGAGACCATCCTGGCTAACATGGTGAAGCCCCGTCTGTACTAAAAATACAAAAATTAGCCGGGCGTGGTGTTGGGCGCCTGTAGTCCCAGCTACTTGGGAGGCTGAGGCAGGAGAATGGTGTGAACCCGGGAGGCAGAGCTTGCAGCGAGCCGAGATTGCGCCACTGCACTCCAGCCTGGGTGACAGAGCAAGACTCCATCTAAAAAATAAAAATAAACAAAAAATTAAAATTAAAAAACCCCTGCATTTATGAATATATTTTTTGTGGCATAAAAAATCTCATGGAAGTGAAGCAGTGGCAAGTTTTAGATGACCAGGTTTTATTCTCACCCAATTAACTCTTTGACCTTGCCCAATGTCCACCTGTCAGTCACCTTGCCTTGCACAACAAAGGGTTTCCATAAATACGTGAATACTCGGATGAGGAAGTAAACAAATGTAGTGTATACTATAATTTCACATTCACATTATTTGACAATACAGATGACCACTGAGAGTTGCCTTGTAAATTCCCTCGGATTTATTGTAGCCACTGACCGAGGCCGCTCTACTTACCCAAACTGTGGCTTCAAGAGCCTGAATGCATTTGTGTTAACATAAGATTCTTTGAAATTTTAGCAACATGATAATTCTGAGAAATAGGAGATCATTGAAAGAGAACATGCCATTATGTTGTCATGAGAAACAAAGATACGAATGCCTCCCAGGTGAGAGCAGGGAGGATCGTTTGATGAAAGTCAGGCTTCATTGCCACTAGGTAAACAAATGAATCTCAGCTCCAGTCCTCCCTCACTTAACTCATGAGTGATGAGCAAACACAAATATCAAATTCCTTTTAGATTGTTTCTCAGCCTATCAGAACATAATCTCTGATACTTCAATGTTTTATAATCCATATATACATATTTTTACTTTTTCATGTGATCTTGTGATCTAGACACTGTTCCTGACTTATCGTCTTAGTCCTCCCTATAAATTGAGTTCACATTATTCCTGTTGGAAAGACATTCGTCTATATCAAATGAACACTTCAATAAGATGTTCCTGTTTCATTTTCAGCTGATTTAAACCAGCAGCTGGGCTCCAATTTGCAAGTTGAATTTGCCTTCTCTAAAATGCCACAGACACACACTAATACAAAATTTGCTTTCCCTAATTCTCCTAGGATTTGATATCTTGCAACAGGAGGCTGGGTAAAGGAACATTCATATTTATTTCTTGAAGGGCTGGAAAATTATCTTCCCTTAAAAATGGAGAACAATTTCAAGTGATGTGCATATGCATGTATAAATTTAAACTGCATATGTACACCCAGAATAAAATCACACAAGGCAAGATGATTATGTTTTATAATTGAAGATTCTGCATTGAATGTATTTCCCTACATCATATTTATGATATTTAAAATACCAAAATCCAGAAAGCCTGCATAAGTAGACAAGTCATAAAAAGAACATATTTTTTAATATAGTAAAAATGTAAACAGCACAAAGCTTCTCAACCATTTTTAATATCCTACATATTAACAGTTACCTAAGGAATAATAAGTGGTGGAGCATCATTCATATTTATATTATTTTCATTTAAAAATTTCAAATTTAAATGTAAATACTCATTATTGGACAAATAAACAAGTGGAAGATTTCAGTAGGATACTGTCAGTATGTATTGAGACTTTTTTTTTTTTTTTTTTTACCAGTATTACTTGTTTAAATTATTTCTTATATGGTATTTATGTAATGAAGAAGTAAAATATTTCTTAATTAAAGACTATAGGAAAAGAAGGATATATTGTTTATTATGAGACACATCATTATTTTATCACAAAATATTTTAAAAAGATAACTGTTGAAGACAATTAAGATTTTCACTGATTTCATTATCTTTCTCGTAGTTATCTTAGCACAACATAATGTGCAACGCAATGCTTGGGTCTCTTTTAGTGATGACCTCACTGGCACATCACTGACAATAGGATGGACAGCTTTAATAGTAATCTAAGACACAACAGAATTTTTCTCACTTTCTCATTCACTCATGCCAATATCATCCTTTCTCCTCTCTCTAGTACTTCCATGTCAACAAAAGAACAAAATTGCTTATGAATCCCTCTTAAACAATGAAATGAGTTCATATAAAAAGAGAATGTCATTGCATAAATTGTTCATGCATGTATGCTCAACATTTTTAAACATTTTAGAGCTTTCTTGATTTGTTTGAACATAACAAATTTTCCTAAGCTCTAGATATGTAAGCACATACTAACACATTTTAAATATTTTCATTTCCTAGATTATTACATAGACAAAAAAGGTAGGTCTTAATTTTTTTCTTGAACTTCTACTATTCCACTTCAGTGGCATTAAATCATTTTTTCCCCTAAAGCATTTTTGAATATAATATTTCTATCAACAGGTGTGACTCTAAAATTAATAAAGTTAAAATCATGAAAATAATGTGTCATTGCCAACCTTCAATTATTGTAATTATATATTCCTACTAATAAATTTTGCACTAAAACTTGAATTGTTTCATATTTATAAGCTTATTGATCCAGCCGGTTGGATTTCTATTACTACTTATAATAATGATTTATTATATTTTTAAGAAAAATAAATAGAGCCACTAAGACCACATCCTTGGTTCATCAAGTAAGCATATTTCCTCTAAATAGTGGGAACTGGATTTGCGGGACACTGGCAAGACCATGTTGTGAATAAGTTAAGACAAAAGATTAAGTGCGTTTCCTGAAAATTGTTATTAACACCAAAAAACGTTGAGGTCATCTGGAGGGCTCTTCTTCAGCACTTTGTCAACTCATGTTAGGAGTAACTGTCTCAGGGGGCACAAGTGATAGCCTGGCATTTGGAGAGGAAATATGCAAAGACTGTGTAACCTTGGCAGTGTGACGGCCTTCCCAACCTAACTCCTTTTCTCCCAGCTCGCCCATCTCCACGGCGGAGTCCTCTTCACCTCGATCTGTGTGTAGTTCCTGAGTTAAACTGCAAAATGTAAGAAGCCAGATGTCAGTGAAACTGGAACATAATTTCTGGCATAAACTATGTCATTCACCCAGGTTTATAAAATGAGACATTGCATTGCTTCCTAAGAGGTCTCAAATCTGACTTATTAAGCCCCCGAATGTTAGTTTATTATTTTAAATCTCTGGGCTCATTCACAAAGCTTCTTTCTTTTAAAGAAAATGCAAAATCCCAAGGTGGACTTGTGGGAGGCTTCCGGTACCAGATAAACTGCTATATGTAAAACCAGGGTGCTTTGCTTATGAGCAAAGGTTTTTGAATCTAAACTAGCTTCAGCCCCTCATCTGAACAGAAGAACTCAGGTAATCGCCACTTCACAGGCTTTGAAAAGACACTTGCGATTCACCAGGTAAAGTTTTCTTGCACATTACGTGGACTCAATAAAAGAACGATATTTTCTTTTCTTGTCCTCCCTTGAAGTAAATGCCCTGGACAGCAAGCCAAGCTATGGGTTAGAAAGTATTTAGCATTGCCTTCAACAGCTACATTTTAATAAATTCCCTTAGTAAAATGTCTGCATACCAGCAAAACCTGCAGAGATTTTTCCACTGAAATATGAAGAACAGAAATGTGTCTGAAGTACAGAACTGAAGAAACTACTTAGCATTGTCAATAATCACGTTACATCATCACAATATCATGTGATTGCATTATATATAACTTAAAATACATTGTTTTATGATATTGGTTTATGTAGGCATTCTGTAGTTTTTAATACAGAATTAGACTTCAATATCCACCATCCACACCAAGTAACTGTACCAGGTCATTATTATATTTAAAATTGTGCAAGCAGAGACAGTGAGCCTAATGTACATACAATAATTAGTAAACATTTGTCTAATTATCTAAAGTACATATTCAATAAGGCAATACAATGGTATTCCTCCCTGGAAAATTGGAATGAAATATATTCTTGTAATTTTAAAAACATCATCACATAATAAAACAACATGTTGAGCTGTTAAAGACACAAAACTTTTGCTATTTCTTTAGTAGAGATATCATGGAGCTAGTGGATATGCAGTATGTTGAAGCTCACTTTGTCCAAGACTTCTGTTTCATCAATTTAGAAACATAAACAAAATAACTAAAGTCCTAGCTGTCAAGATATCACTAATAAGTAATTCTGGCACCAATAATCATCTTTTCCAAATGAGTTAATGTAAGAGATCCCATGAACATTTGACTTTTATCGGCTACTGTGCTCAAGTAAATTATAAATAAGTGTTTATTTAGGAAAAGATGCTGCGTGTATATGTGTTTATATATATGCATGTGTGCATAGACATATGCCACTCTTCATAGTAAGAGAATATAGATGTAACGATTGGTGATATTTCAGAGCATATTTTGTTTGTTTATTTGTTTGGGAAGTGCAGTGGCATGAATGTGACTTGCTGCAGCCTCAACCTCCTGGGCTCAAGTGATGCTCCCGCCTCAGCACCCCCAAGTAGCTGAGACCTACAGGCACGAGCCATCACACCTGGCTAATTTTTGTATTTTTTGTAGAGATGGGGTTTCTGCATGTTGCCCAGGCCTGTCTTGAAATCCTGAGCTCAAGCGATCGGTCTGTCTCAGCCTCCCAAAGTGCCGGAATGACAGGCATGAGCCACTGAGCCTAGCCAAGAGCATATGTTTTTACATAAGAAGTGTAACAATTATCTCAATATGAAAAAATATCGTAGTAAAATATATCTGTTGCTTTCCTACTTAATTAATATTCTCTCCTATGTTAGTTTTCTAGGACTGCTTATAGCAAGTACGACAATCTCAGTGGCTTAAAACAACACAAATGCATTCTATCACAATTGAGGAGGCTAGAGTCGTTTAATCAAGGTGTCTGCAGACTTGGAGGCTTCTGGGGGCTCTGAGGGAGAATGAGTCCCATGCCTCTCTCCTTGCTTCTGCTGCTGCCTGAAACATCAGTGCTCCTTGATTTGTAGTTGCATCACTCCAGTCTGTGTTTCTATCATCACCTGGGCTTCTTCCCTCACGTGTCTGTGTGTCTTCGCTTCCTGTAAGGACACTAGTCAATGAATATAGGTCCCCAGTCCAACCCAGCATAACCTCATCTTAATTAAATACATCTTCAAACACTCTATTGCAAAATTAGGCCACATTGGGAGGTTCTGTGCAGACATAGATTTTGGAAGGACGCGATTCAACACACCACAACTCCCTACCAAGGAGCTGGTACCAAAGCAATATTCTGGGAACTCAGTACTTTTAGAAGATCTTCTTCCTCTCTCTCAGATAATCAAGGGGTTACCTCTCATACATTCAACAGAAATAGAAAAGAATGCTACATATAGTGCCTTAAGAAGAGCATCTAACAAACTGAATCACTTAATTGTACAGGAACTATAATAATACATTTTAGAAAATATTTTATTTGTCCATCAGTTATATTAGTATGCATATGTACAAATATACATATATAAATATATGTTAGATTCTAAACTCTGTGCCAATCGTTCACACTTAGCTCTAAGAAACGATTAGAAAAAGAGATTTCTTGTAAAAATTCCTCACAAAAAATTCATCTAACAGTCATTTGACTTGAGAACACTAGTGATTTCTTCCCGGTCTTGGCAGAACATTAAATTATCATTCATATAGACAAAGAAATGTGAACATGTTAAATCCAACAATATATGCCTCTCTGAAATACCCTCTGTCACAATCAGAGAAAAAGTAATAGTATAGAATTCCACTGTACTCTTAATTAGTCTATGTTTGTTTCTAGGGGGAAAAATCGAATTATCTAATTGTTGCATGTGCTTTAAAGCTTTACCCTCTGAATCTGGAGAACAACAACAACAACAAAATTATTTCCGCCTGTTTGTAAATGATTCTTAATTTAGTTAATAAACATTAATAAAAATACTATATCTTTTATGCATAAAGCTGTTCTTTAAGAGTTGAGACTTTGGGAGAAACAAATAATTGTGAAGATCTCTTTACATGGTCTGAGTATGTCAAATGTTATGAAATTGAAACTGATTTTCATAGATATTGAATCCAAGAAGCTACTTTGCTTCTTTTCAGGAATTTTTCTAAGTTTCACTTAAAAGTTTTTTGGAAAACATAAGATAAGATTCTTGAAGTAATATAGACAAACGTTACAGCTGGGGAAGAGGAAGGCATTGTTATTCTAACCATTACTGAGAAACCTGCCTCTGTGAAGGCTGTTTCTCAGACTCCCTAGTGTGGCTCTTCCTAAAAAGATGACAGGTGATGTTTCTGATTGAGTGAATATAATTGTGACTGAATAAGCATGTTTATTTTGTTCTCGTTAAAGAACACATGATGTGTGGGTAATATTCAGTTTGCAAAATGTTTACTGTCATTTGCAAAATGTTTTGTTGAACTGAACCACCAAAATTAATTTGAATGTGGAGAAAGGCAAACAAAACATAAAACAAAACCTTATAATATTAATCCAAATCAAGTTTCTCAGTTAGTAAACTTTAACTGGTTGCTGGTTAAATCATTAGGAAACTAAATAACTTTCAAAAATATTAAACTCAGTTCTGAATGTGTACTTTTTTCCCCCTATTTTCTGGAAAAATATAGATAAACCACACGGAAGCAACTAAGGAAGCCAATATAAAATTGGAAAATATCAATACATAAGAAAACATGGCATATACCACACCTGAAATAGTAATTGTTATATAAGACAATCATTTTGTCCATGAGTCAGTTTGACAGCAAGAGACTATAAACAGACCACAGCTAATAGGTCCACAGTATATAAACAGGACCACAGCATAAACTGAAGATGAGTTTTTGCATGTATCCTACATTTGAAAAACACCTGTCCGCTTCATTTTTGGGAGGCTGAGATGGGAAGATTGCTTGAGCCCAGGAGTTCAAGGCTGCATTGAGTCGTGATAGTTCCACTGCACTCCAGCCTGGTATACAGAGCAAGACCCTGTCTCCAAGAAAAACATAACAAACAAAACAAAACAAAAACTATTTAAATATGAAAAATAAATTTAAATAAAAATTAAATGCACTATCATCATGACTTTTAAACACTCAATCCTTTAAGTAACCTTATTTTTTTTTTCTAATTTTTTAGAGGAAACAAAACAGGGATTAACATCAGTCAGCTTCACTTGTTTGTCTTCTCTTTATCTTTTATGCTAGCTTGAGCTTTTATCAGAATATTCTGTATGACCATTTTAGTTTTTAGGTAAAGAAGACAATGCTGAATATAACTGCTGCAGCATAATTATGTGTGATCTTAAAATATTTGTGACTTTGAATGCACGATATTTCTATGAATAGCTGTTTTTATTTAAAGTATTATGTTGTAATACCATGGCTGTTAATATAAAGTGAGTGCAATGATTTTTCTTCATGTAAAGGAAAACATGAAAACTAATATCATGATTGTACTCTCATACAGCTGAAGTTTCAAAATTAATAGTTGGCAGATAAACTTCAAACAATTACAGGATCATTTCAAAAAAATGAATGTTCTATTGGATCTTCTCTTACACTGTATTTTCAAGAAAAAGAGCTTTTATGTCTCCAAAGTCATTTTGTTAAAAGTAGGACAAAATAGAGAAAAATGATAAAAGTTTCACACAAAAATTCTTTTCATTTGTGTGAAAAAATATTCAGACTGGAGAAAAATAAAAGAATGCTTGCCATTACTTTGTGATATCATTGGCAGCCCAGGGATGACTTAAGGAGTCCCAGATGTGTTCTTCTCTTGCAATGAAATATTTGGAATAGAGTATATTTAAGATTTGATTATTGAAATAGATGATGCCAATCTTAATATTTAATTACTTCTTTTAGAATAATGTACTAATAAGATTTTAAAGCACTCAGCATCTTTTGATAGTTTATATTTTCCATCAGCATTTATAGTTGCTGGTATGGTATTACTTTTGTTTTATTTTTTAGTTGATAAAACACTGCTCTTAAAAAAGATAAGAAGCAAAAAACAAAAGTTCTGTCAAAGGCATTGGGCTCATCTTTTTTTTGTTTTCTTTAAGGCATTTGAAAACATTCAAGTTTTCAACATGTATGTCTTATTTTTTATTATTGAATAACTGGTAGGAGAAAATATTTTATCAAAATAAAGGAGATACAAAAAGAAAAACTGATATTCAAAAACAATGGAACTAACTCAGCAGAATACTGAGAAAATATCCAACTTTCACATTTGAATCCTGTTAGAAAACAGTTCTCCATGCGTCTCTCATGTTTATTCATATCTGGTGAAAAGTTTTGTATTATTGAGTCAGTATTTCCCTCTGGAGCTAAGGACAGACATGCTTATTGCACATTATAAATGATTCTGGTTCCCAAAGCTCAGGGTTCCTTTCATCTGATGCAACCCATGATGTGTGCAGGTGCCATCTTTTCTTCTTTTCATCTCCTTGTGGCAATGAGGATGCAGAAAATGGACACAAATATACTGATATTCTGGTCTCTGCTATTACTGTGAGTAATAACTGTCATTTGTTTCTGTCCCGACATCTTATATCTTCTGGAAGCATTGATGAAACTGAGGCAGGCTTAGAGGTTTACTTGTGAACTCACAAGTCGGGGAATATTTCAGAACCTAAACAGTTCTTGATAGGCAGCAGGTTGCATCAGATTAAAATTGATGGACTCCATTCTTCACCTGCAACCTTTGCATGTAAGTTTGCAAAGCCCTCCCATTGAGGGCAGGGCAGTAAGTCTTATGCTTTGATTTGGGACTCGGTGGTCACTTTGACTAATGCAATGCTAGTAGATATGCCACAGCAAAAGTGTGAAATAGGCTTGCACATTGGGGAATTTGCTTTTGTGACTGTTCCATTGTTATGAGAACAGATCCAAGCTTTGCAGTTGGACAATGAGAGGTTTACAAAATAGACCTGAGTCACTGCTGTCACCACAGGGAAACCACTCTAGGTTAGCTGAAAGCCAGCCAAGTCAGGACACTCAGCCAAGGTCAGAAGAGCTGTCTAGTAGGCTCTAGTGAGGAATTTTAAGAAAACAGCTTTTGCAAGAAAAACATACACACACACACACACACACACACACACATATAATTTCTATTTCATTTCTATTATTCCTTTTAAAATTCTCCCTTTGCCATTTAGATGGTAGACCATGTAAGTCCTAAGGAAAAATTAATTTTAATTGAAATTACTAAACAAAAAATGACTCGTGATTCTTCCTTAATTGTAGATATTATGATATATAACCATAAAGTGATTACTTTTTACATATTAGAAAATGCAGGCAATATTCAATGTGGTATGTTTGTTTAAATATAAATTCATATTTGTGGAAGGATCTAGATTGTTTTTGTGATGTAGATGTGTGTGTGTGTGTGTGTGTGTGTGTGTGTGAAAACTTGGGGATTAATTTTATTCCGATATGGGGCTTGATAATTTAAGTAAATATCTTTGTCTTGGTAAGAGTTTATGCTCCTCAAAGTCATTTAAAATTTAGGACAAATTTCAGAAGATTTCTTCCAATTTCAAACTTGATTGCAACTTTGCCCATGATAAGCTTACTGTACACAGAAATATTGTTTCTTATGTGAAGATATGATTCTCTTTCATCTAGTAAATATAAGGTATTTTATGTATATTAATATCTCCATTTCAAAGGATATATCAAATTAAGCAGATTTCATTCTCCTATATAAATTTGCCATCTTCTGTTTCTTATCTCAAGAAACTCACCATCTACCTTATTGATGAAATAAACTTTGGTGTCAATGTCAACTCCTACTTTCTATCATATCCTCAATCCACTCAGTAAATTATTTAAACCCTGCCTCAAAACATTTCTCTAGTATCTCCTCTTCTATTCATTAACATAGCCACTCACTTACCTCCTAAAAGTGTTTCTTATATCCTTAAAACCTATTACACTCTCATTGTAACAGCTGTTCCACCTCCATTCCCCCTCCCTGACAGAACGCTCTTTTGCTATAAGATATGACTTTCATTAAATATTACTCACGACTTTCTGTCACTTGCAGAACATCTGTCAGATCCTCGGTAAAACTTTTTTTTTAATCTCCAACTTTTCTATGCTACCACATATATAACACATTTTACATTGTATCACAGTTATCCCTGCATTTCCCTTTCTCCACATTCTAAATTGTAAGCAACTGGTAATCAAATAGCTCAATAAATATTCAATCTAATAATAAATGAATAAATAATTAAATATTAATACAATTTTACCGATGAACACTGTTAAGGTAAAGTACTAATCTCTGTTGTCAGCTATTAAGACAGGTTGGTTTTACTGTATGTATTTTAAAAATATGATTAAAAATGTACAACAAACAAGTCATAATTTTGAGATTCTAATTTCACAGTAATATCCCTTTAGTGCTTTGTAATTAAATATTATCATATTTTAAAACAATTATCATAGTTTGTTCATATGTACTATGAACTAAGAAATTTGCATTGTTTAGCTATTTTAAGTCTCATGGCAATATTATTCAATGTTTGTTAGCATATTATGAAGTCCATTTTTATATATAGAAATAAAATTTTTACATGTGAATGAAAATATGTAAGATTGCATAGGTAATAAATAGAGGTTATGGAGTAGGGCCTCTCTGACTCCAAAACCTCAGACCTCTATACTGTTTTGCCTCACAGTGTAAAATAATATTTTATATTTATCTTTAACTCTTCCTTGGCATTTAAAGATATCTGAATAGTGAAATTTTATTTTTACCTCTTTACATTGACTATTTACAATACTTTTCAATTCAAACGCTATCACCTGTTCTGAGTAACATTAAATTATATTAGTCCATTTTGGCTTGCTTGAATGTTTTTGTTGACTCAATAAACTTACCTTTATTAAACCTGTCATTGGCTACCAGATTTCACTATGATATTCTATAGCTGGGAATCCAAAATGTAGAAGCAGAGAGCTGTCAGTTTGGCAGCGTGGTTTTGGGAATGTTCTTTAATCTGAGTACCTTGAAAGCTCCCCCAAGAGGTAGATGCATGTAATAAATCAAGTTACATGCAGGCAAAGTGAGGAGATTCAATGAAGTATGATAGATAACTATTCTAATAATTGTAGTTCATTGTCTTATACTACTGTGCTTTTTTTCCATCTAGAATACATATAGTCATTCCTATTTTTCTATTCTTTAAAACAACCCAATTTCTCATATTTGAAGTCAGAATTGTAGAGTGATTAAGAGTGTTGATTCTGGAACCAAACCACTCCATTTACACTACTTACTAGCTCAATAATCCTAGGTGAGTTATTTTACCTCTATTTCTCTTGGATAAAATAGAGATAAAAACAGAACTTAAGGCTGGACATGATTCCTGCCTGTAATCCCAGCACTTTAGGAGGCAGAAACGGGAGGATCACTTGAAGCCAGGAGTTTGAAACCGGCCTCGACAACATAGCAAGACCCTATCCCTACAAAAATAATATTAAAAACAACTTAAGAAAATAGAACCTGCCAATATTTTAGTTGTAGAGATTAAATTTATTGATATATGTATAATATTTTGAATATTGCCTGGCACAGGAAAAAAAAACAAAACCTTACATGGACACATGAACTTGTTGCCTATTATTAGTAGTGATTTAGATCCAGAAAATACCCTATCGAATAGCCACTAAATATATGGATCGAATTTTGTGTTATGTAAAGTGCTATTAATGAAATAGACTATGGTAGACAAAATAGTTCCTCGAAGATGCCTACTTCCTAACCCTTGAAACTTATGGAGAGGAACTTTGAAGACGTCATTAGACTTATGGACTTTAAAATAGATTGTTCTGGATTATCTGGAGGACGCAATATAATCACATGAACCCTAAAGAAGAATATCTAACTTGAGTCTGAAGAAGGCAACAGAGAAAGAAAGTTTCGAAGTGTGAAAGGGATTTGACCTGCCCTTGCTAGAGTGGGTCATGTGGAAAACATGAGAAAAAATGAGGACAGCCTCTAGATGGAAAGACCAGCCCCTGGTTGACAGCAAAGCAACAGGGATCTCAGTTCTGCAACTGCAAAAAAACCTGAACTCAAGAAACAGCCTGGATGAGCTGAGTACATTGTTCCTCAGTTGTTTAGTAAGGAATACTGCTGCCTGCACCTTGATTTCAGCCTTGCAAGACCCTTGACAGACGACCCAGCTGAAACCATGAGACCTACAGAAACTGTGGCATAATGAAATTATGTTGTTTTAAGCCATTAAGTTTGTAGTAATTTGTTACGATGGCAACATAAAATGAATACAATACCGAATAATTCTTTTGGCTTTTAATTGACAGACAGTAATTAAGAAATGTTCAGCTTTGAAATCTTACCTGATTCACAGTTGCAGATTTTTCACTTTCATCATTATATTAGGTGAAACTTTAAAGTTCTCTTTTATATTTTAAAATTTTCATTGTAATTTTATATGCTCATATTTTTAATTCCAAATGTTATTATATCTACTTCCTTCTCCCCCCTCCACCAGTCTAGCAGGAGATAAGTTATGTTGTTGATTGGTTTTCATCTGTAAAACCTGCTGCTAAAGTATCAGTATTACGTGGTTTTTCAAGAGAGAGAAAACTGTAGTTTCTTTATCTTTTTGTTATCACCTTTTAAAATGTCACCTGTTAGTGTTATTCTGTCCTCTGTCACTTTGGGCCATTCTATAAAGCAAGTGTAACTATTTTTGGCTTAGTGACCACTAATATATTCACTCAATAAAGAGAGTTACTAGTCCAGTAGTGATTCTGGCCAATACATATTTGTTTCGTAATATTATGAGTGCTTTTGGCCATAGGTTCTCTCTCTATAAAAACAATGTAGGCAATTATTTATTCTAAAATACAGTAATTCCTTTCAGAGAAAAAAATGTGCATCTTTAATACTAATACATGAGAAATTCATGAACATTTTATTAAATATCATCTTTTAAGAAAAATACATCATTTTTGTAAAACTGATTACTATCTTTTTATTGATAAGATAATGACCAAAACAGGAATCCTGCACTATTTATGAATAACACTTGATTATACTGGTAGAGTGTAAGAAAAAAATATATATATACACATAAAAAACAGCCTGGATGAACTGGCAGTACGTTGTTTCCCAGTTTTCCATAAGGAATACTCCTGCCTGCACTTCATATATATCTATACACACACACACACACACACACACACACACACACATGAATATATAATTTCTAATATATGAATATATAATTTCCAATATATGAATACATAATTTCCAATATGTGAATATATAATTTAACACACATATATATATATATATATGCCCAGATTTTTATTCATTCCAGATTTCTCTGAGTAGTGATTTTTGCTTTTTTGTTTTGGAATTATAGCTTTAAAGAATGATAATTACTGACAAGGGTTAGAAAATGCACTTAAGCAAATATATTAGTTTTAATAATTTATTCAACATATTTTAGTGGGAACCTACCAATACCATACGTGTTTTGCTAATTGTGGAGGACATCTTATTGAACAGTACAGACAATATCTGTAACTTTATAAAATGTAATGTATACCTATATCATGAGCACATTCCAGTTGCTAAATTATAGACTTTAGAGAATTTCTCAGGTTGAACAGTATCACTTGGCGATTCATTGTATCTGTGGATAGCCTCGAGGAAAGACAGTTACTTCATAAATAAAGACCTTCACAGGTTTTAGTAAATCCATTAATTTTTGAGATAACGCAAGATATTTTTGTATTTAAAATATGATCCCCCCAAATATTACTCACTTATTATCCAAAGTTGTAAAAATAATAAACTACAGTTCATCTTGTGATTAAAAATAATATTGCACCCATTTGAAGGCATAAATATTACTCTTGGACTCTCATAATTTATCAAGAAACTCACATACTTATGATAAGAATCTAAGTTAATTTGAAGTTAATCTCTGCCAATTACTAACACGTAAAATAACATTAATAATAGAGATCACATGTAGTGTGTAATTTTAAAAGATAATAAATAAATTTACAAACTTTTTTGAAAATATAACTATGAATACATTCATATGTAAATAATAAATATAAACTGTAAAAATATAATATAAAATAAGGTACTAATATCATCAACACTGAAAATAAGTATTAAAATGTAAATTATATTTTTCCTGTATGGTAAGAAATACTTGAATTTTATTGGGAAAAAAACAACAGATAAGCAAAGAGGAAAAGTAATTGTTATAATCCTAAACCTCTCAAATCATCACTAATTTAAAATTATATTAATATATTTTATATATTAATTTTAATATGTAAATGTGCATATGTTTTATATTTATTAATATAATTTCTTATTGCTGTTCTTCCAAAATTTTTGTTTTTTGATATGGGTTCTCACTGTGTTGCCCTGCCTGGAGTGCAGTGGCATGATCTTGGCTCCCTGAAACCTCTGCCTCCCAGGCTCAAGTGATCCTCTCACCTCAGCCTCCTGAGTAGCTGGGACCACAGGTGTTCACCACAATGCCTGGCTAATGTTTTGTATTTTTGGTAGATTCAGAGTTTCCCTATGTTCCTTAGGCTGACCTTGAACTCCTGAGCTCAAGCAATTTATTCACCTTGACCTCCCAAAGTACTGGGATTACAGGCGTGAGCCACTGTGCCTGGACATTGTTGCTGTTCTTCTAAAAAATCTTTTAAATTTCCATATTTTATGTAATTGCATTACTGCTTAAAAATAATTTATGCAATTCCTATTTTTGAATGCTTGTGATATATGACTTTTATTTTTCAAATATTGAGATATTAAAATGTTATAAATTTTATCCCATAACTAAATTGCTTTTTTGCATTTTTATTTTTGGGGCATACTTGCTTGTGATCTTGGTTCAATTTTTTATCATGGTGGATCTTTTTCCTATCTCCTTCAAGCAAGTTCTTTGCACATTAAAGACATTAATAAGATTACTATTATTACTTGATTGGTCTAGGCAATAGGATGAATTTTAGAGTGACCTCTATCGGAACCTGATGCCCCAGGTTGAAATTCAGGCTCTGATATGTACTAGTTACATGTCTTTATGAAAAGGAATGAAGAATGGATCCACTTCATAGAATTACAGTGAAAAATAAATAAATATGGAACCAAAAATTAGTAAATAAACATTGTCTGGCTCAAGGAAACCACTAAATAGTCAACTGTTATTATTTTAGGTTATATAATTATTTCTATTTGTTATTTTCTGCTGTTAATTTTATTATTTTGGAAATATATATATTTTAAAATTCCCCATGCTAAAATCCACTTGTGTTTTTAGGCTTAGATGCGATCCTTTAAAGACCTTATCCCCACCTCTGTTTTATAAATGTCATTCACTTGTATGCACTAATGAGCTCTTTCAAATTTAAGCAGTGCCTATCTGAAGTTTAGTGAAAGGTCATGTTGTGAGACAGGGATAGAGCTTCGTTTTTCCTTCCAGGAATTCTTCAGTTTTTCCCACATTTTTGTTTACCCATTCTTAAACATGCTATGTCTAATTTAAAGAAAATTATTGTAGACACAGATGAGTTTATGGATTCTCTACTTCGTGCCATTGTTACCTCTCTCTCTCATTTCTTCTGGAAGTTTTTTAATTTAATGTAAACTTCTAGTCAAGTTCTGGGGTTGATTCAGGGACATACATTCTGCTCCCCACTGCTAGGCACTGCTCCTTCAAATGCTGAGAGCTGCTTTGGCCAAGTTTGCTTTATCTCAGCTGCATAAATATAAAAATCTTGATTAACCAGATCCAACATGGGACAACCCTGAAGGGTTCTTCAGGTTCCAGCAGACTTCCTTTAAGGTCCTTTGATTTTCTTTGGGGCTATATTGCAACTCCACTTCTCCCTGAGCCCACTCCTGCCTCCTTTCTCTCCCTTTCACAGATGTGGCTCCCAAAGGCAACAAAATCATCTCAGAGTTGGCTTCTGAAAGGACCCGACTGGCTACACAGTTAATATTTGATAAGGTAAGCCTGCCTTTTCCCTCCTTCACCTTCCAATGCTATTTGGTTAACTTGTTGCAGGTTTGTTTTAATTTAATTTTATAACATGGATATAAGAAAGCAAAAGGGAGAGATGAATGCAGGAAGGAAAGGCAGAAGAATGAAAGGTGATCCGTGATCTTAGTTTTCATGGACAATGAAGAGTTTCCCAGGATCATGCCTTTTAGTGCTAAAACCTTAAAGTACTGAGCCAACCAAGAGACAAAGCTGTGGAAAGCATTGGCCATCCTTTAATACTGATTCTTTTAGTCACAGATTATATATTATATAATTTCCTTACTTATTCAACTCTTTATTCATACAGTTTAATAGTGTATAATGGTTTTTATTCATAATGATTCAATGTAATTATTACATTTATTCCTGAGAACTTTATATTGTTATTTTTTTAACCTTTTGTATTTTTAACTTAGTATTGCTGATATACATGAAAACTGTATTTTTGGTGATTGACTATGTTACTTGAGAATGTACTCTACTTTTTCATTCAATAGTATCTTTTAAAAACTGAGTGTCTTAGATTGTCCAGGTAGACAATTATTATCTCTTTTGTAGTCACCATAAAAATAAAAAATAGCTACAATCTATTAGTAGTGCAAGGACAAATACAAAATTTTTAAGTATTAACTCTCCCTGTTGAAAATATGAATAAGATTTTTCTTCCCTCCTTTTTCTGAAAGCCCTTACTTTAGAAAATTTGTAATTATAAATACTCTCTCCTTCCTTTGAAATGTGTATACATTAATTTAAAAACCAGATAGTCCATTTATGAGCTCTATGACACAGAAATGTCTTTCTTAAGGACCTGAGTACCATCTTTGAAATGTAAACATCGAGGGGTATAGCATCCCTAATTTTCAGTATCTATTGGAGTTTATAAACATAACTTAAGTAATGCCTTGCTCCAAGTTGCAAAACTACTTCTTGTCATAATGATATGAAAAGTTTTTAGTTTCCTTTGGATAAAGTCATTTAGCTAACATAGATAGTCATATCTCATAGAATGTCAATAAGTTAAAAGAAAAAATAGCTTGATGAACAAATAACTTTGGTAAATACTGTATAACATAAAATTAACAAGTCACTATATTGAAAACTGTCTGAGCCGTATTTAAAACAACTATTTGAAAAATAAATCTCCAAAAAGGTACAGTACATAGGCTCCCCAAATATTTGATAATGGAAGAAAACATTTTTTTCATACGTTTTCTCATTGAAATCATGATACTTAAAACAAGCCATGGGAAACGCTGATTTGCCCTGTTTACTTATTGAGCCATTTCACAAGATAAATTGATTATTTAATTTTTACATATCATCTGTATAACTGATGGGTCTTAGGAAGTGTCCATTTCTTAAAGCAATATATTAAATTTTAATTTATTTCCCTTGATTATATTCCTAACTTCGCATATTGAAAATATGTTAAAGATTTAAGGATTTTAATTATATTTATGTATTTCACCAGCTTCTGGAGTAAGGTGCTTACTAAAAGTAGAAATAGGTAGGGAATATAAAGGTAATATTTAAGAGTAAAAATTTTCTGTGGACTGTCTATATTAATCTTCAATGATTCCATAGCCTTTGGAGCAGTATAATGAAAGTTGTGTCTGAATGACTCACTTATATCTAAGTTGAAGATTCTATGCATCAAAGTTATCTCTCAAGAAGATAATGTTTAAATACAGCAAGAAATCTTAAGACTAAGCTCTTCAAGATAAATATGCAGAAAAGGACCTGAGTACCGTCTTTGAAATGTAAACCTGTAAATATGCAGAAAAAAATATGCTAAGGTTATGAAGATGATTGAAACCAACAATAGTTCATACAGACATCACACTAAAAAACAAAAATTGAATTGATGAATTTCAAAAGTCAAAGGCATGAAAGGTTTTCATTGTCAGAGAGATAAGCTACATTATTTTTTTTTTTCTTAGAGTCAAGCCTTTCTTCAAGACCTGCCGTCCCCAAAAATTGTTTCAGTTGCATTGGCTCTGTCAGTTTCATTGGCTGTGTGAGTTTACACTCTGACCTGCCTGTTTCTCTTGATTCAAGTCGTTTGTTTTTGTCAAACCTCTGTGCTATGAACCCTGATAACCAGGTGTGGAAGACCATCACTTGGCTTGTCCAGCTGTGTAATAAAATTTAGGCCTTTTTAGAAAGCAGTTGATTCCTAGAATAAAACCATCAATAATCAAATTGGGGGAATAAGTACCATCAGTAAAAGAAAGATGACCTTAGTGTCAATGTTGAGTGTTTCTAAATTCTATGAATTTATTTCTTCATAAAGATTACTAAATTACAGAGTATTAGCTTGTATAGTAAAATGTACTGAAACATTTTTTCAAAGACGAATTTTCTTCGGGGTATTTCTTGATGTATGTGTGGTAGTTTGTGATATTTTACTCAGTATTGAGTTTATTGTGACAATTTTGTGGCAAAAGATAGTAAATGGATTTAGGTGACAAAAGGTCATGGGAAAACAAAACTAAAAATAATTCATGATTTGGGTCTTTGCACATCAGATAAGTGATACAATATATACTCTAAGATGTGGACCTCAGGTGGCACCTATGTTGCTATCATTTTTCAGTAGCAACCTGTAGTAACAAATTAACCCCACTCTCTGCAGTTACTTTGCACATGCTTACTGACAGATAAAATGATGGAAAGTACCAGCAGAGGGGCTCCCTACTGATGCACCATCTTCATCTCTTGCTGGGCCTTAGCAACCAAACTAATAAATGGAAGAAAATAGTACGTACCTGGAATCAACCCAGAATACTTTGAGCAATTAGAGGAGTGTTTTAATATTTTCCTCTCCATACAAAATGAGCTTGTATTTACATTTATAAAACTTATAACAGTGTTTATAATTGACAGAGAGAATAAATATATATTCTCTCTGCCAGTGGGGGATGTGGGTAAATAATAGAAAATGTGATACAAAACCTTTGAGGGCAGATATTGTGGAGCATGGGGTTGTGTGACCCTTGTTTTTTTTAAAGCCACTGATAGTTGGGTGTCAGTTGTAACTGTAGAATAACCTATATTGGCTGATTCCTGGATAATCAAGTCATCATTTAATTCAATATTATCCTTGGAATAAGCTAGAGATTACTATGTCATGGTAAGAAAGCAGCTTCACTGATGGCCAGTGATGATGAGCATTTTCTCATGTGTCTGTTGGCTGCATAAATGTCTTCTTCAGAGAAGTGTCTGTTCATATACTTTGCCCACTTTTTGATGAGGTTGTTTGATTTTTTCTTTTAAATTTGCTTAAGTTCTTTGTAGATTCTGCATATTAGCCCTTTGTCAGATGGGTAGATTGCAAACATTTTCTCCCATTCTGTAGGTTGCCTGTTCACTCTGATGGTAGTTTCTTTTGCTGTGCAGAAGCTGTTTAGCTTAGTTAGATCTCATTTGTCAATTTTGGCTCAGAGAAATGCAAATCAATACCACAATGAGATACCATCTCACACCTGTTAGAATGGTGATCATTAAAAAGTCAGGAAACAACAGGTGCTGGAGAGGATATGGAGAAATAGGAACACTTTTACACTGTTGGTGGGGCTGTAAACTAGTTCAACCATTGTGGAAGACAGTATGGCGATTCCTCAAGGATCTAGAACTAGAAATGCCATTCAACCCAGCCATCCCATTACTGGGGATATACTCAAAGGATTATAAATCATGTTGCTATAAAGGTACATGCACACACGTTTATTGCGGCACTATTCACAATAGTAAAGATTTGGAACCAACCCCAATGTCCATCAATGATAGACTGGATTAACATAATGTGGCATATATACGCCATGGAATACTGTGTGGCCATAAAAAAGGATGAGTTTATGTCCTTTGTAGGGACATAGATGAAGCTGGAAACCATCATTCTCAGCAAACTATCGCAAGGAGAGAAAACCAAACACCGCATGTTCTCACTCATAGGTGGGAATTGAACAATGAGATCACTTGGACACAGGATGGGGAACATCACATGCCAGGGCCTGTCTTGGGGTGGGGGGAGGGGGGAGGGAGAGCATTAGGAGATACACCTAATGTAAATGACGAGTTAATGGGTGCAGCACACCAACATGGCACATGTATACATATGTAACAAACCTGCACATGGTGCACATGTACCCTAGAAGTTAAAGAAGAATAATTAAAGAAAAAAAAGGAAAAACAAGACAAAACAATAAAAAGGAAAGCAGCTTCATTGAAAAGTGATTCTAGTTAAATTTAGGTTTATTTTATTAGAATAAGGCAAGATCAAAGACTCTTAGTTTATTTCTAGGCTCAAATCAAATAAAAACAAAGATCAATCAACATCTTTTAAACAAACAATAAGGGTTTCCTTGTGAATTATTATTTTAATATGATTCAACAAACATTTCTGTTTAACCTGCATATTGCAGCATTCATATTACACATATGTTCACCAAATTTCAATTATTATGTATGTCTATAATTTACTTATGTGGCATCATTATCACCAAAACAGCATTCATACATTGTGGTATTTAAACTATAATGTAAAGATAATTTACATAAATTTATTCTTATTAGAGAATTGTTTACAACTTAAGACAGACATAATGACACAAATGTAAGAAAAATAATCAGCATACTATATGTAGACACTAAAATGGTAAATAAAAATATATATAAAGAATAAATATGATATAGATGTATAGATTACTAAGATAATTGATGACAAGGTCTGGAGGAAATGAGAAAAAGGAAAATAGATCCAGGATATCAAGTTCCAGAATGAACAATGGTTAATCCTTTTGAAAGTGCAAACTAGAATCTACTAATACTTCCAATACTTCTTAATTTCAGAATGCATGAATGCCTCTCAGGTTTGCTTCTTTCTCAGTATGAGCTATATTTGCTTTTCAATATAAGCATTGTACATGAGAATACATGTTGTTGTGTTGGCAAAAACCATCTTCAAATAAATAAACTGGCATGCTTTTCCTACACATTATAAAAAGCGTGCTTGTAGAACATATAATTATGATAATAACGTAAAAAAGAGCGTAAGTATTTTAGAAATCCCTAAATATCCTTCAGTTTTGTTTTGATTCCTGATGGCGATAAAATAGCTATAAAATATGACAAGGATATTTGAAATTTAAATTATAAATATTAACTTGAAAATTTAAATTTAAGTCACAAGAATTGTTCTTGCTTCGTCACATATCTTTGAGTTTGTTCTCAGATTTTCATTTTGTGCATTTAAACTGGTTTCATAGCCTTCTCCTATTCTAATAAAATCATAACCTACACTCTCTAGCAAACAATTTGATTGAATATACATGTTTAAATATCACGGATATTAAAACTAAACCTCAATTTCAGGAAGAGTTTACTGTGTTTTAAAGTGGATTATGTTTAATCTCCATAGAGACTTGTTGACTTAGACTTTAAAAAGTGTTTTCAGCCTTTTTGCATTTTGAAAATATTTCAATTTTCAAGACTTTGACTTCATAACTAAAATCTATACACAAAGCATAATTAAATAAAAATAAATATAAAAACTGAAAGTAAATTTGGAAAGACTTATGATCACTATAATTTATTATTTCTGGTTCAGTTTTGTACAGCCTTAGTTTTCTAATTACAAGAGGTAAAGTACGTCGTGCATTACAAGTAGTTAGAAAAATAAAAACTGATATTACATGAAGTGCACATGTTTAAATATATTTAAGCATTTCCTGGTCATACAATATTGCAAGGGTATTTGGGTCAGAAGATACATGTTTTCGGTCTTTTGTCTTCTGAAAGTTTTACCCATGTTTCATATAGTAACAACGAAATACATTGTGCAAGTGAAAGTAGACATTATTAGATAATGCAGTGAATTTTCTCTTTGCCTCTATTATTTTAAATTACAAGATCATCTTCATTTAGTTTTATTATAGTAATAAAATAATATCTAGGAAATAATTAATATCAAAATAAAGTGCCCAGAAATCTAGGGAGAGTCAAATATAGTATCTAAAAATTAGAATTTATATATTTAAAAAAAATGAGATAAGACAATTAACAATATGGTATACTTATCTCATTCCTTCTGTATAATCTGTCCCTTTTTTGAGGTTTTATTTTATAATTAATATGTTACTCATTTATGCTACAGAGAGTTTTCTGAGCTCTTTATTGAAAAGTTGTTACTGTAATTAAAAAAACAAAATAAGTACTTATAATCCATATTTGTATTCTACTTTAACAGTGTTTCCTTTCAATACTTAAACATATCTGCTCATTTAAGTTACTACTTCATGCTGTATAGACAAACTACAAAGCAAATATTTAATATACTTTTCAGGAAAATATCATTTCTCTTAAGCTTATAAATCCTTTAAACTTCTTAAATGTGCTTGACTTGAGTAGTCAGAGATTAATATCTCTACCACTTGACACTATATTTTTGCTCTTTTTTTTTCAAAAATTTTCATGATGTTTGATAATTTTAAATGACACACTTTGCTGTTTAGAGACCTCATCTTCATTTTCTGGGATACAATAATTATTTTTTAAAACATGCTGTGATAATTGTGTTATAGTACTATTAATAACAATAACAGCCATTTTCTTTTCAAATTGATAGTTGCAGATTTTATGGATGACATGATTTCTGAGACTTGCCTCATAGCATTTCAGTGAGGGCAGCAATAAATAGGCACAGAGATGAAATAAGTTTGATCATGACTTAAATAACTGTGGAATCTAAGTAAATAGTATGTAAGTTTTTACTCTAGTTTCATATGGTTTCATCAGATTATAATTACCACAAAATGAGAATATGACAATTTCCATTCTGAAACCAGAAAACTGAAATTAAAAAAATGTTGTCTCATATTCTCACCTGATTGCACACATAATTATTTATATATGCAACATATGGGCTATTTGCTTATAAATATTCACATATTAAATACATGTCTATATATAATTTATATGTGCAAAATATATGGTAGAGACTTCTAGAGGTCCTGATAATATCTACTCCTCTCTTCCATAGTAATAGAATATTTGGCTAAGCGCTTGCTGTGAAGTTTTGCCACATGAATTGATTCCAGCTACGGGACGAGGAGAAAAAGTTTGACACCCACATTTCTGGACACATTTTTCAGTGTATAAGAGCTTATTCTTTTCTTTCTGTTTGTCACTTCCCAGAAGCTGGAATGCAGATGTGACGAGGCTTTTCCCTCTATGCATAATAGGATAACACCTTAAATATGGTGAGCCAAAAACAGAAATCTTGGAGCACCCTATGACATCCAGCAAGCATTCTAGGTTTGGAATACCAGGTAACATGCAAATAAATAAAGTATCAGAAAAAAAAAAAAGACATATATTGAGGTGAAAAATGTTTAACCTTTTTAAAGTGAGAAATGAAACCAAACAAGGAGATTTCTCATTGTATTCTCATTTGATATTCTATATAATTCTTAAAAGCTTCTCATATAACCCTGCCACTGGAAATTTCTCACTGGTCACCCTTTAACCAGGATGTGGTTAAAGGCATGTTGCACAGCTGTAAAAAATGTCTTTTCTTTTAGTATATTTCCACTTAAACTTTCTCTCTTTGGGACTACCAAGGTATTTATTATAGCATGGTATATATTACGTATTCTAAATATTTAGTGTCTTATTCAGAGGAATTTGCGCAGCTTTGCATATCACATTTATTTTCCCAGACTGAAACAAAGACTTTCCTTTCCCAAATCATAATAGCAAAAAAATTCCATTTATGTAATTCTCTAAATAAAATGACAGTTTTCAACCTAATGAAAAGTCTGTTGCTCTGATGATCAACCCCTTGAACTATTTTAATGTTTTAAACACAAATACAATAAACTTATTTTCTCTTCCCCAATCTTCCTGGAGTAAGGAAAAACTCGATTGAGAGGGTGAAATGATGACAACAACAACAACAACAACAAAAACGGAAACAGTTTGTCTCCAGTTATGCTGAGTTTAAGGAATTAATAGCTGTTTTGATTACAATAGCTTTATAATATATTTTTAAATCAATGAGTGTGATATCTCCAGATTTGTTCTTTTTGGTCAAAACCATTTGGCCACTTGGGGTCCTTCGTGGTTCCATATGAATTTAAGGATTCTTTTTATTTTTGTGAAAAATGGCATTAAAATTATAATATGAATTGTATTGAATCTGTATTACTTTGGGTGATGCAACATTTTAATAATCTTAATTCTTTCAATCCAGGAACACAGATGTTTTTCCACTTATATATTATATATTACATATATAAGTATATGCAATATATATAATATATCTATAATATGTATAATATATATGATTAATTTTTTGTACTTTTTGTTGAGATGGGGTTTTAATATGTTGTCCAGGCTAGTCTCAAACTCCTGACCTAAAGCAATCCATCCGCCTCAGCCTCCCAAGGTGCTGGGATTACAGGTGTGAGCCACCACAACCAGCTATATTTTTTTATTTAATTTCTTTCATAAGTGTTTACTAGTTTTCAGTATCACAGTCTTTTTCTTCCTCAATTAAATTTACACCTCAGTATTTTTATTTTTTGTTGCTATTGTAAATAGAATAGATTTTTAAAAATTTCTCTTTTGGGTAGTTTGTTATTAGTATATAGAAATGCTATGGATTATTGTATGTTGTTGATCCTGCAATTTTACTGAATTAGTTTATCAGTTATAATAGTTTTTTATGGATCTATTGTAATCAGAACACCATGATACTAGTCTAAAAACAGAGACATCAATGAACAGAACAGAAAGCCCAGAAATAAACACATATTTAAGGTCAAATAATTTATGACAAAGGTATCAAGAAGACACAATGGGAAAAGGACATTTTCTTCAATAAATTATGTTGGGAAAACTGTATATCCATACATAGAAGAATGAAATTGAATTCTTATTTTGCACCATGTACAAAAATCAACTGAAAAATGGATTAAAGACTTAAATATAATCCCCTGAAACTATTAAATAATTAGAAGAAAACATAGTGGGGAAAGTTCCATGGCAGTGGTCTGGGCAATGATTTTTTGGTTATGACCCTGAAAGCACAGGTAACAAAAGCAAGAATAGACAAACGGGATAGCAACAAGCTGAAACTCTTCTGAACAGTAAGGAATACAATCAACAGAGAGAAGAGATAACCTATAAAACAGGAAAAAGTATTTGCAAACTATATATCTGACAAGGCGTTAATATCCAAAAATATGTAAGGAACTCAACCAACTATAAAGAAAGATAATCCAATGAAAAAGTGGGCAAAGGACCTGAAAAGACATTCCTCAAAATACAATTGCTCATACAATTGTAGGACACACAACTGACCATGAGATTCATGCAAAAATGCTCAGCACCACTAATCATTACAGAAATACCAATTAAAACAATTAGATCTCATCTCACACCTACTGGAATGTCCATTATCAAAAATATTATCATCTTTTTTAAAGTGTCGGCTAGGATGTGGAGAAAGGGGTGACTTGTAAACTGTTGGTAGGAATGAAATTAGTAGAGTTGTTATGTTAAAAACAGTATGAGGGTTCTTCAAAAACTAAAAATCAAACTACCATATGCTCCAGCAATTAATTGAAATTAATATGTTGAAGGAATATCTGTATTCCCATGTTCATTGTAGCATTATTTACAAGAGGCAAGATATGGAAACAACCTAAGGGTCCATTAGAAGATGAATGCATAACGGAAATGTGGTACATATACCCAATGGAGTACTATTCAGCCTTTAAAAGAAGGACATTTTATCATTTTCAACAATGTTGATGGCCCCGGGGAACATTATCCTAAGTGAAATAAGCCAGGCACAGAAAGACAAATATTTCATGATTTCACTTATATGTGGAACCAAAAAAAGTTGAATTAATAGAAATAAAGAGTAGAATGATGGTTACTAGAAGCTGGGGGAGGAGAAGGAAGGGACTGAGTTTTTGGTCAAATGGTACAAAGTTTCTGTCAGGAGGAACAAATTTTGAGCTCTATTGCACAGGAGGGTTACTATCAAGCAATAATGTATTATACATGTTAATTAGCTCACCTTATTAGACATTGTATACACATATCAAAACATCACATTTTACCTCATGAGTGTATATAATTGTGTCAATTAAAATAATATTAATAAAAAGAAAAAGCAATAGCTAAAAAAGCAGTGACATGATTTAAAAAACTATTTTATTTAGGTATGATTGACATATACAAAGTTGTACATATTTAATGTATACATCTTGAGTTTGAGGGTCAGCATACAACTGAGAAAATCTCACCACCATCAAGGTCATAAATACATTCATAAACTCCCAAAGTTTCCGTATTATTAGTATTTGTTTTTATTTGCTTGTTTTGGTAAGAACAATTCAAACAAGATCTATTGTCAGTTAGTGGCACTATGCTGTATAGCAGATTGCCAGAACTTATTTATCTCTCATGAAACTTTATACCTTTTAACCATAGTTTTTCAATATTTTCCCACCCTCAGTGCCTGGTAACCACCATACTACTCTCTGCCTCTATGAATTTGATTATTTTAAAATTTTTCCTGTAAGTGCAATCATCCAGTATTTGTCTTTCTAGGTCTGGTTTATTTAACTTAACATAATGCTATCCAGGCTCATCCATGTTGGTTGATTTTTTTCTACAGTTTTTTAAATCTCTTTGATTTATTTCTGCCCTAATCTTTATATGTCTGTCATTCTTCTAACTTTGGGTTTAGTTTTTTCTCCTTTTTCTAGATTTTTGATGTGTAAAGATAGGTCATTTACTTGAAATCTCCTTTTTAATGTAGGCATTTACTGCTATAAACATCCCTCTTAGTACTACTTTTGCTGCATCACATGAATTTTGGCAAGTTGTGATTTTGTTCATCTTGAGATAATTTTAAAATTCTCATTTGATTCCCTCTTTTACCCAGTGGTTGTTCAAGAATGTGTTATTTAGTTTCCATGTATTTGTGGTTTTCCTATTTTTCTTGCTTCATTATTTTCTTGTTTCATTCCATGTGGTCAGAAAAGACAATTGATATGACTTTGATCTTCGTAAATTTGTTAAGATCTGTTTTGTGACCTAACATGTGATCTGTCCTAGAGAGTTTTCCATGTGCTTTTGAGAAGAATGTGTGTCCTATTCTGCTGTTTTTGAAAAGTTTTGTATATCTCTATTAAGTCCATTTGGTTTATAGGATTGTTCAAGTCTACTATTTCTTTACTGATTTTCTGTGTGGAAGTTCTATCTATTATTCAAAGTGGGGTATTGAAGTCTCCTTCTATTAATATATTTACTGTCAATTTCTTCTTGCTTGGTTTTGGTTTCCTTTTTTAGGTTCAACTTCTAAAATTTATTTTTACTGAATCAAGAATAAATCAAAAGCCTGGACAGACAAATAACAAAGAGATTGAAGTAGTAATAGAAGAACTCTAAAAAAAAAGAACAGCTTAGGAACAGATGGCTTTGTTACCAAATTGTATCAAACATTCAAAGACAAGTTGATAGTAACCC
Organism: Macaca thibetana thibetana; assembly: GCF_024542745.1. Taxonomy (NCBI): domain Eukaryota; kingdom Metazoa; phylum Chordata; class Mammalia; order Primates; family Cercopithecidae; genus Macaca; species Macaca thibetana. The sequence continues at coordinate 14,769,189 of NC_065595.1, read as the reverse complement.
TTCTTAAACTGCTCCAAAAGTAGAAGTATAGGAATTATGTTAAAACTCACTTATAAGGCCAGCCTCATCCTGATATCAAAGCCAGGTAAGGACACTACAAGAAAAGAAAACTATTGGCCAATCAATATCTCTGATTGATATAGATGCAAAAATTCTGAATAAAATACAAGCAAATCAAATTCAACAACCCATCAAATAAATTATACACCATGACCAAGTAGGATTTATCCCAGGATGTAAGGTTGGTTTAACATATTCAAATCAGTCAAATTAATGTGATACACCACAATAACTAAATGAAGATGAAGACCACATAATTATCTCAACTGATGCAGAAAAGGTATGTGACAAAATTCAACATCTCTTCATGATAAAAACTCTTAACAAGATAAGTTACGTTGTTTACTCAACATAATAAAGGTCATTTATGAAAAGCGTAGGGCTTAATCAGTGGTGGGGCGGGAGAACTGGAAGCTTTTCCTCTACTTTCTGGCACAAGATAAGGATGTTCACTCTCATTTCTTCTACTCAATATAGTTCTGGAAGTACTAACAAGAGCAATGAGAAATGAAAAAGAAAAATCGTAATTCATATCAGAAAGAAAAAGCAAAATTATCTTTGTTTGCAGATGACATAATACTCTATGTAAAAAATTCTAAACACTGTAAACATTTTTAGAAAAAAATAAATAAATTCGGTAAAGCAGCAAGGTGCAAAATCAATGTACAAAAATTATTTGCATTTTTATGGCAAAAACAATATATATGAATAAGAAATCAACCTAACTATCCAATTTACTATAGTACCAAAATAAATAAAATAGTTAAATATAAATTTAACTAAGGAGGTAAAAGATTTGTATGCCAAAAACTATAAAACATTGGTAAAAGAAATTGAAGGAGACACAAATAAATGGAAGGTTATTCAGTGTTTGTTGATTGGAAGAATACTAAAAATTTCATATTATCCAACCAATATAGATATTCAAAATAATCCCTATTAAAATTCTAATAGCATTTTTCAAAGAAATAGAAAAATCAATTTTTAAATTTATATGCAACCAAAATAGACCCCAAGTAACCAAGATAATGACAAAAAAAAAAATTGGTGGCATGACACTCCCTTATTTTCAATTACATTACAAAGCTACAGTAATAAAAATGATATGGTGCTGGAATAAAAATAGACATATAGACCAAAGGAGCAGAAAGAAAAGCCCAGAAATAAACCCAAGCAAATATTGTCAACTAATTTTTGACAAGCCCACCAAGAAGATACAATTGGGAATGACATTGGCTTCAATAGATGGTGTTGGGAAACTGGATATCCACATGCAAAAGAATGAAATTGAATCCTAATCTACATCACACCCAAAAGTAAATTAAAAATGGATTACAGACTTAAACATAAGATCAGAAACAGTAAATTCATAGAAAAAGACGCAGGGAAAAGTTCCCTTTATGTTGGCGTTGGCAGTATATTTTTGGATATCAACCAAAAACTCAGGCAACAAAAGCAAGAACAAACAAGTAGGATTGCATCAAATAACAGCTTCCACACAGCAAAAGAAGCAATCAACAAAATGTAAAAGCAGCCTATGAATTGGGAGAAAATATTTGCAAACCATATAATTGGTAAGGGGGTTAATATCCAAAATATCTAAGAAAATCAATAATGAAAAACCAAAACAATTTAATTAAAAAATGGGGGAGAATCTGAATAGACTTTTTTTTCAAAGAAGACATAAAAATGGCCAGTAGGAATAATCATCAGGAAATGCAAATCCAAATCAAAACTACACCAATATATTACATATACATATTTATATATATACACACATAAATTTGCGTATATATTTACATAAATATTTACAAAATATATATTTACATATATATTTATATATATATACACACACACAAACCACACTGTTAAGATGGCTATTAAAAAGGTAAGAGATAACAAGGCATGGGTGTGAAGGAAAGATAATCATTATACATTATACATTATACATTATACACCATTGTTAGAAATACAAAGTGGATTCACCATACACAGCAGGTTCTCACTCATAAGTGGAAGATGAACAACGAGAATACATGGACACTGGGAGGGGAACATCACACATGGGGGCCTGTCTGCGGGTGGGGGGCTAGGGGAGGGATAGCATTAGGAGAAATACTTAATGTAGATGACGGGTTGATGGGTGCAGCAAACCACCATGGCACATGTATACCTATGTAACAAGCCTGCACACTCTGCACATGTATCCCAGAACTTAAAGTATATTTTTAAAAAAATGTTAAATATTTGTGTGTATATGTATTTTTAAATTTGATTAATTAATTAATTTATTTATTTAGAGATGGAGTCTCGCTGTGTAGTCCAGACTGGAATGCAGTGGTGCGATCTCAGCTCACTGCAACCTTCGCCTCCCGGGTTCAAGCAATTCTCCTGGCTCAGCCTCCTGAGTAGCTGGGATTACAGGTGCCCACAACTACACCCAGCTAATTTTTTGCATTTTTAGTAGACACGGGGTTTCACCATGTTGGCCAGGCTGTTCTCAAACTCCTGACCTCATGATTTGCCCGCCTCAGCCTCCCTAAGTGCTGGGATTACAGAAGGGAGCCACCACAGCCGACCAAATTTAAGTATATTTTTTATCCAATATTAAAATGCCCTGTCATGAGGCTGACATGTAGTGGACATGAATCAGTTAATAACCAGTAAAATCACAGTACTACAACAGAAGCTATGAGGAAAGTTATTAGAAATTTGCTGATTTCTGTGCTCTGGGGGGCATATTTTTCAGATTTGACTCATAAAGAAAGGAGCTCTCTCCTGACAAAACAACAAAATTAAATTTTAAAAATTTCCTCTCCAACAAGCACAGGCCTCGTTTCTTCTTTGTTCAGAATCAATGGGTAAACCATTCCCGGGTTACACTCTAGCCAATAGTTAAATGACTTGGCATTGAAACAAATTCCTCTGTTTTCGAAATACAGATACTGTAGATGTGTTAGTCAACTGTGAACTCTGCATAACAGCAGAACGAATAGCTAAGAGTTCTCTACTATCGAATTCCAGTAGAGAAAAGAAGCTGTTCCTAAGCAGAAAAGTAGAAAATTGCAGAAGAAAATCAAAGAACACATAACCAGCAATGTAAAGGAGAGTTTTAGAAGCTGGTCGGGGAATCTCTCCTAGCCATGTGCTGAAGTTTCTCACTACTTCCCCAGTGAGGAGGAAAAAGATGTTAGCATGAAGCTGTGACACACATTAATTATAATGTTCTGTCCGTATGTCTCTCTTACTTTTTTTTTTTTTGCGATTTTTAGAAAATGATATTCTGTTCTTTTTCTGGAGTGGGTGGGTTTAGGCACTGTTAATTATTTCTTTTTTGCTGTTTTCCTTTTCTGTCTTGAATTAAATAACTTATTTAGTTATTAAATATATGTTGGAATACATCCAAATATCAACTGTATATATATAGAGAGAGATGTATGTATGTGTTTTTATATATATCTCACATATTACAATTGCTGCCAAAATCATTCTGCTCAGTGGGTAGAAGAAATATCAGTATACCTTACAAACTGCTTTCTCAAGAAGGCTTATTGCCATCTGGGAAGACTATACATGGCATCTATAATAAATGCTCAGAACACATTTATTGAATAATATCTGAAAATGAGGAATTAAGCCACTGAAATAAGGCTTCAGGTATTTTTCTTTCCTTTTTTATTATTTTTATATTTTTATTTCTGGGTCACAAAAAAGGAGTCTCACTCTGTCACCCAAGCTGGAGTGCAGTGGCGTGATCTCGGCTCACTACAACCTTCACCTCCCAGGCTCAAGCAATTTTTCTTCCTCAGCCTCCCAAGTAGCTGGTATTACAGGTGCACAACACCATGCCCGGCTAATTTTTTGTATTTTAGTAGAGACGGGATTTCACTGTGTTGCCCAGGCTGGTCTTGAATTTCTGAGCTCAGGCAATCCACCTGCCTCAGCCTCCTAAATTGCTGTGATTACAGGCATGAGCCACCACTCCTGGACCCAGATTTTAAACTATAATATATTCTTATATTGCCACCCTTTGTTTTTTGAAGAATTAACAATAAGATAGCTATAACCATTCAGGGAAAAGCCTATGTGTTACTTTGGACTACAAGTTTCATCTTAAAAATATAGAGAGGAGGAAAGAGCATTGTTTCTACCCATACAAAAACAAATAAAAATTAAAGAGTGAGAAACTGATCAAATTGCAAATATATGACTTTAAAAAAAACAAAAACAAACAAACAAAAAAAACAGAGAACTGAAGATTCTGATATCCCGGGAAAGACAAACACTTAATCTGATATCTGGGGAAAGACAAGTCCCCACAGGGTCCAAAAAATGTGTGTATATATTAAAAGACCTAACCACGTGTGTACCTGACCATGTGTGTACACACGCGGTTAGGTCTTTTAATATATATTAAAAGAGAGACTCTCCTGGAGGCTCTCCAAGGCAGTGAGAAGATTCAGCTAAGTATTTTTAATGAATTGCTAAAGGCCGAGTGTGGCTAACATTAAAGTATGAAGCTCAGGGGGCCTCTGACATAAAAAAGGTTGCTTGCTTCTTCTACAATCTTTTCTTCTCTGAAACGTACCATGACTTTACAGGGAAGATCCACCAGGGCCCTGAGAAATCTTCCCTCATGCTGCCAGAGGGAAGGATTGGCAGACACTTCTGAGGCTCCTCCTATTCCCAGCTTCCCTATCTACCCTGTGGAAAAAGCTTGTTCCTCAGAGGAAAGAACCAAAAACATTGCCAACTTAAGACTGGTAAAACCAGTGGCTAGAAAGAAAGAGAAAAACACACTCTTTACCCCTGCAGATGGTGCAGGAGGACTTGTAAAGATGCAGACTTGAGACCAGGTACAACAGAGTCTGCTGAAGACTGAGGCTGAATCAGAATATGTGAGAACGCCCCATTTCCCCTGCTCCACACCAATGCACTACTAAGCACCAAATAAAAACCACAGTGGAGGCTATCTGGGACAGCTGTGGTAGGAATCATCTAAGTAACAGCAGAACGGGAAGACTCAAGGCCTACTGGAGCGTAGATATTTGAGAGGAAGTCCCTGGAAATAAAGGAAATTCAAATCCACTGGCACACTGGCCTTAACTGACAAGCAACTTCAGTCCCACATGAGCTCCAGGCTAGATCAACACAAATTCTCATAAAAATACTTACTATAAAATGAGATATACATATGTTTGTGTCTAAAACATATTGACCTCAGCATTAACTGTTGTGTATAACACACCCAGCTTTTAACAAAATATTACAAAGCATATGCAAAGGGAGGACAAAAAGCAATCTGAAGTAACAAAATAATCATCAGACACAGGTTCTGAATCTTTTAGACAAGGAGTTTAAAATCACTGTGATTTACGCATTAAAGCCTCTTTTGGAAAAGGGTGATGGGGTGCACAATATTCTTATATAAACCATAAAAAAGAACAAATACTGTTATAAATCAAAACACAGGAACATAAATGAAAGGGCTCACCTGTAGACTCAATATGGTTGAAGAAAGAATTGGTGAGCTTGCAAATTGGTTGATAAAATCATCCAAGGGAAAAAAAAATAGTAGAAAAAATGTACGAGAGCATATAAGCCTGATGGACAATATAAAATGGCTTAAAATGTGCCTAACCGGAATCTCAGAAGAGAAAACAGTGCAAATGATAAATCTGAAGAAACAATGAACAAGAATTTTCCTGAATTATTGACAGACACCAAACATCAGACAAAAATAGTTCAGAAACATTAAACAAGAAAAACATTAAATGCAAGCACACAAAGCATAGTATATTCATTTAAACAGCTAAACACCAAAGACAAAAGAAAAAAAAAAACACAACGAAACAAACAAAGAAAATATTGATAACAGCCACGGGGGGAGAAAATATTATCATACTGAGAAACAAGGATAAGAATTTTAGTACATTCCTCACCAGAAAACATTTAAGAAAGAAAGCAACGAAGTTACATTTTTAAAATACAGAAAGGAAAACTAACAAGCAAAAGAAAAAAACTGTCAATTCAGAATTTTATACCAGCAAAACACATCTTTCAAAAGTGAAAAGAAATAAAAACTTTATCAGATTAATAAAAACCAAGGCCACCTTTATTGTATGATTTCCCCAAACCCTTAACTTCAGTCTCAGCATAAGAAAAGCTCAAACACAAATTGGGGAGCATGCAAAATACCTGACTAATATTCTTCATATGTGTCAAGATCGTAAAACTGAAGAAATCCAAGGGAAAAAGTCAATGGCAGGAAGAGATCAAGGAGATGTTATGACTAAATGCAATTTTGTATTCTGGATTGGATTCTGCAATGGATATAAAACATTAGTTGAACAATTGGAAAAATCTGAATACAATCAGTAGTTATTTGGATTGTACCAATGCTAATCTTCCAGCCTTAATATAAATGGTTATATTAATATTAACTTTAGAGGAAGGTAGGTGACAAAAATAAGGGGCTATTTTTTGTATTTTTTATGAATATAAAACTATTCTAAAATAAAATTACTGAAGATAAAAAGTCATGTACAAACTAACTTCTTTAAATGTTTAAAAGTGCTGAAATTATCTGCCCTCTGTTGATTCCTTCTGATGGTTGTTAAGATAAAAACAAGGTAATAACTCCAATAGAACTACCAGACTTATAAATTATTTTTCCTTGACTACAACATCCGGCTATCATCCTTCATCTCTTTATCATTTAGGATTAGTTTCACTGTATGTATCAGAAAAAAAAAGCAAGTAAACAAAAAAAAGACAGTGATTTAAATTAGGTAATTTTTTTTGTTTTGTTTTTCCTTTGTAAATTTTAAAAAATCCCTAGAGATGGAAAGTCCATATTTATATGGAGCGTCATCAGTTTCAGAGACCTGAGACCTTTCTAAATTTCTATTCATTTTTAAACTCAAATTATAGCCAACATTTTTGCTTTTAGACTGTAAGCATTATAAAGAGATAGGGAATATTTACTCTCCTGTGTTTTAGGAAAAATTATTGGAAAATTGACAATCATTTTTGCTTAGATATCATTGGACAAAACTACATTATGGGAACTACAATTCAAGATGAGATTTGGGTGGGAGCACAGCCAAACCATATCAGCTGGTATTTTACATCTACCATTCTCACCTTTTAAAGTGAGAAGATAAAAATTGTTAGGTTGTTTGGGGTCTAGTTACAAGCTTTTTATAAAATCATGATAGTTCTCGTTGCAAAAAAGTCAAGCATGTCTTTATAAGCACAAAATTGATTCAAATAATTTGTGCTTTTGCCAAGAGTATGTGTGGGATCCTGTGTTCAAATTCAGTTGATGAAATTTTTAAATATAATTATTCAAAATATCTTTATATTGATCCTAATCTTCTCTATGATATTTTGGCATGTCATGATTATATAAATGATTCTTTTTCTTTTACTTGTATGCTAATTGAAGGAAGTGACTGGTTCAAATAAAAAGTAAACACATATAGAAAAAAAAAATCACTGTATTTTCCAAATCCTCACATTAAATGAATGGGATAAAGAAAGAATCAGCAACTGTGAAAATACTGGAGGTTGGTCTGAAATGACATGTCTTGTGAAAGTGAGAGAATTGACAATATTTTAAATGACTTTTCACAGCAAGAGTCCTTGGCCAAATCTATATTATTGGGTGTCTATGTTAACTTTGATGTTCTTGCTGTTATATAATGCATTGCTTCAGAAAACATTAAGATCTGCCTCTTAAGAAGAGTTATATAAATATGTATGCTGATTTATTGAGCCTATTTATTAGTATCATAATATTCACCAATGATATGTTAGCTTATTCACAAATTATTACAGCCACCACATATCGGTAGAGAATTATAATAACAAGCTCACAAATTGGTTAAAACTTTGGAAGGCATCTCATAACAATGAACTCAGGGGTTTTTGTTTTGTTTTGTTTTGTTTTAATTGTAGAACAAAAAGGCAGTTAGGTATTTCTGTTAAAATACGACTTTGGCATTTGAACAGTTCTAATCATTTCTTTGATAGTAAGCACTTATATTTAGACTGATATTTAACTATTCTGGCTTGAGGATTATTTTTCAATACTATTTGAACAGGCCTCTCTACAGCTGGTTTAGATGTAGTCAGTCATCACTCCTATGAAACACTAAACACAGACACAGGTCATTGTTGCTGTACATAAGAATTTCGAGTTAGAAGTAGATATTGTTTGCCAAGAGATACCTAAGGGATCACTGAAATGCCAAACATATTCCTTCCTGCCCTCAATACATAGCAGCCATTCTACTTCTTCATGATAATCAGTGTAGCATTTTTTAAATAGTAAACTATCATTTAAAGATATTTATAAACAAGAAAATTTTGTCGTATGTTTATCCATGTTACCATTTTGATGCTCTTCATAACATATTTCATCTATTACCTTTTTTTCTCTTCTTGAATAACTTTCTTTTATATTTCCTGTACTGTGGGTCTGCTGGTGATGAATTCTCCTTCTAAACATGCTTCTTTTGCTTTCACAGTTGAAAGATATTTTCAATGGGCCTAGCGACATAGTCACGAAATCCACATTACGTAGCTACTGCTTTGTTAATTTGCAGTCCCCTATTATCTGGCATGATTTATCCAGTTTTTCACGGCACAGACTTATGAATTAAGTGCATCCTTTAAATATTTGGATATGATATCAATGTGTGTCATTATCTTGGGATACTATATTACTTTATATTTATTGTCTTTCCAGGGGGAAAGGGACAGTTTCAGAAGCTTCCACACGGATTTTTCTACTTTAATAGCTCTTAACCCACTGAAGATTTTTATAAACAACAAAGAATGTTCATTTAAATTGTATAAATTCAATCTAAAGAAATGACTGCCAGGTGGATCCATTAACACAATAGACACATTTTGAACAGATCTGGGCTAAAAGCACAGTGATCTGAGCCTTATGTGTGCACTGTATCTACCATCCCTCAAATAACTTGGTAGGTTTCCCTTGGGGGTTGTGGTTACTCCCCCAAACAACCATAGGTTTCGTGATAAAACGGGGAGGATCATTACTATTTACTCCTGTCCTGGTGTTAGAAGGTCCTTCCTCATGGGGACTGGATTTCTCCATAATCTGGAATTGGTTTAGGTCTGGAAAATGGGCAAAATGCTGGCTTCAGCACCTTCATTTTAATCTCTTTTGGTTATATATCAAGAGGTACCAATTTGGCTGTCTATCCATTTAGCCAGTTACAATGAGTAATCACCACAGATTCCCACTGGTTATAGACATTCTAACCTTGTGACTAACTTACACCATTATACATACTTTGCTTCTGATAGTTAAGTTCTGTCAAATGGCCTTTGTTCTTCTGGGATCCTAGCATCCCTGTTCCTACTGGGGAGAGTAGAGCTCTAGCGACATCTTTCACCATCTGCCCCAGCCTAGAGAAATGACCACTCCTGTGATTTTTTTTTATGATTCTGGGACCTCTCTATCTATATCATTCCCTGTATTCTTGATAACTGGAGTTTTCTAAGGGTACTCCCAAAGAGCATGCTTGTCCTGTGAGTTTTTTTAATCTTGTGTTAATAGAGCTTTTTCTAACACATCTGCTTCTGTGAGACTGTGTTTGTTTGTTGATGCTAATTTTCCTTCATTTTATTCAGTTTTATTGAGATAAGATTGACAGATAAAAATTGCCTACATTTAGGGAGTACAATGTGATGCTTTGATGTTTATATACATCATGAAATGATTAACACAATCAAGCTAACTAACATATCCATCATCTCATATAGTTACCATTTGTGTGTGTGGCTGTATGTGTGCATATGATAAAAAACATTTGTGATATGTGCATATGATAAAAACATTTGTGATGTGTGCATATGATAAAAACATTTGTGATATGTGCATATGATAAAAACATTTGTGATATACTCTTGGAAAATTTCAAGTGTTTAATGCATTATTATAAGCTATAGTCTGCATGCTGTAAATTTGGTCTCCAATATTTATTAATCTTACAGCTGAAGGTTTATACCCTTGAGATTATTGATCCATTCCACCACACTTTATTATGGTAGTTCTGGAATCTCTGCCCTATTTATTGTGGACCGCCCCTTTTTATTACTTTTTCCAATCCCTTTTTATTGCTTTTCCCACGATTCCAAGAGCCATCAGGGAAGCATAACAGAACTGTCACTTAGCGCACTTGCCAGCAATGTTAGATCCTGGATGTTTACAAACTCTCTTATCAACTGTATATTCCAACTTTCTTATTCTAGCACCTGCAGGATCCGTTCTTAGGCATACTCACTGGTAATGTTAGTCAGGTATCAGCAACTGTTACATATATTCTTTTTATCCATCTGTACTCTGGGCAAGTTCCCACTAGATTCATGCTGAAATTTGACCCTAATTATATCATGGCCAGGAGGGGTGCGGAGAAACCCTGCAGAGAGAAAGCACTGTTGGGAAGAAAACTGCCTCATTTGAGTGCTCTACCTTATCTTCTGAGAGTCTTTTAACAGGGGAGGGTGGGCCACTCTTGGAGATTCAGATAGTGCAGGAGGAACTGGTGATTCAACATTCTCAAGTGTATTACTGAGATAGTCTCACTCAAAATCTTAGGGCCTCACTCCTTCCCTCTCAGAGTTCCAACTTTAGTGTCTGAGGCTTTCCTGAAAGTCGGCCCCTCTCAGAATTAAGTGTTATGCCTTATACTCAGTCATGTCTCTTTTCCAGCTGCAAGAGAGGACAATCTATTTCAATACAGCTTAGAAGGCCCTCTGACCCTCACATTTGGCTTTAAATTGCTAATTTGATGATATGACCTTGTTATTTCCACTATTATATAAATGCATCAAGTTGAGAAATAGTCTCCCAGTTCAATACCTCTCAAATTCCTGAGACAGGCACTGTATCCCTTTCCAATTCATGCAAGTAAAAGTCAGGAATTACATTGCTGTGGTTTCATAGATTTCCATCACTTTCCCTACCCTCAGGGATGGGATACTCCTGGCGTTCATCTGGCAAGCGACCCAAATCCAGGACCTCATCCTTTAAGTCTGCTTTCTAGATCCACTCACAGTGCCAACTTCCCTAGATCAGGTTCCCTAGAAACAGATTATACAATGTGGATTTCTGTTTAAGTGATTTATTGAGAGAGTGCTCGTAGGAGAAATAAAGCATGGGACACGGTTTACGGCAGGAGAGAGAAGATAAGCAAGAGTGTGCTTTCGGTTGGCTTCAGTGTGATCGCAAAAGGAACTGAGTTAGTCCTACCTTGCACCCTGTCTGCCCCAGATGGGGTAGGAGTGCAGCTGACCCTTGAGTGATGTGGCTCCCTTGGCTGAAGACAATTCTCAGAAGAAGGAAGCAGCTGGGCATTGTTAACAGTCAATGCCAATCGAATAAAGGAAAGGGGCCCTGATATGAAGGGGAAGTTTGGTGGGGCACTGCCAGAATCCACTCTAGGAAGTATAACACACTGCAGATTCTGTGGGGTTCTTGAGGCTAATGCCTTTATGGCACTGATGGCATGAAAATGTTTTACTCAAATGTTATACGTGTATGTATGTATGTACTCAAATGCATGATAAATTCTATGGTTGCCCCTATCTTGCTTACACTGCATAGTTCTCCCTTCTCAATCACTCAACAGATAGAATAAAAGATTAGGCAGGCACTCCAGTAATGAAAATGTAGGACAGAATGTAAAAATTGCCTTAGATCTGAAGTAAAGGGAGATCAGATCAAAGACACATTTATTTGAAAAAAAGACTTTGGTGAGTTCATAGTATAATAGCAAAGAGGTTTTCTTTTTATTGTGAGACATAAGAAAACTTGTTCTTTATTGTGAAATTAATAAAGTTTTGTGATATATAAATACATATATAATATTTAATTCTATAATTATTTGTTCGTTTTCTTATTTATTTAATTTTCTGAGACAGGGTCTTGCTCTGTCATCTAGGCTGGAGGGCATGATCATGGCTCACTGCACCCTTGACCTCCTAGTCACAGGCAATCCTCCCGCCTCAGTCTACCAAGTATTTGGGACCATAAGCATGCACCACCATGCCTGGCTAGTTTCTTAACATTTTTTTTTAGAGATGGGGTCTCACTATGTTGCCCAGGCTGGTCTTGAACTCCTGGGCTCAAGTAAGCTTTCTGCCTCAGTCTCCCAAAGTGCTGGGCTTATAGGCTTGAATAGCCATGCCTAGCCTACATGCACAGGTTAGTGTCTAACTTCATGAAGTTTATGTTCACATAAATATTATATTTTGAAGACTTTCTTTTTTTCTTATTTCAGTAACTGAAAAGTGAAAACTAAGTGGCTTAATAGCAAACATTTCCTAATTAAGGACTTTTAAACAAATGATATTTTAGTTTCTAAAATAGAAGTAAAGCATCACTTGCAGTTAAAGCTATCCAGGATGGCTGAGGCATCTCCAAAAACCTGAATTCCTTGTATACATTTATCTTTGTAATCATTTTAATAATTATTTGTTAAGTCGTATTGAAATGCATTACCAATTTTCTAATATAGTCCTAAATTTCATTGAAATTCTGCTACACACATATACGTTAGTGTTTGTGGCATTGGGGGACTTACAAGTATCAGGAAGTTATTTTGTTTAGGAAAAAAACACAATAGTGGAAAATAGTGCTTCCAGAAAACTAAGATGATTAAAAGAAAGAGTTTAGAAAAATTTTGCATAATTATAGTGATTTTTATTTTCTTCTAAATGAATGTTATAACTTTTGAGGCTTCTCCTCATTCAAGAGCTTTATAAAGAGCTCCTATGGGTACTATGGTATTTGGTTTGTAAATCAGAATAGTACATTAAAAGTAAATTATCTTTCCCAAGTTCACATAGATATTTGATGTTAGTTGATATGACAGTTGAGACACTATAATTTCCAACTTGAAATTTTATCAGAATAATTCCTTTATAAAATTAAAATACCCTTGATTTTGCAGGATTGTCTTAGACCTGGTATTTTTATTTATGGTATACTCAACAGGTTATTTTCTTTCCTATGTATCTCATCAAATTGTGCTGATAGTTGTGAGTTCAAAAGTGTATCAGAGTTTGGATTGAAGTCAGTCTCCATTTCACGTTTGCATTTGAATTTAGGTCTGTCACAAATGATAAAGAGTGACAAATGTGACATTGTCATGTTGAAAGATCATTAAATGTCACTCTGTGTCCTGGCAGCAAAATGGCTGGCAGAAAGTCAATGATGCAAACTCAGTGTGGAGTGTGCACAGCAGAGATGGATCTTGGGCAGCGCAGAGTCCTGCAAGCTGTGAACAATCAATCAATCATTTCATTCAAAGGAAGAGTGAAATGAGACTTGATAGCAGTGCTGTGTGCATACATACAGCGTTGGACATCTAGCTTGTAAGTGTTTTGATTTACACTTATAACCATCTAGTGGCCAGTAGATAGAATCATAGTCTGGGAAAACTACATAGTTGATCATTGGCTATCTTCTTGACTTGAACTTACAGTGTTCTTTATGCACCTTAAGTCTTAAACAGTTTTTCTAACTTCAGAGCATGGATGACCCAAAATGACTCTTATGTACAGTCAATCTATTAGTTGGGATTTACACACCCTGATAAAGAAAACATTAAATCTGAATGGCAATGCTATCTTCTGTGGCTACATCTTCTGTGGCTCTTCCACAAGTGAGTGTAATTTATTTAGCTTCCCACTTTACATGCTGTTCTCTCATCTCTGTGAATTGATTCTCTAAAGTTTATAAACATAAATTGTACTTAAAACAGTGTGGAAATGCTTACATGATATTAATATTTATTTTCAAAAGCTTTTAAAACTATCACACAAAGTATGGAGCACTTCTTACATGTTTATCCAGTAATTTACTCCATTTGTGTTTTAAATGTAAGCTAGAAAATGAAAACATTGCTATTGACTACCACCAGGTATCCCTTAGATTGATAAATCTGTTGAATCTAGTTCATTTCCATTAGATGAAAATGGAGAGTATAGAATATAACAAGTGAGAAGTAAAGCAGCAGGCATGATGACAGCGGAAGTTTGCATTAGTGAGATCTTCCTGTATTCATATATTTCACTCAGGATATTTTAGAATGAGTTATGAATTTGTCAATATAAGTGTATGAGAACAATATTATCTACCTCGAGTCCTAACCACGTTTTAAAACCTTTACTAGACTGTACAATTCAATGTCAATCAAATGTCCAGTACAGCAATGTCCAGGGTGACATAGCCATCTAGCCTCTTTGGCGGAATTATCACTAAAGATAGAAACAGCTGGATGGCTCTCTTAGTTTAACGTCATTGACAATTAAACAATCAGATCAAATTCTCATATTCTAATACTACGAGCAACAGTGTTGTTTTGATTAAAACTTAGATTCTCATCTTAGTTTTCCTTCAGGAAGAATGCAGGATATCCTGGGGGCATGTTATGTCCAGGTGACTTAGCAGTTCTATTTCTCTTTGCAAACAAAAAGTGGCATCATGATAAATTTTAAGTGAATTTTTGACCCCAAATGACTATTTTACAAGACAATTATCCATATAGCTTTTCCTGTCATTAGACATCTATATGCATCTGAACCCAGATTCCCCTCATTCATTGCCTGTGTCTTTCCTCCTATCAAACACCAGACCTTCTCTTATGCTCTGATCCTTTTCCTTATCTATCACTACAAATACAGTTCTTTTATTAATCTACCTTTTCTTAAATATTTCCTTCTCCCTCTCTCCTTGATTATGCTCTTGTTCTATTATTTCCCAAATAAAAAACATAACATTTTCATTTACTCTGTGTCTTCTAGTAATTGTACCTTTTTATGCTGCTCTTCAAAATTTCTCGAGAATTTTTTTCAGAGTTCTTCATTTCTTCATCTCTTCTTCATTTCTTTTCAAAATTTGAAACATAGCATATTCTGAAGTGTCTAAAAATATATGATCAGTTAAAAGAAAACAAGAATTGGTGCTCCAAGAGCTAACTGAACATAGCATACATTCTGAAGTGTCTAAAAACATACGATCAGTTAATAGGAAATTAAAGCTGGTGGTCCCAAGAGCTAGCTGAAGGTTAGTTACTCTCACTTTAGAAGCACATGTATGTGCCTTCCTATGGCACTCATTATCGTGCTCCTAAAGGTAGCCAGTATCTTAAATTTTATTTTAATTGTTACATGAAAAAAATAGCATATTGTTTAGTTTCCTTAGCTGTGGAAATTTATATAAATCAAATCATACCATGTATATTAATCTATGCTTTGTATTTATCACACAACATTATGCTACATTATAAGATTCATCCATGATAATGTGTTAAGCTGTAGTTTATTTACTTTTACTGTTGTCTGAATATATCTGTATACAAACATAAGACAGGTTATGTACCAATTAGCCTGTTAATGAAAAAGGTAATGCTAAAAACTGCAAATTCTTTGACATACTGCCTTTTAAGAGCTAACACACATGATCTCTCCCCTTTATCAAGGGTGGGTTTGTGTCTTCCTTGGCAAATAAGAGTATGACAGAAATGATGCTTCAATACTTCCAAGGTTAGGGAATCCAAGACCATGGAACTTTCATTTTATTTACTGGAACACTTAGTGCTCTTAGATGTTATTTAAGAATTCTTACCCTGAGGCTACCATTGAGGAATGTAAATATGTAGACACTGGGTAACAGATCCAAGTGACCCCAGACTTCCAGTGACCCCCTCAAAGGACTAAACATGTGAGTGACTTCCAGCCCTTTCAGCAGCTGAATGACACCAAATGGCCTCTGTTAGTGCTGCATGGAGCAGAGATCATTTAGCCAGGTTATGCTAAAATGCCTCATCCCCAAATGACAACATTAACAAAATAATCGTTATTTAAAACCAGTGTATTTTGAGATTATTGTAATGGCAAAAAATAATTGAAACAGAATGGTGCATCTGAAAATGGGATGATGCTTTAACAAATACCTAAAACATATTACAATCATTATAAGATTAGGTAGCAGTCAGAATCTAAAGGGGTTCTATTGGTATGAGTCTGCAGTGAAGTGAGAAAAAAATGTATTGGAAAGTCGAGAAAAGATATCTCTTGTTAAATAGTAGTGGAATTCTGCAGTAATGTTGAGGATACATGTTCCAAATTAAGCCAGTGATCTAGTTGACAGGATTGGTGGATTAAATGTTGAAGTTGTCACTTTTCTTCTTCTACTTGCTTATCATAAGGAAAGAAATGGATGAATGAAAAATCTAACTTTCATTTTTGAATAGAATTTAGATGAAATGTTAGTGAACCAGGACAGTTTGTCCAGCCAGAAAAGAGTAGAACTCTCAGGGAAAAGATAAAATCCAATTTGCTATAAGGTTGTTGTCTTAGTGTAAAGATGAAGCCAAACTTGTGACGTTATTCATTTATTTATGAATATTGTAGTACAGAAACAACAACATGAGATTGACCCTCTTAAGAAATTTTGAAGTGTACGGTGCAGTATTGTTACAAGCACAATGTTGTAAAACAGATGTCTAGAACATTTTCATCTTGCAAAATTGATTTAATCTGATGCTTAATAGAAGTTTTCGGATAGATGAAGGTCTTTTTAAGGATCTTGAGATCTGCCCCACAGATCTTTCTTTATTTTTCTCTCTTTCCTTTTTTCTTTTCTTTTTTCAGGAAGAATGACTCAGAATATAATATCAAGACACCAGAGGGCAAAGTCAAGAGCCGTGGAAATTTGTTCCCAGGAAGTAGGTCTGAACTCCTTTCAAGGAATGCTATGAACCAGTGACTGCTGTGTGTAAGTTGGATCTGTGAAGGTCACAAAACTTGTCCCTTTGGTTCACAGTTCTTCAGGTCTGAGAAACTGAATGTAAGGACTCTCATCTGCACCTGAATTTGATTTGGATAAAGAGATTCTAAACCTCAAGCCTTAGCCTTATATCATAGTGCAATAGGACTTTTTAGAGTGTTTGGTTTTGTTTTGTTTGTTTGTTTGATTTGCAGGGGTTAGTTTCATTTTGGATTTGGGAATCTATGAAAGTTATGGCCAGTGGTGTATTTTGGTGTGTGTATTTTAATGTGTCCACATAATTTTGACACTTCTTTCATCAAGATATATATTCTGTATCCCCTTCCCTAGAATCTGAATGGGCTTCTAATAGCTTCTATCTTCACAGCATGGTAGAAATACTTTCAAACCTGAAACATAGGAAGTCATGCAGCTTCTACCTTCTCGATTTCAACACTTTCTTTCAGGATGCTGACACACCTGAAAGAAGTTTGACTACCCCAAGGCTATTATGCCCATAAGACCTTATCCAGATGCTCTGCCAGAACCAGCTGAGGCCAGCCTACCCTCCCCTATTTTAGACTATGATATGTAAGTGAAGACATCTCGGAACCAACCGACTGCCCCTTCCACCATCTGAATAACGTCAAATATCCTCAGTCAAGCTCATAGAGAAGAAATGAATCAGCAAGCTTACCTCTGCTGGAATTTCTGACCACAAAATAATGAGGTAGAGCAAAATGAGTACTGTCTGAAGCCACTGAGTTTTGGGAGAGTTTCTTATCCAGCAATAGATAACTAGAGCAATAGGCATTAGGTTATTCTAAGCTTTGGGCAGAGTATTTGGTGAATATTTTTGTATGTCTCCAGATATGTGTCTGCAATAGCTTTTGGTACTGCTTCAAGCTTTCATGTATCTATACCTCTCCACAGAGTATATTTTTCATAGTTTTAAATACATCTACAAGATAGTAACTCACAAATATTATCCTCACCCATAATCTCTCTTCCAAGCTGCTGACATATATTTTCCCATTTTACTTCTATATTTGAATGTTTATGTACAATGTACAAATTAGTACATTTAGAATTTAACTTCTGTTTCTTCACTTATCCACCAAACAAACAAACCATTCCACCACATGTGTTTCTCTCTAATTTTTCTCCAATCCTAGTAAATGTCACTTCCATGCATCTATTTCAGAACACTGGTTATCATCCAGTCTCCAATTTCCATCTTCTACACTAATCATTTCACCATCAAATATATCACAAATTCATCTAATTATTTTCATCCCAAGAGGCCTTCTCTAATTACAATACCTAAAATATACAGTCATTCTTTATTCTCTAACACTCACTCATACTCTATTTCAATTCCCTGTTTAATCTTCTTCATAGAAGTTAAAATAAGTAAAATTCTACTATCTAGTTGTTTATTTATATATATGTTTGCTATCTGTCTGTGCCTAACAGAATATAATCTTCCTAAGGACAAGAATTCGCTTGTTCTTGCTAATCATGTTATTGTAAAGACAAGAAGAGTATCTCGCATTTTTGTAGATGACTTATAACAAAACACTAAATAAAATGAATAAACTTGCATTGCCATTACCTATGACATTACATACAGATCATTTTAGTAACCTTTTAATTGATGTCCTTGCTTTCACATTGTCTTCCTTCAAATAACCCTTTATAGCTTGACTGTCCACTTCCAGGGCTTACCAACAGTTTTTTTTTTTTTTTAATTATCTCAAATATTCCCTTAAAATTTTATTTTTCTTAAAGACATACAAGAAGAAAATTCTTTACAGACCAAGAAGAAAATTATATAGTATATATGCTTGCAATATTCAATTTAGACAACTGTCAAAGTGCCTAACCACGATTTAAAAGATCGTGCATGATTTATCCTTTTCAACTTTCATTCAACATAAATATTTTTCTAAGAAGGTCATTAAAACCATCAATCCACCTACAACCAAACAGTGTCTGTCATGCACTCTAGTGTCAACACTGAGTGTGGCACATAGTAGGTACTCAATAAATAATGGATGAATATATTTATTGATCAAGGAACTAATAAAATCAAATTAAATAAACAGGTATACAAAGAATAAATCAACATTGCAGATATGATGCAATAGCTTCTATAGCTTCTTTCTCCCTAAAAATGGCATTAAATGATTAGTGCCTTGTACTGTAATTTTCAATTTAGGAAATACTAGATGATTCAATTAATGTACTGTTAAATCCCTAGGATCTGAAAAAGAGAAAATATATACTATAAGGCAATTAATGCAGAGTTTAATATATGCATCTTGAAGCAATGTTTTATTTCCTATATATGTAACAAAAAAACTATAGGAATAGATATCAAAGAGGCTTCATGCTTAAACAAAATTGAATGTGTTTTTAAGAAAGCTCTGAATCTAAGTTTAAATAACTCCTTGCAATTACTGACCTTCTGCTCTAGATTATTTCATATTGTTTTCTCACATTAAATTAATTTTCATTACCATTCCTACTGTCTTGCTAATTAAAGATCTGACTATTTATTAAAGTTGTACAAAAAGCCATAAAAAATTAAAAATTTTCTATAAAACAATTTATTTTATTCTTCCCACACTTTATTCCATTTTAAGACATTTCATGTGCTTAGAGTTCATAATTTTATTCTATAATTACACTTTTTTAAAGTATAGTATATCCACTCACCCATTCAATGATTACTTGTTAAGTATTTAATTGTGTATCTGGCATAATACACTTGAGGGTCAGGCACAGACACCATTTCCAGTATCATGGTTATTATAGGTCAATGTGGAGACCTCCACTAAGTAAATAATACATATAATTCTATAAATTGTAATTAAGTGGTAGGCAGAAAAACTACAGCTTGAAATTAATGAGTAGAAGGTGGCAATTTAACCAAGTCCAGAGGCTCAGATAAGTCTTCCATTAAATAGTATACAGCCCAAGGCCCAGAAAATAACACTGCATTAGATAAGAGGGGAAAATGGGAATGAATATGCAGATTGTGTCCCATAAAGAAGGAAAGTCTGGGAGAAAACAGACTGTGCTTCCTATGTAAGGCATTTCCTATGAATGCTCAGATTCCTTCAAGTCTTAGTGTCTTAAAAAGCTTCTTCAAGGTAATTGGTTATCTATTATTTACTGTTTCATTAGTAAAGATGCTGTTTCCATGTGTCTCTGTAAAATTCTTGTTTGAGACCACAGCTTTTATATGAAATCATGCTGTTTTATTTGATACAAGAGTTTCATAAAGTTCTCATTTTTATTTCTAAAGATGACTTTTTAGAAATTATGGTTTTATTTCCAATATGCTTTTTTGTTTTTGTTGTTGTTATTTTTGACAGAGTTTCCCGCTGTTGCCCAGGCTGGAGTGCAGTGGCGCGATCTTGGCTCAATGCAACCTCCGCCTCTTGGGTTCAAGCGATTCTCCTGGCTCAGCCTCCTGAGTAGCTGGGATTACAGGTGTGCCACCACACCTGGCTAATTTTTGGATTTTTAAAAGAGATGGGGTTTCATCATATTGGCCAGGCTGGTCTTGAACTCCTGACCTCGGGTGATCCACCCCACTCTGCCTCCCAAAAAGTGCTGGGACCACAGGCATGAGCCACTGTGCCTTGCCTTTTTCAATAGTTTATAAGTGGAAATTCTAACACTGTCCCCCAATGACTGACTACGTTGATCACTTGTGTCTCTTTTTCTTGTCAGATAGGTAATTCATCACCTGAGCACTTCACATATTGTTCACTAACAGCATAAATGCTTTCCATCAGTGGAACAGTATGCTGGTGGTAAAAACCATACATAAATAATGGGAAAGAAAACCCGCCAAAGAAACTGCTTGTTCAGCCTTATCCTACGTTATTCTAATGAACAATGCCTAACACTCATCACTTGTACTTCAAGTTTATATTTTGCCATTCTTTCCCCATCAGAGTGTGCCAAGAATTTCACTTTGCCAATCTCCCCATTAACCTCTTCAGTAACATTATTTCTTCTTTTTATTGACCTGCCTGTTAATTTTAAGATTTGCTATCTGTGTAGCATAATTTTAAAATGGCTTTTTATTAATTCTTTATTATCGCAAAGATGATAATTTCTGAATATGCCATGGACTGAGAGTATCAGTAGATCCACGATGTTATGTTCAACTTAAACTGGCAGACAACATGTTTATCAATTTTAATATGTATTTTCTTAAAAGGATTTATGTACTAATTCCTACCTTAAGGAACCATATAAGTACAGTGCAGACTTGCCTGGTCATTTTAATTTGTCTTGAATCATTTATTGAATGATACATTGTTAAAAATAATTGGTATATGCCAATCTCACATACAAAAGTTTTGAGAGGCAGATGGAATTTGAAAATGATTTAGGGGTTCAGTGGTGGGTATATCTAATTGAGCTCTCAGCTCTACCAATTACTCAGTGTCCACAGAAGCACCTCCATTCATCTTCTGTTCTATCAAGCTGCTCTTTGTTCTCTTCTAATAATATTTGATGGTAACTTTGTGACTTCCCTTCTGGCATGCTTTAAATTGTCAGCAAGATTGTTATTTGAATTTTATAGAATAGTGTTCAAAATATTTCAGGAGTCTCTAATTTCTGAGATCTTTTGTGGTTGCTTTTAATATAATTATTCAAAAGTTATTATGTTGTTACTAACTTTTATTTTTCTTTTAAATGTATAGGCAAATTATTCTTTAAGAAGTAATTAATTAGGTAATAGAATTGACCATACTTTTAAACTACATCTTTCTTTTTTCTTCATTCTTTCTCCCTTCCTTATTTTTACCTGTGTGTTTTTCACTTATGGATCACCAACAAAAGTTTGTTGAGTGAATATTTTATTGCCAGGTACTTGTGCTAATTTCTAAATAGAATATGTAGAGATGAATAAAACCTAACTCTAGCCTTAAAGTGGTTTATAGTTCGGTAAAAAAAATAAAAGATGCATAAATTAATAAATGAAGTAGAAATATAGTAGATATATTGTGTGATCAAGTGGTGAAAGATGATTAGGTATTCATCTGTTAAACAGGCATGGAAAAATATTTAGACACAAAGAGAAAAATAATCCAAAGCAAAATGATATTTTGGAAACAAAAAATATGTTAACATGTTGTGTAAAGAAAGGAAGCATCAATGGTAGGTAGCACATGGGTCGAATCCACTATTTTATATCTAGAAGGTTGCATTTTATTTTAGAAGAGACAAAGTGTTTGAGGAGTATTGTTTTGAAGAATAGAAAGATTAGATCTGAATTATTTTAAAAGCAAATCTTATTTCTTCACTGTCTTAAAATTCCAGGAATATCCCACATTCTTTGTCTACTTTTTCTTGTTCACTTGGACTATTTGCTTTACCTTGGTATCACTGGAATAAATAGTTGTACTATTGCATGGCTACTTAGTTTGGGGTGATCTTACTCTAACATTTGGGTTTTAAGTTCATCATTACTTTCCCATAATCTCTTTTCAATTTATTCATATGCCTAAAATGACAATTGATTTGACTTCTATTTTGTCATCCATTTGAATATATTTTTTAGCTTTTTGTCTTTGACTTTTAAAGGCTTGCTTATTATGTTTCAGTTTTCATTCTGCCTCTTCTCCTCTCTGTCTTCCTCCTTCCTTATTTCTTCCTTCCCTTCCTCCTTTGATCTTAAACTTTACTGATAGATGCTAAGCTTTGAAAGTTAGACACCTTGCCTTTTAAATCTAATTTATCTAGCAGTAACATCTTTAATTTTCAACCACTTGTGGTAAATGGAGTTTCCACTGATCTTGCACTTTTTAAAAATCTGTCATATATCAAGTTCAATCAGTGAAAATTCATTCGCTTTCATTCCAAATTTTGAATTTTATTTTGTGATGATACATTACATTCGTCTTTTAAAATTAATTGGCAGCATAAGATAATTTTCCTAAATAACACGTTTTAACTATTGATGATTCCAAATGGGTCTTTTAATTGCATGATGTAATTAATGGACAAGAATCCTCCCATATAATTTGAATTTTTCTAATTTGTGTATAATACTTTCTGATTTAATTGGTAGTATTCAGTAGAGCATACTTATTGACAAAATGGCTCTTCTGTCACTTAAGATGTACTTCATCCTAAGAAAAAGCCAGAGTATATAAGTTTGTATTTCTTCTATAATTAGACAGCTACTTACTTTGAGGTTTAAATTTTTTTAAAAAAACAAAAAACTTTATTTCTTTACAGAAGAATTCACTATCTTAGGTAAAAATTATAAAGCAGAATTCTACCATTTTAATGTTAGAATTAAATCTCAGTACCATTTTAATGTTCCTGAGAAAAGAAACGTTACAGCAAAGACAGAACATTTAAAAATGTTTTTCTACTAAATATCATAGACAAGTGACAAGAGAAGAAGATCCTTGTTCACATGCAAAATGTTTAACCTTTGTGAAATTAGAGAGAAAAAGGTTTAGTAATGTTTTACATATAAAACAAATGAAGTATTTTAATACACAGACACTTTGATAACTTGATGCTAGATAGACAAGTTAAACTAATATGAACGTGTACTTACTGTAGCATATTGAGAACAAGTTCAGTATTGTTCACAAAAATCATTATTCTTACTTTTGAATCATGTCATGCATTTTGCTAGACTTTAAATGTTATTTAGTTATTAGAGTTTGCACCTCAACTTATTTCTTATCTTCAAGGACCTGAAATTCTAATAGAAAAAGATTAGATATGAACATAAACCACAAAATATGAGGTGATATACTGTGTTATAGTTGCCATGAGAGATGTATAGATCATACAACAAGGGTTGAGTGAAAGAAAATAATAGCTAAAAAAATCAGAGATGATATTTTTAATCAGATGGTTTTTGATCTAGTCTTTGCACCAAGAAAACAATTTGGAGATGAAATAATAGAAAAAAAAAAGGCCATGAACAAAAAATGTAGAAACAGGGCATTCTATATTTACTATAACGTGGTCTACTAGTTATCCATTGCTGCTACAACAAAGTTAGTAGCTTAAAACAATATCAGTTATTTATCTTGTTCATGACTCTGCAATTTGAACAGTGGCTGATAAAGAAAACCTTGACCCCGCCTCATGCGGCATTAAAAAGGTAGCTTGAAGGATTGAACCTCAAATTGCTTAATGGCTTATTCACTCAGATACGTGGTGATCAATTTTGGCTATTGACTTAAGCTGTGGCATCTACACGTGAGCTCTCCCTGTGACTTCATGGCTTCATCAAAGCATCGTAGCTGGCTGGGCTCTGGGAAGGAGCATCCCGAGAGAACAAGACATGTGCATGGCATCTTTATGAGGCAGTATCAGAAGTCACTGAGCATCACTTCTGCCATGTTCTATTAGTTTCCTCATCAAAGTCATCACAAAGCTCTTCCCAGGTTTAAGGCTTCAATTTAAAGGAGTTGTAAATGTCACATTATAAAAAGAGCAGGTTGAATGAAATGTACTGTTACCATCATCTTGGAAAACAAAACAAAACAGACAAACAAACTAATCATCCAGACATGGTACATAAGAGACACAAGATTTCCTTTCTTTCAGTGGAGCAATGAACATAGGAAAAGCATCTTTTCCTGGTATTCTGAGACACCCACTATGAAATCAACTAATAAGAGACCAGAGCAAAGTTGTGAAAAATATTCTAATTTTCTAAGCTTGGAAAAGTAGACTCTAACCTTATTTATAATATTAATATATATAAAACAAGAACCTGTTTATGGTGAAGAATCAGCAGTCCTCATCGAACAATTTGTGGGCATACAGGTTATTATGAAATATGAAAGAATTTTTATGGTATACTACTGTCAAATTACCATATATGAGGATGTGTACAATAGTCAATATTTTTTAAATATAATAAAGATCATCATACAATATTATGACCTGCTAGAAAGGTCTTATAGGTGGAATGGAAAAAAATCACTGAGACTTTCCTAGTATAATCTGTGAAGAAAATATATTACCTAAGTTCTTTTTAAAAAAATTAATGGGTGGGATTTATTTTATTTTTATAACTATTTTATTGGTTGCTTTGGTAAAAGAAGTTTTAATTTCTGATTGAGAATAATTTGGGATAAAAATAAGGAATAAGAAAGGGACTGAGAATTAACATAAAATGGAAAACCTAAAATATTGTGTGGATTTTATTTTGTATCAGGGAGAGAAGGGAGCTAAAATCAGTTAAATTTACTGTTTTCATTAGGGTACCTACTTTTATTTTTGTGCTAAAGACATGAAAGTGAACATTGAAATTATAAATTCTTTGAAGAATTTGACCACTTATTTGAGAGACATGAAATTAAGGAAAGCCATAACCATGGGCAGAAGATTAAAAAATGCTAACATCCATTTTAGTTGCTTACAAAAGTCCCTTGCACATAACAATAGAGTCTTTAAATTGTAGAAACTGGTTAGAGAAAGTAACTTTTTTTTTTTTTTTAAATAAAAGGATACAGGAAAAAAACAAAAATAAATGAAAATAATAAATGTTAACATTAAAAAAGAAATACCTAAATATGCACTTAAAATATCAATAGGCAATTGTCCAAACACTTTGCATGTAATTTGTCTTAATTTTTGTACATTTAGGGGGTTCAAATGCAGATTTTTACATGCACATATTGTGTACTGGTGAAGTCTGGGCTTTAGTGCACCCATCACCTGAAGAGTGAACGTTGTACCCAACAGGTAATTTTTCAAACCTCACTCCACTCCCACCATCCCACCTTCCCATCTTTTGGAGTCTCCAGTGTCTATTATTCCACTCTGAATGTCCATGTATACCCAATGCTTAGTGTCTAGTTATGAATGGGAACATGTAGTATTTACTTGACTGTCTGTTTCTGAGTTATTTCGCTGAGGATAATGGCCTTGAATTCCATGCATACTGCTGAAAAATACAAGATTTCATTACTTCGTGTTTTTTTGTTTTGTTTTGTTTTGTTTGTTTGTTTTGGCTGAGTTGTATTTTATGGTATACGTATGTACACCACATTTTTTTTTATCCAAATCCTCTGCTAATGAACACTTAGGTTGATTCAATGACTTTGCTATTGTGAATGTGCTGCAATAAACATATGAATGCAGATATCTTTTTGGCTTTGAGTATATACCCAGTAGTGAGAGTGCTGGATCTGTAGGTAACTGTATTTTTAGTTCTTTCAGAAATCTCCATACTGTTTTCCATAGAGGTCGAATAAATGTCCATTCCCACCAACAGCATATAAAGATTCCCTTTTCTCAGCATCCTCCCCAACATCTGTTGTTTTTTGACTTTTTAATAATAGCCATTCTGTCGGATATAAGATGGTATTTCATTGTGGCTTTAACTTGTATTTCTCTGATGATTAGTACATGTAATTTTTTATAAATAGCTAGGTAGGTAGATACTTCATTTGGAACATAGCATCGATGTTTACATATTCTTAAAATAAATATCTATAAACCTACATATGTACTATAAAATAAGATATTGATGCCAAAACTTTTATGTTATTGAATTTAAGAAAACTAACAGAGAGCATTCTTAGATAAGAGTTGATATTTGACAAAAATAAGAATGTTCCAGAATGAATACATTATAAATTATATTTGAAGTTGGTGCTTAATTACACTTCAATAAAGACTTTATTGCAAAGTGGATACACTATTTGTTTGTTGGTATGAAAAACATATTTAATAGAACCATGAAACTGTGCAGGGTACTTCTATGCAACATAGAGAAAAAGACCATTTCAGGCTGCTTATGAAAATTATTGCCACATGATAGTATTTCATCTGTATTGTGTTAAAAATTCAAACAATTATGTTCTTCTATTTCTGACGTTAACAAACCAACAATCTCACAATTTGATACATGAAGAAAGCACATCACTTCCTTTTATAGTCTGTTCTAAAGCCCACTGAGTTCAATGAAGCATAATATGAAAGACACAGTGAGAAAAAGGATATATATTCGTGTTTTGCAGGGTTCTTCTACTATTTTTGCCTAAGTTTACACTATGCACCATGATTCAGATTTTCTTAGTTATTGCCTTTTCAACGTTATTTTTCTAAAGACTTGATGCTTGAAAGACATGGTTATGGGCTGTATTGTGTCAATCCACAATTTATATGTTAAAAGTTTTAACCCTCAGTTCCTAAGAATTTGTCTGTATTTGAAGCTGGGGCCTTTAAAGATGTAATTAACATTAAAAGAGTTCATAGGTATAGACCTTAATCCATTTTGATTGGTGCTCTTTTCAGTAGAGGAGATTAAGACACATGCAGAAAGAGGAGAGCATGTGAAGACAGAGGGAGAAGGTGGCCATCTGCAAGCCAAGAAAAGAAGCCCCAGGAACCCAATCTCGCCAACACCTTGATCTGAGACTTCTAGCGTCCAGAATTTCAAGAAAATAAATCACTGCTGTTTAAACCACACAGCCTGTGGTATTTTTTTAATGCCAGCCCTACCAAATGAATACAAGACAGCTTGGTTGGGCATAAATATATATATATATATAGTTTGTTCTTCCTTTTCTTAAGATTCTAGAAAATTTCTCAGTTGTTTGTGGGCTGGTTTAAATGCTTCCTCCGTGGGAGGGCATCAGCTGAGTTTGGTTCAGTTTTCCTTTCTGCTCTAACAGGACAGCACTGACATCAATGCCTCACAATTGTTGTGCTCTCCCTCACCCAGCACCCAGAGGTGCTCTCTGCACCACTCGCTGCTGCTAGGAGTTGAGAGTGTAATGGTGTCGGCCACCAGATTGTTTTATTCTATGTCTGCAGTGCTTCTTTCAGCCGTGTAAATTAAAACTAGATACCATGAGGGCTCACCTGATTTTTGGTTCCTATAAAAGTGTTTTTCTGTACAGACCACTGTTAAATTGGTGTCCTTGAGGGGAACAGTCAATGGCTGGAGCCTTCTATTCTGCCATCTTACTCTGCCTTACTGGTATGAGAGATATTTGAAAATCTGGAGCGACTATTATCTAACAAACTTAATCCTCTCCGAATTGTTAAAATATATTCTATACCCTTCAGTTATTTTCAAGTTTGTCTTATTTCTTTAAATACAGTAAGTATATTTGCTTTTGAATCTGTGTCCAATAGTTTCACTGTTTACGTGGTTTTGTTCTACTAGATTTCAGTATTAAATATTTATGTACCTGGTTATCTTTGACTGGGTCTGATAACTACTATTGAAAATTCATTTTCTATAGTAGTTCTCTCCAAATTAAACTATAAAATAAATTAAGTTAAAAAATCTAACCAAATTATAATAACATTTGGAAAGGATTATTATTATTTTATACTTATCTTTTACTGATGCCAAAAACTATTTGTTAATAGGATCATAGTAGTGTATTATAACAAATTGATTTCTGAACTGCTATCACTTATTCTTAAAAGATGTTTATGTAATAAAACAATTCATTTTCCTTTCAAAAACATTCAGGCACAATTTTTGATGAAATAAAAATTCATAATTACTTTAATTTTCACCTAGAAATTTAATAATGACATGCTTACCTACAACTCTATTTTCTACTTCTTTCCTCAAAGAACCACACATTTTGACACACACATATTTATAAAATTAGAGAAATGCTATTCACATTCACTCTAATCTGTTTTGCCCAATAAGCTATATTATGTATACTATTATTTAATATAATATAATGTATTTCCATGTTAAATAACACAGCTAAGTCAGTATCCTGGAAATTTTTTCCTGAATTATATCAAGCCATCTTAAATAAATCCCACATTTCTGATTATATTATTCTAAATTGTTTTTTATTTTAAACAAAACTGTGAAGAAAGACATTTCTGAGCATTTCTCTTTGCAGATTTTCTGTTCATTTCACTAAGAACCTTTCTAAAAATAGAACAGCTAGGTCAGGTTGTAACACTATTTTAGAGGCCTCTGATATATATTGTCAACTTTCTCTTAAGAAACATATTTACACTCTTACAAATTAATATAGAAGAGTTTCTCTTTCCTGATAGCATAACCAGCACTAATTATTAGCATTTTTAAAAAATCAAGTAAATAAACTATATGGTTTTGCTATTGTTTTACCATGCATTTTTGAGGTATTGAACAATTGTAGTTTAATAGACCATTCTTCTCCATTAACATTTATTATACTTTTGTCAATTTTAATTGAGTTATATTAAATAACTTAATCTTCCTTAATAAATTACATATATATTGTTCTAGATACTATTTCCCTGGTAACTTCTTTAGGATCTTTCACGGTGGTGGTTGTTACTATTATTTTTGAGAATATTCATGATTTGGTCACTTGTTGATTTTGCTCTTTGGTTATTCAAACAAAAATGTAAGTATGAGATTGGGCCTTCAAAGACTTTCTCCATCTTTTCATTTATTTGCACTTAAATCTTTTAGCAAGATACATTGATGTAAGTTCTGAAAAGTGTCAAGTCGGACTTTGATGATAAATTAGATAGATAGATACATATATACATAGATACATAGATGATAGAGAAATAGAATTTTTGAAATTTCATTATAGTTATAAAATCATTTATAAAACCTTGATATTACCTTATATACATACATACCCTATTGAACAACAAATAGTTATAATGCATTATAAATCTAATATGCTCTATATTATCTTAAAATTGTATATATAGTGCCAACTTTAATAAACTTGACATTTTCTCTATATTCTGTCATGTATCTTAGCTCCTGTGAAGTAGCTTGGGGAATTCTATTGAACACTCTAAGCCAATAGGCCTCTATACTGTTAAAGATTTACAGCCAGAATATTGCATTATATTACACACTGGCCAGTGTTGTGCTAATGATTTTACTGTGGCCTCTCTTTATGCCATTTATTTTACCTGATTATATCTGATAAACAATATTTCTTTTAAAAAGTGTGGGAAAATAGTGCAACTGGGCCACTGGGTGGAGTGGGGCACGGGTAAATACAAGTTCTCCATATTATTCCACAACATTTCTAGTTTCTGGAGTTCCTTCCAATGAAACCGTTGAGGAAAGATAGGCAAATTGGGGCATAAAATGGACATAATTCCTTGAA
Source organism: Macaca thibetana thibetana (assembly GCF_024542745.1). Classification (NCBI taxonomy): domain Eukaryota; kingdom Metazoa; phylum Chordata; class Mammalia; order Primates; family Cercopithecidae; genus Macaca; species Macaca thibetana. Next base: position 14,739,195 of record NC_065595.1, on the reverse strand, counting down.
TATAATGAAGTTATTTGTAAATACCACTATGAGCAGGATTTGTCGTTTGGAACAAATGACAGTTAATGTGTCATGGCTTTGGTGCACACAAAGAGTACACAGATGTGATTATTCTAGTACCAGGCATTCCCTCAATGGGGACTGTGCTGTCATGTAATCTTGTAATTCATATTTTGTTAAGCCTCCTTGTTTTCAGAAACTTGTGACTCACCACTACCCTTCTCAACTAAGTGTTTAGTAGTTGTTGGTTTCTATTCCAGTGATCAGTCTACACCTGTTTCTTTTCTAATATTAACATATTCTCACTATCATAGTTTTAAAATTTGTTTCAATGCCATCAGAGTAAATCACATAAAATATTCAGATTCATATGCTTTAAGAGTAAAGATACAAATAATAGCCAAGTCATTTCAGAGCTTTATTTTTCTTGATAAGATATTATATATTAATATAACATATTATAGCAAAGAAGTTTAATTAAAAAACTAGTAGGCACAATTTGTATCACAATTTGACATAATTTAAATGTGCATATCATTTGTTATTAATCATCATTTTCATTTTGGCCTAAAAATGTATGTACAATATTCATGCGTCTGAAAGGAAATACTTAGTACAGAATGTTACTTTGAATTACCTAACAAATAACTGTTATCAGCATCTACTGATGCTGAGCTAAATGATTACACAAACAAGATTCTAGCAAATTGAAATTTGGTATCTGTGCCAAGCCCTCAGTGTCTCACCTGAGTCTGCTTTGAAGTAAATACATCCAATTGTTTTTGAAAATAAACATTGTTTAAATAATAATTTATAGCAAGATTAGAAATAGGGTCTATTTTAACATATTAATATATTGATTCTTAAGAGCTTTTTGATATTCAGAATGAATATTAATATACTGTACTCTTTGAAATTATTCAAAGAAATAGACCAAGTTGCAATGGCCATTTTATTTACATATTTTGAGACAGTTGTATCTTGATGTGTTTTCATATTTCATTGATTTTATGAGCTTCATTATTGATTCTCTTTGTTGGAAGGTCATGAATTCTTTGTATACCCTTAAGTTAAAAATATTGTTTCTAATGGGATAATTCTTTATTGTGTAATAAACATGCTTGTGAATCTCTAGCATTTCAGAGTCATAATGCTTTAAAGATTAGCCACATTCCCCTACACTGTTTTATATGCATATATCATGAGGGTAATAGTTACTATTTTTTTCAATTTATGATTATTCAGTTAATCACACATATATGAATTCTCTGTTATGAATACTCTGTTATACATGAGGAGTCCAACTCTACCCCAGAATCCTTAGTTTGATCATTCAGGCCTGATCACAATTACAAAGCTCTACTTGGTGCGCCCGGTGGATAGAGCTGCCCACTGTGTGCCAGACTTGGCTCATAGACAGTGCATAGCAGTCTCCAGGGGCAGTGACAGTCCAGGATTCACGTCCTCTCAGGCCTGCCACACTTCTAGGCATATTTATATGTCAAGGCAAATGTGTTCCTTCTGGAGGCCTCTACATCCGGCAGTTCAGTACTTTTCTGCTCCTAGCTCTTCCCAGCTCTCCCTCCCCACAGTCCCCTGAGTCCATAAAATGGCAGGAGCCTTTTTCCCAGGACTCCCCAAGGAGTGAGACAGTTCCCCTCATCCGCTCGGCTTCACCTGACCCTCTCCAAGTGCTGTTCTATGGGGAAAAACAGAAGACCAGAGAGCTGGCACCTATTTTTGTCTCAGAATAAAGGCGAGATTGTCATTTTCATTTTGGCTCATTGTACTAATTGACCACTTCAACACTTGGCAACTCAGCAATATAATCAGAACACAAAGAAAAACACAGTCATTATTTTCAAAGAACTCACCATTTACCTGTTACTTAGATAAAATATTTTAAATAGAACTGAATAAACAAAAGTTTTCCTATATTTGAACATTTAAAATTGTTTCCTTGTGAATTAGAAACAAATAAATAAATAAAAAGCATTTTCTTCAGCATAATGCAGATAATATTGAGAATGTATAATTATTATTTATTGGGAATATAAAGAAGCAAGTGATTTCAATTTATCCCACAAACAATACTCTACTACCAATAACAATTAAAAAAAATTATACCTGTATAATTTTGTGCATTTATTAATGAAACAATTCCAGTGGACCAGGTGAGTGGCATCAGTAGGTGTAAAACTGTATGAAAATTAGGAAATATCCTTCAGAACTTTAAGAAGATTGACTACTTTTGCCGTGCTTCGCTAATAGTAGCTTGTGGCAAAAATACAGAGTTCTATATCTACACCTTGATTTATATTTATTCATATGTATATAATAAAAATGTATCCAGAAGATTCTTTTTGAATTTAAACACACTCATATTTTCAATTTGCTTTATGAAAGTAATACAATTTTGATCAATTAATAAATCAATTATTTACAACCTAAAATGAGTAATATTATTGAATCATTAGATGGATTGGTTATTAAATACACTGTTAAGAATTTCCTGGGAGAGGAAAGCAGCTGCCACCAAGTTTTTGCTAAATATATACAACCTTCAAGAGTATTCCAGGGCAAAATTTGTGATACAGTTTGCCTGTGTTCCCACCCAAATCTCATCTTGAATTGTAGTTCCCATAATCCCCATGTGTCATGGGAAGGACCAGGTAGAGATACTTGAATCATGGGGGGTTCCCCATTCCTGTTCTTGTGATAGTGACTTAGGTCTCATGAGATCTGATGGTTTTAAAAGGGGCTTTCCCCTTCGCTGGACACTCTCTTCTCTCTCCTGCCACCATGTTAAGAAGGATATGTTTGCTTCCCCTTCTGCCACGAACATAGTTTCCTGAGGCCTCCCCAGGTATGTGAAACTGTGAGCCAATGAAACCTCTTTTATTTATAAATTACCCAGTCTCAGGTATGTCTTTATTAACAGCATGAAAATAAATGCGTACAGTGAAGCTTACCTTCTCTGTATTTACCTATGACCTCTGTTCTCAAACTTTTTGGTTTCAGGATCACCTTACACATTTCAAACTTACTGAGAATTAGGGAGCACTGCAAGAATGGTAGAGTGAGAACTTTCAAAAATATGTGCCCCCCAAAAAAGCAATGCAAACTGCAAAAAATGTCAAAATCAACGTATTCAGAATTCTGAAAACTAACAGTATAAGAAATGTGTATTCTAGAAAAATGGCTGAATTTCTGCACAAACAATGAGCTTTGGTGGTGTTCTGACCTGCCTTCATCCCAGCGCTTTCCCTTGGCCCTGTGGGAATCTTGAAAACCAACAGCCTCACAACTATTGTATCTCACCAAAATAATTGAGACCTACTCACCTGTAACTTCTGCTTATAAATAACATTTTTCAAAAAGTACAGAATAATATACTTCTCAGTAAAATAGTAAAAATTAAGTTAAACATATTTTACTTAATTTTTAGCTTAATTATATTAAGCTAAAAATATATTTTTGATGCTGTATAGCATAAATGCAAAATGGCATCTTCAATCAGATATGTTTAACTTCATCCAGTCTAAAACACCAAATATTTATTTGTGCTTAACGACACACGTTATTAGATATTGGTGGCTTGAGTCTGCTTATAAGCATCTGTTTATAGAATTAGATGATCACTTTATTATGTTAGCATTCTGCTGATTAAAGCAAAAGTCCATTATATTCATTATGTTACTTTATTCTTTATGAGTATGTGATAGTCCATTGAATATAATTAAGAGTTTGAGAAATGAGAAATGCTAGCAGAATTACACAATGAAATAATGGTTGTTTCTTAATATAAAATTGCCACTTGTGTAGACTTAGTACCAATCTCAAGTTCATTTTGGAGAAGAAAAATATCTTATACCACAAAACTAGCACTTACAAACTCAGCCTCTTGCTGTAAAAAGCAATGCTTACACTGAAAAAAAAAAAAAAAAAAGACAAATCTACCCAAAACAATATTGACTCCCCTCCCAGAGAAAACTATTAGAATAAAAAGATGTATCAGTCAATGGGACATTTTAAAATTAGAATAATGTTTGTTGATGTAATGGACATACTAAGATTACCTGTACCATCGCCCTTTTAATTATTATTTCAGATACTAGGTAGGATTATTATCTAATTGACTTATATATTTGTGTTTAGAAAATTAAATTTGTGTGAAATTTGACCACAAAACCAGTATATAAGGGTTGTCTACACATAACATAAAATATAATTGAGGAATAAAAGAGACACACATGTAATAAAGGTACAAGGGATTTTTAACAATGCCAAATGTTAGTATAAACATCGAATCAAAAGTTTAGTATACGGCAGGAAAGTATTGGCAGATGCCAGTATGATTGGATAACTGAGTTCCAGGAATAGTAGACTGAGTGACTAGAAATGGAAATGTGTATCTTGCAAGCTGAAAACTATCTTTAGGACTTTTTTTCAGCACTAGTTGAAAGACTGGTTTAAGGCAAAAATAAATCAATAGATAAATAAAAAATAGCACTTTATTCCTGTCCCATAATTTGTTTTAGGCAGTTTCTTTCCTTTAATCTCTGCCTTTTAATATTAAAGCTAATTTGAAATTTAAGAGTTTATGGTAGAAATTTTGAATGTATGCCCATGAATAAAATTTAATATAAAAATAATATGAAGAAACATTACATAAATACAATTTAAAATAGTTACGTTTGCTTTATTATCTGCTGATATTTATTTTGGGAGATAGTATTTTGGGAGATAAAAAATAATACTATCTCCCAAAATAAATGTATATTATTCACCCAAGTAAGTATATTCACCCAAGTTCTTAAAATAATTTTCACACTAGGAGGAACATAACTAATAGTTAAAATAAATATAGAGTTATACTAGTGTGCTTACAATCTGTTTCATTGCTGAAAATTAATTATAATTACAGTAATAAAGACACTTAACTGACATTTTCACCTATCATTTCTTTATTTAAGGAGGAGATATAAATGTATGCAAACGTTTTCAGAGAAAAATGTTTTATTGAAATATAAGTGTGTTAAACTTTCATAAACAGAAAGATCAGGCTAATAAGAAGAACATTACTATATTTTCCTCTCATTTCTAAAATAAGAATGTTAATTAAAAGATGTTAAAGTACTGCAGACTTTAATTATATGCTTTGAAATTAGATGCATTCTCCTCTCTAATATGCTAATTATTATGAATACTATGTAAATTTTCTAAGCAAAATATTAAGAATATTTTATTCAATAAATTATTAATAATTAATAGTTCTAAAAGTGAAAATTGAAAATGTAGTATTTTAGAATAAGTGTGGTAGTGTAATTATTATTAAATTTTCTCAGTTAAATTATTAAAATTTTCTTGGACATTCAGGTGATAATTTTTCTATTCTACATAAACACGGATATACACATTGTCCAGTTTTTGCGTCAGATATAGATCTAGGCCAAACTGCCTAATGCCTACTCATTTGTGAGGGATGTGGTGACTTCCTTCCACGATATCACAGGATAAGTGAGTTGAAGACATTTAACTATCTTCCCTTTTGCAAACATTTCACATGTAAAATGTTCTGAATAAGTAGACTTCTTAAAATACTTTGATTTATCATTATGTAATGCAAATTCTATCGCTGTAACTGATGACTGAAGGTCAGGTCAGAATGTAAGAAAAATTAATTGCAAATAAACTTTGTTTCACTCATCCATTTTAACAGCCCTAGGTAGCTTTAGGACAGTAGGAAATTTTGATTAAAGTTTTAAGTTATGAATAGGAGGTAGTTTTATGAAAATATGCACCTGAAGCATGAAGGGAAAGTGCAATTGTTTGTATAAATGATGTCCTCATCCAAGACTTTGGAGCGCTATTTTAGATACAGCTGCTCATCAGAACTAGGGTGTGTCTTCGGCAACCGAGGGATGAGCTATGTCTCTCTTCTTACTTGACTGAAAAGACTAAAATATAAAATATTAACCAAATAATTTTAACTGAAAGATACTGAAACATTTCTGAAGGATAAGATGTTCATAATGTATCTAGTCACATAAAGATAATCAGATAGCTATGGTGACTCCTGAATAAATTGTTGTGCAGAATAAATTAAGCAATGAGCAAGAAAACACCTGAATAACAATAATAGGGCCTGACACTGTACTATTGCTGTGCTATTTGGCTTCTGAGTGTTTTATATGCAGTTTTTGCATGAGTCAGACCTACACTGCTCTGTATACTTTCACCACAGCCAGTTCCCTGGATTAAAGCCACTGTACCATCTGGCAGAGTAGCGGTCGTATAAATGAAGAATCAAACTCAATACCAAGGGTTTGTAAACTGAAGTGTCATTTGCAGTCTGCTCTGCATGTGTGAGACCTGGAAGTTTTCAGAAACATTTCCTAAGCAAATTTTATTAGCGAATCATATGCATTCTAGTTATTCTCAGATTACATGCATATAAATATGTATGGTTTACATATTATAATAATATATAAATATAAGTATATATTTATGTAATACATAACGTTATATAATAAATATATAACATGTATTTATGATAATATATTATGTTATGTGTTGAAATAGCTAGAAATAATCAAACTGGAAGTGGAAAGCAACAGCCAGAATCCAAGCCTAATAAAAGTCAAAGATCTAAAATTTTCCCTATATGAAAACTATTTATTCTCTAAAAACCACAGAGATGCAGTTTTGCAAGCAGCAATAGGCTATCTCAGCTAAGATCCTTATTTTTTAAAAGAGAAACTATGAATATGAACCTCATTGGCAATGATTTCTTCATTGCTCTCAATCATTTTGTGAACCTGCGAGATTCGTTGTAAAATGAAGAAGCGGTTTTAAATTTGGAAAATTTTGTGGAAATGAAAGACTGCAAAGTTTTATAAGCATTTTTTTTTCAATCTCATGATTCTGAAAAGATCACGACAACAATATTGACTCTGTCTATTTTGAATAAAATTCACCTTTGTTAGCAATGATACAAAACACAATCAGTCTTGTGAAACAAATACAGTAAGAATTGTTAATGTCCTTTATGTCCCCAAAGATACAAAGTTTGTATAAGCACAAACTATTCTGTTTTTTATTAATACAGTTGCTTTTATTGTAATAAGTTTGGGTGAAATCATGAAAACAATTAAAAGGAAAGACAGCAATGGTGAGCTTTTTGTAGAAAATCAGTACAAACTAGTGCCAACTAAACTACACATTCTTATCTTCTGTCGTTTTTTCATGACATATTAGTGCTAAATACTATTACCAATATTTCAGCACAATAATAATTATTCACTAATTTGTGATGAAGACCAATATCCTAAATTCTATGCCAAGTAGAGTCATTTTGCAAATACATCACAAGGAAAATTTATATGTACTTAGCTCAAAACTGTAATAAAAGAGGTTGCTTTAAGATAACATATTTGAATTTTTTTTAGCAATTTTAAAAACAGGTAATCTAACAGAAGAAATACAAATATATAAAACTTTTCATAATGGAACTTCATTATTGTTGATCCATATGATCATTCCTTTTTTGTATAAGGAGTCCTTCTGATATTTTATCCTCTTGAGTTGAAAGGCCATGGGCCAGATTAGTACATAATGCATTTTAAACAAATAGAACAAAGGTTTATTTGAAAAATAAATTAAAGGAATCAATAATAATGGTATGCTAAATTGAAAGCCCCACAGATATTTTCAGTAAGTATCTTGTTTTTAACAGAAAAATGATACAACATGTAACCTAAAATGATGTCTGGCTAGAAAATCGAAGCTCCTCTCATCTTTTCCACATTCTTCCCACTTACCTAACACAAAAAGAGAGAGAGGAAAAATAACTTATGAAAGTATCAAAAGCTAGGATTTAGAGTTTTCATATCACCAGAAACAAAAAGTATTTTTTACAGAATTGAAGACTACATAAATGGCAGAATTTTCTAAGATTAAGTCTAAAGTACTCTGCACTTGCAAATTTCCTGCTTCACTTTTCCCAGGTATTTACAGTAACACCAGTTGAAGCAACCAGGACTTTGGACAACTCTTTGTCCATTTCTTGCCCATGGACTTTACAATCAGTCAAAAATTCTGATGCCAGAATGATCACCATCATCTTGTATTTTTTAGAAATTTTAACTCTTGTGTATAGCAAGAAAGATGGTGAATATGTTAATCTGGTAGGAAACTCTTCCAAATTAATTCCCGTAGGCATGGCAAAAACAAGGCATTATTTGGAAGCTTTGCATTTTGGATATTAAAATTCTACTTTTACCCCATTTTTTCAAGGTATGAAATATCTTAAGAACTTTCAGTTTACAAAATGGTATAGATTAAATATAGAGCAAATTTATATAAGTGACTTAAATGCATGAATTCTGCAGACCACCTACAGGAAGACTTGCAATTACTGATAGTGTATAATTTTAGATTGATAAATACTTTTGGAATCTAAACATTGTATAAGCAGAGAAAACTGTCAAGTAGACATTTGGGGGCTGGGTGGGGTTTAATGGATAAGAAGAGATCCCATTTAGTCCTACAAAGTCAAATTTGAGAAAAGCACTTGCAATTAGGTTTTAGACTTGCCCTTCTTCTGTTAGCTTGTGTTTTTATTTTATTGAAGTGCATCATAGAACCCAATTAAAAAAAGAATAGAGCCAAAGGAAATACAATTCTTGTTTGATAATTCATTTCTATGAGAACGAAATCATGTCTTTTTGAGTCAGGATGGATGAAACTGGGGACCATTATCTTAAATGAAACAATTCAGAAACAGAAAACAAATACCACGTTTTCACTTATAAGTGGAAGCTAAATAATGTGTACACAAGAAAATGGAGTGTGAAATGATAGACAGTGGAGACTCAGAAAGGTCAGGAGTGGGAGTTAAGTGGAGGATGAGAAATTACTTAATCGTTACAATTGTACTTGGTTCTGATGATAGATACCCTAAAAGCCCTGACTTCACCACTACAAAATATATTGATGTAACAAAATTACATTCGTATCTCAGAAATTTATATAAATAAGATGAAAACATGAAATTCATATGTAAGCAAGATTTCTTATAAAAAAGTGAGACAGCAACCAATATAAAGACAAATCAAACTAAACAGAAAATTGAAAATATAAACACAAACAAAAAAATAAAAAGAGAGACATCTTTCTGAAGGCTGAGAGTAAGAAGACGCCTCATAACATTATTTAATTTTTAAATTATGGGTCAGAATACATTATTTGAAAACTCTTCAGTAGTTCAAAGTAAGAAAGTACAGATTCAATAGAGTTTAAAAAAAGTTAAAGCATTAACAACTGAGCTAAAATGTAGCCAGATAAAATGTATAATGACACAAATGAGATGAATACATGATAATAAAGAAAAAAACAACATTGAAGTACTTAATAGAGAAAACAGGATTGAGAATAAAATAAATCAAATCAAAATGTGAAGGTCAAGTTTATGAAGTTTTCTCAAAACGTATAGGAAAATAACTAAAGGAAAATACACAGATAAGATGTTACGATTTAATAAACCAAATACAAACATCTTTGCAAACCAATCATTAACATGTCCTGCAATATTGAAAATTGAAACTGTAAATTAAAAAGCAAAACAAACACCAAGTCATTTGATTGTTTTCCAAATAACGCCATTTTAAAATTGCATTAAATCCAATCCACAAATATTTCCTTTCTTTAATCTACTGAAAAACTTTTTGGTTACTTTATTTCTATTTCTAATTTTGTTCATGATTTATTGTAACATATTAAGAAAATTGAACATATTTATAATAGGTGCTTATGTATCCTTGCTTCCTAAGTCTAATTTTCTGTCATTTTTGGCTCTTTAAAAAAATTATAATTATGGGACATAATTTCCTGTTTGGGAAACTGTGTATTAATTTTTTATTAAGATGATACAATTTGTTTTTATACATGGTTGAACGTAGAATTTTGCTATATTTTAAAAATGATGTTGGACATTCTTTTAATCACAACTTCCAGAGAACAGCCATGTTGTAATGAAATGTTATGACATTCTTATTGTGCAAGAGTACACAATAAAGCCACTAGTTGTAAACTTTTACTTATTTTCAAAATTTGCATGTAATTTTGAGAGGACACTTAAAATCTTGCGTAGAAAAATATATACAGAATAACTATTTGCTTTTCTGTTTGGTTAAATCATTTTTTCTTGGAATCACAGCATACTAATATTAGAAAAAAAAACATGTAAAGTCAACTAATTACATTTGTGTAATTTCAAAGTCAAGACATAGAGGTCAAGAAACATAATTCAGTCCCATGGGGAATAATAGACTTATAGAGTAGCACTGAAATATTTTGATCCTTCTTCTTGAATGTCCCTCAATGATACCAAATACTCTCTCTTAATGATATGAATTTATTCTTCCTAATCCAGAAGGATTTGGATCAGATTTCCACATCGGTGTTTTACGGACTACATATTTCGGGTGTCCAAGAACTGACCAAGATGGGGGAGGGTAGGAAGGTAAATCGTAGACTGGTATTAAAATTTCAGGTAACAGGCCAGGCACAACGGCTCACGCTTGTAATCCCAGCACTTTGGGACGCCGAGGTGGAGAGATCACCTGAGGTCAGGAGTTCAAGATCAGCCTGGCCAACACTGTGAAACCCCATCTCTGCTAAAAATGCAAAAATTAGACAGGCATGGTGGCGCATGCCTATAGTCCCAGTTATTTGGGAGGCTGAGGCAGGAGAATTGCTTGAACCTGGGAGGCAGAGGTTACAGTGAGCTGAGATCACACCAGTGCACTCCAGGCTGGGCAATGGAGCAAGACTCTGTCTGAGGGAAAAAAAAAAATTCAAGTAGCAAATGGAATGCTTTTCTTGGTTTTTGGAAGAATAGCTGCATTTCCTTTCATTTTCTCTTTTGTTTCTTTTTTTAAATGTGAACCATGAATGGTCATTAGGGCATCATATATACTTTTATACTGACTTTGAATTATATCTAAAGTCACATGGATAATTTACATTAAATTTACAAAACCAGGTTTAACCACCTAATTCCCAATACAGAGACACTCCATTCCCTGAACACTTTCAGAGCAAGCATAGCTAGAGGTGTAATTGAGATCGGCTCTGCAACTAGAGTACAATAGAACACCAAAATTAGATTAAGATGGCTTAAAATACATAATTATATTAAAGCAATCAAGGTATTAGTTGATGCCTGTCCCTTCCTATAACACGTAATTTATTTTGTTAATTGATCATTAACAAATATTTGGAGCTATTTAAGAAAATAATTAATTGTAATAAACAACGAAAAATGAGTCAAATTGCTTCTAACAGTTGTCCACATTCCTGTAGTGCTTATTCCCTGGGTCTAGCTTCCCTCTCTAAACATTCTCATTCTGCATAAACTATTAGCACTATGAAGTGAGGGCAAAAGTATATGTGAATTATGTGACATATGTTATTTGGGGGTAAAGCATAGTATAATTTATTGAATTACTAAAAACTTAATTATTGGTGGGCTCTAAATATCACTTGTGGTTCTATAACTAATTGTGTGAACTTATTTGGGTTTTCAGTTTCTTCATCCAGGGGACAGGAAGATTAGATTCCTAAGATTTCTCTCTGCCAAAAAGTTGTAATTATTCATGTTAAGTTTTTTATATATCAGCTTTTGGAAACGCTTGTTGAAAGAGATAATTAATTAAATAAAATAACTCTAGTTTGATAGTAAAAAGTAAAAACAGAAATAATAGCGTAATTATGAACTATTGCCTTATAAGAACCTACATAAAATATATAAAATATTAAGACTTCCTAAGCTCTATAGAATATTTCAGAAAAATTGCTTGAATGGCTGGTATATGAGAGAGATGAAATATTTATTTCTAAGAATGAGATATTTACTGAAGTTATCTGATTTCGGTAGGGTTTTATATTTTCTAAATCATTTTAGATACATTCTGTCTGTGTGAAAGGCCTAAAAAACAATACACAGCATTCTATCCATGTGAAAGGCTTAAAAACAACATGCATCAGATCTCAACTGAATTGTGTTGGAAAAGGAGACTGATCCTGCCACGTCCCATAGATAGGCCAAAAGCACCGACAATAACAGAGAACTATGACCAAGCAATAGGAGGTAAAATAGCAATTTGTGCAATGTAAAACATGAACTAAAATCTTAGCACAGTTGATATTCCAGGTATGCATCAAACTGTAGATGTCATTGTAAATATATTCACTCATGGAGATTACATGTCACGCAGAAAGGTCTCTTAAGGAAACTTCCAAGGTGATGAGCCATAATAATAAATCAGCCAAATGATTCTCCTCTCTGGCTGATGAAAGGAAATTCTCCTTGAGATCAATCATTGTGAACAAGCTGACAGTGAAGTAGCCTTGCTGCTGATCTTGTGCCAGGCTATGTGGAGGATTTCACACATCCTTGAAATGCAACTAGTATAAAAGTCGCACACTCCTCACATAGATGATTTGGTTCTAAGACTAAGGGGAAAAAAAGGGGAACAAGATAGACCCTTGACCCCAGAAAAGAAAGACATAAAGCTCTGCAAAACAGGATCTTTGGGTGGAGTGGGGGTTTGTTTTGTGGGTGTGTGTGTGTGTGTGTCTGCGCGTGATTGTTAGAAGGACATTTAGAGGCAAGAGAGACAACAATGGTTTGGAGAAGAAGGGGCAGAGAAGTAGGGTGGCCACCTATTCTGATAGAAACTCAACAACCTGCTAACTGGAACTAATTACCTGCGAAAGGCTCACTGCAGAGTTGGCACCATGAAGCCCATTAGAACCATTTTATCTCCCTAAAATCTCCTTCAATACCTCCCCCACACAAATTGCTTAATATGGAAAACTGCCATATTTCTCATTGTTTTTTAAGTGTCCATGGGTAAAAAAGTGTCCTTAGGCCTCTCTTACAAACAGATAATAGCTCCCCAAACTCTCTTTCCATATAGAAATTCTGGTGTACCAATGAGGTTGTAAATAAAAACTGAATAGTTCAGCAATTCTCAAGATAGAAAACAATTTATTTTTTTTCTGGAATCACAGGATAATTCCATACTCTACCTACAATTAAAAATGTGTACAAGGCCGGGCGCAGTGGCTCATGACTGTAGTCCCAGCACTTTTGGAAGCCAAGGCAGGCAGATCACTTGAGGTTAGGGGTTCAAGAACAGCGTGGCCAATATGGGGAAACTCTGTCTCTACTAAAACTACAAAAATTAGCTGGGTGCGTTGGCAGATGCCTGTAGTCCCCGTATTAGGGAGGCTGAGGCAGGAGAATCACTTGAAACTGGGAGGCAGAGGTTGCAGTGAGCCAAGATCACGCCAGTGCACTCCACCCTGGGTGACATAGGGAGACACTGTCTCAAAAAAAAAAAAAAGTGTGCAGTTTAAGTATGACACTTCATTCTGAGTGATCATTCTTAGCTATCAGCTTAAAGAAATGTGTGCATACTCAGGCTGCACGGAGGTCACAGCCTGTGGTGAGAACATTGCTGTCTAGTGCTGCAGACAGGAGAACTGGATTTTATTCTTGGCTCTGCTACTAACTGGCTCCTTGACTTTAAGGAAATTACTTACTAATTTTTCACTTAAGTTTTTTTAGCTTAAAGAGAAAGTCTTGCCCTTGATAATATCTAAGTTTTCATCATCAAACTTTTTGAAACATATTGTCTACTGCCTGTTATTGAAAATATGTTATCTGTATCATGGATCTTGCCAAGGAAAAATATTATGTAAAAGAGTGGATCATTTTTTTCCTATCTAGATTAATTATAATGCACTTTTAAACATCCGTAATGTTTCCAGTTAAACTGAATTTTGATCCTTTATTTTTATTACATAAATTATTGACAAAAATCATGCAACCTCCTTCTCAGCAATCAACCAGTGAGTATATACTATGTTGACACCTTTTTGGAAAAAAAAAAAACAACTTTATTTTTATGCCTCTGAATTATTTCCACCGTTATTTTAAAAAGCTGGACACCCAATTAGGAAATCTAATAATTACATTGCAAATATTTGAACCACTGTCAATGTAGTTATTTTCCACAAGCTTTTAAAGTAAAAAAATCTACGAAGAGACTTCCAAGTTTGTCAGGTTAATGCTTTCCTCAGTGAATACAACATGGCATATTTTCAAAAGTATGATTTATTGAGTTCCAAACCTCTACAGTAATATAAGTCTTTTAATTTCCTTTCTTTACAATGGACATTACTAAAATGAATCAAGACCAAGGACAAAGAGAATTGACAAAGAAACCACTTTTATTAAATGAAGAACAACTTCCTCTGTAGAGATCAAATGACCAGAGCTGGAAAAAAATATAATGAAATATGCTGTGTTTCTTTCCTACTTATCCTACTTGATATTAGGCGGATGCATGTAATTTTTTATTTGTATTGAACAAATATATTTTATTTAATAAATTAAATGTGTCTATGTGTATTGAATTATAAAATTAATTGTAATAAATTTGACTTTCTAGGCTTTGGTTTTCTTTCACTGAAAACGTTTTCCATATGAAGGTGATTTTACAATTTACTATTAAGATGTCACCAGGACAAGTGAACTGTGTCTCTGAAACTGAACACATAGTATACACTGCTTTCTATCGACTGGAAGTCACTGCATCTGTTGATAATAGCCTCAAATTCAAAGGGGCAAAAGGATGAAAGACCTTGTGTAATATTTCTTTTTTTCATCTTTAACATCAACATTCTCTGTGTTTCAGATATATCTGAGGGATTACAGATTTCAGCCTACATAGTTTATGTAACATCATTGTACTGTTTGCTCTGGGGAGGACAACATTTTAAAGTATGCAGTTGAGTCTCATAACAGCCCCTTGATGCTGCCAGCAAACAGTTACAGTTCTCAGAAGCATAGAGGTTTGGCTATAAATCAGTCTCAAGTATTACAATAAAGTTTATAGAAGCTGTATCAACAGCATGTACCCTAAGTAGGAAGAATTATTTTTGTCCTCTTCTTGCCTTCCTATTTTTCTTAGTTCAGTACAAACATTCGAACGATTGTGAAGTTGGTATCTACGCCCCTCATCCAGTCCTCATGAAGGGGGAGTAATGATGTGTTTAGTGAGACAGAAAAAAAAAAATAGATGACTAAACACTGTAGCTCAGTCCCTCAGGTTAGCCTGTACTCAGCACTTTTATTCCTCTTTCCATGCAGTAAATCAGCTTGGGTAGAATCCTTGCCTCATAAAGGCAAATATGAAAGTCAGTCATTATCCCTGTCTCTCTGGTCCTCTCTTTCTCTCTCCGTGTGTGTTTGTCTTCTCTCTCTCTCTCTCTCTCTCTGTCACACACACACACACACACATTTCCCTTGAATTTGAAGAATAGATACAAGTTAACATTTCTATTGGTCTCAGACACAAGACTTTTATTCTCTATCTCAGCTTTGTGTAAATTTCTCAAGTGGTACAAAGTAAAACTGTGCTTGTCAGCGTTAAAAAAAAGGGACTACTTTTATAACTATAGGTTTATTACTTTCTAGGGATGGCACAAAAAGAAAACAAAGGATTATCACAACAACTGAATTATGTAAGAACGCACAAGTTTTATCATGAAATGTTTAGTCCAAAGAAACAGCAATAGAAAGCCCAGTCTGAAGAATGAGTTGGTATTTGTGTGCCAGGCCCATCAAAACTGGAATGTGCCATGAACTGAGTCTATATTTTAAGCCTGATATACCATTGCCTTTTTCTTCCCCGATTCATATCAGAACTGTGGCGATTTTGCACTTGACATGATCTAATAGGTACTCTCTAGATCTGTGAAATAAAACTTACAATCCTGGCCACATGGCCTTAGTCAAGTAAACAATAAGCGGACTGAATATAAATAGTAATTTGTGTCTCTTGGTGTACAATTCATTTATTTCATGCAAATGCTCATATTAAAAACAGTTTAGAAATAATTTTATTTTAAATTGTACAAAGCAGTGTCAAGAATTGTAAAGGTGCTAAGATTTTACCTTACCACCCATTATTAAGTGGCTATAAAAGGTGCTCAATTGTTAGACTTCAAATAGCTTCCAAAAGCCAAAAATATAGATTATAATTAAGAACCAGAATCATGGGGCTAATGTTGACTTAGACTGGAACAGCAAATGCATAGCCTAAAAACTTTTTTTGGAGGGGACGAGGGGGAAGGAGTTTTGCTCTTGTCGCCCAGGCTGAAGTGTAATGGCATGATCTTGGCTCACCACAACCTCCAGCTCCTGGGTTCAAGTGATTCTCCTGCCTCAGCCTCCCTAATAGCTGAGATTACAGGCATGCACCACCATGCCTGGCTAATTTTGTAATTGTTTAGTAGAGACAGGGTTTCTCCATGTTGATCTGGCTGGTCTCAAACTGCTGACCCCATGTGATCTGCCCGCCTCGACCTCCCAAAATGCTGGGATTATAAGACATGAGCCACCGCACTGGCCTAGTCTGAAAACTTTTAACAGCGGTTAGCCCAAAGCAGTAAAAGACGGATGTAGTCAATCTGCCAGGAGTGGCAAGGGTCGTGACCTGAGTTATGTGACTTTCTCATTGTAAGACAAACGGTTCCATTTTTGGTAGGAGTCACAAATCTAGAATGCAGTGGCAGCCTTAGCATCAGATACACAGATTCCCTTACCTTGTGCCCAGTCAACGATGGTGGATATGTTGCCATAGTGGTTATGATGATGCATCAGGAGGCATTGATGACACTCTGGGCCATGCAAGCTTAATAATCAGCCCAACTTCATCTGGACTTATTAGAGAATAGACTCTTACTGTAAGCATCCACAAGATTGACTCAGAATTCACTCAGGAGCCACAGTCTTTTCTACAGTTTGTCACCACAAAGAGGTGTGTCATTAATCTCCCAGTCTGCAGTTTCCTAAGTGGCAAGCCAAATAGCTAGACTGTTGGTAATAGCCTAAGAGACCGTAAAATTCCACAAGGGAAGCAAGGGGAGTACAGCCTAGGGCCACAGAAATGGCCATGAGTTCCGCCCACTGATCAGAGTAACCATGTCCATTTCATTTCTGCTGGCATTCTCTTTTAACACTTGCAGCAGTCCCTGAAAACCATCAGCTCCTGGCCTAGCTCCATCATCAGCAAATCAAACCCAGACCCAGGCTTTTTGGGTCCTTCTGTCAATTGAAGCCCCATTCACCCAGCAGCTTTGCTTTAGTAGGTACAGCGGGAGATAAAGTTTACACCAAAAAGACAGCTGCTACTTTTTCTTTTAATACCAGGATACCACCGTGGTCAAGTTGACTGAATTCTTGAATATTCCATTTCTCTTTGATATGTAAAGCTTGTTGATCCCCTTTTACTTTGACTTTTTTTTTTTTTTTTTTTTTTTAGATGGAGTCTCGCTCTGTCACCCAGGCTAGAGTGCAGTGGTGCAATCTCAGCTCACTGAAACCTCCACCTCCCGGGTTCAAACGATTCTCCTGCCTCGGCCTCCTGAGTACTTTTATTTGGCACTTTTCAGGATGCATGTATTTGGCTGCAAAGAACCCAAAAACTGATTAACAGTGACAATAAATAAGTTGAAATGTCATGTGTAAGGATTTCCAGATGAAGATTGCCTTACAGAAATTTGTGAAGAGTATTTTCTAGAAGAAAACACAGTAAGGGAATGGGGAAAGTTGAAGATGCCAAACAAAGGTAAATCTTCTTCAGGTAAATGTGTAGCCTATGCATAATCTAATAAGTGGGCTTTGGAGTATTAATTATATCTCAATGGTGGCTGCAATTCAAGGCAAGACGACAAGATTTCATATTCTCATAGCAGTTATTGGCCAAGGACATCGTAGTTGGAGGAGTGGGAATGGGAAGAAAGAAGACATACATTTCCAGACATTTCTGGTTGTCTACACACACACAGATTGGCTTCAGTAGCCTAAGGCAGTTCTCCACAGAGAATTCCAGGTATGGGCCTTGGGAAGCACAGGCTGGGAGAGATGCACAGAATTGATACACAAGATCTGTGTTTGCTGCAGTCTATGATTTTCAAAGACTAGATCCAGTTATATCTCCCAGTGATTTCCTCTATCTGAGAATGCCTTTTTCTAGATTGTGGCTGGTCAAAATTACTGGGACAAAACTTACAAGTGAAAGGTGAGTGAAAAGAGCTACTGAACCTGCATTCCTAGGTGAGACTCTTCATTTCCTCATCTATTGCCCATTTTCTTCTCTTGCAGTTAATGCATCTACTTCTCTAGGTAAGTTAACTGGTTAAGTGATGCAGTCATCCCTAAGGAATCTGAGCCCCCAGTTGCTCTAATTGTCTTGGAGAATCCACTGAATCTGGAACATATTCCTCCCTGCTCCAGATTATGTAGCAGTGGCAACACTATTTCATTTTTAACAAATCCACTACCCCTTCAAGGATGCAGCACCCTTTATTTGCTTACTGGTCTCTCACTATGATGAGCATAAGTGAGCAGCCTGCAGCTGTAGCTTTATGTTTAGTAGGGTGCTTTATCTGCCTTGGGAGAATTATTTACTTTCTAGGAACCACAACTTCTAAACTCACCAAACCTAAAGCTGCAAGGAATGGGAAGCAATATTTCCTCAACTATTTTATCAGAAAGGATTGAGAAGAAATTTACTTCAATCTTCACACTTCGTTTCCAGCACTTTGTGATGGCTGCTGGCTTCAGGCACATATCATCAAAGAAAAGTCCAACATTCAAGGGCCCCATCTTCAAGCTACAGGCATAGTTCAACCTCCAAGAGGGTAGTCCAGTGTTCTGTCACACTAGCAGCTACTGGATGACGCAGTAGCAGGACTATCAGTGGATTCTACGACAGCATTCTCATTAATGCACCTCTTTTTACCATAAAGTGGTTTCCTTGTACTGTAGAGATGCTATGTAAGACATTATGTCAATAAAAGACACATTTATTAAACACTTAAAGAGTGGTACTTGCTGAAGTGCTCCAGGTAGAAATCGAAAAATTAATCCTGGAATAGTTGTCAGTCTCCATCAGAATGAATTGCTGCACTTTTAAGCAGAAGGGGATCAGCGTAATGAACTTTCCACAAAGTTACATTTTCTTCCTTTCCATCATCTGGTCATAGGAAGACCCTCATGAAGCCATAGGCATAAGATGAGGAAGATGTGTCACCGTTGCCAAAGCAAAATTTGCACTGGGAAAAGTTATACAGGTGAAGAGTAACTTACATAAGGCTGTTGCAATAGGGGTGAGGAAGGAGGACTTGGCCTGAGCTGAACTCCACTGAAACAAAAGCGGGAGGATTTTTAAGCATGGAAGTGTGAGGGCGAGCACAGGCTATCTACATTTGCTAATCAGCTTTGCCAAAGGAAAGGTAACCTTTCTCTTATCTTTGTGAAAGGAGCAGTTTCACAACTTGGAGCAAAGGATTTGCAGCAGTTAATCTCCTGCCTTCCCAAAGAAACTTAGAGAGACGGATGCTATTTCCCTTGATGATTTCTTTTCAATGAGATGGATCCTGGGTCCTTGAGGAAGACATTCCTTGATTGTAAAACTGGCAAGAGGCTTTTAAAATGACGTACATCTCAAAAGGGCAAAGAAAAAATTTACAATGACAAGTTCTCTAAAGTAAATGCTCTAAGAAAGGGGAAAAGGGAGAGTTCCTGTGGTTAGACCATCTGGATTCTATAAGGATCTGCGTGAAAAGGAGGTCATGGGCCTAGAGGCAGGAACAAAATTGTCTGAAGTTTAGTTAAACTGAGGGATATATTAAATCTGTCTTACTCCTTACTAAAGAGGCAGATGACACGTGTGTTCAGATTACTTGTGGCCTCAGAATTGACTCATACCCAATTCTACTTGTATTATTTCCATGATGCAATGGATAGCTGCTATGCCTGCCCAAACTTATGAATTGGTGGGCCTGGCAGCATCCAACTCATGAGAGGCTCATAAACACCTGTTTAATCACCTCCAGAATCAAGAAACATGCCAGAGTGGTGTTTCTGAATGTTTTTCAGCAACCATCTGCTAAAGAGGTCCTTACTCTTAAGCGCTAAGAAGCTTATCTGTGACTTCGCTGTTAGGGTTTGCCATGGTCAGCACACAAAATTATCTACTTCATATACTTTCAGCACCATGAGATTATGCAGACAATATGTTCCAAGTGACAGTGTTATTTGTATCATAGCCACAGTTCGGAACAGAGTCCTTTTTCGTTCCAAGCTTTACTCAATAGTGACAGCCTTTGAAGGCACCTGATAATAAGTTGTAGCAGTATTCTCAAAGGTTATGCTACTTAAATACATGCTACCAAAAAGAACTAAAATGAAGCATTTTTCTTAGTCATATAGTATGAAATACTTTATTATTTTCCTGCAGTGGATGCCTGTGCATGTTCTAGATGCTTGGATTTGTTATGCCCAGACCGTTTGTTCCCCAAAGAAGACCACCAGAGTCCAGAGTCAAAGCCAAGCGGCAAGGATCTTTACTACAAGTTCAAACTTGGTCCCTCCATTCCACAGCATATAGGAGGGCCTCGAACAATGCGAGTGCTTGCTTTTTATAGCCCGATGTAAACAGGATATGTAAAGTTATAGGGAACAAGGTAATCCTCTCGGTTACAGCATTACAATTGGTTAACATTCTACATTTAGCATTCCTTATCGGAGATCTCCCAGGTGATGTTTTTCTGAAGTTTGAAAGAAATATGGAGGAATGTGTTTGTGCTGGGCTCAGGAAGTTGGGAGATATATGGGGGATGTGCCTTATTCCTTTCAGATTCCCCAAATCTTCACAGATGTAGTAGGCCCTTCATCTCTGTAGGGTCCCTCCAACACTCTTTATTACATGATTATTATCAGGGCATGCATAATTCTCATTCCATCTTTCTTATCATGTTTGATTAAGGTGATAATAATCAACTTAGAATACAAAATTATGGGGAAGCTCCATGGGAAGAGGAATGAACTTGAACTTGCACTAAAATCAGTGAAAATGCCAATGAAGAGACTGACATTTAGCAGGCATATTTCTAAGTTTACTTGTGTAAGAACATGACTTGCAGAGAGGTTCAAGATGGCTGCCTAGAGGCACCTGGCTGTCCCTCCTCCACAATAAAAGGACCAAAACCACAAGTAGATAAATACACTTTGATTGGAGCATCTAAGAGAGAACACCTTAATTCAGCAGGGAACTGGCCGGGAACCTCTGAGGCACTGAAGGAGAAGCTGGCCAAGGATCAGCTTGGAGCCAAGAGGAACTCCCCATTGCAGGAAAACAGATAAGCAAGAGAACCCAGAGGCCCACACTCCCACCACAAAATCCTGTACTCCTAGCCAAATTTACTGTGTATTTCAAAATGAATAAAAGAGAAATGTTCCCAACATGATACTCAATGGTAGATATACTGAATACTCTGATTTCATCATTATACATTGTAGACATGTATCAAAATATTACATATACCCCATAAATATGTCCAATTATTATGTATCAGTAAAAAAGAAAAAAGCATACAAATTATGTTCTAAAACATCTAAAAATCTGTTGGGAGCAAGCCCCCCAAAATCTGGCCATAAACTGGCCCCAACACCGGCCATAAACAAAATCTCTGCAGCACCGTAACATGTTCATAAAGGTCCTAACGCCTGCGCTGGAAGGGTGTGGGTTTACGGGAATGAGGACAAGGAACACGTCCCGCCCAGGGTGGAAAATGGCTTAAAGGCATTCTTAAGCCACAAACAATAGCATAAGCTATCTGTGCCTTAAGGGCATGTTCCTGCTGCAGTTAACTAGCCCAACCTATTCCTTTAATTCAGCCCATCCCTTCGTTTCCCATAAGGGATACTTTTAATTAACTTAATATCTATAGAAACAATGCTAAGGACTGGTTTGCTGTTAATAAATAA
The DNA here is from genome assembly GCF_024542745.1 of Macaca thibetana thibetana. Classification (NCBI taxonomy): domain Eukaryota; kingdom Metazoa; phylum Chordata; class Mammalia; order Primates; family Cercopithecidae; genus Macaca; species Macaca thibetana. The sequence continues at coordinate 14,717,282 of NC_065595.1, read as the reverse complement.
TGTGGATAAATCTCTGTTCGGAGCTCTCAGTTCTGAAGGCTGTGAGACCCCTGATTTCCCACTTCGCACCTCTATATTTCTGTGTGTGTGTCTTTAATTCCTCTAGTGCCACTGGGTTAGGGTCTCCCCGACTGAGCTGGTCTCGGCAAAAATCAATGTTCCTTCCTTCAAAGTATTTTGCAACAGGTGAGTTAATACATACAGTAATGTGTTTTGTGTGCAAACTACTTCTGTTCTTCCTTAGACTGTGGTATTGAAAGGAATGCATTTGCCAGATCAATAATTGCATCACTTACACTAGAGGTTGTGGTGTTTTGTCCTACTAAAGACAATACAGTTGACAGAACATCTACTGTTGAGTTCTCCACTTGGCTATGTTTGCAGTAGTCCACTATTCTCTATCATGATCACTCTGATTTTTTTGCACAGTCATATTGGTTGATTAAATGGTGACATAATGGGAACCACCACCTCATTTTTTCAATTTTCGAGGGCTGCACTAACCTCTGCCATTCTACAAGGGAAAATGTACTGCTTCAGACTTTCCATTTTGGTTTAGTTGAAGCAAAACCGTTTCTAGGGTTTTCATTGTTCTTAGCTTCTGTAATAGTTTTTACTGTCCACAACAATAACAAAATGTGCAGATTGTGTCAGTTGCTAATTATTTCAACCTGAGTATCTTTCTGAGAATTATGAAATAGCCTAGCATCTGATGAATTTGCAACCCAATCCACTGTGAATTGAATTTAATCTAAGATTCCATCCATCACCTGATCTGGATATACTTTTACCCTAACAGGGAAGCTATAATGGTGGTTTAGATCTCTTGGGTATTACACTTAATTCATTTTACAGGTCCTTGGATCATTGGCCATAGACCTAGCAGAATCACATTTTTGTAAATTTGCTACGGCATCTCAGATAATTTCTGCGGGGGTACCCAGATTCAACCCATACAACTCCCACAAAGACGTGTTATGGGCCTTCAGATGGGCTCAGGTTTAGACACAGGACAGAGATTATTTTATTTCATTGGTGACTGATCTTGACTTGTGCTCCTCCATTAATGTATCTTTTGGTTATCTTTATCCACTTCCATAGCTATATCTGTAAATACTCACATCTGCATCAATATGCATATAAATGTGATCCGGCCACATATGCAGCTTTTAATCCTCATGTGTTTTAAATATATTCTATTAGTATTAAAAAATACTTTACACTTCATAAATGCTGTGTTAAAAATATACTCCCATTACAGAGCCAAATGGTAGCAATTGAACATACGGGTTAATGTGCTCAATCTGAAAGGAGATAGCCTGCATCTGAACATGGCTCGGCTACTTACTAGATTGGGCAAGCCACTTAACTCCTATGTCATCTAGTTTCCTTAGCAGAAAAAAAAAAAAAAAAAAGCATTAATAATAATATATACTTCATAGAATTAATATATTAACAAGTTCATAAATGAAAAACATTTAAAGTAATGCCCATAATACTGAATGCTGTAAGATTTAGCTAATTTAATTTTTTTTTGGATTTTAATAATCTACTGTTACTCATCACTATATAGTGAACACAATTAAACAAAAATCATTGTTGAGATACCTGATTCCTTCTTTACAATGTGCTTATAAACGTCATTCCTACCTATTCTACCTTAAAATATAGATTCCATTAAAATGTTTCTTTAGGCCTAAATGAGGTTGTTTATACTAGGACCTATTAATGTATTATTAAAAACTAATATGCTTTTAGAGCTGATAGGCCCACCTCAAGTTCTCTCATACTTTTCTTGAGTTTATTTAAAACAAATAATCATTTTACAGAGGAAAAATTTTAACTATCAAAATACGTATTACATATTTCATTTTCAAATTTTTAAATGCAGATATGCTTCATAATTCGAAAGGTGAATCAACCTACTGAGCATATGCATGAAAACATTTCTGTCTCTGTCTGTTTCTCTCTCTCTCTCTCCCACACACACACTCTTAACGTTTAGTTGCATTTCCAAAGTATCAAACCAGGTTTTCATATGATTTCAATCAAGGAACATTCACATATTCTGTACTCAAATGAAAACACCACCTGGTAATTTAAAAATTGAGACTGATAAATGCCAGCACACGCTATTCTGGGTTTTATTTTCATAGGCTTTCTAAAAGTAAGCTTAGAATTTCTAAAATGTGTAATGTTAAATTTTCTTGATTTAAATTTAATCATGTTTATTGTGAGAATTATACATATACATGTATATATATTTCCATGGGTTTATACACTTAAAAAAATTCAAACTTTGAGCTGTCTCATAAGCAAAAAGTAAAGTACTCAAAAAATGCCAATGAAATATTAAAGTATAGATTAAATCAACTATTACACTTAAATAAAATGAAAGTTATAAGAATGGAATAAAAATGCAGAAAATAAATACTATTGAAAATGAAGAGAAAAGCAAAACATTATAGGACCAAAGATACAGATTAATCAATATACTGTAAGCCATGTGCAAAAAGATAGTAAAATAAGCAAAAAAAAAAAAAAAAAAAAAAAAAAAAAAAAAACTAGTTTAACAACTTTGAGTATTATAATAAATCTAGATTCTACACTTTGTTTTTCTTCACTCTTGATGTTAAGAAACCTAACGCTACTTCAGGCTGTCTGAAATATAATACACTGACTTAGGACATCTACATGCAGTATTACATTGGCAAATATTCCTAGCAAAAATTGGGGAAATCCTGGTTGATATGCAATCATTTCATATGAAGCTTATATTCAAAAGTAGATTATTATATATGTGACAGAATCTGCTTTTAAATTCTAAAACACGTAATTTCAGTCAAGAAAAATTTAGTTCTCTCCAAAATTTGATTGTTGAATTCTATAATCTTTGAATTAAAGGTAAATAATATAAAATAAATTAAAATGTTAATGTTGTATTAGCAAGTATTTTCGACTATTATCAATACGTGAATTTTGATATGCTGCATGCAGCCAGTTGTCTTATAAGGCTGTGTTCACCATCAATAACACATCCGTGCTTTGCTAATGCTTGACCCTGGGCTCTCAGTGTTCCTGTCCCCGCCCAACCATTTTCTCCACTTACAACATGGGGCTCTGACAAAGTTACAGCAAGAAACATTTTTGCCAAGATGCTTGTGCATTCTTAAGTTCTGGCAGAAGGAACAGACATTAAAAGCTTTTATAATTCAAGTAGTTATTTTGTATCGTCTCCTATTTAGAATTCTCATTTAGGAGATTTTCTGTTTGAAAGTCAAAAGTTGAAACAAGAGTGAACTGAGACATGAGAACAAGCTTCAGATGGACATCAGAGGTCTTCTTCAAGTCTAAACAAAAATGGTTCAGGAAAGCCAAGAATAACTCATCCATGACACTAGTGGACTGCATAAGGACTAGAGTGAAAGCCCAAAGAGTGTTGGCGGGGGGGAAGAATTTAAAAACAGTGTGTCCTCTGTTTATATTTCCTTCAGGACACTATCTGAGGTAGGAGAAGCCTCAATAAGTAGCAGGATAAGATTTAAGGATTTGGAGGTCATTATTCTGCAGAGAACTGGCTCATTTAGCACCTACTCTATTCAGAGTGCAGAATTAGATACTGTTACCTTGACAGATTTCACACAATGACCTTCATGACCTTCAAGGCAACCAGCACATTCCTAACAGGATTCTTAGTGGATATATAAAAATGAATTGAGAAATAAATTTATGGAGAATATAGGGTTTTTTTCAGTCTATAATGTTGCAAAATTTATATTATAAAATTTCCTGTGTAGAGTTTGCTCTTGTTATTCATGCGTATATTTGGCATTGTGTTTCTGAAAGAACTATATATTTATAATTTACATTTCAAATATCCAATCAATGTTTTTTCTTCATCACTTACAACTGCCTCAGAGACTGCTGAATATATTACAATTCTAGGAAGAAGTAAGGCACTTTGAGTACCTAACTATTAATGTTAGCAAACAACAGGAAAGGGAGCAAAAGGGGAGAAGAATTTTAGAAAAGGGGCCTCAACTTCACAATGTAGCTCTGTAGTATTTCTATTGCTACTGAATTGTCGCTGCTAACCTGCAGAGAGAAAATAGATAAAGGCACTTTATTGCTTTTTGAAACTTGGAAAGGAAAAAAAAAATCAGTATCTTAAATAAAGATTTCAATTCCTGACCTCACTAGCCTAGTCTGCAATTGAACCAAAGTCATTAATTTTTAGCCTCAAGTAAATGGGAATTCAGAATTTTAGCTCTGAATGCAAAAGCTCAATAAAATGGGCCATGGCGGTAGAGTAGAACCACTACATATGCAAATCCAGGGCACGTTAGAAATGGATTACATTTCACAATGTCATATAAGTCACTGTAATAGGAAACTACCATGTTTTTTCCTTTACAAAATCACATTTTAAGCATTCTATGCTGAACTTTAGAAAAAGTTTTTGTTACCTAAGCTATTTGTCATTTGAGAATTTGGATTTTTTTTTCTGCCTTCCAAATAAATTTATTTACCTCTGATGAACATTATTTTGTTTGTTTGTTTTTTGTTTTTTTTCGAGACAGAGCTTCACTCTTGTTGTCCAGGCTGGTGCAATGGTGCCATCTCAGCTCACGGCAACCCTGCCTCCCTTGTTCAAGCGATTCTCCTGCCTCAGCCTTCCAGGTAGCTGGGATTACAGGCATGTGCCACCACACCTGGCTAATTTTGTATTTTTAGTAAAGACGGTGTCTCTCCATGTTGGTCAGGCTGGTCTCAAACTCCCGACCTCAAGTGATCCGCCCGCCTCGGCCTCCCAAAGTGCTGGGATCACAGACGTGAGCCACCACGCCCGGCCTGATGAACTTCTTAATACCTATTTGTGTTAGTCCAGTTTGCATTGTTATAAAGGAATACCTGAGACTGGGTAATTTACAAAGAAAACAGATTTATTTGGTTGATGGTTCTGCAGGCTGTGCAAACGTGCCTCCAACATCTGGTTGGTTTCTGGTGAGGCCTTAGGAAGCTTTTACTCATGGCGGGAGGTTAAGGGGGAGCAGACGTGTCACATGGTGAGAGAGAGGAAGAGAGAAAGGAGAGGGTGCCAGGTTCCTTTGAACAGCTAGCTCTTGAGTGAACTAATAGAATGAGAAGTCACTCATCACCAGGAGGATGGCACCAAGCCACTCATGAGGGATCCACCTTCATGACCACAACACCTCCCAGTAGGCCCCACATCCAACAATGAAGATCACATTTCAACATGAGATTGGAGGGACAGATGTCCAAACCGTACCACTATTGCAGACTCTTTAAGTATACACTTGTCAGTAAATCACAAGTGAGTAGTCAGTATCCTAACAATGACAAGCTATTCATTTTTTTTCTGTTTTCAAGTTAATATGCTTCTATGTGTGTGCACTCTCTCTCAAGCCTGGCATCCACAATTAGTCAATTAAATATTTTCTTAGTAGGAAAAAAATATATTCTTATGAGATATTCCAGCATCTGCCATCGCAATACCTCTCATGAGTAATTTCTTCTTCTATAATCACACTCCTCTGGCACATTCTGAACTCCAGAATGCTGTGAAAATGACCTGACTCTCCAAGCCTGACAGTCCGTCCTATGATTCTTTAGAATTTTTTTTTGCTGCTGTGTTCAGGATCTGTCTATTTTAAATTAAAAGAGCATTTTCTGTTTTATGCTGAGAGCTGTGAGGTAACTGGTCCTCTTAACAGGAACCTGGTTTATTCCAGAATATTTCTAAAGATACTTGGCAATATCAGTGACCGCTTGTATCCCACGTCCAGCTCAAGGAAATGCTGAAAGGGGAAAACTGCTACCCCTTGCACAATGGTGTTCAGTCACAGATGTTGAGGTCTTTGTCACCAGTCTTGTAGGGAGTCACAAGGCAAGGGAACCACGTATGTGAGTCTCCCTTTCTATTTCTGGCCTAAATTACATGACGTCTCCTGGAAGAACACTACCCAATCTCTCACTTCTTAATACGTATTCACATTCTACCCTACAACGAATGCATTTTGTCAGCTTCAGCAACAATACACCCAATTTTACTAGGCTGATAAGAGAAAAACATTATTCATAGATTTATAGCACATATCTGTAGTCACAAGAACTCTGAGAAACAAAATTCGACTGTGGTAAAAGTATAACAGATGTGATCATGGTGACTTTACTTGAATAATCCAGATTTGAAGACATATTTTTAAAATTTCTTCCATCAAACTAATGATGTAATGTTATTTTCAGTAATTTTGAACAATACCCAAGGAACATCCAAATATGTGTGTGTGTGTGTGTGTATGTACGTGTATATATATAAAACGCTATCTTCTCCAAATACTAGTTTCTTAATAATATTCCTAATACACAACTCTCTTCAAGATGTTTTTATAGCAGAACAGTCATAATATCTTAACCTTCAGAAAAAACTTTTCACTGTCTTCTCTAGATTTCAGTTTTACAATTTCTTATTTATTGTTTGTATTTACTATTCTTATTTTGCTTTACTAATTTAGTCACCTATTGTCATATTCTTTTAAATTACTTTTTCTCATAAAGCTCCCAAGTTCTCTCATTCAGTCATCCGGAAAACCAGAAACACACATGCACAGTAAATATTATTCACTCTCATGACCCCTTTCAAAAACAATACAGTCTAACATTGATGAGTTAATTTAACTTTTATTCAATAAAAAAATGACAGCTAATTTTTCTCTTTTAGATGAGGTGGAGCATTGAGAGGAATGGCATAGATTTAAATATAACATTCATCGTGTACAGAGATCTCAAGTGCAGATTAATTGACAAGAGGAACACATCCATGTAACTACACCCAGATCAAGATACAGAGCACCAAAACCTTCCAGATACCTCCCGCTCTGACATCTCCTAGTTAAAATAAAACATGCCTACTAAGTTACTCAGTAATTTTACTTGTATCAGTGTTGATTAATTTTGCTAGTTTTTGAAATTTAGATAAATAGGGCCAAAGTATATACTTTTATGTGTCTCCCTTATTTCATTCCACATGATGTCTATGATATTTATCCATGCTGTTGTGTGTATCTGGAGTGCAATTGTTTTCATTGCTTTTTAGTATTCTATTGCTGAATACCCAACGTATGTATACATTCTACTGGGATTAATATTTGGTGGGTTTCCTGTTTTAGTTATTCCGAAACAATTCTGCTATGAACATTCTTATTTATTCCTTTCGGTGCCATGCTGTAGAGACATATTCATACTGAGGATACACATAGGTGTGAAATTACAGAGTCAGAGTCTATACTTGTCTTCAACTTAGTCCCTACTATAAAGTTTATACAATAAACAATTTCTACAGTGATTATATAAAATTGTAATCCTGCAACAGGATGTAATTTGAAATGTCTTCACAGTTACCATCAACCTTTGGTATTCGAATTTATTTTGGTGTTGAATAATAATTTAAATTTAAATTTGCATTTCCTTGATGATTAAATGAGTTAAGGATGTTTACATATGCTTATTAGCCACTTGTATATCCTGCATTGCAAACTGCCCTCTAAGACTGTTCATTTTTATGGTGAGAACACATATTTGTGTCTAGAACATATTCTTGGATTTACTTTTGTCTATGGTATGAGATAGGTTTCACATTGTATTATTTTCTGTTTGGATATTGTGGTGGACTCTGTGATGCACTACTAGAGTCCCCTTAAGACAGTGATACATTTAGTTCATCAGCTACTAAATGTGTTGCCTAAAGATGACCTTTGTTGCCAGCCACTTAGCAGATCCTGTCAGCTGTAGAAAATGGCTTTGTCCAACGTGGTGCTTTTCTGTCTCCCTCCCTCCCTGTTTCCCTTTGATTTCCCTCCCTCCCTCCCTGCCTCCCTCCCTCCCTGCCTCCCTCCCTCCCTCCCTCCCTTCCCCCCTTCCTCCCTTCCTCCTTTCCCCCCTTCCTCCCTTCCTTCCTTCCTCCCTCCCTCCCTCCCTCCCTCCCTGCCTCCCTCCCTCCCTGCCTCCCTTCCTCCCTTCCTCCCTTCCTCCTTTCCTCCCTTCCTCCATTCCTTCCTTCCTTCCCTCCTTCCCTCCCTCCCTCCTTCCTTCCTTCCTATAACCTATCAACACTGAGATTTAAAAGTGTGATTCCTTATCCAGAACTCTGGGTGATTCTGTAAAGCCGTTCTGTGGGGATGGGTGAGTCCTTCATTGTAATCTCATTGTGGTTAAGCTTTCCTGTGTGTTCATTCATGCTTTCTTCCTCTCTCTTTCACAAAGAAATCATGAGGTATATTGCATTAGCAAAAATACTTTGTAGCATCTTTTTTTTATTTCTAAATTGCTTTAAGATGTCTATTGACACATTTATTTAATTCCTAATATTGGCAAATTTTAACTTCTAATTTGCTTTTATAAGTGATACATTTGCTTAGATGAGAGATATATCTGCTTTCTTCATCTTTTTCAAGATTGAACATTTCATGTAATCAAAATTTCTCTAGGTGTATTCCTATTTAAGAATTTCTACTATTTAATATGTTTTCTTTATCTTTGCAGTTTTTTTCCAGCATCTTTAAATTCATAATTAGATTATTTACTCTTTAGCATTTCTTCTGTTATTTATGTACATTTTATACCATAAAACTGCTTTAGTTTAATCACAGAATTATGTTGTATTTTTATTATAATTCATTTATTTTTTTTCTAATTTTATTTGTAACTTTTACCTCCGCCCATGAGTCATTTGGAAACATTGAGATTTAGAAAGATTTGTTCATATTAGCCATTCTTTTTTAAATTAAATTATAGCTTAATTTGTAAACATTTGGGGGTTTACAGTTATTTATTAGTTACAAAATAATAAAATGTCATAAAAACATTTTATGTAACATGACAACTATATGAACTATGGTGTTTAAATCTTTATACTCTTACCGATTGTTTCCTCTTTATCCATCAAATCCTGAGAGATGTGGTAAAAGCTCCACTATGATTTTTGGATTTGACTATTATCTTAGTACTTTTTGCCTTCCAATTTAGATACTCATAATAATTGTACATATTTGTGGAATACAGAATGATATTTTGATATGTGTATACAATGTGTAACGATCAAATAAGGGTAATTAGCATATGTGTAACCTCAGACATTTATCATTGTTTGTATTGCCAACATTTGAAATCCTCTCTTCCAGCTTTTTGAAAATATACAATAAATTATAGCTAACCATATTCACTCTGCAGTGCTACAGAACACCAGAACTCATTGCCCCTCTCTGTCTATAATGTTGTGTACATGAACAGAACTCTTCCCCATCCTCCCCTCTCCTCTACCCTTCCCAGGCTCTAAAAACACTATCTACTTTCCATGCACTCGAATTTTTGGCTTTGACATATGAATGAGAATGTGTAGTTTGTCTTTCTGGGCCAGACTTAGTTTGTTTAACATAATATCCTCCAGGTTCATCCATGTTACCATGAGTAGCAAGATTTCATTCTTTCTTAAGTTGAATAGTATTCCAGTGTGTGTGTGTGTGTGTGTGTATTGTGTGTGTGCATGTATATATGTGTGTGTGTATGGTATATTTGTATAATGTATATATATACATTATATATACATTAGAATACTATGTATGTATGTATATATACAAGACATATATATATATATAAAATCTCCTTTGTTGATGGAAGTTTAGGTTGATTCCTCTTTTTAGTTATTGTGAGTAGTGCTGCATTAAACGTGGGTAGAAGGATCCCTTTGGTATACTTATTTCCTTTCCTTTGGATAAATACTCAGTAGTGGGTGTTTTACAGTAGTTGTATTTTTAGTTTTTTGAGAAACATCCATGCTATTTTTCATAATGGCCATACTAATTTACATTCTGACCAACAGCATAAGAGTTCCCTTTGGTTTGAATACTTGCCAACATTGGGGCTTAGAAACTGATACCCCAAAATATGGTACTTTGCTATCTTGAAGAAGCCACTGTCCTTCTTCCCCAATGCACATGTTTCAGTCCTCTCTCTCCCAAAATAAGATGTTAATATTTGAAGTTCCCTTATCTGTCTTAAGTCTGCACCACGCAAAGAAGAAAACAACTATCTCTAATCTCTTCCCTGAGTTTTCATTAACTGAACTCATATTACAGGAAAAAGACTGAAGTCTGTCAAGGCACATCAACAAATTTTTTCACAAAGTGTTGTCTGCACTGAGGGTCCAACGGACTTTGTCTGAAGCCATTGTACGTTCTTCAAGTTCATTGAACTTCCCTAGGAATCATTTACTACCCCCCTAAAATCATCCACATTTTCCTATCTCCCTTCCTCCTGAGAATTAAGATAGATAAACATCTTTAATCCATTAGGATTTGTGGTAATCACTTTTTGGTTTTCCTCCATGCAAGCTAATAAATGTGTGGGTTATTTCTCCTATTAATCTCCCTTTAGTGAGTTGATTATTAAGTGAAACTTCTGAGAGTGAAGGCAGAGTTTTCCCTCAGTCCCTAAAACATCATTTGTAATACGTTGGTTTTTTGATAATAGCCAGTCTAATTGAAGTGAGATGATATCTCATTGAGGTTTTGATTTGCATTTTCTTTATCCTTAGTGATGTTGAGCATGTTTCATATACCTGTTAGCCATTTGTATGTCTTCTTTTGAAAAATATCTATTCCGATATTTTGCCTCTTTTTTAATGAGATTGTCTTTGGCATGTTCAGTTTGCAAATATTTTCTCCCCTCCTACAGGTTGTCCCTTCACTTTCTGGATTGTTTATTTTGGTGTGCATAAGCTTTTTACTTTAATTTAGACCCATATGTCTATTTTGTTATTGTTGGCTCTGCTTTTGAATTCATAGAATCTTTGCCTAGAGTGATGTCCTGAAGCATTCATCGTCTTTAAGCTTTCCTCTAGTAGTTTTATAGTTTCAGGTCTTATGGTTAAGTCTTTAATTTATTTGGAGTTGATTATTGTATACGGTGACAGGTAGGGTCTAGTTTCATTTACCTCCATAGGAATATTTAGTTTTACCAACACCATTTATTGAAGGAGGTGGCCTTTCCCTAATGTATGTTCTTGGTATCTTTGTTGAAAGCCAGTTGGCTATAAATACATTGATTTATTTCTTAGTTCTCTATTCTTTTCCATTGGTTTATGTGTCTATTTTTTATACCAAGACTACGCTAATTTGGTTACAATAGTTTTGTACTATATTTTAAATGGAGGTAGTGTGATGCCACCAACTTTGTTCTTTTTAGTTCAATATTGCTTTGGCTATTTGGATTCTATATGAATTTTAAGATTAAGATTGTTTTTTCTATTTCTGTGAAAAATATCATTGCTATATTATAGGCCTTGAATTTAATCTGTAAATTTCTATGGGTTGTATATTCACTTTCAAAATATTAATTCTTCTAATCCATGAGCATGAGATGTCTTTTCATTTGTTTGTGTCCTCTTCAAGTTCTTTCATCATTATTTCATCGTTTTCATTGCAAAGGCTTTTTACTTACTTGGTTAAACTTATTCCTAGGTATTTTTTTATAGCTACTGTACATTGGATTACTATTTTTATTTCTTTTTTGACTACTTTTATTGGGGTATAGAATTGGCACTGACTTTTATAAGTCAGTTTTTATCCTGTGACTTTATTGAATCTGTTTATAAGTTCTAGGAGTTTTTTTCTTTTTTCCTAGTGCCTTTAGGTTTTACTCTATTCAAGACCATGTTGTGTGCAAAGAGGGACAGTTTGATATTCTTTTTTCCATTATGGGTTCACTTTACTTCTTTCTTGCCTTATTTCTCTGGCTAAGATTTGCAGTACTATGTTTTAAAAGTGTGGTAAAAGTGGACATCATTGTCTTATTTCATTTCTTAGAGAAAGACCTTCAGCTCTTTCCTATTCAGTATGTTAGCTGTGGGTGTGTCATATGTGGGCTTTATTACATTGAGATGTGTTCCTTCTATACCTAATTTGTTGAGAATTTTTATTAAAAAGGGACATTAAAGTATATCAGATGCTTTTTCTGAATCATTGTTCTTGCAGAGAAAAATGTTTTTTTTGCATCTCATATGGTTTCCGTTCATTAAAATGATATGATGTATTATAGGTATTGTTTTGCATATGTTGAAGCAACTTTACATTCCTGTACAAATTCTACTTGATCATGTTGTATAATCATTTTGATGTGTTGTTGAATTTAATTTACTATAATATGTTGAGGATTTTTGCATCTGTGTTAGTAAAGGATCTTGGCCTATCGTTTCCTTTTTTTGTTGTATCCTTGCCTGGGTTTGGTCTCAGAATAATGGCAGCCTCATATAATAATTAAAAATAATTATTTTCTCTTCGATATTTTGGAATAGTTTAAGAAGACTTGGTGTTAGTTCTTCTTCATAAGTTTTCCAGAATTCAGCATTAAATCCATCTGGTTTTAAGTTTTATTTGCTTGAAGACTTTTTATTACTGATTTAATCTCATTGCTCATTATTGGTCTGTTCAGGTTTTATATTTCTTCCTAGTACAGACTTGGTACATTATATATATCCAGAAATTATCCATTTCCTCTACGTTTTCCAGTGTGCTGACTGTAGTTCATAGTAGCCTCTAATGATTCGTTGGAGTTTTGTAGTATCAGTTGTAATGCCTCCTTTTTGCTTCTGATTTTATTTTTGAGGGTTTTTCTCCTTTTCATTCTTTATTAGCTAGTTTATCAATTTAGTTTATTCTTTCAAAAGGCCATCATTTTGTTTTATAGATACTTTGCATTGTTTTTAAGTCTGTATTTTGCATATTTCTATTTTGATGTTTATTATTTATTCCTTCTACTAATCTGGGGTTTGGTTTGTTCATGCTTTACTAGGTACTTGAGGTGTATTGTTAGTTTATTTTAAATCTTTCTACTTTTTTATGTTGGCTTTTATTGCCATAAAATTCCTCCTTGGAAGTGGTATTGCCACAGCTCATGGGTTTTGGCACATTGTATTTCCATTTTCATTGGTTTCAGAAATGTTTTATTCTTGAAAGTTTGGTACAGGTTCTAGATATTTCTAGTTATTTTGTTATCAATATTTTAAACCTGTCTTATTAAGGTCTTTTTGTCTTTCTTCACTAATTTTTGAAAAGTTGCCTATTAGTCTAATTCATGTAGTTAAAATACAATGCATCCCTTTTTACTCACTAGTAAAATATTTTTAAAAATTATTTTTAGCATTGATTCAATGAAATATTTCTTACATTTGGAGCCACAGGGATTCTTCAATTTGCACATATTTGATTTTGCCTGCTTTGAAAAATTTGACTAGTATTAGGGCAAATATGTTTTTTTCTTTATTCTCTCTCTCTCCACTCTTTGAGAGACCCCAATGGAACGTAGTAACAGTTTTCTTATTTCTCATGAGATTTTACAATCTTTTCTGTTTTTATGTCTATGTCTTTTATATTTCTGCATCAATGAAAACTTCTCTTTTTACTATAAATTCTAGATGGCCGCTATCATTTAACTTTTCTGCTGTGCAACTCAAGTTGAAAGTGACTCAAAAGTAAAATGCTACAGTGACTGTAAATCTCACCTCAATCAATTTTGCTTCTTTTTATGGTTTTGGCACCTGAAGTGCTTGATATCTTGGTTACTCTGCAGTAGACTGAATAGCTGTGTTTCCCCAAAGTTTATACATTGAAACTCTAATCCCCAATGTGATGATTTGTGGGGTAGGGCTTTTGTGAAAAAATTAGGTCAAGAAAGTAGAGTCCTCATCAATAATATCAGCATCCTGATATTGGTCATTTTTGTATGTTTGGATTATTTAATAACTACATATTTTATTTAAAAAAATCAAATGAGAAAAAAATTACAGGAAATAAAATAGCCTAGCCTTCCATCATTATTCTTCTGTATGAAAGTGCCAAGATTAGATATAACATATTTTATTGAATCTTCAGCATACAGTGCACTACCAATCATTAATTTGTGCACTGGAAATATTTACTAAACTTCTGCAGGTTCAATGAGAGTGTTGCCTTTTCTCACCCTGCAAATATATACAAAAATTTAGATGGTTTGTTGAATGAATAGTTTCTGTTTTGTTATTAATCTCTCAACCCTGAGTCAGCACAATTATATTTTCTAGTTATAATCGTGGAATTTTTACTCTTAAAACCATTTGAAGGATTAGGGAATAAGAGAAGTAATTGCCTAAAATGTTAACATTCCCCACTGTGATTTGTATGACTTCACCCAAGTTAAGTGATTCAGTAATAAAGTACCACCTTTATAACTCCAGGTAATAGAAGATGAGCAGATCGTCACCATCTGTAGCTAATTTTATTTTCCATTGAGATGAAGTGTCATTTCTAACAATCTCTTGTGTTATAATTCCCACTCTGGAATGAAATAAACCATACTGCAGTTACAAAGCTAATGGACATATGTAGGTGATTCTGAAAGAACTTGGCATCTTTTCCTCTCCCACATTGCTGTCTTTCCCGAACCTACTGCATTCTGCCCTCCTTTTTGATCCATTCCAGTTCAGGAGCCAGCCGTTACTCCCACACATAGGGCACTTTTGGCAGCTAGAGGACTCATAAGAACGCTGGCCAGCCTTGGCTGGTTATACAGCAGATGTTTGGGAAGTCATATTTTTGAAATTTATACTCTCTGTAGGATAGAGGGCAGGGTTTTAAAAATAATTTTGTCCACATTATGCTTTCTTCTTTTTTGATGCTTAGACATTTGAAAGGCAATTCTTGGAGAAGCAGCATAATATCTGAACATCTTCTGCTGCTATCATTAGGCATCTATTGGATGATCAAAAAAAGTATTAGAGTTTAAAGTTTAACAGGAAATGGTACCTCCTTTTATACAAACAGAACAAGATGTTTGGCTACAACATAAGTTTGATTGAGTAAGAAATTGAAAGGAAATACAATTAAACTGTCACATTGTGAGATCCCTATTCATATATTAGAAAATATTGCTTTAATTAGGATGTGGGCATTTTGGTCTTTTAGGTCAATATATTAAAGAGTTTCTTTATATGAATCTGGTTATACCATATATGAAGCAAAAGTGGCAATATATAGCTCTATAAGATAAATAAATCAAATTAATCAAATAGGCTTCAGTGTTATTAAAGAAATAAAATAGTACTACTTTTGGTTGTATATAAATATATATTTTTATATGATGAGGGTAGTGATGTTTGAGGAATTTGTTTTGTCAATATACCTATAATCTCTAGGTTTCCTAACAAAACAACAACAGCAACAACTATATTTTCTTAAATATTCCATGTTGTCAAAAAAGTAGAAATAATTTTAGCCCTTAAAGCATATATTTTAAATTATTTGTATTATTTTTATTTTTATTTTTATTGAGAAGGAATCTCACTGTGTCACCCAGGCTGGAATGCAGTGGCGTGATCTCAGCTCACTGCAACCTCCGCCTCTCTGGTTCAAGCGATTCTCCTGCCTCAGCCTCCCAAGTAGCCAGGACTACAGGCACTCGCCACCATGCCCAGCTAACTTTTTGTATTTTTAGTAGAGACGGGGTTTCACCATGTTAGCCAGGATGGTCTCTATCTCCTGACCTCGTGATCCGCCCGCCTCGGCCTCCCAAAGTCCCGGATTATAGACATGAGCTACTGCGCCCTGCCCCCTTAAAGCATATTTTTATTATTGTAAAAATAAATGGGATGTGTCCACAAAATAATGTCAACAAAAGATACAAAACATCACTTATGTTTGGTCTCCTGTAATGTAATATTAAACTATTATATAAGAAGCTGTCATCATGATTGAGCTGTATTTTGTAGTTTGTAAAAATAATTGAGCTATTTCAAGGCAATGCTGCAATTTAGATAATGAGTTTACTTCTGAAAAGATCTAAGCTGTCTCTGTCCTGTATCTTCAGTGACATTTATTAATGTATTTTCTTGTCATTCTCCTTTCATTGTTCATTGTAACTTCTGCTCTCTTACCTCTATCAGCACACCACACACCTGTGTAGTGAGAACATTGCAGCATCTTTGTCACTGAAAACACTCTAGACAGATATACTGTCTACATTATAGAAAGAAGATTCAATATAGTACCGAGAAGATGATTTCTTCTCATGTCCTGGGATTCTAAATCTAAGATGATTTAAGAGGTTTAGTTGAGGAATTCATGATAATACTGTTTCTCCTATAAAAGTGAAAATTTTATGAAAGACTAAAAATATAAAGGAATGTGGCAAAATTGTTCTTTGGGGTGACATTTAGTTGGTCTCAAATGTGAACAAGATTTGAACAAAAGATGAAGGAAGATATTAATATGGAGTTACAACAAATAATTTCAGAAAAGTAAAAGCTATAGGGAAACTTGGGCAAATCATTCATAAGGTTTTATGAAATAAACAATGAAAAAATTATCTTCATAACAATACTGCTTCAGGGATTCTAGAATATAATAAGCTTGCACATTATATTTTAGTAATTAAATTTAGTTTTGTGACTTTTTGCCTATTTGAAAGACACTGTTTAGGCGTTCATTCAAAGAGGTCACATGGGAGGAAATGACCTTTGATATACCACAAGATTTAGTTTTGCCAATGCTTTTGTCTATAATATAGGTGAGCACATTTACTTATAAAAGCAAACACTTCCTTACTAATCCTATTAGATCAACATTGTTCTGACATGATAGCCTATAAACCAATACTCTCATGAACAGAGATGTGATATTGAATCTAGTAAAATTTTGAAAGCATCATGCATCGACTACATTACAACCCAGTGGGGAATATCACAAGAATGCAGACCTCATAGTATGGAGTGCTGGCTAAGATGCTGTGCAACTAGAACTCTCATAGATTTCTGATGTAAATTTCAAATGTTAAGAGTTGATACAAAAGGGGGACAGGGAAGTGCTGGGTAGAGGAGGGCATGGTCCCTGGCGAGGGCTCCACCCTTGGGCCTGTGTCCACGGATTAGGTGAGGACAGGCATTTCTGTTTTTCTGTCTAAGTGTTGCCTTTCTCAAGACCACCCTGGCCTGCCACACCCCCATCCTGTGCCTATAAAAACCCTGAGACCCTAGTAGGGAGACACACAAGCAATTGGAGGTTTAGAGGAACACATCAGCAGAAGAACACACAAGCAGCTGGATGTCGAGAGGACAAGGATGGAAGAGCACACCGACAGAGGCTGGGAGGCTGGCAGGCCATCAACATGCGGAATGATGGGGAGTTTGACTGGGACAGTTGGAGCAGACCCTGGGTCATTGAGCACTGGGCTCCAGGGGAAAACCACGTTCCCACTCCATCCCCTTCTAGCTTCCCCTATCTGCTGAGAGCTGCTTCCAATCAACAAAACCTTGCACTTATTCTCCAAGCACCCGTGTGATCTAGTTCTTGTGCTTGGTACACCAAGGCAAGAATCCCAAGATACAGAAAACTTTCTGTCCTTCAAGAACACAGGGAGTCAGAGTCCCACAGACTCCCCCAGGGATTTCAGCAGTGGGGCACCTAAGAATCGAGCCACACCCCCATCACACTCCCTGCAAGGGGATTGAGGGAACCTTTCCTGTTCCACAATCACTTCAATAGACAGTTTGATACTTTCTCACAAAGCATCACCATACGCTTAAAATATGATCCAGCAATTTCACTCAAGGTACCTTAAAACATATGTTCATACAAAATCCTTTAAACTAATGTTTATGGAAGCTTTAAAATCACCAGATACTGGAAACAATCCTGCGGTCATTCAACAGTTAAATGGATCAACACCTAACATGCATTCATAAGATAAAAGATAAAACCTGCTCAAAAATAAAAAGAAACACTCTTGATTTACACAACCACATAAATGAATGCTACATGCATTTGAATTGGTTAAAAACAAACAAACAGACTCCAAAGACTAATATTTCATGATTCCATCTATATGACTGTCCAGAAAGGAAGCACTGTAGGGGCAGAAAACAAATCAGTGGTTGCCAGGGGTAGAGTGTGGAGGGAAGGGTTTTGACCAAAAAGGGATCACAAAAGAAAATACTTAGGGAGAGGTATATATAACTATGGTGGCAGATAGATCATTCTTTTCATTTGTTTGTACATCACAACCTGTGAATTGAACTGTATGTAAATTTCTTAAAGAGCAAGAAAAATATAAGGAGGATGATAAAATGAAATTCAAATTGTAAACAGTAAAATTAAACTATACAACTAATTACCTATACAACTAATTAAATAAAAATTAAATATTTTTTTCAACATTTACATAAACATGAATGGAATAAGGGAAAAATGAACTTACTTAAGTAGCATTTGGCTACTTTTTAAGAAAAATAATCACAAGCAAATACTGCACATTAGTTTGAAAATTTATTTCTCAATTTGGTATGCATAAACAGTTCTGTGATTATATGTATACTAGAACTTAAGAAATATGTAAATAAATTGCAGATGAGAGACTTGAGTTTCTTTTGTCAGAGAAATAAGTTACAAATTTAAAAAAGGAAGAATGCAAGAATAAAGCCTGGGATGCTGAATTTGAGTCAGAGATGTGTGTGTGTGTGTGTGTGTGTGTGTGTGTGTGTGTGTTTATGTGTATATACATAGGTTATTATACATACATGAGTTTTAAAACTGTACACTGAGAGACCCAAAAGCAGTGACATCCATTGGCACCATGCACACTAACTGTTGAGTTTTTGGTTTCTAAGTACCATTTTTCAAGAAAAGAAATATGGCTCCTTAGAGAATTAGTTGATCCCAAGGCTGAAGCAGAGGATAATACAAAAGCCTTATGAATTTTGTGATGCCGAAGGTAAGAAAGTCCCCACAAAAGAATGGAAACCTTTAAAAACTATATATAAACCACAGAAGCCAACCTGAAGTAGCTCACAATAGGCAAACTTGGAACCAATTATGCAATTAAATAAATATTGATAGTTTTGTATTACAAGCCATATAATAAAATGCCAAATAATAAATACATATATATGTGTATACATTAAATATACATGATATGATTTGGCTATGTACTTACCTAAATCTCATCTTGAGTTGTAGCTCCCATAATTCCCATGTGTTGTAGGAGTGACCAGGTGGGAGATGACTGAATTACGGGGCAGTTTTTCCCATACTGTTCTGGTGGTAGTGAATAAGTCTCACAAAATCTAATGTTTTTATAAAGGGTTTCCCCTTTCACTTGGCTCTCATTTTTTCTTTTCTGCCACTATGGAAGACATGCCTTTCACCTTCCACCATGACTGTGAGGCCTCTCCAGCCATGTGGAACTGTGAGTCCACTAAACTTTTTTTTATTTATAAAGTATGCAGTCTTAGGTGTGTCTTTATCAGCAGTGTGAAAATGGACTAATACAGTAAACTGGTACCAGTTAGTGGTACACTGCTGTAAAGATACCCAAGAATATGGAAGCAAGTTTGGAACTGGGTAAGAGGCAGATTGTAGGACAGTTGGGAGGACTCAGAAAAAAGTAGAAAAATATGCGAAAGTTTGGAACTTCCTAGGGACTTGGAGGGCTCAGAAGACAGGAAGATGTGAGGAAGTTTGGACTTCCTAAAGACTTATTGCATGGTTTGATAAAAATTCTGATAGTGATATGGAAAATGAATTCAGGCTGAAGTAGTCTCAGACGGAAATGAGGAATTTGTGAACTGGGGTAAAGGTCACTCTTGCTATGCAAAGAGACTGGTGGCATTTTGTCCCTGCTCTAGAGATTTGTGGAACTTTAAACTTGAGATAGATGATTTAGGGTATCTTGTGGAAGAAATTTCTAAGCAGCAAAGCATTCAAGAGGTGATTTTAGTGCTATTAAAGGCATTCAGTCTTAAAAGGGAAACAGAGCATAAATGTTCAGAAAATGTGCAGTCTGATGATGCAATAGAAAAGAAAAACCCATTCTCTCAAGATAAAATCAAGCCAGCTGCAGAAATTCGCATAAGTAATGAGGAGCCAAATGTAATTACCAAGACAATGGGGAAATATCTCCAGGACATGTCAGAGACCTTTGTGGCAGCCCTTCCCATCACAGGCAGGCCCAGTGGCCTAGGAGGAAAAATGGTTTTAGGACCAGGCCCAGGCCCCGCCCTGCTGCATGCAGCCCAGGGGTTTGGTGCCCTGTATTCCAGCCACTCTAGGCATGGCTAAAATGGGCCAAGGTACAGCTCAGGATGTGGCTTCAGAGGGTACAAGCCCCAAGCCTTGGCAGCTTCCATGTGGTGTTGAGCCTGTGGGTGCACAGAAGTCAAGAATTGAGGTTTGGGAACCTCTGCCTACATTTCAGAGGATGTATGGAAACCCCTGGATGTCCAGGCAGAAGTTTGTTGCAGAGGTGGGGCCCTCATGGAGAACCTCTGTTAGGGCAGTGCAGAAGAGAAATGTGGGTTTGAAACCCCTACCCAGAATCCCCACTGTGGCACTGTCAAGTGGAGCTATGAGAAGAGGTCCACTTTCCTCCAGACCTCAGATGGCAGATCCACCAAGAGTTTGCACCATGCACCAAGAAAAGCCACAGACATTCAATGCCAGCTCATGAAAGCAGCCAGGAGGGAGGCTGTACCCCTCAAAGCCAAAGGGGTGGAGCTGCCCAACAACATGGTTACCCACGTCTTGCATCAGTGTGACTCAGATGTGAGACATGGAGTCAAAGTATATCATTTTGGAGCTTTAAGAATTGACTGCTCTGCTAGATTTCGGACTTGATTGGAACCTTTAGCCCCTTCATTTGGGCCAATTTCTCTCACTTGGAATGGGTGTATTTACCCAATACCTGTACCCCCATTGTATCTGGGAAGTAACTAACACATTTTGATTTTTCAGGCTCATAGAGGAACGGACCTGCCTTGTCTCAGATGAGACTTTGGACTGTGAACTTTTGAGTTAATGCTGAAATGAGTTAAGACTTTAGGGGACTTTGGGGAAAGCATGATTGGTTTTGAAATGTGAGGACATGAGATTGGGGAGGGACCAGGGGTGGAAAATACAGTTTGGCTGTGTCCCCACCCAAATCTCATCTTGAATTGTAGCTCCCAAAATTCTCATGTGTTATGGAGACAATTGAATTATGGGGGCAGTTTCCCAAATACTGTTTTTGTGATATTGAATAAGTCTCATGCGGTCTGATAGTTTTATAAAGGGCTTCCCCTTTCACTTGGTTCTCATTCTGTCTTTCCTCATGCCATGTAAGGTGTGCCTTTCACCTTCCACCATGATTGTGAGGCCTTCCCAGCCACATGGAACTGTGAGCCCATGAAACCTCTTTTTCTTTAGAAATTGCCCAGTCTCGGGTATGTCTTTATCAGCAGTGTGAAAATGGACTAATACAATCTATATGTTCGTGTGTGTGTGTATATATATACATATATTTGAATAAGTAAATAGAGGAATAAAATACACCTTTCCTCCACATAAGCATTTCAATTAATAAATGTATAAATACATTCTAATTTTAAACTGAGAACATTTCAAAAGTACCATTGAAATATTAATATTTTGGCCAGATGTGATGGCTCACGCCTGTAATCCCAGCACTTTGGGAGGCCCAGGTGGGCGGATCATGAGGTCAGGAGATCGAGACCATCCTGGCTAACATAGTGAAACCTCAACTCTACTAAAAATACAAAAAAGTTAGCTTGGCATGTTGGCTGGTGCCTGTAGTCCCAGCTATTGGGGAGGTGGAGGCAGGAGAATTGCTTAAACCTGGGAGGCAGAGCTTGCAGTGAGCCGAGATTGCACCACTGCACTGCAGCCTGAGCAACAGAGCAAGACTCAGTCTCAAAAAAAAAAAAAAAAAAAGAAAAATATTACAATTTCAGTTTTTGCAGATAAAATTTACTAATGGATACCAAAATTAGTAAGTGACAGTTTGAACAGAGATATACTTTTACATATTCTGAAAGTATCTTCCTCAGGTTATTTATTTATTGATTTCAAAGGTATATATTGTAACTCTACAGTGGCAAAACCCAGTAGACACGATACTTACACAAATAATGAAGGTTAACAATAATAAGAAATAGCAACATCATGTTCTCCTGACATGAGAAGGGGACAAGAAGACAAAGCTTTAATCTAATAATGAGAATAAATCTGACAAACCAAAATTGAAAAATGTTCTATAAAATAATTAACTGGGCCCAGTGGCTCAGTTCTATAATTGCAGCACTTTGGGAGGCCGAGGTGGGTGGATCCCCTGTGGTCAGGAATTTGAGGCCAGCCTGGCCAACATAGTGAAACCCTGTCTCTACTAAAAATACAAAAATGAGCCAGCTGTGGTGGCACACGCTTGTCATCCTAGCTACTTGGGAGGCTGATGCAGGAGAGTCACTTGAACCCAGGAGATGGAGGTTGCAGTGAGCACTCCAGCCTTGGTGACAGAGTGAGACTCTGTCTCAAAAAAATGAAAATAAAAAATAAAATAATTAACCACTTATCTGGGAAAGTGTCAAGATCATAAAAGAAGAAAGACCAAGGAACTGCCACAAATTGAAGGAGACTAAGAAGATATGAAAACTAAATACAGTCTTCCTTTGGCATAAATGGGGGATTGGCTCCAGGAACTCCAAAGATACCAAAATTGCAAATGTTCAAGTCCCTAATATAAAGTAGTGTAATATTTGCATAAAACCAATGCATACCCTCCCACATATTTTAAATCAGCTCTAAATTATTTGTAATAAATAACACAATGTAAATGGTCTGTAAATAGTCATTATATGGTATTGTTTTTTTAATTTGGATTTTTTATTATTGTATTGCTCTTTTTTATTGTTTTTTCTTCTACATATTTTTGACTTGCAGCTGATTGAATCCATGAATGAAGAACCCATGGATATAGATCATTGACTGTACAATGTGTGATTCCAGATTGGATAAATTAAAGTAAAAAGACATTCATTTTAAAATCACATAAATTCTGAATAAAATCTCTACATTAGTTACTGGTATTGTACCAACTGTGATTTTTAAGTTTTTGCAATAGTATCAAGGTTATGGAACTATTAGTATTAGGAAAACCTAGATGAAGGCAATCCAGGGCTTCTCTGTGTTATTCTTGTAATTCTTCTTTAAGTCTAAAATTATTTGAAAATGAAATTCTTAAAGTATATATTTTGTAAACTCAATGGAGTAATAAATATATTAGATTCACTGCTTATATGAATCTATGAGGATATCTCTAACATGGAATACATTATATTATGATACATCTCAGCTTTTTGTTACTATCTCTCACTAAAATAAACAATCTTTGAGGGTTATGGAGGTGTTTGGTACTTTCATATCATTTAAACTGATGGATTAATAACTAAGTAAATGAATAAACTGATGCTTGTGCAAGAATCTAAATTTTCTGACATGCTATAATAATCTTAGTAGTCTAGAAAAAAAATTCTAAAGAAGCAAGTGCTATCATGTAATTACAGGGTCCACATTATCATATATATTCTACTTATAAAACATAGCTACTATATTGCTGATTAAAGAAAGCCCCTTCTGTAATAGAAGTTTGAACAGAGTTTGAAATGGAAGAGCAAAATGTATTTGCCAATGAGTAAAAGAGGAAATAAATGCCATCAAGCCTACCTGATTAGCTGAATCAGCCTAGTAATCAGTGGGGGTGACGCGTCAGTCAGATAACTCCGAAGGATTTCTGAAAAGAAGATTCACTGTCTCCTTGTCCTGGAGACAAGAAAATGTCTAGTGGGTGGCAATAACAAAAACTCAAATAATAATTTAATTTGCAGTAATTTTGTTGCCAATGAAAATTTTCTGTAAATAAAATGGTCACCTCATGATGTAGCTGAATGCCCTGTCACAGAATTTGTTTAAAACAGTTTGGGTTCTTAATTGAGAGCTGAACAATGAGAACACATGGACACAGGGAGGGGAACAACACACACTGCGGCCTGTGGGAGTTGTGGGGTTGGGGGAGGGAGAGCATTAGGAAAAATAGCTAATGCATGCAGGGCTTAATACCTAGGTGATGCGTTAATAGGTGCGGCAAACCATCATCGCACACATTTACCTATGTAACAAACCTGCGTATTCTGTACATGTACCCAGAACCTAGAAACTTGTTTTAAAGGAGCACTCTATGAGCACTCAAAGCCCCTAGAGTTAGCCTCAGCTTGGCTGCATGGATGGCTCCCTGAAGTCATTTGCTGCCGTTGTTAGGCAACACCTAGGCAGGTCTTCCTCAGGGCTGGTTCCCTCCCAAGACAGAATTTGGTGAAAAAACAACCAAACAAAAAATTCTGGGCAACTAACCGTTTCTTAGGTGTTTCTGGATAGAACGGTAAGTAGGATTTATTTTTTTGTAAGGTCACAAAATGTTTATTTTCTATGAGTCATTTAAAGACCTAGGAAACAATCTGTAAAAATTAATCTGACTTCTGTACCATAGGCAGCCTGGAAGCATCGTGTTTCCAGGCAGGTGGAGGATTCAGGCCTCATTTAGTGTGAACCTGAAACTTCTAGTTTCAGTCTTTTCTAGACTCAACCATGCTTATTATTCTGGGTTAACAAGTGCTATTAAGTCGTATCCTCATCCTACTCTACTATCTCTCCTCCTCTTTTGAAAATGAAAACAAAACAAAAGGCAAATTTGTTTAGCAAATATATAGATAAAAAGCCTGTCAGAAATAACTGCTTCTATGTCACTTTGTCACATCACATTCTCCTTCACCATCTAGTGCTCTCTGAGTGATAAGTATTTTGGATAATATGCCAGTGTTTGATTCATCTTCTTAGTTTTTTTAAACCTCCTCTTATGCAGTCATTGAGCAAGTGGAGGCTCTGCTTTATGCCTAAGCTAAGCTTCTGGATACTGTAGGCATGCATCTCCCTAGAACATGAAACCTTCATAATCTCAAAGTCTCCCCTTCGGAGGAAGGAATGGTAATGCTCATAGGTTGCCTACCTGGTTCTATACTTTTCTCCTCAAAATGTGTTTAAATAAAAAGAAACAATGAATAAATGAATGAAGACAATACACACACACACACACACACACGCACACACACGTGTTCTGAAATGAAAAGTCTTGTTCATCCTCACCGTGCATTAAAATTTTATGCAGTTGTTCTAGTAAAATACAACAGTCATTTATTGAAACCAACTCTGCCTAACTTGTTAGAAAACTTTTATCACAGTATTAGACAAACTATTAGTAACTGAAAAAAAGTTCCAGAACCACGAATCTGTAAATAAATCGATGCCTCTCCAAATGTGTCTGGAAGAAATTATGTTCAAAAACTATTTCAGTAATATAGTTTTGTTGCATAAATATTTCATGACTAAAAATGTAATATCCTATTAAAAAGATAAAACATAAATATGAGAAGGAAATTATAAATTTTAGAGTGCAAACTGGTTAAAAACTGGGTCTGTGGCCATTATTAGTAAGTTCTATGTACTTAGCATATGGTATCAGGCAAAAATTATACCTCATCATGTCAGGAGATTGCTAACAATACCTTATATAAAATTCCAGTACACCAGCATAACATCACAAACATCTCTGAAAACCCAAACTTCCCTTTCTGGAGAAGGAGAGCATATAGATTCCAGAGTTATATGATTTATCTAGAGTATCTCAAAAAATAACATTTTACAAGATCGATTTTTTAATTGATAATCGTGTTTTAGGAGCATTATTTGTGGAAGTTTATAAAGCTCCCTTTTGGAAAATGCATAGGTGGTTAATTCATGGCCTCACCCCTCAAAAAGAAGCTCAAAACCTGGTGATCACACAGAGAAGAAAGAAATAACTTAAATCCACAGAGATTAAAAACAAAATCTGAGGTGGAGATTAAACTCACAGGATATAGTGTGGATACAGAACTAATTGGACCAGTTTGAAACTGACATGTGATTATTTTGAATGTTTGGTTGCTTGTTTTCTATCTTAGAATTCATATTTTTCTGTTGGTTTTTTGTTTAATAGTGAGTTGCTTACCTCTGAGTAGATGGGAATTGGAGGGTCCATTTGAATTTTCTCAGAGGCCCATTTTGATGTCTGAAGAAAGAATGGGAAGTTTGTATTTCCTTTTAAATGGATGGAATGTGCACATGTGAAAACACAGAATGTTTGTGCATCACCTGAGGTATCTTAGCATCAAATTGTAGTGGATTGAACAAGACTACTGCCCCCATCACCTGACAAAATATCAGATAATGTCTATTTTAGTACTAGATTGTATTTTCCTTCACCAGCTAAGAGATTAAAGTGATGAGGATTTCACTATAATAGTTAAGTTTATGTCAGCATTTCAATTATAATCCTATACCGTTAATGGTTTATGACTAGTCATAAAATGTCCTTTCCTGAGGGAGAAAAAGAAGAACAACCTGTCTTATAAGGTCCCAGAAACAGGGGAACTATTTTTAAAAACTGATTTTCAAAAGTTGGTTATTTTAGTCACCTTTAAAATAATGTTTTAAGGACACTTTCTATTCAAGAATCTCCAAAAGGGATTGGCTTAATATTCACTGAACCTTAGCTGTAGAATAATCACTTAAACATGGGTTTATTGCCAATGTCAATATTCTTTAATTTTTACAATAATTAAAGTTTAAAGTCCGATTTCAAAGATATTCTGTGTAATTACGCTGGGATTGATCATTTTAATATATTTTTTAAAATCTTCTGAAT
Source organism: Macaca thibetana thibetana (assembly GCF_024542745.1). NCBI lineage: Eukaryota > Metazoa > Chordata > Mammalia > Primates > Cercopithecidae > Macaca > Macaca thibetana. Next base: position 14,690,618 of record NC_065595.1, on the reverse strand, counting down.
ATAAAAGAAACTGAGGAAAACATCCAACATCTAATTCCTTGATGTTATATTTCAACTATCTGTATTATAGATAACAAGTTTCCTAATATTAATTTTCTGCATACATTTTATTATCATTACTTAAATTACTAAAAATAGATAGTGTGTAACACAGACTTTTACCTTGTCCAAAAAATGGTCTGGACTTTGCCTTTGACTTCTGGAAGGCAATCTGCAGTCCCTTGGAACATCATGCCCGATAGGAGCATCTTTATTTCTCTGGGTGCCTTGAGCCAGCCACATAGATAGCAACAATGTTAGAGTGAGGGATCTGAACCACACCAACAATATGATACAGGTTAGAGGCTCTGGTATAAGATCCCATGATATAAATTGACCTCTAGAGAAGCTGAAGCTGGAGAGAAACCATGTGGGCAATCACTCACACCTATGTGATGAGGCACCAATAAAATCTTCGGACGACAAGTCCCTGGTGAGCTTCCCTGGTTAGCAATACAAAGAGTGTCTGTATAATCACACAGCAAAAGGACAACTGAAAGCTCTCCATTTGATATGCTTCAGGACTCTGCCCATGTGTCTTTTCTCCTGGCTGATTTTAATCTGTATCCTTTCCCTGTAGTAAATCATAACCACAAGTATAACAGTTCTCAGTAAGGTCAATGAGCTCTTCTAGGAAGTTACTGAAATTAAGAATGTTTTGGGGAAATTCTTGAGTCAGGAATTGTTTCAAAAGGGAAAGAGTTCTTGCGTGAACTGTTTCCTCTAATTTCACAGTTAGCTAACATTTCCCAGGCACTTTACCAATATTTATAGTATATCAAAGAAATATCTTTCTTGCATTGAAAGTTACCTCACAGTTTGTAGACTCACAACTTGAAAAAGAAAGAAATGAGCAAAAATTCCTATAAAGAATCCTACTGTTTTTTTTCTCCATGTGTTAACTACAAACTCTACATGTAGTCTTCTAATATAAGCAACAGAAACAATAGTGTATCTTCAAAAATTGACCTCATTTGTTTTAGTATTTCTATGACTGAATAGGAGTAAGCAGCATATATAACAGTAGAATTTTTCTGAATTTCTCCTTTGCTAATGTTCAGAACCTTCTAGTTTTTCTTTAGCAAATTAAATTATTTAGATACGTCAGATACTAGATACAGAGAACTGTGGCTTTACAGAAATGAAGATAGTCATAAAGTACTGATCTTGGCTCTTCTAAAATGAAACCTAAATTATTTGTCTAGTCATTTTACTTTGGTGTGATATAAATTCTTTTGCACTACCAGCTCTAAAAGCTCTTCATAGCAATGGACAATCATGTAAGAATTATTGATTTGCTTGCTTACCTTTCACATGAGATTGAGAATATTATGAGAATATGATCTATTCATTTAATCATCTATATTCGGTACTCTAGTACAATGTCAGAAAAAAATCTGACATTTTATAAATATGTATTGAACGAATGGATAAACTAAAACATGCAATATCCTGAGCATATTACCTACTGGTACATCTATTGAGAGCAAACCAATTCTCCTTCATAGAATTTGTCCTCTTTCTTGTCTATTATGATATGTTTTCTTCTCTTATTAAACACACACACGTGTGTGTGTATATATACACAAACACACACAAAAGTGTGTGTATATATACACAAACACACACAAAAGTGTGTGCATATATTTCCCTTATAATAGATATATATAGGCCGGGTGCGGTAGCTCATGCATGTAATCCCAGCAATTTGGGAGCCGAGGCGAGAAGATCATCTGAAGTCAGGATTTTGAGACCAGCCCGGCCAATATGACGAAACCTCGTCTCTTTTTGTATTTTTTTTGGTAAAAATACAAAACAATTAGCCAGGTATGTTAGCACGCATCTGTAATCCCAGCTACTCAGGAGGCTGAGGCATGAGAATCGCTTGAACCTGGGAGGTGGAGGTTTCAGTGAGCTGAGATCGCACCACTGCACTCTGGCCTGGGTGACAGAGTGAGACTCCATCTCAATAAAATAATAATAATAATCATAACAATAACAGATACATATATTTTTACTATGATATATCTTTTAGTGTCCTCTCACTTATCCTCTGTTTTCTATCTTCTTTATATGAACTATTTTCCCCTAAGGAACCAGGTATGTTTATTCTGTCTTTAGTTTTAATTCAAGTTAGTTTTTAAAATTACATTTAAATGTGTTTAAATAACTTAAAAAAGTAACCATAGGAAAAATGGAGAAACTCCTTACTATTTTCTTCTCTAATTTCTCAAATTTTAATTGCCATAATCTATAAATTTAAAATTATTTTTATCATTTCTGGTCTCATTCTATGTACACAATTGTTATCCTAATGTTGGCCCTTCATTGTATATTCGTATCTTTGTTTTTTCAACGTTCCGTTCATCCTTTAGGCCAATAAATTCTGGGAAGAACTCCTCAAGATTGTTCTACACCTTACTAATTTGTTTCTTAATATCAATTTTTACATTTTCTTGACTCAAACAGATTTTAATTTACAATTACATCTTTATTTTATTTGCAATTTTATAAATACTGTAAATTCCCCTTTCATCTTAGGATACAAAATAAATATATACCCTCTCATTTTCATCTTTTGTTTTCTGGAGTACATTTCAACAATTTGAATTGAGTACAAACCAGATGCTTTTTAACATTTAATTTGTTCACGTACCACTATTAGAATTACTATTTCTTTCTGCGTTTGTCTTGTTTTTTGTTTTGTGGAATTTTACATGGGTTCAAGTTAGTGTTTATATTTATTTTTGTTATTCTTTAGGAATTGTTTCCAAATATGTAGTTTTTCACAACCACTTGGTTTGTAGACATTTCTCGACTGCCTTAGTTCTTTAGCCAGTTGCCAGTTAAACCCTATTTCATACCTTAAGCTGAAGGATTACTTACTGTAAACATTCTCAAACCAAAAGAAATGTTGTTTAATACTTCTTTGTTGACCAGGCACAGTGGCTCACATCTGGTAATCCCAACACTTTGGGAAGCTCTTGAGCCCAGGAGTTGGAGACCAGCCTGGGCAATACGGTGAAACTCTCTTTCTACACAATTTTTAAAATGTTAGACAGGTGTGGTGGTGCACTCCAGTGGTCTCAGCTACTCAGCAGGCTGAGGTGGAGGATCGCTTGAGCCTGGGAGGCAGAGGCTGCAGTAAGCTGAGATCACGCTACTGTACTCCAGTCTGGGGGACAGAGCGAGACTCTGTCTCAAATAAATAAATAAATAAAAAGTTATTTGTTAAATATGGACCCATTGACACTTTGTCTAATTATAGAAAGATGATTTTTTTTTTTAACTTGGATGGCAAGCATGAAAAAATTGAGAACAAAATATGGACACAGACAACTTTTTAGCTCAATAAATATTAAAACATAACATTTTAAAATGTATGTATATAATATACATTTATACCTGTGTGTCTACATATACACATGCATACGAAATTTTTCTGCAAGATTGATAAAACACTACAAATGTTTGAGTAGCCTATACACTTCTCAATGGGATATATCTTTTAAATAATTTCCTAAATGGAGTTTCTTCAAAGATATAAGATGTTAATTAGAGGCATTCAATCGTTATTTATTCTATATATATGGATATACATATAGCTATATATGTATGTTTATTCATTATAATTATGTATTTCATATGTAATATAATTACATATATGTTACTTTTGATATATACTGTATTTCCTATAAAATAACTGAATATAGAGAATGAAAAGATGAAGAAAAAACATATACAGAGACAGAAACAGACTGAAACTACTGGAGGTGAAAATAAAGAAGAATACGTGATCAACCTGGACAAAAAATTCTAAGTCAGGTAGAAATAAGAGTTAAACTGGTCTTCTTTAAGAGGCTCTTATCTACTAAATCACACTTTTTGTAAAATGCTGTTCTTTGGGGGATACTAGAGTGATGAGACACTATCATGCCCAACAGTCGGTGCCTATAACTTCATCAAGATTAGTATTGAGGACACTTATTTATTTATAAAATCAATATTTTATAACAAGTCCCTATTTTTCCATCTTTCCCTTCTCTGTTCAGTCTTGTATAAAATGTGCTCAAAGTTCAGAGCAGCATATATACTTCAGATAACCCATTATAAGAATTAGATGTAAGGAGAGGGATATCTCAAATAATTTCATGAAATTTTAATCAAAATAGTGTATTTTTTTATAGATGTGCTACCTCTTCTGATAAAGAACCTAAAGAACCCTGCAGCTAATGATGCATAATTAAATCTATAAACTATTTCATTCTCTCTTGCAAAATAAGCTGATTTTTTTTAAAGTTTAAGATAATAAGTTCACAAATGTGAGAAAATAATAAATAATATACAACATACTTAGCTGAATGTCTTAATAATGCTTTAAATTTTGTTTGTCCAATTGCCCCTTTGGTTTGCCTTTGGTTTATTATTAATATCTCACTATCTTTTCTAGTCAGTGTTTAATACAGTCCTATTCAAGGACACTTGTAGCAAGCAGAGCAATTAGGTATGCAATGTCCTGAGCTATAATCCAATACAGCAAACACTTTAAGGTAGTTTTTATGAAACCAAAAAAATAAAAAAAATAAAAATAAAAAGAGACTGGCTCTTGACTGTAGCCAAGTAATACTGTCGATCCTATGTTTATTAATTATTTATTAAGTACTTCTTCTGAACATAACATTATGCTATGCACTGTTGCCTTGTGTAAATGAATAATAACTCAATTCCAGTTCTCAAAGTGCTCGTGGTTTAAAAGGGAAGTTGTGAAATAGACTCAACTAACACTGCCCAGCTGAATGCGATAAGAACCTGAAGGGAGGCAGGCACAAAATGCAGAGAGAGTTGAAGAGAAAAGTCTCTTTGCCCTACAAGAAAGAATGAAGATGCCGCAAGGAAATAACTTTCAAATTGAGTGTTGATGAATGAGTACGATTTGGTGAGATAGATATAGGAAAATCACATTCCAGCTCTAGTAGAATGCATTAATAAAGAACCTAAGTACGGCAAGTATTTTAGAATAGTCCATGAGCTTTAGCTTGCGTATTTATATGGATCTCAGCGTGCTTGGGCCAGATGTTATGAGACTACGAATGACAAACTGAAAGGTCAGTATTTATTTAGAATCTATGTACAAAACGGTAAACGAAGAGATAAAATGATTATTCTTATACCAATGTTAGCATATGAATATTCTCTAAGCATCTCATTATAAAGGAAAAAAATATACATAAGGGTCAGAAACATATTTTCTGTAAGAAAATGTTCTAATCAGTTAATATTAATTTACAATAAGTAATGTGACATCTTATGAGTATTCACATTACTTGTAATAAGTAATGTGAATCTTGATATTTTTGTAACTTTTATTTAAAATTGTTTATGTAGCCATTTAATGCACTTTCACATTAGTAATCTAGTAATTTTATTTTTATGTTTTAAAAATGATTTATGTATCTAGAGGTAGAGAAGTTTATAAATGTTGATTCCAGTTATTCATTTTCTTTTTTCATGACTTCATGCTCATATTACCTTAAGAAATCTCAACTATTGTCATCAGCTGGTAACATTCACTCACACATAAAACAGAACCTCAGTTTTTGATGGGGTTGTTTGTTTTTTCTTGTAAATTTGTTTAAGTTATTTGTAGATTCTGGATATTAGCCCTTTGTCAGATGGATAGATTGTAAACATTTTCTCCCATTCTCTAGGTTGCCTGTTCACTCTGATGATAGTTTTTTTTGCTGTTCACTCTGATGATAGTTTCTTTTGCTGTGCAGAAGCTCTTTAGTTTAATTACATCACATTTGTCATTTTTGGCTCCTGTTGCTATTGCTTTCACTGTTTTAGTCATGAAGTCTTTGCCCATGCCTATGTCCTAAGTGGTATTGCCTAGGTTTTCTTCTAGGATTTTTATGGTTTTAGGTCGTACGTTTAAGTCTTTAATTCATCTTGAGTTAATTTTTGTATAAGGTGTAAGGAAGAGATCCAGTTTGATGGGTGCAGCAAACCACCATGGCATGTGTATACCTATGTAACAAACCTGCATGGTCTGCACATGTATCCCAGAAATTAAAGTATAATAAAATTTAATATAAATATATTAAAAAACAGAACCTCAGGGGGAAATACAGTGGTATGTATCACAACCTTACATTATTTAAGCTCTGGGAATGCCAATCCCTAATCCATTCTTCACTGAGATAAATATAAATGAACAGAGCAAGAGCGAAGGGAAGTGGGCACCTATCACACCATCTATTGTCAAATTTGCTCAGCTCAACCCTCAGCCCCTCAGTGTGACCTGGCCCTGCAGGAGGGTTTCTTTTAGAACTGAATGAAGTGATATATGTGAAAAGTGCAAGACACAGATTATATTGTTAACATTTTCTCTGAGCTTTCACTTAACTTGTGCATAACTTTAATATACACTAATGTATATTCATTGCATGCAAGGGATGGTGAGCTTAACAAAAAAAGGGCCACATTTCATTTTTATTTCCTGTTCTCCAGGGTAAAATTCAAACTAACATCAGGCCTGGTAGAGTCCACTTAGAATAGGCACTGCAGCAGTTACATGGAGGCCCCTGCTGGTCCACACATCAATTCTTCAGCTGCTGGCTTGTGTGAAGACAGGTGAGAGGGGCTCCATACAGGTTGAGGAGATGACAGCACACTTAGGAAGTCGTGGCAGTTTATCAACCAGCACAGATGTTCAGCAATTGCTGGACGGCAGTGATGCCTGCCTCTATACATGCTGCTAGTTATTAATGAATGAATGAAATGAGTATCAGTTTTCATTGTAGTAAACAGGGCATATGTTTTGACTCTAAAGCTTTTTAATAACCTCACCCTATCTTATAGTTACATTAAAATTATTATCTTAGGGTTGTCATACAAAGGGGCCCTCTCAATGATCAATTTATGCAAATTTGAGCATTTTGAGGGGGATTATCTGTGACCCTATATAATATACATTTTTTTCTACTTGTGGTTTATTTGCTTTTGGTTCAGTCTAAATTACATTATACTGTCTTCCTCTCACATGTTAACATTTTTTAAAATCCTGGTGATATGGAGCTGTGAACCTTATGTTTTGAAGTATTAACGATTTTATATCTCACAATCATCTTAATATATCCCACTTGGTGACAAAGCAAAAGAGAAGACAGACTTACCTTTGTGTCCATTTGGGGGAAAATAAGATGAGAAAGAGAGAAAAAGTTTAAGAAAGTGAGACAATCTGAGAATAAGAGAATAAGAAGAGAAAGAAAGAAGGCAGGAGTCAACTAAAAAGTCAGAAATTGCACTTCCAGTAATAAAGAAAGATAAAAAATTAACAAAATATATCCATAACTGGCCAGGGGAGACATCTGAACGAGTTAAAAAAATATAAAGAGAGTGAGGAGGAAAACAAAAGAGACTTAGAAACAAAGAGTAAAATAATAGAGAAAGAAAAATAAAATGAAGTATGAAGAGAAAAGAAGCGATAAAAGAAAAAACAGAAAATGAGGTGGAAGTGAGAACAGTAAATAAACTTAAGAAGGGAGGAATTAAAAACAACACTCAATGTGGAGAATGAAATAATTTAAAAGATGGAAAAATAATACTAGGAAAATAAGTATAAGAGGGAGTGTAGAAGAGAAAGAAGTAGAAGCCATTTAACTCTGGGGAGATTCATATCTTGCTGGCATTACTAAATGTTATTCATTTGACGGATCACAAAAAATGAGTGTTTAAAACTCCAGAATTCTATATGGTTGAAAACAGTTTGAAGACTTTAGATTCACTGATACTTTTACAAAAAAAAAATAATAATAAAACAAGAGATAACCACTTCAGGGACACATAGATGATCTAGTGATTAGCTCTAGAATGTTAATTAGAAGAAACCTATTTGCTTTTCTATTCACAGGTCACAAAGAGACCAATTGAGAGTATCAATCGGTAGCTGTTTGATTATATCTTAATACTCATATACTAAAAATGACTACTTCATCATGCATTGGTGAGCTAGCGGAGCAGGTGGAATGACAAGAAGCCATACGGAAAGATTTATTCTACTTTAGCCAGAGAACTGCTGGAAAAGGAAGTAGAGAATGATATGAACTTCTTGCTAATAATAAAATGCTATGAAATAAAACATTAAATGTATTAGTGGTGGATCAAGTCCTCTTCTATTAAAAAGTATATAAAGACATATTCCAAGGGTACATATAGTCCTGGGTTGTGTTTTACTTATTTTTTAAAATTATTTTGATGATAGTCGTCTTAGCTTGGGCTGCTATAACAAGATACCATTGGCTTGGTGGTTTATACAACATTTATTTCTCATAGTTTTGAAGGCTGGGAAGTCTAAGATCAAAGTTCAGGCCGATTTAGTTTTGTTTGGAGCCTTTGTTCTGGCTTGCAGACAGACAGCTGCCTTCTTACTGAGTCCTCATATTGTGATGGGAGAGAAAGTGCTGCTCTTTTTTCCTATTGTTATGAAAACATTCATCCACCATGACAAACCTACCCTCATGACTTGATCTAAACCTAATTAGCTCCCTAAAGTCCATCTCCAAATACTATCACATTCATGGTTAGGGTTTCAATATGTGAATTTGGTGAGGAAGCAAACAATTGATCCATCAATAGGACAGAGGTTTTGGATGTTATTCATAGATGGATTTGCTAGTTTCATGTTTGCAGGCAGGACCAACAGTCAAGGCCATAGCAGTATATATTAAACTGTGCATTTGCAGCAGGATGAAGTTTTATTAGGATGAACACTGTGCAAAGTTTAGGACAAAATAAAAATAATGTATTTTATTCTTGTCTTAGCTAATGTTTTTTTCTTTCCTTCCTCCCTTCTCAATTTATATTAGAGTTGCATTACCCTAAACTGGCAGTAGTGCCTCATGGATAGTCATTCTTTATATATATACTACCTCAAAAATAAATGTCTTAATTATTTAATAAATGAATGTTCAAGAAATTAGGAAGCAATCATTAATCAGACACAAGGGCCAATACAGAAAAAAAGTAGAAAAAAAAGGGAGGAAAGTCATGACAAAAGGAGAAGGACAAGGGGAAGAAGAAAAGAGAAGACAAAAAAAAGAGAGAATTAAATAAAGTATTTAAAATAATTTGAATTTTAATCAAAACTTGATGACCATACTACAGACAATATGGAAAAGATGCTATAGTAAGTATTGAGCAGGTCCCAAAAGACATTGTATGTCGTTTTTAATGTTTGTGTTTTTAAAAGAACACAGAGTAAATGGTGATTATCCAATACAAATAAATACAGAAAAAGAAAATAAAAACAATAAGCAGAGAGGAAAGGAAGCAGTATTTAAGCTGGAGAAATCAACACTGATGATCAAATGTAACTTTTTTTTCCCCAAAGCTCTAAAAAGAAATATTGGCCTGCACTAATCTACACAGTGCACTTTTTTCTACATTTTTTTCAAGTACACTTTGGTAGAGGTTAGTAAAACAAAGCCCTCAATGTCACTTACAATATTCTTGAGTACATTTCAGTTTCAATCACAACTTCAGCTACTAATCTTAATATCATTGAAAACAGATAATGGCTGAACAGGACAATTCAGGATGAACAGCAAAGATAAATACAATTAAAATGTACAACTTTTAATCATTCATTCATTCATTTATCAAAGTATTGTTCTTGTTATGCACTAGAGCTAGAGATTTAAAAAGACATTAATAAGGAGGAAGACAAGCTGGGTACTTTCATTGGGGGAGTTCACATTACTTGTAAATAATGTGGTACTGAATAAAGGGACATTTGAGACTCAGTGTAGTTCTGGGAAATATATGAACACTAGCCCTGGCTGTGTAAAAGGATGATTATTAACATGTGTCTCTGTAAAATGCTGCATGCCAAGGGAGTTAGGGCTCTAGCAAGCTTGATTCCAAGCCAGGTGAGAAATAACATTCACACTAAGAGGACTGGCATATATAATGTTGTGAAGCATAGGGGAACTCTGATCCAGAGATTTTCAGTCACAACAGAGAGAGCAGCTCTCATTCAAGAAAGTTCCCCTTAGAATGGGAAGAATAAGTAATTAAAGGACAGGAAAATTAATCTAATAAGAAAAGAAGGCAAAACACTTTTAGATTGTGGATAAAATATATTCTATTTAAGGAATAAACTTCTGTTCAGCAAGTTATTACCAGAAAAAAATATACTGCGACATAAATGGAGTCCCTATATTACTCTGAAGAATTCTTAATGATGACTGCATCTTTGAGATTTTGATGTGATTTGGTCATGGGAACCAGACCTGGTTATTTCTTTGAGACTCTAGGTGAATATAATGTGTATCCAGGGTTAAGAAGGTTAAAACACTGTTATAAATTTAAATGTTATATATCTTAAGATTTTCCAGTTATGTGCTGTGTCAAGTTTTGCTGCTGTTGTATTGTTTGCTTGTTCATGTGTATACATAGACTTGTGCATATATATGAATGTTTTAATTTTCCTTCAGATTACTAGGATAGGACTGAGGAGATGGTATTCTGAGAGTGAATTCTTAAGAGACACTGGAACTTTGACATTATATGGGTTTGGCAAACATCTGGTTATTGAACATATCAAATGTAATTTGTATACACAATTTAATTTTGCTATATCCCAACTTTGAACTATACTATAAGGCTATAATAACCAAAACAGCATTATAATGGCACAGAAACAGACACATAGACCAATGGAACATGATAGAAAACTTAGAAATAAAACCACACACTTATAAACATCTGATCTTTGACAAGACTGACAAAAACAAGAAATAGGGAAAGGATGCTCTACTCAATAAATGGTTCTGAGATTTATGGCTAGCCATATGCTGATGAATTCAACTGAACTCTCACTTATCACTATATATAAAAAATACTCAAAGTCGATAAAAATTTTAAAATAAGACCTTGAACTATAGAAATACTAGAAGAAAACCTAGGAACTACCCTTCTCAACAGTGGCCTTGGCAAGTAATTTTTGCCTAAGTCCACAAAAGCAATTGCAACACAAAAATTGACAAGTGGGACCTAATTAAACTAAAGAGATTCTGCATAGCAAAAGAAACTATCAATAATGTAAATACACATCCTACAGAGTGGGAGAAAATATATGTAAACTGTGCTTCCAACAAAAGTCTTATATCCAGAATCTATAAGGAATTTAGACACATCAACAAGCAAAAAAAAAAAAAAAAAAAAAAAAAACTCCATTAAAAACAGGCAAAAGACATGAACAGACACTTCTCCAAAGACATACGAGTGGCCAAAGAGGATGTGAAAAACATGTTAATCACCACTAATTATCAGAGACATGCAAATCAAAACCACAGTGAGATATCATTCCAAACCAGTCAGAATGGCTATTACCAAAAAGTCAAAAAACAGCAGATGCTGGCAAGGCTTCAGAGAAAAGGAAACACTTGTACACTGTTGGCAGGAATGTAAATTTGTTCCGCCTCTGTAGAAAGTAGTTTCGAGATTTCTCAAAGAACATGAAAAAGACCTACCATTTGACCCAGTGATTCCATTACTAGATAAGTACCTAAAGGAAAATAAGTGATTGTATCAGAAAGACACATGTCCTCGCATGTTCACAGCCACAGTATTCACAACAGCAAAAGCATGGATTCAAGTAGGTGCCCATCAACGGTCAACTGGGTGAAGAAAATATGACACTTAAACACCACAGAATATTATGTAGTGATAAAAACGACTGAAATTATGTTTTTGCAGCAACATTGATGCAGCTAGAAGCCATAATTCTAAGCAAACTAATCTAGGAAGAGAAAACTAAATATGACATGTTTTCACTTACAAGTGGAAGCTGAACATTGAACACATACGGACATAAACATGGGATCAATGGGCACTGTAGAATACTAGAGGAGGGAAGGAGGTAGGAGGGTGTGAGTTGATAGTTTTTCAACTATCTATTGGGTACTCTGCTCACTACCTGGGTGCAATATACTCATGTCACAAACCTGCACATGTACCCTGTATATCTAAATTAAACTTGAAATTTTAAAAAATTACTCCAATAAAAACCACACTTATCTTTAATATTTAAATATTATATTTTTGTAGACCTAGAACTTAACTTGATAATTCATTTGGTATATTACATTTTGTGATTTTATATTCCTATTTATTATTTATTTCAGAAAGAATTAAAGCTATTTTAACATTACATTACAGGAAAAGCTGAGAAAGCCATTAAGAGAAGTTTTTTTTTTTTAAGGAGATTCTTGATTAATTAGTACTAGCAATAAAAATAAACCAAACAATCATCAGAAAATGTTTACAAGTGCCTTTTCTAGACTGGTCAATGTGCTTCATCTTGTGATTAACAGAGAAATAAAGTAAAAGTGTACCCCAGCCCTCAAGCTTTTAACAATTTAGTAGATAAAATAGTGATAATGTTGATTTGAAAACTATTTAACATTCAACTCAGTTTTTCTGGCAACAAAACAAAAAATTGAAGAAAAGAGTTGCTGAAGTAAACAAAAGATGTAGAAATGGGACTGAAAAAATTCCATTGTTCTAGGATTTGCAAGATGAATGGGGTGTGAGTAATAAAATGCACAAAGTCAAGAGTAATTGACATGACAAGAACTCTTGAGACCATTCGCTCCACATGAGGTAGAAATTTATATCGTATTTCACCTTTTTTCATCTTTTTCCATTACTGTACAATGTCTAGCCATGTACAGAGACAACATAAGTGAATGGAAAAGCAGTCCATGTTCATGGAGTGAAAAAAATTAGTATTGTTAAAGTCGCCATACTGCTCAAAGCAATTTACAGAATTGGAAGTCAGCATTTATTACAAAAAGATGATTTTGTCAATTGGAATTGTTATTTCATCTGTAAATATAAGATCATACTAACTTGTTGTAACAATGCAGTTGAAAAATGCAGAGAGAAAGCCAGCAAGTTGCTCCTCTCCCCTCAAATGAAACCCACAGAATGTTAAGTATTTAATATCAATCCTTCAGTATCTGTCTGTGCTGATATTACCATATGAGAATATACATATATCAATATAAAATATATTATTCACTTCTGTTTTTATTTAAAAGTATAATTATATACATTGCACAATAATGATTTTTACTTGATAATATTATGGGTAAAATTTCAGATTATATATAAATATGAATTTTTAAAAATATTTGCATAATGTACTTTTGAAAATAAATTATTCAATTATTATCCTACTGGTGAACATCAATCTATTTCCAGTTTTCATCATTGTTCTGCAAATAACTACATATATATATGTGTGTGTGTGTATATATATATATATGTGTGTGTGTGTGTGTGGGTATGTGTGGGTACACACATATATTTTTCCAGTAACAATGGTACTGTGGAAGAAAGGTGTACTCTGTTTTCCTTTTCTTTATTAAATTATATGCCACTTCTGGAAAGTTGTCCACAATTCACATTACAAATAGCCCACTCTCCCACACAATTGCCTTCAAAAACATTATCAATAATAATTGATTTTTATTAGTGTCAATAGGATGGTGAACAAGGCATATACTTCCTTCTGTTATTGAAGTCCAATAGTTTTTCGAACTTCATTGACCATTGCCCTTCCTTTTTTATGAACTGCTTATTCAGAATCTTTACTAATTTTCATTAATTTGACTATTAATTATGACTTAACTATTTGTAAAACCTAATAGCATATTAGCTTTTCACCATTTCACATTTATTTTTATGAGTCCTTTCTCATGTATATTACACATGTGTGATTTTCTGTGATTCTGTTACCAAAACATCAGTGGTTCAATCTAGGTCCTGCTGCTTGCCACAGAGAAAACCAATCACTGAGACGACGATTATTGCCAAGGAGGAAGGCTTTCATCAGGTTCTGCAGTTGAGGAGGTGGGAGATCTGCCTCAAACCCATTTATCCAACCACTAAAACTAGGGGTTGATGTACCCAGGAAGAAATGTCGCAGTGTGTAAAAAAACAGGCACTAGGGAGGACCAAAGAAACAATCATGATGAATAAGGGATCTGACATCTCATTGTCTAGATGTGGTTATCTGGACAGTGTCAGTTCTCTGATTTTTTTTTTTTTTTTTTTTTTTTTTTTGAGAGGCTGAGAGGTCCTTTCCTGAGGAAGGAACCTAGATAAATAAATGGAAGTTTCAAGCTTTTAAGATCAGAAAGGTCAATTTCTGTGTTTATTTAAAAAAAAAAAAAACTGTCTATGGAACTATTGGGGTGATTTCAATTCTATCATAAGACAAATTTATACAAACATTTGCCCCCCTTTTTTTTACTCTCATGATTTAATGTTAACCTGCTTTCTGTGGCTTACATTTTCCCTTTTTTTGCTAAAAAAGATATTCCCAACCCAAGTATATATAAATATTATATAAAGTTTAAAGATAGATATTATATTAATAGGGCTGATTGGGGAGTATTAACTATATTGGCTTAAGTTTAAGAATATGCAACAATTATTCTAAGTACAAAGTAAATGTAAAGTATATCATATCAATCAGCAGTTGCTGTGGGCCTACCACAGGCTTTCAGTGGTGTACAATAAGCAGTTTATTTCTCATGAATCTTTGTGTCAGCTGGGGTGTCTCTGCTTTTGTAGCCTGCGGCTGGTTGGTTAGTTGTGGACTGGCCCACTGCATTCTACCAGGGGTCAGGTGAAGCTCTTCTCATGACAATGACCACAATATAAGAGGACAACCAAGCTGTACAAGCACAGTTCAAATTCCTACTTGTATTAGGTTTCTTAATATCTCTTTGGCCCAAGTCAAGTCAGTGGCTAATCCCCAAGTCAAGAGTTGGGGAAGAAAGTTGCACCTTTAGGCAAGAGATTTCATGGCGATATACCTGGATACAGGGTGAGAGGAAGAAACTGGCATATAATTCAATCTAAATCATACATATACACCTAACTATATAAGCATTCACTTATTTGTAAGTGTAACTATATATGAATATAAACCATGGTGGAACTTTTTGAATGTCAAACGCTTAATCAAAATTTTTATTCTCCAAACAGCAAACTCCTCTAGAAGGACTGAAATTAGCACTTCTGCACAAAAAAGTGGAAATATCATATCTAATTTAAAGTAAGGCTCTTTGGAAAAGCTTTGCAAGAGACTTAACCATGTCTGTGCAACTGAAATAACTTCTCTGCACCAACTGTTACTTTATTCCACTTAGATTTTCTTACAACGAAACTAATTTGATCTGTCCCTGTTAAATTAATTACAATAGATAGAAACCATGTATTAACCAGGAATCCATACTGTGGTTTTCTGTTTCATTTTTTCCTATCTAAGTTTGGTAGTGTGATACTTCAACACAGTATTTGTTATTCAATATATATAATTTGACCACAATTTAGAACCGTGTTTCATTATGTTACATATTTGGGGAACACTCTTCTGTAATAATACGACCTTAAAGTGTTTTCTGTTTCAGACTATTAGTAAAGCTTTTAAGTATTTAGATTTCTCTCTCTCTCAATCTCTCACACACACTAATATACTGCATTTGACCCAATGAGAACCACATTAATTAAAAAGAAAAAAAAGAATAAGCACAGGTTAAATGTTAGCTACATAATCCATAGACCTTTTAAAATGTATTATCAAGTGATCAACATAGAGGTAACTAACTGGTGCCAAGAAAAATGCCTAACGAGCTTGCCAAGCAGCCAGATGCTCCTACTGCTAAATTATCTCTTGCAGATTGGCACCGGCATTCTACAACTGGCACACCCACAGGTATCACTCACACTGCACCACCGTATGGTTTGAGCTAATTATTTAAAAATAGTTTACTTCGTATTCAAAAGTGGATGCTCTGTATAAATTAATTTTGCTCTCCTAGGGAATCAGTACTTTATAAAAAATAAGACATGAGAAAGAAAATAATGTGTGAAACAAACTCATTTAAAGTAAACAGGTTATTAGCTTAAAATGCCAGCTTTTATATAACTGCTTATATTTTTCCTTCACTAAGTCCTTTTTCTGAAAATTGGTTTACAGGATTCCAATAAGTAGGATAAAAATGAAAATTTAATTATTAGGTGACTGAAAATATCAATATGGTATATATTGTTCGGTTAAGAAAAACAAATGAAACATGCGCTTTTTAATTTGAAGCATAAAAATATTTTAGTACAGTATGGTCATATCCTGAGACAAATTTAAGTTGAAGAAGTGAGTAGTCAATTGATTTGTGTGTAACTGAAGTTGTCATGCTATATTTTAAACTCATTCTAGCACTCTGCATTTCTCCAAGTAGCATTTTGAAGTCTGATAAATGCATGAAAATATTTTCTATCCAAGCCATTGAATTTAAGAAAAAAATCGTTCTCAGTGTATCAGGGCAAATTTAAACAATCATGTTACTTTCAACTCTCTATGATGACTATGCTATCATATTTCTAAACATGTCAACAATCTTTCAAAATATGGGCTTTTATATTTATCTAAAGATAGGAAAAGTTCTGCAATTCTTATTTTTATTTTAAGAAGATCTTATTTCCTCAGATATTATGGAACACTGTGGCAAGTGAGAAAAAGGACGAGAAAGAACCAAAACATTATTTAAGGTTCATACAAAATAGAAGAGCTTAGCTACTTTGCTATAATCATGTTTTAAATGTATTCAAAAATATTTTAGAATGTAGGTGGCAAATTTATTTTAGAGAGAATTTTGAGAAATAAAAGAGTTTAATAACTGCATAATAGCAGCTCGTGTTGATGACAATAATTGGGTTTTACATAGCTTAAAGAAATATGAAAGCTCATCAATTTAGCTCTTCCTCTAGGCTATTGAAAATTAAAGGCAGACCTAATGCCAAATGTGCTCAAGAACATGCATATTAAAATCAAATGCAAAAGAAAATAAGCTGCATTATTTACATAGTATGGTTACCATATTTGTATCATTATTTAGCAAATATTTCTCATTAAGAGGATTTAAGATGAGTATTTAATCACACATATGTAAAAAGAATAATAGACTGCTATTTTCTTGCTTAGAGGTTGCACTAATTTTTGAAATGTCAGCATATACCCAAGAACATATATGCATCTATATGTGTATATATAAAATGTATCTACATAAAATCTGAATTTGCCCATATACTATATAATTTCTTATATTGTGAATTGAAATGGATGGTTCTTATTCTCTAAGGCTAATATACAAAATTACATGTATCTCCTGGGAATTTATGTTTTGCATGTAATTTATATGTAATATTTAACTAAAAATTAAACAGCATTATAACAAGGCATATTAAGGTTATGAAAATATATACATATATATATAGAGAGAGACTTCATAAAGAAACAGCTGCCATTGGAAAAACAAGTATAGAATTTAAAAAATTATTATTATTAAAGTAATGATTATCAGAGTTAAAGAGATTTTTAAAGTAAAGGACTATTTTCCTTAGCCAGACAGAAGACTTTCCCCCTGGGACCTTGTTTGCCAGGAAGAATACTGGATGGGAAAATATCAGCAGCTGGCATGATAATGAGTCCACTTCACTGCAAATTAGTTCATTATTATTCCATTCCTGCAATCTTACGATTCACAGTTGCATGTCATTTTTACATAAATAAAAATAAAGGTATTATATATAACTAAACTGTGGCAATCTACAAGAACAACATTTACAAACATAAGGAACAAACTAGCAAACATAGAAAAATAAAGCTAGATCATAAAGAAAAATACATACTCTAAATTCAAAACAGCCTTTTATGTTTAAAAGTAAACAAAAAATAAAAAGTAAATAAAACCAAAAACAAATCTGTATGAATTTACACTTGCCATAATTTGGATTCAACTTCGTTTTAACATTAAATCAGCTACAGGTAAGAAAATAATACAGTTTTTTTTTCTCAGTGTGATTTCTTGGCAATTATTAGTTTATGTGGCAGAAATACTTATATTAGCATAACATGAAAAGTCAGTCTGCTTATGCATAAACGGTAATGATTGAAATAGCAGTTTTCTATGTCTGAAGGCTTCCTGACTTTAGCTTATCATGGACCAAAATTTGAAAATACAGAATGGAAAAAAAAAATTTTTGAATTAGATGATACTGAAATTGGCAATACAGAACTCCTTTAGGACACGACAGTGAAAAATAAACATCAAAACACGTACTTCTAGCGGATCTGAAAATTCAAACTATATGAACAAAAGTCAAACGATTAAAATGACTTGAATATAAGACCTAAAAATTAATATCCTAGATTATAGGTAGTGTTTCAATTTTGTTCTGGATAACATATAATATTTAAAACACTTTAAACAATGTAATATAAATCCATTTAAATTAAATCAGAATATGAGAAATATAATTTCAGACATCATACTCAACAAATGGTACCGTTTAGGTAGTTAATATCCTACTGAAAAATAGAGAAACGAGTTTAATTGAGAGGCTGTTGACCAATCAAAAAACAAAAAAAAGTAAAATAAGTGAGCTTCTTAAATAATAAATTTATCAAATGTATAAAATCACTTAGAAAATTTAGAAATTTTCAAAGTAGTATAATTTTTTGTTTGTTTGTTTTGGAGACAGCGTCTCTGTCGCCCAGGCTGGAGTGCAGTGGCGCGATTTCGGCTTACTGCAAGCTCCGCCTCCCGGGTTCACGCCATTCTCCTGCCTCAGCCTCCCGAGTAGCTGGGACTACAGGCGCCCGCCTGGCTAATTTTTTGTATTTTTATTAGACACGGGGTTTCACTGTGTTAGCCAGGATGGTCTCGATCTCCTGACCTGGTGATCCGCACGCCTTAGCCTCCCAAAGTGCTGGAATTACAGGCGTGAGCCACCGCGCCCGGCCCAAAGTAGTATAATCTTTAACATTTTAAAGGAAATCATTATGAAATATGACACATTACTAAACTGGTGATCTGGAAAAAAGATATCTGAGTTCCTGTGAGGAAAATAAATGGCCTTCTGTAAGAATGATACAATGGACTTTGGGGACTTGGGTGGAAGGGTGGGAGGGAGACAATGAATAAAATACTACAATTTGGGTGCAGTGTATACTGCTCGATTGATGGGTGCAGAAAAATCTCACAAACCTCCACTAACGAACTTACGTAACCAAATACCACCTGTACCCCAATAACCTATGGGAAAATAAAAGTAATAAATAAAAGAGAAAAAAGAAAATAAATGGTCTTCTTTGTAAACTATCTTTAAATATTTTTTTGAAAAGTTTGGTGAATTAAATTAGTACCTTACTATCATTTTAGTGAACTAAAAAAATCTGTTGAAAAATGAACTAAAACTGGTAAAATTTATATATTGAGTCTATACAAAATACAACTATAGTTAACCTAATTACAGAAAATTAGGAGATAGTATTAACACTATTGTTTAAAATCCAATTACTCTCATTATCTGGAAGTAAAATTATATTTGAAAATAATTGGTTCTGTTTCAATTTTTTTTAAAAAAAGTCAAGTTTCATGAGCGTATCACAAAGTAGGATATGGGAATGAAGGGAACTACTAAGAAATTATTCCCATGAGGACCAGGAACTGCAATACGTGTTCAGGTAACACTCAAGGGATGCAATTGGAGAGTAAGAAAGCTCATAAGAAAAGCATAGAAAATGTGAGGCGTTCAGAAAATACAACAGAAATAATAGTAGGTGAAACAGATTTATGTACAAATACTGAGGTAAACATGCTGAAAACAGGAAGCAAGGTTGAACAAGCAATTGTCAACAGTGTATAAATAGTTAAAGAATAAAAGGAAGGAGGAAAAGTAATTACCTAGCATAAGATGGCTAACAGAAGATAGACAGGTTTTAGAACATGCAAATTTATTATATACATGCATGTATAAATAATATATTCCAAATAATTGAGTTCATCTTGTTTTACAATAGTATAAAATGATTTCCAAATAATGAAATGTATTGTTTTATGACAATCTAAAATTATTACTCATGGAAAATAACTTTCTAAAGCATGAGGAAACAACATAGTCTTAAGCTAACAAAGTAGCATGGAATAAGGGTAAAAGTATTAGCGGTCTGTTTTCTCTTAACAAATGACATCATTTTGAAGGTGTGCACTTATGAGATTTTCTTGCTGTTGTACCCAGAATCATGATTGCAATTGCCATTTGTATACTTTGAGTCTCATCTTCACCTCCTGGTTCTGGTCCAAGTATCTAGTTTAAAAGTATGCTGACATAATTTTTATCTGGACTGCAATACCAACAAAAATAGCAGGAAATGACTAAAACCTCATCATAGAGCCTACTGAATAGTTTAAATACTCATACACATGCACTAATCTGTATGTATGCTTGAGAATTCATGGACCCCTTACTAAGGTCTGAAATAAGTTAAAATCTTTGATCATTATCTTCTATCACTTCTCTGAATTGTTTTCTTTTTTCTTTTATATCCCCTGGTTTGTAATAATAATTACAAATAATTTTATTTGCTTAGTAAGACTAAGCAAGTCCTTTAAAGAGGGACTGAGCAGTACCTGCCTCATTCAATAAATTCTGCACACTATATGCCCAGTTACTCCCCAGACACACTGGCATATCTCTGCATACCGCTACCACTGCTCACTATCTCTCACTGGGTGCACTTTATTCTGCATTAGTGGGTCTCTGCCAGGCTGTAGTGGCTCAGGAAATCCTGGTGCAAAATAAAATTTTAGCATTGACCTGAACAAAAAAAGTATTTATTATTGTTATTTTTTTGTTTACAAAGAAGTAATGTTTAGGTGCATTCTGTGTAACACTGAATATTTTCCAACCTGGCCAGGCAGCCTGGTATTTTATGGTTGATTTGCTATCTACTATCTTGTAAGTTGCAATACATCTCTAAAATGAAAATCTCTCTCTTATTTTGTAAGGCATATACTGTAAACTTATGAATGATATCATATCTACTATGTGATAATTTATATGAAATAAATTTGAGTAAATTTTGGTATCATTTGGAATTTGGAAATTTGAAGCTCTTTGCAAACATTTAGATTTGTTTTATATATCCAAACTCACCATATGTTATTCAAACACTTTGAATATCCCCATAGATTTTTTTGCTGCCATGAGTGCTTTTCATCCAAATAACATTATTCTACTTAGAAAAACAAAAAGGAAGAAAAAATAAAATGAAAAGAAAAAACCTTAATAACTAGAAAGAATGTAGAATTCGCATGTTACATCTGCCAGTCACTTCATCTGTCAGCAAAAACATATTGAGCAAGTATGTGAGCAAGACTGGAATGAAATTCACAAGGGTGCAAAATTGTTTCCTCCAACTGTTTTTTGGACTCAAGAGAGTAAATAGTTAGCCAATTCCTTCCAAACTGCAGGGGGGGTAGCTTTTGATTGATGCAATTGTTTCTCCTCAAAATACATTTAATACTCAGGAAAATGATACATAGCCGCTCTAAAAACTCTTTTTGTTGATTTTTGTTTTTGTCTTGTAAACTAGAGTTTTATAGGCCTCATCATTCTCTGGATTTTTTGTTCTTACTTTCTTATATTATAATTAATATTCAAATTCCATTTGGCCGTTAGCTTTAAAGCGCATGCATCTTCAGGACTTCAGTCTTCCTCCATCATAATTGTAAAATTTCAGCTTCTAACTACAGTCTCCCTAGTCACAGACTCAATGACTTCCTGAGTTATTTTTAAATTACATAGAAATAGGCTTGCATGTGCCCAGGAAGGAACAAGACAGTGCCTACAAGTCAGCTCTAGCCTTTTCTTAGAAATCCATTAACAACAAACAGCCTTGCAAGGAGTCACCGACCACTGTCATCTATGGACACTCAGCCCCTATGCTGCTACACCAAACTATGTTGTTTACGCTGGGATGAGTGCAGAAGTAAGGAATGCAGAATATGGTTCTCAGTGTGAGCTTGTACTTTTGTTTGTCAGGTTGGCCCTGAGGCATTACACCTTAGGCTTAGAGTGTCACCAACTTTATGTAAACATGATCCCTACCACATCACCTGCACCTCTCTCTGCAGGAGTCATGTTCTCTGAAACAGTTGAGTCACAGCCTCCTTCCTATCACGCCATTCCCTGTCCCCACCATTTTCCCTAATGTGGCTGCATACAAATCATCTCAGAGTCTTTGCTCTACCAAGGATACATGAATGCATAAACATCCACACTTAATAGTTAATGCTGTTAGGGGACAGGATATTGTTGTTCCTTCCCGTGTTCAGCACTGCTTGGACTATGTGGATCACACCACCACATACAGTTTCATACACAAAATAAAAGAGAGGGATAGACATTGTTGCCTCTGAACGATCTGTTTAAATACAGTGTGGAAGGAATTATACCTTATGGGTGCCCTAAATCATGGAAGAATTTATTCAAAACCCAGTTAGGATTTGCTCTCTTTGTACATGGGTATTTGGGAAGTTTGTTTCAAATAACAGGATCCAAAACGCAATTAAATTTTAACATCAGTGTTGGAACATGGAATGACTAGCAGCACAGTTATCTGATTGATGTGACACTGGAGAAAGTTAGAGGACGTTTGTCTCATATACAGCTGTAAATGAGATTGAGAGTTAACTGAAAAATAAACTCCTAATTAAAAATAATTATGTGCTAAAATAAAAATAAATTTAATTGAAGGGATGCTAAAAACCATCTCAAAGAGCATGACTGCTTATGGAGTAAGAAAGATAATATAAAATTTTATTTGAAAAAAGTAAAAAAAGTCTATATTTTATACAATCTGTTTACATTAAAGTGCAGATTCATATAAATTATAAATGTACATTATATCTATTGTTGCCTAGGGAGGGGAGGAAAAAAATGTTCTAAAACCTTTGAACAGATTGAGTCCATTGTGCAAAATGAATTTTTATCAAAAAGAGAGAAACATTTTTATAAAAAGCACAAGAGTTTTCTCATAAAGCTATAAATATATTTTTGTATGAATAAAATGTATTGTATTTTTGTTTGTTTATAATTTATCAGTGTATTTTAATAGCAAATAATCCCAATTGTAGAACTATAGCAAACTGAATGAATCATAGAAAAACTGCCATGATAGCATGAATTTTCTGATGAATAGGTAGCCATCCTAAAGTAATATTCACATACAGTAATAGAAATCAAACCAAGTTATAAAAGTGACTTATTCATATATACAAAAGCTAGAAAATAATAAAGATAATGTTTTAAATCTAACAGTGAGTTTAAATCTAACAGCAAAAACCAATAACCAAATGTAAAGTATTAACTGGAACTTTCTATACAAAAACACTGGAATATTCAACAAGAAAATTAAGACCTTGAACCTATCAATGAGGACAACAACAGTAATAAAATGCTTAGGAATAAACCCAGTGAAAGATGTGGAAAACTTGAACCCTGAAAATTATAAAACTTGGAAGAAGGTAATTAAAGAAAACATAGTTAAATGAAATGGCATCCTATCTTCACAGATTGGAAGAATTAGTATTGCTAAATGTTTATGCTATCCAAGTGATATATAGAGTCATTTCAGTGTAATTTCTAAAAATTTCAATGGCATTTTTTACAAAAATAGAAAAAGAATCCTAAAATTCATATGGACTCATGGAGACTCAAAATAACCAAAATAGTCTTCAGAAAAAAAAATAACAAAGAGCTGGATGCATCACATTTCTTTATTTCAGAATATTTTACAAAGCTACAATAATCAAAACAGTATGGTACTGACATAAAAACAGATCTATAAACTGAAGGAACACAGTACAAAGCCCAGAATATATCCATGCATCTTTGGTCAAGTTGCCAGGAACAAACAGAGGAAAAATGTAGTCTCTTAAATAAATAGTGTTGAAGAAACTGGACATCCACATGCAGAAGAATGAAATTGGATCCTCACCTCACACAAAATACAAAAATCAACTCAAAATGAATGAAACACTTAACACCTGAAACCATAAAACTCCCAGAAGATAACACAGGGGAAAAGCTTTTCAACATTGATCTTGGCCATAATTTTTTAGATATGATCCTAAAAGCACAGAAAACAAAAGCAAAAAGATAGCCAAATGTGACTGCATCAAACTAAAAAGTTTCTGCAGAGCAAATGAAACAATCAAGAGTAAAATAAACAATCTATACTCTGGAGGAAAATATTTTCAAACCATGTATCTGACAAGGCATTAATGTTCAATTTATATGAGAAATTCATACAACTCTACAGCAAAAAGAAACAAAAAATAATTTAAAAACAGGCAAAGAACTCAAATAGAATTTTTTCTAAAGAAGATATGCAAATGGCTAACAGGTATAAGAAAAGATGGTCACCATTCAGTAATTGTAAGTGAAATGCAAATCAAATCAACAATGAGATATCTCATGCCTGCTTAGGATGGTTATTATCAGAAAGGAAATAGACAGCAAGTGTTGATGGAGAAACAGAAAAAAGGGAACACTAGCACACTGTTGTTTGAAATGTAAATTGCTACAGCCATTATGGAAAAATGTATGAAATTTCCTCAAAAAATAAAAATAGAACTACTGTTATGATCCAGCAATCCCACTTCTGGGTATATGTAAAAAGAAAATAAAATCAGTATGTTAAAGAGATGGTGGCTGCACTCCCATATTCCTTTCAGAATTATTCCCAATAGCCAAGATATGAAATCAATCTGGGTCCATGAGCAGATGAATGAATGAAGAACCTTTGGTACATATACATGATAGCAAACTATTTAGCTTCAAAATAGAAGGAAGTTGTGTCATTTGCAATGATATGCATGAGCCTGGAAGATATTATGCCAAGTGAAATAAGCAAGAAATGAAGACAAATACTGCATGACCTTACTTACAGGTAGAATTTAAAATAAAACAAATTAATAGAAATAGGGAATATATTGGTGATTATGAGGTTGGGGAAAGGGCGAAATGGGGAAAATGTTGGTCAAAAGTTATGCGGTCAGTTATACCGTATGAATAATTTCTAGAGATCTAGAATGTACAGCAATTTGACATAGTTTACAATATTGCATCTTATACTAGAAATTTGCTAAAAGAGTCAATCTTAAGTGTTCTCACCACAAAAAAGAAAGAAAAAGAAAAGTATGTGAAGTGATGGATAGGTTATAGATTGGTTGTTGTGAATATTTAACAAGGTATACATTTATTAAACCATCAAATTGTATACCTAAAATATATACAATTTCAAATTGTCAAAATATACTTCAATAAATCTAGAAAAAATAAGAAAATAAAATGAGTACAGATACTAAAGGAATGGGGCTGTGGAAACTTCTGGCAGGCAGCTCATGTCTGTGCGACTCTAGGTATCGGTTAAGTATCACTGGTGTATACCTTTTTCTGAGTCTTTTGTGTCTGGCATCTATAAAAAATACTATTTATGACTTTTCTCCTTTTCCTTCCTGATACCACCATCAGCAGGGTTGTTTTCAACCAGTTCGATACTTCTGTTATTTTTACCACCTTTAGCCACTGTATGAACTCTGATCACCCCAAGTGCCACAGTTTTAAAATGCTGCTCTTCCACAATAGTGAAAGTTTTCCCAGATGCTCATAGTCTTTTCTGCCTGCAGTCTTCATAGGGGCTCTCACAAAATCCCTTCTATATCCATGTAGCATTGATTTTCATCAGTTGAGGGTTCCTACCTTGACCCTCAGTACCATCATTGACGATTTTATACTATTTGTACTCAAAATTTTTTTGAATGGCTTATCTTCTAATTCTTACTGAAAAGCTCAAAAGTTGCCTTAAAGGCTTTGGTGTCAATTTTGATCTAATTATGTCAAATTATTTATATCTGTTTTTCCCACTAGCACTAGATTAACCATCTACCCCTTGTACTATTTGTGTATTCAATTAATACACTTTTATTCTGGACCAATCTGTATATTGCCAGAATCTATATATGCGTCGGGACTGATTTTTTTGGTAAGGGATAGAAACTCAACTGGAAGTAGCTTAAGCAAAAATGACGAGATACAGATTAATAAACCAATTTAATGAAAAGACAGGGAAGCAACTGATCTTGAAAAGCTCTAATCAGTGTTCCTGCATGCCTCCCTCCACCTCCCCAATATATCATCTGTCTCTGTTTTTCTCTGTTTCTCAGTATTATTCTTGTCTAGGACAGGCTTATTCTTTCCTCCCAGCAGGGCCATAGCCACCAACAAAGAGTTCATTAGATCTAATTGGTTTTTAGGGCTTTTCAAGTCTTCTACTTCCTCAATGATCATCTACCTATTTTCTCTATAATTGAAAGCAGAGTATTGAAGTATCCAAATGATATTATTGAATTGCTGGTTTTTAGTCTATTCATTTTTTCTGTTTCATGTGTTTTAAGGTAATTTTGGGGGTACCTATTTGTTTATAATAGCTTTGTCTTCCTCATGTATTGACTATTTTATCATTATAGAACATTTCTCTTTAGCTCTAGAATTTTTGTTTGTTTTACAACCTATTTTATCTTTTTTGAGATGGAGTCTCGCTCTGTCACCCAGGCTGGAGCGCAGTGGCGCAATTTCGGCTCACCGCAGACTCTGCCTCCCGAGTTCAAGCGATTCTCCTGCCTCAGCCTCCCGAGTAGCTGGGGCTATGGGCGCGCGCCACCCAAACCCGGCTATTTTATTTATTTATTTATTTATTTTCACATTTTAAGTAGAGACAGAGTTTCTTCATGTTGGTAAGGCTGGTCTCGAATTCCTGACCTCACGTGATGCTCCCGTCTTGGTCTCCCAAAGTGCTGGGATTACAGGCGTGAGCCACTGTGTCCAGTCTTATTTTATCTTTTAGTAATATACTTTCATCTTATTTGTGTCTTTTAATATTGATGTGTCCCGCCAATTACAAAACAGCCCCTTCATTTTAGTATTCAGTCTAACAATAGTTGACACTGATTTGACTGGTGTATAATGCATATAATTGGATTTATGATTATTTTACTTTTTCTTTTCTATATGATCATATATTTTTTGTTTCTATCTCTCCTATACTGTCTTTTTTTGCACTAACTGGATATTTCCTAGTGTAACAGTTGTTCTTTAACATTTTCCCGTGTGTTTTCTAAATTGCTTTCTTAGTAGTTAATACCAGATTTACCATATATATCTTATTGGAATCTATTTGATTTATACTACCTTATATCTAGCGAGATATAGTTCCTATATAGCCATATCTTTCTCCTTTTTATATGCTACTATTTCTATTCATATATCTATATAGTTATAAAAATAAGTCATAGTTATAAAGTCATAATGTAAATTATGACTTTAATTCATGCTTACTAATGAAGCAGAGAAAAGAAAAGAAAGTATGTATTTATACAGTTTGCTATTTTAACCTTTTATTATTTCTGGTTCTCTTCGTTTCTTCCTGTAGATTTAAATGATCATGATTATCATTTGATTTCACATCTTCATTTCCATATGGCTTTGCTCCCACATACCTCCTTAACTGCTGCTGTTAAATGTATAACACTTTATATCTTATAGACCCCCAAACAGTACTATATACACATTATTTCATAGTATTGCTTTGAAATCAGCCAATAGAAGAAAGTTATCCCTCATAAACTAGCTGACCTAGTGTTTAGCTTGTTGCATTTTTTCCAGCTTTATGAGAATATTGACAAATAAAAATTGTATGTACTCATGGTATATAATGTGTTGCTTTGATATATGTATCCATTGTGAAATGATTACCATAACCAAAGAAATTAATATATCCATCACTTCACATAGTTATTCTGTGTGTGTGTGTGTGTGTTCAGTGAGAACATTTAAGATTTACTCTCAGCAATTTCAGGTATACATTATATAATTTTAACTATAGTGACCATGTTATACAATACATTTCTAGATTTTATTTATCCTAACTGAAATTTTGTACCCTTTGGGCAACATCTCTGCATTATTTTCCCTCTCCCACCACAACAGACTCTGGCAACCACCATTCAACTGTCTGCTTCCGTGAATTTTACATTTTTAGATTTCATATATAAGTGAGATCATGTATTATTTCTGTTTTAATATCTGGCTAATTTTATCTAGCATAGTGTCTTCCAGGTTCATCTATGTTGTGACAAATGTAAGAAATTATTTTTTCTAAAAGGATAAATAATATTTATTTCCATATACAGACATACATTTTCTTCATTCACTTATTCATTGATTTTTTTTTTTCCCATATCATGGCTATTTTGAATAATGCTGCAATAAACATGGCAGTGTGGTTATCTCTTCAATATACCGATTTAATTTCCTTTCAATATATTCCCAGAAATGGAATTGCTGAATAATAATGAAAGTTCTATTTTTAATTTTTGAGGAAACTTTCTACCATTTCCATGAGGCTGTACCAATTTACATTCCCATTATCAGTGTACAAGGGTTCCCTTGCCAACTCTTGTTACCTTTTGTCTTTCTGACAACAGCTATTCTAACATGTGTGAAGTGATATCTCATTACTGTTTTGATTGCATTCCTCAGATGATTACGGATGTTGATTACTTTTCATATCTCTGTCAGTGATTTGTATGTCTTTTTTTGGAACCGTTTATTTAGATCCTTTTACCTTTTTAAAAAATCTGGTTATTTGCTTTCTTGCTATTGAGCAGTTGAGTTCCTTATACACATCAGATGTTAACCACTTAGTGGATGTATAATTTGTAAACCTTTTCTGTAATTCTGCAAGTTGTCCTTTCATTCTCTTGATTTTTTAAGAAGCTTTTTAACTTTATGTAATTCCATTTTCCTATTTTTGGCTTTTGTTATGTGTGTTTTGGGGTCATATTCACAAAGCAATTTTCTGGATCAGTGTTGAGAAGGTTCTTCCCTATGTTATCTTCTAGGTGTTCTACAGTTTCAGGTCTTATGTTTAAGTACTTAATCTATTTTTATTATTATTTTTTTACATATAATATGACATAAAGGTTCGGTTTCACTCTTCCGCATGTGGATATCCAGGTTTCCAAACATCATTTAATGATAAGACAGTTCTTTCCCTATGTGAGTCCTTGGTTATTTGTTTTAAGATCAGTTTACTACAAATGTGAGATTTCTAGGCATCCTATTCTGTTACATTGGCCTACGTGTCTTTTTTTAAATGACAGTACCATGTTGTTATGATTACTATAGCTTTGCAATGTAATTTGAAAAGAGAGATTGTAATAACCTCTGCATTTTTTTTTCTCCATTTTTTTCACTATTAGGGTTTTTTTTTTTTTTTTTTTTTTTTTGTAGTTCCATAGGAATTTTAGAGTTTTTTTCTATTTTCATGAAAAATGTCATTAGATTTTTATAGGGAATGCAATGAATCAATATAATGCTTTGAATAATATGTAAATATAAACAATATTAATTGTTCCAGTATATGAATATGTGACATGTTTTCATGTATTTGTAGCTTCTTCAATTTATTTCATTTTTTAGAATTTTCAATGTGCAAACCTTTCATTTCTTTGGTTAAATTTATTTGTATTGTTCTTTTTGATATTATTGTAAATGAGATTTTTGAGGGGTTTTAGGAACACTCTCAAGCAGGTTAATATATGCATTATGATTGTCCCACAGGGAGCAGAGAAATTTAAAGGAAAGAAAGTTTATTTAAAGAAATAATAGAAAACTTCTTATACCTGGAGAAGAAAATAAAGAGAAAGGCAATTCATTACATACAAGGGAATACCCAGAAGCTATCATATATTTCTCAGCAGAAACCTTACAAGCCAGCAGAGAATGGGATAATGTATTCAAACTCTTAAAAAAAAAAAAAGAAGTAAAACGCTGCCAATCACCAACACTACACAGAGCAAAACTGTCCTTTAGAAATGAAAGATAGACTTTGCTAAACAAACAGCTGTGAGAGTTCATCAGCACTAGACCTGCCTTGCAAGAAACGCTAGAGGAAGTTCTTCAAGTGAAAATGAAGACACTAAACATAAACATGAATATACATGAGAGTATAAAACTCATCATAAATGTAAGAATGTAATTAAGAGTATTCTAACACTATAATGGTGTTGCATACTTACTTTTAATTGTAGTGTAAAAGTTCAAAGACAAAGTGTTAAAATAACTATTGCAACAGTAATTTGTTAATTGATATGCAATATATAAATAATGTAAATTGTGATTTCACTAACATTTGATGTGGGGAAAGGAGAAGTTAAAGTGCAGAGTTTTTGTATTGGTCAAAATTAAGTTGTTGTTATCTTGAAATAGATTGTTATAACTGTAATATATTTTATATAAGCCTTATGATAGCCAAGAAAGATAATAAATACACTAAAGATAAAGAGGAAGAAATCAAAGGATAACAATACAAAACATCATCTAATCACAAAGGAAGACAGTAAGAGATTAAGCAAAGGAACTACAAAAGAGTCAGAAAACAACAAAAGGCATAAATAAGTCCTTACCTATTAATATAAGTGGATATAATTTTGCAATCAGAAGACATAGACTGGCTGAATGGATTTAAAAAAAACCAAATAGCCTACTATATGCTACCTAGAAGAGACTCACTTCAAATTTAAAGACACACATAGGCTAAAAAAAATGAAGGGATGGAAAAAGACATTGCATGCAAATGGTAAACAAAAGTGAGCAGGTGTGGCTATTCTTACCTCATACAAAATAGACTTTAAGTGAAAAACTATAAAAATAAACAAAGTAGGTCATTACATAATGAAAAAGTGTTGAATTCAAGGAGATAATATAGCAATTGTAAATTTATATGCATGCAACATCAGAGCACCTATGTCTATAAAGCAAATAGTGACAGAACTAAAAGGAGAGATGGGCAAAAATATGATACAGTAGGGGCATCAGTTTCCCCCCATTCCACAATGGATTGGTGATCCAGACAGAAAATCATTAAAGAAACATCAATCTTGAACAGTGCTATAGATCAAATGGACCTCACAGATATATACAGTACATCCTAGCCAACGGTAGAATGCACTTTTTTTTTTCAAGCACACAAAGGATATTCTTTAGGATAGATCATAGGTTAGGCCATAAAACAAGTTTTATCAAATTTTAAAAAATGAAATCACATTAAGTAACTTTTCTGATCACAGTAATATGAATCTAAATATCAATAACAGGAGAAAAATTGGAAAATAAAAAATATGAAAATTAAATCACACACAGCTGAAAAACCAATTGGTCAATGAAGAAATAGAAAGGGAAATAAAAAATATGTTGAGAAAAATGAAATTAGAACCTCAATATATCAACACATTTCATAAAAATGCAAGATAAAATAATCAACATTCAAATATCATTAGTGTTTCAATAGACTCAAAATGTAGTAACTTGTTGCTTTTAATTAGCAAGAACTACCAGTCTTTTCTAATTTGCTTGTTACCAAATTTCTCCATTAGATAATTTTTGGCCTTGAACTTCTCATTTTGTATCAAATAAAGACAGATCTTTTGAGGATATCTTCAGAGTTTTCTGTTCTTGTGACTGACTGCCTCTTTCCCTGTGAAAAATCCTGGAGCCAGTAATCTGCGTGCTGAGAAAGGGTGGTAAGCATTGTTAGTCTTGGCTTCATTTCTCCCATGTAGAACCACTACACTGTGGGCCAGCTGTGGCCAAGAAAATTGTGGCCGGCCTGCCTGGTGCAGAGCCTATGCCCTTTTACTGTTGCCAGGGTGGTGCACGATATTTTTGACTGATTTGGCTACATTCACCAGGAATTTGGTGTCTGCAACTCAGAGCTGGAGGGAATGAGAAGTGCTGATGTTTAGACCCTCCTGATAAGATACTATCTTCTTTGATTGGGAGCTAAATGGCAAGTGATTCCTGCCTTTTTGTACACACTGCTATAGAGTGGAGCTAAGACTGAGCTGAAGTGGGATTGTAGGAAAGGAATAAGTCATGACTCAAGTGCTACAAAGAGACTTTTCCCATTTTTACAGAGACTTAGTAGATTTTGCTGCATTAATACTTATTTTATTTAAAATTTACCTTAGATTATTGGAATACATTTGCAGGTTTGTTACATGGATATATCGCCTAATGCTGAGGTTTGGACTCCTAATGACCCAGTCACCCAACTGGTGAACCTAGTAACTAATAGGTAAATTTTCAATCTTTGTCTCCCTCTTTCCTTCCCCAGTTTTGAAATTCCCAGTGTCTATTGTTTCCATCTTTGCATCTGTATGAATCCAGTGTTTAGTTCTCACTTATAAGTGAGAATATGCGATATCTGGTTGTCTGTTTCTTCATTCATTCACTTAAGATAGTGGCCTCCAGCTGCATCTATGTTATCACAGAAAACGTGATTTCATTCTTTTCGTTCTTTTTAAGGGCTGCAGAGGCTTCCATGCTGTACAGGTAACACATTTTCTTTATCCAATCCACCATTCATGGGCATCTAGTGTGATTCCAGTCTTTGCTATTGTGAATAGTGCTGTGATAAACATACAAGTGCATGTGTGTTTTTGGTTGAAGGATTTTTTTCCCTTGGATATACACTCAGTAATGAAATTGCTGGGTCAACTGGTAATTCTATTTTTAATTCTTTGAGAAACTGCTCCAAATCGCCAAACTGCTTTCTGCCGGAGCTGAACTAATTTGTGTTCCTACCAACAGTCTGTAATTGTGAACATTTCTCCACAATCTCACCAACATCTGTTATTTTTAGACTTTTTAATAGTAAAAATTTTGACTGATGTGAGATAGTAATATGATTTGTCTAGGTCTCCACCCAAATGTCATCTTGAATTGCAGTTCCCATAATCCCCACATGTCATGCGAGGGAAGGTAATTTAATCTTGGGGGCGGTTACCCTAGTGCTGCTCATGCTGTTCTCATGATAGTGAGCGAGTTCTCATGAGATCTGATGGTTTTATGAGGGGCTTACCCCTTCGCTCGGCTCTCATACTTCTCCTTCCTGCTGCCCTGTGAAGAAAGACATGTTTGCTTTTCCTTTGGCCATGATTGTAAGTTTCCTGAAGCTTCCCAAGTCGTGAATTGTTGAGTCAATTAAACCTCTTTCCTTTACAAATTACTCAATCTCAGGCAGGTTTTTATTAACAACATGAGAATGGACTAGACTAATACACATAGCATCTAATAATGGTTGTGATTTGTATCTCTCTGATAAATAGAGATGTTGAGCATGTTTTCATATGTTTTCTGGCTGCTTATACATCTTCTTTTGAGAAGTGTCTATTAATTTATTATAAGAACCAAGGACAATTTCCAGAGACTTTAAATGATCAATTAAAAAATAATTTTACCAGTTAGACTTGTTTTGCAAAGGAGTGGGTGTTTAGAGCTCCTTACACTGAAATTCTGGATGTAGAACTCTTTGACTTTGATTTTAAACATACTGAGTTCCATGTAATTTCTATTTGATAGCAGTAATTATGCTTTCAGGTGCTTGAGTGAAGTCCCAATGATTGGAGATTTATATGTGGGATTTTCTTCCTAAAATTGGTGGAAAACATCCACAATTAGTAGCAGAAGGAGATTGTGTGGATGCTATGTTTTAACTCTTGTTGTAGTTGTCAAACTTACATTTATTTATAAAAATAGAAAGGAAAATGTGTCCAGTCACTGGGGGGGGGCGGGGGGGGGGGGGCAGAAGATAGAGGTTTTTTCCTCAATTATTGCTTTGGTTCTTTAATGACAACAGAATCTAAAGTAGTGGCATCATATAACATGTAATATTAATTAAAGAGTGTCAACAATAAATATAGGTAAAAATTTGTTTTCTGACACATGTGAAGGTTTTTATTCTACTGAGATATATGGAGGAATCTCAACATTAAAGTCTTGTTGGAGATGCAACAGACAGCCAGCTGTGAGACTTTCAAAAAGAAAAACAATAACAGAAATATTTGAAAGCAATGATTTAGTAAAAACATTTTTTGAGAGAAAAAAATCCTTCTCTAGTTAAAAAAAAGTTTCTTGTAACATGTTTGATCTAATGTTTCAGTTTTGTTTTGGACAAACTCTAAGTAAATATAGGCTTTTAATAACTAAAATTTGACAATACTTCAAATAGTATTTTATTCTAGCAACATAAATTGACATCATTAGTTAAATGCTTTACATTTATCTCAATGTGAAGGATGCAATAAGCTGTGTCTACAATACATAAGATATTACTGGAGAATATAAAGCCGCCTATATTGGTCTTTTAGTAGCATGTTGTGAAAACACACCATCTGCAAGATATGTCCTTAAGGTCCAATAATGTATGTTAGTGACACATGAAGAAAACAAATGCCTATGGGGTAACTAAATTGCTTTCCTTTAACAGAGTAAGCAACAAAATAATTTAATTATGATCACTGAGCTCGGATTGAGGCATTAGGTGCTTAAATAAAAACTCTAATATGAATACATTTAGTTTCCTTTTAGTGTGTGATATGGTTTGGCTGTGACCCCACCCAAATCTCATCTTGAATTATAGCTCCCGTGATTCCACGTGTCAGGGAAGAGACCTGGTGAGAAGTAATTGAATCACGGGGACAGGTCTTTCCTGCACTGTAATTGTAATAGTGAATAAGTCTTATGACATCTGATGGTTTTATAAAGGGCAATTCCCCTGCACTTGCTCTCTTACTTGTCACCATGTAAGACATGCTTTTGTTCCTTCTTCGCCTTCTGCCATGATTGTGAGGCCTCCCCAGCCATGTGGTACAGTGAGCCCATTAAACCTCTTTTCTTTATAAATTACCCAGTCTCAGGTATGTTCTTATAGCACTGAGGATAAGGAACATACAGTGTGTATACAAAATTATACTCCTAACATTTACTGATCTCTTTATGTAGACAAGAAACTCTTCTAAGCACTTTATAGGTAATATTCATTAATCAAAGTCCTAGGAAGTAATGATATTATTATTCCCATTTTATATATCAGAAAACTGAGACCCAGAGATGAAATAATTTATGAGCATGATAGCTCATAAATGATTTTTTTGCCAATATTGCAGTTATTTCTATTTTTGTTTTTTACTGATGTAGACAAAAAGAAAATGTTGCTAAGTATCATAAAATCC
Source organism: Macaca thibetana thibetana (assembly GCF_024542745.1). Taxonomy (NCBI): domain Eukaryota; kingdom Metazoa; phylum Chordata; class Mammalia; order Primates; family Cercopithecidae; genus Macaca; species Macaca thibetana. Next base: position 14,655,519 of record NC_065595.1, on the reverse strand, counting down.
ATTTTTCAGTTAAATAAAATAATGCCAACAGAAGGTCATGTAGCCACAGATTTCATATGGGTCATGTTGGATATAATTCTCTAAACACATTTAGTTTTTGCAAATAATGTTCTCACATGTTATTGAATTGATGGCTTGTTTCCTCGTGGTATGACTGTAAACTATTTTAGAATAAGACCAAAAATGGGACAACCTTATCCAAACTATTTATTATGTGCATATTATATAAATATGTTATTGTCATTATATTATTTATTTTGTTTACATGTCATCCAGCCAATAAATCTGCCAGATAATTTTTGATAGAGTTTTGTGCAATCATGTATTAAATGCAGTTTGCTATTATTCAACTTAATGGAAGCACTACTTTATCCAACTGCTGCTGGCATAATTTAATTGATAAATATTTTCTTCTGCATATATTGTGCCTATGTCTATATACATATTCTATATACATGATATGACAATGTAACTTTAATGTGCATTTCTTATACATTTCATTTATAGTCAAATTAAAGGCATATCAGATCAGTAATATCTATCAATATTTGTATCAGAAATTTTACTTCAAGAGGGTGATATTTGGTTGTCCATATAGTTTACAGTTTATATTTTTATGTTATATTTGGGAACGTGCTCAGTATTAAAAAAATGACAATTTTTAAAAGGGAAATACATATGACTTGGTTTCTGAAACCAAGGAGGAGAAATCTATCCATCTGTTGGTAATAAAATGTCAATAAAAAAATGAACACTGTGCCTCAAATTCAGCATTATTCTGACCTCATCTTGCACATCTCAACACCAACAAATCGGCCGGGCGCGGTGGCTCAAGCCTGTAATCCCAGCACTTTGGGAGGCCGAGATGGGCGGATCACGAGGTCAGGAGATCGAGAGACGATCCCGGCTAACACGGTGAAACCCCGTCTCTACTAAAAAATACAAAAAACTAGCCAGGCGAGGTGGCGGGCGCCTGTAGTCCCAGCTACTCGGGAGGCTGAGGCAGGAGAATGGCGTAAACCCGGGAGGCGGAGCTTGCAGTGAGCTGAGATCCAGCCACTGCACTCCAGCCTGGGTGACAGAGCAAGACTCCGTCTCAAAAAAAAAAAAAAAAAAAAACAACAAATCCCTTTACTTCTTGAAAGTTAAAATTATGCTTATTTGAATAATTTACAAGTTTCTGGCTCACCAATAGCAGTATAATCAGGAAGAAAGTAAACATAATTACGCAAGCTATAATTCTCAAACTATATTCCATTGCTGAGAGGCATGTGAAAGAATAACTCTACATGTACCTTAAATATTCACTTTTATATTCACATTGTTTAAAAATAATTTCTTTTTCTATTTTTTTCTGCAGTCAGCTTTCTTTTTTGACATGTGTTTGCTTGACCAGAAATGTAGTTTGGATGTGTGCCGCCACTCAAATGTCTTGTCAAAATGTAATCCCAGACTTGGGAGGTGGGGACTGGTGGTAGGTAGTTGGATCATGGGGGCAGGCTTCCCCTGAATGGCTTAGTACCACACCCCTGGTATCGCCTTCACTATAGTGAGGTCTCACAAGATCTGGTTGTTTAAAAGTGTGTACCATCTTCCCAACTCTCTCTCTCTGCTGTTGTGGCCACGATTTGTCTGCTCTGCTCCCCCTTTGCCTTCTGCCATGATTGTAATTTTTCTGAGGCTTCTGCAAACCCAAGCAGATGCCAGCATCATACTTCCTGTACAGTCTGAAGAACCATGAGCCAATTAAGCCTCTTTTCTTTATAAATTACCCAGTCTCAGGTATTTAACTGTAGCAATGTGAGAACAAACTAATACAGAAAATTGCTACCAGGAGTGAGGTGTTGCTATGAAGATACCTGAAGATGTGGAAATGACTTTGGTACTGGGTAACAGGCAGAGGTTGGAAGAGTTTGGAGTGCTCAGAAGAAGAAAGGAATATGAAGGAAAGTTTGGAATATCTTAGAGACTATTTAAATGGTTGTGACCCATATGTTGATAGTGATATGGACAAGGAAGTTCAGGCTGAGGAGGCCTCGAATGGAAATGATAAACTTATTGGGGACAGAAGCAGGGTCACATGTGTTTTGCCATTGCAAAGAACTTGGCTGGATTGTGTTCATGCCCTAAGGGTGTGTGGAGGTTTGAACTTAAGAGTGATAATTTAGGGTATGTGACAGAAGAAATATCTAAGAAGTAAAGTGATTAAGAGGTGGTGTGACTGCTTCTAACAACCTATGCTCAGATTTGAGACCAAATAAATAAGATGAAACTTATATTTAAAAGGGAAGCAGAGTGTAAAATTTGGAAAATTTGCAGACTGCCCATGTGGTAGAAAATAAAAGCCCATTTTCAGGGGAAGAATTCAAGCAGGCTGCAGAAATTTACATAATTAAAAATGTGGCAAGTGCTGCTGATAACCAAAACAATAGGAAGAAGTCTCCAAGGGATTGCAGAGAACTTCACAGCAGCCCCGCCCATCATAGGTCCAGAGTCCTAGGAGGGAAGAATGATTTTGTGAGCCAGATCCAGGACCCTGCTGCTCTGTGCAGCCTTATGACACAGCTCCCCCTATCTCATTTGCTCCAGCTGTAGCAATGGCTAAGTGGGGCCCAAGTACAGCTCTGGCTGCCACTCTGGAGGGCACAAATGGCAATCCTTGGTGGTTTCCACATGGTGTTAAGCCTGTTGGTATACATATCCAAAAGCTGAGGCTTAGAAGCCTCCTCCTAGATTTCAAAGAATGTATGGAAAAGCCTGGATGTCTAGACAGAAACCTGCTGCTAGGGTGGAGCCCTCATGGAGAACTTCTAGTAGGGCAAGACAGAGAAGAAATGTGGGATTGGTGCCTGTACATAGAGTCCTTAGAAGGGCACTGCCTAGTGGAACTATGGGAAGAGGGCCACCATGCTCCAGACCCCAGAATGGTTGAACCATTGACAGCTTGTACCCCGCACCTGGAAAAGCTGCAGGCATTTAATGCAAGCCCATGAGAGCAGCCTTTGGGGATGAAGCCAGTAAAGCCAAAAGAACTAACCTGCCCAAGGCCTTGGGAGCCCCCCTCTGGCACCAGTGTGCCCTGGATGTTGGACATAGAGTCTAAAGAGATTACTTTGGAGCTTTAAGATTTAATAACTGCTCTACTCAGTTTCAAGCTTGCATGGGGCCTGTACCTGTTTCTTTAAGCCAACTTCTCCCTTTTAAATGTGTACCCAATCAGCACTGGTGCCCCCATCATAACTTGAAAACAAATAATTTCCTTTGATTTTATAGATTCATTTGTGAAAGCAACACATTTCCAAATGATATTTAGGACTTTTCTGTTAATGCTGCAATGATTTCAGACTTTGGGGGCTATTGAGATGGGATGACTGTATTTTTCAATGTGAGAAAGACATGGGAGGTGCTGGGATGGAATGTTATAGTTTGGATGTTGTCTCTGCCTAAACGTTAGGTTAAAATATAATCCCGAGACCATCCTGAACAACAAGGTAAAATCCTGTTTCTACTAAAAGTACAAAAATTAGCTGGGTGTGGTGGTGCATGCCTTTAGTCCCAGCTACTCAGGAGTCTGAGGCAGGAGAATCACTTGAACTTAGGAGGCAGAGGTTGCAGTGAGCCGAGATCATGCCACTGCACTCCAGCCCGGCAAAAGAGCAAGACCCCAGCTCAAAAAAAAAAAAAAAAAAAAAAAAAAAGTGTTAATCCCCAGTGTTGGAGGTGAGGCCTAGTGGAATGTGATTGGATCATGGGGGTGAGTTTCTCCTGAATGGCTTAGCACCATGCCCTTGGTACTGTCCTCACGATAGTGAGTTCTCACGAGACCTGGCCATTTAAAAGTATGTGGTACCTCCCCCTCACTCTCTCTTCCTCCTGCTCTGGCCATATGATATGCCTACTCCTTCTTTGCCTTCATCTATGATTGTAAGGATTCTGATGCCTCCCAAGAAGCAGATGCTGCCATGCTTCCTGTACAGCCTAAAGAACCATGAGCCAATTAAGCTTCTTCTGTTTATAAATTACCCAGTCTCAGGTATTTATTTTTAACAATATGAGAACAGACTTAATAAAACCAGTTTCTCACATTCAGGTTACAAACATACCTCAAATGCTTTTCTTAAAACTGCAGCTTCTGAGACTTAGCAAGAAAATCATAGAAAGCAAAGAAGAAATATCTGCAATTATGAAATCCATTTCTCCTGGAAAAAGAAAAATTAATTTCTGACTTAGGGTTTTATTTGCCCTTTAAAACACTGAAGCGTTGTTTATTTGTTTAAGAAAGTGTTTGGACATAAACCACCTTCAATTTAGTTTTTAAAAAGTTTGCTTTTTCATATAATTCCAACCAGATTAAAAACTGGGGGATGTTGTGTGGCCAAAATGAGTAGCTGAAATTTCTTATCATTTTGACAAATTCTACTTCTTTAGCAATTAATCAAGGTAATGAAAAATTCAAATTAGAAACTAGAGTATTATTTTTGAGGAATATTTTTTGTGTCCAATGAAAAGGACTCTTAAATAGAAGAATTAATCATCACTTTACACATATATTACTTTATAATATTTTTAGACTTTGAAGTTATAGGAACAGAAGGTGATATTTTCATTTGGAACACAATTATAAAAAATCAATATCTGAGCATTACTACTGAATTTAGAGAATCTGAAATTCATGTATAAACTTAATAAATGTTTCTTTAATAAAATATCTAATACCATGAGTCACTACTAGAAGATCAATGAAATAAAAAGCCACATTAGTCTTATTCACCACTGTAAAGGCAGCTCATAGAAGACTGGCATGAGATAAAGAAAGAAGAACACAGTAGAGACCATTATTATTAATTTTTATTAGGGAAGGGAAGGATCATGAAAAGTTGAAAAGTATATCAGCCTCCTGCTCCAAGAATTTCCAGGCTAATAAGATTGTCATGACAAATGTTTAAGTAACTAAAATATAAGGTTTTAAAGATACACATGAGTGGCTGAAGTTCTGATTTTTAGGAGTTCACAAAAGAGAGATTATTTAGCAATAGTGTTATTAAGTAATTCTTTATGGAAAGTGAGATTTTAGCTTGATCATAAAGAATAAACATGGCTAAGTAAGGGAGAAAAAAGGAAATAGTACATAATAGGAAGTGAGGAAAAGTGAAAGATTGAATAATTTGAGAATGTATACAAAAGAGATATTTAAATGCACATGGAGGATGATTGGATGGAAAAAGACTTGATGCTGGGCAGCACGGAGGAGGTTCTCCTTGAAGAGAAATTACTGGAATTGTCTGTAGGTTGAAAACAATAATCTGTATATTTTCTTGCTGATCACAACTAATGGCATTATCCCAGATATACTGTGAATGTATCTTGTTCAAACTATTGGTAATTTTAATTTGAGCAAAAATACTACTGATAACTAAGATAACATATAGTTAATAGGCTTAAAGGGAATAAGAAAGCTCCTGAAATACAAAAATTATTACAAAAAGGTCCTGACCTTAAATTTACTTCTCAGATGGGACATCATCCTATTTGTAAAGATCTCTTAGAATACACTTTAGTAACACACAATCATGTTGATCAAGCTTCAATGTCAGTGTAGGGTAATCGGTATCCTGAAAAAAAATCTTACTTTCCACTTAGCGAGCCAAAGGCACCAAATTACACTATTTATAGTCATAATCACAATCAAAAGAAATGTAGTTCAGTCAGGATCATTCTTATGATAATAGAAATCAGGTATATGAAAAATACATCTCATTTTTTTTCCTTAATAACAATCAATTTTTAGGATGTATGAGGCAGACTACTAGCAAAATTCTTGGTGGGCCCATTCTGATGAGCTATAAGGTGGGAAGTATCATGCTGAGGTAATAAAGGTGAAATTTCCTAGGAAGTGAGAGGGCCGATTATTTAGAAATAGCATCAGGTCACCTTGCTCATAATTTCCAGCATGTTTCAGGTGCGTAAATTACCAATTCATGGTTCAGGTTCAGTATAATTCAATCTATGCTGAGTAAAATCCTGAATTCTACATGTAAACTAAAAATAATATTTTCCGGAACACACACCTGAATAACTGAGCTAGGAAGACAAGCAGAAGCAGAAACACCTCCCTCATACTGATTGTGTTGCTTTGCATTGTAACTATCTGACCCTTATTTCATCTCATCTGTGACCTTCATTTGCCTTTCTCAAGTTTAACTTTGAAAATAAAATGTGCCTTATACTTCACAGTATTAGTACCATTCGAAATGTTGTAGTAAATAAATTCTAAAACATTAGATTTAAAATATAAAATACAGCTTATAGGAGAATTTCCATTAAAACAATTAGACAACAAATATGTTTCACAATATTTGATGAAAATTTACTAAATATGTGTTAATCCAATTTTTCTGCCTAAACTTGTAAACATGCTGTATATTGTATCACTTGTGTGTGTCAAGGGGAAGGTCGAGCTAACAATAGATTTTTAAAAGCTGAATTAGATTAACAACAATTGTTATCTTTTGATACATTCCCATTATATATTACCTGCTTTTTTTCCAACTTCTTTTTCAGTATATTTTCTACTAATACTCTATAAAGTAGCATATTCACTAACTGATATCTAACCATCTGTTCCCTGACTGCCTCCTCCAATCATGATAATGACATGATTATCACTTCATTATCTACAATTTCATTGGCATTCATTTTACCAATATCTATTGCTAAAATACAGTTTTGTGCTTTAGTTGTTTTGACATTTTCAAATGTGCATCATACTATATATACTCTTTTAAATTTTTTTTGCTATTTTATTTTGCTAAAATCTGTCCTATAGTGTATAGCTGCGATTCATTGTTATGGAGTGTTATATAACATCCATTATGTTTATACACCATTAATTGTCTTTCTTATTTATGAACATTTGTATTGCTTCCAGTTTGTACTGTTGTGTAAAATTCTGTTGTGAACATTGATTTACACATTAGAAGTTGACAAGCATGTATCATTCAAATGTTATATTTTGCTTATATATTAGCATGCTTTTTCTTCAAATAAATGTTTTTTTGAAATTTAAACAAATGAAAATGGGTAACATTTATTGTGCTTCTGTGAAGTAATACGGTTATCTTATTTAGAGATAATATATTCTATATTCAGCAGAAACGTTGCTAATTTTTAGAACTAATGTTTAAATATGAACATATTTTAGGGACTAAACAAAAAAATCCAACTTGAATTAGATAAAATAAAAGTGAATCAACTGTGAGCCTATAATAAAGGCATTGGTATATCTTATGAAAAATAAGGATAGACATTCCATTGGGATCAGAAATCAAACTTCAGATTCTGTCAAGATTATTTTTGTCTCTCCGTGCTGCTCTTTATCCATCTGTATAATTTATAATTTGTGTTGCTATTTTACTCCATTTTAAAATGTATTACTTACTGCTGTCTGCGGTTCCTAGAAAGAAGAAAAATGGTTACATAAATAGCTCTTTATTATATATCCTCAGAGCATTCTACTGAGCTGGCATATTAGGCCTGTTTCTCAGCTATTCCTAGAGATGGATGGTTATTGGTTTAGACTGTGTCAAGTGACCACATGCAAACCAACAAAACATGTGCAAAAGCTTCTGCCCTACTATCTTTCTGTAAAGCTCCCATAATAGTTGTGAGAGTTTGGCAATTTCAGGAATAAGAGGGTATGGGCAGTTTTCTAAAATGCAGCTGGGGCATGCTGGACAGTTAAAGCAATAAATGTCAGCAATTTTTAGTAACACCTGTGCTTAAACAACACTGGAGCTTCTCAAATTAGTTGTTTGTACTAGGTACTGGAGCATCTGTATTTTTATGTGTCTATATCTATATCTATACCTATCTGGTCAATTTACTCATATTTGACCAATTTACTCCAGTGAAGGTGATGATGGAAACCTTTGCGTCATCAAATCATATCTGTTATTCCTCAGAATATTTTGTCTTTTGACTTCTCAAAGTCAAGCTTATTATATCACAAGCATTATATTTTGAATAAGAACACATGATTGTTAAAGAAACCTGAGAAATTCTCTAATAAAATGCAAAATATTCAAATATATATTCTCGTAATTTTGAAAGTCTTTATATAGTATTTATATAGTATTGGAGCTTCTAAAAACAATTTATAAAAAGCTTTTTTTAAATTAATGTTTAACATAGAGAAATATACTAAGGGATTGTTACATAAATTTAAATAATATTTATGAAAAGTCTTCAATGTCTCTTATTAACAAAGTAAATTCATTATATATGAAATTGTTATTCTAGCAAAAGCCTAAATGTTTTGTAATAAGAGTTAAATATTACATTTCTCTTTCTGCAATTTCCGTTGGGTAACTGTCTCTCACATGCATGTTTCATTCTAAAATCAATTTAAGTAATATGGATATTCTGATTTTTCCTATTATCTCCATGGTTTTGGGACAGAATGTAAAAGTTAATTGATTGTAAAAATTGAAATGCATCTCTTCCTTCTGCAGCTTTCTCAAAGTTCGCCTGTTCCTCAACTGACATTTATTTTTCAAAGGCATGTTAGTAGAACTTTTGTGTTGACTTTCACAGCTTTAATGATGGTAGAATGTCCAATTATTCAAACCATAAGCACTAGAAATTGTCTCAAGGGCTTCCTGTAAGGTGACATTATGAATTTGCAGTGGCTACCTTTTGACTACATGGTTTCTACTGCCTCATTGGTTTGGACTTCAGTAGAAGTGAATTAATGAACGAAAGCAGGGGAAAGGAGTAAAAATGTATCTTTATCAGGTGGCACATAAGAAGCGGAATGGTGGAATTTATGTGGAAATGTGAAGTAGCAGTGGCTACTGAAGTTATATATGGTTACTGTGGCTGGTGGTTGCAGGGTTCCATAGAGACATAATTTTCTAAAATATTAATTTTCTACTGTCTTATTCCAGACTTACAGAGTTTCTTGGTAGTATCTCTAGGCATTCCAGTGGCAAGTATGGGGAAAATGAGGAAGTGGGGGTAGTAAGCGCCAAATAGTTTTCCCCGCTCTCATTAGAGCATTCTTTGACTTCCCTACCTGCTATACTAGACTTCAGTTTAATATTATTTTAAGGAAGAAATGTATTGTTGCTAAAAGTACCTAAGGAAAACAATCTACTGAAATATTTTTCTATCATCTTTTAGTTATTTTTTGATATCTCATACAATTGGCAGCAATATGGACTAGAAATAACCCAACATAAATACAAATAAATTTTGAAGCAAATTCTGTGGCTTTAAGGATTATTGTGTATAACTTACTGAAAGAATGTTGCATAAGCAACTTTAAATAAATGTCTTTACTTGTATTCATTTATAAATCATAAAAATAATAATTAACAATATGTTAAATTTTTAAAAAGATAAAAGAAAAGAGATGCACTAAAAACTAAGGAACTGATCTTGTTTAAGAAAATATTCTAGAGATGAGAAGGGTATGGGTGAAGGGAGGCAGAGGTTAGTTAATGGACACAAAATTACAGCTGGACAGGAGGAATGAGTGCTAGTGTTCTGTGGCACTATAGGGTAACGATAGTGAGCCACGATTTATTTGTATTTTCAAATAGCTAGAAGAGAGGATTTCAAATATTCTGAACATAAAGAAATAACTATTTGAGATGATGGATATGTTAATTACCCTGATCATTATACATTGTATATATGAATCAAAATATCACTCTGCACCCTATAAATATCTGCAATTATTATACATCAATAAAATAAAATATGAAGTAAAAAGGGAAAAAACTTGTAATGGAAAACACAAAGCTTCCCATTTCAGGAACTGAGTGGATGAAATGTCAGCTATTTCAGATACCTCCTTTATAGTTTTGCTCTGGTACTGAAGTTTCACTGAGGCAATTTTCCTGTAATACATAAGTTGCCATGGAAGAGAGCGCAGCACTGTGGCTCTGAAGAGCAGATAATACCATGTGCACAGCTAACACAGAACAGCAGGTCTCTAGTATACAGATGATTCATAAATTAAATTTAAAGGCACAAAGGGGCATTATCAAGAGTGTTTGCTAAGAGCTCAAGCTCTGTAGGAAATCATGCAAAGAAAACAACTATGGAGCCTGAGGGCCTTTCCAAAGAGAAGACACCTACTTGGAGAAACAAGACAGTAGGAGCTCTTACGTGTAGACCACTAGAGGCAAAGATTGAGGCAAAGGAGGGGAAGAAATTCAAATGAGTTGCCGAGTTCTCCTAGAATTTTCCTCTGCTTTACAAAAAAGCAGAAGGTCAGTATGATTATTCATTTGAATTTCATTCACAACAAAAAATATTTGAAAATCTTGTTTTCACATTCAAACTGTGATGACCCAGAAAAGCAAGAAACTTTGATTTTTGTTGTTTGCTTGTTTTGCTTTTCTCTTTGTCCCAGAAACAGGGGAAACTTTTTTTAAAAAAGGAATTTAGTAAACTTTCATCAAAGTATTAAAAAAAAAAAAAAAAAAAAAAGTGAAGAGGGCAGCTCTGGGCCTTGAAATAACAACAATGAAGAACCAGTAGTTTCTTTAAGTCAAATCAGGAAAGTATGAGAATTTTTTTAAAAAGCCTTTTTACGTGAAATAGCCTTGAAACAAACATGAGAGTATCAAGAGAACAGAGAAGTCACTGGACAAGCAATAATTGATTGTCATTGGTAGCCAAATACAACAGAACAAAAGATGGAGCAATATATTCAAGGATGTTCCTTGTGTGATGGAAACCCAACAGTGGCACCCCCGACCCCGAAACACTACCAGGTGTTCATTTCTGGAGGAACCACATGTTCAAAACGTGACCCAGCCAAGGGCTAACCTCAGAGTCACCTCTCACACTGGGGGCAGCCCTGAGTGAAGACCTCAAGGCTCAAACGGCCCCCACCTGCCCATCCTGTCTGAGCCTTGAACTAGTCTACCTCCCATCCATACCTCATAAAGATAGCGTCTGATTGTGGTTCTTTAAGGATGGACTCTTGGGTTGGTGTTTTCTATTTTAAAAGGAAGATAAAAGACTATCATATAATCTGGGAATTGTAAAACACAGACCTCCTGGATAATATTTTAAATGAGAAGCAGTATCAATTTGGATAGAAAAAAAGGGAGAAGGTATGCTCTCTCCACAATAAACCAAAGTTTATATTATAAGCAGTTACAAAAATAAGGAAAATATATAAATATACTAACACTTAAGTGTTAGTAGAGAAAAAAATATGTTTTTATTGGAAATGAGATTCTGCAAACTATAGAGTAGTGAGTTTAAAGTATGTCAAAGTGTCAACTGTTTCAAGTGAATGGTTTCTGAGCACTTAGAGTCAGAACAAATGATTGCTAGAAATCAAAATAGATTTAATTAGAATGATTACTGCAGATTCATCTCATTTTAAATTATATTATGACTAGTGGAATGGTAGTCCAACAGACTATTATAGAGTTTGAATACCTAAACTACAGCAAAGTTCAAAAATCTTACTTTTTTTCTAAAGATAAAAATATGCCCAGATACTTAGGAAAAAAAAAAACAGGGACAGAAAGAAGAAAAACATCCAGAAATCATAAACAAAGACATAAGTATTTTTAGTATGCAACATGCATTTCCAGGATACTTCCCTCTCTGTGTGTTGGATAACTTATCATGTAAATTATATATACTGTTTTAAATATAAATTAGCTTTTGGTATATGTTTAGTTGTGGTTCTTTTTTTTTCAAGTAACATTATTTTGTAAGCATTTCCCCATGTTATTAAATTTTTAAAGTATAGTTATGTCTGCAAAATATTTCATGTATCTCTACATTATAATGTAGTCACCCCTGATTCTATTGACCCCCAGTTTTGCTTTCACAAATAATTTTATTATTAACATTGTTGTCAATTTCTCTGGTTATTTCCTTAGAACTTATTGATAGAAGCACCCCGTGTGGTGGCTCACGCCTGTAAACCCAGCAATTTGGGAGGCTGAGGCAGGTGAATCATGAGGTCAGGAGATGGAGACCACCCTGGCTAACACAGTGAAACCCCATCTCTACTAAAAATACGAAAAATTAGCCAGGTGAGGTGGCGGGCGCCTATAGTCCCAGCTACTTGGGAGACTGAGACAGGAGAATGGCGTGAACCTGGGAGGCGGAGCTTGTAGTGAGCCAAGATCGCACCACTGCACTCCAGCCTGTGCGACAGAGCAAGACTCCATCTCAAAAAAAAAAAAGAAAACAAAACAAAACAAAAAACAAACAAAAAAAAGAACTTATTGATAGAAGTGAAATTTATGCAGTGTGAATAATTTAAGACACTTGATTCATTTTGGCAAACTACTTTCCAAAGTTTGTAGTCATATTTACTCATATTAGTAATGTACAAAAGTACCTTTCTCACTGAACCCACATTAGCATTTAGAAGGATATATTTCTAAACCAGTAATGCACTTGACACAGTCTTTAATTAGGCCCATAAGGAATGTGATCTAGATCACAATGTAGACAGGACAACACAAAATTGTTCCTTGTGCTTCCTGTAAGAACATAGTTATGATCTTAAATCCCTGAATACAGGGTCTACTACTGTAGACTCATGAAAACATTTAGCAAAACATTTAGAAAATATAGGATGTTCCTGCCACTTGTATCTCGTTTTACATAGAGTGGGATATTGGCTGGAAATCTCCATGTAGATTTTCATCTTTGTGAATTTAGCAGGAGAGACTATAAATACAACTTTCTAGTAGACAAGATATAGTCTGAGCAATCTAGTCTATGCTTCCCTGAGATAAAATATGGTATCCGTACCATGATTGTCCATGGGTGACTTTATGTATTCCCAAAATGATGATGAGAGGTGTTGAGTGCATTAATTGTCCTGGTACCAGCTGCATGGGTGATTCTGAGACTTGCAAAGGTAGCTTTTTCAAGAGGCAGAACCATTTCCAAAGTAATTATTTTAAAAGAGTATTTATATACTCCTTGCCATATGCTTGTTTATGTTAAACTGCTTTATATGTGGTTATTTACTTAATCCCCAAACAACACTAAGGGGTATATGGACTTAGAGACAGAAACTGAGACAGAGAGAGTTAGAGATAGAGACAGAGAGGGAAAGAAATAGAGAAGAGATGGACAGAGAAATAGACTTATAGAAATAGATAAATGGAGAGAGTGTTAGGAAAAGACAGAGAGAGGAAAATAGAGTTAGAGATAGAGCCTGTGAGAGAGAGAGTTAAAGACAGAGATACAGATTACTGAGAGAGACAGAAAACAGCGACACATACTGGACACAAGCATTTAAGAAAGCACCTCTTTTTGGAAGTTTTGATTAATGCCAGATGGGAAGTAATTTCCAGGGCCTACCCTGGTTAGGGCAGAGGGATCAGACAGGCAGAGAGAATAGGCTGCCTTACATGGAACATTCTTCTTGTAGCAGAGTGAGTACAATGGGGTCTGCCCATCTCTACCTTGGTAGGTGTTTAAGGGTTTAGCCAATTGTAGTTTTGCTCTGAGTGATTTAATGCCTTCAAGTCTGTTCCTCCTTATTTCGTGTGGAATTTAAAGTGTGCTTTTAATATTTTTTCTCTTTCTCAAGCTCCTAATACGTATACTTTGCAAGAACAGTGAAGTAAAAATATAAAGCAACACAGAAATCCAGCAAAAGCTATGATTAGTGAACCTTTACTGCAGCAATAAACAGCCCTCCATTCTCAGGGTTTGCCTAAACAAACATTTACATCTTGTTCCCTTTACAGGGGGATGTGGGTGGCTGTGGTTACTCTCACAAGGTAGAGGGAAAAGCTAGGATGGAGGCAGGAGGAGAAGTAGGCAAGGCCTACAGAGCTTTCAAAAATGGCAAACACATCAAGCTTACGCTTGTATGTGGTGTACACACCATCTCCCACAGTCCATTGGTCAAAGTGCAACACATAAGCCAACCGAAGTCAAATAGCCAGGGTTGAGGGCCCACCCTGTGATAAGATGAGCCAGGTAAGGTGGCTAGGACATCAGTACTTAACTACGTCCAGGTGTTTTCTCTATGGAAAATAAACTTTCTACAGGGCAAAAGAAAGAACTAATTACCTGCATTGATTTTCTAGCTCTGTGCTGGTGACGTTTCTGTGTCGTTTTCATTGCGTGTATATCTGACAGCCCATAGTTTTGGGAGCGACATCCAAGGAGCTCCACTGGCAGGGCCTGGTAACTGCTTCTGACCTTATCTCCACCATCCTTTATCCTGGTCTCAGGCAGAGATGTTTGTCAGTGATGACATCCAATTATCAATGTAACCGTGTTACTAAAGAAGCAGCAGTTTGTATTCTTTACCATGATACAAAAGCCTCGCTACTTTTAGTTTCAAAGAAAAACACGGTGGCATTTCATCCATCTCATTGTTTTACAGAAGGAACACTGTAATACAGCCAAAGTTAAAAATTTCGTTTTCCCCCTTACTATGCTGATGATGCAAAGTCTTCAAAAATTATTATCAGGCCAGGCATGGTGGTTCACGCCTGTAATCCCAGCACCTTGAGAGGCCAAGGCGGGTGGATCACCTGAGGTCGGGAGTTCAAGATCACACCGGCCAACATGGAGAAACTCCGTCTCTATCAAAAAAAAGAAAAAGAAAATTAGCCAGGCTTGGAGGCGCATGCCTATAATCCCAGCTACTCGGGAGACTGAGTCAGGAGAATCGCTTGAACCCAGGGGCGGAGGCTGCAGTGAGCTGAGATCGCACCATTGCACTCCAGCCTGGACAAAAAGAGTGAAACTCCGTCTCCAAAAAAAAAAAAAAAAAAAAAAAAAATTAACATATGTAAATTAAAATTAAAATTTACATATTTGTGTAACATTCTATAATTTGCTGATCCATTTAGCATTTCTTTTTTTTTTTTTTTTTGAGACGGAGTCTCGCTCCATAGCCCAGGCTGGAGTGCAGTGGCCAGATCTCAGCTCACTGCAAGCTCCGCCTCCTGGGTTCATGCCATTCTCCTGCCTCCACCTCCCAAGTAGCTGGGACTACAGGCGCCCGTCACCATGCCTGGCTAATTTCTTGTATTTTTTAGTAGAGACGGGGTTTCACCATGTTAGCCAGCATGGTCTCGATCTCCTGACCTCGTGATCCGCCCATCTCGGCCTCCCAAAGTGCTGGGATTACAGGCTTGAGCCACCGCGCCTGGCCCCATTTAGCATTTCAATAATTATTCCCCATTGCATTTTAATTCTACAGATATATTAAAGCCTTTAAATTGGCACTAAGCATAGTCTCACTTCCTCTTTTTTTTTTCTTCTCAATACAACCATGAGGTCTGGTTTGTTCAGAGCAAGTCCTCTTCAGCAGCTTCTACTGGGCCATTATCTGTCAAAACGTTTGTTTCTTCAGTTCCTAAGTGTTAGGTTAATCCCAACCAAGATCTAGTTCTAAACCCATCATTCCAATATTGCAGTATGTAGTGCATACTGAAGCATATAACGGTCACCTTGTAAGTTAGGATGAAACCAAATTCTGAAATTAAAAAAGCCAATCACATCTACTTCTCAATACACATTTTTCCAAGGTCAACGGAATCTCTGTATTTTTTTAATCTTGCTCCATCATTTCAGTCAACCTGGAAAATGTCTTCTTTTTCTACAATACACGTCTACCTAAGCAGAACCCTTGATTTTAGAACACACTGCTTTTTCCTCCACATTAATCGCAACTGGAAAAACTCTCTCATGGGTAGCTACACTGAAATATTTAGTGATTATCAAACTAGATATTCTAGAAAAACTTCTGTTCTACAGTGTGGTCTTTTTTACAGGTATTGGGTAGTGTTTCCTAGTCAAAACAAAAATAAATATTTTCAAACACTAGTATTTTGAAACTTCAACAAAAACTGCTTCTCTTTTCTTCTAGAGTCCTGTGATGTTATGAGAAGGATGATTTGAAAACGAGCCTGAGGTTTCAGCCCTGGAGGCTCGAACAGACAAGCTGGCTGTGGCTAGTCACTCCCCACCAGCCTTGGCCGCACACTCATGCCATTCAGCAGGAAGGATGGGATCCAAAGTCTGGTTTTCCTTCTGTCTCTGAACACATTTGTCAACTACATTTATTATATGTTAACTATTACAGGGTTTTAATAAGTGTTTTTTGGCATTTGGATTTGGGATACTTTTATTAACATTTTTCTTACCTCCTGATGTCCATTATGATATTTCAGAAACATGAGGGTCTATGATTTTACTCTACTTTCCAGTCTCAAAATTAGTCTGTAACAATGTTAATGATATTATTAGAAGACATGAGATTCTTAGATCAGAGACAAACAACTTCATCATGAATGTCATGGCAGACTGCATCAGCATCAACATGGTGAATTCCTCGTCTTTAAGTCTCTGTGGGGCAATGGTAATGGTTGCAGATGGAAGCCTCCACAGGCGGTAGGTTACATTACCAGATATGATTCCTTGAGCTTCTAGTGAACCCATCAGTCAAATGGTTAAAACATAGTACCAAACAGGTAGTTTTTCAACCCTCACTCCCCTTCCCATCTCCCCTCTTTTGGAATTGCTAGTCTGTTATTTCCATCTTTATTTATACATGTGCTCATTGTTTAACTCCCACTTATAAGTGAGAACATGTTATATTTGAGTTTCTATTTCTGAGTTATTTCACTAAGATAATGGCTTCCAGCTCCATCCATGTTGTTGCAAAGGACTTGGTTCCATACTTTTTTATGTAGCCTGTAAGTTACTTGAGGGCAATAGTAATGCTCAAAAATTACTGGTTTCTCAGCTGTTATTCAGGATACACATTAACCATCAATAAGTAATTAAATCCTAGCTACTGCACAATCCAGGGTATAGTTATACCAAGATGGTATAGTTATACCGAGATGTGTTTTAGATAGCTCAATAGTCTTTTGATTTCTACAAATGCTCTGGGTTTGCCTTCTGCTATACTGCAAAATGAGTTTTATATTTACCACATAGCATTTATTTCTTGCCAACCCAGCACAGATATATCACCCAAATTAAGCTAAACTACTCCCAGTCACAATTTTATAACAAAAATATATCCTTAGCGCATAACATAACACCTAGTATCAATGATTATTTGTTAAAGTTAAGAAAGAAATGAAGGTAAGAAAAAGGCAGGGAAAAAGAAAAAAGGGAAGCAGAATATGGGAAGGAGGAAGTGAAGAAAGGAGAAGAGAACATGTTTGCTTGTGTCTGCCTGAAATTCACAATAATTATCAAATAATTTTTTGGTTGGTATTTGCTTTTGTGTTGAGAGTTAAATATTATTCAGAAGTTGTCCCTTTAATCAAACATACAAAAAACAAATAGTTTGTCATCCTGAAAATATTCTAGTAAATGAAATAATGGTTTTAGTTTTAAAGGAAAAATTTATCAAAACAACTTTGTATATCAGAAGTTCAATCCATAATTGAATAGAGATGTTTATAAATCCATGTATAGTAACCCTGAAAATGGTAATGAGACTTGCTATTTGAGCTCGCTGAAGCTAAGCGAAAATTTCCAGTTACCTTTCGCAAATGTGTATTTTTGTTTATAGATGCTTGAAGGAAATTGGAATCAATGTCACAGACACTAGGTGAAAATGTACACATCTTTTATAGGCTTTTTTTCTGGTATGTAACTGATTCAAAAGATCAAAGAAATGAAGAAGAATAAAAATATGATCAGAATCCACAGGGAATAGAAACACAAAGATAATGAGAAATAATTTAATAAGGAGGGCAAAAAACCCATCTTCTAACAGATTTTTTTCTTGCATAAGAAGCTGAATTTATTGGATGTAAGTAATAATTAAATGAATTAATAAACTCCTGGCAATTTGACAAACTGAGGTCCTGTGGAAGGAATTTACTTCTTTCATAAACGCATAGAAAAGAATGAATAAGATAACCCTCCAAAATTATACTTTAAAACGATATATTTTACTGATTAATTAAATAAAAATATTCAGATAACATAAACCCAGTTAATTACCCATAAAATTATATATATGACATATATATATGTGTGTACATATATATATTGAGTAGACATTGCCTGCTTTCCTCAATTTGTGAGATTTATGGAATTTGTGGATTACCTCTTTCTGTTCTCTTTGTTCCTAAGAATGTCTAACCCCTTTCCAACTGCTTAGCTGGCCTTGGGCCGCTCTCTCCTGACAATTCAAGCATGTAAGACTTGGGCTTTCTATG
Organism: Macaca thibetana thibetana; assembly: GCF_024542745.1. NCBI lineage: Eukaryota > Metazoa > Chordata > Mammalia > Primates > Cercopithecidae > Macaca > Macaca thibetana. Next base: position 14,637,310 of record NC_065595.1, on the reverse strand, counting down.
AAGCAACACACTGTTAAGCAGAAAAATTATAAATCTTGTCTAGTACAGGTCTACCTTTCAATAACAGATTATATTTCGGCCTCTGCCTCTCTCTTCACCAAGCTCCCTATTGTTTCTTCTACACGTGTGTGGTTTAAATTCAGCCAATGATATGCCAAGTTTCATGTTTATACTCTGAATCTTACTAAATTCTGTATTCCCCCATTGCTACCAGAATTTTCTATTGTCAGCTGAACTATCTGCCTCAATGTTATATTTTTGGGCACAATGAACAAATAACACTGTGTTTTTTTGCTTTAGTTTTTACCTCTAAAACCAAGGGAAGATGGAAGTACAATTAGTCTAGAAAAATTCAAATTCAGATTCAAATTAGAACTCTTACCCCTTCTAATTGCAGTTTTTTTAAAGAATAATCTTTCTACCTTATTTATTCTTTTCCATACCTTAAGACATATTTAGCCAGTTTTCATAATTATTATCTGCAGAGGGCTCAAGTGATCCCTTTTCTCTGTCAACATTACTGAAGTCTCTTCAAACTTGGTTTTTAATGTTTTAATCCAGTTCTATAGATTGTTAAATATGAATTTCACAGTAAGCTATTGTTTTATTACTCATAGTTTACATATGTTTTTGTCGTAAGAACAGTTACATATATATTTACATAAACATAATAAGGTGTACACATTTATATACATCTGTAAGTGTATTGACAAGAGAATAATTGCATCCTTTGTTTACTTTCTTACATATATGGTATTGTAGGTACATTTTTTCATATTTTGTTGTATGTTTCTGTGTCTGTATGTGGAAGACTTTTAAAGTTTTGTTTGTATTTCTTCATTTAAGGAGAGTTTTTATGTTTGGGAGGAATTTGTCAACACTTCACTTTTGTTTCATCTATTTCTATGTTTATGCCATTAACTAATGATGCCAGGACCATTAACAAATAGATATTGCCATGAAGTTTTATCTAGAAACTACTTGCTTCAAATAATTTTAGATTAAAATTTTAAAAAGACATGATTCTTCAACTTTTATATTGGTCATGGTTTTTCTTTAAAAAATGGCCATTTTATGAAAATGGCAGAGTTTAAAAGTTATATACTAATTGAAAACCTATCCACTGAAATTCAAATTCAACCAATGAATAGCATTTCTCCTTTTTTTTTCTAAAGGTGCTATTTTAATTTTCTATTCATTATACAATCGTACAGCCTCACAGTTCCATATTTTTTAATAAAATAAAAGTCAAGATATCAGACCTAGATAAAAAATAAATTATTTCCCCTTTTTTTTTTTTTTTTTTTTTTTTGAGACGGAGTCTCGCTCTGTCGCCCAGGCTGGAGTGCAGTGGCGCGATCTCGGCTCACTGCAAGCTCCACCCCCCCGGGTTCACGCCATTCTCCTGCCTCAGCCTCCCGAGTAGCTGGGACTACAGGTGCCCGCCACCTTGCCCGGTTAATTTTCTTGTATTTTTAGTGGAGATGGGGTTTCACCGTGTTAGCCAGGATGGTCTCGATCTCCTGACCTCGTGATCCGCCCGTCTCGGCCTCCCAAAGTGCTGGGATTACAGGCTTCAGCCACCGCGCCCGGCCAATTATTTCTCTTTTTAATTAAAAGTTAAATGATCTTCCTAGAGAAAATATTTTTTCCAACTTTGTAAATAAGATTTCAAGCTTCATAATACAGTTTTCTGATCCTAGTGGGAACTTAATAATTTTTGACTACAACTGAAATGTACTTCACATATTGAAAACCAAAGCAATACTTTTGTACCATATATATGTACAGAAAAGGAAACTTATAGAACAACAAATACAAAATCAGAAACTAAGATGCGTTGGGATGAACATGTCAGGAATCAGGAGGATATATTTTTATAACGTCAAATGATTATTCTACTGAAACCATTTCTATGGTGGTAATATCTTCATTTTATTTCTTAATTTAACATATTTTAATTAACTTATAATTTAATCCACGTTTGTTAAAAATCGTTTCATTTTAGGTAAGTATGGTCTAAGAAAAATGGGAACGGAATATAAATATTTCTTTAATTTTGCAGGACTATATTGGCAAGATAAATTGCTTTAATAGCATAATAAAAAAACAACCTTGCTAATTTATACGTGCATAACCTTTTTGTTGAGAGCATGATTGATGAATCTTGTTGCTATCTTCTAACAGGCCATTCTGATGGGAAGGGTTGGGAGGATTGGGTAAGCAAGAAATTTAAATCATCATCCACTAGCTGAACTTTTTATTTAGTGGTCTATTTATTTAATTCTAAATGTAGTGTTTGCCCCACTGACTCCTTCACAAATAATTTGCTTAAACTAATTAGAGTAATAACTTAGATTTAAAAAGGTAAATGTATTCAACATCAATGTATATATCATTGAAGAAATGTGGATAAAATAGATTTGGAATTAATTTAAGAAACCATTAGCAAAAGAAATAAGATCGAAGTGGATAAATAATAAAATGTGTTATTTGATGGGTTCATTATTTCACTTATAGGTCAATAGTGAATTTAAAAAGAAAAAAACACTATTACAGCAAAAATGTTGTTGGTGAATAGGGACTGCAAATATAAAGATTATTGTACCTATCTAAATCACTCGCTTACATAAAAATTAATGTCTTCACATATAATACCTAACTATTATTAAAAAGCCAATCAATCTCAGTTGGATAAGTTCAAATTTATTATAGCAAAGATTCCTAGCCTAGGAGTTAAGTAAGAAGTTCTATTCCATGTATTTTGACATAAAGGGAGCCAATTTGAAAACTGTGTTCTCAATATATATTCTAGGGAAAACAAACAAAAATAGACTAGTCCTAGATTTGCCAAGTGAATATTATCAAGGTATATTGGCATACACTGCATGAATATCTTCCTAAGTTCCTACAACTGGAAGCATTTGTAATCACAGAGCTTTTATTGCAAACGAGAAGTTACCAACTTTTCTCTAGCTGAATATTCATCTATGGGTACCTTTGAAGTTAAATACAAAGGATCCCCAGAATAAAAGGAGAAATCATCATTTAAAAAATTAATCAGGTTATGATTCTGCTAATTTGGCTACATGTAAATTATTATTGAACTAATTTTTATTTTTGTCAGAATGTTCAGTATTATTATGTAGACACAAACTGTGTTGTTATTTTACATTTACAACCCTATAAAATACCTGTTCAAATATCCTAACATCTGTGCAGAAGGCAGCTTCTGAAATGACTGCCATGTACGCCAGCCTCCAGCTTCTCACATCTTCGTGTAATCTGTTCCCCTTGACAGGGAGTTAAACCTTGTGTCCTGTTTCTAGTAAACAGAATATGGCAAAAATGATGGGACACCACTTCCAATATTAGGTTAAAAAAATTGTGACATACATCTTGCTTGCATATTCTCTTTGTTGCTTCTGTTTACCCGATTTGATCAAGCCAGCTATCACGTTATGAGCTACCTCTGTGGAGAAGCCCACATGTCAAGAGACTGTGGATGACCTCTTGCCCATAGCCAGTGAGGAATGGAGGCTCTGAGGTCAATGGGATACAAATAACTAAACCTTGTGAACATTCATATGCATGACCTTGGAATCAGATCCCACCCCCATCAAGGCCTGACATGACTGCAATCCCAGCTGACATTTTGATTGTAGTCTCGTAAGAGTCCCAGAGGACCCAGTTAAGGTAAGCACAGTCTCTTAACCCAGGGAAATTGTGAAGTAATTAGTACTTTTGTTTTCAGATAATGTATTATGTAACAAGAGACACGTGGTATGACATCTATGAGATTCTCAACATGTTTGGTAAAAATCATTAAAGAGCTTTTAAGGTATATGTCATGATTAATGTTATCTATAATGAGTGTATTAGGGGTATGTTAATGTTCACAAAGACTATATAGCTGTTAACTAATTGTTCTGTGGCTTACAGACATAATTTTGGATGATTCATTCATTTTTTTCCACTAATAAATATACAAAAACCTTTCATGTTTTAAAATGAATAAAAAGTTATAATTCTGATGAGGTCCTTTATTTAAATGAAACACACTAAAACCACTGGATTTTAATATTTATATTATGAAATGATCTGCCACAGTTTTTTGTAAATGTACCTGCTATTATGATTATATTTTCAAGTTAAAGCTTTATGACATTTTTGCTGTAAGAAAATATTTTAAAAACGTGTTATTTTTTTCGGATTAACTGCAAAAAAGTCTATTGTAAAAATGTATAAAATACTAATAATTATGTCTCTTGATTTTCATGCCAGTGCTTTTAAAACACAGGTTGTTTCAAAAACAGTAGCAATAAAAAGGTCAATTCGGAATTCCTTCAGGGATGACCCTAAGTCTAACAGGTATATACTTTGAAACAAGAAAAATATCTAGCACCTTGGGAAATGAAAATAGCATATTTTTATTTTCTCTTAATAAAATTAACTCAGATTGTCAATTGTTCATTGTTTCTGTTTGATACCACTGAGGTGTTTGTTTCAGAGATAAAAACGTGTATGCTGAAAGTACTGGAAACTTTTTAGATGTATTTTAAAACAGAAAAGAACAAGGCTGGGTGCGGTGAATCACGCCTGTAATCCCAGAACTTTGGGAGACCAAGGCAGGTGGATCACGAGGTCAGGAGTTCAAGACAAGCCTGGCCAAGATGGTGAAACCCTATTCTACTAAAAATATAAAAATTAGCTGGGCATGGTGGCGTGCTCCCACCATGTGTAGCTCCCAGCTACACAGGAGACTGAAGCAGGAGAACTGCTTGAACTGGGGTGGTGGAGATTGCAGTGAGCCTAGATAGTGCCACTGCACTCTAGCCTGGGCAACAGAGTGACACATCGTCTGATGTTTCAGATGATGTTTTTCATCATCTGAAAAAAACAAAACAAAAACAAAAGAAAAAAACCAAGCCCCTCTCCAAGTAAAGCTTTTGTATACATAATACAATGCTGCTAAAAAAACTAATGTTGAAGTACATAGCTTCACTTTTAAAAGGGCTACAGTATAAACCAGCAAGTAACCAATACATCTCTGTAATTTTAATAAATATAAAAGTGTTTATTCCATCCATAGTCGTTTTATCCTGGATTAATGCTGTCTCTTCACAGTTGGAAGAACGTTGTTTACTTTCAGAAGCCTTTGACATTCCATCATTCCTTTTAATCTTTGAACTGAAGTCGAGACTTCTGAAGTTTAAAAGATGGCTCCTTAAACCCCGAGGGAAGAATAAAACTTCTTGAAAGGTAGAAAATTCAAAAGTAGAATCTTCTTGCTTTTTAAATTATGGTGAAAGAAAATCACTAGCTATTGAATAGAAACTCTAGAGCTTATACAAACCCCACTGTCCCATACAGTTCTTGTCAACTAATGAAGGTAACAACAAAAACTGGGAATGAAATGAGAACAGTTTCTCAAACATAATTGTGACTACAGGAAATCAAAGGCAATTCAGAAGCTCAAAAAGTAAATCATTAATGTGGAAATTTAATATAACTAGTTTTAGGAAAGAAAATTTGGCAGACTATATTGGAAGTTATTCACTTTTCTTCTATCTTTCCATTATGAATCCCTTGTCTATATGCATGAAAATCTGCTGTAGTGGTTATTAACAAGAATTATTTTCTTTCTTTAGCTATGAACACTTTTAACAAAAACTTACTCAACAGCCAATATATAAAACAGGCAAATTGATACTCCTTTTGAAATCCCTTCTAGTAGAAGAAACATTGAATGTCCATTTACAGTAGTATGGAAGGCCCAATCAGAATAGACCTTGCATAAAATGATATTTTGATTCATTGCTAGGCTTTTAGAAAGGAATAAAAATTGTAACAGAAAAGGAAAGAGAGGGAGAAAAATAAAAGTTAAGAAAATAAAACATACAAAAAACAGAGTTCCCGAGCTGACATAAAATTTGTAATGTCCCTCACTGTACGTATGAATTAGCTCTGTGATATTCATACTGCATCTAAGGTGAACATTAAGGAGAGGGAGGCAGACCTGGGAACCCTGATTAATTCTTAGAATCTGAGAAATGGCTGGAGTGGTTTCAGGTTATTTTCTCCCAAGGAGATACAGATGCAAATCCAATCACTTTTATACATTAATTACCCTCAATTCAGGTTCTCAGGTTTTCCGTTGATTAATTCAAATAAATTTTAAAATTAATGAAAACAAAAAGAGAGACAGCCATCATGAATGAAAGTCCATAGAAACAACAAAACAACTTTATAATGTTAAATACCTTAGTTATTAGAATTCATGGAGAATATAAAATTAATATGAATGCAATATATGAAATAGAAAGCAGATGTGATCAAAATCATCAGCAAATTACACTATATCATTTTTAGAGGTATATTCAAACTGTTTAAATTGTCTAAATAAAAACAAAATAAATGAAACTGTGCCAAATAAAAATAATAACTCTCTTGATAGGGTTATCACTGGCCTTATTTGGGCGCATATGAATCACTGAATAATGATAGTGGGAAGAATAAGGCTAACAGGTGGTTTTTAACTTATTCTTTCTCACCAGGGACATTCAGGCAAAAGAATGACCTTAACCAGAATTCCCTGTAAATCTGATCTTTACAATTAATTTTTACTAGGTTTTCTTTTAATAATGATTTAACAGGAAAGGGGGGAAAAAAGTGCCATTATGTATAGCATATATTTTGTTAGTACAGTCTTGATGTTTTACAACTGGTTATTTGGGGGAAAAAAATGAGGATTTTTGGTTAGGACATGTCACTCCTTTTGTTAAAAATGTAGAGTTATTTCTCCTCCCCTTCAATCTAAGCCCACTCTGTATCCTGTTATGACTAATAAAATGAGGTAGAAGTGACCCTGTGTCAATTCCAGTTGGCAAGAGAGGTCATATAGAAAGGACATGATATTAAAGACACCACGGGGAGAAAAAAGCCACACAAAGAAGAATAGTCACCTTATTCAATAGCATAAAGGTCTCGGATATAAGAGAAGCCTTCTTGGATTTTTTATCCCCGTTTAGCCCCTAGATGAATGCAGTCACATAAGTAGCCCCAGCTGGTACTTTGTGAGGCAGAAACAACAACCAGTAAATCTCTTAAATTTTAAGACATAGTAAACCATTTTGTTGCTTTAATACACTAAGTTTTAGAATGTTTCTTTTGTAGCAATAGATAACTGATAGAGAGGCTAATGATACATGACCATAGAATCTTGATGGCAAGAAATGAAACTATAAGACTGTGAAATACAATCAACAATTGATTCTCCATAGGAACAGCATTATAAGAAGAAAGGGTGATCAAATTAATTGCTAAACTTATGAGTGAAGATATAAAGCCTTATCATTACAAAATAATAATGCCCGTGTCTAAATAATAGGGCCATAAAAATGGTAGAACATGAGTGATGGAGAATAGAGTATAAAGCAGGAAAAGTGTGGCCTGACGTACTGTTCTAAGGAATCTACTGCTTAAGAGAGCCATATTTTTCAACATTCTTATTGATGTATATTAAACTTTGTTAAGTACATGAGATAAAATCAGAAGAATCAATGTTAAGAAATAAAAAATTTATATAACTTCCAAACTGTAAGTCAGTAATGGAAAAAAAATGGAATAACACATACAAAAAAAATGAAAGCAATAAATGTCAATTTAAAGCAGCAAGAAAAATGTAAAATACGCATAGTAAAATATAAGCTCAGACTTATTACTAAACACAATAAATGTAAATAATATAAGTTTAGAGAAATAAGTCATCAGATTAATTTTTAAAAGATTTTTTGTACTTTGTTTATAAGAAACAATCCCAAATCAAGTGGACAGAACTGGAAACCAATGGAAAGAGAAAGATTTACAAGTGAATACCAGCTAAGAATTGCATGTGTGTATTGAATTTTCAATTGATCTAAGAGTTACAACGTTACAAACACATTAAGATATAAAGTACCCTAAAAAATACATAAAACTAAAATTGATAAAACCTCAGGGAGAAATTTTTAGATACATCATCACAATAAAATATTTCAACTTATTTCTTTTAGATATATAAAAAACTGGTACAAATGTAGATGACTTGACAAACATTCATAAGCTTGGTTGATGAAATATTTATATAAAGAATCACTCTTTTTAAGTACATATAGAACAACTATAAGAACTGAACATATTTTAGGCTATAAAAAAAGCTTTAATGAAGTATTAATATCAATAGACTATAAGTTCTATGAAGGAAAATGATTTTTGTCTGTTTATTCACTAGGATACTGAAGAACAAAGACAAGTAACTACTGTGCAGTAGGTACTCAAATGAATATTTGTAGTTTGAATGAATACAATAATATTATCAGACTCAAGTCTGTTTAAACAGATGCCAATAACAAAAACATAATGAAAATAAATATAATAACAATTCTGAATAGCCAATGTCAAAAAAGAAACAATAAAATATAAAAGTACAATACTAAAAATAAACTAATATTGAAAATACTACACATTAAAATGATGTGAAGTAGTTAATGGATACCTAAGAAAAAGTACGTTACCTCAAATATGAATATGAGAAAGAAAAAAGCTGATAGTGAACTAAAAGCCTAAAATTAAGAAAATAGAGAAAAATAAAATGACATTAAATCCAACAAAGTAAAGTTAAATCAAAAGTTTATTCTTTGAAATGACCAAAAATATACACAAAGCTTCTAATAATAGGACTTATCAAAGAGAGAAAATAAAGTATAAATAATTGATATTTAGAATGAAAATTTGACATATATACACATCTAGCAGATATTAAATTCAATAGAATAATATAACAAATGCAGTCCAGTATATTAGAAAATATCCAACAAATTGAACTTAAAAATCAACATCAAGAAGAAGTTTAAAAGCTATCTTGGAACCTTTAAATAAATTGATTTGAGAGTTAAAATTCTTACTCTTGCGCTAACCGTATACTTAAAGAAAACACTAGAATAAAATGGTTCTGTAACAGTGGTCTGACAAACTTTCAAAGAACAGATCACTCTAATATAAAAACAAGACAGAAACAAAATCTTTTAGAGAAAAAAATGAAGAAAAGGAATACTACACACAATTTTACATGAGGCCAAACCTTGATGCCAAAACCAAAAAAGATACGAGGGAAAAACAGAAGTCACATCAAGGTGCAAATATCAAACACAGCAATGATAAAATAAATACACAATAGTCTTATTGGTTTTACTGAAGATCAGAAAGTATATTATGACACATTACCATATTTATAAGTTACAATGGAAAAGGCATGAGATTTGTATCAATAGATGAAAAAAGGCACATTAATATTCAAATCTTAATCTTCGGTGAAATATCCTTACATTGATAACTACAAAACGTGTTGATTAAAATTAAAGAAGACCTATAACAGGAGGAGAAATAGAACATGTTCATTGATAAGAACAAAATGTAACTTAAGCAAATTTTAGAAAGCATAATAAATTGAACTTCATAAAATTAAGAACTTCTGCTCTTTGAAGGACACTCTTAAGATAATGAACAGATAAAGTACACTAAAAATATTTGAAAATCACATATCTCAAGAAAGGCATATTCAGAAGATATAAATCATCACAACATTCAATAAATGTATTAAAAATAATGTACAAGCATTTTAATAGACACTTCCCCAAAGAAAATATAGAGAAAATGAAAAAGCGCTTGAAAAAATGCTTGACATCATTGTGACCTACGGCACAATGAGATACTACTCCACACTTACTTGAAGGTCTAAAATTTAAAAGACTGACCATGTCAAGTGTGGGTGACAATATGGAGAAGATGGAAACCTTATCTACTGCTCAGAGGATTGTAAAAATGTTTAACTACTTTGGAAAACAGTTTGCCAGCTTCGTAAAAAGTTAAACATACATTGACCATGTGATTCAGATATTTGTACTCTTAGGCATTTACCCATGAAAAATAAAAGCATATATTCATACTAGACTTCTACACATATTTTTGTAGCAGCTTTAGTGATAATATCTAAAAACTGCAAACAATACAAATGTTGATCAAGGGAATGGATAAACAAATTTTTGTGCAGAAAACTTCACAAAGGAGTGAATATTGATTAAAAGATGTTATTGAGATAAGGAGATCAAGAGGAGAAATCTTTGCTGGAGTATGTGAGTAGGCCCTAAATGCAAGTACCTGTGTCCTCAATTTAAAAAGAAATTAAAAAGGAAACAAAAAAAGTCCACCAAAGAGGGAAATGTGTTAGAAAAACTTTGTCACTAAGATACCATTAAATATATAGTAATGAAAAGAAATGAATTTAAATAAAAACACACAAAAAACTCAACCTGGATATATTTTAAAAACATAAAATTAAATTTTAAAAATCAGTAAGAGAAGTCATCGCAATCAGCTAATGCCACATTTTTGCTTTGCAACAAACTACCCCCCGAACTGATGATTTCTAACATCATTTACTCTGATGCTTTCAGGTATTCAGATTGATTGCCATATGGGTGATGAAGTCTGGGCTTGTCTGAGCCTCTGCTCTTTGAGTGCTGCACTTTCTGATGATGGCTACAGTTAGGGAGGTTAAGTCTGAGTCTGCTGCAACAGCTCTGGTTCTGGGATCCAGATGGAAACAGCAGCAACTACATGGGCATGCTCTTGAGATGGTCGAATATTATAGTCCATAAGCTAATGCAAGCCACACTAGCACATTCAAATTCCTTTCCTGCTTGCTTTGAGTTTATTAATGTTCCATTGTTGAAAGTGCCTCACATGGCCAAGGCCACAATCAGTGGTTGAAAATGTATTTACACCACTATAGATCTTTGGAGCTCAGATCTTTGTTGATCAATAATCCAATCTACAGCAAACAGTTATATTTATAATAATATTTTAGTAAATCTACAAGAAAAGCATAAGCAGTACATTGAATTGCTTAATAGTATTTACATATGTGATAAAAACTTTTTAAAGGATTTTTGATAAAGCAATGGAGTGAAAAACACTAAATTTAGAACAGTAGTTAATTCCATGTACTTACTGTTAAATGTACAGATATCAGTAATAATTTATTTCTTTATGTGATAGAATCAGTTATGTATTTTGTTATTATGCATTATATATTTTAAACATTCATATTTTTTGTATGTATAAATATTATGCATAATTTAAAAAGAAACACAAGGAGCAAAAGTTCTGGAAACGCAGAAAATTGAATCCTGGTTCTACTTACTATGTGACATGAAGGAAGTAATTCACGCACGTGAGTTTTTTAAGACATTTATATAATGGAGGAACTTATACAAACACAAGAGATGTTGTCATAATTAACTGAGATAGCATATATAGATGAATTGGCACAAAGTAGATGCTCAATAAATAACTCCTTTTTATTAAAAAATCTTCCTCCATATATATATATTCTCTATATATAACTGTATATTACGCTCCATAAATTATTTATATGTTACTATATAGAGCTATATAGTAATAGTAAATATTGCTATACCATATTTATTACATAGTAATTTACTGTACAATTACTGTAGTATTATAGCATTAACTGTATAATTTACTATATAGTAATTTACATATAGTATATAGTATATATAGTGTATAGGATATATTATATGTAGTAAATAGTATAGCATATTAGTAAATATATTAGTAATAGCAAATATATTTAATAAATGTTACTATATAGTAATGGTAAATATATTTAATAACCATTACTATATAGTAATAGCAAATATATTTAATATATTTATATATTTAAATATATAAATAGTAAATATATAATATAAATATAATCTAATATAAAATATTTAAATAGTAAATATATTTAATATATTAATATATTACCATATATTACTCTCTATATGGTAATATATATAGTAACATAGAGAATATGGAATGTGTAATATATAGTAACATGTATAGGGAATATACATGGGGAAATACATAGATACTATATAGTATCTACACTATATTGTAATATTAAATATATTTTCTGTCCCTCTCTCTCTCTGTATATGTGTGTATCCGTGTGTGTGTGTGTGTGTGTGTATGGAGAGGGGGAGACAGGGGGAGAGAGAGAGAGAAGCATATATAGAGTTATCTTTCTCCACTGAGAGTGTTTGTGCTATCACTACAACCAACAAAAGACATTCATTTAATTCCAGAAGAATGACACTTCTACTGACCATTCTCTCTAAAACTCTTCATATGCACAGCATATGACTCTAACAAACATACACAAATTCTGTATGTGGCTGATACAGAGTACAAATAATAAAATTCAAAAAGGAACACTAAGAAATAGGATATTTACACAGATGTAGCATGTGGAAACACACCAGTGGAGCAGTAAATGGAAGAAGCTGACAACCCACATGGCATGATTCAAAGGACAGAGGAATATAGTTGGGGTGGGAGCCCTGGTATGAGGCCCTGCTCTGCCACTTACTAGCTAAGTTAATGTAGCTCTAATCTGTTTAAATCTGCTTCCATAACTGAAAAATAAAGTTAATAAAGATTTTCTCACAGGATAACTGTAACAGATAAAAGTTCAAACACGACATTGTAAAGTATCTTGACATTAGAAAGAAACACTGTGATACTTCTGAAGCAAATACCTACATGTGCTCTGTCCGCCACTGCTAAAGAGAAAACCTCAGTCTATTTAATTGCTAAATTTTACTTCAAAATATGTTTAGAGCATAATGATAAATTTAGGCAATTAAAAATGTCAAATAAAGTTTTTTATTATAATACCATTTTATAAAGCAATGTGGTTATATAAATACGTATATTCTTCTTGCGTGTGTATCAAATTATTACAACTTTTTGGAAAGAACTTCCAAATGTCCAACCCATGCATGGAAATGCACTAAATATCTGTGTTTTTTTATTTCAGACTTTCACTATAATTGCTAATAGAATTGAACCATATTTATCTCAGTATCTGCCCTAAAGGAGGCAAAAAATGTATTTGTGGAAAATATATAGCAAATCAAAATAAGATGACATTCTGAAGTCCCTGGCTGAGTACTGTCTTCTTTTAAAAAATTCCTCTATTTTGTTTTTGATTTTTTGATTATTGGCATTCTTGCAGGAGTAAGGTGATATCACATCATGGTTTTAATTTGCATTTCCCTGATCATTAGTGATGTTGCGCACAGATGTTGGTGTCAATGTGGTGTAAATGGGACACTTCTAAACTGCTAGTGGGAATGTAAACTAGTACAACCACTGTGGTCAACAGTATGGAGATTTCTTAAAGAAATTAAAGATTTCTTAAAGAATTAAAAGTAAAACTACCATTTGATCCCACAATCCCACTACTGGGTATCTAGTACAGGAAAAGAAGTCATTATACATAAAAGATACTTGCACATGCATGCTTACAGAAGCACAATTCACGATTGCAAAAATATGGAACCATCTGAAAAGCCCATCAATCGATAGGTGGATGAAGAAATTGTGATATAAACATATACACACAATGGAATACTACTGAGCCATAAAAATGAACAAATTAATGGCATTTACAGCAACCTGCATGAAACTGGAGACTATTATTCTAAGTGGAGTAACTCAGGAATGGAAAACCAAACATCGTATGTTCTGTCTCGTAAGTGGGAGCTAAGTTATGAGAATGCAAAGGCATAAGAATGATACAATGGACTTTGGAAACAAGGAGGAAAGGGTGGGAGGGGGGTGAGGGATAAAATACTACAAATTGGGTGGTTTTCTGAATTTGTGAGAGCTCTGAGCCATCTATTCTATATGCCATATTCCTATCTCCAAACATGTCTCAGAAGCTTACAGTGTGATACCATACATAGCATAAAATATAGAATCCAGTTAATTATTTCTGCTCTGAGCTTTTCTACTTTTCATATAATTGCTAAGAAAATAACTGCACACATGCTTGCATTTCTACTCACCAGATTTGACATAAAGAGCTCTACCAACACCGAAAATGTCACAATATCAATGTTCTCAATAGTTCCAGTCACATGTTCAGTATTTGGAAATACTCTTCAAGTACACTTGTGAACAAATATGGAAAAGACGAGGTCAAATCACAGGAGGAAAAGTAGTATGGGAAATTGAGGTGAAGCTCTATAATACTGTGTTTAAGAGATATTTCAATGATCTAAGCTTGTATTAGTTTAAAAGCTTGTTGTAATGTTGCCCTTGGAATGTAAAGCACATAATTTTGCCAGCATCCTTTTTTTTTTTTCCCTCCTGTCAAATGTTTCAAATATTAGGGTCCTGTTGGCAGCTTAAAAGCCTCTGCCAAAGTTAACAGAATCTCTGTTTTTTCCTCACAATTGTTCAAGCAAAAGATGCAGATCCTTGATAAGTGTCTTTATCTAATCCCAGCTTGTCTTACCATTATTGACTCTCTACTTTATGGAGAAGCACATCAGTTTCAAGACAACCTTAAATATACTGCACAAAAAGTACTTTATTGCTTTCTATTTTGATCAGTGTTACACAAAAGATTGATGGACTCATTGTGGGGTAAGGTTTAATGATTATTTCTTAGCTCCTGTGCTTACAGAACATTCTGATCACAGCATCCCACAGATTAGGTGAGGGTGAGAGAAAAGTGCTAATTTAGGTAAATTCTGCAGAGTCTGAAGAGACTGGAACCTGGAAAGAGCAGTGCAGATCCATTTAAGAAGCAGCTCACTACAGGATAAAGATTGCACACGTTGGAATAAGATAGATTTTAGCTCAATTCCCAACTCTGTCACTTGTTATCCCTGCGAACTTGGGCAAATTACTCAGGGCTTGTGAAACTCAACTTTCTCATTTATAAATGTGATTAACAATGGCAACCTCTTTGGAATTTCATAAAGATTAAATAAGAAATTCTGTGTACATCCCGTAGCTCAGTGCTGGCCACATAGTAGGTATATTAATTAGAGTACAAGCTGAGCTGTTATGACAAAGATATTGAAAAATACAGTGTCACAAACAGTTGATTACATATTTCCATTTCATATGACAGTCTGGTGAGCAAGAGGTCCAGGGAGCATAGGAAACTCTGCTCAGTAGGTGATTCCAGGACAGACACAAGTTCCTTTTATCTTGTTGCTTTGCTACCACCTCCAGTATCACACTGCCTGCATGTTCAAAAGGTGGCTCTCAAAATATATCAATCAAGGTCCCCGCAAGAAACATAGGAAAGAATCCATTGACATACTTTAAATGAATTTGGAAAAGGACAGTTTACAGCAGCAGGCACAGGGTTAAAGGAAACAAAAATGATTTGGTAAAACCTAGGAGAAGCGGACCAGAGCAGAGAGCCTAGAGCAACTTGCCTGAAGGGACAAGCAAAGGGAGCATTTATGAGACCTGTGGGAGAGGGCTGTTCAAAAGGAGCTGTCCAGAGGGAGCATTTGAGGGGAGGGAGTCATTTTTCCTGAAGAAAAAACATCCACAAAATGGACAACATATTGAGTCCCATCAGCTATTAAATAATCACAGATCAATGTCAATTTGGCCACATTCTGATCTGACAGTGAACTTCAGCTAATATCAGCACTGCTTATGTAAGGTAAAGGGGAAAAAAAGGAAAATATAAAATGAGCTAATGTAATGCAAACAAAACTTCAATAGCCCCCCTCCTCATTCCACGTTTCCCTTACCCAAGTACCTTGGCTTGAGTGGATTGTTCAACCCAAAACTTTATCGAATCACTACCTTGTGGTTATTGGTTGGCCATGTTTTCCCATGGATTAAAACTATGGGACAAGAACTAACGAAGAGATGTCCTGGTGAATATTTTCTGTTCCACATCATTCTCCTTGCCCCCTCCCCCCACCCCCCAGCATTTTGCAACAACTCAATTTTCCTTCTGTGATTGAGATCAGACACTGCTACAGGCAGTGAAGAGACCACTGGTCTTCTGAGGAATGAGCTTAACAAGACCAAAATGAACAAGGTCCAATCCCAGGTTACCACTGAACAAAACTACATTTATTGGTTAAAAACTTTTCTTCCTTGGGTACTACAAGAAAGTAAAAGTTCTCTCAGTATTTTATTTGGAACAATAGTGGGAGAGGCCACCTCCCATTTGGCCCCATTTGGGATGGAAAAGAAGGAAACCCTGCAAAGTATTGTCTACGAGATTATCCTACACCTGAGACTTCAGAAAGCAAATCTGTCATTTTAAAAAGAGGCTTTTTCTGGGTGGCAGGGTATGAGGAAAGGACAGTTAATACAATGGGGGTGAGCTCAGTACCTCCTTTTCTCTATTGTAAAAAGAAAAATTTACATAGAAGCTATGTTGCATGTTGTGCTATAGTGACGGTGAAAATTTTTAAAGACCATAGATGAGAATTATCCGCCATCTTTGAAATGCAAGCTTCTTACTAAGGTATCTATGGCGCGTCCTAACTCATGAACATCAAGCACAATTATCGTAAGAGTATTGTTTTATTATTTTATTTATTTTATTTTGAGATGGAGTTTCACTCTTGTTGCCCAGGCTGGAGTGCAATGGTGCAATCCCGGCTCACCACAACCTCCGCTTCCCGGGTTCAAGCGATT
Organism: Macaca thibetana thibetana; assembly: GCF_024542745.1. Taxonomy (NCBI): domain Eukaryota; kingdom Metazoa; phylum Chordata; class Mammalia; order Primates; family Cercopithecidae; genus Macaca; species Macaca thibetana. The sequence goes on along the minus strand of NC_065595.1, from coordinate 14,620,732 downwards.
CTCCTGCCTCTGTCTCCCGAGTAACTGGGATTACAGGCGCCCGCCACCACGCCTGGCTAATTTTGTATTTTTAGTAGATATGGAGTTTCTCAGTGTTGGTCAGGCTGGTCTTGAACTCCTGACCTCAGGACATCCACCTGCCTTGCCCTCCCAAAGTGCTGGGGAATCAGTCCAGGCTTCTATGATAAAAGGCTTGGTGGCTTAAACAACCAACATTTATTTCGCAGAATTTTGAAGGCTGAAAGTTTGAGATCAAGGTGCAGGCTGATTTGTTTTCTGGTGAAAGCTATCTTCTTGGTTTACAGACGGTTCCCTTCTTGCTGTATCCTTACTTGGTGGGAAAGAAAGAGGTCCTTTGTCTCTCTCTCTCTCTTTCTCTTTTTCTTTTCCTTTTTTTTCTTCTTTTTCTTTTTTTGAGACAGAATTTCACTCTTGTCACCCAGGCTGGAGTGCAATGGCGCAATCCCAGCTCATTGCAACCTCCGCTTCCCGGGCTCAAGTGATTCTCCTGCGTGAGCCTCCAGAGTAGCCAGGATTCCAGGCACCTGCCACCACGCCCAGATTTCTTTTTTTTCTGTATTTGTAATAGAAACAGGGTTTCGCCATGTTGGCCAGGCTGGTCTTGTACTCCTGATCTCAGGGTTATAGTTGTTTGTTTGTTTGTTTGTTTTAGGTGCATTTGGTTTGGGGGCCAGCCAGTCAATTAAGTGAGGATTTTAGAGGAATAAACATTTCTATATTTTTCATTACTTTGAAGGACATTCTAATCTCTGCAGTTCCTTCAGAGAGGTCATATTGTTTTTGGTTTACTAGATTGGTGTGGGTGTGGAAGACAGGTCCAGTATCTTAAACTTTTTCTTTCCTACCATGATAGACATAATTTCAACATTCAGAAACAAATACCCCCTAACTTATGTCAAAGACTTTAGTAGTTTTCTTATCAATTTTATTTCTAAGAACTTTGGGACAAATTAGATGTTATTAATAATTTAATGGTCAAATGCTTTGAATATCATGTCACCCTGTTGCTAACTGTTACCACTCTAACTCTGTAATCTACCTTGTGTCTGATTTTCAGTGCTATTAAAAGGCCTTAATAACTTCTTTGTTTACCTCTTCTTTCCACTCTTCTCATTCAGATGAATAACCTAAACTAATTGTGATATTCCCCATTTTCATCTCCAGCCTACAGTAGACAGTCACCTCTGAATTTTTAAAAGATACCGTTGTCCCCGTCACCAAGCCATTTTTTACTGCCAGCTTTGATGACCAGAATGCCCTTCTGGCCCTCCCATTGGCTGTGGCTTAAGACCATCTTAGTTTGTACATAATAGATACACCACGATGTTCTCATGCGTGATATCTAGTGTACTCTTTCATCTAGTATATGACAGGACAGTACTGATATTTCATCTTCATTGAATTTAGGCCAAACAATTAGTATCCTCATGGAAGGCAAATGCCACTCCCCAGGGCCGAAGCCAACACTTTAAACCTAGAAACCTGAGGAAGTGCACCAATGTTAATAAATTCAGGATGATAATATCTTCTGTTTTGTATGTCTTCTCCAACACCTTCAGAATACAATCTTACAATTGTCAGGTTTATGTTGATCAAAAGTGACAAAGTTATGCAACTCTTTCAGTATATTGGCTATTTTCTGCCAGGTCTTGTACTTTTGTATTGGCAATAGGCTTGGCACTAACTCATGAGCTTGGAGAAAAATGATGATTTGTCAGGGTAGGTTTTGGGGAGAATCCCTCTATAAGGCAACTGTAGTACAGTAATTTAAAGATTATTTCAGGTAGTAAATTCAGGTTTCTTCAGACAGAGAGGGGCCAGAATGCTTCTACCAGTAAGGGAGTTATACGTTATTTGAGGGTTCAGTTTCTCAGCTTCAAGTGTCCTCTACCTAATTTCAGGGTTTCAATGTGTCTCCATCACTTCCCTTATCTAAGCATCAGAGACCTCGTGAGGATAAGCATTTAATTGGGGCTGTAATTCTGCAACCCCTGAAATCTGACTATGGGCCTGATCCTCAGTTTTATCTTCCTCATAGACGTTTTCAGACTTTGCATCCTAGATTGAGTTAGACTGACAAAGTCAACATTCATTTTAGGGTCAACAGAAGCAACCAGCTTATCCCACAATCCTTATATTGACTATGATCTCCTCAGCAACTAAGTGCCATGGACACGTGATCTCGAGATGCTTGGCTTTCCATCTATCTGCATTTTTAATCCTATGATTGTGCATGATAATTTGAACAATTATTATGGCACTGGATGCCTCAGACTATCTGTGTCCTTTTTTCTCTCAGCAAGGAGGACTGCAGACATGTGAGCAAACCTATCCCACAAGCCTACTTAATGGCCTGTTTTGTGGCGCAACTCTTAGTACTATGCACTGTTGTCAATCAAGGCCTCAGCAGGGGTGGAGGCACTCAACTGAACAAATGAAATGAGTTTAGTAAAGGAGCTGTTTATAAAGATATAGAGAGAGTTAAATGAACCCCAAAACAATAAAATCATTAACATGCCTATTACTTAAAAGGAAAAAGGAGAGAAAAAATATTTGGAATCCAAACATGCAAGAAGAAGAGCTGCAGCTGTAGGACTAGACACAGTTCTCCTGGAGATATGGTCTTAAACAAGAGAACACAGCCTCTGAAAACAAGAGAACCTATACAAGTAAATCCTTTGAATGTACCAATCTTCCACTGACTGAACCAATTGGAAGCCAGAGCACCTGAGAGTCCATAACGACCAGTTTCTGAGAGCATGGAACAACTGAATAGGGGAGAGTGGGTCTAGAGGGGCAAAGAAATATCCAGTGTCTCAACTAATTCCATGATCCAGTCCATGAAACAAAAAAAAAAAAAGGAGGCATACCAGAATATAAGCAATATACTTTTTTTTTTTAAAGTTTCAGAATGTGAGTACATTGATTTCCTTTGAATCTCTTGGGTCAAAATTTAGGCACATGGCCATACCATCTGTAAGGAAGACTTTGAAATATAAATTCAAGCTGCATGGCCATATGCATAGCTAAAACTTGAAGGTTTTATTTACTAAAATAAAGAAGAAGGGAATGAATAGAGGGGAATTTAGTAGGTTTTGTCATAGCAGATGTCAAGGAAGGTGAATAATATTTATTATCATTAGTAGTATTAGTGACAAAGGTAAAGTAAGGTTATATGAATGGACTGTGATAGCATCCATAATGTAACAAATATTTATTTACCACCCACCTTGTGTTCAGAACTATGAATTTGATGGAGAGCCATAGAGGGATGTCATGCATGAAACTTACCTTGCTGGCACTGGTTAACTCCCCTTTTCAGGTCGCTGTCTTCCAATCTTATAGATCACATCCTTGAGGACAAATAAAAGAGATAAATAAGTTATTAAAATATGTATTTCTGACATAACAAGGGAATATAGTGATGGTAGCAAAAGTAGTGGAATTCCACAGAATTCACGAGGTTTACTCAACTAATATTTTTGACCACCTACTATGTGCCAACACTGAGCATTTAGCAGTTAATAAAATAAAAATTCTCTCCTCCTTAAGCATATTTTTTGGTTGGAGCAAAAATACATTTATGTATTTTTCAACATGAGAGATGCAAATGTCCTTTCAGATAGGGGTGCCAGGGAAGTTCTGTCTGAAAAGGCAACACTTGAATGCTATGATAGAGAAACCACCAAAATTTCTGAGAAGATGATTCAGGGTTCAAGAAAAAATAACTCTATATCCCTAGAAATTGGAGGATGCTTGATATAAAGAACAACCCAGAGGCCCAGAACAGGATGAGTGGACAGAGAATGGTAGAAAACAAGGTCCAAGAAAGCCATGGGCTGGAACATGTAGGATCTTAATGTCCATTAGAAGTCTTAGGATTTTGTTATGAGTGTGGAATATAACTTTTTATGAGAGGAAGGTGAAAAAAATGATGTCTGTTTCAAAGGTATCATTCTGGATTCTGTAAGAGAGGTCGTGGTAGTTTGGAGATGACGTGTGGTGGTGGCGGTAAGTGGTTGGTTTCCAGAAATATTTTGAAAGTACAACTGATAGGATTGACTAATGTACTATTTAGTATGTGAGAGAAAAAAAAAATAGGATGATTTTAATGTTTCCAGAATAAGCAACTGAATAGCTAGGTAACACTGAGGTATGAGTATGTGTGGGGAGAAAAATCAATGATTTGTTCTGGACATATTAAAATTGTGATGTGATGATATATCTATGTATCAAGATGTTTAACAGCCCATTAGCTCTACAAGACTGAAATTCAAAGAACAAAACTGTTCTAAATACAAAACTGGAATCTTCAGCACATGGTGGTATTTAAACCACAGAAGTGGACTAGATCTTGTTGGGTAGTGAGTGCAGAGAAGAGAATAATCTTGAGACTAACCATTCTGAGAATTGCAGAGTACAGGTAGCTCTGACTTATGAAACACACATATACACATTGTGTGCATGTATGTGTTTGCATGTGTATGTGTAGCATGTGTCTATGAGAGAGAGAAGGGAAGAAGGAGAAAGAAAGAGAGAGAGAGAGAAGAAAGAGAAAACAAATGAGAACGAGAAAGAGAGAGGTAAGGGGGTATTCTGACCCCACCTGATCTCCTTTGTCTTGCTCATTCTGTTTCCAGTCAAAGACCTTTAAAGTAAACAAAAACAAAAACTTAGCACATGAGTTTTATTTAGTTTTATTTCCTAAAAACTAAACAATGTAAGAAACTAGGTAAAATTTTATTAGGAAATCAGGAGGAAAAAATAAAACCAAAGCATTCAGACTTTTAAACTACTAAATGCCATTTATTCTTCTGTAAATTCAACTCACAAAAGATTAATTTGAGTTAACGAATGTCCCTAAAATGCAAGTAACCCAAAGGGCTTCAGAAATTTTCAATAATTTTTGGATTAATGTTAATTCTTTATAAATTTGTTTTGGTAGATGTAGATTTAAGGGTCATCAGCATAACTATAATGTTTTGAACCATAAGCACATCTGAGAGGATGTGTATCAGATTGAGAAATTCTGGTAGACTCTGACAGAACCCTAGCAAAATACCTTATTTTTTATCTCTCTCATTTCATTTTCCTATTCCCAAGAGAGAGTATTTCAGATTCATATTGTTAATTTGTTTTCATTAGTGTTAAATAGCTTTTGTGGTCTAGCTTAGAAACATACTTTGTGTTTTGGGGAAAATATCTTCCATAACCCAAAAATAAGATTATAGATGTTGTAAAATGACAAGCTATTGGTAAACTTCAGAGGGACCAGTCTATTTCTTTAACATGCCTTTAATGTAAAGCAAAGTTAACGTGGATTTAAACACTTTTATTTTCTTCTTAAAGGATCAGGGATTATAAAGATCAGTCAATATTTCAATTCTGAGGAGGTAGTTAAATAGAAGTATAAAGTTAGAAAGATCAATGCAATGATCTTATGATATACTATAATAGTTCTCAGTCACTGAATAGATATTCTGATATCAGCCTACTTTCTTAAATGTAAGCTGTAAAATGGAAAAAGAAAAATATAATAGAAAAATATTGAAAGAAATACAGTTTAATTTATGCAGAGGTTGTCATTATGATCATTTTTTCTAACTAGGATGCTATACAAGATTTAATACTTGAACATGGATAGTTTATATGGAAAACACCATAAAAATATTTTCAAAGCATTTGTCTCTGAAATTTAATGAAACTGGTAGCTTTCACTAAAAATATAACATTGTCAATAACTGACCATAATTCATTTATTTTGTTTTAAATTTTTTGAGTTCTAATAAAAGATGAATTGTTCCTCTTGATATATATGATTTGCTGTCATTTGCTAAGATTTATGTTTCAACAAGGTGAAATGACTCAAGAGAGGTCACTGGGTTGAGCTCATGTCTTCTCTTCTCATGTTCTATTTTAGTTTACATTTTCCAAAAGAGATAATGTTCATATGTTTGAATAAATGTGTGTGATTTGATTGATTTGGATAACAAAACTGACAGCAGCTGAAGTTCTTTGGTGCTCAGTGATTTTTCTATTCCATATTTTGGTATTACAATAGTGTTAAATTAATTAAATTTGTAAGGTGCTGTAATAGAACAAAAGTAATTACGAAGGATGTGTCAGCCTCTGTTAAACATTACTACTTTAATGTGCCTCTTGAAAAATATTTCTTATATAATTGTGGTGAAGGAAAACATATATTTTATAAATCTCTTTTGGGAGGTAATATATCAAAAATGCACACTGCTACACAATAATACAGAAATAGTAAACCTATGCGAAAGAAGTTTATACATTGCCTTATATGCAATGAGAGCAGTCATAGTTATAGATTAGTCTCACTGAAAATGAAGATGGATGTAAAAAATATATATATATTTTATATATATATATGCATACCTGCTTATATATGTTGGAAGATATAGCTAAGTGCAGAAGCATTATATAGAAACAAATTTTAGTTTAAGTTCCTGAAGAAACATGAAAAGTATCCAATGAAGAATCCTCAACACACATCACTAACTCAAAAGTTTAATTTCAAACATGTGGTCTTTGTAAAATTTTATCTTCAAATATTTTACTACATACATATAAAACACAAACACACACACACACACACACACACACACATTGCTTTTCCTTTTACTGATTCTCTGTTCCCAACTTCCATTGCCTACAACATGTTTATGGTTTTTGATAAAACATAATTATGGACAAAAAAATAAGTAAAGTAAAACCGAAATCATGCCTATTATTAGTAGAATATATTTAAGGCTATGAAAGTTTAACATAAGGAATTTACTTATGATACAATAAACATATTCTTCTGTAATTCTGTTATAATAAATATTGTTTCCTAGTTTGATTATTTTACGCTAAGCACAACTCCTATAAATTGTGAGATTTCCGGGAGAGCCTTTCATCTGTCCCTGTGTCTCTTTGAAGTGATTCTTACAGGGGTTATTTATTCGCTTCTTCCCTCCAATTTTCTGGACTGCCAGCAGTCAGTAATTCTGGATGTATATATCTGCCATGATAATCCAAACTTTTCTTTAGACTGTTCCAAAGTCTAGACATTAAGGAAATATTGTGATTAAGAAACCCGTGGTCATAGACCCAAACCGTATTCTCTGATGCAGCTTTATAAATATAAGGATTTTATTTTATTTTATATTTTATTTTATTTTATTATTATTATACTTTAAGTTCTAGGGTACATGTGCATAACGTGCAGGTTTGTTACATATGTATACTTGTGCCATGTTGCTGTGCTGCACCCATCAACTCGTCAGCATCCATCAACTCGTCATTTACATCAGGTATAACTCCCAATGCAATCCCTCCCCCCTCCCCCCTGTCCCCTCCCCATGGTAGCCCCCGGTGTGTGATGTTCCCCTTCCCGAGTCCAAGTGATCTCATTGTTCAGTTCCCACCTATGAGTGAGAACATGCGGTGTTTGGTTTTCTGTTCTTGTGATAGTTTGCTAAGAATGATGGTTTCCAGCTGCATCCATGTCCCTACAAAGGACACAAACTCATCCTTTTTGATGGCTGCATAGTATTCCATGGTGTATATGTGCCACATTTTCTTAATCCAGTCTGTCACTGATGGACATTTGGGTTGATTCCAAGTCTTTGCTATTGTGAATAGTGCCGCAATAAACATACGTGTGCATGTGTCTTTATAGCAGCATGATTTATAATCCTTTGGGTATATACCCAGTAATGGGATGGCTGGGTCATATGGTACATCTAGTTCTAGATCCTTGAGGAATCGCCATACTGTTTTCCATAATGGTTGAACTAGTTTACAATCCCACCAACATTGATTTCTGTATTCCCTGTATTCTCTGATGCAGCTTTAGTAAATATAAGGATTTTATCTTGATTTCTGTATTCTCTGATGCAGTTTAGTAAATATAAGGATTTTATTTTGATTTCTGTCTTCTCTGTATTCTCTGATGCAGCTTTAGTAAATATAAGGATTTTATCTTGATTTCTGTATTCTCTGATGCAGTTTAGTAAATATAAGGATTTTATTTTGATTTCTGTCTTCTCTGTATTCTCTGATGCAGCTTTAGTAAATATAAGGATTTTATTTTGATTTCAATTTATTGTCTTTCTAGGTGTCTATTGCTATGTAACAAATAACTTCCAGATTTAAATCTTAAAACTAATGCTTAAACTAAGTTTTAAACTTTTAAAGTGAAAACGTAAAACTAAACAACGAATCTTGCTGCTGAATCTGTAATTTGAGCAGAAGTCAGTGAAGGTAGCTCCACGCAGCTCCACAAAGCACGAGGTTGCGTAATTCAACTGAGCCTAGAGGACCTGCTAGCAAAATGGCGTACTCCTATCTTCGGTAATGTGGTACTGGCCCTGGAAACTCAGCTGGGATTGCTGGCTGGTTCCTCTTCACGTGGGTGTCTTTGGGATTCCTCACACTGTGGTGCTTGGTATTCCTCAAAGCACGGTGGCTGGATTCCAAGAGCAAGTGCTCCAAGACTGGAGGTGGAAGCCATCTGTTTCTTAAGGCCTGCACTCAGAAATTGGCAGAGCATATGTTCAAATGTATGATCTTGGCCAGGTAGTCCCAGAAATCCATTGAAATACCAGCAGAGGAGACATAGATCCTCTACTCTTGATAGGAATGGACATTTGCAGCCTTCTTTAATCTACTGCAGTTCTCAACTCAAGAGGTGATGAAAGAAGCATTCTGTATTAGGTTTCTGACAATATCATCTATTATTAATTATGATGATTGTAATATAAATTGGTCGATAATAAGTTTAGTGTTTTGTTTTTGCTTTTTACTACAAATGGTAAAACTGAGGCATTAACAATTCATTTACCCTAGTTCTCCCAATGAATCAATGGCTCAGAAAAATAGCATTTAGATTGTGTTCTAGAATATTTTAGATGTGAAATGAAAATACATGCTTGCTCAATTCAATTAAAAAGAAAACACAAAAACCTGTATATTGAAACCCTATCATTCATTTTAAGGAGCCCATAGCCAAATAAGCATCTGTCCTCCAGAAACCGATAATACAGGGAAATGACATGCTAGTAAGCAATAAGCCCTAAATTCAGCTACATCCGCATGCTCAGGGCTGTTGTACATTTGTGTTTTCAATTAAAATACATGTAAGAATTTGTTTTTATAGTTTTCTTGAGCCTGTTGGAGCTTCTCAGAACACACATTGAAGACCTTTTCTTCTTCCACTACATAGTTTTATCATTTGAAAATCTTATGTGATGCTGCTTCAGCAGACCAAGGAGTTATATTTTTTTTGTTTTTAATCTCCAGTCCTGGCTTTCCAACTTAGCTTCACACAATATGTTCAATTGCCTACATAACATTTCCATTAAGAAGCTTTAAACATATCTCAAATTCAATATTCCAACACCAATTCATGTTGTTTGTCCTCAAACCTGTTATTCTTCCAGTGTTCTTTATAATGCTTCCCACAGATTTGCATTAGCCCAAAGTAGAACTGATCTTTGACAATCCTATCTCCCTCAGCCTCCATGCTATATTTATTTGTCTCCAACTACACTGTTAACCCCGCAAAGTAGACTCTACAAAGGCAAGGATTATGTTATTGTTTTTATCATTGCATCCCCAGTGCCAGGGTATAGTGTTGGTGTTCCTTAATTTTTTGTAAAATTGAAGAACTATTCTTAATTCTGTCATTATTTTGGAGATTTTTTTGATGAATTTATAAAAGCAAATGGAGTTCTGAAGTGCATATGGTGAGAAACATGTGAGAATATATTTTCTTAAGTTTGATCATTTATAGAGATGAATCAGAGTGCACTAAGAATTGTTAAGAACTAAAAAAAAAAAAAAAAAAGTTTGTGGAAAAAAATTACATCTTGTACATGTTAGGTAGTTTTAGGATTCCTAAGGGACTGTACAGACTTTTTCCCAAAGGAAGAACTAAATTTAGCACATCGCTGAATTCACATCACAAAAGTAGTCACAAGATTTTATAGTTCAGTCACCAACACAGAGAAATGGCAAAATAGTACAAAAGACTGTTTCTTACACAGTGTAAATCATGTAGCAAGAATAAGATTTTCTGTTTTCTAGATTATCAATATAGCTGAAAGAACTTCCCCTGAGACAGGTAACACAGAACTAGACAGGCCATTCAAATGCCATTTAAACCTTAGATACTAAAAGCCCAGGTACTATTATTGGGTTTTTTTGTTTTTTGTTTTTTTTTTTTTTTTTTGCTTATTTATCAAGTTTCAAGTAACCTCATGTTTTTATTTTTGCCTGTCATTGAATCATTTTTCTAGTTGTAGATAAATCTGACTCTGAAATTATTTTAAAAAGTACACTCCTATCAATTATTTTTCATTTGTTCTCAGCTCCAATGAGTTCTAATGATACCTAACCAGTTAAGAAATAATTTTCTATTTACTTTTCTATTTTTTTTTTCAGTGAATTCTCAAGTTCTTAAGGCTGAATGTTATCTTCTATTGCTTCTTGTATTTCCGATATTTAACTACATTATTTCTTTTAGGTATGCATGTGCCAAGTCAGAGAGACTTGTGCAGACTTGGCACAGGCATACTTAAAAAAGGAAATAATGAAGTGTTCAGATAAATATCAGGAAGCAAACCATAGAGTACTTCTGTGAAGGGCAAAAACAGGAAGTAAAAGAAAATGCAAGAAGAGAAAAGCATAAGGGAGAATATGAAGGTGAAAAGCTCACACTGTTTTGTAAACTACCACTTTTTAAACTCCAATTTTAAGAAAATTAGCTTATTAGGTATATTTTCAGTTAAGATGGTTGTATTTTTTGAGCACTTTGGCCACAGCTCATGTTAATAATTATATTAGGAATAAAGACTCAGTATTCAAATATGCATACAGAAACACACACACACACATGCGCACAACTGAAAATATTCACGAACAACATATATCCTTACTTCATGGCATGAATTCCAAAATTTTATCATCATATTTTATTCTATGTCTGTTTTATAAATTGATTTCACAAATCATTATTGAGCTGTGACCTGCAGTTTGGAAATAGAGTAGATGGGAAGTATTCTGGAATATTGTGTATTGTGCAGAACATCTATAAATAACAATTTGCAGCAGTACTTAGTCTTACAGTGCGTTTCTTCATCAGCTGTCAGTGATGAAGTAAGAACTACAAGAATAAAATGATGAATCTCAGATCTTAAATGTTCTGCACCAAGAATTTTGTGGAATCTCCGCCTATGGCAAAACCTTAAGATTCATTTAAAGAGATTTCTTGACACATTTAATCATTTTTATGAATGTTTCAGGTAAATCATATAGGTAAATGACTTTCAGTCATTATGTACTGAATGAGCCCAAAATATTTTAGAGGGAAAAATGACATATTTGATTAATTTCTGATTTATAGAAATTAAACAAATATTTTTATCTTCCTATCAAAACATACTTTTTAAACCTGATCTATCACAATCAACCTCTATCTTACTGAATTTCAGAAGCTTATTTTATATCACAAAGAAAGATTTTGCATATTTATAGTATACCATAATTTTGAAGTAAAAACTCTGTTAAATGTTTTCTTTATTTAGGTATCATTATTGGCGTAAGAAAAACAATCTAAATTCTTTAGAGGATTTTTGTTTTTCTTTCTCATTTAACATAAGAGTTATCATTTTTAGTTTAAATTAAATTTACAATTTCTAAGGTAAAAACATACATTTTATAGAAGCCAAGACACATAGAAGCTTGTAGACTTATTTTTCAACATTTAAATAAATACTGAGAAGTTTACAGTAATGACTATAAGGTGGCCAGGACAAAATGAAGGACAAATATATTTAATCAAGCTGCAGCAAGTGAAGATTTGGGCAGAACATTCAGACACACGCACTGCAGTAGTCTAATTTGAAATACACAATTCTTGAGATGCTATTTATATTTTCAATTCAGATCTAGAATGTGAGAGCATATTCAAAATTCAGCACTAAAAATGCACTTTCAATGTATCTCATTATGGCATGTTAAACTTCCGAAGGTATTTATTTTAGATATATTTTACAGAAATAAAGTAATTTTTTGAGGTTTTTTTTCTTTGTTTTGTTTTTTTATGAAGTCTCACTCTTGTCACCCAGGCTGGAGTGCGATGGCGCGATCTGGGCTCACCACAATCTCCGCCTCCCAGGTTCAAGTGACTCTCCTGCCTCAACCTCCCGAGTAGCTGGGATTACAGGAGACCGCCACCACGCCCGGCTACTTTTTGCATTTTTAGTGGAGATGGGGGTTCACTATGTTGGCCAGGCTGGTCTCAAACTCCTGACCTCAGGTGATCCTCCTGCCTCGGCCTCCCAAAGTGCTGGGATTACATGTGTGAGTCACCGCGCCCAGCCGTAAAATAATATTTTATAGCACCATGTAACTATCACTCTAAGAGGAATTACTGAAAAATGTAAGTCTCTCAGAGAACTGTGCAATTTATTACAACCAAATAGACAAAACTATAATGGGTTAGGAGGAGAGGTGGCAGTTTTACGAGAAGCCAATTTATCTAATACTCGAAAGTGGCAAGACCTTTCTACACCCAAGTTTCCATCAAATTTACCCTTCACCCTTATTGTTTATTGGATATTGGCAATACCACTTAAAAACAGGTTGCATTTTTGAGGCAGAAATTAAGCAGATATATGTCATAGTAAAAAAAATTAAATATATAAATAAAAAGGGCTAATAATTACTTGTAATACATTTTAAAAGGAGGATAAGAAGAAAATTAAATGTGAAAATTTTTTTTTAAAAATTGTATAAATATTCGAGGATTGCCTGTGTATTTGAGAGATTTTGACTACCTAATATTGCATATGTCTACCTGGTAGCAAACTTCTTGTAAACTAAATGCAAAAGTGGTCAAATGACAAAAAATAAACAAAACTATGATTGATAATTTTATTTTACCTTTTCACCAACTGGTTTGATAGTATGTAATTAAATAAATTGCAAATGCTTAACCATTATAAAAATGTTAGCCCAGATTTTTAAATTAAGTTTCTGGTTCAATAGTTGAAATTACTGGAGTACATTAGTTACTGGCATGATCACTGGGTCCAAATCCTGGATCCAGTTGGGATTTCTAATGTGTGTATGAACTTAGGAAATGGATTAATCTGTTGGTGCTTTAGTTTCTTGAAATAAAAAATGGATACATGTATTTTCTGAGGTAGTTAATAGAACTTATTGAAGTACTTAAAACAGTGATGAGTACCTATTTAGGACTACATAAGAATTTGCTTTTATTAGCTATGCCTTAGTCCTTTTGGGCTAATATAACAAAATACTGTAAACTGAGTGACTTATAAACAAAAAACATTTATTAATCACAGTTCTGGAGGCTGGGAAGTCTGAGGTAAAGGTGCCAGCAGATTCAGTATCTGGTGAGGGTCAGTTCCTCATAAATGGCAACTTTTTGTGTCCTCTTATAGTGGAAAATGCCAAGGAGCCTCTTTTATAAGGGTTCTAATCCCAGTCCTGAGAGCTCTATCCTCATGATATGATCTCCTCCCAAAGACCCCACCCTTAATAATATCACTTATGGGATTAGGCTTTAATGTATGCACTTTCAGGGACTACAAATATTCACACCAGAAATGTCTATTTCAATACTAGGAGAAAGAAGAAATAAATGTCTGCCAATAAATTGATTATACATATGTGGATGCTGAATATACTACAGTTTACAAGAGGAGGAATTCCACTTATAATTTTGATGAGTATAAAATGATACCTATATAGGTTACATAGAAACTAAACTAGAAATATGTAGATGTACATAATTGGCCATTGTATGATTAAATCAAGAATAATCAACCCTTATAATAATATTTGACCTTAAAATTAATATTGTTTCAATTTCTTCACTAAATGTGGCCCAACATATTTGCCACCAATTTTCTAACCTGTGTCTTTAAAACACAGATGAGGTTCTATACTGTAACAAGAAATGACAGGTCCTTAGCAGCATATTTTATATTTTGTAACAAAAATAAAATAATCATAAAAGAGGACTGGGCCAGGCACAGTGGCTCACAACTTTAATCCCAGCACTTTAGGAGGCCAAGGCCTGAGGTCAAGAGTTCGAGACCAGCCTGACCAACATGGAGAAACCCATCTTTACTAAAAACACAAAATTAGCTGGGTGTGGTATCTATTGGTTTGTAATATAATGAGGGAGTAAATAATTTCAGCATTTTGGGGAACAACCTTAAAATATAAAAGAGCCAGGATTTCCCACTGGCCAAATTAAAAAGAAATCATAATCAAAATTACAATTATAGTAAAGAGAAGCCATTGTGATTTTAAAATCACAAAATGCAGTTGAAATAAGAAAGAAGAGTGCCTGGAAGCAGATGTGATTGTTTTCACTGTTGCCCATTTTCTCTTTAAGAAATTGAAAAAGAGAAATACCAAAAACTATGATTAAACCAAATCATTCTTAAATAGAAGGCAAAAAAGGAAAACGGATAAAACGGTACCAGTGGTCCCAATAAATAGCCAGAAAAACAGCTTTTTAATGATTGGTCAGCACATGCTGATATTCACAACAATAACAACATGCATTTTACCTTTCACCTCCTAAGAGGCATGAACAGATGATAGCGAAGTATCTACAGACAGAAAACAAAACAAAACAAAAGCTATATTGGCCAACCCAGGCTGAGACTGTATTCCTGCTTTACTTTTGGCTTTGTTAAAAGATTGTAACTCTAGAATCCATGGCCATAGCGCCCTGAACATGCCCAATTTTGCCTGATCTCAAAAGCTAAGCAAATTTGGCCTGGTTAATACTTGGATGGGAGCAAATGATAACTCTGTCAAGGTACTTAAATAAATAAATCTCTAGCTCAGTCTGGGGAGCACTTTTAATGGCAAAAACTGCAATTACTTTTGCACCAACCTAACATAAAATAACAATTGTGGTAATGATTACAGGAGTACAGAGTAATAATAATTGTAATTTGAAGAAATTCAGGTATAGGAAAGTATATACTAAATGTGTGGTATCTTCTTAAGTAAACACCAATGGGGATTTAAATATTAACTATAATTCTTCTTTGCTTTATTATTTATATGATGTATTCAAATTTTTAGAGAAATACTGGCCAATTTTATAAAACTAATCTATTGAGTGTCAAACAACAAAAACAGTGTTTCTTCTTGCACAAGTGTCTTCAAATAAAGTCTGTATAATATGAAAATTTTCTACAATTTAACAACCCTAATAACAGATTAATAGTGCCATATATGAATAGCTTATCATCTTCCCATTAATTTTTTTCTAAAGCTTATATATAAAATATTATATAATATAAACAAGTTTGAGTTGAGGGAAATAACCAACCTTATAATATTATGATAATGATTTCTAACAAACAAATTTTCATTGTTCATGTTAATTTATGGTACAAAGAAGATATTACTTGGTAGAAGTGTTTAGCCAAATTATAACTGTTTTGATAAAATATAAATTTCACCTTTGAAAATTGAATTCTGAACTAAGATTTTCAATAAAATTCTCTTTTAAAAAAATAGCAAAATTGAGACTAATATTAAAATAAATGCCTGTGTTATTATTCACAATAGCAAAAGCAGGAAACCAAACTAGCTGTCCACTAATGGTGGATTGAATAAAGAAAATGTGGTACACATACACCATGAAACACAACATAACCATTTAAAAACACAGAATTATGCTCTTTGCAGCAGCATGGATGCACTTGGAGGCTGTTATCCTAAGTGAACTGATGCAGAAACAGAAAACCAAATTCTGAGTAGTGTCACTTATATGTGAGACCTAAATCTTGGCCTCACATGGACATAAAGCTAGGAACAGTAGACACTGGGGACTGCAAAAGGAGGGAGGGAGAAAAGGGGCAAGGGCTGAAAAACTTCCTATTGGGTACTATGTTCACTATCTGGGTGACAAGATCAATAGAGCCCAAACTTAGGCACCATGCAATATAGCCTGTAACAAACCTGCATAGGTACCCCCTGAGTCTAAAGTAAAATGGAAATCAGAAAAACAATAATACACTCTATAGCACTGAGAATTCAAAGTCTGATGGAGTTGCTCTATTTTTTGACATGCGCATCTCATAATCATTTTAAACATTTGAGGCTGTTTTCCAAGGGGAATAGTTAATATGACCTTCACATTTTATAATATTAAAATATTAATAGCAAAATAATAGTGATAACATTAATATGCTCCTTCTCTTCTAAAGGATGCCACATGATTTTAACAACATTAAATCTTTCCCTTTTAACATAACCTTAACCCTGTTTTCTAAAAAATGTAGTATTTAAGAGTAATCTACCAAATAATGGGTATGATGCTACACCCCAATCACTCTGCTCTGTGTTTAGAAAGTGTGATGAAAAGGCAAAATAAAAGGTTTTGCAGAAAGCATTTCTAGAGGTTTCTAGATAGTTTTTATAGACTGTGAATATTGTTTGAACGCACTTGGGAAGCCAATTTACTTTCCTGAAATAAGGTAAATCGTTTTGATTTCTATATGCATGGGAGATCACCCTGAGATATCCAGTACCATGCAGACAACATCTTCCTATTCTGCACGAAGTCTCCATGTCAATAAAGGACACCGGGTTAAAGGACAATTGGAATTTATTTGCATAGTATGTTCACATCTACTTGATATGGGTTGCATTTAGCTATAACTGCAGCAGTCCTTCTTCTGGAATCAGGGACATGGCGTTCTAGGCAAACAGGAACTAATCAAGAGACCTAACTTCTAGACCCATCTCCAACACACATCAAGCTACCAACTATGAAAAATAAATTAGTCTTTGTGATACACTAGTTTTGCCATCTGGAAAATTAGAGCAAGACAAGTTATTTGATTTTCAATCTGTTCTCTGCAGAGCTTAAAGGATTCAGAGTGGTGATATGGGGGCCCTCACGTGGGGAGGGGAGACAGTGCTTCGATCTGATTTTTATACTGGAGTTTATCCAAAGATTTCTGAAGCTTGAAAAGAGTAGAAACTGGTGAAAATAACTGGATTAAGTGACCTCTAAGATTTCTTCTGGCTCTCATCATCTATGAAATGTATTTCCATTCTCAGTACAGTCATTTCATAATATTAAGAAGCCTCAACCTGAATTTGATTTACTGTACCTACGTAGGGGCATGCTTTTCTCTCTCTCTTTTTTTTTTTTTCATAAATGCTTCATAGTAACATCTTCAAAAGCAGACCTCCTGTGACTTGTTACATAACGGATATTCATATGAGAGTTGAATATATTTGACAGCGTTCAGTTTTTAAAAATTTAATTTTAAATAAAGGGATATCTTTCACCATATGTCCTATAATTATCCTCGAAAAAATGTTATAACATATGTCACTTTAATTTGCCACTTCTGTTAGTCTTCAAATTTTTTTCCAGATGAGCTTTGTTTTGGAGTGATGAATTTTTGTTCTTAAAATATTCCATTGGGAAAGCACTCTAAAACATGAGGACAGTTTAAACATTTTTTTACAACTGACTAAATATAAAATTATAAATCTAAAAGTATTTGTGCATTTAGAGTATCAGAGTTCCTAGAAAAAATGAGTTATGTAATATCCACATTTCTTATTTTTTGCGGTTACTAAAAAAATTTCCTTTGGTGTTTGACATCTAATGGATGTCATTTTTAGAGTACAAGTTATTTGTACTAACATGTGTGCCTTTTGAATAGTTTAGCACATGTTCAGATCTTCAGATTTTCAGATATAAAAACTCACTTTGCCTAAAAATATTAAAAAGTTAAAAAAAATAAACTATAGAGACACATTGATGTCCATTGAAATTAATGTGAGTAGTTTAAAGTTTTAAGGCTAAAAAATAAAATTCAGAGTTTGAAAAGTCACCATCTCGTCTCACAGCAAGCTCCGCCTCCTGGGTTCATGCCATTCTCCTGCCTCAGCCTCCCCAGTAGCTGGGACTACAGGGGCCCGCCACCACGCCCGGCTTATTTTTTGTATTTTTAGTTGAGACGCGGTTTCACCATGCTAGCCAGGATGGTCTGGATCTCCTGACCTCGTAATCCGCCCGCCTTGGCCTCCCAAAGTATTGGGATTACAGGAGTGAGCCACTGTGCACAGAGGTTGAATCTCTCTGGTAAATTAATGATAATCCCTGGAATCTCTGAAAGTTTCTGTTCAGTTCTAATCCATAGACCTTGTGATTACTAAATATCCACAATTAGAAGAAAGGCTAATGAATATTTGTGAGGTGGACATCGCATTGTGTCAATGTTTGTATTCATATAAATATCATTTGACTATGCATATCTGTATAGTATATACCGACACGACACGCACGTGTGTGTGTGTGTATGCATATATATGCTTATATGCTTGTACTTTGAAATTGAATTAAGTTGTGGTTTTTGCATTCTCTCTGCCCCTGCTCTGTTTCCTGAAGCTGAGAGGGATCATTCTTATTTACCCTGATGGCTTCCTCCCTCAAGGACCCAAGTCTCTGTGTGTCTTTGCATGGAGGTTTTCTTCAGTCTCCCCGGGAGCTCTTCCAGTCTTCCCTCAGGAGAGCTCAGAAGTTCTTGGGATTTTACATTCCCCAAGAGCAGCCATCAACCAATTAAGACCATGATTTCATGGGAAATTTTAAGGCACTGCTACACTAGGTTACTCAGAGCTTACCAGTTAAAGGCTAGTTGACCTCAGTGGCAGCCTGTTCTAATGAGCATACCCTTTATTGACTTTTCTTCCTTCTCTTTTTCATTTTCCCTACTCCCTCATTTTTGCCTTCTGGAATATCAACTAAATAAACTACGGGCATTCAGATCCTGTCTCAGGAACTCCTTTAGGTGAGCATAACCTAGGAAACCAATTTTATGAAATTACTGACAGTCTTCCAAATAGTACTTTATGTTGGTGCAGTGGCCATTGCTTTTTGCAAATGTCACTTGAAGTGGAATCTAGGGACTTTCTCTTGTCTCACTTTTACAGAAATGCCAGAAGACTCTATAGCTGGCAACACATTCTCAATGACTAAATACAATCTGTTATCTATGTAAAAAACAAAACAAAACAAAAACAAAAACCTGAGAACCAGGAAATAGAAATTTACGTGGTACTCAACAGCAAATACTAATCAGTAACTGAGCAAGTATCCACATTTTTTTTCCCAAAAGACATTTGTCTAGGACTTTGAATCTGGTTTTATTGTAGATATTCTTTTTTTTTATAGAAACAAATATGCAGAAAATACTGCTTAGTCTTCAAAAAATATCATTTAATGAAAACACAGGTCAATTCATGTGACAGAACCCATGTAACTCTACATTGCTGTCCCCAAAGCTAAAACATTGGTAGCAGTAAACTCTTCATCAAATTCGCTTTGAGTAATAACATTCTTTTATTAATTAATTGCCAGTTTTAACTGGTTTTTTGGCCTACTATGTCACAGCAAGTTTGAATAAGTCTAATGTTCAAAAATCTATCCTCTGTAAACATAACCACTCCTTTTAAGATATACATGAAGATAAATTTGCTTCAGGGTATGTTTTTCAATCACTCCTAGGGAAAAAATATCAAACTCCAGAGGCATATTCTCAAAGTGTATATATCAGAGGTCCCCAATCCTTTTGGCACCAGGGACTGGTTTTCATGGAAGACAACTTTTCTTTGTCTTTATTATTATTATTATTATTACACTTTTAAGTTCTGGGATACATGTGCAGAATGTGCAGTTTTGTTACATAGGTATACACATGCCATGGCGGTTTGCTGCACCCATCAACCCATCACCTACATTAGGTATTTTTCCTAATGCTATCCCTCCCCTAACCCCCCACTCCCCACAGGCCCCAGTTTGTGATGTTCCCCTTCCTGTGTCTATGTGTTCTCATTGTTCAACTCCCACTTATGAGTGAGAACATGTGGTGTTTGGTTTTCTGATCTGGTGATAGTTTGCTGAGAATGCTGTTTTCCAGCTTCATCCATGTACCTGCAAAAGACATGAACTCATCCTCTTTTATGTCTGCATAGTATTCCATGGTGTATATGTGCCACATTTTCTTAATCCAGTCTATCATTGATACCATTTGGGTTGGTTCCAAATCTTTGCTATTGTGAACAGTTCTGCAATAAACGTAGGTGTGCATGTGTCTTTATTGGAGAATGATTTACAATCCTTTGGGTATATGACCAGTAATGGGGTGACTGGTCAAATGGTATTTCTAATTCTACATCCTTGAGGAATCGCCACACTGTCTTCCACAATAGTTGAACTAATTTACACTCCCACCAGCAGTGTAAAAGTATTCCGGGGGCGGAGCAAGATGGCCGAATAGGAGCAGCTCCAGTCTCCAACTCCCAGCGCCAGCGACACAGAAGACCGGTGATTTCTGCATTTTCAACTGAGGTACTGGGTTCATCTCACTGGGGAGTGCCGGACGATCGGAGCTGGTCAGCTGCTGCAGCCCGACCAGCGAGAGCTGAAGCAGGGCGAGGCATTGCCTCACCTGGGAAGCGCAAGGGGGAAGGGAGTCCCTTTTCCTAGCCAGGGGAACTGAGACACACAACACCTGGAAAATCGGGTAACTCCCACCCCAATACTGCGCTTTAGGAAACAGGCACACCAGGAGATCATATCCCACACCTGGCCTGGAGGGTCCCACACCCACGGAGCCTCCCTCGTTGCTAGCGCAGCAGTCTGTGATCTACCGGCAAGGCAGCAGCGAGGCTGGGGGAGGGGCGCCCGCCATTGCTGAGGCTTAAGTAGGTAAACAAAGCTGCTGGGAAGCTCGAACTGGGTGGAGCTCACAGCAGCTCAAGGAAACCTGCCTGTCTCTGTAGACTCCACCTCTGGGGACAGGGCACAGTAAACTAAGACACACAGACACCTCTGCACAGACGCAAACGACTCTGTCTGACAGCTTTGAAGAGAGCAGTGGATCTCTCAACACGGAGGTTGAGATCTGAGAAGGGACAGACTCCCTGCTCAAGTGGGTCCCTGACCCCTGAGTAGCCTAACTGGGAGACATCCCCCACTAGGGGCAGTCTGACACCCCACACCTCACAGGGAGGAGTACACCCCTGAGAGGAAGCTTCCAAAGCAAGAATCAGACAGGTACACTCGCTGTTCAGAAATATTCTATCTTCTGCAGCCTCTGCTGCTGATACCCAGGCAAACAGGGTCTGGAGTGGACCTCAAGCAATCTCCAACAGACCTACAGCTGAGGGTCCTGACTGTTAGAAGGAAAACTATCAAACAGGAAGGACACCTACACCAAAACCCCATCAGTACATCACCATCATCAAAGACCAGAGGCAGATAAAACCACAAAGATGGGGAAAAAGCAGGGCAGAAAAGCTGGAAACTCAAAAAATAAGAGCGCATCTCCCCCGGCAAAGGAGCGCAGCTCATCGCCAGCAACGGATCAAAGCTGGACGGAGAATGACTTTGATGAGATGAGAGAAGAAGGCTTCAGTCCATCAAATTTCTCAGAGCTAAAGGAGGAATTACGTACCCAGCGCAAAGAAACTAAAAATCTTGAAAAAAAAGTGGAAGAATTGATGGCTAGAGTAATTAATGCAGAGAAGGTCCTAAACGAGATGAAAGAGATGAAAACCATGACACGAGAAATACATGACAAATGCACAAGCTTCAGTAACCGACTCGATCAACTGGAAGAAAGAGTATCAGCGATTGAGGATCAAATGAATGAAATGAAGCGAGAAGAGAAACCAAAAGAAAAAAGAAGAAAAAGAAACGAACAAAGCCTGCAAGAAGTATGGGCTTATGTAAAAAGACCAAATCTACGTCTGATTGGGGTGCCTGAAAGTGAGGGGGAAAATGGAACCAAGTTGGAAAACACTCTTCAGGATATCATCCAGGAGAACTTCCCCAACCTAGTAGGGCAGGCCAACATTCAAATCCAGGAAATACAGAGAACGCCACAAAGATACTCCTCGAGAAGAGCAACTCCAAGACACATAATTGCCAGATTCACCAAAGTTGAAATGAAGGAAAAAATCTTAAGGGCAGCCAGAGAGAAAGGTCGGGTTACCCACAAAGGGAAGCCCATCAGACTCACAGCAGATCTCTCAGCAGAAACTCTACAAGCCAGAAGAGAGTGGGGGCCAATATTCAACATTCTTAAAGAAAAGAATTTTAAACCCAGAATTTCATATCCAGCCAAACTAAGTTTCATAAGTGAAGGAGAAATAAAATCCTTTACAGATAAGCAAATGCTTAGAGATTTTGTCACCACTAGGCCTGCCTTACAAGAGATCCTGAAGGAAGCACTAAACATGGAAAGGAACAACCGGTACTAGCCATTGCAAAAACATGCCAAAATGTAAAGACCATTGAGGCTAGGAAGAAACTGCATCATCAACTAATGAGCAAAATAACCAGTTAATATCATAATGGCAGGATCAAGTTCACACATAACAATATTAACCTTAAATGTAAATGGACTA
Organism: Macaca thibetana thibetana; assembly: GCF_024542745.1. Classification (NCBI taxonomy): domain Eukaryota; kingdom Metazoa; phylum Chordata; class Mammalia; order Primates; family Cercopithecidae; genus Macaca; species Macaca thibetana. Next base: position 14,598,202 of record NC_065595.1, on the reverse strand, counting down.
AATGCTCCAATTAAAAGACACAGACTGGCAAACTGGATAAAGAGTCAAGACCCATCAGTCTGCTGTATTCAGGAGACCCATCTCACACGCAGAGACATACATAGGCTCAAAATAAAGGGATCGAGGAAGATTTACCAAGCAAATGGAGAACAAAAAAAAGCAGGGGTTGCAATACTAGTATCTGATAAAACAGACTTTAAACCATCAAAGATCAAAAGAGACAAAGAAGGCCATTACATAATGGTAAAGGGATCAATTCAACAGGAAGAGCTAACTATCCTAAATATATATGCACCCAATACAGGAGCACCCAGATTCATAAAGCAAGTCCTTAGAGACTTACAAAGAGACTTAGACTCCCATACAATAATAATGGGAGACTTCAACACTCCACTGTCAATATTAGACAGATCAACGAGACAGAAAGTTAACAAGGATATCCAGGAATTGAACTCATCTCTGCAGCAAGCAGACCTAATAGACATCTATAGAACTCTCCACCCCAAATCAACAGAATATACATTCTTCTCATCACCACATCATACTTACTCCAAAATTGACCACGTAATTGGAAGTAAAGCACTCCTCAGCAAATGTACAAGAACAGAAATTATAACAAACTGTCTCTCAGACCACAGTGCAATCAAACTAGAACTCAGGACTAAGAAACTCACTCAAAACCGCTCAACTACATGGAAACTGAACAACCTGCTCCTGAATGACTACTGGGTACATAACGAAATGAAGGCAGAAATAAAGATGTTCTTTGAAACCAATGAGAACAAAGATACAACATACCAGAATCTCTGGGACACATTTAAAGCAGTGTGTAGAGGGAAATTTATAGCACTAAATGCCCACAAGAGAAAGCAGGAAAGATGTAAAATTGACACTCTAACATCGCAATTAAAAGAACTAGAGAAGCAAGAGCAAACACATTCGAAAGCTAGCAGAAGGCAAGAAATAACTAAGATCAGAGCAGAACTGAAGGAGATAGAGACACAAAAAACCCTCCAAAAAATCAATGAATCCAGGAGTTGGTTTTTTGAAAAGATCAACAAAATTGACAGACCACTAGCCAGACTAATAAAGAAGAAAAGAGAGAAGAATCAAATCGACGCAATTAAAAATGATCAAGGGGATATCACCACCGACCCCACAGAAATACAAACTACCATCAGAGAATACTATAAACACCTCTACGCAAATAAACTGGAAAATCTAGAAGAAATGGATAATTTCCTGGACACTTACACTCTTCCAAGACTAAACCAGGAAGAAGTTGAATCCCTGAATAGACCAATAGCAGGCTCTGAAATTGAGGCAACAATTAATAGCCTACCAACCAAAAAAAGTCCAGGACCAGATGGATTCACAGCTGAATTCTACCAGAGGTACAAAGAGGAGTTGGGTACCATTCCTTCTGAAACTATTCCAATCAATAGAAAAAGAGGGAATCCTCCCTAACTCATTTTATGAGGCCAACATCATCCTGATACCAAAGCCTGGCAGAGACACAACAAAAAAAGAGAATTTTAGACCAATATCCCTGATGAACATCGATGCAAAAATCCTCAATAAAATACTGGCAAACCGGATTCAGCAACACATCAAAAAGCTTATCCACCATGATCAAGTGGGCTTCATCCCTGGGATGCAAGGCTGGTTCAACATTCGCAAATCAATAAACATAATCCAGCATATAAACAAAACCAAAGACAAGAACCACATGATTATCTCAATTGATGCAGAAAAGGCTTTTGACAAAATTCAACAGCCCTTCATGCTAAAAACGCTCAATAAATTCGGTATGGATGGAACGTACCTCAAAATAATAAGAGCTATTTATGACAAACCCACAGCCAATATCATACTGAATGGGCAAAAACTGGAAAAATTCCCTTTGAAAACTGGCACAAGACAGGGATGCCCTCTCTCACCACTCCTATTCAACATAGTGTTGGAAGTTCTGGCTAGGGCAATCAGGCAAGAGAAAGAAATCAAGGGTATTCAGTTAGGAAAAGAAGAAGTCAAATTGTCCCTGTTTGCAGATGACATGATTGTATATTTAGAAAACCCCATTGTCTCAGCCCAAAATCTCCTTAAGCTGATAAGCAACTTCAGCAAAGTCTCAGGATACAAAATTAATGTGCAAAAATCACAAGCATTCTTATACACCAGTAACAGACAAACAGAGAGCCAAATCAGGAATGAACTTCCATTCACAATTGCTTCAAAGAGAATCAAATACCTAGGAATCCAACTTACAAGGGATGTAAAGGACCTCTTCAAGGAGAACTACAAACCACTGCTCAGTGAAATCAAAGAGGACACAAACAAATGGAAGAACATACCATGCTCATGGATAGGAAGAATCAATATTGTGAAAATGGCCATACTGCCCAAGGTAATTTATAGATTCAATGCCATCCCCATCAAGCTACCAATGAGTTTCTTCACAGAATTGGAAAAAACTGCTTTAAAGTTCATATGGAACCAAAAAAGAGCCCGCATCTCCAAGACAATCCTAAGTCAAAAGAACAAAGCTGGAGGCATCACGCTACCTGACTTCAAACTATACTACAAGGCTACAGTAACCAAAACAGCATGGTACTGGTACCAAAACAGAGATATAGACCAATGGAACAGAACAGAGTCCTCAGAAATAATACCACACATCTACAGCCATCTGATCTTTGACAAACCTGAGAGAAACAAGAAATGGGGAAAGGATTCCCTATTTAATAAATGGTGCTGGGAAAATTGGCTAGCCATAAGTAGAAAGCTGAAACTGGATCCTTTCCTTACTCCTTATACGAAAATTAATTCAAGATGGATTAGAGACTTAAATGTTAGACCTAATACCATAAAAATCCTAGAGGAAAACCTAGGTAGTACCATTCAGGACATAGGCATGGGCAAAGATTTCATGTCTAAAACACCAAAAGCAATGGCAGCAAAAGCCAAAATTGACAAATGGGATCTCATTAAACTAAAGAGCTTCTGCACAGCAAAAGACACTACCATCAGAGTGAACAGGCAACCTACAGAATGGGAGAAAATTTTTGCAATCTACTCATCTGACAAAGGGCTAATATCCAGAACCTACAAAGAACTCAAACAAATTTACAAGAAAAAAACAAACAACCCCATCAAAAAGTGGGCAAAGGACATGAACAGACATTTCTCAAAAGAAGACATTCATACAGCCAACAGACACATGAAAAAATGCTCATCATCACTGGCCATCAGAGAAATGCAAATCAAAACCACAATGAGATACCATCTCACACCAGTTAGAATGGCAATCATTAAAAAGTCAGGAAACAACAGGTGCTGGAGAGGATGTGGAGAAATAGGAACACTTTTACACTGTTGGTGGGATTGTAAACTAGTTCAACCATTATGGAAAACAGTATGGCGATTCCTCAAGGATCTAGAACTAGATGTACCATATGACCCAGCCATCCCATTACTGGGTATATACCCAAAGGATTATAAATTATGCTGCTATAAAGACACATGCACACGTATGTTTATTGCAGCACTATTCACAATAGCAAAGACTTGGAATCAACCCAAATGTCCATCAGTGACAGATTGGATTAAGAAAATGTGGCACATATACACCATGGAATACTATGCAGCCATAAAAAAGGATGAGTTTGAGTCCTTTGTAGGGACTTGGATGCAGCTGGAATCCATCATTCTTAGCAAACTATCACAAGAACAGAAAACCAAACACCGCATGTTCTCACTCATAGGTGGGAACTGAACAATGAGATCACTCGGACTCAGGAAGGGGAACATCACACACCGGGGCCTATCATGGGGAGGGGGGAGGGGGGAGGGATTGCATTGGGAGTTATACCTGATGTAAACGACGAGTTGATGGGTGCAGCACAGCAACATGGCACAAGTATACATATGTAACAAACCTGCACATTATGCACATGTACCCTACAACTTAAAGTATAATAATAATAAATAAATTAAAAAAAAAAAAAAAAAAAAAAAGTATTCCTATTTGTCCACATCCTCTCTAGCACCTGTTGTTTCCTGACTTTTTAACGATCACCATTCTAATTGGGATGAGATGGTATCTCATTGTGGTTTTGATTTGCATTTCTCTAATGACCAGTGATATGATCATTTTTTCATATGTCTGTTGGCTGCATAAATGGAAAGACAGTTTTTCTATGGACTGGGTTTGAGGGGATGGTTTTGGGGTGAAACTGTTCTTCAGATCATCAGGCATTAGATTCTCATAGGGAGCATGCAACCTAGAGCCCTCACATGCACAGTTCATAATAGGGTTCATACGCTTATGAGAATCTAATGTCACCGCCAATCTGACAGTAGGCGGAACACGGGCAGCAATACTGGTTCGCTGCTCACCTCCTGCATAGCCCAGTTTCAAACAGGCCATGGACCAATGCCAGTCCATGGCCCAGGGATTGGGGACTCCTAGTATGCATATGTGGAATCATAAACATTAATGAATTAAGGAGTGCCTGCTGATGCTAGTCACCATTTATATAATCCCATTTTAATACTAGTGCAGTATCCTCCAATAAGGGGAAAATTGCTAAAAATAGGGAAGTTTTGAAGCAAAAAGTTGGGTCAATATAAAGAATAGGGTAAGACACACACAAACACACAAATACACATATGCACAAAATTCTGGGTTGTTTGGCGTTATGAATAAAGCTCTTATAGACATTCATGTATAATAAGTATACAACTTTCTCTTTCTACAAGTGGAACTGTTGGTATGTAAGTGTGTATTTCAATTCAAAAGGAATTGTCAGGGTCATGTTCTAAATAGTTGCACCATTTTACACTTCTACTAGTATCCTTCGACGGTTTTTCTTCACATCCTTGAAGTCTTTATCACTGCAACCATTCTGGTAGGTAATAATATTTCATTGTGGTTTTAATGTACATGTTACTATGAATATTAATCGAGTATATTTGGGGGCCCCTTATATAGCCAACTTTTAAAAATACAGTTGTTGGACGGGTGCGGTGCCTCACGCCTGTAATCCCAGCACTTTGGGAGCCCAAGGCAGGCGGAACATGAGGTCAAAAGATGGAGACCATCCTGGGCAACATGTTGAAACCCCGTCTCTACTAAAAATACAAAAATTAGCTGAGGATGGTGGTGTGCACCTGTAATCCCAGCTACTCAGGAGGCTGAGGCAGGAGAATTGCTTGAACCCAGGAGGCAGAGGTTGCAGTGAGCTGAGATTGTGTCCCTGCACCCTAGCCTGGTGACAGAGTAAGACTCTATCCCCGACCCCCCAAAAAATACTGTTATCAATCTTTTATTATTGAGTTGTTGTAATTCTTTACATATCTTAGAAATAAATGCTTTGTAAATATGTATTTTATGAATATTTTTGCACTGGCTATTCATTTTCTCCTTCATGGTACCTGATGATTATGTCTTAAAGTTTTGAAAAGGCCAATTTACCCACTGTTTGGAGACTTTTCCCCATGGGTCATGCATTTCCGAACATCAGTGAAGTTTGCAAAGCTACTCTGATGCACGATGTAGCATTGTTCATATTCTAGGAGAGTAAAAAAAAATGATAATAATGTCTCCCTCCCCTCCCCAGATAAATTTTACAAGGTAATAAAGAAAATGTCTTCTTTCAGATTAGGGGGAAGATTTGTTTCCTGACTAGGATAATAAAGTTAGTAGCTGTCTCCAGAGGGCGTAATGATAGGTTTGCCAGCCCCTCTCTGAAAGATTGAGTGGGTTCCGAGGTAGAGTGGTCCTTAGCTACAAAACAGACTCTGTTCACCTGGAGCCACCTCTACGACAACTCTCTGGAACTTGGCTGTATGAGGAACTGATGTGAACCTGAAATTCAGGCTGCCGGTTCTGCTGAGAGTAATAAACTGTCTAAATCCATTTGGGCTCACTGTTTCCCTACTGACCAAATCTGCGGAAATCCCGCAAGTTAACCTAGCTGATGCGGCAGTCACTGCTGCTTAGGAAGTGTTTGACTCTATAGCAACATTTTTTTTTCTTTTATAGTTATCACTTTTTATGTCCTATCTAAGAAAACATTTGCTTACCCCCGTATTATGAAGACATCTCAAGAAATCGTCAAATGTTTCTTTGGCTTCATATTTTGGCGTTTACATTGATAGACTTAACCATTTAGAATTAAATTTTTGTTGTAATTACAGACAGGTTTGGAGCTTTAAATTGGATATTCAATTTTATCAGCAATATTTGTTAAAAGAAAAAAGATTACCACTTATTTGTTTAAATACTTTCCTTGAATACTGTGAGCTTTTATTTATCTGTATTTGTGAAGAATACTTGAGCTGTATGTGGAATTCTGGGGTGATTTTCTTGTAGTATTTTAATGATATAATCCCACTGTCTTTTGCCTTCATCTTTTCTAAGGATAAGTCAAGGATAAACATTTTGTTATATTTCATGTGCTTGTTAGTTTTCTTTAGCTACTTTGAAAATTGTCTTCTTTATCATTGGTAAACAGTTACCTTCCCTACATTGGTAAACAGTTACCTTCCCTACATTGTTTCTATTTGTGTGTGTGTGTGTTTCGTAATTTTTAACACTGGACTCACTAAATTTAATTTGTGAATGCATATCTTTCAACAATTTGAAGAAATTTTCAGCCATTCAGTTTTCCTTTCTTTCTGTCTCATGTTATCTTTTTTCTTCTTCTGGAACTTTGATATTAACTCTAAGTTGTTTTTCAACTTTTTCTCCCAATCTTTTTAATGTCTGTTTTTCAGATTGGATGATTTTGATTGGTCTATCTGCAAGTTTATGGAAGTTTTATTCTGTATTTCCAACCAGGTGGTAACCCCATTTAAACATTTTTTGTTGTTGTTTCAAGTATTGTGATTTTCAGCTCTACAGCTTTCAATTTTTTCTTAGTTTCTATTTTCTACACATATTCTCTTTTGAGGATATTTTTCTTTACGTCCTTGAAAGTAAATATTGCTGCTCTAAAATTTTCATCTGCTGATTCTAAGTTGGGATCAGGTAAGTGTTAATCTTAATTTATTTCTCTTTGAGTATACATGAAACGAAGCTTCCTATTTCTTTTCATGCCAGGTAATTTTAGAATGCATTCTATATATTGTGAATGATATACTGGGTAGATTTCAGATACCATTATATTCTTTGAAGTGTACTGATTTGATTAATTGATTGATTATTAAAGTTTTAATAGGGAGTCACTTTAGCTGAACTCAAACTTCAGTCTCAGTCCCTTCTGTGGTGGGAAGCAGGTAAAACTTCTGTTTACACATTTTGTTCCTAGTTTGGCTCCTTAGATTCTGCTACACACCTGAATAATTTAGGGGTCATGCAGAGATTCGGGCAGAGTTTGTTTTCAAAATGTGAAGGTATTCCTCCATGCATTTATCCTATCCCAGATGTTTACTGTTACACTCTAGCTACTGTGTTCACCCTGAAGTCTGCATTCTGACTTTCAAAGATAGTAGGCCTATCAGTTTCTACCTAATTTTGGGTCTTCCCTCAAGCAGGAAGCCATAAAAATTGAAAAATGACTTCCCACCTTTTTCTTAGTTTGAGTATTAACTTTTCTCAAGTTTACACCTGTTTTTGTCACTTTCTTATGCCTTTAAAAAGTTGTTTCTAAAATCTTTGTAGAGTGTGTAGTTCTATACTCAAGTCATATCTGGGAAGATTGGTTTGGTAGGAGATATTTCCCTATTACTAGAAGTAGAATACTAATTTTCTTTTGATTGACCTGTTTAATCTTATTATTTTTAGCCAATAATAAAATCCACTAACTGATTTGGGTTTGATACTACTAAAGTCTTTGTTAATTCCCTGGGGAGATGGTTTTAGCCTCCTGGCTTCCCTTCTATCCATTCACTTAACTCTCAATAACAATAGATCACTGAGCATGTTCTTATCAGTTTTATATTAACTCATTCACGTGATTTTATTCATAGCTCTTTCCAGGAATAGAGAGTTGGTTTTTTTCCTGGCTCTGCTGACTCGTGTAAAGAGTTGTATCAGTGATAAACGTCCTCTCCAATAGCTGTCTTTGCTATTATGTGACCTTTGCTCTGTCATTTTTCTAGTTTTGTTTAATAAGACTAGGATATCCTCTCCATTATTGACTTAATTGACTAATTTATGAATTATGCCCAATAATTCTTCAATCCTCACTCCCCATGCACATAATTTATTCCAGAAAAGTATTATATGAAATTTTCAATACTTTTCTAAGTTTTCAACACTATTTAAAAAATCCACCTATCTAATTACTTATATATATTGCATACCCAAGAAAATGAATTTAAAAGTTTCTCCAGTGTATCTAAGATAATCATTCACTTTCATAAGAGATTTAGATTTTATAAATTTAGGAATACTTACAATGGTGTTAGCTATGAATTGCCACCTTAGTATAAAGACTATACCTGTAAGATGTTTGATGTGTTATAACAAAATTCAGACACTACATCAATGACTTTGTAATATATGAAAATCTGTTAAAATCAGTAACACTTTTGAAGTTTAGGAAAAGTAATTGTCTTCTAAATTCTCTAAATTCTCATGTTTTTAAAAATATTCTTTGAAGTTCTTACATATCAAGATAAAAACTGACTAAAAACAAACAAAAATAAACAATTACACATTTTGATAACTGCCATAAGGACACTAGGAGATAGAACAAAACACAACAGGGTGCTTTAGTCAGGCAGGGCAGAGAAATCCCACTGAGGTGTCTCTTTAAGTAAGAATAATTGGTGAGAAAAATTCAACCATGCAAAGAATGATCAGTGCATGAGGGCTGGAGGGAGGATTATTGGGAGCCAATAACACTGAAAACCACTTGTGGCTCATCATGTTATAAGTAATTTGTAAACCTACCCGTGCTTCTGGATTTCAGTGACAGAGAGTGGGAAAAAGGGAGGGAAGAAGGAATCAACTACATGAGCTGATTTTTAGGGTGCATAAGAGAGAGATCATAACAGGATTTGCAGGATAACGTAAGAAAAGCATATTTTATTTTAACTAACAACTATTTGAATGATTATAAGTTGGGGAATGATATGATATGATTTCCATTTATAGAAGATCTTTCTCTATAATCCAAATGGGGAATGAACAGGAGAAGGGGCTCAAGTAAAGTGAGAGATGAGCAAGTTATTAATAGTTCTTGCAGTTTCAATTATGTGTTTTTTCCCACATCTGTGATTAGACAAGCCCATCCCATGTGGTCTATACCTGAAAGTCATACTTATTCCCCAAATCCTTAGCCCCTGGGTCCAAATGTGTTAAATTAAGCTTTTATCTCAGAGGATTTGGTAACCACAGTAACACTGGCTACAACATATCAGCTACCTGTGCTCTCTAAATGCCCTATTTTGTTAGAATTAAATTGGGATCTAACCATTTGTTGAGAATCAAGAGTCATGCTTTCTCATAGACTATTCTTTAAAAGGTGCTATTTTCTATAGCACGAATGTGAAACAGGGCTGGAGAATTTGATACGGTTTTAAATACATGTAATAGTTACCAATGCTTTACAAGTACAATGTATTACATAAATAATATAACCCCAGTTCAGGCTTGACCTGTCTTATCTTTCTCACACAGTGATGACAAACAATTTAGGGCTTCTCTTCTCAGCCTCAAAAGTTTATTTTATAGCCCTTAACTCTGCTCCTGAGTGTTGTTGTTAAGAAAAAACAGTTTTTTATTCTGACAACTCTGATATCCTTTGCATTTTCTACAAATGAGTGAAAGAAAGATATTGTGTAAAGGGATTTGATTTGTAACACAATAGCTGCTTTTCCTCAGCTAAAGTATAGAGCATGGAACAAATTTACATTAAATGTATGCTCTTATGAAGGAAGAAATAAGCATTTGGGTTTGAAATATGTCGAGCAACTATTTTTATGAAGGGAAAGTCATTTTCTTCAGCTGCGATTTTAGTTCCAACTAACAAAGGCTCACTCTAAGCACTCATTTTCTACTTCTGGATGTCTTGTTGGTTAAGCTTTAAATCTTCCACATTGTCCCTTTCTTCCCTAACAGGTAGATACCAGACAATGTTGGCTGTGCTGTTAAATTTTACAGCTCAGTGGTAATAAAATACCACCGGTGGAAGCTATTTCATGCCCTTTTAGCAATGTAGATAGATAGATTCAGAACAGAGAAATGTATCTGGCCATGCAACATATCTAACTTATGCCCTCGTTTAATTGATGACAGATCTATTAGCTGAACAATACAGGCCTCAAAATGGATTTTGTGCATCCATCCCAGTTACTTTTTTTTTCTTTTTTTGGCCTGTCAATGAAATGTTTGAAAGATATTGAAAGGTTAAACCACTGGTGGTCATGGTTAATAGGAAACATTTGAATAGCAGATGGTGGGATAAACCACAAATGCACAGCTTGAGTAGCTTCTTGAGCCCCAGGAGACAGAATAATAGACCCAAGCATAGCTGTGTCTCATTTACTAAAACACATGTTACCTTTCTTGCTCTCAAATAAAAAGGATTCTGGTAGCATGACTATGTCAACAGCAATAAAAGATCACTATAAATATGAAGATAGCACCATGGCTTCATTCTCACTGCTCTTCTATTTGTTTTGATGATTGTCAGTGACCTTGCACTCCTTCTATGGCATCCGTGTTCAGACCAGGCAATACAGCTAGCAATACACTTTCTGGCAGTGAAATAAATTACTTGATATTTAAGGCCAGCTGCATAAGTCACCTTGCATGGCCCTGTACTCTGACAGTTCACTCAGACCTTGGAGAGATTAGGCTGCTTTTTGCTGTAGTGAATTGAAACTCCAATTAAAATTGCTTTTACACAAGAAGAAAAATGTAATAAATATAATATTGATTACTATGAATGGAAATCTATGGGTAGCGTCACCTTAACAGTTGACTTAATTAATGAACGTTTCAAGCTCCGTTTAATCACATTTTTCTATCTCAGACCTCAGTCTTTCTGGTCTTAACCTCAGACCATCAAAACTGGCTGAAGAAATCCCAGGTGGCACATCTAAATGACAGAGAGTGCCTCTTCTTGTTTTTCTCAAAATTACCAGTGAAGAAAGATTTCAGAAGCCCAGAAGAAAACTTCTTACGTTTCGTTGATCCAAATTTAATCAAATTCTAAGTCAGAATGAATGCTCTTGGTGTGAGAAACACTGCACACCTATCAGCTTAAGCCTGATTCTTGAACAAGGCGGTGGTGAAGACTACGTTTTCTCTAATTAACTTAAAATTATTAAAGCTCATCCTTTCATGGATTTTAGAACATTGAATACAATATCAATGCCACCCTACCCCTGCCGTGCAAATGAGGATTTTTGATGTGGGTGAATGATTTGCAGGTGTCAGTATGTAGAGTTTTCATTGATCATAGAGGAAGCAGGTAAAATGAAGTTCCCTCTTCTGGGTGACCCTCGCTTTGGGTTTGGCCTCTTCTGTTCCACGTGGCAGTGTGATACGTTGGGTTGCCTCCTTCTCCTGCCATGGACAGTGTGAGAAGGTGCTGAGTGTATCAGCAGTAGGCATGTAAATATGCCACATTTTATTCTAGACTCATTGGATGAAAACCTGCCTTCAGTTCTCATTTCTTGCCTTCTCCAACAAAGTAGTAAAATCCAGAGGAATAAAAATATGCTACCCTCTAAAAGACAGTTTCTAAATAAAATAAAATAAAACAGAAAAACATTGTCTGTTCCCAGTGTAGGTGAAAGGAGAACTTGCAATGTGATATACAATCCAGCACATATTGTCAAAATAATACATTATGCAGACTTTACCCAGCAATCCCATTATCGGGTATATACCCCCAAAGAATATAAGACACCCTACCATAAAGACACATGCATGCATATTTTCACCGCAGCACTATTCACAATAGCAAAGCTATGGAATAAACCTAAATGTCCATGAACAGTAAACTGGATAAAGAAAATATGGTATGTATATACCATGGAATACTACACAGCCATAAAAAAGAATGAGGACATTTTCTTTCCAGCAACATGGATGGAACTGGGGGCCTTTATCCTAAGTGAACTAATACGGGAACAAAAAAGCTAAACACCACATGTTCTCACATGTAATTGAAAGTTAAACTTCGAGTACATATGAACACAAAGAAGGCAATAACAGACACTAGGGCCTACATGAGGTAGGGGGTGGGGATGGAAAAACTACCTGTTGGGTAATGTCTTTATTACCCAGGTGATGAAATAATCCGTACACCAAACAGATTATCTGTGACACACAATTTACTTATACTGTAAACCTGCACATGTACCCCTGAACCTAAAATAAAAGTTTAAAAAAAAAAGAATTTGGTTAATCATCCTGACAATAAAGGTAAAATTGCCTTGATTATGGTGAGCATATGACTCTTATGAAATTGGTACATTGAAAGGTGAGGGATCTAGGGTCATAGCCTAATAGCTCTTTTCCCTAAAGCCATTTATAACTCTATTTATATTAGTATATAGGCAATTACAGTCTCATTTATACTGATCTATGTTAAGTTGTAAAATGTCATTTCAGGTTGTAAAATACAAAACAATATATTCAATTTTATTAGTTCTAATATGGAGCACTTATTTACTTTTTTTAATATTAAAATATAATCTAACCAATCATTTTACAATGCTCGGTCATGGATGGCACCTATGTTTTCACTAACTATTCTAAAACAAGAGAGATGAGTAACAAAAACTCGTCGTCATAATTGGTTTCATTTTGCTAAGAATTCATAAGTTTAAATATTAGTCTGAACATTTTCAGAGTCAAGGATAAATGTGTCAGAACAGAGTAGAGTATTGAGTTTCCTTTAGATGAAAGATGAGTTTGAATGTCTGAAAACAAATGGCAATAGACATTGAAAGCAAGAGATAAATAATTGAATAGAGAACAATATATTATAATATCCAAAGCCTTATTTTTTATCTGAAAATATTTAGGTAGGCTTCTCCATATCTAACATGCTGTGAATCAATTATTGTAATCCTTATTTGAATAACATTTGACCCACTGTGAATTGGACCACAGAGGGTCTCTCAAGATCCTGTGTAAATAACTCGTGTCGCAAATTATTCCCAACATATCATGATTCTCTTTTAATGATTTCTCCTTAGGAAATGCGTTTCAAATTTTGATAATTCATGAGTACCAAGATATGACTGATCATTAAATTTACTACCTTAATCAGGACGTGGCTTTTAATAGGAACATGAGAGTCTAAATTAATGCTGTCCAATAGAAAAATAATGTGATCTACAAATGCAAGCCACATAGAGGATTGTAAATTTTGTAGTCACATTTTACACAGTAAAAGAAAAAGTAGTTGTGATTAATTTTAGTAATATATTGTATTTAAACTGGTACATATTTTAATACATAATTAAAATTTTTTAAATTACTAATGGAATATTTTGCCTTTTTTTAAACTGTCTTCAAAATCCAACATATATCTTACACTCACAGAAAATCACTATTTAACCACATCTTAAGTGCTTGATAGCTGCAGGTGTTTGGTAGCTACTGTATTGACCAGTGCAAATCTAATCTCGCCATGCAAAATGCCATAGACTAGGTGGTTTCAACAACAGACATTTATTTACCATAGTTCTGGAGTCTTAAAGTCCAAAATCAGGGTGGCAGCATGGTCAAGGTCTGGTGAGGACTTTCTTCCTGACTCGTAGATGGTCATCTTCTCACTGTGTCCTCACTAGACAGAGAGAGAAAACTAGTTCTTCCGTGTCTCTTCTTATAAGGACACTAATCCCATCACAAGGTCCCCACATCTATGAACTCATTTAACAAAGGCTCCACCTCCAAATGCCATCATATTGGGTGTTAGGACTTCCACATGTGCAGTTTGATTCATTCCTCAATGCTGTTGCTATGGTGATGTGTCTTTAGGAAGACTCCCTTGACGTGAGCTTAGGCTCGTCGTGACCTTGTTATGATTCCCACTTGGCTTTCAGGAGTGAGGATTTTTTTTTTCAAGATTTTGCTTTTGTTTTTAATAATAAGTCCTTTTAAACAGGACTTTGTAACTGCTGAAAAAAAAAAGGAAAGATGTTTGAAAGAATTTAGGAGAAACATATGCTCTTTTAAAAAGTGTTAATGAGAAATTAAATAAAAATTGTTGCACCTAGGAAATAGCACTATGCTCTTAGGTCTACTTATCTTCTTTAGTGTTTCTAAAGTGGAAATAGAGACATTATCCCAATTAGGAAATTTTTAATTAAGAAGACATACATCATTTGGGGAAAATAAGTTAACCGATTTGTGATTTAACTTGAAGTATAGACTTCTTTTTTCCCCTGAAGTTCTGTGGCTTACAAAAAAGGTTGAGATAAAACTGGCTCAGTGTCTGAACTTTGTCTTGCAGTTTGTTCCCTGTATGCTGATCTAGAACTATAAACTCATTTGCAAGTATTTAGAATATTTGATTCAGGTTGGATTACTTTATTAACAAATAATGCAGATCATAATAAATCTGATATTATGGATTGTAAAATAACTGTAAATGACTAAAAGAACTGTCTTCAAATATATCCTTATTATTCTGTAAATATTCAGAGGTTTTATTGATATGTCTCACTTGAAAGCTGAGAAATAAATATTTGTTTAAAGTCAAACACATAATTTGTATTATTTTGATGATTAGTTCTCCTGGTTCCCAGTACAATGTTTCTTCACGATTTAATACTAGACACCCAGATCACTGAAATCCAATCATTTTTTCAGTATTGGCATATTGTCATTAAATTATATACTAAGGCTTGGTGACATGGAAGTGTAGATGAGGTCTAACATAAGGTCTTCCAGTTTCCCACCAGGTCATTTGCACTAAGTGTTCACGTAGACCCCACTACACAACAAGTGCCTAAGGAAAGAATTCTGCCTTGGTCTCATGAAATCTGAAGAAACTTGAATGCAATGGAATGAGACTGATTTTCCCTTTAATAAATAAATATTAATGTGTTTGAGTTACTAAGTGGCCATTTTTCTTATCAAAAATATTTTCAAAAGGAAAAGGAAGATAAGGAGAAGGGGGAAAAGAAGGATGAATTCTAGAAGACAAGGAGAAAAGATGGAGAGTGGGGAGAAGGAGGAAACAGTATGAGGGAGAAACTAAAGTTATAATTTGAGTCAATTGTAGGGGAATCGTTCAATTTCTATAGACACAGAAGTTTAATAATTTAGGCACACTAAGGAAACACTGTGAATCTTATCAGAACAGAGATATTTATTGATGAACTAAAATAGCAGATTATTTTCCTCTGTTTTTCTATTGATAAGGTTCAAAGCTTTGAAAAACACTCAAAGTAACAATGTTCTTGATTTATCCATATCAAATTTGCAAATTATATATCTGCAGAAAGTATAGCAATTTTCCAAAGTTACAAAATTAAATCATGCAGATGTCTTGGCTTTAATGAAACAAGTAAAGCCAAGATGTTACAATTTTAATAATCCTAAGTAACTCTACTTTTTAAATCATTTTTATGCTCATAATTTAAGGAATTAAAAAATCGGAAATTGCTATGTAGCAAAAAGTGTGAATAGGTTTATCTTTAAAACAATTTTCAGTTATTTGATTTGTTTGTTTGTTTATTTATTTATTTATTTGTTTTGAGACCTAGTTTCGCTCTTGTTGCCCAGGCTGGAGTGCAGTGGCACCGTCTCAGGTCACTGAAACCTCCGCCTCCCAGGTTCAAGCGATTCTCCTGCCTCAGCCTCCCAAGTAGCTGGGATTATAGGTGCCCGCCACCACGCCCAGCTAAATTTTTGTATTTTTAGTAGAGATGGGGTTTCATCATGTTGGCCAGGTTGGTCTCAAACTCCTGACCTCAGGTGATCCATCCACCTCTGCCTCCCAAAGTGCTGAGATTACAGGCATGAGCCACCACACCCAGCCTCAGTCATTTTTAAATTTTAAAAATGTTGTTTTAAAAACTGCATGATGCATTATTGTTTACATTGAGGCATGAAGTCAATTTAATTTATTGCCAGAAAAATATTTTGAAGATTTTGCTTTCTGAAAAAACACTATGACTTTTCAATTGGATTGAGTGCTCATAAAAATGTAAGACAATGCCCTAGATACGGCATTTTCTACCATTTCTATTAAAATAAGCCAACTTAACTTATTGAGAATATTGTAGCTTTTTTTAACTTTCTAAATCTTGGGTATAAGGATCAACAGCAAACAAATAAAAACTGGTTGGAAAAATGAAATGGAAAATCATATTGGAAAGATTAATTTTTCAGGTAAGTACAGAAAACAAAGTTCTATTGCTTGTCAGAGTCACTCTGTGACTAGAGATTTACGGACTCAACTACATTTCTCTCTGCATACTTATATTGAATGTATGAGTTTACATTTTTTAGTACTTGAGATAGATAGATAGATGATTGATAGATAGATAGATAGATAGATAGATAGATAGATAGATAGATTTGTCCAGATAGCTAGATAGGTTTGTAGATAGATAGATAGATAGATAGATAGATAGATAGATAGATAGACAGACAGACAGACAGACAGACAGACAGACAGGTTTGGAGAGAGAGAGATTTGTCTATCCTATCTATCTATCTATCTATCTATCTATCTAGATATCTAGACAAATCTATCTATCTATCTATCTATCTACCTATCACAAGCCCTAAAAAAGATAGATTTTTCTATCTATATCTATCTACCTACTTATCTATCTATCTATCTATAATCTATCTATCTGCTACTTTACTCTTATTTCTTCCTTGTATTTTCTTCAAATAATCAAATTAACTTACTGCTGGTATTATCCTAATTTTATAAATCAGGAAACTGAGACTCAGGAAGGAAACACAAATTTCCCAAGTTCACAGAGTTAGTATCTGTTAATTCTTGTCCAACTGACTGTAACTCCAGTGTCCAAGCTGTTAAATGTCTTGCTAAATTTCCTCTCTACTTCTTATAAATCTTAATCATGATTAATTCTCTGAAAAATGTATGTTGCTTATAACTAAAAATATATACATTAGAATAATAATGGATTGCACATATTAATCACCACAGGTGAGAAAGTGACTTATTTGGAAATAAGTTATGTCATATCCTTTGACACACTAAGAATATCATAACTTTTTGCTCACTTGAATAGCAAACTGAAATAAAGCTTTCATTGTCATGTTAAGTATGTTATAATCAGACTTAAAAAATAATACTAAAGCTTGTCCTTTCCGAATATAGAGAGATAAATTATGTCAGAATCACAATCATTATTTTTAGTGTTATGGTGTATTCAAAATGTTAAACTGATTTGAGTTAATCAACATTAAAAAAAATTTTACTTTATTCCAAAGGATACTTGGCTACTTTTGACTTGCTTTACGGATAGCTTTGCCAAATCTTTGTACCCTCCTTTGATTACTTTTGGGATAGCAGCAACAACAAATACATTTTTTTTTCTTTTGAACAATGCCTTGGAATTTTGCTTTTGAGGAATTGACAGTTTCTAAATGAAACATATTGTATTGAAGAATTACACAGAATTGCAAAGTAAGTAGAATAGAGCTTAAAGCTTCCTATTTGTAAGGTTGCGTTACTGTGAATGAGAGAAAATAACAAGGGTTTACTATTCTTTTCTTCCTGAACTGGCTGTAGAAGTTAAAATGAACTCTTCATCATCAAAGTAGAATGTGGCACTGTGTTAATGGTCAAATGTGATGATAACACGGGACAATAAAACCACAACCTTTTTTACTTTTCATTAAAATTATTATTTTATTTTTTACAATGATAGTGAAAAGAGTACCTTTAGAATAAGCCTTCTTAAGAAAAAAATAGAAATAAAACTATTGAGGTGACCAAGTCTTATCAACAGCGGAAGGGGGATCAACTTGAAATCACTGCACATTGTTTCATATCAATTTTGCTTGACATAACTCTTCAATATTTGGGGTGGGGGGTCCCAAATCTTTGTTTTGTAATCAGTGATGAGTTCAGTTGTCAGTTTTCACTAATTTAGAATAATTACTTAATATCTACATCAAGCCTACATCTCCTATTTCTCCACTTCCAATTTTTAAAACTAGTGCAGTTTTTTGTTTGTGTTTTTGTTCCTTTGCAGTGGTTTGGAACAAAAGGTAGCACTGGTAATAGCCCCTGATGAAGTTCATCTTCTTAACTGTAACAGTGAGGCAATTCAGAGGCAGACAGATTGTCCTCCAGAGCTATGCATGACACGGGACACGCTCAGGCTCCATGCCCACTCTGACAATGTGCAGTGCTTGGAGAAGCTTCCTCCCCACCGGGGAGATAGGCAGCTCCTCACTCCCAGAGCCCTAGTTCAGGCCAACACTTGTATCTGAAAGATTTGAAACCTTAATGGAACTGGTAGAAACCAGAAAGAAAAGCTGACATCTCAAATATATATGTAGTTTCCTCTCCTGCAAAAAAAATAGAGACCAACATATACATTTGGGGCAGATTGTTCTGGAAAACAAACAAAAAGTTAATTTTATTTATTTTTTTTGAGAAATGCAAATCAAATCTTATTTCTTCATTAGACTTCCAGGAAACTACATTTTCCTAGAAATGTGGTTCTAAAGCCTTTTCAAATAAACTTCTACTCTTGCTCTGAAACTTGCTTCAGTCTCTTTTTCTTCCTTATGCCCCTCAGTTGAATTATTTCTTCTGAGTAGGCAAGAATTGAGGTTGCTGCAGACCCATAAGGATTAGCCACTGGTAACTTGGATATTATTTACTGGTAACATAATGAGAATCTTAAACCTGAGTTGTTCAAAACCAAACTCCTGATCTTTCTCCTAACCTGCCTTTCAAGTGTCTCCCCCATTTTAGTTAAAGGCAACTTATTGCTTCTAAATTTTTGAGGCCTACAATCTTAGTGTTACTCTTGACTCATCTCTCTTATAAATTCCACATCTGAAAGTTGGCTGGGAAAGTTTTACAGAGAAAATGTTTTTTTTTTTTTTTTTTTTTTTTATTTTCTGTCTGGAGGGCGAAGGCCTAGCTGTAGGCATTCTGGAAGCAAAGAGAGGAAAGGGGTTTAAGGTTTCCCATGCAGCAAGTAAACTTTGGTGGGACTGTAAACTAGTTCAACCATTGTGGAAGACAGTGTGGCGATTCCTCAAAGATCTAGAACTAGACATACCATTTGACCCAACCATCTCATTACTGGGGATATACCCAAAGGATTATAAATCATGTTGCTATAAAGACACATGCATACATATGTTTATTGCAGCACTATTCACAATAGCAAAAACTTGGAAACAACCCAAATGTCCATCAATGATAGACCGGATTAAGAAAATGTGGCACATATACACCATGGAATACTATGCAGCCATAAAAAAACGATGAGTTCATGTCCTTTTTAGGGACCTGGATGAAGCTGGAAACCATCATTCTCAGCAAACTATCACAAGGACAAAAAACCAAACACCACATGTTCTCACTCGTATGTGGGAATTGAACAATGAGAACACTTGGACACAGGAAGGGGAACATCACAAACTGGGACCTGTCATGGGGTGCGGGAAGCGGGGAGAGATAGCATTAGGAGAGATACGTAATGTAAATGACGAGTTATTGGGTGCAGCACACCAACATGGCACATTTTTATACATATGTAACAAACCTGCACATTGTGCACATGTACCCTAGAACTTAAAGTATAATAATAATAAATAAATAAAAGAAGTAGCAGCTAGGAAAAATAATCAAAGTATAGGCAAGACCACAGCAAAAAAAAAAAAAATGTAAAGTAAAATGGAGAATGTATCCCCGACATTCAACTGACTCTCATGATAATTGCCATCTGTGTAGCTCCTCGGAAACAAACATAATAGAATTTAAAAGGGACAGAAAAAGAAAAGCAGAGGAGGATGCTCTCATTGGATGGTAACCTTTTTACTTTTTAAGACAACTATGGATTTCTCATTTCTTAAAATATCTCTCCATTAAATAAAGAAATTCAGCAATAAATATTTTTGAGCATTTCTTTGAGCAGAAAATATAAGCCAGTTTTGTGGCAGATGTTGAGATTACAAAAATGAATATGATGTGGTCTAAATATTGGCATTGCTTAATCTTTGTACAACACAAGTAATTGCTAAGGTCACATCTTGTAGATTAGACATCTGTGTATATGTGGTGAGCCAAAGGCTTGCAAAGTCCAAGTTATGTGCAAGTTACGTTGCAAATGAAATTCTCACCAATGACATCATTGTTTTGAATAGTGTCACCATTACCAAGATGCCACCATTTCTTGGAAGGAATTAAGCAGCACGTCCATGGTCATTTCTTTGCTCTGAACATTTCAAAGAAAGAAATAAGCCAGGAGACCTGATCTAATTCCCTGGGGAGCATAATAATAACAGGCCACCTGATGAACAAGTGCTAGAGATTTTGTTAGCAGAAGAGTTGTTATCTATTCAATGCTTTTAACAGTATATTCCTTGTTCTTATAGACTGTTATGGTAAACAAGTTACTAACCTATCATTTATATGACCTGACTCCAAGGAAAGTATCCTATCAATCATCCATGCCAATATGTGAATACAAAATGAAGATGTTTAATGAACTGAATGACTCTTTTTGGTATGTAAGTGAGGGGATTATACTACTAACTAGAAATGGCACGTATTGTCTTGGGCAAATGCACGTCAGGTATGTAAAGATTGTATTTCCATTGGTCTATATGTAGACCAATGTAGAAACGGGTAAACAACACTTGTGGAAAATTAGAAAAGATGGAAATGTTTTAATTTCAAGTTTAAAATGTACTTAAAGTCATGTGAAATCTGTCAAGGTAGTTAGGAGTTATTGGGACAGGTTTCAGGGTAGGATGGAGGCATAGGGAGTGAGCCCAGTAATAAGTCAGTTTTCTTTTAAAAGCACGACAAATCTCAGAGCAGGCACTTGAAAAGCTCAGAGTCAAAGTGAAGGGGTGGCCTGCCCCTCCACACCTGTGGGTGTTTCTTGTTAGGTGGAAGGAGAGACTTGAGAAAAGAAATGAGACACAGAGACAAAGTATAGAGAAAGAGAAAGTGGGCCCAGAGGACCAGCGCTCAGCTTACAGAGGACCCACGCCGGCACCGGTCTCTGAGTTCCCTTAGTATTTATTGATAATTATCTTTACCATCTTAAAGATAAGGGAGTGGCAGGACAACAGGATCATTGTAGGGAGGAAATCGGCAGTAAGACATATGAACAAAAACCTCTGTGACATGAATAAGTTTAAAGGAAAATGCTGTGCCTTGAGATGCATATGCAAACATCTCCATAAACCTTTTAGCATTATTTCAGCCTATCGCAAGGGGAGAAACCTTGGACAATACCTAGCTTTCCTAGGCAGAGGTCCCTGTGACCTTTGGCCGTGTACCTGTCCCTGGGTAGTTGAAATTAAGAGAATGGTGATGACTTTTAACTAGCAAGCTGCCTTCAGGCACTTGTTTAACAAAGACACATCCTGCACAGCCCAAAATCTATTAAACCCTGAGTCACCGCGGCACATGTCTCTTGCAAGGACAAGGTTGGGGGTAGGGTCACAGATTAACAGCATCTCGAATACAGAACAAAATGGAGTCTCTTATGTCTACTTCTTTCTATATAGACACAGTAACAGGCTGATCTCTCTTCTTTTCCCCACACAAAGGATAAGAACTAAAGTTATGGCAGCCTCGCAGTGTTAGTGGGACAATAATCAGAGGCCAAGACTGAGACAAATGTCTGAATAAACTCTAATAATTTGGATGACACTCTGAAATACTGCATCATAGAAGTAATTTAAGCTGGAAACAAATGTGAACTATGAAAGACCTTAGAACACATTTGAATCGTTTCCTTGAAACCAATTTACTTTTAAATGCATCAAAATATAAAATTCATCTATATATATATATATGTGAATAGATATGTATGTGGAAAAGTAAATGCGGTAAACCTAACAATGACAGAATCTATGTAGTAGAAGTGTGGTTGTTCGCTATAAATCGATTTCATTTTCTTTCTTTAAAGATTTTCATACTAAAATATTGTGAAAATGTGGATGGAATTAAGACTTTCCATGGCCAAAAATTATACTATACTAAGATATTATCAGTACACATACATTAAATAAAATATTAGAGAATATGGGATCTTCTCAAAAAGGGAGATCTTTCTAGGTAGAAGCTAAAAGATGTATGAAGAAATGATGAGCAAGAAAAACAAACAGAAGGTATAAATAAATGTTGATTCCACATAACAACAATAATAAAGACATATGTCAAGTGTATGTATTGTTATATAATGTATACTATTTAAAATAAATAGAATAGTCCCAACAATATTAAAATCATAATTTTTTAAATCATGGAGTAATTTATGAGAACTCTATTAATATTAAAGAGAGTGGACCAATTTCATTCATTACAACAAGTAAAATAAATATAATCAATTCAAAAGAAGATAAAAAAAAAAAGGGAAAGAGTATATGAATAGAAATGACTTTTTAAAGTCATTAAATTATGTATCTAAATGTAAATAATATGCTCTACACTCAAATTGCATATAAAGATTGTAAAACTGTATAAAATTTTCTCAATTATTTGTCATTTACAAAGGAAATGTCGAAAATACAAAGATATATTAGTAAAACTGAATGGATAAGCATAAGCTATGCAGACACTATTATTAATATGAAAATATTAATCTCAAAATAGACTTCAAACCAAAAAGCATTACTAGTGATAAATAGACATTTTATTATGCTGAAAAATTTACTTAATTAAGAAATTATAAAGTTTTATAATTGTACAAAACTGACATAAGCAAACCAATCATTTTTGCAGGATTATTCAAACTATCTCAAAAACTCATAAACAAGGACACCAAAATCAGTAAAGATAAAATAAAGATTAGGACATCACAGTAAGTAAAATTAATGATGAAGATATTGCACTCCTTAAACTGCAGAGAGTACTTTCTTTTCAAGTACACACTAGACATTTACAAAAGTTGACCATATATTGTGCCATAGAACAAATCTTAATAAATAATTTTTAATGTTGGAAATCACACACATCATCTTATCTTACTAAAAAATCAATTAAACTAAAAATTAATAAAAATGAAAACTAGAAAGTCCTTATGTTGAATATTGAATAATGCACTTCTAAATTACTCATAGAATAAGAAATTATAATTTTAAATATAAATATATTACCTAAAAGAAAATGAAAAATTTAAAAATATGCAATGTTTTATTGTCACAATTGGCTGGTAGTTATATGAATGTTCCCTTTGTGACAAACTATTGAACTACAGATGTTTATTTTGTGTGATTTTCTGTATCTAGAATATATTTTTACAATGCTTAAGGAGAGGTGCATTACTCTGGTACTTTGGCCACAGAAAGTAAGATAAGATAATTCAATATATCCATGAAAAATATAATGATTTGAAATGGAGAAAAAATATTATTGGGTATTATACCTTTTTAAATATGTTTTATAATTTTGTCTAAGCTAAAAGGATATTTACCTTTATGTTCTAATTGTTTATAAAATTATGAAGAACTATCTCCTTCGGTAACACACACACATAAATAACAATAGTGGTTACTCCACAGATTCGGGAACCTAAATTCACATTCCAGATTCACCAAGCACTACTCCTGTACCTTTAAGGAATAATCGCTATGTGTCTCAGTTTTCTCATCTGTAAAATAACAATAATATAATAATAGTAATCTCTTGTGCTATATGAGTAGATACACTTAAAATGACTAAAACAGCTCCTGGCCTATAGTAATTGCTCAATAATGGTTAGCTATGTTTTCTTCTCTATAATATTCTCAGTTTGCAATGCAATTTTTATATAAGAATAGTCCTTTACAAATCAGAAAGTTACCTGTGACTATAAAATTTGACCACAAAGAATCTGGTATTCTTAATTAAATAAAAACTATGCAGTTGGATTAACTGCTTTTATTCAGTTAATTTATTTCTGCTTAAATTTCCAATGTTGTTCATTAGAATATGAACAACTTCTCTTTGAAAATTCTAAGGATTAAACAGCTATGCTTTTTTTCAAATGAAATATCAGCCTTTACAACACACATATTACAATTTTCATTATTACAATTTAATTGAAAATATTTTCCTTAGAGGGAAAGTCTGTTGGTACCTTGTTGATAATTTTATTTTTTAAAATCAGTACTCTCAGTACCTCATTTACAAATAAACTCTATGACACATTATTTCTTAACTGAGGTAGTGTTTTTTGTTACTACATAACAAATTACCACAAATTTATTAGCTTAAACAATACCCATTTATTGGCTCACGGTATGGTAGGTCAGAAATCTGGCATCGTGCGTTGGTTCTCTGCTTAGGGCATTCCAAGGCTGAAAGCAAGGTGTTTGTTGGGCTGAGTTCTTATCTGGAAGATCCGCAAAGAAATATCTGAGCTCATGCAGTTTGTTGGTAGAAGTCAGTTACTTGCTGTTGTTAAACTGAGATTTCCATTTCCTTGCTGACTGTAAGTTGGGAGTCACCGTTGCTCTTAGAAGCCACCTGTACTCCTTCTTCAGTGGAGCCCTCAACACCAGCAAATGAATGTCAATTCCTTCGACTCTGAATCTCTCTCACTTCGCCTTCTATCATCAGCCCAATAAAGCACTCTGCTTTTAATGGTTCATAGGATTGGATCAGGCCCACTTGATCAACTGATCATCTGTACCATATAATGTAACCTAATCACCACAGTGATATCCCATCATTTACAGTACTTGGGATTAGGATATGGAATTTTAGAATGAGAGTCATGCTTTTTAGAATTTTGTGTTTCACAGATGATGTATGGCTGGCTAAAAAGGGTTCCTTTTGCAAATCTCTATCTACTCAAGGTGAGGACCATGAATCTTATTCCGTAGTTCTAGAGATAAGT
The DNA here is from genome assembly GCF_024542745.1 of Macaca thibetana thibetana. NCBI lineage: Eukaryota > Metazoa > Chordata > Mammalia > Primates > Cercopithecidae > Macaca > Macaca thibetana. The sequence continues at coordinate 14,573,212 of NC_065595.1, read as the reverse complement.
TCTTTGGGATTTCTAGATGCTTTAACTACAGATACTTCAAAGATAGCAATGAAAATGACAGAGTCTAAGGATTTTCTGATAAGCCATCCTGTTCAGCAGTGGAACAGATTAAGTTTTGATGTCATAAACTTGTTACTACAGAACTTATTTTGCTGATAGAAAATGACCGCCTAGCTTGGATATAATGTGTAACATGTCTGCCATAGGGAGGAAGACTAGACAAAGAACTCTTTGTTCCCTCCCAACTCTGGTATTCTATAAGTCAAAGACTTTAAGAATGACTTTTAAATGTAATTTTTTGTGTTTCTAATATTAACCTTGAAAGGTTAATTTAGTTTTCTTTAAAAAAAGAGATTCTAAGAGAAAGCATAAATATTATCTAAATTTCTTACATATATGTATATGTGAAAACAAAAGTTCCAATAAATTAAATGACTTTTTCATCTTTGTCAAGAACAGAATTTTGGCCCTAAGCTAGATATTATGGTGCCAACTACATAAGTCTCTGAATACATTTGGCTTCTTCTCAGCCAAATATAAGCATAGGGAAAAATGTCAGGATAAATAAGGCCTAATGTTAAACTGGAGTTTTTCATTCTCTCTGCAATCTTCATGGATGAAAATGATTTTGATAAGTTGTTGAGGCAGCAGTTTCATGTCTATTCTGAGTGCAAAGAGACTGAAAGAAGACAAGAACTTTCAAGGAGAGATCAATATGGAAATTCCCTACTGAATGAATATAAATGAGTTAATTTGATAGAAGACATATTAATTTTTACTAGAGACATTCCTGGATGAAAGCAGAAATCCTATGAAATGTACTATAAATTACTTGGAATTTTGTAATTTTTTAAAATGATGAAATTGTTTGAGAAAACAGATAATGTAAGCAGAAGGCATGAAGTGGCATTTAGAATATTTGGCAGTATGAACTTGAAGGGAAAGTCTTCATGAACATTCTTTCCAATTTGTCACAAAGGCAAACGGACACTGATTCCAGAATAGTAGATATTAAAAGAAAACAAAGTTAACTGTCTGGGTAGGATAGACTTATGAATATTAATTTAATTCAATAAGCCTTTATAAGACTCTGCTGTGCATACATCCTCAAATTAGGTACTAGGTGATTAAAATAACAATAATAATAATATTAGCTTTTGACCTAGTAGAAGAGGGGGCAATTTTTTAGCTAACTAGAAAGCACGCCAGATTATAATAAATTCTGCAATTGTAAATATAAATAAAATATGATGGGATCACAAAGGAGAGAGTAGCTAAATTGACCAAGCAAAATTAGGAAAGGATTCCAAAAAGTAGCAAATTTGGGCTGTTTGTCAAAAAATTTCAATGGGCTAAATTGAGTGGAAAGAAATGCCAGTTAGACGGACTAGAAGAAAACAGGATGAAATAGCATTAGCAAACTAACTGAGTCTCCCAAGTGCATGCTGTGGCCAGAGAGGAATGAAACACTAGAAGATAAGATCAGCGAAGTATTTTAAACACTAAGTAGAAAGGATCTTGAATATTGAATAAATTAAATAATCTTCTCTGTTAATAGAAAATCTGACTTTTTTAACATAAGAGTTGTCAAATAATGCTGTCTTAAATGCAATAATGGTAATAATATTTTTTGTAAACATTTGGAGGATAGGAATATAGAGAATGTAGAATGTGAAGACATGGAGATCTGTCGGGGAATTATTACAGATACTCAAGTGGCTTATCATAGGGAATTCATATCAAATAAGACTGGACACAATGGAAAGTGGCTGACGGATTTAGCCACTTCATTTCTTCTCTGATCCTGTACTAGGCTTTCACTCAGAAAGTTGTATTGCCTTTTGACACTTTCTGTCCACTCCTACTAGATTTTGTTTTAGCTTCAATTATGTGATGCCATTTTCTGAGAACTTCATAATTCTTGATAAGAGACAATCAAGGATCCATTCATAGGTACTTGAGAAAATATATTCCTTTTTAAATTCATAATCCAACTTATAAAAAGACTTTTATTGGACAACCAATATGCTCTGTGAATTACATGAATTGATATACACATGCTATGTAAATGCTTTCAGATAATAAACTTAAAAAATAATAATGTAGGTTAATATAGCATATATTTTATTCTGCCATTTTTCTTTAATTATATCCCAAAGAAATGTTCAAAGACTCATAAAATATATTTGTTTAGTATTCAATATTTTATATTATCATAATTTTACTAGACATAGTAAGGGCCAAATATATTTAGTGCTAATTCTTAATTGTATTTTCTAGGAAAGTAATAAGAAAGACATTTTTTACCTTACCCATCATTCGCCTTTAACAACATCCACTTATTTTAGAATACTTTTCTATGCTTATTAATTTCAACCTCAGGTACTACCAAAGAACAACCATAGAAACTTAATATACTTAAAACCTTGTATCTTCAGAAATCTAACCCTTCATGTAAATCAGCACATTAATAGGAACACAATATGAATCAGGTACTTCACTAGGTGACTGACACTGTCTTATTAACATCGCATAACCACTCCGAGAGATAGATATTATTTCATCATTTAATAGAGGAGAAAATTGGTTCAAGGTACAAAAATATTAACAAAAGTGTGTTAGTAGATTGGATTATCAGAGTTTATGCCCTAATCTATCTGCTCATTGTCTCCCTGGTATTCAACTCCTTTCCCTTCTTTCATAACAGATTTCATTTTGTTTGAAATTAGACCTAGATATGGATAATTATATACAGGAAAGTCTACTTTTTCATTTAAATCTATGAAATAGCTAAAAGTGCTATCCTTTTCCTGTTTTGTTTTGTTTAAAAAAAAAAGCAGACAGCTAGAGCAAATGGCTGGTGTCTTTCTATTTCCTCTTCAATTGTGGATGTTAGATACAGCAACCGTCATGTCAGATGGGAACGCAATTCACAAACTAAAGATGACAGAACAAAAAATAAGACCAGGTCCTTGTGACACAGGGGAGTACTGGTCATGGACTGCCTCTGATTTTTTTTCTAGGTGAGAAATATACATCTTTACTTCATTAAGCCATTGTATTCAGTTTTCTATTAAAAGCAGCCCAAAGTAATGTAGATGATTGTATATGCCATTAAATACTAAGAAATAAATTATGGGATAGGTAGTTGGAATGAGTTAACTTAAACTGAATCAATCTTAGTTTTCAGTGTCTGAGCAACTGAAATTATTAAGGAAGCTTATTATATACCAGTAATATGAAAAAAAATGTAGAACATTATGAGCAAGAACAGGAATCTCCTAAAGTTTAGAGAGCCTACTCTCTGGGAGAGATGACACAAGTGCTTTGCATGCATCTTCTTTAAGCCTTACTACAACGGAGGCTGCATACTGATTGATAAGTAAAGAAACACAGTAGCAAATCATATGTATATTAAAACTGAGTGCATTTAGAAATACACATATATGTAATTATACATAACTAAAATGTTAAATGCTGTCATGCTTAGATAATTGGATAATGAATAATTTTTTAAATATTAATGAATCTTCTCATGTCACTGTGCTTCAAATTTAAAATTTTGTGTTTCATAATTTATTTCTTATTGCTGTAAAAATTGCATCAAGATAATACAAAATAACAGCAGCCACAACAGTAATGATGGCATCCTCATACATAATTTTGTCTACATCTCAGTTCTATTCATAATTTTACACAAATTCACAGATGCAATTATTTAATCAAGGTGAATTAAACATTCCTTGCCTGTTCATTAGATTCTCTACCAAACTGTGAAAGGTTATCAGGACTGTGATGCTTTGTTAGTCACTGTGGCTAATTTGGAATAACTAAGATAATATATGGACGTAGGAGTGACACAAGTCATGATAATTTCCAGATACAACCTGTCTTCTTAAAGGTTCATATTATCTAGATCTATCTCTTATGCAATAACAGACAGCTGAAAATCTTAGAGATGACTCAATTAAGTTCTTCCCCAAACAGCACTTCTTTTCTTAGTGAATAAGATAAATGTATTGTAAAAATGTAATGATACAACGTAGATTTTTTTCTCTGCCTAGTTATTTACAACTAATTTGGTGATGGTTTTATTTAGAGTTAATGAGTAAACATTTTTATTTTCATTGAAGTATACAGAATATGAAATTCTTGAGTTATTTGGCCATGACCAACTCACATTTCATAACAGTTAGGAAAATTAGGAAGCTGTCATTGTTATGAAGCCACAATATTTGACTTTTCAAATTCTAGCATCAGTATATCAAACATAAGGTGAACACTAAAATTACAAGAAGGTATAAAGATACAATGTCGAGATGCAAGAATTACCAAGATCATCACCACTGTTATTATCATAATCAAGGCTCTAAACATACTATCTTAGAAAAATGAAGATGAGGCAATCTGGTAGGTCCAATTTTTCCAAATAGTTCTTGCCTCTCTAGATACGTGCAATCCAAAATGTAATCTGTGCCACATTGGTAATGCTAAATTCTCTAGTAGCTATATTACCAAAGTAAAAGCAACAGGAGAGACTAATTTTAATAACATAATTTAATGTCAAAAGTATTATTTTGATGTTTAATCAACAAAACATTATTGAGATATTTTGTATTTTTATTTTTCCCACCAAGTTTTCAGAATTTTGTCTGTATTTTACATTGTAGCAATTCTCAATCTGGACTGGCCACATTTCAGTGCTTGATAGTCAGGTGTGGCTAATGGGTATCCAATCAATATAATTCTAGGTAACTTCAAGATTGCAAGGCTTACCTTAGTAATGTTAGAGATATAACTTTAAAACTTCTATAATAAACATTTTTGGGTTATTTGATTATCTTTTCATGTATTTTATTGGTTCAGAAGTCTCAAACTTATGTGTAGTTTACTTTTACCTTTTTATTTATTTCATTGCATTTATACGTAAAGTATCCTTTCTGAGTATTGTCTAAATTCAGTAACACTTCTTATTTACAGTTGACATTTTAACTGAAGCCTCTTCATTTTATATTGGATCTATTATGGCATACAATGTAAGGAAAAATGATTAATAATTTTTCAATTGTTTAGATAATTTTCTCTGTAATATTTATTGAATAATTATTTTCTCATTGATTTATAACACTCAATCATATATTCTATTAGGGCAATTATTTTGCCTGTATCTTTTTTTACTATTCTTTTTGATTAGTTTTAGAATCTTTTTGTCTAGATAAATATCACATTAGAATTATGTAAAATTTATAATCAACATTGGAAACATTTCTGTATTTTCTTGATCACCCTGTATTTCACTGGCCACTCCAACCATTACACTCCAATATTTAACTATTTAACCTGTACTATATTGAACTTTATTTTTGGTATTCCTCTCTACCTGACATTGTATTGCTTATTGCCTGTGATTGGTATGACCAAGTAAGTTTCATTAGGGTAGTGCTGCTTCAAGCTCATTATCTTTAATGCCTAGAACAATGCAAGCATATAGCAGATTCCAATAGATAAACGCTGGACTAGGGAAGATGGAGAATTGAGATATTCACAATGATTAGTTTCTTTCTACAAGAATGTGGAAGTAGAATGATATGGACTGTTGAGCAAATACATAATGTTTTAAGACCAATAACAATTTTTGAGAGAATTCAAAATGCCAATATTTCTGGAAGATGTGTATACCTTATTTGTTTGATCTCCTGGTACCTAAAGTGACTGTTTGTTTAGTTTTGAAGCTGAAATATACGAGGCTTGGGATCAGAGATTGTGTGTCTTATTCAAATTTAAAGTAGTACATGGAAGAGATCAAGTCTGAAGCTTTTTTTTTCTTTTTTAATCTGTTGCATGTTTCCTTTCCATGTGTAAATGCATGAAAGAAACCAACCTTGTAAGATTTTGTTCCTGGAAATGTGCTAGGGAGTCTCACATACATTATTTCATTTAGTAGTCACAACAATATTTAAAGTTTAAACATCTGTATTTTTCCAAGTAATGCAAGATGGTTTGAAATTCAGAGAGTTATACAAATAAAAAGTATTCATAACAGAGATCTGAACACAGATCTAATTTGCATCCTGGCAATTTACCATAAATGACCATTTTAATTCTTACATTTTTCTCAGGTTATTTACCTTTTCAAAGCACTAAAGGATTCTTAAGGCAAGTAGAATTGATCAATTCCATTGTGAAATGGTATAATAAACAGTGGCACTGGCTTAGAAAAGTTGAGATAAAGAAGCTCTTAAATCTAAAAAAAAAAAAAAATTCATAAATTGTTCATATTTCTGCCTCTTTTCACATCAAAAGGAGCCATTTTAGGAGCATATGTAGAATAGAGGAAACACGAAATCTTTGTATGTTTTCTGCACTGTGACTGAGACAGTTTATGCCAGCTTACATACCACAAATAATCTACTGCACAAATTCAGTCAAGCTACAGTAATTTAGCAGAAATCTGTGTCTGTAAGTTTTAATTATCTGTTTAATCAGGCTTTGAATAAACCAAAGTAGGTTAATTTTTAAAATCCTACTTGGAGCAAGTGTCTTGACTAAATTTTAAACTTAGCCAACACTTGGTGAGATTATAGGAAAGAAGTGAAACAGATACGCTAACAAAAATTGTGTGTGCCAATATCCATAACTTGTCTTTGCTTTGATAAATCGACAGTTTTCTAAGCACAATTCTTGTAGTTAATTCGAAGTGGGTCATTAAACCAAATGCTCTGCTGTTTTAAATGGGAGTGTTTCATTGCGATGTGTTGTTATGTTATGCCAGTTTCAAGAACAGACACTTGGAAATGTTAGTTGAGACAATATTATGATGTACCAGCATAGTATGTTGTGATCTGCAGAGTTAAATGGACCATGTCCTTCTATATTCTGGTTCTTTTAGATTTGTGGGTATAACTGATCCCTTAATATATTTTGACTGTTCAAGGACTACGTATATTTATAGAACATGAAGGCATAATAGTACAAGGTGTCCCTAGTGGGTATAGTTAATCTGAATACTCATTACCAAAATTCTCCAGGGATGGCACTGCACAATGCAATGTGAATGCTAATTAATTTCAATATTCAATAGTTAGGAACTAGTCTCTTGTCAAAATTGTTTTTCCACAATTATGTGGGAAAAGCAAAGCAATTATTTTCAACTGCAGAACTGAGAAAGGAAACTCAAGTTCACTGCACTTTCACTCAACACTGGGGAAAATGGTGAACATTTATTACAGCAATAAATGATACTGAAGCGCTGTCTTTAACACATTGATTCTCCAAAGAAGCAATAAGCAGCCATTTCAGTATGGTAAAGAAAAGAATTTTCATTTTTTAATACTTGATTGAGGTAGCTACATTGAAATTTTTTATGATAGATCCTCAGAACCGAAATTACAGCTTTTAGCAAATATTTCACTGAAAAGTTGGAGATTGGATTCCTTGGGCATGTTATTCTCCTTCTTGTGGAGAACATCTGTAAATTGGAAAGAAAAATGACATGAAAAGAAAATTGAAATCCTTTCTCATGTGGAGAAAATTATATAAATTTTGTTCTAAAGGAACAGAAAGAATAGCCTATTAAGTGGCACTGAAAGAGGTTTATTATTTCTGGACAGGTGATAGTCATTATAGCTACATAAAACATAATATTATTTTAATCTTATAAATTATAACAATAGGAATTACTTTTTGATGTTACATACTTTTAAATGTGATATATAACTTCTTATATTTTATTAATTAAAATACTAAAATTTATATTTTCTGTTTTTTTGCGCTCACTCAAGAGTGACCCACTCCCAAAAACAGAAATACACACCATAGAGATGATTGGTTGGCGTTCGATAAGGAGATCCACTCAAGGGTGAGCTCTTAGATGTGTTTCCCTATCTTTTCTCATTAATGAAGAAAAGAGTCCTTTCTAATTAGCAGCATATATTTAATATATTAAGGATGACATTTTGTTGCTGAAATTAATAATTTGCTAATAATAACCATAATGGGCATTGCACATGTTTTTCACTGGTTAAATTATTGACATAAACTGGATAGAAGATTTTAGCTTTTTCACCTTTAGTCTTGGGGAAAACAGCTCAGCTGTGATCCCTAAAACAGCTATCACCTGAACGTGATTAGATGGTTAATAGAGTTTTGACTATTGTTCAATAGACGGTTTGCCTTGAGGGACCTCTTCCTTCTAGATGCTCTGTGAGTAACAGAATAGGCAGAGCACTGAGACTTCAGGTAGCTTCTAGACTGATTTTGTGTACTAACTCATGTTTTGCTAATAAAAGAAAGTCACAGAAATGGAAATAATTTTGTCTAGGGTTTGTTTTCACCATAGCCTTGATGTTGGAGAAGAGTAGCACATTTATATTCACCTTCAGCTGTCTCTGCACACTAACATTACCAAGAAATTAACAATATTTATGTACTCTAAAACTCAAGTGAGTTAAATTTCTGATTTCTGCACACAGGCTTCAGGTTAAAAGGAGTAAGTTGGAGCCAAAATCTGGCCCCTACTTTTCTGAATAAGCTTTATCCTTTGAGGGTTACATCATCCCAGAGGGAGGAACTTCTACCAATGTAGATAAAGGCCATTATATTTCCATTCTGACTCACCATTACTCTCTATATAGAAAGCTCAGAAATGAGTCTACATATTTTCAAAGAACAACATTTACAAGAGAATTTATCTTTATACCAAGTTCAATCCAAGCTTGACAAATATGCAACTTATTTTTTAAAAATACAGTAGTTAAGGGGCGCACCCAAGATGGCTGAATAGGAACAGCTCCAGCCTCCAGCTCCCAGTGTGAGCGACACAGAAGACGCGTAATTTCTGCATTTTCAACTGAGGTACAACTGAGGTTCATCTCACAGGGGCGTGTTGGACAGTTGGCACTGGTCCGCGGGGGCAGCCCGATCAGCGAGAGCTGAAGCAGGGCGAGGCATCACCTCACCTGGGAAGCGCAAGGGGGAAGGAAATTCCTTTTCCTAGCCAAATAAATTGAGACACACAACACCTGGAAAATTGGATAACTCCCACCCTAATACTGCGTTTTACCAAGGGTTTTAGCAAACGGCGCACACCAGGAGATTATATCCCATACCTGGCCCAGAGGGTCCCACGCCCATGGAGCCTCCCTCATTGCTAGCACAGCAGTCTGAGATCTAACTGCAAGGCGGCAGTGAGATTGGGGGAGGGGCTCCCGCCATTGCTGAGGCTTAAGTAGGTAAACAAAGCTGCCTGGAAGCTCGAATTGGGTGGAGCCCACCACAGCGCAAAGAGGCCGGCCTGCCTCTGCAGACTCCTCCTCTGGGGACAGGACATAGCTAAACAAAAAGCAGTAGAAACTTCAGCAGAGGTATATATCCCTGTCTGAGAGCTTTGAGGAGAGCAGTGGATCTCCCAGCATGGAGGTTGAGATCTGATAATGGACAGACTGCCTGCTCAAGTGGGTCCCTGACCCCTGAGTAGCTTAACTGGGAGACATCCCCCACTGGGTGCAGACCGACATCTCACACCTCACATGGCAGGGTACACCCCTGAGACGAAGCTTCCAGAGCAAGAATCAGACAGCAACACTCGCTGTTCAGCAATATTCTATCTTCTGCAGCCTCCGCTGCTGATACCCAGGCAAAAGGGTCTGGAGTAGAACGCAAGCAAATTCCAACAGACCTACAGCTGAGGGTCCTGACTGTTAGAAGGAAAACTAACAGAAAGGACACCCACACCAAAACCCCATCAGTACATCACCAGCATCAAAGATCAAAGGCAGATAAAACCACAAAGATGGGGAAAAAGCAGTGCAGAAAAGCTGGAAATTCAAAAAATCAGAGCGCAGCTCCCCCTCCAAAGGAACGCAGCTCATCACCAGCAATGGAATAAAGCTGGATGGAGAATGACTTTGACAAGTTGAGAGAAGAAGGTTTGCATTGATGCAAAAATCCTCGATAAAATACTGGCAAACCAAATCCAGCAACACATCAAAAAGCTTATCCACCATGATCAAGTGGGCTTTATCCCTGGGATGCAAGGCTGGTTCAACATATGCAAATCAATAAACGTAATCCAGCATATAAACAGAACCAAAGACAAAAACCACATGATTATCTCAATAGATGCAGAAAAGGCCTTTGATAAAATTCAACAGCCCTTCATGCTAAAAACTATCAATAAATTCAGTATTGATGGAACGTATCTCAAAAAAATAAGAGCTATTTATGACAAACCCACAGCCAATATCATACTGAATGGGCAAAAACTGGAAGCATTCCCTTTGAAAATGGGCACAAGAGAGGGATGCCCTCTCTCACCACTCCTATTCAACATTGTGTTGGAAGTTCTGGCTAGGGCAATCAGGCAAGAGAAAGAAATCAAGGGTGTCCAGTTATGAAAAGAAGTCAAATTGTCCCTGTTTGCAGATAACATGATTGTATATTTAGAAAACCCCATCATCTCAGCCCAAAATCTCCTTAAGCTGATAAGAAACTTCAGCAAAGTCTCAGGATACAAAATTAATGTGCAAAAATCACAAGCATTCTTATACACCAGTAACAGACAGAGAGCCAAATCATGAATGAACTTCCATTCACAATTGCTTCAAAGAGAATAAAATACCTAGGAATCCAACTTACAAGGGATGTAAAGGACCTCTTCAAGGAGAACTACAAAACCATTGCTCAGTGAAATAAAAGAGGACATACCATGCTCATGGACAGGAAGAATCAATATTGTGAAAATGGCCATACTGCCCAAGGTAATTTATAGATTCAATGCCATCCCCATCAAGCTACCAATGAGTTTCTTCACAGAATTGGAAAAAACTGCTTTAAAGTTCATATGGAACCAAAAAAGACCCCACATTGCCAAGACAATCCTAAGCCAAAAGAACAAAGCTGAGGCATCACACTACCTGACTTCAAACTATACTACAAGTCTACAGTAACCAAAACAGCATGGTACAGGTACTGAAACAGAGATATAGACGAATGGAACAGAACAAAGCCCTCAGAAACAATATCACACATCTACAGCCATCTGATCTTTGACAAAACTGACAAAAACAAAAAATGGGGAAAGGATTCCCTATTTAATAAATGGTGCTGGGAAAATTGGCTAGCCATAAGTAGAAAGCTGAAACTGGATCCTTTCCTTACTCCTTATACGAAAATTAATTCAAGATGGATCAGAGACTTAAATGTTAGACCTAAACCCATAAAAACCCTAGAGGAAAACCTAGGTAATACCATTCAGGACATAGGCATGGGCAAGGACTTCATGTCTAAAACACCAAAAGCAATGGCAACAAAAGCCAAGATTGACAAATGGGATCTAATTAAACTGAACAGCTTCTGCACAGCAAAAGAAACTACCATCAGAGTGAATAGGCAACCTACAGAATGGGAGAAAATTTTTGCAATCTACTCATCTGACAAAGGGCTAATACCCAGAACCTATAAAGAACTCAATCAAATTTACAAGAAAAAAAAAAACAACCCCATCAAAAAGTGGGCAATGAACAGACACTTCTCAAAAGAAGACATTCAGACAGCCAACAGACACATGAAAAAATGCTCATCATCACTCGCCATCAGAGAAATGCAAATCAAGACCACAATGAGATACCATCTCACACCAGTTAGAATGGCAATCATTAAGGAAACAACAGGTGCTGGAGAGGATGTGGAGAAATAGGAACACTTTTACACTGTTGGTGGGATTGTAAACTAGTTCAACCATTGTGGAAAACAGTGTGGCGATTCCTCAAAGATCTAGAACTAGAAATACCATTTGACCCAGCCATCCCACTACTGGGGATATACTCAAAGGATTTTAAGTCATGCTGCTATAAAGACACATGCACACGTATGTTTATTGTGGCACTATTCACAATAGCAAAGACTTGGAATCAACCCAAATGTCCATCAGTGACAGACTGGATTAAGAAAATGTGGCACATATACACCACGGAATACTATGCAGCCATAAAAAGGATGAGTTTGTGTCCTTTGTAGGGATATGGATGCAGCTGGAAACCATCATTCTCAGCAAACTATTGCAAGAACAGAAAACCAAATACTGCATGTTCTCACTCATAGGTGGGAATTGAACAATGAGATCACTTGGACACAGGAAGGGGATCATCACACACCGGGTCCTATTGTGGGGAAGGGTAGGGGGAAGAGATAGCATTAGGAGATATACCTAATGTAAATGACGAGTTAATGGGTGCAGCACACCAACATGGCACATGTATACATATGTAACAAACCTGCACGTTGTACACATGTACCCTAGAACTTAAAGTATAATAAAAAAAAAATGAAAAATAAAAAAAATAGTTAAATTGGTGAAGAAAAGATATAAAAGAGGGGTTGAAATTATAAAATTGTAAAAGACGAAAGGGACTCCATCTCATGCTAGAATATTCATGTATATCAAACTATCTAGCATATCAATATGTATGTGTTGGAATAAAATGCTTATATATGTGAATACATAAGTAATACATATATGTACACATATATAAAAATTGTTTTGTTTTTCCAAATAGATGTCTATCTATATCCATGCATGCTTATGTTTATAATGTTAAAAGATAATTCTTAGGAAGAAGATAAAATCATGATTTTTATGCACATATAAAAAGTAAACATATTTAAAAATTCTATTTTACTCATATGACCTGAGAGAACTCAGCAGGTGTAATTACTGATATTAGGCAAAATCAAAAAAGCATAAAAATATATAGAGAAAAGGAACACTGAAAAGTATTGCAAATGGAAACAACACTGGTTATTTCACAGAAGGGGGATAAGTCAATTAAATTTGTACCATATAGAATATAATTTACATAATTATCAGGTAACTATTATTTACAAAGTATACCAAAATATCCCCGAAACAATGAACAAAGCTAGATCTGAGAATACAGAAAGGATGCACAGTTTTAGAGGACAGATAATTTTCCGTTGAAACACAATTTCCCATTGTGGTTTTGATTAGCATTTTTCTAATAGTCAATGACGCGCCATGGTGGTTTGCTGGAACATGGATGGAAATGAAGGCCATTATTCTTAACAAACTAACACAGAAACAGAAAACCAAATAACCAAGGTTCTCGTTCACACATGGGGGCTAAAAGATGAGAACACAGGGATATATAACAGGGAACAATGGACACTGAGGACTATCAGAGGGTGGAAAGCGGGAGGGGGAAGAGAATCAGGAAAAATATCTAATGAGTACTAGGCTTAATACTTGGGTGACAAAATAATCTGTACACCAAACCCCCATGACGCAAGTTTACCTATATAACAAACCTACACGTATACCCCTAAACTTAAAAGTTTAAAAAAGAAACACAACTTCCATAAAATAAGTACTTATATAAAGTTGTATTGTTATACCTTATTTTAAAAAAAAGAAGTGAAGATAACCCATGATTTGTATTTGACTTTTTTTACAGCTGTGAAAACAATGCTTTTATAATTAACTCTTTTATTTGCAGCTTTGTATTGTTTCTACTGTTTCTAACCTGTATTTTTAGTTTCACCCAAAATACTAGGTAAAATTAGATTATCAGTGTTTTGAAATAATACTGTCAAATTATAACAGATTATCTTTTATTATTTCTACTGTGTTTTTTACTATTTATATTGTTTCTATGGTATCTAACTATATCTTTAGTTTTACCCAAATACTAGGTAAAAAAAAAAAAAAAAAAAAGATTATCTTTTATTATTTACATCTTGTCCACAGCAGAAAGCTTTTAGAATGCTATGTTAATTTCATTGTAAACTTTGCAAATCTGTTTTTAAATGCCATCTTAAGTATTTTTAAATGTACATAGCTTGGATTTTATTTTTTCTAGTAACTGAAAGAATTTTACATGTATAAAGAGACTGTGACACACTTATGTTAACAAAAAAAAAGTCCTGCATTTGTGGAAAGTAACAAATAACAGGAAAGAAAATAAAATTTGAAAAAGCAACTATTCAGGAGTGATGATAATGGAGTATGTAGCTCCAAGAGCCCTTCTCTCCACAGAAATATAGAAAAAAATGAGCGCAACTATCAGACTCCACTTTCAAATTTGTTCAAACTCTGGGAAAGACTCAAAGGTTTACAGCAACCAGGCAGATGCTGAATTAATGAAAAGGTAAATTAAACTTGGTCAGATAACTTTGTGGAATTTGTCCTTGTCTTTGGCCCAATAACCTCCGCTTTGTAGCAGTGATTTTGAAAACCACAACTCATTGTCCCAATTTGTAATTTTGGTCACTGGTTCTGAAAGGAAGAGAGTAGATGTTTTTCCCAAATAATTGTGTTTTTATACTATTACTTACGTGGCAGTCAACTGAAAGAATAACCCAGGGTGCCTGCTTTCATTTTGTCTAGCTCTGAGATCATACAGAGTGGAAATGTGGCTACAACAGAAGGCATCCCTTGAAGATATTTTAATTCAAATGAAAAATCCAGTGCAGCATGGGAAAAAGTTACAGCTGAACAAATTATAGGTACACTGAAACCTTCAGAGGACAACTCAAGGAGAAAATATATTTGGAGAACTAAAAATTATTTTTCTTCTTCCTGGTGTTCAAGCAAATCCCTGTTTAAAATGAGCTACATATAGCTAAATGACTAGAGACTACACATAACAAAAAGAATAAAGGATTTACATGAGTAATCTAGAAAAGTAACTGAACAAAGAACTACTTATGCAAAGTAATAAAAACAAACCCCAAGGAAGAAGATGAATAGAATTTTCAGAGATACCATATTATAATATTCAGAATGCCCAGTTTTGAATAAGGAATTGAGAGAGAAGGAAAGAAGAAAGAAGAGAAGAGAGAGAAAGAAGGAAGGAAGGAAGGAAGGAAGGAAGGAAGGAAGGAAGGAAGGAAGGAAGGAAGGAAGGAAGGAAGGAAGGGAGAGAGAAAGAAAAAGAGAGAAAGAGAAAGGAAAGAAAATCAAAGAAAGAAGGAAGGAAGGAAGGAAGGAAGGAAGGAAGGAAGGAAGGAAGGAAGGAAGGAGGAAGGAAGGAAGGAAAAGAAAGAAAGGAAAGAAAGGAAAGAAAGGAAAGAAAGGAAAGAAAGGAAAGAAAGGAAAGAAAGGAAAGAAAGAAAGAAAGAAAGAAAGAAAGAAAGAAAGAAAGGAGTCCATTTGTAGGAGATATTAAGAGAGAGTTTCCCAGAGGAAGCACAGACATTGAACTTGCTTGACAAATACTCTCAAAGTAGACTCAGCCAACTAAAAAAAAATAGTGAACAAAAGACAATAGGATCTTGGAAGAATGATGTCTTAAGAAATACAGAATATGAGTAGACATAAATTATTTAAAAAAGCAATGAAACAGAAATTCTATAGCTGACAATAATTAAAACAAAAAATTAACTGAAGAGGCTCATCAGCAGATACTGGCAGGCTAAAGAAATAATCAACAAATCTGAAAATTGGTTAACTTACACTATACATGCCGAGATCCAGATTAAAAAAAAAAAAAAACTGAACAGAGACTAAAAGACTTTGGGGATATTGTCAAGTATACCAACATATATATAATAAGAGTCCCAGAAAGAAAGAGAGCAAAAGAGGCAGAAAGAATATTAAGAGAAATAATGACTGATAACGTTTGAAATTTGATGAAAGTCATAACTCTACACATTCTAAAAGCTCAACAAACTCTAAGCAGGATAAACTCAAAATGATTGACTCTAAAATACATTATAATCACACTGCTGAAAGCAAAGACAAAGAGAGAAACATATAAAGCATGCACTAAGGCTCCCCAGTAAGTCCTACAGTCTATTTTTCATCAGAAACTAGAGAGGCCAGAAGACAGTGGGATGGCATATTCTATGTGCTGGAAAAAAAAAAAAAGAAAAAAGTAAAAACAACAACAACAACAACAACAACAAACGGAGACTATCAAACAAGAATCCTATATCCAGCAAAACTATCCTTCAAAAATGAGGGAGAAATTAAGATTTTTCCAAATAAAAGATAAATGAAAGCTAAGGGAATGTGTATTACTGAAGCAGCCCTATAAAAAATGCTAAAGGTGGTTCTTCTGGTTGAAATAAAAGGATACAAGACAGTAACTCAAAGCTGTATGAAGAAGCTGGGTGTGGTGGCTCATGCCTATAGTCCCAGCACTTTGGCAGGCTGAGGCGGGCAGATCACCTGAGGTCAGGAGTTCAAGACCAGCCTGGCCAATGGTGAAGCTCTGTCTCTACTAAAAATAAATAATTAGACAGGCATGGTGGTGTGCACCTGTAATCCCAACTACTTAGGAGGTTGAGGCAGGAGAATGGCTTGAACCCAGGAGGTAGAGGATAAACCCAGGAAGTGGAGGTTGAACCCAGGAGGCAGAGGATGCAGTGAACTGAGATCGCACCACTGCACTCCAGCCTGGGCAACAGAGTGAGACTTTGTCTCAAAACAAAAACAAACAAAACAACAACAAAAAAAACAAAGCTGTATGAAGAAAAAAAAATATACCTGTTAAAGGTAAAACATGGCCAAATATAAGAGCCAGCAATGTATTTTTGGTTTGAGACTTCACTTTTCATTTCCTACAGGATTTAAATACAAATATTTAAAATAATCATACATCTATGTTATTGGGAACATAATGTATAATGATTTAATTTGTAACAATAACCACATAAACAATGAGAGATGACTCATATAGGGGCAGAGTTTATGTATACTACTAAGGATAATTGGTATTAATTCAGAACAAAGTGCTATACGTTGAAGAGGTTAATTGTATTCCCTGGGTAACCATGAAGAAAATAACCAAAAATAAATAAGGAAAAGGAAGTGAGAAAGAAATTGAAAGGGTGCACTACAAAAAAATCACTTGAACACAAAGAAGCAGTAATAGAGGAATTTGTGGAACAAAATAAAATGGTATGGGGAACAAATAACAAAATGGCAGAAATTTTTACTTATCTGTCATTACTTTAAATGCACGTGAATTAAACTCTCCAATTAAAAGGTAGAGAATAACATAATAGATTTAAAAAGCATAATCCTACAATACACCACCTACAAGAGACTCCATTTATATTCCAAAACACAAAAAGGTGGAAGTGAAAGGATGGAGAAAGACACTCTATGAAAATAGTAACCAAACTAGAACAAGTGGTATCTACTATCAGACAAAATAGACTTTAAGTAAAAATGGTTATCAGAGACAAAGGTCAAGACATTACATATTGATGAAAGGAATAATCCGTTAAGAAGATGAATTATAAACATATATATATGTATATATGACAATCACAGAATTGAAGGGAGAAGTTAACAGCTCTACAATATTAGGAGACTTCAATATCACACTTTCAATAACAGAAAAACTAAGCAAAAACCAGCAAGTAAAAAGAGGACTTGATCAACACTATAAACTAGCTAGACCTTACAGAAAAATTTGGAACACTCCACTGAAACAGGAGAATACATATTTCTTCTCAAGTGTACATGAAACAGTCTCAATTTTTGCTACCTATATTGATTTCTATGTGCTTACTATTATTTTGAATGAAATTATTCTAAGTACACTAGTTTTCATAAATTATTTGTTTAGCTGAAAAGAAGGGTACTTTTTGCAAAAATGAAAGCAAAATTTTATTTTAGATATTGAATTTTTTTAGCAGGTTTTGTTTTATTTTCAAAACAAAAGAAAAGTTGATTAAAGGGTACAAACTTTCAGTTGTGTAAGATTAATAAATTCTAGAGATCTAATATACAGCATGGCGACAATAGTTAATACGGCGCTCTACACTTGATAATTGCTAAGTAAGTAAATCTTGAATGTTCTCACCACACAAAGAACAAAAGGTAATTATATGAGGTGATGGATATGCTAATTAGCTTGACTGCAGTAATCAATTCTCATTTATATGTATTTGAAAACAGCAAATTACATTTTATAAAACAGTTATTTTAAATTAAAACAGAAGTTACTAATTTAAGTAAAGAAAGATTATGAGAGCATAGTAGTAAACATTCACAGGTTTAAACTCAGATATTGTTTTTTAAATACACAATATTAATAATTAGTAAATATGACATAATTATGATCATGCCTACGATATAAGAATACTTTAAAAAAGAGCAGTCAGTCATTTTTCAAAGAGTTCTATATCTCTATCATTATAAAGGTAATAGATATTTTACTAACGCTATATGCTCCTTTCATTAGTGTGTATAACTGATATAATAGTAATAAAAAACAAATAACTGCTCTGAAACTTAATATTGTATTTTAGCAGTATTTCACCTAGGTCGTGACCACAAGTGTTGTGTTAACCACCTTGGAGGCAAACACGATTAACCAAAGCACTTGTTTCTAGATATTAATTTTCAAATCCCATCTTGTGGTGTTGCCATTATCTCAATCTTTTTCCTTCTTACAAATTAGATCTTTATTTGTGCACAACATCTCATTCAGGAGTAGGAAGAGTAATTCTGTAGCTTTTTGAAAGTTTCTAGTGCTAGCAATTTTACCCACCAGCTGGCGTGGGCATTGCAAGCTCAACCTACACACAATCCCAAACACTTACTCCCTTGTTGGCCCACTCTGTAGAGACAACTAAAATATAAATATGTCTTTTTCTAGCCTTTCTGACAAATGGGGTTTACTTATGTCACATATCTGGCTAGGGAGTTGAAGTCAAGAGGCTCTAGGCACTACCAGGGAGACACACACATGATGACATCACAGAAATAAAGCCGTGCCATCAGTGAGTCTCAGAGTCAGTGGCAGTAGAGCCCTGGCAACATCGGCCCAGCCATGAGCTTCTTAACATTGAAACCTCTATTCACTGAAGCTGATGTTAGTGGGGTCTCTGACTGACCCACCAGCTTTATGGATTCTTGATGGGGTTATAAGGTGTTATTTCCATCCTATACTTGGGTGGTTGACTGATTTTTAAGAACTAAAATAAAATTAAACAAATAAAAACTTGTTTCCAAAATAGTATTAAATGACAACTGAAAGTGATCATTGTCAAGAACTCAGAGTACATCTCAGCAGTTACGTAACACCTTATAATATCTATCTCTCTCTATATATAGATATATAGATTTTTTCCTATTGGTGGTTGCATAAATTATGTGGAAGAGTATTTCCATGAAGTACATATTTTTACTGATGTACTTTTAAAAACAGAAGTGTGCTTCAGTGTAAAGATTCAGTAGGAAATTCAAACATTGTTTTCTAAATCTACAAGGAAAAGTCTCTCTTTGCTCTCCCCCAATTACCTAGTTCTCCTCTCCTGAGAAAACCTCTACTACTGATGCTGTTAATGCTTGTGGGTTTTTAATGTTGTTATTTTTTTTTTGAGATGGACTCTCTCCTGTCACCAGGCTGGAGTACAGTGGTACAGTCTCGGCTCCCTGCAACCTCAGCCTCCCTGGCTCAAGCGATTCTCATGCCTAAGCTTCCTGAGCAGCTGGAAGTACAGATGCGTGCCACCATGCCCAGGTAATAATGCTGTGTTTTCTTTCAGAGCGCCTATTGATCTGTTTTTAAAGGTGTGTGTAAAATATGTTTTGTGTCCATAACGTTTTTAAAAAGCACACATTTAATAATACACTTGTCTGGTCTACTAACTCTGCAGCCCTTCTACTTTTATTGGTAGGAATATAAAAATTGACTATTTCTTGTTCCACTACCTCTTTTTGCCTCTACCTAGTGTTCTGAAGCTTGTATTTGTGAACAACTTTCTATGATTTAGCAACCTAAAATTTATCAATTTTATTTTGTGATTCAGAACCTAATGGACTAGTTAACCTCCTTCACCTCCCACAAAAATAATTTGAAGTTTGACTTTTCATATCATTTTCTGAATGGAAACAGTGATGTTAGACCATTTTTCTTTCTTGGGGCTGATTACTCTTTACAGCGCTACTCCTACAACCCAAATATCACCCCCACCACCACCACAATTAAAATCAACCTGTTAGTCTTATCTCATTTCCTATATATATATATTCAAGGAAAGTTATGCAATACAAATACATACTAAAGTGAATTAAATTAGATCATTATTGATTTAATATGACTCTTTTGCTTAGATTTATATGAATTATATTTGAACTAAATATCCAACATCTAAAGATATGCTGTTTGAGTTATTTATCTTTAGCTTCACCTTGGGAAAGCAAAACCAGTTATTAGTCAGTTAATGTAATTGTTTTGTGATTAGCTTGTAAACACTTCTAGAGGACAAAGACAGTATATTTTTCATTTTGGTATTCTCAGAGACTAGCATAAAAGCTAATTCAAGAAAAATAGGGATCAACTGTTTTCCTCAACATTTAGCTTAACAACAAAGTAGGTGTCTGCTATTTAATTAACAGGATATTTTCTGATGTCATCCTATGAAATCCATACCTTAACAAGTTTGTAACAAGATTTTTGGTGGAAATATGCTGCAATTTATTTGGATATAACTGTGTTAATATATACTTACTGTTAACATAATATATGTGTGTGTGTATATATATACTGAATGGGTTATGTAGAAGCAGTCAAGACTATAAATTGCTATAATTTGGCAAAATCATCTAGTGACTACATTTTCTTAAACACTTGCCTATATTAATGGGGAGTCCCAGATGTCTGTTGTCTTAATTCTTCTAGGCCTCAAGGGTAGCCATGCATTTGAGCTGATAGCTTTATGAAAATATTCTCTATCGATTAGAAGAGGCAAGAACATGAGTTACAATTATACAACAATTCAATAATAGAGTATTTGTATAAAGATTTTTCAGAAACAGTCACATTATAAGCTTAGCTATGTTGACATTTTAATATCATTGCTAACAGAAATTTTATCAATAAATAATTGTTTAAATACTCAAGTTGTAAACAAATGTTCTAAATGTTCAAGCAAAGTTTGTTCTAGAAGTAAATTATCAGGGCCACTTTCTTTTCTATATTTATGACTTAGGACAGAAATAAAACATATTCAAAATTTGCATTTTCTACTTGAAATGAATCTTAGAAAGTATCAGTTGTGTCACTTGAGGACAGTTACCTCACTAATATTACTAAAGAGTACTTAATAGTCATTGTTTTCTATAGATGCTATCTATTTAATATGGTCTTTTTCTCCTATTGCAAATTTTACTGTGAATCAGCTATACTCGATAAATAGTATTTGAAAATATAAGCTATAATTTTTATATCTCTGGGTTAAAAAATATACTAAAGAGTATAAATTCTCATTGGAAAAAGTGATCTGGCTGTTACTATATAGAAATTTCAGACTCTACAATTTAAATACATAAATTTAAATATATGTTTTGAAAGGTATAAAGAAAAAAATGACATTCTACGAATTGAGCATTTGTCGTCAATTTATCTATTTACGGATTCTAAAAATACTATTCAACACTTCTGAATCCTTAGAAGCATTATAACAGCGTAATGAACTTGCTATGCAAGTCACAGAGAATAGAGACATACATTTAATCAAAAAAAAAAAAACCCTGAAATAAACAGATAGGAAATGTTTTCGACCAAAACCAATCTTATTGTTTATTAACCATTTTGTGAAGTGAGAACAGAGACATACATTTAATCAAAAAAAAAAAAAAAACCCTGAAATAAACAGATAGGAAATGTTTTCAACCAAAACCAATCTTATTGTTTATTAACCATTTTCTGAAGTTCCAACTGTATTGCAGTTTTAAACAGACATTAGGGATATTATGTTTAGAGGCATTAGCGTTGTCTGCCACCCTCAAGAAGACCCCTCTTTTTTTTATTATTAATATACTTTAAGTTCTAGGGTGCACGTGCACAATGTGCAGGTTTGTTACATGTGTATATATTAAAAAAGAAGACCTCTGTATACAGATTAATTTCAATCTTTAATATCTTATGGTTTTGTCTCCGTTTCTAAAACAATAATGCTATTAAACTAGAGGAATGAGAGATGATGAACCTATCAGTATGGTGGAAAGATAAATAGATATAGATTCAGAAAAACAACAAATTACAGAACCATATTTTCATACATTTAAAATGATCTCAGATTTCTCTAGGGTAATAACAAATGCTTCATTATGTGTATTTTCAAAATACCAATAAATGAGGACAACCAGTCGTCAATTACTTGTTACTTACTTTATCTCAACAGACATATATAGCCTCTCGATAAACTCTTAAGCTGGTTATCTCTGGATAGGAAATTGTTCTTTTCTGCAAAAGAGGTCACAGAATCCCTGACTCTTGCAACGGTATGAAACAAAATTTCAGGATTGTTAAATACATAAGTTATGAAATATCTATTAACAAAAAAAAAGCATCTTGGTAGAAACCATATCAAGAGCAAATGAAGAAAGATTCAGAACCGTTATCTAGGCTAACAAATACCTTAACATTTTGAAATATCCTATTGACTGATTTCACCTGAATTATTCACCTGGAAATTATTAAGCAAACTTTAAAATGTCACAAAAGAGAAAGTAATACAGCAGTTTGTTTTTTTTATATTTTGAGTTTTTCTTCAAAGGATACATTCTCTCTCCAAGGTATTTTCCCTCTCCCAAAAAATGGCCCTCAACATTCTTACAGTCGTTTTCTTTTGTTTTCCAGTAACTTCCATCATCAGTATCTTCCCACTTTTAGTGATATCCTCAGTGATATCTGAGAGTGAACCTTAGTTGGTGTTATCTGTGCTGCAACTGTCCTTGCTCTTTTTTCTTCTGTGAAAGTCCTTATTGAATATCTACTCCTGGTTAGCTTTAGGATATAACTACTTTTCTCAGGTACTTATTTATCCACATCGTACTATTTAGAGTAAATTTAAATTTGTGAAATGCACATGGCCCAACAATGCTGTAGCTATGAAGTCAATGTGTTATTTTATTTGCTCTTCTTATTGGGCTGTATTTTTCTCAAAGTAGAAAAGGTAAAAATATTGGTATAGAACATTATTTTATAGGATGTCACAGTTATTTTAAGTGAGGAAATATAGGTCTCAAGTTTTAATTATGCTAAGATGTATAGTATATAGGTCAATTATTGACTGTAAATCTTTAAGAATCATCTTAAGATTTATTGAACTATTAAAACAAGAGACATGGGAAAATTGCACAAAAATTTTGTGACATTTTAACGTTGTGCTTAATAACTTCATCAAAGCAACAGTACAGGGCACTCAAACTAAAACCCAAGTAAGTAAACCATTTTTTCTCTAGCCTCTTCCCAAACAGGATTCCATATTATTTTCAATAAAGAAAAATTCTAAACAAAACAGTCAACAAACATACACAAAGCAAATACCCTCAAACAAAAGTTTGAGAATCAAAACTTTGCAACAAATAACAAAACTCCAAAAAGGGAAAATATGAAAAGAAAAAAAAACACGAAACATGATTCATATTTTGGCACTAATTACATGTAATTAAATAAATATGTATATAAAATCTATTCATCAAAAATGTAGAAATTCAGAATATACACATACAATAGTAAGTACTAAAATAGGAAATATTTATACTCCAAAATAAAATAATATAATAAATCATACCAGCACTAAAAAGTTAATTACAAAATTTCCACATAAGGAAACAGTAAAATTTATAAAATAGAATGAAAAAAAGCAGAAAATGTAAGTTGGATAAAAAATAATGTAATAAAATAAAGCAGAGAGAGAAGAAGTTTCCAACATATGAATAAATAAAGTCTCTTTAAAAGAAAAATAGTGCAAAAGGTCACTAATATTTAAAACTATGTTTTAAGAACGGTTTCCAGAAATAAGAGAAAATCAAACTCTAAAGCTTGAAAGGGCTCAATGAATTAGTGGAAAAATTGTGTGAGAAATACTCCAGTAACATTTGTAGGCTTTAAGTTTAAGAAATTACATTGGATCTCCAGGAAAAAGTCTATGATTTGAAGAGAGAAGAAACAAATTCATTTGATAGATTCTGACAACAAACAAAGCAAAGCAACAGAATATCATTTTGATGGAGTACAAAGCAAGAAATGTAAAAACTAATGTTTTAAGAGCCATGTAAGATATTTTTCAAGAATCAAGGATATTTTAAAAACTATATTAGCATGGAAAGAAGGAACCAGAGCAATATGGCTGAATAGAAGCCTCCAGTGATCGTCCTCACAACAGGAACACCAAGTTAAACAACTATCTACACACACACACACACAAAATGCACCTTCATGAGAACCAAAAATCAGGTGTGCAATCACAGTACCTGGTTTTAACTTCATATCGCTGAAAAAGGCACTGAAGAGGTTAGAATAAACACCCTCAAATTACCTACACCAGCCTCCGCCATCCCTCAACAGTGGCTGGGTGTCATGGAGAAGGAATCTGTGCACTTGGAGGAGATAAGAGTACAGTGATTGTGAGACTTTGCATTTTATTTCTTTATATATTTATTTAGAGACTGAATCTCGCTCTGTCGCCCAGGCTGGAGTGCAGTGGTGCAATCTCAGCTCACTGCAACCTCCACCTCCTGAATTCAAGTGATTCTCCTGCCTCAGCCTCCCGAGTAGCTGGGATTACAGGTGCCCACCACCATGCCCAGCTATTTGAGACTTTGCATTTAAACCCATTGCTGCCCCGTCACAGCAAAAAGTGACGCAGGACCAAATTTGGCCAGCGCCCAAGAGAAAGCAATTAGACCAGCCCAGAGGCAAATCATCCACCATGGGAGTCGGAACTTTAGTTTTGGCAAGCCTTACCACCGTGGGCTAAAGAACTCTGGGATACTAAAGAAACTTGGTGGTTTTTCCTTCAGGAGCTCTTGTAAGACTGGATAAAGAAAATGTGGCACATATACAACATGGAATACTATGCAGCCATAAAAAAGAATGAGTTCATGTCCTTTGCGGGAACATGGATGAAGCTGGAAACCATCATTCTCAACAAACTAACACAGGAACAGAAAACCAAACACTATGTGTTCCTGTAACTTGTAAGTAGGAGCTGAACAATGAGAACACAGCTATTGCATGCTGGGCTTCATATCCACGTATGGGTTGATAGGTGCATCAAACTACCATGGCACACGTTTACCTATGTAATAAACCTGCACATCCTGCAAATGCTGCCCAAAACTTAAAATAAAAATTAAAATTAATGAAAAAATATCTTAAACTCATTTTATGAGGCCAGTATTACCCTGATAGTAAAACCAAACAGACACCTCAGAAAAAGAGGCCAATATCCCTGAGGAACACTGATGCAAAAATCCTCAACAAAATAGCAGCAAATCAAATACAACATCACCCTAAAAAGGTTATTGATCATAAACAAGTGGGATTTATCCTAGGGGTCCAAGGAGGCTACAACATATGGAAATCAATCAATGTAATACATCATATCAACAGAATGAAGGACAGAAACCATATGATCATTTCAACTGATGCTGAAAAAGCATATGATTAAACTCAACATCTCTTCATTATTCAAAAGGAAAAGAAAAAAAACTCCAAAAAGTGAGTATAGAAAGAACATACCTCAACATAATAAAGACCATATATTACAGACCCACAGCTAATATCATACGGAATAGGGGAAAACTTAAAGCCTTTTCTCTAAAATCTGGAACACAGAAAGAATACTTATTTACATCATTGTTATTCAATGTAGAGCAATTGGGAAATAAAGAGCATCCAAACTGGCAAGAAAGAAGTCAAGTTATATTTTTCTTTGCAGATGATATGATCTTATACTTGAAAAAACTTAAAACTCCACAAATAAACCATTAGAACTGATAAACAAATTCAGTAAAGTTGCAGGACACAATATCAACATACAAAAATTGGTAATTTTCTATAAGCCAACATCAAACAATCTGAAAAAAAAGTAATAGCATTTACAATAGCCACAAATCAAACAACATATCTAGGAATTAACCAAAGAAACAAAAGATATCTACAATGAAAAGTATAACAAAACATTGATGAAAGAAATTGAAGAGTACACAAAAATATGGAAAGATAGTCCATGTTCATGAATTGAGGAATTAATATTTTTAAAATATCTATCATACCCAAATAAATCCATAGATTCAATGCAATGCCTATCAAAATACCAACAACAGTCTTCACAGAAATGGATAAACAATCCTAAAATACATACAAACCACAAAAGACCCAAAATAGCCAAAGCTATCTCAAGCAAAAAAAACAAAACTGGTAGGATCACATTACATTCCTTCAAATTACACTACAGAGCTATAGTAACCAAAACAGCATGGTACTGGCATAAAAACAGACACCAATGCAACAGAACAGAGAGCAGAAACAAATTCACACACTTACAGTGAGCTCATTTTTGACAAATGTGTCAAGAATACATGCTGGGGAAAGACAGTCTCTTCAATAAATGTTGCTGGGAAGACTGGTTTTCCAAATGCAGAAGAATGACCCTAGATCCATATATTTTGCCATATACAAAAATAAAATAAAAATTGATTAAAGATTTAAGTACAATACCTCAAACTACATAACTACTAAAAGAAAACTTTGGGGAATCTCTCCAGGACACTGAAGTGAGCAAATATTTTTTTGAGTATTACCTCTCAGGCAATCAAAGAAAAGCGAAAAAATGGGATATTATGTTGAAATTCTGAATAACAAAGGAAACAATCAACAAAGTGAAGAGACAACCCACAGAATGTGAGAAAATATTTGGAAACTCACCATCTGACAAGGGATTCATAACCAGAATATATCAGGAGCTCCAACAACTCTTAGGAAAAAAATATAAAAATCCAATTAAAAATTAGCAAAAGATCTGAGTAGACATTTCTCAGTACAAGACATACAAATGGCAAATAGGTATACAAAAAGATACTCAACATCATTGTTCATCAGAGGAATGCAAATCAAACTATAATGAGATATATCTCATCCACGTTAAAATGTTTTTTATCCAAAGGACAGGCAATAACAAATGCTGGCAAGAATGTGGAGAAAAGAGAACCCTTGTACATTGTTGATGGGAATGTAAGTTAGTATGATGACTATAGAGAACAGTTTAGAGTTTCCTAAGAAATCTAAAAGTAGAGCTACCATATGATCCAACAATCCTACTGCTAGGTATATACCAAAAAGATAGAAAATCAATATATTTCAGACATACCTGCACTGCCATGTTATGACAGCTTTGTTCACAATAGCCAAGATTTGGAAGCAACCTAAATGTCCATTAGCAGATGAATAAAGAAAAGGTGGTGTATATATATACAATTGAATGCTATTCAACCACAAAGAACAATAAGGTCCTGTCATTTGCAACAACATGGATGGAACTGGCGGTCATTATGTTAAGTAAAATAAGCCAGACACAGAAAGACAAACGTCATATGTTCTCAGCTAAACATTAAAACAATTGAACTCATGGAGATAGAGAGTAGAATGACAGAGTCTGAGAAGGGTAATGGGGTCACTGGGGGGAATGTGGGGATCATTAACAGGTACAAAAAATAGAAAAAAATGAAGAAGTTTTAGTATTTGAGAGCACACCATGGTGGCTATAGTCAATAACAATTTAATTGTACATTTTAGAATAACTAAAATAATTAGATTCTTTGTAACACGAGGGATAAATGCTTCAGTGATGGATACCCCATTTACCCTGATGTAATTATTACACATTGTATGCCTATATCAAAATGTATCATGAACCCCATAAATATGTACACCTACTATGCCCCCATAAAATTAAAGACTAAAATTTTATAAAAAGAACTACTGTATGATGCAGCAATCCCACTGCTAGGTATATACACATAAAAAAAAATTAAGTCAGTTTATCAAGGAGATATCTGAACTCTCATGTTTATTAGCACAGTATTCACAAAAGCCAGACTTTGGAATCAACCTAACTGTGCATCAACAGACAACTGAAAAAGAAAAATGTAGTTCATATATGCAATGGAAGTACTATTCAGCCACAAATAAATGAGATCCTGTCATTTCCAACAACATGAATGGAACTGGAGGTCATCACGTTAAGTGATATAAGCCAGGCATAGAAAGACAAACTTCATATATTCTAACCCATATGTGGGAGCTAAAAATTAAAGCAATTTAACTCATGGAGGTAGACAGTAGATTGATGGTTACCAGTGACTATCAAGGGAATAGGGGAGGGGCAGTGGGGATGGTTAATGGATACTAAATATAGTTAGAATAAGTAAGATCTAGTATTTGATAGCACAACAGGGCAACTATAGTCAACAATTTTGTTGTACATTTAAAAATAACTAAAAGTACAATTGGATAGTTTGTAACACAAAGAAAGGATAAATGCTTGAGAGGATGAATATTCCATTCACCCTGTTGTGATTATTACACAAGGTATGCCTATATCAGAATCTCTCATGTACCCCATGTACCTACTATGTAAACACAAAAATTAAAATTAAGAAAATGGACAATAAAAAAGAAACATTAGAAGGATATAAAAACAATAAATGGGTTTACTAAAAAAACTATCAGCATTCAAATTTTAGAGATGATTTTACTGCTATGTTTCCTATGATCATCTAGAGAATTAACTTTATCTGATAAATAAGTAATTTAGTTATTCTGGGGTTTATATTTACCCTTTCACATAGGAGTTGTTGTATGTAGTTGGTTATTTTTAGGTAGTTGGGTCTATAAAATTTTTCATTTAATTAGTTTTCTAGTATAATTGCACCATAAGCAGAACACATTCCAATCCTAAACATTTCAAATGCATCTCCTAAGAAA
Organism: Macaca thibetana thibetana; assembly: GCF_024542745.1. Taxonomy (NCBI): domain Eukaryota; kingdom Metazoa; phylum Chordata; class Mammalia; order Primates; family Cercopithecidae; genus Macaca; species Macaca thibetana. The sequence continues at coordinate 14,544,458 of NC_065595.1, read as the reverse complement.
AACATGAGCTTTTCTTCTGTGATAACAATACGATTATCATAGTTTAAAAAATTAACACTAATTTCCTCATGTTACCTAACATCTAAACAATATTCAAATTTATTCTAAATGTTTAGAAAATAATATGTACAATTTTGATTTTGAAACAAGATTCCATCTAAGTTTTGTAGGAGGTCATTTACCTGAATATCTGCCAAATCACATATTCTTACAGGCTTAAAGACTGTAGACACAAATATTCGTGATAAATTAATTTTCTTTTTGTGAAAGAAACCACCAGAATAATTTTAGGAATTCTGAAGTCAGAATGAGTAAATGAGTTGTTACCACTGATCAAATAACTTTAGTTAGACTATATACTTAAGGTGCTGTATAATGAATCAATATAAAAACCATAGGAAGTACTAACTGTGTATGCATACTATGTCCTAGATGCCCTTGTATCCTTCATATGTAAAGACACTACTAGTTTTCTCTAATACTTCAACATTTCTTTCTCCTTTACAGCATTTTTAAAGCAATTAAGTCAGTTGTCAATAGATTGTAAATATTTTAAATGTGTCTTATGGTTTCCTGGTATTTTCTTAAACGTATTCCTCTGTCTTTTCCTTGGAAAACTGAAATGAGGACTAGAGAAGTGATTAGATGAAGGTTAAATGGTGGGAACCTTTCAAAAGTAATACCATGTATTTTCTGTTTTGTATTATCAGCAGGTATGTAAGGTCAAGTTTCCCACTATTCATGATGCCGAGGTTGAGTCCTTGGTTAAGATGGTGGCTGGAAGCTCTCTATTAAATGAATGATTTTTTCCTCTGAAATTAGTAGGCAATCTGTGAAACAGTGGTACTATACAAATATGCTTTCCACTTTGTTTTGGAACCCACTGCTGATTCCTTCCCAAACAATCATTTCACTAAGGTTACAAATGCTGATTTTTTTAATCTCATCACTCCTTCTCCATTTATTACCTCCCATCACTATTCTATAAAAAGAACTCCCTGGTGTCTACCCGTGTGTAGCACTCTGAGTCCATGGATTGTTATCTATTCAGTATTTCAAAATTAGTCATCACCTTTTTTGACATTAAAATGTCCCAAATTTGGCAAGTAGAAGAAATGAGAGAGAGAGAGAGAGAGAGAGAGGAAGAGAGAACGAAAATGAAAGAAAACTAATTTGTCAAGGTATTAACAATTATTAAATCCAAGTGTAGGTTATATGGCATTTATTTTACTATCCTTCAAATTTTCTATATTTAGAAAAACACAATAAAATTTAGAGAAAAAGGTAAAAGAAACTATTTTTCACTTATATTTAAACTATTACATATATTAATATTGAAATGCAAGCAAGAAATTAATAAATGTGACAGAAAATGAAATAGAAACTTTTCTATATGTTTTATTAATGAGAAACTAGATTTTGAAAAGTATTATGCTAGATGCTTTATATATTTTATCATTTTACTCCCAAAACGTGTAAATTACATTTTGTTTTTATTTGCCAGTAGAAATTAAATGAATTACACAAGACCATATTACTACTAAGTTTTATCTTGACTCCAAAAACTATATTCTTTCCTATATACCACACATTGAAGAAAGTAGCCTTTGAGATTAAATTTCAGAGAAGTGGTTACTTTGCATTTTAAAATGAGTTACTATAAGGAATACAAAGGCAATCCAGGATATGCAATGCATGTCACAGACCATACTTAGTATTTTCGTGGATTTTCAAATTGATTCACTATGTAGCACCTTAGCTGTAGAGTGGAATTACAGTTATTTCATCAACGAGACCAATTCATTCAATCACACCAAATTTAAACTCAGAAAACCATAAAGTTACTCACTTGGTATGTTTCTTAAAATGGAAAATAATTTATCACCAATAGTTTTGCCTATAGACTTTAAGCTTGTCATTTTATGATCTTTGGCAAAAATCCAGTCATGTGGTTTATTACAATGCTGCCTATGTAACATTGGCAGAAATACAAAATTAAACATTTTGTTCAAATGTCCCTTCAGTCGTTAAAAAGAAAAGTAGTCTTTTAAGTACAGCACTGCCCTAGAGTAAATCATGTCTTATTTTCATAAAGATAGAAGGAGAACACTAGCTTTTAGTATTTAATGGCTATGGATCATGTTATACCCAGAAACTGCAAGAGCTGGCATTGCTCCCCTGAGAGACACGTTATCTCTCAGGAGCACACCACAGGACAAACATGATTTATTTCTCCTAAATGCCTTGTAATTTTCTAAAACTGCTTAATATCTGTGGTATCAGGAGATAAAAACAGAATTTATTTTAACTGTAAACACAACAGCAGTTCTTTATTTTCGTTGGGTAGAGAGATGAATCCCTGGAATAATAAATCGAAAAAATTAAGTACATTCAAAATGGCTTCTTTATAATTATCAACTGTAACTCAGAGATTTTTTTGCTAAAGACTCCAAATAAATATTTGTTGATTAATGCTATTCATTAATATGTACCATAAAAAGGCCATTTAAAAATATTAATTTGTAGTATTCAAGTCAATGCTCCTAATTTTAATTATATAAATGTATATCATGTGGTATCATTATTAAAATTCATTATTAGATAATAGGTTTTAATATATAAGCTGACCTTCAAAAATGGTAATTCAATATGCTTTGCATTATTTACTACTTAATTTGTAAGAAGAAAGACCGAAGGCAGGTGGATAAATTTGGTATAAAAGAAGTAACCCCATTTATCCACAGGGATCAGCTTAGTCAGAAAATATGATTGAACATAAATCTCAGTATTTAGAGGACTAGAAAGAGCAAAACAATAGAAATAGTCATAATCCTTGACCTTTACATCTTGCTTGGAGGCTAAAGCAATATTGATTTTACAAACAACAAAAGAAACACACACAAAAATCCATGTTAAACCTGGCAGCAAAAACTCAAGCAGCTTGGAAACCTGTGTGGTGGAGACGAGCCGTGGGTGTTGCAGCAGACAATTCCAGATACAAATTTTGGTCCTTGCCAAATTGATCCTTTCACTTTACCCCTGTATTCAAACCCACAGGTCAGAATACCATCATATCCTACTGTGGCCAATGGGAAACATCCATTGACGTTTACATTTGTAAAACTTAAATAATAATAATACTAAATAAGTTAGATTCATGTATATTAAATACCTGGCAAAATAAGACATTCGAAAAAGGCTGGCTCTCTCTCTTTGCATGTGTATGTAAGGTTGAATCTCTGTAAGTACAGATTTATGCACAGATATACTACAATAACAAATGTACTTCTTTATAATTAATAAAGCTAGGTTGCTAGCTTTATTCATTATGAAATATATCAATTACTCTTGGTCAGTTTTTATTAATGCCAGTAGACTATAAGATAAAGCAAACAAGCATAACTCTAAAGAAGAGAAAGTGTTTTATAAAACTAGACACTTTGCCAAACATATGCACAAGGATTAACTAATGTAATTCAAGCACAATATAGCTTTAGGTTTACTACAATCCCAATTGATGGATGAGATTATGAAAATTCAATGATGTCGAATGACTTGACTAAAATTATGTAGCCAGCAATTAAATTGCAGAGCCACTGATGACAGTGATTTCTCACTGATTTTCATATTTCAACTCACCATACACACTGGCATGAGACATTACAGGTAAGAATGGTGGCACTATCATCTTATTCCCTGATACCATTGCCTGCTTGAGAATATACAAATGAACATATTTAGTGATTAGAAGAGGAGAAAGAGTAGATAATTTATTAACAAAAAATATTAAAATGCCAAGTTCAAAAAACTTAGCAGTTAAAATAATTGAAGATAAAGAGTTAGTCACAACAAGTAAAGGAAGAAGGAATAGCTAAAAATTATAATAATTTCTAAAGAAGGCCTCAGTACCATGGAAGAAGCAGAAACCATGTCAGTGATGCATTTGGAAGTAGAAAGAGAAGGTGCAATAACGTGGGTAGAAAATGATGCATTTCTGAACGGAAGATTTAAATAAAGGAGAAAAGAAAGGATTCATGGCAGGAATTTTTATATGATAATGGCTTGGTTCATCCATTCATTCATTCATTCTTTTATTTTTACCCTGCCAGCTTCCCAGGCTCCAACTTGCAGAGCTGGACAAAGTAGTTACACTGTAAAAGCCAGGGAACTGCAGGCTTAACAAGCACAACCAGGTGATTCCGACGCAGGTGGGAATAGTTCGAGACACTTTTGTTTCAATGGTGGTTAAGTTGGTGAAAAGGTAAAATTGAACATTAGAACCTGGGTGACAGAGCTAGACTCCGTCTCAAAATAAATAAATAAAGAGAGAAAGAAGAAGAAAAGAAAGAAAAGTTTCCATAAATTGGGGTGAAAATATGCAACATTCTAGGTTTTATATATAGCTGAGATTTATGTATTTTTTCTGTAGAAGACAGAAATATTTGTCTTTGTGTTTCTACTAAAAAAATTGTCATCTGTTCTCAGAAGTCAGAGTTTGAGTAAAGAGGCGCCCTACAGTTTGAACATCTCATTCATAATCTAGAATTAGGACAGTTTATTCATCATGGAGAGAAAAACCAGACCACATGGCCAGTAGTAGAATCACCTGAGACAGCAAATGTGAGGCCCATGCTTCCAACAATTTAATAAGAAGTGTTTTGTGAACGTTCTGTGTTTAGAGCTGGGTTCCTTAGGACCACATTTTCAGGACATTGTGCCCTTTAACTTAGAAAGTCAATTTCAAACATTAATACCACATTCTTCAGGCTGCTCACATATTAACAATTTTAATTTATACCTTTAAAATGAAATACTGTTAAAATATATAGAAGTAAAGACTGCATTTTAAAATCACTGCAATAATGAGTCTACTCTTTGAAACAAGTTTCTCTGAAGTATAGGATACAGCCTTAGGTAAGTTTGAGTACAAACTCCCTCCAGAGTCAGACTGCCAGTACTTATATGCTAGCTAGATTAATAATAGCTGTTGATATGGGGTAAATCTTAGTGTCAGTTTTCTTATCTATATAATAGAGGCAATGCACTATCCTAACTGAACGCAGAAACAGAAAATCAAATACCACATGTTCTCACGTGTAATTAGGAGCTAAACAATGGATACACATGAACATAAAGATGGAAATAATAGACACTGCAGGCTCAAAAATGGGTGAGGGTGGGAGGGGAAGAAAGGGTTGAAAAATTACCTGTAGAGTACAATGTTCACTAGTTGGGTAATAGGTGGAGACCAGTAGGTAATATACGCATGTTAAAACCACGCACATGTATACCCTGAATCTAAAAGAAAACACAATTTTGAAAAACTTAAAATCAATAGAGAAATAAAATACAGGCATTAATAATATCACCCATTATAGCTTTGTTCTTAACATTAAATAAGCTAGTAAATGACAAGGGTTTAGACCAGGGTCTGATACAAAGAAAGTACTCAGTATATTTTGGCTGCTTTTAAAAGTTATTATTATTATTATCATTGTCCTTTTAATTATTTTTCAACTTTTACTTTTTATGGTGGTTAGATTCCTGCAGTTTAAATCTACACATTTTGATGCTCAATGCAGTGAAAATATCTGTTAACATTCTTCAGTCATTCTAAATCTCCCAATGACAACTGCTGCTCAGAAGTCGCTTGGAATCAAGAGAATTAAGAATGAAGATTGGATACAATTCTCCAGTAGTTAATGAGTGCTTTTTTTTTTTTTTTTTTTGTACAAGATTCATTCTTTGGGAAAATCACAGATGGATAAATCACCATCTCCAACCTTGAGTTCATGTACTGATAGAATGAAAATATCTCCAGATAATGAAAACTGTCTAAAATGATGTAGTATGTTGAAATATCAATAGGAAGCACCGAGGAGGGAGAGGTAGGTTCATGCTCACTTTAGGATTTTACCTTTTACACAATACCCTTTAGGCAGTGGAGAATAGGAAAAAAAAATGCGGGTCCTGGATTTGTGGCTAGATAAGGTGGAAGGTGATAGTCAACTAAGAGAAAAAAAATGATAAATTAAACACTATATATGTTTTAGTTCATTCTCACACTTCTATAAAGAAATACCTGAGAATGGGTAATTTATAAGGGAAAAGAGGTTTAATTGGTTCACAGTTCTGCATGTCTGGAGAGTCCTCAGGAAAACTGACAATCATGGCAAAAGGGGAAGAGGCATGTCTTACACGGCAGCAGGCAAGAGATAGCAGGCAAGAGCAGGGAACATTGCCTTATAAAACCATCGGAGCTCGTGAGAACTCACTCACTGTCATGAGAACAGCATGGAGGAAACTGCCCCAATGATCCAATCACCTCCCACCTGGTCCCTGCTTCAACATGTGGAGATTATGAGGACTACAATTCAAGATGAGATTTGGGTGGGGGACACAGAGCCAAATCATATCAGTATATAATGCAACTTATAAAGCTGTAGACCAAAATAGTTTTAATTTTTAAAAAATTTTCCTCTACTTAAATAGAGAGGGGACACAAAAGAGATATCTGTGTCCTGTATATATCTACTCGCTAGTTTACCCACAGGATATAGAAAGAAATAAGTCTCTCTGAAGAGACTGTTTTCTGTACATAGGGCTTCCTGGGGAGCAAAAATAAGTTGGATAAACACTTTTCTGTATTTATAAATAAACATGTTCTTTTCAAATAATAAATTTTCATATTTTAAACTTCCATTTGAAAAAACACACAGTTAAAATATTTCTAAGTAAATTTTGGTCTTCTGCAGCTGAAGGAACTGACTAGGAACTAAGTATTGGCTTTGACAGTCTTCTGGTTTGCACTAAAATAAGTATTGTTCTGCACCTGACTTAGAAATCTACAGATTAGATGATTAAAAAAATAAGACTTTACTTATGCTTCTACTAAACTAGGCAGGAGAAGGGTCTTAAAAAGTGATTTGAATGTGTGGAGAAAATTAATGAAGAAATCAATTTAAGCTTTCATTCATATACAGCAAGTCCTTGAATAATATTGCTTCATTCAATGATGCTACAACCATGAGAAAAAAAAAAACAGATTGATTCCCAACCTGGGCCACTAGGTAGGAGTGTGGGTGAGTGAGTGTCGGTGTTGTTGTGGGTGTGTGAGTGTGTGTGTCTGTGTGTGTGTGTTTCTGTTTCTGTGTGACCGGCTCTGCAGCAGGATGGTGTCCTGTCCAGAGCTGGTTCCCACGGGGTGTCCTATGCTGCCAGGAGATGTTCTGGCCACCCACAACCCTGAACTGAAATAATATGGCAAATAATTATCTTACTTGTGTCTATTAATCTTTCTTCAGTGTATGTATACCTCACATTTATGTCCATGTTTAATTTGCTAAGTAATTTGGTCTTTATTTAGAGCTTTGGTGATGTTTTTGTAACCAGAAAGATGCTATAGGAACTTAATTCTTGTTTGTATCAATTAGCCTATGGTAAAATTAGTTTTGTTATATGTCATTTTGTTTAAAGTCAGAAGTTTTTAAGAACCTGTCAATGACATTATGTAGGAGTTATTTTATACAAATTGATAACCAATAATTCTGAGATATCTAGTGAACCATAATGACTCAACATTAGAACTAAGAACCTAGAACCTAAGTACAAAATTAAAAATTAAAAGGGATCAAGAGGAAGCAGAAATAATACCAACTATTATCCTCAGACATGGCAACAAATCATAAAAAGCTCTGAAATGGGATATTAAAGAAACATTTAAATTTAGATTTTAAAAATTTAATGTAATGCACTTACTTACACTTTTTTTGCAAGATACTTTAGCAACTGGAATCATTCCAAAGCAAGTGCATTTGACCTGAAAAATCTCATTTCTAGAAGAAAGCTGACATCCTCCTTTACTTTCAATTACTCTGCTAATGTTGATAAATAACAAATTTCTATCAAAGCATCCCTGAGACATAAGTGAAAATCTTTAAAGAAAAACTCTCTGAAGATGTTAACCTAAGACATTTTTTGGCAATATAAATCTTGGAATCTACCTCAGATATAACATTCATAATGGAATAGCAAACAAAAATTATATCAGTATTTTTTGTTTTCCCTCATTTAATGAATTAATATTTAGTGACTGAATACATCAATTATGCTAGGCACTAGGTGAAGTTACACATACAAACACACACACACACACACACGGACATAATTAGTTCATTGGAATTATATCTTGGCCTAGTTTGGGACCTACATTTATTCCGAATCTTAATGCTTGAGTTTATGAAAGATGGAGCCTGGTTATCATCTGAATTTTGCTGCTAAGCCTTTTCTGGAACAAGTAATAAACACTTTAGTTTACCTTCTGGCAGGCTACAGTAACTTTTTTAAAGGAAATCAAAAGGTGTCAACCTTACTTTAAAATTTGATCATATATTTTTGGATTAGTCATCTACTAATTATTTGTGCACAATTGAGACAATTTATTGGGTTAGATATTTCAGGGTATCATTTACATATTTCTTGACCTTTTATGAATAAAGATTATACTTTGCAGAGTTACTGTTGTTTGCTCTGTGGGGTAAAGTTGTGTGTGTGTGTTGTAAGTGTTGTATTGCTGCTGTTGCTTCAATGTAAGTTTCCAGCTAGAAAAGCGAAGATGAGGAACATGAAGTTTTCAATTTTAGCAGTGATGGTTCAGGGCTGAGTAACAAAAAGTGTAGTTTGGAATGTTGAGAAGAAGCCTCTTTACATCATTTCTATGCAAAATAAGCAATATCTTGGCATCCAGATCCCTTTATAGATTGTCACAAGGATATCAGCAAAGACGCCTTCAGCAGTGGCTGTGGAGAGGCTCCTCTGGGTAGTTTCAAGAACTGGAAGCACAGGGCAGTCTAGGGGCAAACTGAATGCATACGAAGACTGAAAAGGTGATCCAATAAGGAGAACATAAATCAATGAACAATTACATAAACAATTTCAATAACACTTTTCATTGGAAAGGAGATAAGATACGACAACATTTCAACATTTTACGTTTTGGACTCAAAAAAAAATTAGCCCTTATTTTTAAAAATCATCTTATACAGCTCTTTTCTTTACATACTTTCCCTGGCATTCTTGTTCTTCCAATGAGCCACATTAATGGGTATTTCAGGACCTTTCCTTTTACTGCATCTTTCACCTGGAATATTCTTTCCTAGACCTTTGTCTTGCTTTTTACATTCTTTCACTTATGTCTCTACTTACATATTACCTTCTAGGAGAGATTTTCCAAGACTACCCTAACTTGATTGTCTCCCTCTACTCATATTACTCTCTTTTGCAGTATCTTACTTATTTTTTTTTCATATCGCTTATCACTACTTGGAAGTACATTATTTATTAGGGATTTATCTGCTTCTTTATTTCCTGTCTCTTTATCCAACTGGAGTGTAAGGATAAGGGCAGAGCCTTACTAGTCTACACAAAGTAGGTGGTCAAAATGTTTTTAAATACATGAAAAATCAACTTATGACTCACTGATTATCTTTTTTTATTTGTCTAGTTTACTGTTTAATTTGTCCACTGAGCTGACTTTATTTCATTTTTATATTTCACTTACAGAATTTCTATTTGATTTCTTTTGAAAGATGCTCTTTTTCCAGTGTCCTGTTTTTACAGGTTTTTTTTGTTTGTTTGCATTCCTCTTTTAATGCTTTGTACATTTTAGACATCTTATATTTTAAAATATATTCTGGTCTACTTTATTTTTAAAATCTCAGTGTATACAACTCTCCTAATTCTCTCACTTAGTAGATTCGCCAATGCTTCCATGCATGTTGCTTAATACTTGTCATGAGCACATTTTTGGGAGCTTGGTTTTCTGTGGGAATCCGATGCCCCAGGTTATCAAAGCATCTTACATCTTAATGGTGAAATATGGGTGGGCCTCTGCTGGTGCTCACTCAATTTTTTCAGTTCACATATTTTATTATGTTAATTCTTGTATTCATGGACCCTGCACCTCTTGTAGTCATGAAAATTTGAATTTCACACTAACTAGTGGTTTAGGATTCTCACAAATTGTTGTGGCTCTTATTTTCCCCCATCTGGAGCACAATCTTAGCTGATGGCAGGTTTCCTTGCGGGGCATATTTGTGGATGGGAATTCCCAAGCTCTGGTACACATCTTGACCCCTTTTGATAACTAATTTCTAGCTCCATTTGTTCACCATGTCTTAAGTCTGAAATAAGTTCCCTGTATAAAAATCTAACACACAGCACTTCTCTCTGATAATTTGTCTCCAGTTGAAATGACAGAGGAAACATATTGATTTTGACTTCCACTCACTGCACCCACATTGAGATTCTTCTTCACTTGTAACAGCTGTTGGTTCCTTTTCTTTATTCTAAGCTTACCAGTATACCCTGGCACTATTTTCTTATATTTAAGATAATCTTTGTATGTGTTTTAATTTAAGTATGTGTTGGAACCAAAGTCTTTAGATCAATTTTGTAAAACATATTGAACAATGAAAAAAATACAGAACTATTGATAGTTAAGGCAGAAAACAGGGAGCTACAAAGATAAACATGCAGAGAAACCAACAGCCAAGGCAGAATGCATTCTTCCCAGAAAAGCTTCAGATAAACGTTGAGTTTAGCGCAGAAGATCTGGAATCACTTGACTGACTGCAGGATATAAGTCACAGTAATTATAAATGAACACAAAGGGGCTAGGACAAAACACTGCATGTGTCCTCATATAGAAACCCTTGCTTACAAAAATGATGGACAAGGAGCAGCACTGGCCCCAGACTAAAGGCATATATATATCATCCCTACTATTTTAACAACACAGAGAGATATAGAGATCCTTTTGAATACAAGGCTACATTACACAGATGTTAAGAGAGAAAAGTAGCCTCCTTCCAGTAAATGTTGAAATAGATCTTCATTTATGTATATGTAGCTTATATTCAGACCCCCCTCCATTCATGGAGAGACCTGTTATACAACTGAATCTATGTAATGACAGAGGACACTCAGTCACCATCTATCATAATCACCTCAGTGTTTCATTCATAGATATAAAGACACCTCACAGAATTCTGACAAAGATAGTTAAAAGTAATGACTTAAAAGAGAAAAATCTAAATAGAAAATGTTTTTTACCTTATCAAGAGTGAAAACTCATTGCTTGTTCATTCTCAAGCAAAAGAAACTATTGTTATTACACTTAGATACATTTTTATTAAGATATTTTAGTTTTCAGTATGTTTAATAGTGAAATGAAAATACAAATAAGATGAAGAATGTAAAAATAGAGGTGAGTGAAGATATTGATACAGGAAAGTTACAAAAGAGAATGAGGGTGTGGGTTTCAAAGCACTGATGTAGGGAATTATTTACCTTTTGCAGGATGGATAATGAGAACATTCATTGTAATGAAGAGTGAAGGAAAAGAGCTAAACAATTAGGATTGAAAGTAACTTAAAAATCACTTGGGAAAGCTTTATAAAAAATCTTACATAATACCTTTTATTCTCTAATTGAAGAAGAAAGTATAATATTCTATGAGCATGAGGTATGTGGACAGTGGCGTTCTGTTATATTTGAGCAAAGTAGAGAGGTTAATCAATAACCACTATAGAAAATAGAAAGCGGAGCTTACTAGGTAAATTTCAGTAACATAAAGTTCCAGCAACATTATTTACATAATTTATGGTTTTACTTCAGGGACAATAGCAATCTGGCATTAAAAGTATAGAAGATAAACAGGTTAATCTGATTAGTCATCACAACTTTGTGTGTGTGTGTGCGTGCATGCACACATGTGTGTTCATGCATGTGCAGGTGTACAGGCAGGCCAATTGGGTAAGCATGTAGAGGATACTGGCAAATAATTAGTTGAAGGGATTAACCATGATATCTTAGCTGAGTAAAAAAATTAGAAAAAAAGGAAGAGAAGTTTGCTAGTAGAAGGAAATGACCTAAGTCTAAGGAAAAATGCTCTGATATTTCTAAAGAACCACTGCAGAGACAATAAAGAAATAAGAGAAGTGGACAATTTGGAGGACATAAAAAGACAGTGAGCATAGTAAGGTTTTAATGGTGCAAATGTTTCAGGTAATATTAAGTTTCATTATTCAAGATACAGTCTGAAGTGAAAAGTAGATACAAATATTTACAAATGAAGATGTTACAGAGATGTCTATCTTGTTGAGTTCTAAAAAAAGTTGTTGATGAACAAAATGAAAGAAAATACTGTGAATGAGAATACAATGTCCTCAAATAATGACAATAATACAGTAATTAGTTAGAAGATTAGAATAGAAGGTAATACAAAGGGGTAACAGAAGCAAGATTTTTATATGAAAAAGAAATATTACTTGAATTAAATTTCTTAGAAGGAGAAATAGAAATGGGGCTTTGGCAAATGGAAACACATCCCATGCTTATGGATAGGTAGAATCAATATTGTGAAAATGACCACACTGCCAAAAGCAATCTACAAATTCACTGCAATTCCCATCAAAATACCACCATCATTCTTTACAGAACTAGGAAAAACAATCTTACAATTCATATGGAACCAAAAAAAAAAAAAAAAAAAAAAAAAGAGCCTGCATAGCCAAAGCAAGACTAAGCAAAAAGAACAAATCTGGAGGCATCACATTACCTAACTTCAAACTATACTATAAGGCCATTAGTCACCAAAACAGCATGGTACTGATACAAAAAACAGGAACATAGACCAATGGAACAGAATAGAGAACCCAGAAATAAACCCAAATTCTAACAGCCAACTGATTTTCAACAAAGCAAACAAAAACTGGGGAAAAGACACTCTATTCAACAAATGGTGCTTGAATAATCGACAAGCCACATGTAGGAGAGTGAAACTGGATCCTTATCTCTCACCTGATACAAAAAATCTACTGAAGATGGATCACAGACTTATATAAATATAAGACCTGAAACTATAAAAATTATAGAAGATAATGTCATAAAAACTCTTCTAGACATTGGCTTAGGCAAAGATTTCAGGACCAGGAACACAACAGCAAATGCAACCAAAACAAGGATAAATAGGTGGGACTTAATTAAACTACAGAGCTTCTGCACAGCAAAAGGAACAGTCAGTAGTGTAAACAGACAAGCCACAGAGTGCGAGAAAGTCTTCACAATCTATATATCTGACAAAGGACTAATATCTGGAATCTACAAGAAACTCAAACAAGAATAAAACAAACAACTCCATGAAAAAGTGGGCTAAAGACATGAATAGACCATTACCAAAAGAAGATATACAAATGGCCAACAAACATATGAAAAAATGTTCAACATCACTAATGATCAGGGAAATACAAATCAAAACCACAATGCAACATCACCTTACTCCTGCAAGAATGACCATAATCAAAAAATAAAAAAATAATAATAGATGTTGGTGGGGATATAGTGAAAAGGGAACACTGCTGGTGAAAATGTAAACTAGTACCATCACTATGCAAAACAACGTGGAGATTCCTTAAAGAACTAAAAGTAGAACTATCATTTGATCCAGCAATTCCACCACTGGGTATCTACCCAGAGGAAAAGAAATCATACGAAAAAGATACTTGCACATACACGTCTATAGAAGCACAATTCACAATTGCAAAAACATGGAACCAGTCAAAATGCCCATCAGTCAACGAGTGGATAAAGAAACTGTGGTGTATATATCTATATATGATAGAATACTACTCAGCCATAAAAAGGAATGCATTAATAGCATTCACAGCAACCTGGATGTAACTGGAGACTATTAGTCTAAGTGAAGTAACTCAGGAATGGAAAACCAGTCTATGTTCTCACTCGTAAGTGGGAGCTAAGCTATGAGGATGCAAAGGCATAAGAATGATACAATGGACTTTGCGGATTCAGGGGAAAGGGTGGGAGGGGAGTGAGGGATAAAAGACTACAAATTGGGTTCAGTATATACTGTTCGGGTGATGGGTGCACCAAAATCTCACAAATCACCACTAAAGAACTTACTCACGGTCAGGCGCAGTGGCTCATGTCTGTAATCCCAGCACTTTGGGAGGCCGAGGCAGGCAGATCACCTGAGGTCAGGAATTCGAGACCAGCCTGGCCAATACGGTGAAACCCCATCTCTACTAAAAATAATTTTAAAAAAACAAATAGGCAGGTGTGGTGGCACACTCCTATAGTCCCAGCTACTTGGGAGACTGAGGTAGGAGAATTGCTTGAACCCAGGAGCTGGAGGTTGCAGTGAGCCGTGATCGCACCACTGCACTCCAGTCTGAGTGACTCCATCTCAAAAAAAAAAAAAAAAAAAGAACTTACTCATAGGTTCTTTGAGTAAGAACTTATGTACTTACTCATAGGTACTCACCAAATACCACCTATTCCTCAAAAACCTATGGAGAAAAAATTTAAAAAGAATAAATTTTAAAAAAAGAAATGGGGCTTGGTTAAAGTTTAATTTTAAATATAAATGTCCTTAATGTATTGGCTTTAAGAGACATGTATGTCAGAACAGGTTGGAATATGGGTATTAAGAATCAAACCCAAAACTGAGTTTTATTTTTTGCTCATATTATACATACAATATGGATTGGTAGGCTTCTTAATCCATAGATCAATCAGAGACCCAGGCTGAGAGGGAGGCTTTACTGACTTACTGCAGCCATGACCTGGAACAGAGGAATTCCACCATCACATACACGGCGAAAGAGAGAAAGGGAAAAATGCCCCAAAATCATAAATGTAAATATCTAAAAATTACATAAAATACTTATCCTTAAAACTCATTCTCCAGAACAGTCACGTGGCCCCAAAAACATGCAAGGGAGCTGGGAAATTTAGGGAAGTGGTAAATATCAATTCTCATATGGGATAGTTGAAATTAACGAAAAGAGAAACATGAAAATACAGTAAGAACGATTTATACTCAGCTACAAAACCTGGAGAAAAATATCTACAAATTATATTTAGCTATACTACCATTATCTGGAAAATAAACACCTGCATAAATATTTTAATACACATATCAAAAAGTATAGGTTAATTATACTATTTGCTTGTTCATTATTATAACCATCTTCAAATCATGTTGATTGCTAGTTTGTTTCTGCAAATACGTATTGGTTTGATCTGCTAAACAAGAACTGAATGCTAAAGGAAAACATAATAGCGCTACTACCTATTCACATAGAAGGCTGTTATGGACAACCTCACCTCTTGGTTTTACTTCTGGAATAAGTAATGCTATATTAGTTCATTTGGATTGACCCATGAAAATCGTCTTCATCAGGCATGATTCACCAAGCAGCTGCACACTTCACAACAGCAGTTATGAGAGACTTACTTTTTTATTGGATAAGAAGAAAGATAATAAAATTGTCAAAAATGTACTGGGAAAAACAGGTTTGTTCAATATGTTGACCTTTTGATATCTGAATCAGACTTTCTTACTGAAAATAAAAAAGATTTCAGAGAACACAAGAGGTATAATATCCAAGATCAGTCAAGATAATTGATTACAAACTAAATAACAACATGAAAGAGAGCAAACCAGGGAGGGAATATGTCAGGAGGTTTCAGCTGGAGTATTTATTTTTATTAGTCGGGTGGTAGAGCTGCTTAATACTCAAAATAAGCGTTTTGATTTTTGGTTTTGGTTTTATATTGGTGAGAATTCCTCATGTACGAGGAGAAATTAAAGACTTAATAGTGTTTGGGAGATGCAATATTAAGCTGACTTTTCTTATAGAATGTTGCCATCTTGAAGGGCAAGGATGCTCTGCAGTGAATGAGTGCAGTGGCCCGACCTCGGCTCACTGCAAGCTCCGTCTCCCGGGTTCCAGTGATTCTCCTGCCTCAGCCTCCGGAGTAACTGGGACTACAGGGGCCCACCACCATGCCTGGCCCTGCAGTGAATGACTTTGAAATGTCTTCCATATTCATTCCCCAAGAAAGCATTCTCTTTCACCTACCAAATATCCTGCCCCATTTTTCTTTCTTTTTTTAAAAAAATCCATCACTGTGTCAAATGAGAGCTGTTATTATTTCCCAGCATTACTTGAACAGATGACTTGGGGTTTGATTTTCTATCTCCACTTAATTAAAGAGCTTTAAGTGGTAATATCACTGTTTGAAGATTTCTGATACTCTTACTAAGGTGTACCTATGTTAAACCAAACCAGTCCTTTTCATGAATTATGCCTTGAATGCCATTTTAAATCACCTTAGCTGCTGTCAATGGCTTATTGCAAAAAGGGTGACATTTCAGTGGTATGCTTCCTTTGAAATTAAAGTGTTTTCCTTAGGGATGACTTCCCTTCTGGTGTGGTTGGAAGTCTCAATAAAATGGCTTTATTTCACATCCCCCCAAAAAGTCAGGTTATTTAGGAGTTGTAAAAAATAAATACATTTTATCTAGTAGTACACAAACACAAATACCCTTCAACAAACAGAGCATGAATGATGCATCTTTCTTTTGATATTCAAGAATAACACGCTTGCTGGAAATACAGTTTACCAGTGTGTGAAATGCCTATAGTTTTACTTAACCAGTTTATTATTCTCAGCTCTTTTATTTTATGTATTTTATTGATACATGATAGATGTACATATTTGAGGGTACAAGTGATAATTTGATACATTGATGTAAACAATGTAAAGATCAAATCAGTTTAACTGGGATAGCCATCACCTTCAATATTTATCTTAGCTTTTATGGTAGGAAGTTTTGGATTATTCCTTGATAACTATTTTGAAATTAATTAAATAACTTATTCATCTAAAATAATAGTAACTTTGGTGCAAATATAATGCACTACATAAAGACAACAGAACATGCAAAAATCAGACTTGTACCAGCAAAAGCTGCATATTTGGATAGCCTACCAATATTGGTAATTCACATGCACTCATTCTGTTAGTTTTTATTAGAATTACCATTACTGTTTTTCATGTCAAGATGAATATAAATATATAATATACATGCTTGTTTTTTAATGAGACAAAATACAAAATACAAAAATAAAAAGAATAAAGGAAGCAAATTTGCTCCAACAACTGTATGTGTGCATTTTAAGGTTGAAGAGATAACGCCAAATTCTTGTCTTTTTGAAGAGTGACTCAAATATCTCATGTAGATATTTGAAAATTTTATCGTTTTCAATTCTGAATAGAAAAAAAATTCTTTCTTATGGTTTAATTGTTCTCTTCATGATGATTAGTACGATTAGGCAGCATTTCAAATTTGCTTTTAGTCTTCTATTATTCCCTGTTCATAGCTTTTGTTCTTTTATATGGATTGTTGTATTTAATGTTACAAGTTTTTATAATACAAATGTTTCAAAATAATGTGAATGTTCTGACTACAAGTACTTTATATATGCCTTATATAATAGTTTATAGTTATATTTAGAATACATAGACGCACATGTGTTGACTAAAGAGATAGATGTCTATATGTCTGTGCTGATTGAAGATTATATGTGTGTGTATATATGTGTGTATATATATATGCATATATGTGTGTATGTGTATATATGTGTATGTGTGTGTATATATATCCAATTACATTCTAGTCCTTTAAATTGAATTATGCTGCCTTTGGTTATTCTAATATGTTTTATTTTGATAGACATTTTTACCATTTCTTTATGACTTCTGACTTACCTGGCACTTAGAAAGCCTTGCCTATATTAAGAAAGCAGAGGTAAACTGAATTTCAACAGAAACCTATGCATCGGTGAAAGACTGTTGCTTCAGATCACATGATTTTAGCCTTCTTGCCTTTGCATTATTTTTCCACAATTTATTGTCTACATAGGACATTCCTTTTTAGATTATCTGATTCGATCATGAACAATTTTCTAACTCTTTATAAATATGTCTGTTCTTTAGTAGGGAATTTGGTTTTATGGTTTGCATGTTTGGTGGTTCTAGAAATGAATTAATGGTTTATGGAGTTAACAGTCTCTGTTAGGTGAAACGTGACAAAAAATTTGGTTTGTTAGTCTTTTGTTTGTTTGCATACAAACAATTAAGTTTGTGCCCACCAGAAAGAAAACTTCTTTTGTATCTGAACCAGTGAATTTTGTATTTCTGTGCTTAATCTTTACCTATTGCTAAAATTTCAGGATTGAAACTACCAGTTTTCTTTCTCTGTGTATTCCTAAATATCTATATTTCGTAAAGACCTTTACTTTATATAGTGTGTTGTAATTATTCTATCTCCAAATTGTCTTTACAAATTAGATTATAAAATCTGTAAAATTAAAGAAGCTTAGTATATAGAGATAAAGGCAAATTGAATATTTTTTTAATTTTCTGAGAAAATAGGATTATTTCTAATATATTTAATAAACTAGAAAGGAAATGTATTTTTACAGAAACCAATTCAAAAGAGTTAAAAATTCAAGTTCATAAATTGTAGGTAAATCTTCAATAAACAAAACTAATATTTTTGGTTTAACAAAACAGCTCTGTCTTCTGTGGTTTATGAGTAAGTATAATACATGCGTATGTTTGTATTTCACTTGCATATGTTTTTCCTTTACTTATATTTACTTATCAAATAAACTAACATTATTTCTACTTAATGTTTAAGGTTGTAAAAAATGTAAGCTATTGCTTACCCAAAATGAATCGTTATTCTGACAAACTATTCCAACATTAATTATGCTTGAAGAATGTTATCTTGAAGATAATCCAAAATTTTAGCCAATAATATTTTGGAATAATATTAAATGGAGTTAATTCATGGATAGTTATTAAATGTCTAGCTCATTTCTAAGATAAAAATACCAAAACATTGATAACTAGGCAATATTTTACATGTATATGCACTTATTTTTCTATACCACAGAAAAGCACTAACTTTAGAACTTATTTTCTAAAGTACAGGGAAGCTCTGTTAATAAATATATTCATTTTTTGCTTCTTCAAGCAGTTTTTAAAGGAATAGTTGTAAGTATAGCAACTAGTGTTATATATATTCATGAACTTTGTTAGTTGCTAAAATGCTGGTGTTTGGCAGACAGTTCACAATTATTCATCCTATAATTTCCTTTGTGCAGTAGAAGTTACTTTGATTAAAAGTTATAATTAGTAAAAGGTTATAATTAGTATACACAAATGAGACTACTGAGAGCAAAAATGACATAGAAGTACAAATTTGTATACAAGATAATTAGATAGGTTTTTGTTTATTAAGAGAAAAATACATATTTTTGTTCCAAAGTAAAATGTCTGGTCATTACAGAATGAGAAAGAGAAGAATGAAGAACAAAATTTGAGTGGATATAGAAAGTTCTACCTCTGTGGAAGAGGGATTTTTATTTGCCTTGAACTACAGTGTATACAAATAATCAGTCTGAAAAGAAGCACTAACATTTAAAAAGATGTATTAAAATTGTGCTGAAACTTCTAACCCAAGATTCAGTGAAACAAGAATTTAATCACAGAGGACTGAATGAGCTGATGAGGTATGGCTGCAATTTTTGTTTTGCTGTTGATATTATTGATGTCTTAATGGCCTATTTTCTGGATATTTTAGAAAGCCCTTTTTCTTTCTTCTTAAGCTGTCTGTAACTCAAAACAACTTAGTAAATTCTGTTTCTCTAATCTGAAATAAAACACTTTAAAATGATCACTTACTCTTTCTTCCTGGCCCTCTCCCCCTAGAATTCAGAAACTCTTACTGAATCTTACTTTTCATGACAATACAGTTATTTGCATAGGTTCAGTGAAAACAAAATTCCTTTTTTATTAGGATGTAATTGGAAAAAATGATTTTGCAACCAAGAACATGCCTGGAATGTCATATTTGAAAACAATGCTCATTTAATCAACTATGACCAGAAATTTTAATCAAATGAGATTGATTTTACAGAGCAATATTCTCAAGACCCTCTTGGAAAAATGGAACTTGTTACTGGTCTACAGTGCTCTCGACCTTAAATGTGAGCAAGAAAGTTTACTTCCTGATAAGTCCAGGGAAATTAGGATATTTTAGAGACAGAATTCACCTAAATGTATAGTTACTGCAGGTAAATCCTGATGGAGAGAGGGTCTTAGTTTAGATTCCTCGAGTCAGGAAAGTTTGTTAAAACAGTTTAAAGTTGTTAAGACAATTTAAAAATCCTTACATGGGATTTCTTAGGAAAATTTCAGTGAAGTTACAAATTCTATATGGTAAATTTATACTTTTGCTACAGCTCTGTATATAGTCAGATCTAATGAGAACAACCTGAGTTTGTGATTAATAATAATTTTTACTTCAGAATATTTTTGATGGAACAAAGGCAGAACCTCAGGGGGAAAAAAAAAAAAGTGTTTCAATCAAACAATGCTTGTATAGAACATACCAGGCTTCTCTTTTAGCTATTTTACAACCATTGTCCATATACAACACACTTTTTGATTATTCACTCAACTCTGCCTAAATATGTCTGTTTTCGTGAATCATTTATAGGATTAATTTGGTTCCTTCACTGAGTGAATTAAATAATATCTTTTAGCACATGTTCATTTTTAGGTCAGTATAACAGTCATAATGTCATCTTTTTTGGAAAATTGTCTTCAAATGCAAATATTTCTCTAGTGTTGGGTTAACAGTTTTATATTTATTCCCAGAATTAATGTGCATGCATGTTGTCAGGTAGTAATCCTTTTATGTTTTGTTGTCATTAGATTTGTGTGTGTCTCTGTGGTGGGGGGGGATGTTTTCTAAATTGTTACCCAAATATACATAAGCCCTTTACTGAACAGGGTACGCTCCATATTTTATTATTTTGTAAATGCCTATTTACACTTTAATATGTTTCTGGGCACATTTTGCTCTAGGATTCCGTATCTCTAAACCTGCCTAAGACAAGACTATTTTATTCTTTGTGTTATGATATTTTTAATTTTTGTAACTTTATAGTTATATTTAACATGGCATTTTAGGAAACATGTTACTTAAAGTTTATTCTCCTCTTCCAGAATATTGTCTCTTTCTATGCAATTAATTTCCAGATGCACTTTAGAATCTGCTAGTAATTTTTTTTTTTTTTGAGACAGAGTCTTGCTATGTCACCCAAGCTGGAGTGCAGTGGCGCGATCTAGGCTCACTGCAAGCTCCACCTTCCGGGTTCACGCCATTCTCCTGCCTCAGCCTTCCCAGCACCTGGGACTACAGGCACCCGCCGCCATGCCCGGCTAATTTTTTTGTATTTTTAGTGGAGACGGGGTTTCACCGTGTTAGCCAGGATAGCCTCCATCTCCTGACCTCGTGATCCGCCCGCCTCGGCTTCCCAGAGTGCTGGGATTACAGGCGTGAGCCACCGCGCCGGGTCAGAAATTTTTATTTAAAAAAATACTATTGAGCTTTTATCATGACTTGATAAGGAAAGAAAACAAGAGACATTCAACCTCTTTTGTTGCAATTGTTTCTTTCAATGCAAACCTCCAAACTGACAAACTTGTATCAAGAAAACAGTAACTTAGATGATCTTGTCAGTTAACACATATTTTTAAATGTTAATTGTGGTTGTATTGAATTACAGATGTAAAACTCTTCCAATATTGCTTATTCGTGTGTCAGGTTCCATGCTCTTTTTATACTCATATGTTCATTATATTTTAATGCAGAGTGTTCAATATAAAGTAAACAGTTTAAAAGATTACTCGACCTACTGTGTTCTTTTGAAGCAATTATTTACATCTTATATTTTACATGAAATAGAACAATATGGATTTATTATAAAGTATTATAGGTATATTTTTAAGGAAACATGACATACACTACATATTCTTACATTAGAGTAATTAAAATGTTGGAAATTTAGGAAATGAGGCATATTCAAAAGCACTGGAATATAAAATTGTAACGTGAAAGTACTTTAAGGTGAATGTATTTTAAAACGTCTTATCTGTTGAGTAAATGGTACGCTCTGGCATTAATGGTATGTGATTCAACCAAAAGAGAATCTCAGTTAACTCTACAGTTAGAGAGAGCTATAAGGTGTTTTGTTTACTGGAAGACAGAAGTTGACCATGCATATTAGATACTGATTTAGGCACATCAACATTTAAATAAGGAAATACTGGCTGGGCGCAGTGGCTCAGGCCTGTAATCCCAGCACTTTGGGAGGCCAAGGCAGGCAGATCATGAGGTCAGGAGATGGAGACCATCCCGGCTAACACGGTGAAATCTCATCTCTACTAAAAAAAAAATACAAAAAAAAAAAAAATAGCCAGGCATGGTGGCGGTCGCCTGTAGTCCCAGCTACTCGGGAGGCTGAGGCAGGAGAATGGCGTGAACCCGGGAGGCGGAGCTTGCAGTGAGCTGAGATCGCGTCACTGCACTCCAGCCTGGGTGACAGAGGGAGACTCCTTCTCCAAAAAAAAAAAAGTTGAATAGTTTTTAAGGAATTAACTTTAAATATTTTGTTTACTGTAGAAAATAACACAAATAATATAATCTCACTCTAAAATGAGATCTGAAGTCACAAATGAACAACCTAAGTAATGTTAAGCAGACAAGATTTTGCTTCTGTTTTTAATTTTTGACAACCACGAAGTTATAAAACAGAGATCTCTGATCTGAAAATCTAGATTTTAAACTTTTATTTTTTAAAATGGAAGAATTTTCTAAAGCTTATTAATCTGGCTTAACTGAATATTTTGCTTATTATTAGTAAGTCCCCCTTCTCCCTAGCCCCTGGTAACCATCATTCCTCTCTTTGATTTTATGAATTTGACAATTAACAATAAAAAAGATGTGAAAACAGCCTAAGTGTCCATCAACAGGTGCATGGATAAAGAAAATATAGACTATACACACAATGGAATACTATTCAGCCACAAGAAGAAGATTGCAATATGCAACAATATTGATAAAGCTTGAGGCCATTAGTCTAAGTGAAAAAAGCCAGTCACAGAAAGACAAATGCTGCATGACTCTACTCATAGGAGGCACACTGCCTGTCTTTGAGTCTCTGCCAAAAGAAACTGCTGATGATTGACTTCTTTGCCAGGACATGCTCTGAATGAATTTCCTCTGGTTTGTTCTCTTTAGGATCCTCTTTGCAATAACTTGTCTACTGTACTACTGCTCCTGTGTTAGCACAGAGCATCCTGTGTGGAACTCCTCTCAGAGTTCCAAATTGAAGAGAAAAATCCAGCTCCTTCTGCTTCCTCCTTGCCCTCAATCTGTCTAAAATTCCTAGCATTCATTAGCGTATGGTGTTGAATTTCTTCTTAAGAACAACTTACACTAGATCGGGCACATTCAGGGTAGTATGGCAGTAGACAGAAAAAAGTCAGGAAACAACAGATGCTGGAGAGGATGTGGAGAAATAGGAACACTTTTACACTGTTGGTGGGAGTGTAAATTAGTTCCACCATTGTAGAAGACAGTGTTGTGATTCCTCAAGGATCTAGAACCAGAAATACCATTTGACCCAGCAATCCCATTACTGGGTATATACCCAAAGGGTTATAAATCATTCCACTGTAAAGACATATGCACACGTATGTTTACTGCAGCACCGTTCACAATAGGAAAGACTTGGAACCAACCCAAATGCCCATCAATGACAGACTGGATAAAGAAAATGTGGCACATATACACCATGGAATACTATGCAGCCATTAAAAAGGATAAGTTCATGCCCTTTGCAGGGACATGGATGAAGCTGGAAACCATCTTTCTCAACAAACTAATGCAGGAACAGAAAACCAAACACTGCACGTTCTCACTCATAAGTGGGAGTTGAGCAATGAGAACACATAGATGAGGGAGGGGAACATCACACACCGGGACCTGTTGAAGGGGGTAAGGCTAGGGCAGGGATAGCACTAGGAGAAATACCTAATGTAGATGACAGGTTGATGGGTGCAGCAAACCACTATGGCACGTGTATACCTTTGTAACAAACCTGCATGTTCTGCACATGTATACCAGAACATAAAGTATAATTAAACAAACGGACAAACAAAACAATGACTTGTATACTGAGACCTTGATAAATTCACTTTTGATTTCTGGTAGTTTATTTGTAGAGTTTCCTATGAATCATGTTTATGTGAATAAAGCCACTTCAAAGTCTATTGTTTTTGTTTTGTTTTGTTTTTTTTAAATAAAAGTCAGAACCTTGAGCTAGATTCTGCATCACCCAGATCTCTTCACCTCCTGCTTGAACATGATTTTCATTAGAGTTGAAAGAAAGCTGCCTTGACTCATCTTGCCTTTCTACTTAACACCAGATTAATTGTGCGCTTGTGACAATGCTTGATTTCAAGCTTGCTGCAAGAGACGAGATTTCTACAAAATTTAATTCAAACATTTTCTTAAGTTGGGGAGTTTTCAAAGGAAAAAAAAAAGTGACTAGAACACATATTTTTGGTGATGTTTAAGGAAAGCAGTGTCTGGTTAAAGGTTATTAGACTTCTTACAAGATTGAAATTTAGCTTTCTGAATAAATCCAGCTGACCAGAATGGAATTTAATCTTGCAGTGTCTTTCAGAAATTATTCAAACGTTTCCTTTAAAAGGGTTGTTAATTCCATCAAATAACTTAGTTTGTTCCAGATAGTCTCTTCATCAGTTTAGACAGTTTGCTTTTTTATTTGCTTTCGGAATTTGCTCTTTGAGCACTAGCATGTTAGAGTGCATAAATTATTTTTCTTCGTTTTTTTTCACAATGGATGGAAGCAGAATCTCTAATTCGATAACCAAGGTTAAGTAATTATTTGTTCTAAGTGTCATTCACCATCCCCTTCCCTTAGACAATAATTTTTAGACACTTGGTTTATACTTAATGGTAATAAGCTGTGACTTGTAGGTGGTATGAAGGAATGAAGTAGATAATGAATTAGCTTTTTAAAATATTTCAGGTGTTTTTTTTCAAAACCTCTTTCTTCCCAGTCTAATAAAGTTTCATTTACCAACAGGCTAGTTTTCATACAAAAAAATCCTGAATTCTACCAGTTTTATTAAGAAAGACTTTTTTCGGAAATCTGATGACCAAGAGATACCAGTCCAGATCTTTTTATCTTATTTACTGTATAGGTTAATGATAGTAGCTTTCACAGCTTTCCACTGGCTTATTTTACCCAAATTCAGAAACTTACTCTGAACTGTTTGTTTTCTCCCTGGAAATGTGCTTCTTGCTCCTAAATGTTTCATTTATTATGGATTTACATATGTCAGTTGTTTGAAAAGCCTCTAGGGTAAGGTTCTAGGTGAATCTTTAGCATTGTAAAAACAGCTTGAACATAATTTGAGACATTACCAAACACGTTTGTATCATGTTTTGATTTTATTTTTATGAGAATCTTTGATTGATAATTCAGGGTTTTTTTTCCTTTTTTTCTTTTTTTCAGTTGGCAGGTGTCAGGGAAAGAAAGAATAGACATTTAATCAATAGATGTAGTGACACTGGTAACTTACAGGTAATGTCAATACAAATTTCTAAAACAAATTGATTTGAAGCATTCACAATGCTTTTTGAAAACTATTTACAAATATTGTGGAACGAACACAAGACAGTCTACTTCCTATTTTACTTCATGACTCATTGCATGGATAATTCACCATCTGTGCCTTGATTTCTCAATTATATCCTCTAGAATCATATATTTACGTTTCCATATGAATGAAAATGGTACTTTTTCATCAATGGAAAGGGAGAGTTTCTACATTTCTGGTCAGTTTTGTCAGCAGAAGTAGAAAATATATATTCAAAGCAACAATATATAACACTTACCTGCACCCCATCACAAATATATATAATTCAGTCAATTCTACATTTCAAACTGGCCATAAATGACTATCAGGGCTAAAGGATCCCTGAAGCTAACCAAACTGGCCCTTTTCATAAAGCATGAATTTCTTTACAACATGCCCATTAAGTGGGTATGAACATTTCATTTTTTTAAACAACTTAACTTGTTAGAATTTTCTTTGAAAATGAGTTTTGCCCTCCCAGGAACTCCTTCATGCACTTAATTTGTATTAGTCTTACAATATTTCCAGATTCATTTCACTATACTGTTTTGCAAATAAATAGCTAAAATGCAAAAATATTCATTTTCTTGCTTAAGTTCACAGAACTAGTACACAATAAAGCAGAATTTCCCTCCCTACTGTCATTAACTCCATATTTTCTTCATTTTGATAGTCCTCTGGTCATAATACCCATATTTTCTTTGCCTTGAGCAAACAGTGACACAGGAGAAATATAGAAAGCCCCTCCCTGAGAAAAGACTACCGAGCATTTATTCATATCCCACCAATGTAAGGCCTGATTTTAATACAATTAGTTTAGATTTCACGATGCAGCTCCCTAAAGGATGTCTCCTGATCACCACTAATACACCAAAAATTAACTTTGGATTTTCCTTCAGACCAAACCAGTAAGAACACATTTGGATAGGGAACTGAATTGTTGTTACCTAATGCATTTTTCTAGATAATAAAAGCAAAATAAAATAAAATTACTAGGTGATTTAAAAGGTTATTTTATAATCTGTGGATTTACCCATTGAGTCACTTTCTGAGGTACAAAGGATCATATATGGTCTTATCTGTTTATCAAACATTTCTCAGCTTTCATTCATTGCTGGAATCACTGCTGCCATTCTTAAATGAGTATAAAAGAATAAACTACTGAGCTATGTCAAGCAATAGAAGCTGCCAAATAGATTTCAATAAATAGTCTTGATAGGACTTATAATTTTTAATTAGTTCAATCAGCACTCATGGAGAATATAATTACCACAAGGAGCTTTCTTCAGAATGGTGCCCCACGTTTAGACAGATTTCTGAAAAATGCCTTAAAGGCCATTTTTAATTAAATGTAGACTTTTATTCCCCTTAAGAATCACTTTTAAGGCAAAAAAAAGTCTAAATACTTTAGAAGGAAAGAAAAATATTCTTACATTCGGTGCACCTTTCCTGTGATGTCCTTCAGGGACAGTTCCTGCCAAATATGACCAAAGAGTGTTTTACAAGTTGAGATAACTGTTTTAGTTACAGAGGTAACATGCCTAGTCAGCCGTTCATTATATAGAAGTATTTTTCCTGGAGGTATACATGCATTGCCAAAACTTTCTTTCTGTAGGTCATGTTGTATATTTCAAAAGTTAAGCAGTATTTATAATACCCTACCCAAAATAAGAATTTTATACTCAGAAAAATATCAAAAACAAATATGAAACAATAATTAATTCTCAATCTGATATAAAACTTATAAAATAGGATAATTTCTTCCATTGTTTCTGTACTATAATGATAATAACCATTACAAATATTTATGGAATATTTTTATGTGGGTGGTCATTTTCCCTGTACTAAATTATATAATTCAAAAACTTTTAAAGAAAGGTATTATTATTACCTCATTTTATAGATGACAAAAATGAGGCACAGAAAAGTTGACAGATAAGCCACACTGTTAATACATAATCAAACTGTAATTCACAGCCAGGTCATAAGACTTCAGTGCCTCAACTCATCACAAAACACAGACCACACATCAAACAATTGCCTACATATCTACCTAACTCATTGACCGCATGATTTGAATGCTGACCATCCTAATATATCATAATTGAAATAGCTGCCTAGTGATAAATCCAACCACCTTTTATAAAGAGTGAGCTGCTAATATTGCCATGGTTTAGTCACTTATCAATAATAAGGCTACAGTGATTTTCATTAAGACTAATAATAAATATTCCTTTAGGATATATTGCTTTGTGCCATAAGGATCTTTCAATATGTGTCAGATATATACAAAAAATGTACCTTTAAAGAAAATTTTCATAGCAATATTATTGTCATTATAAGGTTATTAGAATTATGTTGAATTACTTAAGAGTCCACTTCATGGAAAAATAAGAATAACATTGTTAGGCATGATTAATGAAGAACTCATATCCAATAATTTAAATTCCTTATTCTGTAAACTATGCAATTTTTTCAAATTCAGTAATATCACAAAAAACATGAGCATAAGAAAACATGAGTATTTTATTAATTAAAATAACATGTTAACACATTGTTAAAATAACATTATTAAAATAAAAAAACATTATTTGAAAGGAGAAGAATACATGTTGAATGCATTTTATATTTTCAACAATAAATCAAAATTTACTTAAAATTCAACAATTCTTTACAGATATATTCCAGCAGAAAGATAGCTATAGATGGAGTAGATATACAGTATATATTTCATTCAATTAATCATGTGTATAATAAAATATTAATATTACTCCAAAAAGACAAATGTCATGTCTCTTAAGCAGAAAATGTTACTACTACAATCATCCTAAAATGGTGTAGAGATATTCACCTACAAATCACAGATAATTGATGAATGTTTACATTGCATCACAAATCCTTAAAAGTTTCTAATCAAGGTGCTAAGAAAATTTGTTTACACCTTTATCATTAAACACAATCATTTCTTTTCAGAAGTCTTTAACCCTGGAAAAGGGCAAAGTATAATTTCAAATACCATTACAACTATAAGAAAAAAATGCAGTAACAACAGAAAAAGAATATTTTATTTTAATGGATTCTGAACAATGATTTTTCAATGTAAAAATAACTGTATTGAAAACAACAATAATAAAAATATCCTATGACTTAAAATGTGAATTTTTCCATAGAAAGCCCATCCTACTATTGCAAAACAAATTCTATTTGCCACAAAAAATCTCCACTCTATCTCATTCCCACTCAGCACAGAAGAATTTAGAAATCCAGAGATGAAATTACAATTTAATTTTAAATAAAAAACTGAAAGTTCAACAAAAAATTAAGTCACTCATAAAACATTCTTTACAAATCTGTTTAAATCTCCACCTGTGTTTTAGTTAAAAAAAAAAAAAAAAAGTCTCTCAGTTTGCTTAAACTGACCTACAGGTAAAACCTAATTTACTATTAATAATCTGGGAAACTTTACATGAATTTCTTTAAATCTTCAGATTTTCAATTCCACACATGTAAAATAAAATAATACAATAATTTTGTAGATACTTAGTAAGAATTAAGGAAAATACTGTAAACACCAATAAGGTTGGCCAATGGTAGGCATATAAGAAATATTTTCTGAAAGCAAACGTAATTTTAAATAGATATAAATATCATGTAATTACAGAAAATATTCTAGGATATAGGTTTATGTTTTTTCTCACTTATGTAAACTTTTTCTCAGTACCCTAAAAAATATTATCAGATAACATGAAAGGCATTAAGGATGTAGCTGTAAATATTTTAGTCATTGCGAATGAGTTTTAGAGAGAGTTTTTTTATTTATACTTGTATAAAATAAAAAATGTTTATATTTCTATAAAAGTCTAACTTTTGAAGAAGTTAAAATTGTAGAACAATATAAGTCAGACCATTTATGTAATGATAAAATCTAAATATAACATTTTTATTAATATTTGGAAAGTTTTTTCCCTTTGAAAATTGCTAATACACATCAGATTTATCTTTTCTAATATTTAGCTTATAAAGTATAATATAATAGCATACTTTTTTACTTAACACAATAGCTTATGCAATTTCTATTTCATTACAGATTCTTCAGAAATATTATCCTTAATGGTAGTTTCAATTTATAGCCTATCAACATTCTATGATTTATTAAGCTATAATTCAAACACTGCCTTTTAAATAACCCATTTGTTTCCAAATGGAATTGATGTTTCTCTTATCACACATAAATCTGTTCATTTATTTATTTAGTAATATTACACATGTTGTTCCATAAACATGACTTTTAGTTGTTTAGATAATAGCAGGCCCTTGATTTGAACAAGCAACCATCATAGCATTACACCATCAAAAATGTTTTGCTTGTTTTTTACTCCTGGTAAACACATTCTCTATTCTTCCTATGAAGTACAACTGAAAACTCTAGATATCATACATAAAATAATTATAAAGAGAGTCTGAAAAATGGAGAGAAGGCAGAATAGCCAGGGGTCTCAGGATTTAAGAAATGGCGTGATGGTGAGGTCCTTAGATTTTTCTTTCTGTCTCATATATCCTATATATAAAGATGAAGATGATGGCAGCAAAAATGCTCTAGGGCTAAGACAAATTAGCTCTCTAAAATTCTGTTCTCTCTAGCCATATGATAAAGCAAGAAGTAACCTAACAAGAGAGATCTATTTCTGGCTGTGGCTTCACTCTCACCCAGGTCCACAATGATCAAGTGGGAAACCACAGCTTTTCCCTTACCGGATTCTAACAGGTCTCCTTAACTCCCACTCCAAACCAGGACAGTGTCAGACACGGCTAAGGAGGGAGCCAGGACTTTCATTCACACCAGGTGGTAAGAAAAGTCTCCACTCTCCATGATGTCTCCGGAGAAAATGTGGAAACATTAATGAGGCTGTCCTATCTGGACTTGTCAGGAATATGTCAGTGAAGGCTTAATGGGGAGCTGGATCTATCACATCCTCCCAGCAATAATGAGAAGCCACATCCTGCTGAGTATCAACAGAAGGAAAACTGGGGCTATAAATTCTACTACCGAAATGAACAGAGGCACCAGAAATTTT
This sequence comes from Macaca thibetana thibetana, assembly GCF_024542745.1. NCBI lineage: Eukaryota > Metazoa > Chordata > Mammalia > Primates > Cercopithecidae > Macaca > Macaca thibetana. The sequence continues at coordinate 14,513,925 of NC_065595.1, read as the reverse complement.
TAAGTTATTTTAAAAAGAAAATAATAGGCAGGAATCTAACAAAACATGTACAATTTCTTATGCTGAAAACTATACAACAGTGGTTTAAAAAGTCAAAGAACGCACAATGGAGAGAAATACCATGTTTATGAATTAGAAGAAAAAATGTAGTAAATTTGTTTATGCTCTATTAATTGATATACTGTTAATGTAATTTCTATCAAAATATCAGCAATATTTGTTGATGTAGAAAAGATGCTTATTCGAAAACTTATGTTGAAAGGCAAAGGAACTATATGACCTAAAACAATATTGAAAAATAAAAATAATGTGAACAGAATCAGTCTGTCCAATTTCAAGTTGTATTATATATAGTAACAGCAATCCAAACTGTGTGGTACTGGTGAGGGCATAGACATAGAAATCAATAGAATAGAATAGAGAACTCAGAAATAGACCCACATAAATATGCCCAACTGAATTTTGACAAAGGTGCAAAAGCAATTCAATTGAAGTAAATTAGTCCTTTCAGCAAATAGTGTTGCTGAAGCAATTATACATCCATGGAGGTGGGCAGTGGGGAGGATGTCCAAAATATTTCACAAATTATACAAAAAGTAACTTAAAATGGTTCATGGGCTTAAATGAAACCACGAAAATACAACACATTTAGAAAAAAAAAAAAAAACGAAGCAGCAGCTTCAAAATATAGGTCTAGACAAAGCATTCTGAAAATTCTGAAAATTCTGGCAATACCCTAGTCTTAAAGGGAAAAGTGGTTACATTAGAATTCATAAAATCAAAATTTTGCCATGAAGAGGATCCTATGAAGATATTGAAAAAGACAAGCTACAGACTGAGGGAAAATATTTGTAAATCACACATCTGACAAAAACTATTATCTAGATACATGAAAATCTCTCAAAATTCAACAGTAAAGCCAACAAAAAATCCACATTGAACATAAGCAAAATATTAGAAAGAGACATTTTACCAAAAAACACAGGTGACAAATAAGCACATGAAAACATGTATGACACCATTCCCTATTAAGGAAATGCAAATTACACATGTAATTCGATATCACACCTATAAAATAGCTGAAACAAAATTTTGTAACAACATTAAATGCCAGTAAAGATGTGGGGAACTGGATCAATCACACATTAATGATAGAAATACAAAATGTAAACCACTCAAAAATAATTGTCATTTTCTTGAAAAACTAAACGTGCATGTATTATATGACCCAGCATTTGCATCTCTGGGCATTTATTACAAAGAAATAAAGGATTATATTTAGAGAATGTCTATAAATAAAAGTTTAGAGCAGTTTTACTCATAGTAACCCCAAACTGGATTCAATCCAGTGGACCTTCAACATGTGAATGATCGAACAAACTCTAGCATACCTGTACCATGGATTATTACTCTACAATAACAAGGAATAAACTACTGATATACACAAAAAACTGGATGAATCTCTGAAGAGTTTTTCTGAGAGAAAAAAAAAAAAGCCATTCCCAAAAGGTTACGTAGTCTGTGATTCCAACTGTATAATATTCTTGAAATGATAAAAATCATAGAGATGAAAAATGATTACTGGTTGCCAGGGGTTAATAATAGGGTGTTTATTGGAAAGGAAGTGAATATAGATATAAAAGTTCAAATGAGAGATTCGATGTCAGCAAGATGGCAGACTAGGTGTTGTCTACCATCATTGATTTTAACAAGCACTTGTGAACAAGAATAGCTTCGTGGGAATCCCAAAGTCCAGTGAAGAAGTTCAGAAATGACATTAGAACACAAAATCCAAGAACAAACAACTGAAGACTGTAAGAACAGTTTTACTTCACCTGTCATCCTCCCCTAAGCAGCACAGCTCAGTGTAAAGAGAGACACCTGCTATTTCTACCACATAAAAAAGTGAGTGCATAGTGAGTGCCTGCTTTCTCCAACTGTGTGGGACGCTGTCCAAGAGAACCTCTTCTTTCTCACCTCACTTAGACTACTGACATGAGTGAGTGGTTGCAAGAAGCTGGGAGCAGGGAAACTAGGAAGAAAATCACAGAAACCAGGACTGCAAAGTCAAAAGATGGCAACCAATTATTTGTGGAGTCCATCTGGGTGCCTACCTGGGAGCCACTCGGGAGGCTTCACCTGTGAATCCCCCAAACTGGCCCATGGGCACCACCAATTACTGAGAAAATCTGTCCCAACCTAACTTTATGTCCTCAGAAATGAAGAAGAGACATATGGAAACATAAAACTCACTGGTAAAGTTAAGTATGCAATCAAATTTAGAATATTCACATTATTATAACAGTGACATGGAAATCACTTTTAACTCTAGTATAAAGGTTAAAAGAGAAACTATTAAATATAACTGCAGCTAAAATAACATGTTAATGGATACATGATATAACAACATGTAAAAAGTGACATCAAAAATAAAATATAGACGGAAGGAAGTACAAGTGTAGAGACAGTGTATGCAATTGAATTTAAGTTATAATTGGTTTAAAATGTACTATTTTCTTTATAAGATGTGTTAGGTAAACCTCATGTTAACTACAAAGCAAAAATTTATAGTAGATACACAAAAGGTAAAAATAAACAAATCAAAGCTTACCAATGCAGTAAATTATTACATTTCAGGAAAATAGCAGGAGAAGAAGAAAGGAACAATGGGACTATAAAACAGTCAGAAAATACTTAACCAGATAGGAATAGTAAGTCCTTTTATATGAATTATATGAATAATTATTTTAAATGTAAATGGATTAAGCTCTGCAATCAAAAGACAGAGTGGCTAAATGGATAAAAACAAAAATCAAGACTCCACTACAAGCTGCCTATAATAAACTTACTTGAACTTTAAGGATAAACATAGATTGAAAATAAAGGAATTGAGAAAGATCTTCTATGCCAATGGAAACAAAAAGAGAATAGGGATACTTACATGAAAAAAAATAAATTTTAAGTCAAAAACTATCACAAGAGACAAAGAAGGTCATTATATAGTGATGAAGAGACCAATTAAGTAATGTAACAGTTGTAAATATATATGTATCCAACATCAGAACACTTTATAAGGAAAATATTAATAGAACTGAGAGGACAAAGATACAGCAACACAATAATAATATGGGACTTCAGTGTCCCACTTTCAAAAATGGATAAATTATCCCAAAAGATAATCAATAAAGAAACACTGGATTCCACTTTAGACCAAATGGATTTAACAGGTATGACAGAACCTTCAATCAAACTGCAACAGAATATACCTCCTCCAGTGCACATGGAAGATACTTTAGTATACATCATATGTTAAGCTGCATAGTAAGTGTGAACAAATTTAAGAAGATTGAAATTATACCATGTATTTTTTTAACACAATGTTGTTAAACTAGAAATAAAAAATATGAGAATTAGAAAACGTACCGATAGGAAGAAATTAAACAGCACACTCCTAAACAATGAATAGTTTAAAGAAGAGATAGATAGATAGATAGATGACACATACCGCTGAAAATGCAAACACAAAATAGCAAAATATATGTGATGCAGCAAAGGCAAGTCTAAGTAGAATTCTAACTGCTATGTTGATAGCAGTAACTGCTGACATTAACAGAAAAGAATGGTATCCAATAAACAACTTAACTATATACCTTTGGCAGTTGGAAAATAAGAATAAAGCCTAAACTGAGTAAAAAGAAGAAAGCAACAAAGATCAGAGCATAGTTATATGAAATACAGATAAAAAATAATAGAAATGATCAACAAAAGTTGATTTTTGAAAAAATAAAGAATATTGACAAACCTTCTCCTACACTGTGAAAAACATGGGAGAGGACTCAAATAAGTAAAATTAGAAATAAAAAAGAGGACATTGCAACTGATACCACAAAAATGACAAATGATCATAAGAGGCTACCGTGAATAATTATGTACTAATAAATTGGAAAATCTATAAGAAATGGATAAATTCCTAGACACAAACAACCTACCAATATTAAATCATATTGAAATAGAAACTATGAACAGACCAATAATGAGAAAGCATTTTGAGTCATTAATGAAAAACTTTCCAACAAAGAATGTCCCAGAACTAGATGACATCATTGGTGAATTTTCGCCAAACATTTAAACAATTAATGTCAATCCTTTTCAAACCCCTCAAAAAAACTGAGGAAGGAGGAGATTTCTAAATTCGTGTTACAGTGGCAGCATTGCCCTGATACCAAAGGCATAAATAGACACTGCAGGAAAAGAAAACAGGCCATGACCTCTGATGAAAATAGATGCAAAACTCCTCAACAAAATACAAGCAAACCAAATTCATAAGCACATAATCAGGATCGCATATTACGACGAAGTGACATGTACCACTGAGATGCAAAGATGATTCAACATACACAAGTCAATAATGTGATACACACATTAATAGAGGTAAAAATAGGAAATATATGATCATCTGAATATATGCAGAAAAAGCATTTGACAAACTTCAGCTTTCTTTTATAATAAATCTGTCAACAAATTAGATATAAAAGGAATGTACTTCAACATAATAAAGGCCATATATGAAAAGCCCACAGCCATCAACATACTGAATGGTGAAAAGCTGAAAGTTTTTTCCCTAAGATTAGGAACCAGACAAGGATGCCCACTCATCATTTTTATTCAACATAGTAATATAAGTCCTAGCCACAATGCTTAGGCAAGAAAAGGAAATGAAAGACATTCAAATGGCAAGAGAAGAATTTAAATTGCTCCTATGAGCAAGTGATATGATATCATACACAGGAAACCATAAAGACACCACCAAAAACTGTTAGAACAAATAAGTGAATACAGCAAATAAAGTTACAGGTACACAATCTGCATACAAAACAGTTGCATTTGTATACACTAACAACAAGCTATTGAAAAAAATAAATTAAGAAAGTAATCCCATTAGCAATAGCATAAAAAACAATAAAATACTTAGAAATAATTCTAACCAAGTAAAATATCTGTACATTGAAATCTATAAAACATTAATTTAATAAGTTGAAGAAGACAAACTGAAAGATATATTATGTTCATGGATTGGAAGAATAATATTAATGAATTAAGATAGTTAAATTATTAAAATGCCCATATTACCCAAAGACATCTACAAAATCAATTCAATCTCTATCAAAATTCATATGGCAATGTTTGCAGAAATGGTTACAACAATTTTAAAATGTATATGGAATCTCAAAAGGCCTCTAATGGCTAAAGCAATCATAAGCAAAAACAAATCACACTTTCTGATTTCAAATCACATTTCGAAGCTGTAGTAATGAAAAATATGGTACTGGCATTAAACAGACACATAGACAAAAACAAGTGAATAGAGCCTAGAAATAAATTCACATATATACAGTCAACTTTGACAAAGGTGCAAAAAGTATATAATGGGGAAGAGTTAGTTTTTTCAACAAATAGTGTTAGGAAAACTGGATATCCACATGGAAAATAATGAAATTGGGCCTTTATTTTATATCATACACAAAAATCAACTCAATAGAGCTTAAAGACAATAATTAGACCTGAAACCATAAAACTCCTAGAAGAAAACATAGAGGAAAAGTTGATCTTGTCAATGATCCTTTTGAATATGACAACAAAAGCACAGACATCAAAAGGAAAAATAAACAAATGGGACTACATCAAACTAAACTAGAAACTTTCTGCAAAGCGAAAAGAGAAAACAACAACAACAAAATGAAAAGGCAATCTATCGATGGGAAGAAAATATTTGCAAACCATATATTATATAGATGCTAATATTAAAAAATAGGAAGGAACTCTTACAACATAACATCCAAAAAGACAACACAATTTAAAAATGGTCAGAAAAGCCAATAGGAATTTTTCTCAAGGATACACAAATACACAAACACACACACAAACACATACACAAGCGCGCGCGCACACACACACACACACACACACTACTCTGCTTTAGAAGCAAAAGGGAATTCTTCCATTTCCAACAACATAGGTTATCCTGGAGGGCATTATATTTAATGGAAAAATCTAGACACAGACAAATACTGCATGCTCTCATATATGGAATTTAAAGAATTCAAAGTCATAGAGAGTAGAACGGTGATTACCAGGGCCTAGAGGGTGCAAAAATTGGGGGATGTTGGTCAATAGCTCCATGGTTTCACTTACAAAACGCAATTATTTCTGGAGACCTAACATACAATATGATGACTGTAGTTAATGATAATGTACTATGTGCTTGAAATTTGCTAATAGAGTAGATCTCAAGTGTTCCTGCCATGCACACGAAAATACGATAGCTGTGTGAGGTGATGGATATGTTAATTAGCTTGATTGGGGTAATCATTTCACATCGTATATTTATATCAAGATATTATATTGTGTACATTAAATATATTTCAATTTATCAATTATACTTCAGTTAAACTAAAACAAAAATTCAACATGAATGATCCTTGTGGTAATGATAATGCTCTGTATGGTGACTACACCAATGCTAATATAGGTGTATTATCGAGCTACAGCAGTGCAAGAGATTAACCCTGGAAGAAACTGAATAAGCTTCAGGGAATCTCAATGTATTTTTTTCTTTTTACAATTACATGTGAGCCTATAATCATCCTAAAATAACACTTAACTAAAAATATTTTTCTATTCTAATGTTTGTTTTCTATAACCTTTAGAATGGTGGGGAGTGGGAGTGAATTAATATTTAATTTTACTAAACCTATAGATTAATTTGGAAAGATTTCCTTTTTTTACAATACCCAATCCCTCTTTCTCATTTTTTATATATTTTTTCTTACAGTTACTACCATTGGTAGCTATTAAATGAGATATTTGTAATATGCTTAGAACAATGCCTGACTCATAGTTAATCCTCTATAAATTATCAATTATCTGGCATAAAATAGTTGATCTTAATAAATCCGACATAATGATATATCAGACTTCAATAACATACAATTTTTCTACCAAGCAGAAACTTTAACAGTGACTGGGATATACAGAACTATATCTCAGTTTTCACAACTGCATTTTGTTCTTGGTTGCTGATACTAAGATAGCATGACTGGTGTTAATATAGTTGTTAGATAGAAACCTTTAGTGGTAAGAAAACTTGAAAGACTGGCTTGTGTCTTGTCACTGCCACTATTTATTTACCTAGGTGTACTTGGACAAATGATTTGGGCTATCTATGCTATAGTTTCCTTCTGTAAAACAGAAGGATGGAATACATTGATATTTTGAATTGTTTTTTGTTTGTAAGTCTATGATCATTTGAGAACTGACTTTATGTGTGTTTTGCATCCTCAGTGCACTAATTTCTTCTTCCAGTTGATAAACATCTTAGTATAGAGGTCTCTTTAGCATTTTAAGGTTCCCAATGGAAGTGTTGGGGTGTAGGACATTTTCAACTATCAGTACATCCAGCAACCACCTGGGAGGCACAGTAAAATATTTTGCATATTTCTTAAGCACAGGTTATCTGTCTTGCTCAATCCTATGTGTCCTAAACATTTGGTTCATAATCTCAAAGGAAGAAGAGGAAATGGCGTTTTAGCACAGCAAGAATTTCCTGTAAATGTCTCAGAAGTTTGGCTTCTCTTTTCTGCAGCCTTTACAAACAACTCTTGGTCTGTCTACTGGAGTATGTCACACATGTAAATATCATCTAGTAGGTGTGTCGCAATAGGCAAAAACATTTTAAAGCAGTTCCTATAGTAAATATACATTTGCTTTTATTTCATTTCTGTTTTAACACCTTTATTAACATATAATTGATATACAAAAACTACATATAGTTAATGTATACAATTGGATTGGACCATATGCGCATACCCATGAAATATCACCAAAATCAAGATAATAAATATATGCATTACCTTCAAAACTTTATCCAATTACAAAATAGGCAAAGGACTTGAATAGACATTTCTCCAAAAAAGACATACACATACAATGAAAGGTTGCTTGACATCATTCATTATTTGAAACATGCAAATCAATCCACATTAAGATATCACTGCATACCTGTTAGTATGTTGTGTTAGTCCATTTTCACACTGCTATAAAGAACTTCCCGAGAATGGGTAATTTATAAAGGAGAAAGGTTTAATTGACTCACAATTCAGCCTGACTGGGCGGCGGGGCCTCAGGAAACTTACAATCATGGTGGAAGGTGAAAGGGAAGCAAGTCACCGTCTTCACAAGGTGGCAGGAAGGAGAATGAATGCAGGAGGAACCACCAAACACTTATAAAACCATTGGATCTCATCAGAAATCACTCACCATCACAAAAACAGCATGGGGGAAACCACTCCCATGATGCAATTACCTCCACCTGGTCTCTCCTTTGACACGCGGGAATTATGGGGATTGTAATTCAAGATGCAATTTGGGTGGAGACACAAAGCCTAACCATATCAAATGGATATTATATGAACAAAAGGCAAGGGCTGGTGAATATGTGGAGAAAAAGGAAGCTTTGCACACTGTTAGTGAGAAGGTAAAGTGGTGAAATCGCCACACAAAACATGCAGAAGTTCCTCACAATATTAAAAATAGAACTACCATATGATCCAGCAACACAACTTCTGGCTCTACATCCAAAGGAAATAAAATCACTATCTCAAGGAGATACCTGCACTCTGAAGTTCATTGCAGTATTATTCACAATAGCCAATATATGGAAGCCACCTGTCTGTTGACAGTTTAATACACAAAGAAAACGTAGCATATATTTTTGTACAATAAAATGTTATTCTAATTTGAAAGAGAAGGAAGAGGAAATCTTTCCATTTGCAACAACATCAGTGAAACTGGAGGACATTTTGTTCAGTAATATAAGCAAGACACAAAAGGACAAATATTGCATGATCTCACGCATAAGAGGTATCTAAAATAGTCAAATTTGTAGAAGTAAAACTAGAATGGTAGTAACCAGGGTCTGGGGAAGGAACACATCGCGAGTTATTCAATGAGCATAAAGTTTCAGTCATGCAAGATAAATAAATTCCAGAGTTCCTCTGTAAAACATTATGCCTGTAATTAACGATACTGTACTGAATATTTAAAAATTAGTTAAGAAACTAGATCCCAAATTAAGTGTTCTCATCATACACAAAAATAACAACATGGTGTCTTTTAGAAAGTAATCAAAATGTGATTGTATCAAAGTAAAATGCTGCTTTTATATTCAACTTGGTAATTCTCAAAATAAGTTTTTTAAACCAAAGATTTGCTGTAGTTGTGGAGCTGAACTTACTGAGAGCATTTTTTTTCCTTTAAGCTATTGTCTGAAATTGAGAACAGAATTATTAAAAATAAAGGATTTCTTTCAACCTTGTTGCTTAAATATGTAGTTATATTCCATAAATACAAAGATTTAAAAAAATTACATACCCTATTTTTGTGACACTTGATAAGAGCATATTTACATGTATTTATGCCAAATACGTATAACTGATTAATTATTGATAAATTGTTCTACTAAACAAAGTTCCATTCATTTACTACAACAGCTGCAGAGAATATATCCCTCTCCATTATTCATACTGATTTACTTTTACTTTTTCCTGGAAATGCTACATGGACACCATTTTGTCAAGAACGAATATTATTTTTAAAAATAGCTGAAAATTTCACAATTTTTCAATGAATAGTACAGATCATAATGCTTTTCTACTTAAAAGTATAAAAAAGGCTTTATTAATGCCATTTGAAGCTTCTTTTAAAATGAAGAAAAATTATTTTCTTAAAAATTGTGAAAGAAAGAATCTTGGGCCCCCACAATCACCAATCTAAAAGGAAAACTCAAGCTGGAAACTGTTTAGGGCAAACCTGCCTCTCCTTCTATGACGTTATCCCTCTGCTCACTGAAATCAATACATATCTGATTGCCTCCTTTGGAAAAGCTAATCAGAAACTCAAAAGAACACAACTGTTTGTCTCTCACCTATCTGTGACCTGGAAGCCCCTCCCCACTTTGAGTCTTCCTACCTTTGCTTCAAGTTGTCCCACCTTTCCAGACCAAACCAATGTACTTCTTACATATATTAATTGATTTCTCATATCGCCCTAAAATGTATAAAACCAAGCTGTGCCCCAACACCTTGGGCACGTTGTCAGGACCTCCTGCTGCTGTGTCACGGGAAAGCATGCTCAACCTTGGCAAAATAAACTTTCAAAATCAACTGAGACCAGTCCCAGGTTTTCTGGGTTTACAAAATCCACAGCCAAGTTGTAAAATTTAAATAATCAAAAAAAAGTTTAAAACATTCTTCATGTATTAGAACACTGGCTGATACCGTATCATGCGGCATGAAATAGTCTAGCTGAAGGCAGTCCCAGCGGGACCCGTGTGATGGCGCTGTTTTAGCCAGAGTACTGCTTTGTCACACAGACTTTAAAATACAAAGATTGAAAAATTAATCCATTTAGTGACCATAAGCTATTAAAAGAGTGCTTTTGAGTTTAAAAGCACTCGGTAATTAAAAGAGTGCTTTTGAGTTTAAAAACTCAGTAATTTGAGTTTAATTTTGCAGGCAATTTTTTACTCTTGTGGTTTTTGTTTTCTTGTTATCATGCTGATTTTTGGCCTTTTCTCTCTCGTCCCTAGTGTAAACATGAGTATATACCTATTCTGTCACATTTTATATTTGAATTACATAGTAACAATTCACACATTGAGTGAGTGAACCATTAGGAATTTCACAAGGCAAATGTGTGCGGTAGATATCCAACCTTATTTGTTTCCAACTGTCTTAACACCAGTTACTGAAGAGTATCGTTTCTCCTTCACGTTTTCAATGCCACTAATGCTTATTGGTAATGCATGGTGGCTCAGAAGCAGTACTTACCAATCATGGGCGTTCATTAGAGTCGTCTGAGAAGCTTTTAAAACACAGCAATGCCTGAGCCTCATCTTCAGAAATTGTTCTGGGGCAGGGCCAAGGTGTTGAGACTTTTTAATCACACAGATTATTGGACATGTGGTTAAAGTATGTCCGGACTTGTTTCCTTCTGGTGGGTTCTTGGTGTCACTGACTTCAAGAATGAAACCGCCGACCTCCGTGGTGAGTGTTAAGTCCAGAGTTTCTTCCTTCTGGTGGCTTCATGGTCTCACTGACTTCAAGAATGCAGCCGCAGACCTTAGCGGCAAGTGTTACAGCTCTTAAAGGTGATGCTGACCCAAACAGTGAGCAGCAGTAAGATTTACTGTGAAGAGTGAAAGAACAGTTCCCACAACGCAGAACCGGACCCCAGCTGGCTGCCGCTGCAGCTGCCGCTGCGGGCTGGGGTGGCCAGCTTTTAGCCCCTTATTTGTCCCTGCCCACGTCCTGCTGATTGGTCCATTTTACAGAGCGCTGACTGGTCCATTTCACAGAGTGCTGATTGGTCCATTTTACAGAGTGTTGATTGGTCCATTTATACAGAGTGCTGACCGGTGCATTTACAATCCTTTAGCTAGACAGAGAACTTCGCCAAGTCCCCACTCAACCTGGGAAGTCCAGCTGGCTTCATTTCTCAGAATGATTTAAGCCTCTTCTAGGGATAAATTGCTCGAGTCTGGTTCTATCTTCTGCTAATGGTAGCATTGGAAAGTTACTTTACATTTCTGTGCCTCAGTTTTCTCACCCAGAAAATCAGCATCCTAATAGTTCCTAATACACGGACTTTCAGAATTACATAAAACAATGCAGAAATAATTAGCCGTAATGAATAAAGTGGCTATGAAAAAAAGGATGCAAGCACCCAAGGTAAAGTAACATCAATAAAACCTGCCCATTAAAGAAATTCTTAGAAACATTTTATGACATTGAATGTGCAAAGGATAAAATGTTGGAAACTGATGCAAACTGTAAGAGAGGCAGTTGGCCACACTCTGTACCCTGAAATTGTACCATAAGAAGAGTGCTGGCTCTCTTCAAACCACTCGTAAGTTGTTTTTTTTTTTTACAAAAACATAAATATTTTCTCTCAATGTTTCTGATATTTTATCTTAAAGTATACTAAATATGCATTAGTTTTGCTATTGTTTTCATTTTTCTATCCACTTATAACCCATAATAGGAGACTGTTTTCACAAAAATTTTCATAGGTCACAGGACAATCGTTTTTTTCTAGTAACTATTAAGATCATTTTGCACTTTGAGAGTGTACGATTAAAAGCCATTAAAAATATATTCATTCGAGTCCTTTCTGAAATTATGATATTCATCAAATGTGAAGGGAAAGAAAGGAATAAAGGAAAGATAATGTTACTTTTCACAAGTATGTATGTCATTTAGTACAGATAATAACGTCTTCTAATTATAATTTTAAATATTATATAGTACTAAAAATACTTGTAAATTTTTTTGTTTACATACATCAAAAATACCAGTTGATAGTATTCAAATGTGTATATGTGTGGCTGTGTTTAATATTTTATCATCTGACTTAGGTTTGTTTTTTCTTATAGAGTTGATTTTGGAGACATAATTTTTATCTAGCCATAATTTTATCGTTTTATTGGTTCTCTATAATATTTGATAGAAATCTATATAACTAAATCTATATATTTCTCCCAAAGTTAAAATTATGTTCACATCACTATATCCTTTTCAAGCAATTTTGTATTTAATCATTACAAATGCTTACATGGAAAAATGCATTTTTAAAATTTTCACCTCACTTTTTATCTTAAAAATATTCAGAATTTCAACCAAAGTTAATGATGACGTATTTTGTCCATTACAGTTTTCGCTGTGCTTTTGTTACTAAATAAGTACATTTTTATTCTCTTAAACTATTTAAGAGAATCTCTATTACAGAGAAAACTGTAATAGAGATAATATATCAGCCTGGTCACAATAAAGATTGCAAATAATGAAAATAAGCTCATTTTGGAGAACTAAAGTACCAAAAAATGTGCATAATTAATAAATAACATTCAGTCACAGCTGAAAATGTGAGAAAATATTTGACAGATTTAGTTTATATCAGGAATCAAATGAAATACTAGATGTCCTTTTTTAATTTTTATTTTATGTATTTGTTTATTTATTTATTTATTTATTTAGAGACGGAGTTTTACTCTTGTTGCCCAGGCTGGAGTGCAATGGTGCGATCTCGGCTTACTGCAACCTCTGCCTCCTGGGTTCACGCCATTCTCCTGCCTCAGCCTCCTGAGTAGCTGGGATTATAGGCACCCACCATAATGCCCGGCTAATTTTTTTGTATTTTTAGTAGTGACGGGGTTTCACCGTGTTGAACAGGCTGGTCTCGAATTCCTGACCTCAGGTCATAAACCCGCCTGGGCCTCCCAAAGTGCTGGGATTACAAGGGTGAGCCAGCGCACCTGGTTTACATGTCCTAATTTTTTTTTTTTTTTCAGAGGGAGTCTTGCTCTGTCACCAAGGCTGGAGTGCAGTGGCGAGATCTCCTGACTCAGCCTCCTGAGTAGCTGGGACTACAGGTGCCCACCACCACTCCAGGCTAATTTTTTGTATTTTTAGTAAAAACAGGGTTTCACCATGTTGGCCAAGATGGCCTTGATCTCTGGACCTCGTGATCCGCCCACTTCGGCCTCCCAAAGTGCTGGGATTTACAGGCTTGAGGCACCGTGCCCGGCACCTAATTTATTAAATTAGGTGTTGTGTTATTCTTATAAACACTTCTATGAAATAAACACTTCTCCGTCTTTCTTTCTCTCATTTTCTTTTCATGTTTAAGATGAAACATGAAAATGTGCCCCTTATCATTGGATAAGGGATACTTTTTGATGATGGAAGCCATATATAATGTTGCTTTTACATTTTCAGTAATACAAATATTAGAAGTAAAACAAAATGTGGGTGTTCTCTACTTTTAAGCAGGAAGTCTAAATATAATGCAATTATATTTAGAACAAACTTATATTACAAAAGGGACCTCAGTTTCAATATTATCCTCTGTACATCCTTTATTGTTAGTCTAGATTAATTTTATTATGGTTTGGCTGATTGATTAAAAAAAAAAGTTTTCCCCCACCACCTGATTTATGTCCCTTGAAATGAGACTTTGAAGTTCATCTCAAAGAGAAATAGCTTGAATATGCTGTGTCATTCCTTGAATATGCTGTGTCAGTCACTTTCTCCAATTTAACATGGCAGAAGATTCACTGAGTCAGTTTTGAGCCACGTGTGAAGAGTCCTTGAAGATCTCTCTTCTCCTGCACCTCTGTGAAAGTACAAGCTGGGGGAACCCTGCTGAAGGGCAAGGTCGTATTTGTTGTGCAAATGTTTTCAGTTTTTTGTCTTTTGGGGGGAGCATAGATAAAAGCCATGTTTTTCATTATATTTTTCTTTGAGAAAACCATTTAATAACATATTCTGAATAATTTTTAATATCCTATGGGTGCATATATCCTTCTGTGCATGCTTCAGGTAAAGGACTATATTTTATTTTCCAAGAAAATCATTTTCTATAGTTTGACCTTCAGAATAATAGAGTCAAACAGAGTCATGAACTGATACATATATTTTTCCAAGTCACAAACAAATCAAGCACTGTATAATATTCATTTGGTAGGTCTAGGAAACATTTACAACTTATATTCCCTTTGAGTCGTTTGCAAGTAACTACTCTTTTTTTAAAAACATTGATTTATTTTCTATTTCCAAATTAACATCATAATAAATGTCATCCACACATATGGTTAAAGAAACAACAAACTACAAGCTGCTTCTTTCCTCCTCTAGGGAGTCAGCTATGCCCTCTAGAGGTAAGCACATTTGATTATGCCTCTTCTTCGTACTCCAGTGTTTTCAACAAGGAAAGTTACACATTTTTTAATTTGCCTAATGGTTTCCCTTATGGAGCCATAACATTTGTTCACCCATTTATTTTCTCTAAACAACCTGTTAAGTCTGAGAGTGTGGATAGATTCATGTAAAAATATTTGTGGCAAGTGTTATTACTTTTTGCTTTCCCTTTTTGTATACATTTATTTATTTTAATTGGCAAATAATAATTGTGGCATCTATATAAAAAAATTGATCACTTGGAAACAGAGAAGAAAAGGGGTTACCAGAGGCTGGGGGAAGGAGAAGAATTAGGAAAGAGGAGATGTCTATTAAAATAAGAGCACAAAGTTTCAGACTGCAGGAAACTCTTGGTCATCCATTGCACAGCATGGTGACTTCAGTGAATAAAAATGTGGCATACATTACAAAATTGTTTAACGAGAAATTTTTAACATTTGCACAACACAAAAGCATGATAAATTGGTAAGGTGATAGATATGTTAGTTGGCTTGATTTAACATATCTGTGATGTATGCATAGATCAAACGTATGTTGTTGTCAGTACTTTATACTGTCTCAATCAGGAAGCAAGTAATGTCAAATTGTCTCCCCTTTTATAATGCTAACTTTGAAAATTTGGTCACCATGGTCACCACCAGATTTATTAATTTCCAAGATGTTTTCCCCTTTGCAAATAGCGATTAAGATTCAGGCAGATATTTGAAACTGTGTAAATATCATGATTATCAACAAATTTCACTAAAAAAAGTTAGCATTTATTAAAGATCTTTTCCTGTTCAATTTTTCCACTGGAGTGGTAGAAAAGTAATTTTTAAATTTTTGGAGAGATGCAGTGGTGCACACCTATAATCCCAGCACTTTGGGAGGCCAAGGCTGGCAGATCACTTGAGGTCAGGACTTGGAGATCAGCTGGACCCAAAAGGTAAAATCCTGTCTCTACTAAGAATAAAAATAAAAACAAATTGCAAAAAAAAAAAAAAAAAAAAACACCTAGCTGGGCATGGTGGCATGCACTAGTAATCGCAGCTACTCGGGAAGCACAAAAATCCCTTGAGCCTGGGAGGCAGAGGTTGCAGTGAGTGGAGATTGTGCCACTGGACTCCAGCCTGGGCGACCGAGTTGAGACTCCATCTCGAAAAAAAAAGAAAAAAAATATATATATATACACACACACACATATATGTATACACACATGTATATATATGTATATATATTTATATATATTTATCAACATTTACTAGCTTATAAATTAACTGAATTCTCTTTAAACAAGCATTTTTCCTCCTTTCAAGTATAATTGAAATAGCATTCTTTCTGAAAATTGAGGGCGAATACCTAATTCTTTCATATTAATCACCACTTTACAGAATGAGATGATGAAATCATCATTTCCATTGGTAGCAAAGGAGTCAGCTCACCTCACCCCACCCTACCCTTCTCCTTATTGTATCACTTCAGAGCAACAGATTTTATTTTTTCAGTGTTTCGCTAAATTACCAACATCTTTTTTGGACATTGATTTTGACACAAAGTTGGCTCAGGAGAGCCTCTGCAAGTTTCCTCCTGTTGTAGCAACATCTTCATCTCTGAGATTCCTTGGTTTCTAACACAAAATTTCACAGACTCACTTTGTACAGACCTGCTCCAGAGCAGGACTCCAAATGCCCCTGGAAAATGTTAGTGGGCAATTGTATGTAGAATATGTACGATGGCTGCTAGGCTTCTTTATTTTGCTACTGTATCCTCACAAATTCTAGGGCCTTACAGTGGGCAGTGCTAGCAGATACATTAAAAAACATGTGTGTGTGTGTGTGTGTATATATATATATCAATCATATGTGCTATTGTTACTAAAGCCAAATTTAATATCACAGATTTTGCTTAAATCTTGCTTATTTTACCTCTCCTTCTTTTATTATAATAGCATATTTGTTATTTTTACCTTGTTTTATATACAGTCATTTAATAATCTATTAGATTTTTCTAATTTCTTGTGTTTTTTTATTTTTATTTTAGGTTTGAGGGTACATGTGAAGGTTTGTTACATAGGTAAACATGTGTCACGGGGGTTTGTTGTACATATTTTTTCTTTCTGTTTTTGTGTGTATGTGTGTGTGCGTGTGTGTGTGTGTGTGTGAGAGAGAGAGAGAGAGAGAGAGAGAAGGTCTCACTTTCTAGCCCAGGCTGGAATGCTGTGGCCCCATCTCAGTCCACTGCAACCTCTGCCTCCCGGGTTCAAGCCATCCTCCCATCTCAGCCTCCAGAGTAGCTGGGACTACAGGCACATGCCACCATGCCTGGCTAATTTTTGTACTTTTTGTAGAAATGAGGTTTCACCCTGTTGCCCAGGCTGGTCTCAAACTTGTGAGTTCAAACGATCCGCCCTCCTCGTCCTCCTAAAGTGCTAGGATTACAGTCTATTATAAATATTATTTCATCACCCAGGTATTAATCCCAGCACCCAATAGTTATATTTTTAAACATACTTATTAATAGACTTTATTCAACAGGCTATATAAAAAAGAGGTTCAAAATCAACCCCAACAGTAGTTCAAACATTAATACTGCCAAATAAACTTTCACAGATTTTGGTAAATCTTTTTTCTTAAAATATACTCTGCTAATATTAATATAAATAATTGAAGTTATGTGATCAAAAGTAATTTGAATCAGTATTTGTTCTACTTCATTTTACATGCACCTGTATGTGTTTGTGTGTATAAATGTGTTAAACTGTTAGGTATATATTTTTTCCATATTGTAATATGCTTCCTCTCTAATCTATGAAGTCTCAATATATAAAATATTATATGGAGGCAATTCAAATACATAAAAATACATACACAAATAAGTAACTCATTCATCCCTACTTCTTTCTCCCTAGTCCTCATGCCCTCATGGTAAATTAAAAAAAAATACTTTAGGATTTAACATTCTAAGGTTTATGATGTGAAATGCTAATGCTGTTTTCCAAAACTAAGCAAAATCCCATAAATATTTTTATTTAATTATTTTTCTTATTTTATATGAATGGAAAATATCAGAAACATTATTCTGTACTTGCATTTTGTTTCTATATGTGTATACATATGTATCCATACATACATGTTATTTCATATGTACTTAATCAATACCTCTACTTAACTTGTACTTAGTTACCTTTCTCATGTTTTTCAAATTCATGTTATTCAAATTCTGGCATATATTTTTAAATGGCTCTCGGTGCAACACCACTTACTGAAGAAACCACTGTCACCTCTAACGATTTAAAAAATGTCATCTTTATCAAATACCAAACGTACATAGATATTTAGGTATTTGTGGAACTTTTTCGTGTTTTATTTACTCTCTGCTTATTCATACACCAGCACTTTATTATTTTAAATAAAAGAGTGTACAACAGATTTTATAAACCTAGATCTAGCATCTACTTCACATCATCGCTTTTTATTAAGATTGTTCTGGCTAGTCTTGATGATTTCCTTAAATGAAATTTATAATCAATACATCTAGCTTTCCCAAAATAATTCATTGGCAGCTTAACTAGCATAGCGTTAAAATTTTAAGAAAACTCAGAAAGAATTGACATCTTGATGATGTTGAGACACCCAATCCAAGAGCAAGGTATATCTTGCCATTTGTTTGAGGCTACAGTTTTAGCCTTTCATGAGTGTTTTAAATCTCGAGCTTCCAATGAACATCTCTGCCTTTCAAGGTGCCTCATTTCTAATTCCCTTTTTAAAATTTTAATAGTATATATATATATGTGTGTATATATACACACACACACTATATATATAATGAAAATTTAAAAATTTTATTAAAAATTGAAAATTTAATAGTATATATACTGTTAAATAGTATATATACACATATATATTATATAATAATATCAACGAATAGCAAGTATCAGGTTCATTTCTTTACTAATGGTGGGAACTTCCCACCCTCTGTAACTCAATCGGGCAATATTAACTGTGATCAGCAACCTCAAAGATACTCCCATAGTCTAGTCTCTTTGCTTCAATCCCAGTTTGACTCTTGGCTCTGGCTTATTCTACTCTTCAAGACTTTCACGGACCATTTTACCCCTATCATGGAATAGTTTGAATGTGATCAAGAAGTGAAGGATTCTGTGTTGCTATAGCTGCTTGTGGAGTACAGGAAGGTTTCAAGAAAGAGCAAAATAAGCCTAAATCCATACATTTTAATGCCAAGACAGAGCCTGAAAATAGACACATTTATAAGGAAATGTTCAAAATAATCTCTTATTTTTTGGTGGCACAAGAGTGATAAAGCCAAAAAGAAACTCAAAATCTGACGCTTGATGTGGGTATCTAAATGGCAGTGTTGATAAAAATCACAGCCTTGTCAGTCTGTTTTATGGAAGTCCTGCCATTCATTGAGAAGTGGGGTCCCCAAAATTAGAATTAGAGACATGTGGAGAGGGATTTAAGGGATGGTGAGCATCCCAGATCTTTAATGCCTCCAAGATTTCTTGTATATAAATCAATTATTTCTTCCATATCTGATAAGGTTGTCCCCATCTCTTTCAAGCCACTCCCTCAGCTTCCACTTCCCTCACCTGTTATTTTCTTGAAGTCTGTAAATAGCATTTGATCTCAGCACATGCTGAGATGGGACAATACAAAGCAAAATTCATATAAAGGCACACTAAAAGAATTGGAAAACTTTATAATCCACATCAACAAAAACCTAGAGAAGCTGTGCAGGATTGAATTCTGAAGTTCTTTGGCAAGAAGAGAAGAAGGTGTCATAATTTTATTTTATAGTTGACTATATTTGTTTATGGATGTGTGTTTACCAGAAATTTTAGACTTAATGTGTAATCTTGCTTAGTTAGCCATCCTTCTAATGGTTTGCTCATCATGTTTGTAAAACCTTGAACTCAAGAGTAGTCCATGATAAATAAAGTTCAGTTACCATAATTTCTAGGTGAAACATAGCCAAAAAAAAAAGCATGAAATAAGTAAACTTACTTTATTTGCAAATATTTGACCGTGGCAGTAAGATAACACTAATTTCTGAACACTCAAAATTCAACTGATATCTAACGGTCAGAGGAGGTCTTTTGGAAGTCAAATAATTGGTTCTATTTTGTCCCTACATTTCCTTCAGATAGCCCAGCAGGAATAATCAGTGTTATCACCAGTTCCTCATTGTATAATTAAAATAAATTTTTCTAAAAATTAGCAGATTCCTTTTACTGGTGTCCTACATACATATTGTAGGCCCTTATTATCATATAGGAAGGGTCAAACTGGAGAAACACCAAAAAAAGAAAAAAGATTTGAAAGATTCTTTAGCAGTGATTTCTAGAACAAACCTATTAATGTGCTCATTTAATGTAAAAACAAGACAAGTTTCAATTAAATCAAAACAACAGAAAAAAATAAAGCCCGTGGAACCAATCCAACCCATTATCTGTTTTTGTAAATAAAGTTTCATTGAACCACCGCCACGCATATTCACTTACATATTTTCTATGGCTGCTTTCATGCTCTGACTATTAAGGTGAGTAGTTGTGACATGTCTAACAAAGTCTAAAACATTTACTATCTGGCTTTTTATGGAAAGAAATTTGTCAACTGCTACTCTAGATAGTTTGGTAAGATACATTATTCCAGAGAGAAGGCCATAAATTCCAGCAGTCCTTCAGTGAAGTTTTTTTGGGTTCCAGCAGTCTATATCACGTAGGGCACCTTGTTCCTAGGATATCTCACACCCTCCTGCCATTAAGAAAACAGTCACTGCTGGGCACAGTGGCTCAAGCCTGTAACCTCAGCATTTTGGAAAGCCAAGGCGGGCAGATCACCTGAGGTCAGGCGTCTGAGACCAGCCTGGCCCAAATTGCCAAACCCTGTCTCTAGTAAAAATGCAAAAATTAGCCAGGCATGGTGGTGCCCGTCTGTAATCGCAGCTACTCGGGAGGCTGAGACAGGAGAAGTGCTTGAACCTGGGAGACGGAAGTTGCAGTGAGCAGAGATCACGCCACTGCACTCCAGCCTGGCTGACAACAAGACTCCATCTCAAAAAAAACAAAATGAAACAGTCACAACAATACTGTGCATATTTGGATTTTAAAGAATTTTTATGTATACATATATATACACACACACACACACATATATATGTACATACACACACACTTTAAAAACCAATATATATGATTTCGATTTGGGATATATATAATATACAGAGATTTGAAATGAGTTTATATTTAAAATATACATTTTATAAATATATAAAATATAAATGTATATAGTATGTGTGTATATGTGTGTGTGTGCATATATAAAATCTCCCATTTGGTGGTGCTAAACCTATCTACTTATTAAAATAATCCAAAAGATGTAGATTTAAAATAAGACAAGGCTTCTAATTCTGTTAGGCTGGAGAACAGGTGTATTTGTGACTGGGTCTTAGGAGCCAGAGATCCAAGAAATATCAAGGTGCATACTGTATCTATAGCATGCTAGGAGGTATGAAAGAATCCTCAAGAAATCCTTCATAAAGAAAAGAAGATGTCTTGCTTGAGATTTTTTTTTTCACTATAATATTCCTGCTCTATTGGTGGTCAGACTCCAGGGTATGGAACTGTAAGGGCAACGCAGACCACTTATGCCTTAAACCAATGTGCCATGAGATACTTCTGTAAGGCAAGAGCAATTTTTCTTTTCTCTGAAAATGATTACAGGAGATAATGCCTAAGGCCTAAACGTTGGGTGGATGAAGCTGTGGCAACATAGGGAGGGATACACATTCTTTTAGAGCGAGACAGTGTGAATAATTGAACTCCATAATGTATCAGTGGAAATATCAATACTATTGTCTAATATTTATTGAACGTCTCTAAATACCAGACATTGCTCTAAGAGCTTTGCTTGTATTAACTGATTCATTCCTCATAACAACTCTCTAAAGTAGATATAGTTTTGATACCCCTTTAAAAACAAAGAAATTCAGCCACACACAAGTTAGCTAATTGGCACAAGTTCACATAGTTAGAAAGTGGTTGTTGTGGTTTGGACATATCCACTCAAAAATTCAAGTGTTGCTAATGTGATAGTAGCAAGAGGTGAGGCATTTGATAAGTGACTAGGCCACAAGCATTTCTTCTTCGTGAATAGAATTAAGGCCCTTATAAAAGAAGCTTCAGGCAGCATTTAACTCTCTTGCCCTGTTAGAACAAAGTTTACCTCCAGAGCCCTCACCAGACAACCAAACGTACCAATACCTTGATCTTGTACTTCCTAGCCTCTAGAGCTGTGAAAAAAATAAATTTCTATTATTTCTAAATTGCCCAGTCTCAGGTATTTTGTCGCAGTAGCACAAAACAGGTTAAGGCTATGGTGGAGCTAGGATTCTAAAAAAGAAAGTCTGATTCTACAATCAACATTTTATTTGTTGAGCTACCTTTCAAAATTCTTAAAAGCACTAAATATCGAATACTAAAGTAAAAATTTAGACAAGTTATTACACAAATCGATGCTTATATATAGATAATATTTATATAAGGCATTTTATTATTCATGATTATAAAATCCTAAATTACATAATTTGTTTTCATGTAGTTACCTCTTTGCATTTAAAAAAAAATTGTGATATTCTATTTTCTTTGTATACCATGATTTAAGCTAAACTATTTCTTGATAATTTAGCTAAAAGGTAGTTGTGGTAGCTGATAAATGGTCAGAAATACAGAAATCCTACTTCTGTTTCTGATTCTTATTTTGCCAGAGGCAAGCAAACATCTGTTGATACCTGTCAACACTGATATCAGTCATTTTGTTAATTTTTCCTTGTTTTAATATTCCCCAAAGTCATCCCTGATCATATGATGTCCATTATAATTTGGTTCTGATGCCCTCTATGATGATCTTTTGTTTCATTTGTTCTCCTTTATTAGGGTCATTAGAGTGTTGACATTGAGTTAGCATGTCACCAGGCATCTGGCCTGCTAGTTCTTATCTGTCACAGTGTCACAATATAAACTTTTAACAATGCCCGAATAATGACCTCTACATAGTGAAAATAAACAAATTAGGCCACGCTGTAAAAGCAAATTTTAAAGAACATTGAGAGAGAGAGAGAGAGAGAGAGAGAGAGAGAAAGCAGAAGAGAGAGAATTAGTCAGTTGTCCAAGCTATGTAGCAAGAAAATGAGTATAACTAAAAACTGCAACTCAAGTTTATTAAGTGTTTGCATCCAAGCTACTCATATCTATTCAAAATGTGCAGCTTCCAAAGTGTATGTTTTCTTCTACTTCTTCACAGCTATGGGGAAAAAATTTATTTGTTTCCAATTTTTTACTTCTATAGAATGTTTAAGCATGTCTTCTGTTAAAGAATGTAAACTAATTTTGTTCAAAATTTGCTTTCGTAAAATTATTATCACGTATTTGAATACAGATCAAACAAAATTAAAACTTAAAGTTTTCTGTTGAGTTTTCATATAATCCATTCAAATTTATAAAATGATTTAAAGCAAAAAATTAGCAAATCTATAAATGATACCTAAAATGTAATGAGATGTCTATAATTCAAAAACATCATGAGACATGTATTTTAACCTATTTCTAGATTTCAAAACAAAATGTAACTTTTAAATTTGAATTGGGGATTTCTTCTTTCAGCCAATATAGAGTAACAGGAGTCAGATTAAATTTGTATAAAATTATATCAAAAAATGATTTTCATACACTAGACATCAGGCAAAACAGAACAGTGATCCTGATAGAGGGTGAACAAACAAGTTGAGCCTTACAATTTCGCAAGCTTAGTGCCTGGATAGAGTTATGAGGCTGACATGCAGGAAGAGGGAGAAGGTCAAGCCTGGTGGCACCTGTCTGAGTTGCGGGGAAGGACTAGGCAGTCTGGAGAGTTCAGGAAGTTCTATTCCACAGAGCAGAGTGTAAAGAGAGGAGAGAAGCATGGAGCAAAACCTCTTGAAAAGGGCACAGAGTCGGCTACCAGTTTTCAGCTTACTACTGATTAATGAAGGCATAACAGAAAGCATTGAAGCCAGAAAAGAAATAACGGAAAGAAGGACAGAGAGCAATACCAAGGATCAACAAGACCAGGGAAAGTTCAAGTTCCCACCAGTCAAAGTGGAAAAACTTATTCACAGGGCATCACAAAGACTTCTTAAAAAGACATTGTCTCAGCAGGGAGTCAAAAAAGCCCTAGACTAAAAGTTGTTCAGGTTCCACAAAACCTAAAAACAATACTTAAAAGAGTCGAACCATATTCAAGCAAGTTAGCTTTATACCAGAATGAATTCAAGAATGTGTATAGGAATACACAATATGCACCAACGAAAAAGGGCAAAATCCACAGCATTCGGTTTCTAATCCAAAATTACCTGACATACAAAAAAGGCAAAATGTGGCACTTACATAATAAGCAGAAAAATCAATAACTTAGAAAGCCAAGAAAGTACACAAATAAGAGAAGTAGTAAACAAGGTCATGAAAACAGTTATTATAATTTTATATTATATATTCAAGAAGGTAGAAAAAAGATGAAGCATGTTAAGTGATGATGTAAAATATATTTTAAAAGACCAAAATCCAGCTTCTAAAAAACACACTAGATAGGATTGACAGCAGACACTACCAAAAGTAATAAAAAAAAAAAATTCTGAACTTGATGATAAAGAACCTACCTAAAATAAAACACAAAGGAATAAACAGAAATAAAATTATATAAAATATTAGTAACCTCTAGGAAAGCTTCACAGGACCCCCCTTATATAACATTGGAGATTTTGGAAAGTGGGTTACAAAAATATTTGAAGAAATAATGGATAGAATTTTTCTATGTTTAACGAAAATACAAACTTTTGGGAAAGACAGTCAGGTGCATCTTGCTTGACTGTTGCATGGCTGTTTGAGTGTGTCTTGGGCTGGAACAACATGTTCTTATGTGGACATAGGAACCATCATAGACTGCTGGACTTATTGCATTTTTTTGTGAATATCTTTTCATAGTCTGGGCTTGATGCTACTTTATTCTGCTTAAGATGTGTGTGTCATGTGTTAACTGGCCATCCCCACTGCTATATCTGTTCCTGGTGGGGAGAAAACAGGACCCTTCACCTGCAGCTCTAGAGAATTGTGTGTGGAACATTGTCCTGTGTTGACTGCAGGGCAAGAGCTGCTGGCTATTGAGGAATAACAATCACACTTGACATCTATCTTGCCATGTCTCTTCTCTGCATGAGTAAATAATTGATTTATCAGGTACTTGTGAGAGTCATGTCTCTGGGTGACCTTAATGTCTGCAAATAATGCAGTGACTGGACACCCTGAGACTATTGCTCCTTGTAGTCAACAGATGTCACATGCTCAAGAAAACCCTACAGATATAAGATGTTCAATAATCCTTACTCAAATAAAACAATGAAAGAAAGGCACATAATCACATTGCTTAAAATGACTGATAAAAAGAATATCTTCAAAACAGTTGGATGGAGGCTGGGGGATGGGTGGATATTTTTAGTAAAACCAAAACAAGAGACAGCAGACTTTTCAATGTACATATCTTGAAAGAGCATGTCTTTTAAACTAAAAATGTATACCAAGAAAAATTGTTTTCTAAAAACAAAGGTAGGCCAGGCACAGTGGCTCATGCCTGTAATCCCAGCACTTCGGGAGGCCAAGGTGGACAGACTGCTTGAACCTAAGAGTTCAAGACCAGCCTGGGTAACATGATGAAACCCCATCTCTACAAAAAATACAAAAAATTAGCTAGGCATGGTGGCATACACCTGTAGTAACAGCTACTTGGGAGGCTGAGGTGAACATATTGATTGAGCCTGAGAGGTAGAGGCTGCAGTGAGAGCTGTGATTGCACCATTGCACTCCAACCTGGGTGATAGAGCAAGACCCTGTCTCCAATCAATGAATGAATAAATAAATAATAAATAAATAAATACATAGGTAAAATAAAGGTTCAACAGATATAAAAATGTAAAAAAGCAGAATCAGTGATTTGCTCTACAAAAAATGTTAAATAATTTCTTAAGGACAAAGAAAAGATACCAGAGGTAGTATGTAGTTTATACAATATGCAGAGGTAATACATATTTTTAAAAATAAGCAAAATACTAGAAGAGAGAAAATGAAAACATACTATTGTAGGATTTTACAAAATATGTGAAATCATGATAAATTATAGGTGTATACTATAAATCCTAAAGCAAACACAGGCACACAAAAGCAAAAATAGTAATAGATAATTAACCAAAACAAAGAAAATGAGATAGAATCATAAAAAATTAAATTATTCAAAAAGAAGAAAAAGAGAAGAACCAATAACATATAAATAAACAGAAAACAGAAATGTGACAGATTAAAAACTTTCTTATTAACATTCATATTAAATGTAAATATCAAACATTTAAAACTCGAGATTATGAGAGCAGATTAAAAAAATAAGAACCAACAATATGGTAACTTAATCAACAATAATCAGAGCAACAAAAAACTTTAAATTAATGGAAAAAAACCTTATAAAATAATAAAGCCAATATGGCTAGTAACATGAATCAAAGGAAAGCTGAAGGAACTCTATTAGTATCTGTGGTTGACAACCCTTAGGGAAACCCCAGTAATCCCCACCACCTGGTGTTTATACCTTGTTTAATTTCCTTCCCTTAAATGTGAGCAAGAATTCTGACTTGCTTCAGAAAATAGAGAATGCCAAAGAAAAAGAAAATTTTCAGATATAATTAATTATCAAGAAACAATCAGTTGACTTTGAGGTAACTAAAAATATGATCTCCCTGGGTGAGTCTGACTCAGTAGAAGGAATAGGCCTCATCTGAGGAGAGAGACTCTCCTCAAGAGCTAGATGACGTAAGTGGCCATGTTGGAGAACCTCGCATGAGATATAAGCAGTCTCTAGAAACTGTCGCTAACCCCTAGGACCCAAGAACAGCCTCCAGCCGACAATGAGCCAAATGCCAGAGACTTCAAACGTGTGCCTTCAGGGAAATGAGTTCTGCCAACAACCTGAATGTACTTGAGATCGTGTACTCTTCCCCAGTCAAGCCTCCAGATGATAGCTCATCCTTGCCAACACTTTAACTGCAGCCTTGTGAGACCCTGACCAGAGGATGTAGCTAAGTATTGCCCACACTTCTGGCACAAGGCAATTGTGAGATAATAAATGGGTGCTGTCTTACATCACTAAATTTGTGATAATTTTTATCCAGCATTAGAAAATTAATTCAATTTCAGACAAAATATATTTTAGAGCAAAGATATTAGCAGGAATAAAAAAGCTTATTTTGTACTAAGAAAGGGGCAAGAACACATAAAAATTGTAACAATCTAACATTTCATAACAGAGTTTCAAAATACACCAGAGAAAAACTGATAGAACTGCAAATACAAATTGAAAATTGTACAAAATTATAGTTGGAGATTTTATCCAACACAAATTAAATCACATATCCACACAAAGACTTGTACATAAATGTTCATAACAACTTTTTACTTGTGATAACCCAAAGCTGGCAACAACTCCAGTGTTCATAAATACATGCATGAATGAACAGATATGGTTTATTCCCACGATGGAAATCTATTCAATAATAGAAAGAAATAAACTTTCAATACACCTACCAAGATAGAGGAATCTCAAAAAAAATTATTGTGAGTGAAAAAAAGGAAGACAAAATGTACCTAAAATAAGATTTTATTAATCTAAATTCTAAAAAATGCAAACTAATTTGTAGTTACAGAAAGTAGATCAGTAGTTGTTTGGCCTGAAGTAGAGTTGTGAGGAGGGATGGGAGAGAGAGATCAGAAAGAGTTATGGGGAATTTGGGGGGATGGTGATGAATATGTTCATTATCATGATTTTGTTGATGGATATACATCATTTCTCAAAATTTGTCACATGTAAAAATGTGTCAAAATTTTCCACATCGTTTACTTTAAATATGTGCTGTTTACTGTACATAAATTATACCCACATTAAGCTTTAAATTGGGATGAATTTTATTGTAAAATCATCAACACATTTACAAGTATACTCAGTACATTAGAGTGTACTTGTAAATAATTGATTTATATTTTTTCACTTGTTACTTTAACATACTTATAATTTGTCCACTGTATGTAGTTTGCAGGGAAAAAATTCAAAATGATGGAAATAGAGCCTAAAGAAAAAAAAAAAAAACTCCAAGCAAATACAGGAACCACTTGAGAGAAATGTTAAATACAGTTTCTTCTACAATATTCATTGAATGACAATTAGCTGTCAGGTACATTAGATTAAAGAGTATAGTAACCTTGTGATAATAGCAGTCAGTGAGCTTAAAATCTGGAAAATAGATGTAATAGCGATTTTTCAGCCTACTTTTTTTCTTCCTGCAATACTATTACTTCACATAATAGTGAGATAAATGAACAATGATTTTGTTGTTGATCTTTCTTGATGTTAATATTTTCATAATGTAATGTCTTTTTCCGTTAGAAATTTTAAATATAAATTGGGAGTTCTCAATTTTAAACCTATAAATATTTATGGAAGCAAAAAATATATATATATTTCTACAGCAACATGTCCTGCTTTTAAAGTATGGGATAATAAGATTATCTAGGTGTATTAGACCAACTTATTCAAAATTTTGTAAAATATATTTGTTCTGCTGGTTAGTTATATTTTTTTCCAATTCAGAGCATCATTACAAACCCACATGAATAATGATTACTGAAAGAAAATAACATCTGCTTTTTATATCATAAAGTGAAATAAGCTACCAGAATATATCTAAAAATAAATGAAATGACAGAAAAAAATTATCTAGAAAATTAATATTTCAAGAGAGTCTCTTTGGTCTTTTCATTTCTAGTATGGAACATTTAGAAATACAAATGGAAACATATTCACTCTATCTTTCAATATTTATACAATGCCAGGGAGATTCTGCAATTCTTTGTTATTAGTAGACAACTTCCTCCAAAAATGTAAGAGTTGTCATATTTTCTTGAGAAAAAAAACTTTATTATTTTATTTTTCCAAGAAAATGATGTCCACAGATAGCATCTAAAACCATTTCCTGATCAACTATATAAAAATGATTTTAAAAGCTTAAGAGCACTTGTAACAAATCAAATATGAAATTTATTCTATAAATGCTCTCCTGAGTTATATTTAGCATGAAAAAAATAGAAATCTTTCACTTAACATAGCTTATGTGACAACTACAATCGGAGACATTCTGAAAAGGGAATCCAGCAGCCTCTGCTTTTGTGGTGGCAGAATGGGCCTTGCTCATAGTAGGTGCTCTAAATCCTTCCTGGTTCACTGTATGGACTTGATGAAGATCAAGGCAAAGGCAGGCATTGGCAGTTTTATTGCTTTACCTGGTACACAGCTGAGTGTAAGAAAACGCATATGAAATGTTGGCTTGCCTTTTACAAGGGAGAGCTATAAAAACAAAATATTGAGATTGAAATGTTTCCTACATCTGTAGTGGAAGAGCTACAGGGAGCCCAGATAATGATGTGGCCCTGAAAGAGAAATAAAATTTCACTTCAGAGGGCCTGATTCTCCAAGCAGAGTTCAGGCTCAGTTGTTGGATACATGGTATTTCTCTATCCCACATGCCACCTGGATTTCAATACCCTGCAAATATTCGTTCTGATATGTAAAGGAACATAGCAGTTGTCTTTGTCTTAATAACAATTTCATATTCTTATGTATCTATCTTGTCACTGTATTATCCTTTATTTTGAGTTCACGTTGAGATAAAATATTTTTAAATTGCTATTATTTGGAGGGGAAACAACAGGAAAAAAAGTATTTTTCTTTGCAAGTGATGACAAATTTTAAAAATACCTAATGATGTTTAGCACCATTTAAAAAATATATGTCATACTCTAAATGGTAAAAGAACATAAGCAGAAGCTACACATTGGTCAGTATGATAAACTGTTTTGTGCTTAAATGCAGACGTCTTTGCCCCTTACAATGCGCATTATGTATAAATTATCTACATAAAATTTTTAAATTGAAAGACTTTTGTTATTTCACTCCTGTGACATCTGAATACTTAGTAGACACTATGTTTTAGCCAGTTATCCTCTGTCCAGAAGAAAGATTGAAATACACACCTTAAATTATTTGTTGCTAAATAGATAGGGGTATATGGTATCCATGTTTATGGGCATACATCGAAATACTGACAAACTCTTCTCCCTAAATAATCATGACTCATGCTCCTGCAGCTCCTGTTTTTTTGTACTCGGCATACATTCAGTTGTGAAAACAAGGTGTCCCTCCTCTAGCAGCTGTTCTATGAATTTGAGCTCACTCAGGAACCACAGAGCCAGCTCCCTTGGTTCCATATGAAACTTCCCAGTTTCAGAGTCAATTCACCATGGACAGGTTTCCCAGTAAATACTTTAAAACTTATAGCCAGTGGAAATAAGACCCTGTGATTAATTAAATAAAAATCATTGCATAAACATTGATATATAAGAGACTTGATTTTAGTACCTAAGGATCAGTTTGGGGATTTTTTTTCGGAAAGGATACCAAGATCTGTAAACTTCTAGTGGTGTCTCGTCTATATGACCACCTCTTTTTGTGGGCACGAACTCATCTTAAAGAATTGAACACTGTCTTCCAGTTGATCACTTCTGTATTGATCACACAAAGAACTATAGGCTCTTCTCAGTTACATCTCATGAAGCTGGATTCTGTTTCTCATTCTAAGTTGGTGTGTTTTATAACCCACTCCTCCATCATGTATATTTTCTCTAAAATAAGTAAATGAAATTCTTTCTATGATGCCTGTATGAATATTTGAGCAGTTAATTCCACTACTGAATTTAATAGTTTTGAGTATAAATTTCAACAAACATAAACCTAAGAGAAGTACAGAAATATGTTCATAATGTAATATAGCTAGACGTATTGCAATATGTAGTTTCCCGAACATATTTCATAGCATATATATTTCTGTATAACATATTGCTTTCTGCATATTAATTGTATCTGTGGTTTGAAATATGTTAACTATGATCATGGAATCAAAACAAGTATATATATATACACTTATATGTATATAAGTATATATGTGTGTGTATATATATATGTGTATGAGTCTGTTACTGTATAACTTGTTAAAATAATAAGCTAAAAGAAATTTCTATGTCTATGTAAGATTTCTAGTGATGTAGGTTAGTATGCATGCAGTTGGACATTCAAGAAAAAGTGCAATCAAACTATCATCTTAAAAGTTTCATTGAGGATATCTGTAATCTAGAATTCAATTTATCTTTCTTAAAATTCTTCTGTTTACTCTGATTTCCACTAAAATTCCCTGAAAAAATATTTTGGGTTCCCCTCTTCCCATCTCTGTATACATTCTGCAATAAGGCTGTTGCCTTTCCACTCACAACCCCATCAAAATTTCTCTTAGCAAGAACACAATGCCCTCCTCCCAGTGTCAAAATCCTGTGGCCAATTCTTATCCCTAGCTGTGGTATTTGAGTCAGCCACTCCCACTTCCATGATATACTTTCTTCCCTATCCTTGCAGAACACTTTGGTCTCACTTGCTTGATCTGCCTCTTCTAGACTTGTTCATGTAGATGCTCAGTCCCTGACTTTAGTTCCTGTTGCTCCTGATGATCTTGTTCATAATTTTGACATTTATATATATATATATATATATTTAATTTTTATGGGTATAGTAGTTGTATATATATGGGGTAGATGAGATATTTTGACACAGGCATACAATGCATAATAATCACATCAGGGTAAATGGGGTGTCCATCACCTTAAGCATTTATCCTTTGTGTTACAAACAATCCAATTGCACTACTTTAGTTATTTTTAAATAACTAGTAAATTATTTAAAATAAGTAAGTATAATTATAGTAAATTATGGCCAATTATTATTTTGCCACATTATTTGGCCAAATTTAATGGCCAATTAAAATTATGGCCAAATATTATAGCCGCCACAACATGGTGACTATAGGAAAATAAGCCACCATGTTGTGCCACCAAATGCTAAATCTTATCCATTCTTTCTAAAAACTATGCCATACCCATTAACCATCCCTACTTCCTCCCCGTAACCCCACTATCCTTTCTAGCCACCGGTAACCATCACTGTATTCTCTATTTCCATGAGTTCAATTGTTTTAATGTTTATCTCCCATAAATAAGTAAGAACATGAAAAGTTTGTCCTTCTGTGCCTGGTTTAATTCACTTAACATAATAACCTCCAGTTCCATTCATGTTGTTGCAAATGACAGGATCTCATTCTTTCTTAGGGCTGATTAGTACTCCATTGTGTGTATCTACCACATTTTCCTTATCCATTTTTCTGCTGATGAACACAGAGAGTTGCTTCCAAGTCTTGTCCATTGTAAATAGTGCAGCCATAAACATGGGAGTGCAGGTATCTCTTCAATATACTGATTTCCTTTTTTTAAAGTAAATACTTGGCAGTGGGATTGCTGTATCGTATATTAGGTCAATTTTTAGTGTTTTGAGTGATATCCAAACTGTTCTCCATAGTGGTTGTGCTAATTTACATTTCTACAAACAGTGTATGAGGATTCCCTTTTGTCGACCTTCTCGCCAGTATTTGTTATTTCTTGTCTTTTGGATAAAACACATTTTAACTGGGGTGAGATGATATCTCATTTTACTTTTAATTTTCATTTCTCTGATGATAATAATATCAAGTACTCTTTCATACCTGTTTGCTATTTTTATGTCTTGTATTGAGAAATGTCTATTTAGATATTTTGCCAATTTTTAGCCGGATTATTAGATTATTTCCTATTGAGTTGTTTGAGCTCCTAATATATTCTGGTTATTAATCCCTTCTCAGATGAAGAGTTTGCAAATATTTTCTCCCATTCTGTGGGTTGTCCCTTCACTTTGTTACTTGTTTCCTTTGCTGTACAGAAGCTTTTTAACTTCACGTGATCTCATTTGTCCAATTTTGCTTTGATTGCCTGTGCTTTTGTGGTATTACTCAAGAAACTTTTGACCACTCCAATGTCCTGGAGCGAGTGATTCCCCAATGTTTTCTTTTAGTAATTGAACAGTTTAAAGTCTTGGATTTATGTCTTTAATCCATTTTGGTTTGAGTTTTGTGTATGGCGAGACATCCGGGTCTAGTTTCATTCTTCTGCACATGGATATTCAGTTTTCCCAGCACCATTTATCAAAGAGACTGTCCTTTCCCTAGTATATGTTCTTGGCACCTTTGTCATAAATGAATTCATTGCAGATGTATGGATTTGTTTATGGGTTCTCTATATTGTTCCATCCGTCTATGTGTCTGGTTTTATGCCAGTACTATGCTGTTTTGGTTACTTTAATTTGAAGTGAGGTCATGTGATTCCTCCAGTTTTGTTCTTTTTGTTCAGGATAGCTTTGGCTGTTAATGAGTTTTTGTAAAATAAAAATAAAGACTGATGATGGGATTGTTTTTCTATTTCTGTTAAGAATGTCATTGGTATTTTGAGAGGTATTTTACTAAACTATAGATTTTTTAGAATACTATGGACATTTTAACAATATTGATTCTTCCCATCCATGAACATAGAATATCTTTCCATATTTTTGTGTCCTCTTCAATTGCCTTCATTGATGTTTAATTATAGAGATATTTTACTTCTTTGGTTAACTCCTCTATATTTCATTTTCTTTGTAGCTATTGTAAATGGGATTACTTTCTTGATTTGTTTTTCATATTATTTGTTGCTGGCATATAAAGATGCGATTAATTTTTATATGTATATTTTGTATCCTGCAACTTTTTTATTTTTTATTTTTTTTATTTATTTTTTTTTTTTGTGACGGAGTCTCACTCTGCGCCCAGGCTGGAGTGCAGTGGCCGGATCTCAGCTCACTGCAAGCTCCGCCTCCCGAGTTCCCGCCATTCTCCTGCCTCAGCCTCCCGAGTAGCTGGGACTACAGGCGCCCGCCACCTCGCCCGGCTAGTTTTTTGTATTTTTTAGTAGAGACGGGGTTTCACCGTGTTAGCCAGGATGGTCTCGATCTCCTGACCTCGTGATCCTCCCATCTCAGCCTCCCAAAGTGCTGGGATTACAGGCGTGAGCCACTGTGCCTGGCCCCTGCAACTTTTTTAAATGTATTTATCGGTTCTAATACTTTTTGATGGAGTCTTTAAGTTTTTCCAAATATAAGATTATGTCAACTGCAAACAAGGATAATTTGACACCTTCCTTTTCAATTTGGATGCTCTTTCTTTCTTTTGTCTGATTGCTCTAGCTAGGGCTTCCAGTAATATGTCAAACAACAGTGGTGACAGTGGGCATCTTTGTCATGTTCCAGATCTTAGGGGAAAGGCTTTCAGTTTTTTTCCCCATTCAGTATGATGCTAGTTGTGGTCTGTCATATATGGCTTTTATTGTGTTGATTTGTATTCCTTATATATTCAGTTTCTTGAGGGCTTTTATCATGAATGGATGTTGAATTTTATCAAATTCTTTTTCAGCATCAATTGAAATGATGATATGGTTTTTATTCTTCATTCTCTTGATACGTATCACACTGATTGATATGTGTATGTTAAACTAACATTGTATCTCTGGGATGAATCCCACTTGGTCAGGATGAATGATCTTTTTAATGTGTAGTTTAATTCAGTTTGCTAGTATTTTGATGAGGATTTTTACATCAATGTTCATAAGGAATACTGGTCTGTAGTTTTCCTTTTTTGATGTGTATTTTTCTGATTTTGGTATTTTCAGATTTTGGCCTCATAGAATGAGTTTGGGAGGATTACATCCTCTTCTATTTTTGCAGTCATTTGAGTAGGATTGGTATTAGTTCTTTAAGTGTTTGGTAAAATTCAGCAGTGAAGCCAGCAGAACCTGGGCTTTTCTTTGCTAGGAGACTTTTTATTAAGACTTCAATCTTTTTACATGTTATTGGTCTGTTGTGGTTTTGGATTTCTTCATACTTCAACCTCAGCAGGTTATATGCGTCTAGGAATTTATCCATTTCTTCTAGGTTTTCCAATGTATTGGCATATAGTTGCTCATACTAGCTGCAAATGATCCTTTTAATTTCTGTGGTCTCATCTGTAATCAGGATAATCACTTTAAATAACACTTAAATCCTGACAACACCAAAAGTTCCATCTCTACCCCAGATTCACATGCACTCAGAAACACTTATTTGATTTCTCCTCTTAAATGTTTAGAATAATTTCAAAATTGAACTTCTAATATTTCCCCGATAAACCTGTTCTATCTGCACTCTTCTTACTCATCTCAGTTGATGGCATTTTCAATCTTCTGGTAGTTCAGACCAAAAAACTTGGACTCATTCTTGATTCTTCTTTGGTTCTCAGACTATGCCAGCTCACCAAAAATCCTGTTGGTTTGAACTCCCTGTCACCTGGTCTGAAATGTAGTGTGATTATCACGACTCACCGCAACTTTCACCTCCCTAGCTCAAGCGATCCTCCCACCTCAGCTTCTTGAGTAGCTGGGACTACAGGCGCACGCTACCACACCGGGCTAATTTTTGTACTTTTTGTAGAGACATGGTCTGTCTCACCATATTGCCCAGGCTGGTCTCAAACTCCTTAGCTCAAGCATTCTGCCTGCCTTGGCCTCCCAAAGTTCTGGGATTACAGGAATAAGCCACCACACCCAGCTGAGCCACTGTTATTTCTAACCAAGTTATATGTCATCAGTTCCTCAGGCTATATCATTCCCTCTGTCTATTCTTGGCAAAATCAAAGTTAAACTCTTAAAACAAAAGGTGAGTTATGTCACTCCTACCTTTAGAGCTCTGCATTGGCTTCCCCGTGAACTCGGAGGAAGTGCTTGCGACAGCCTGAGTGCCTAGCCTAATGACATACATCCCCACCTCCTCAATTACCTCTCTGATTTGTCATCTACCATCTACTCGGATTCCCTCACTTTCTCTATTTCACTGGCCACAGCCCTCTTCGATATGTTTAGAGCAGACCAGACAATGTCCTGCCAACATGTGTGTTTGCATTGGCTTTTGCTTCTTCCCAGAATGGCTTCCCTCCCCTTGGCTATCTAGGGTACCTCAACGGTTAACTTTTAACTTTTTTTTTTTAGTTCCTTAATCAAAAGTCACTTTAACAGTAAAGTCTACCTACCTTGAACACACTATTAAAATTTAGCCCACGAATAGCACTTCTGATCTCTTTTGCTCACTCTATTTTATGTATTTAATTAGCACTTACCATCTTCTTTTATACTATATAATTTTCTCATTTAGTAGGTTTGTTATTGATTTCTGTCCCTCTCCATTACGATATAGAAAAGAAAGAGTTGTCTGCTTTCTTCACTGATGTCACCTAACTCCATAAGCACAAACTAGGCACTTAATTAAATATTTGTTGTATTGAATAGACTCAGCTACATTACCAGGAATAAGTTGACGCCATAGAGCAGACCCTTCTAGGGTCATTAACTATCCTTCCGAAAGAGAATTTTGAATAACACAAAAGTGAAACAAAGAAACATACATAGAACTTATGAGCACCATCTTATACTTCCAGCCCTGTCCAGCAACTGTGGATCCCTGAAAAACTATTTAAATCAGATAAACCTTAGCTTCTATAGACAGTGCCATAGCCATTTTAATTATAATATAATAAAATGTTTAATAAAATTAGATTCAAATATGTGGAATGCACAGCATGGCCCTAGAAATTAACTTGCAATTAATTAAAATATAGCTTCCTTTCATTCTTTCCCCTTTCTATTCTCATTTTGGTTTTCAATTTGCTCACCCTGGGGACCTGTGGCTTTAAAGATACATTTTTAAATGTATATTTGCTTTTTTAATGTATACTTATTATACATATTTGGTGTACCAGTTATTATGCTGTTATATTTTCATGCTTATATGTGTCTGACAGGAATCTGAACTCTTAGAAGTAATCTGTCTAAAAATAATACCAGCCCTTTCAGAAGCAAATTAGAATTGGTTCCAATATTATTCTCTTACCGCTATACTTTAGGAGGGAAATTGAGCTTTTTCACTGCTGGAAGATTATGTCTCATTATTAATAAGACAAGAAAAATTTTAAAAGCAATTTAATGTAAATATCTTGAAGTATTCTATATTAATATAAACAAACTTGGTCTTCTGAATGAGTGTTTTTAATAGAGAGGCATAATTTGTCTCAGTTTATAGATAGAGAAATCACAGTTACATGAGCTGTCTAGGTACAAAACTCAATCAACTAACATGGAAGTTATGCATGTTATTCTCCCCACTCAACTCACTCCTCTGACACTCAGTAGGCACTAGTCCAGGAAGTAACATAACAATGCCATCAAGAACTCACAAGAAGATCCTGTGTATCTCCGCTGGCTTAAACAGAGCATTTAAGCATCTTTGAGTTCACTTAACCTATCCGTGAGTACTGCTAAAAGTGTTTCATGTAGAATACATTGAGAGTCTACATGAATGAGAAATATTTAACATATATATGTGTTAAATATATATATATATATGTGTGTGTGTGTGCTTCTTTTTACTATTTTGAAGTCATTGTGCAAAGGTGTCCCACCTGGCTATATAAAAAAAGTATTCCTTTCCTGCTTTGCAAGTGTAAACCAGAGTAGATTAAACGTTCAGTTTTAAACAGAAGCATGATTGATGACTCTCTCCACCTCTCTTCCATCTAATCTTACCACGGCCACTTTAAATATTAGAAGATGAAAGTGTATGCCATAGAAGTTAAGGATGCTTTCGATGAGAAAAAAGGTTATCTTCAATAACTGAGAAACCACTGAAATATATTCCTTCCCTACTTTTCCCAGATTGTAAAACTCAGCATTTTTCTTCCTGTGATGTTTTCTACTTTGTAACAATTTTGTTTTTCAAAAACAAGATAAACCAAGCAAGCACAGAGCAAAGAAAAAAAATGAAACCCATCTGTAACCATATAGAGTATATTCTTAGTGAGTAGTACTACATTGTGCTTAACTCTGAGACTCTTACAACTGAGAAAGAGTAGAATTATTTTGCACTACTAGAGAATGAAGAACAATAAAAGTGACAAGTGATCAACTTTTGACCTATAAGTAAGTGTATGGATGAGACTAAATTGTTAACTCCTATGAGTTCCCCCTTGAGAGTTATTACATATTTAGTAACGAATGATTGGAAAAGCAAAGATGAAGAAAGGAAATAACATAAAACTTTGTCGCACTTACTATTTTTCAGGCACTTGGCTCTAAACTTCTACATGTATTCTGATTTTTCTCAAATAACTCTGTGGAGTATAACTGGGCCCATTTTTTAATGCTGAAATCTGAGCCTTAGCAAGGTTGAGTCTTATTAGACTTTGTTAACATTGCTAGAAACTGGCAAAACACTGAGCGGTGCACCAAAGGGAATGATGTCTGATAAATACTATACAATGGGAAGAGAGTGAGGTTACATTCAGGGTCTGTGATTACTAATGGCTTTCAAAATAGGGTTGCTAAGTTATATATGAGACATAAAAGAAAAAAAAAAACACTTATTTCTGAGGAAAGTTGTTTTTTTTTTTTTTTTTTGAGACCAAGTCTCGCTTTGCGGCCCAGGCTGGAGTGCAGTGGCGCCATCTTGGCTCACTGCAAGCTCCACCTCCCAGGTTCCCGCCATTCTCCGGCCTCAGCCTCCGGAGTAGCTGGGACTACAGGCGCCACCACCACACCCGGCTAAATTTTTTGTATTTTTAGTAGAGATGGGGTTTCACTGTATTAGCCAGGATGGTCTGGATCTCCTGACCTCGTCATTCCCCCGCCTCAGCCTCCCAAAGTGCTGGGATTACAGACGTAAGTCACCGCGCCTGGCCGAGGGAAACTTTTAAAAACCTAACAAGGCAAGTGTTTGCCATAGACTAATAACTGGAACATTAGCCAAGCCAGATATATTGGCTTTTCTGTTTGAGGGTTGTTGCTTTTTGTTCTTGTTTGGTTTTTTTCCCCATTGAGATTTATGTAAAATTATCTGACACAAAGATTGGAAAAAGGAAAAACAGGTGATTAAAACAGCTTAGATTCTACAAAAAAAAAACGCTGATTGGTACAAGAGGTCTAACAAGACGGGCGACAAAAGGGGACCAATAATCTCTGTATGGTTGCCTCCCTTAGACAGGTGGCTGCAGAATTCTTACACTATAAATTAAGGAAACAGTTGGAACTCACCTTTAAACATCAGCCTTCCTGTCAGAGCACTGACAAGGTGATCCGTGGTGCTGACTCACTTTCAGCAACTGTTCAAAAGCACATTTTTAGTATCAGATGCTTACTTTAAACAAAACATGTTTCCATCAGCACTGAGTTGTAGCCTCTAGACTACTTCTTAGTTTGTGGCTGCCTTTACAAGTTGAACATTCATTTATAAAAGGGGATTACGTCTCGTAAGTATTTCATCTTTTCTTAATTTTTAGGGAATTGAAGCTTGCTATTACTTTGTACATTTATGTATGTTTTATATTTATATGTGCCATAAACTTTCCTAGTTTGTAAATGAATTTAATATATTTATTGAACATTTTTGGTAGTTCAAGTTCACTTGGGTCCTAGCTTTTTATGTATCCTTAGAACTTAAAAACTTTAAGCATTTTAAAAACTGGTTCTGCCCTGGAGAGGCAGTATAACTTTGAAACACTACTTATTTATCAGTACCATGATAATAACACCTAACAACAAATTGTTAAACTAGGTTGACATATGTAAACCCCACATATATGGAATCCCATTAACTAAACTTTATATTTAAAATATTTATATATTATATATACAATATTTGCTGCATAAAATATTCAGAAAATGCTGCTATAATCCAACATCTAAGACCATTCTTTATATATATACACACACACACACAACACACACACACCAGTATATATATGTATAATATTTATGTATGTGTACATATACCAGTTTTATATAAATTACTCTATATAATGTAAATATGTATTTGTATATATATTTTATATTTATATTTATATAAAGAGAGATGATGTAAATACTCCTACCTAAAGGAAATGAGACCTGAGAAGTATATTTAGTATAGTATCTAGCACATAGCAAATAATAGGGGTGATGATGATAGTGATGACTTTTATGTTTATGTTATCAGGCACTTAATATCCAGTCAAATAAATACAGATGGATCTTAAAATCATATAGTGGTTAAGTATGTGTTAGCTTGATTTTTCACTGAAACTTGGTTAAATTTGTGGTACAACTTTAAGGGAAGATGGCTAGAAGTAACAGAGAGTAAGTGGTAAAGTGTTTAATGAGCAAACCTTAGCAGGAACCAAAAATTGCAACTGAGTACCTGGAGGGAAGGGTTGGAGAGCAGTCAGCTTCAAGAGCCAAGTTGGAGAGTCAGTGAGGTGAGAAAGGAAAATTACTTCCATCTGATTAGAACAGAGAGCCATGGGAATTTGTTCTGCTGATGAGCAGACACGTAACATAATGAAGATCTTTTTTCTTTTTGCTTCTGCCTGGAGAGGGAGAATCAGAAAAAGACTTATAACAAAGAGTAAGAGGAAATAGAGCAAGGACTTTCTAGATGATTAGGAAAACTAGGAAAGCAAAAAGGATAACCATCTCCCTAAAAGACTTAGCAGACTGAATGGAGGAAAACTGCTAGCAGAAAACTCACTCACATATTCTTTCATACCCAATTGCCTTGGAATCCACAAGTGGCTGTTATATAAATGACCTGAAAGGTTGTTTGGGTTTGAAGTTATCTCCTTGCTACAGAGTGGTATTAGAGAACAAGAAATAGCCTGGGATCAAGATAGGTCTGGCCTTCTACCACAGCCAGGTTCTATGTTTATAAATGTGTAC
This sequence comes from Macaca thibetana thibetana, assembly GCF_024542745.1. Lineage (NCBI taxonomy): Eukaryota > Metazoa > Chordata > Mammalia > Primates > Cercopithecidae > Macaca > Macaca thibetana. The sequence continues at coordinate 14,473,218 of NC_065595.1, read as the reverse complement.
AGATTATTTCACCTCTCTGAGGTCGACTTTCCTGTTTAGTGCAAAGTAGATATAAATAACATCCTAAAAACATTATGGTAAGAACAAATCAAATCCAATTTATGTAAATTTTTTTTGCATAAAATACTCAGAAAATGCTGATTATAATCCAACATCTAAGACCATTCTTCCTTTATCTTTTCTATTGGTTCATTTCTTGTCTTCCTTCTCACTAGATTCTCTCTTCTTGCCTTTTTTTTTTTTTTTCAGATGGAGGCCTGCTCTGTCGCCCAGACTGGAATGCAGTGGTGCAATCTCTGCTCACTGCAAGCTCCTGCCTCCCAGGTTCAAGCCTTTCTCCTGCCTCAACCTCCCGAGTAGCTGGGGCTACAGGCACCCGCCACAATGCCCGGCTAATATTTTGTATTTTTAGTGCAGACAGGGTTTCACCGTGTTAGCCATGATGGCCTCAATCTCCTGACTTCGTGATCCGCCTACCTCTACCTCCCAAAGTGCTGGGATTACAAGCGTGAGCCACTGCGCCCACCCCTCTTCTTGCTTTTTTTAAAAAGCAATACTTGTTCTTAGTCAATACCAACTTGCTTTATGTCTTCAATAATCAAAGAATGATGCCTAGCTGTAGAGATTGTTTCCCAAACTCCAAATTTGCGTTTTAACTATAAATTGCTATCTCAACTTGTGTCTTCTGCAGACATATTCAATTCAACATATCCCGAAGTGACAACATCAGATCACCTCTTAACCTCATCTTTCTCCATAATAGTATCTAGCTCAATTAATGGCGTTCTAACACATTGTTTTCAAGGCTGTTATCCAGAGGTTGGCTCTCTTATTTATCACTTCTCGTTTGGTAAAAATCATGTTCTTCATAATATTTAGAAGCTAGTCGCATTTCCAATCTCTTAGTTTAAGTCCAAAGCATCATCAACTGGACTAATCTCTTAAAGAATCCTTTTGCCTCTAAACTCTGCCATCTCTAATGTACCACAATATTTCCTGAGTTTTGTGGAAGCCGAATATTTTAAAAATAGGCACAATACCCTGAGAGTGACACTATAAAATAAAATAAAATAAAATAAAATGCCAGGCACAATTAAGCTATGCAATCAAAAATTAATCAAAGACTCTGGATGAACTAGAGCTGGAAAGAAATGTTATGTGATTATATTGGGTTGTATTGCAACTGCTACTGTTTTATTCCAAGTTCTTTTATCTCTCATGAAGTAAGAAGTATAATTACCTATAAAGCACTGGCACATAATGGAATAAATAGGAAATATTAAAGCTTTTACCGAAGACTGAAATTCCTGTCCCTTTACTCCCAGCTGATTACATTAACTTGCATTTTCCTGGAAAATTGATATCAGTAAATATGAACATACTCATCTTCCCCGAATTCTCTAACAAACTGCTAGGAGTATTTACCCACCAACTTCTCTTGCCTCTTTTCTATAGTTTCTCCTGTTGTTGCGAAAGTAAAATTGCAGCTTGAGTCCTGTTGAGAGGAAGGCATGCTCAGGGGGATTTATAACCTGCAATGTGCAAATTGTAAGTTTAGCTTCTGCTCTCCAGGGCGTTAGTGTATAAATTTATGTCCTCCATATTTAAACTTTTAACCTTTTTATATAAACTGCCCATTTTATCATCTAAAGCCTCATATTTCCTCCTCCAAACTACATAATATTTTCTTCTATAAATTAAAATAATGTAACAACAAAAACAATAACAAAAAGTTCCACTGAGACTGCTACACCCTGGCACACCTGCTCACCTATTGATTTTGAATGCCATGAGGGAGCCGCCAACTCATGTAGCTTGCACTTGCTCACTACTTTCTTCTTTCACTCTGGTTTCTACTTCCATGACTTGTCGGAAAAGTACTCTTTACCAAACACTGTATCTAACATTATTATTGATTTATAAGTCTCAAATCAAGTCATCTTTTATCAATTCTCATCTTACTTTGCTTTTCCGTAGCATTGGGAATTTTATGACATTTCTTAAATACGTTGTGGAAAATCACACTGCTACCTTATGTTTTAAGTTACTCTTTTTTCCCTATTTTTTCTTCTGATCCAATATGCATAATGTTTATGATTTTAATCATTTGTAAATATATAATTCAGTGGCATTAAATACATTCACAATGCTGTGTACTCATCACCACTATTATGCAATAAATGTTTTTGTTATTCCAAACATAAACTCTACTCATAAAAAAATAATTATTCCTTTCCCCTCCCTGTATCCCTGGTGACTTCTATTCTGCTTTCTAGCTCTGTGAATTTGTCTATTCTAGGTACCTTATGTAAGTTGAACCATATAATTTCTGTCCTCCTGGTTTATTTCCTTCTATTTTATTTTTCTAAATTAAAAAATAAAAGTTATATATATTTATCTTGTACAATATGATGTTTTGAAATATCAATGCATTGTAGAATAACTAAATCAAGTTAATTAACATATGCATTTAAATTATTCATCAAGTTCGGGTTCTAGATGACATTGAAATGTTCAAACTACCAACCCTGTATGCTATTAGTTGAGGTAATAGACTTACTTATTGTGAAGAAAATTGGAGTTATAGTTTCATTTATTCATAGCAAAACATATCATAACTTTTAAAATCAGCCCTTATGTTCCCTCTTCTGCCCAATTATTGAATTGTTAAATTATGTTGTTTCTTTTAATTGTGCATTTTGTCCCCAGTGGCCAAACTAGAAATCTTGGAGTAAATCTTGGCTTTTACCCCTCCTGTATCCTGGAAATCATGTATTATTCTGCACAAGCCAACCTAGCATTGCTTCCTAAATGGTCATATCCAAAAATATAATCTGTAAATTTAGGAGTCAATCTTTTGCATATGCTGAAATTACAGAAAATTCCTAGGTACACAAATTATTTTACTTATGTTCATCTCCACCCTAGCCTGTTTAGGGTTTCCAGTCTGATCTTGTATTATGTCTAACATAATACTTTATCTACAATTTCTCTTCATTTCTAGCCATTTGACTACAGCAGTGTTAGTGGAAATAGAGTTAATGAGATAATGTCGAGCATCAATTAGATGATAGGCACTTACATTACAAATTCTTCCTGTATCTATTAGTTCCAGCAAACAGCTCCAGAGCAGTGTCTCTTGTTGCTGTGACTCCTCCCAAACATTTCTGTCTGTGACAAAAATAAAAATACTTCAACTTTTCTTGTGTGGCTGTTTGCCTTTCTGGTTATATTGTGGGTTTCTAAAAGGTAGATACCATTTCCTAACTTTAGATTGCGTTCTTTATAACACTAGTATCCATGCTACATACCAATTTAATAATCTGGATATTGAATAGTAATGGAGAACTAGGAACAAAAGATATGTATTAGCTTCCCATTGTTGAGTAACAAAGTGCCACAAATTTAGTAGCTCACAACAAAACCATTTATAATGTCGCATTTTCTTTATAGCAGAAGTCCAGTCTATTGTGGCTGGATTCTCTACTAAGGGTCTCACTGGACTAAAATCAATTATCAGCAAAGGATGCTGCTCTCACCTGGGACTCTAGGTCTTCATTCAGGCACAAGGGTTTTGGTTAGAGTGTATTCCCTCTCACACCTTCTATGCGGTTCTCTCTGTCTTCAAGCACATCAAATCTTTCTCTTGCTTCAAATCTCACCAATTTTCTCTTCTGTGTTTAAGGGCTCATGTGATTACATTGAGCCCACCGGTATATTAAGATAATCCCCCTATTTTGTAAGGCTGCTGGTTAATAACCACAGTTAACATTTGTACCATTTCTATTGTCAGGTAATAAATTCACAGACATAACGCAGAGGACAAAATTCATGGGGGACAGATTCTGTCAACCACAATATACATAAGCTATATATCAATCAAGCAGAAAAGAATACAAAATATATATTACACTATGATTGCAAATATGCAAAAAACTAAGTGGGCGGAGTCAGGAAAATTATTTGAATATTAAGATTTATATAAATTATTATTTTCTATTTAGATATGGCATGTCTTATTTATGAGATAAAACAGAAAAAGTATAAACACTAACATACAATTTAAAGGTTAAAAATATAATTAAGAGAGGGCATGGGAAGTTCCAAGATGGCCGAATAGCAACAGCTCCAGTCTACAGCTCCCAGTGTGAGTGATGCAGAAGACGTGTGATTTCTGCATTTTCAACTGAGGTACTGGGTTCATCTCACTGGGGTTTGTCGGACAGTGGGTGCAGCCTCCATGGAGCATGAGCCGAAGCAGGGCAGGGCATCACCTCACCCAGGAAATGCAAGGGGTCAGGGAATTCCCTTTCATAGCCAAGGGAAGCCATGACAGACAGTACCTGGAAAATAGGGACACTCCCACCCTAATACTGTGCTTTTCCAGTGGTCTTAGCAAATGGCACACCAGGAGATTATATCCCACGCCTGGCTCGGAGGGTCCTATGCCCACGGAGACTCGCTCACTGCTAGCACAGCAGTCTGAGATCAAACTGCAAAGTGGTAGTGAGGCTGGGGGAGGGGCGTCTGCCATTGCTGAGGCTTGAGTAGGTAACCAAAGTGGCCTGGGAAGATTAAATTGGGTGGAGCCTACCGCAGCTCAAGGAAGCCTGCCTGCCTCTGTAGACTCCTCCTCTGGGGTCAGGACATTGCTGAACAAAAGGCAACAGAAACTTCTTCAGACTTAAATGTCCCTGTCTGACAGCCTTGAAGAGAGTAGTGGTTCTCCCAGCATGGAGTTTGAGATCTGAGAATGGACAGACTGCCTCGTCAAGTGGGTCCCCAACCCCCAAGTAGCCTAACTGGAAGACACCTCCCAGTAGGGGCTGACTGACACCTCATACAGCTGGGTGCCCCTCTGAGATGAAGCTTCCAGAGGAAGGATCAGGCAGCAACATTTGCCGTTCTGCAATATTTGCTGTTGTGTAGCCTCCGCTGGTGATACCCATGCAAACAGGGTCAGGAGTGGACCTCCAGCAAACTCCAACAGACCTGCAGCTGAGGGTCCTGACTGTTAGAAGGAAAACTAACAAGCAGAAAGGACATCCACACTAATACCCCATCTGCACACCACCATCATCAAAGACCAAAGTAAATAAAACCACAAAGATGGGGAGAAACCAGAGCAGAAAAGCTGAAAATTCTAAAAATCAGAGCACCTCTTCTCCTCCAAAGGAAAACACCTCTTTGCCAGCAATGGAACAAAGCTGGATGGAGAATGACTTTGATGAGTTGAGAGAAGGCTTTAGACGATTAGTAATAACAAACTTCTCCAAGCTGAAGGAGGATGTTCGAACCCATCACAAAGAAGCTTAAAATCTTGAAAAAGATTGGACGAATGGCTAACTAGAATAAACAGCATAAAGAAGACGTTAAATGACCTGACAGAGCTGAAAACCATGGCACAAGAACTATGTGACGCATACACAAGCTGCAGTAGCCGATTCAATCAAGTGGAAGAAAAGGTATCAGTGATTGAAGATCAAATGAAGCGAGAAGAGAATTTTAGAGAAAAAAGAGTAAAAAGAAATGAACAATGCCTCCAATTAATATGGGACTATGTGAAAAGACCAAATCTACATCTGATTGGTGTACCTGAAAGTGACAGAAGGAATGGAGCCAAGTTAGAAAACACTCTTCAGGATATTATCCAGGAGAACACCAACCTAGCAAGGCAGGCCAATATTCAAATTCAGGAAATACGGAGAATGCCACAAAGATACTCCTCGAGAAGAGCAGTTCCAAGGCACATAATTGTCAAATTCATCAAAGTTGAAATGAAGGAAAAAATGTTAAGGGCAGCCATAAAGGTCGGGTTACCCACAAAGGGAAGCCCATCAGGCTAACAGCAGATCTCTCGGCAGAAACTCTGCAAGCCATAAGACAGTGGGAGCCAGTATTCAACATTCTTAAAGAAAAGAACTTTCAACCCAGAATTTCACATCCAGCCAAACTAAGCTTCACAAGTGAAGGAGAAACAAAATCCTTTATAGACAAGCAAATGCTGAGAGATTTTATCACCACCAGGCCTACCTCACAAGAGTTCCTGAAGGAAGCACTAAACATGGAAAGGAACAACTGGTACCAGCCACTGAAAAAACATGCCAAATTGTAAAGACCATTGATGCTAGGAAGAAACTGCATCAACTAATGAGCAAAATACCCAGCTAACATCATAAAGACAGGATCCTAAGGTTAATAAAATTATTAACCTTAAATATAAATGAGCTAAATCCTCCAATTAAAAGATACAGACTGGCAAATTGGATAGAGTCAAGACCCATCAGTGTGCTGTATTTAGGAGACCCATCTCATGGGCAGAGATACACATAGGCTCAAAATAAAGGGATGGAGGAAGATCTACCAAGCAAATGGAAAACAAAAAGAAAGCAGGGGTTGCAATCCTAGTCTCTGATAAAACAGACTTTAAGCCAACAAAGATCAAAAGAGACAAAGAAGGCCATTACATAATGGTAAAGGGATCAATTCAACAACAAGAGCTAACTATCCTAAATATATAGGCACCTAATACAGGAGCACCCAGATTCATAAAGCAAGTCCTTAGAGACCTGCAAAGAGACTTAGACTCCCACACAATAATAATGGGAGACTTTAACACCCCACTGTCAACATTACACAGATCAAGAAGACAGAAAGTTAAGGATATCCAGGAATTGAACTCAGCTCTGGACCAAACAGACCTAATAGACCTCTACAGAACTCTCCACCCCAAATCAACAGAATATACATTCTTCTCAGCACCACATCATACTTACTCCAAAATTGACCACGTAATTGGAAGTAAAGCACTCCTCAGCAAATGTAAAAGAACAGAAATTAAAACAAACTGTCTCTCAGACCACAGTGCAATCAAACTAGAACTCAGGACTAAGAAACTCACTCAAAACCATTCAACTACGTGGAAACTGAACAACCTGCTCCTGAATGACTACTGGGTACATAACGAAATGAAGGCAGAAATAAAGAGGTTCTTTGAAACCAATGAGAACAAAGACACAACATACCAGAATCTCTGGGACACATTCAAAGTAGTGTGTAGAGGGAAATTTATAGCAATAAATGCCCACAAGAGAAAGCAGGAAATATCTAAAATTGACACTCTAACATCACAATTAAAAGAACTAGAGAAGTAAGAGCAAACACATTCAAAAGCTAGCAGAAGGCAAGAAATAACTAAGATCAGAGCAGAACTGAAGGACATAGAGACGTAAAAATCCTTCAAAAAATCAAGGAATCCAGGAGCTGGTTTTTTGAAAAGATCAACAAAATTGATAGACCATTAGCAAGACTAATAAAGAAGAAAAGAGAGAAAGAGAGAAGAATCAAATAAACCCAATAAATAATGATAAAGGGAATATCACCACCAATCCCACAGAAATACAAACTACCATTAGAGAATACTATAAACACCTCTACGCAAATAAACAAAAAATCTAGAAGAAATGGATAAATTACTGGACACATACACCCACCCAAGACTAAACCAGGAAGAAGCTGAATCCCTGAATAGACCAATAACAGGCTATGAAATTGAGGCAATAATTAATAGCCTACCAACCAAAAAAAGTCCAGGACCAGACGGATTCACAGCCGAATTGTACCAGAGGTACAAAGAGGAGCTGGTACCATTCCTTCTGAAACTTTTCCAGTCAATAGAAAAAGAGGGAATCCTCCCTAACTCATTTTACAAGGCCAGCATCAACCTGATACCAAAGCCTGGCAGAGACTCAACAACAAAAAGAGAATTTTAGACCAGTATCCCTGATGAATGTCGATGTGAAAATCCTCAATAAAATACTGGCAAACCATATCCAGCAGCACATCAAAAAGCTTATCCACCACGATCAAGTTGGCTTACCCCTGGGATGCAAGGCTGGTTCAACATACGCAAATCAATGAACATAATCCATCATATAAACAGAAATAAAGAAAAAAACCCATGATTATCTCAATAGATACAGATAAGGCCTTCGACAAAATTCAACAGCCCTCATGCTAAAAACTCTCAGTATACTAGGTATTGATGGAACATATCTCAAAATAATAAGAGCTATATATGACAAACCCACAGCCAATATCATACTGAATGGACAAAAACTGGAAACATTTCCTTTTAAAACTGGCACAAGACAGGGGTGCCCTCTCTCATCACTCCTATTCAACATAGTGTTGGAAGTTCTGGCCAGGGCAATCAGGCAGGAGATAGAAATAAAGTGTATTCAATTAGGAAAAGAGGAAGTCAAATTGTCCCTTTTTGCAAATGACATGATTGTATATTTAGAAAACCCCATCGTCTCAGTCCAAAATCTCCTTAAGCTGACAAGAAACTTCAGCAAAGTCTCAGGATACAATATCAACATGCAAAAATCACAAGCATTCTTATACACCAATAACAGACAAACAGTCAAATTATGAGTGAACTCTCATTCACAATTGCTTCAAAGAGAATAAAATCCCTAGGAATCCAACTTACAAGGGATGTGAAGGACTTCTTCAAGGAGAACTACAAAGCACTGCTTAACGAAATAAAAGAGGACACAAACAAATGGAAGAACATTCCATGCTCATGGATAGGAAGGATCAATATCATGAAAATGGCCATACTGCCCAAGGTAATTTAAGATTCAATGTCATCCCTATCAAGCTACCATTGACTTTCTTCACAGAATTAGAAAAAACTACTTTAAAGTTCATAGGGAACCAAAAAAAAAAAAAAAAAAAAGCCCACCTTGCCAAGACAATCCTAAGCAAAGAGAATAAAGCTGGAGGCATCATGCTACCTGACTTCAAACTATACTACAGGACTACAGTAACCAAAACAGCATGGTACTGGTACCAAAACAGAGATATAGACCAATGGAACAGAACAGAACCCTCAGAAATAATACCACACATCTACAACCATCTGATCTTTGACAAACCTGACAAAAACAAGAAATGGGGAAAGGATTCCCTATTTAATAAATGGTGCTGGGAAAACTGGCTAGCCGTATTTAGAAAGCTAAAACTGGATCCCTTCCTTACACCTTATACAAAAATTAATTCAAGATGGATAAAAGACTTAAATGTTAGACCTAAAACCTTGAAAACCCTAGAAGAAAACCTAGGCAATACCATTCAGGACATAGGCATGGGCAAGGACTTCATGACCAAAACACCAAAAGCAATGGCAACAAAAGCCAAGATTGACAAATGGGATCTAATTAAACTAAACAGCTTCAGCACAGCAAAAGAAACTACCATCAGAGTGAACAGCCAACCTACAGAATGGGAGAAAATTTTTACACTCTACCCATCTGACAAAGGGCTAATATCCAGAATCTACAAAGAACTTAAACAAATTTACAAGAAAAAAATCAAACAGCCCCATCAAAAAGTGGGCAAAGGATATGAACAGACACTTCTCAAAAGAAGACATGTATGCATCCAACAGACACATGAAAAAATGCTCATCATCATTGGCCATCAGAGATATGCAAATCAAAACCACAATGATATACTATCTCACACCAGTTAGAATGGCAATCATAAAAACACAAGAAACAACAGGTGCTGGAGAGGATATGGAGAAATAGGAACACTTCTACACTGTTGGTGGGACTGGAAGACAGTGTGGCGATTCCTCAAGGATCTAGAACTAGAAATACCATTTGACCCAGCCATTCCATTACTGGGTATACACCCAGAGGATTATAAGTCATGCTGCTATAAAGATACATGCACGTAGATGTTTATTGCGCCACTATTCACAATAGCAAAGACTTGGAATCAACCCAAATGTCCATCAGTGATAGACTGGATTAAGAAAATGTAGCACATATACACCATGGAATACTATGCAGCCATAAAAAAGGATGAGTTCATGTCCTTTGTTGGGACATGGATGAAGCTGGAAACCATCATTCTGAGCAAACTATCACGAGGACAGAAAACCAAACACTGCATGTTCTCACTCATAGGTGGGAATTGAACAATGAGAACACTTGGACACAGGAAGGGGAACATCACACACTGGGGCCTGTTGTGGGGTGGGGGTGAGGGGGGGAAGGATAGCATTAGGAGATATATCTATCATAAATGACGAGTTAATGGGTGCAGTACACCAACATGGCACATGTATACATATGTAACAAACCTGCATGTTGTGCACATGTACCCTAGAACTTAAAGTATAATTTTAAAAAATTAACATATATATAATTAATTTTTTTTAGTAAGAGAGCATAAATTTCTAATTTTATTTCCAGTGGCTGGAATTTTTCCTTACCTTAGAAAAGTTTACTGGGTTATTTTATTTTATTTATTTTATATTATTGAGTAATGATAAATTTTATGTCAGGATCATACAATAAATCATATACATAATTTGATTATATGGATGAGGCAGTAAAATAAATAAAACATTGTTACAATGCTAATATAATAATAATATATGACTGCTAAGAAATGCAGTCATATATTAACTCCAGATATGTACTGAAAATGGGAGATATCGTGACATGTTCAAAGTTTTCTGTAAATAATGGTTGACTTTCATTCTCAGCTTACCATCATTCATGAAGGAGGTTTTAAAACTTAGAATCATTATATTAAGTAAAAGGTATTTGTGACAACTTTTACATAGAAATATTGATTTATTTGTATCAGTCTTCCTCTATAAATTATTTAAAATGTTAGTCTTGTTAACTATTGATAAACAATGGAAGGCCGGGCACGGTGGCTCACACCTGTAATCCTGGAACTTTGAGAGGCTGAGGCAGGTGGATCACCTGAGTTTGGGAGTTCGAGACCAGCCTGACCAATATGGGGAAACGTCGTCCCTACTAAAAATACAGAATTAGCCTGGCGTGGTGGCACGTGCCTGTAATTCCAGCTATTCAGGAGGCTGAGGTAGGAGAATCGCTTGAATCTAGGAGGCAGAGGCTGTGGTGAGCCGAGATCATGCCATTGCACTTCAGCCCGGGCAAGAAGAAACTCCATCTCAAAAATAAATAAATAAACAATGGAAGGTGTTATGCAAATCCAGAGAATAATCTAGAAATCTTCGAAATGAAACATTTTTTAGAAATTATTTGAAATATTACAGCAAAGCAGGGTAAAATGCTAAATTGTTTTCAACATAAGTCAATACTTAAGTACGCTTGAAGTACTACTTTGATTTCCACTGCTAACTCAAGAATTATTTTGAGACATTAATTTAATTTAGATCACAGTCAGTGAAAATGTTATCTGTTTTTACACTGAAACTACACATGAATAAGCAAATAGTCCTTGGGATGTGTGTAACAGCATGTGTGTGAACAGATTTTTAATTATTTTTTAAATAAATTTAAATATTTTCAGCATTTCCTTCTCCTCTCCTCCCTACCTCCCTATATTCAAACATCTTCCGAGGTCTTGAGTGAAAATAATCCAATGCCTTCCAAGTGGCTCAGTATGAAAATAACTGCATTGGATCGTGATGGATGGAATTTATTTCCTAAATTGTTTGCACCTGTGAGGTGATCTGAGGGAGATCACAAGGGTTAATATTTTGTAAAATAACAGGAAATAATCAAGATTATTTTACTCATTATTTACATATTGCTCCTATGAATCCAATGGCACTCAAAAGAGTCCATCTATTTTACAGCAATCTAGTTCTCTGATTCTGCAAGTGAGGTTGAAACCAACATATTTCTACACAATCTAACCGAATTTTTCTGGAAGTTACATTTTTTATTTTTAATGTATCATGATTTAAAGCATTATAGAACACTATTTTTATTTTTAATTATAAAGATAGTATTTCTGAATGTGTCACTTTCTTTTCTACATAATATATTTGCATTGTTTATATTTATAAAATATTCTTTATGCTTATATTGTTTTATGTTAAACAGATAAAAATAGAAAAAACAGAAACATACAATTTATTTCAGTCAGTATTTAAGATTTTTGAAAATGTATCTTTACTCAAGTTTTGTCTACCACCTAAATCCTTTCCTATTTTAAAACTCCAATTAAAAGATTGGCAATAAGAAAAGCTAATACTCATGATAAGAAGGTACTGTTGAGAGTTTGCTTGAAGAAACTGTGAGAAAAAAAGCAAGCATATGTAAAGAAAAAAAAAATACCACTGTCTTAGGAAACAATGTGATTAAATATTGGAATGATGAGCTACAATTGAAAAAAATATTAAAATCTTACAATGAGATAAAACAAAAGGTAATAATGCAGCCCTGCAGATGAGTTAAGGAAACATTTTCACCAAATAACAGTTATGATTGCCTTTGTTGATATTTATTATGTCTATGCCTCTTTAAATTTTAGTATTTCCTTTAATGCATATGCAATGTATAAAATGAGAGTATATTATAAATTGAGTCAACTCTTTACTTTCCCTTTTCATACATATATATACACACACACACACACACAAATTAACATATACAGACGATCCCTGATTTAGAATGTTTTAACTTAAAAGTTTTTTTATCTTTTGGTGGTGCAAAAAAGGATACGCGTTCAGTAGAAACCATTCTTCGGGGACCCGTACAACCCTTCTGTTTTTCACTTTCACCACAGTATTCAATAAATTATATGAGATATTCAACACGTTATTATAAAATAGGCTTTGTGCTAGGCGATTTTGTTCAACTATAGGCTATTGTGAGTATTCTGAGCATGGCTAAGGTAGGCAGGGTATTAAATGATTTTTTCACTTACGATGGGTGTTTCAGGACACGACCTCATTAGAAGTTGAGGAGCATCTGTATTAAAAAATCTTCCCGGCCCGACGCGGTGTCTCACGCCTGTAATCCCAGCACTTTGGGAGGCCGAGACGGGCGGATCACGAGGTCAAGAAATCGAGACCATCCTGACTAACGCAGTGAAACCCCGTCTCTACTAAAAATACAAAAAAAATTAGCCGGGCGCGGTGGCGGCGCCTGCAGTCCCAGCTCCTGGGAGGCTGAGGCAGGAGAATGGCGCGAACCCGGGAGGCGGAGCTTGCAGGGAGCCGAGATCGCGCCACTGCACTCCAGCCTGGGCGACTGAGCGGGACTCTGTCTCAAAAAACTATAAAATAAAATAAAATAAAATAAATAAAAAAGAAAAAAAGAAAAAAACCTTCCCTATGCTAGGTTCTGGGAATAAAGAGGTCTAGACCCTCGTGATAAAATTGGAATACGGTGTCAAACTATTACACAAACATGCAAAGCACTACAAAATGTCGACAGTAAAGACAACATACTGGGACGTTTATAAGCTTGGAAGGGGCATTAAATGATAAGTGTCATTACTAACGTGACTAAAAAGTGGACAGATAATGAAAATGTCACACATTACACTTTTTTTTTTTCATGAGGGAAAGCATTATTTGAAGTGTCTACAAAAGGTTGAGTCCTATTCATCTGGAAATAAGAATACACAGCATTGTTATTCATATTTTGAGTCACAAATAAACATAAGCTGCTCTGTCTAGACCTAGAAAATAATTTAAGGTAGTTTAAAGAATGAAGTAAAATGATTAAATAAAAATAATGTATTACTTGCCAAAATATGTAATTAAAACACATTTGTACACTAATGAATGTCTTGAATCCTATCGCTTCCTCAACTTGTATTGTTACGTTATTAACAAGTGATAGTGACTGAGTGCGGTGGCTCACGCCTGTAATCCCAGCACTTTGGGAGGTCGAGGCATGTGGATCACCTGAGGTCAGGAGTTTGAGACCAGACTGACCAACACGGAGAAACCCCGTCTCTACTAAAAATACAGAATTAGCCGGGCATGATGGTGCACGCCTGTAATCCCAGCTACCCAGGAGGCAGAGACAGGAGAATCACTTGAACCCGGGAGGTGGAGGTTGTGGTGAGCCCAGATCACACCATTGCACTCCAGCCTGGGCAATAGAGCCAGACTCAGAAAGAAGAGATCGTGTATTTAAATCAACCTTGTTCAAATACAGATAGTAATATCCACAGCTTTTAACATATTTAAAGTTTTAGTTAACACTTTAAAAATAAAATAAATCATAAATCCTAGAGTAATTATAGAGAAGTTATGCTGAGTTTCTTTTATAACATTCTGGAAATAGCAAGTTTAGAGGAGCACAGCTAAGGAGTGGGCGGTGAACGTAAGAATGGTGAACGCTGCTTGGATCCCTATCAGTAAGTGCCAGAAAGCTACAATAAATAATAAAATGGGTTTGTAATAAGGGAAGTGAACAATTAAGTACCAAGTCAGTGTAAAAGCAAAGTAAAATGTTCTGGCAAAATGTATGTCAAGTGTCTAGCAACTATGTTTCTGGACTGTGGCAAGACAATTAATGAGGGAGGCAGGAAAGTCGGCAAGTAATGCATTATAATTATCAATCAATAAGTGTAATGAATACATTGATCAAAGTCTAAATATCTCCTGAGTTAAGTAAGAGGCATAATGGAGCTATAATTACTAGTATTGGTGGGATCCCAGAACAATTTCTTCAAGGACAATCATAAAATTAAAATGTGAAAATGTTAGGCAAATAGCCCAATTAGAGACATTTGTAAGTTTGAGGTGAGGTTGCTGAAAGCAGCTGAGTCAGTAAAAGATAAGAAGAACCTTCCATGCCTGGTAATTACTGAAGTTCTGATTAGCCAATGTTTGCAGGTGGGATTAAAACATAACTATGCAGCAAAAAGAAAAACATTATTTAAAGTAAAAAAAGCAAAACATAACTTGAATTTAAACAAAGCTGTAATAGAATACTCTTATTTATCAGGGTTAAACTGTATGTTATATTATAATTATATTTATGTATTAATAATATGTATTATTGTATGTATAATATGTATTATGTATCTAATAATGTGTGTTATACTATAATACATGCACACATACAAAGACCCACATATATATTTGTTGCGAAATATACATATATACATGCAAATATTCAGGAATGCATATATGTATAATTAAATGTTAAGCCATTTGTCCCTCAAATGAAAACAACAACAAAATAGTGTTTTTTCTGTAACTAGAGAGAACATTAAACTACATAAATATTACTTTAAATTTTAGTTCTCAGGAGCTTAAAAGGGAGAAACTCTGACATTTTAAAATTTATATTATTCCTCATTTTTAAAATTGCTCCTACGTACCTCTCTTTGGTGTGTCAGTATTATTGATTAGATTAGATTTGGTTTCCTGCAGGATGCCTCAAACCAATTTAGTTGGGTAGCCTTAAGTGTTCTTGCTGACAGATTACTCTTATTCATGTCAGTTAAAGGGAATTGCAATGATTTTTTTGAACTCTGTAAAAAGTGTCATTAAGGATTTCCTCCATGCTAGGCATGACTATTGCCTTCAACCCTGCTTTGACATTTCATTTATCCAAGGGTGTCCTTGATTCCTTTCCCTCATCTAAACTCAATAATTATGGTGCCACACTATTTAGCCTTAGAGATAAATTTCCAAAACAATTTCAGATAGTCCAAAACTCAGTAATTTGTCAACTCATTCGCTCTAACAATGATAAAAGCATGTGTATTTTAACAAGAATTGTATGGTCTTATGAGGTAGTATGTGTTCAAAAACAGTGTTTTACCAAAAATTTAAAATAAATTCTTCTCCCTTTTCACAAACTTCTAAGTTGCTGTCAGTGATATTATTCTTAAACTTTTTCTGTCAATATTTATTTAAAATATCCATTTAAAATGGGCCACATGAATGAGAATTTTAATGCTGCATTGATACTAACAAATTAAGCAATACTCATAAGTATTAAATATGAAGTAACAGATATGTCTTAAACATTTCCAATCCTCCATTCTCCAAACACTAGAGATATTTTTGAAGCTCCTGATCTAGTTTGAACCATCTACTATTTTCGTTCATTACTACCAATCAACTGATTACTTCCTTATTTATTGAATAACTAGATACCCTTCCACCACTTTTGCCATCATTTCTAGTAACTTCAGCAAACACGTATGATCCATTCAACATGTTGTGTAGTACCATTTCATCCTCATCTCTAAAATGTTTTTCTTCTACTTTTCATCAATTACCTACTCCCATGGGTTTGACCTAGATCTTTATAACCAATACCTTCATCCCCAATTCAAACGTATAATCAAAAGTATACTTTTCTAGCTCACCAACTCAATTACTCACACCTCACCACTCCAGAGCTCCAGAGAAACTTTCTAATCCATTGATCTTACCAGTTTTCATGTAAGCCAAATTCTCATGTGTAATCTCTTTATATATAGATAACATAAAGACACTCTATATATGTGTCTATATATACACACACATATATTTTATATATCTTATAAAATTACATATTGAATGCATAAAATTAAGTTTATATAGAGATTAAAAGGGAAGGAGGAAGGAGCAGATCATAAAACAAAATTATAAAACATTCCTTAATACACAATTTTAAAGATTTAAAAGCTAGAAATGGTAGTTATTCTACTAAGTTCGCTGATGTGAAGGTAGGTAAAAGACTAGAGAGAAATATATTTGGGGAGGAAAAAGAAACAGTCATCTTTTGGCATGCTAGGTTTAAGCAGTTAATCAAATATCCAAATGAATATATCAAGTAACCATTGTATATTGTTACCTTTATTTATATAGTATATATATATACACAGATTTATATATGTAAATACATATAAATAAATACAATATACATGTACATACATATACATTGTACATATAAATACATATAAGTATATATAAATTATATACTGTATTTATATGTACAATGTATATATAAATACAATGTATATATACAATGTATAAATAAATGCAATGTATTTATATATACAATGTAACAAATATAATAAATGTGTACATATACATTTATATACAAATATATAAATTATAAGTGTATATATACTATTATACATAATATACATTTATGTATAATAAAATTTATATATAATAAAATTATAAATGTAAATTTATATATAATGTAAATTTATTTATAATATAAATGTATATATAATATAATATAATTTATCTTAGTTTTAGATTTTACTCTAGATTTCATTCATTTTCTTTATTTCCCTTTGTAGCAAAACTCCTCACAGGTTGTGAGCATTTGCTGATTATACTTCCTTACTTTCTTTAGTCTCTTTAATCCATGCTGGGCTGGAGTGGGCTCTATGAGTCCATAATAGTCAGTCTTAAAAAATCCGTAACCTGCCTCCTCCCAATTCCTATTTCCACTCCCCTGTCCTGGGCAAGTCAGACCCACAGAAGCACCCCTTCCTATTACTGCTTCTACCTGGGCACACTTTTGTGCCTTGGTTTCCCTGTGATACGCTCTCATGATTCTCCGCCTACCTCAGTGACTGCTCCTTCTAGGTCTCCCTTGTAGTTGCTTTACTCTTTGACTCCTCATTGCTTTACTACTTGCTCCTCCTAATAGCTTTACTCTTTGATTCCTAATTGCTAGAATGACCCGGAGCTCAGATTTTGGTTTCACATTCACTCTGTCTGTCTCTAGGAGCAATATCTCTCAGAGATTTTGTGTAATCTCATTACTGTATAGATCATTCACTAACAAATCAACAGTTTGATACCAGGAAATTCCCTGAAATTTAGCTGATATAGTGCAATAGTGACTTGGATGTTTTCTATGCAGCTACAACCTAGCATATCAAAATACGGTTCTTTTCCAAATCATTAGTCTTAGTAAATGTACTATAATTCACTAGCATTATAATTTATTAAAATGCCCCAACAATGACACCCAAGCAAAATTCTCATGTGTAATATTTTTCCTTTGCATTCCATAGCAAAGTCCATGAACTCTCTGTTTTTCTCCATTCCCACTGTCATGACCCTAGTTTTATCATTCAGCTTCTACTATTCTTATACTGGACCAAAATGGCCTTCTAACATATATCTTAGGTCATAGCACTCCACTGCATAAAACCTTCTGGTTATCTCTTACGCCTTCAGAATTAAATTCAATCTTTCCGTGGCTTTCAAGCCTTCCAGGAGCTGGTCTTTCTTACTACAACTACCTTATTCCCATCCCCCAAATACAATCCAGGCACTTGAGACATCTTTCTGTTCCTTGTTCAAGCCATAATTTGGAAGACTCCGTCACTACAGGATCCCACAGCTAGGTCTTTCCCAGCACTTAAGTCTTAATCCAAATGGCAGTGAAATCAGGTAAATATTTAGAAAGTGAGTGGAGAGATATATAAGCTAAAATAATCGAGGACTGCCTCAATACCACTTCCCAATTTCGTTGTTTCCATAGAACTTACCATGTTCTAAAGTTATCTTGCCTATTCATTTCCTTTGTTTCTATCTCTTGCTTCCCAACTGAAATATATGATTCAGGATGAGAAGGTCATTGTCAAGATTGCCAATTGTTGAAATCTCAACACCTAGAACACGTAATACATCTGATGCACTTAATAAGTAAAGAACAAATCAATTCATTGAAATTCTTTTGAATGTTTTCTCATTCTGGAATCAAGTTAAAGTTTTGTTCTGAAATTTCAAGGCCTTTCACACCAATTTGTCTGATATAGTTTAGACTGGTGACCCTGCTGGAATGTAAAGTTGAACTGTAATCCCCGATGCTGGAGGAGGGACCCGCTGGGAGGTGATTGCATCATGGGGCATATTTCCGCCTTGCTGTTCTCATGATGGTGAGTTCTCACAAGATCTAGTTGTTTAGAGGTGTGCAGCCCCTCCCTTTTCATTCTCTTCCTCCTGCTCCAGCCACATAAGATGTGCTTGCTTCCCCTTCTCCCAGACTGAGTGTTTCCTGAGGCCTCTCCAGCCATGCTTCCTGTACAGCTTGTGAAACCATGAGCCAATTAAACCTCTTTTCTTTGTAAATGACTCAGATGTTTCTTTATAGCAGTGTAAGAATGACTAATACAATTCTTATTGTTCTTTTTTTAATGTGATAACCTTAAGTAGGAGTAAGTAAACAGATCTAATGATTTAAAATGTCAACAAAGCAAATGGTGGGATAACATTCGTGGCTTCCAAGTCCAACAGCATTCTCATCTCCATCAACTTGAAAGGACAGCGTTTCCAGAATGTCTTAACAGCAGTGTATCTTTTTCCTTCTTAGGATACCCTCAGGCCTTATATCTCCACTCCTACTGGCAGCAGTAGCTGCCTATAACTGCTGCCATCAGTGGCAGCTCTTATTCTGTTAATAACTTAGGGCTTACCTTCTCTTACCAAAACTCTTATAAGCTGCTTCTCTTATAAGCAGCTCTTGGTATCAGGACTCCCAGGAGTGCTGAGACAATGCTCTTAGAATCCCTATGACTTCCTCTCACCTCATTCAGTCTGTAGCTACTCTGTCATCTTCGCACTCACACTAGTGCTTGCTTTCTAGCTTAGCACCACTAACATTTGGGGTGGATGTTTGTTGTAGGAGGCTTTTCTTTGCATTACAAGATATTTAGCAGCATCCCTGGCCTCTCCCCACTGAGGAGCACCCTCCCTAGTTGTAGCTACAAAATATGCTTCAAGACATTGCCAGATTTCTTCTCTAGAGGGTAAAATCACCACTCTCTTTCTATGTTGAGAACAACTTCAGTGGAAAACTCACAGGAGCAGAATTTCTAGAAAATATTATCTTTCCTGAGTTGCACGGAGAGATTCTCTCCTATGCTCTATCTACCTGTCTATCTGCTTCTTCTTTATTTTCTAAGGGAAATGATGGTATTCTTTAAGATTAAATTCTGTTTTGTTTCTTTCTCTTTTCTTTTTACACTATCTACATCCTGAATAATATGGTCACCCATGGCTTCGGTATTAACTGAACTTCTGTTTTCTGAGGCAAACCTCCCCGTACTCCTAGCATAGGTCATGGAGTTTCTTACACATTCTCATAAGCCTGTTGCTTTGCTTCAGAACACTTATCTCGGGCTGTAAGCCTCATGTAACTCATTCATAATTATGATGCTCTCTTTATTAATGTCTATCTCTCACACAAGGCAATAAGTTCCCTGAGAGCTGGGACATACATTTTGTACAACTGCGTATTTCAATAGAGCTCAGAGACACTAAATCTAGGCCTAGGAAAAACTCGGATTTCCCCAGGCTGCACATAAAACATACTCTCTGAATAGCTGTCCTAACTACGATTATTTCTGACACTACTCACTTAGTTATTTTCAAAAAACCCAGTAAGTCCCAATTCTGTAGACTCAACCTTCTCCCAGTTGCAAGATTTATCTTGACTTAAAGCATTGAGTACTTTATCAATACCTTCACTCAAGAAAATGTGGCTCCTGTCTCTGCTAGGCTTAACCAGGACATAAGAACTATTGTTCATTTGTTTCAGTTTAGTTCCCCAGGATATAGCACTTTTTCTATACTTGCATTTAGATTTATTATTTTTATACTGGATTCTCCTTTAGTCTCTATTCTTAGAATCTGACTTAATTTGACCCAGTTGCCCTCATTTGTGTCTGAAACTCTTGTCTGTAATCTGCTGCCTGTGGACAGACATTCTGGATGCTAATGGTCTTGCATTATGAGTATGACTCATAACTTGACAAAATGCTTACCTACCAAGACACCCATTTTCTTTATCATGGTTCAAGCTGTATGACTGGGACTTTTGCCCTGTCTTAACATATGCTGAAGGTCATCACACCACAGCCTCCAACTGATCTTATGAGATAGGCAAGTCTAAAGAAGAGTTCTGAATCTTCCCTAATGCCTTCCTATTGTGAGGAAATAAATTTGCTTCAAATATAATTTCAAAATACGGCAATTATATTCACATATAACATATAATTAGATATTCACCTTTACCAGCAAACACAACAACAGAAATTAAAAATAAACTGAGCATAAAAGTTATTTTATCCATGTAACAAATGTTCATTAATTGCTCATTGTTTATTTGCCAGACACAATTCTAGGCTGTGGGATACAACAATGAACAAAATATAATATAATACAATAATAATAGTAATTATTATATATAATATAATATTATATATAATAATATAATAATAGTAATTATTATTATTATAAATACCTGATCTCAAGGATTGGTTCCACCAGTAACTCACAATAGAGTTGTAGATAAATGAATTTTTTTTAACTTGAGTTTCTTCATTTGTAAAATGCAGATTAAGAATATCTAATTTGCATTGTTATTGGAAGGCTTAAATGAAACAATGTATATGAAGCAACTAGTGTAGTGCTTACAATAAGAAAAAATGAGCAAATAGCCTTTTTTTCAGTTTAAAAAAAGCTTTAGAAGATTCCGAAGGTTTTTTTTCCCAGCTGTAACACATGACAGTCTGAGCTATGCATTAAACATGAGAAAATGACATAATCCTAATTCTCTTAGTAGCATAAATAAATTTAGATGTAAAATATGGGTGCCTCCTCAGAAAATTTGACGTGATTGTAATTTTATACAAACCTGATGCAAGCTGACTAAAGTAATTATCATTTTACAACTAAAACTTTCTCAAGTTATTTTTTTCATTTACACAACAGGAAGAATTAATATTCAATTGAGGAGATTACTGTACTTCTGGTATAGAAGAATAAGCTCCTGAAAAATGATCCTGTCATGACTAGATAACAAGCTCCTCTCTCTCAGGGGGGTCTTCCCTATTAGAGTCTTACAAGTGCAGGATCTGAACCTGAGAACATCGAGTGCTTCCATAATTGTTGTGTGCCCATGTACATTGCCTACCTCATCCACTTTAAATAGTTCCAGTCAATTTGATGCTGAAAACCTTGGCTCTTTCAAGGCAGCAAGAGGAACAAAAGAAAGTCAGAAAGATTGAAAAGGAAGAGTAAAATTGTCTTTATTTGCAGACAACATCATTGTGTTTATAGAGAATCGTGAAAAATTATTAGTAATAAAAAAATGGATAATCTTGCTGATGGCATGATCAACATAATAAGTGATTGTGCTTCTGTGTAATAGTAATAAGCAAATAAAAAATACAATAAATAGATTATTTACACTAGTCTCAAAATATATACAATGTGTAACATAATACATGGTAAATACATGGAAAACTAAAAATTGTTGAAAGAATTAAAGAAGGCAAATAAATGAAAACATATTATCATTATGATTGATGATTTAATGTTGTTAGATTCACTATACTTTCCAAATTAATTAGTTTCAATGCAAATCCACTCAAAATCCCAGTGGACATTTTTTTTTTAAAGAAATTGATAAGCGTATTACAAATAGAGAAAAGAAAAGGAACTACAAAAGTATAAATAACCTTTAAAAAGATGAGCAAATTCAGAGCGGGGCACATGTCTATCACCCCAGACACTTGGGAGGCTGTAGTGGGAGAATTTGCTTGAGCCCAGGAGTTCCAGGACAGTCTGAGCAACACAGAAAGACCTCATCTCCAAAACAAAACAAACAAACAAAAAAATAGAAAACAAAGAAAAGAAAAATAGAGGAGTGAATGTGAGGAAATATGCTACCCGATTTTAGACTTTCCCAAAAAGTAGAGAAATCTGGAGACCATGATATTGATACACAAATAGACAATGAGATTTATATCTCAATAAAAAACAAAAAAGGAATGTTAAAAATAGAAAAAAAAAAAACAGCTGTTAAAGACAAAGACAAAAGCAAATTTAAAAGGGGGCTTAATTCTCTCTGTTGAATATAAAGAAAGAGATTTCTTCCCACTCCCTTCTTCAGAGCATTTCCTTTAGAAAACTATGTAATTCCCTGTCTCTTTGAAATGTATGCAAATGTTTTTAAATGTTAAATAAGCCTCTTGTCAGTTAAGCAACCCAAGAAAGTCTTTCTTAAAGCCCTTGGGGACCTCTGTCTCTTTGAAAGGAAAAGCCCCCTCAGGGAAGACAGAGCCTCTCTCTCTTGTTTATGTGGTAGGACCACAGCCCAGTGGGCTGAGGCCTTGCTCCAAGTCTACCTCCTGTCATAAAGATGTGAGAAGTCTATTTTTCCTCTGGATAAACTAATTAGATACCACAGATGGTAACCCTAATTACCTAATACATTTAGGAAAAGCTATGAGTGATAAATGGTGCTGTCAAATCCCTTTATTTGAGGACTAGTTTATCATGAGAACATGTATGTAATGCTTTGTATCTGCTTGACTCTACAAAAGGGTGATATTTTCTCTCTGCAATCTTTTAACAGATTGCCTATGGGGGGAAGTTTTCTACTTTGTGGAGAGGTTTTCTGGGTTTGGAAAATATTCGTGTCCTATTGTAATTTCCTAACAGTACACACCAGGTTATGCCACTCCAATGGCTGAAACCTGACTGTGGCTTCCAATGCCTCTTTGGTAAAGTCTTAAAAGTTTTGCACTGTCCTATAAGGCCATGAATTTTCTTCCTTGGACAGTCACAGATTAAATTGATTTTTCCTTCACCCTCTATGCTCTACTCACATCCTGTATCTTGCACATTTTTTAGAGAACGATGCTCTCTCTCACCTCGTCACTATTGCATGTGAACTTAGCTCTGCCTTGAACACTTGCCCCATAAGGAAATTATCACCAAACTAACATCTACCTATCCTTCAAAGCCCATAAATCTCAAATCCTATAAACATAATTTATCTGAGAAGCTTTCCTTCCCCAGGAGAATTACATTTCCTTGTTTATGACCCTGTTGTATAACTTCTCCCATGTAGCATGTCTCAGCACATACTAATGTCTACTGTGCCTGCTAGACTATGAGAAGGTAAGGATCAAATCAGCTGCCTCCTCAGCATCTACCTGAGTGATATACATATGGCAACATCTCATGAAAGTTTGATGAAAGCAGACATGAATAACCTCACAAATAACCCCATGGAGTAAATGAGATTGCTTGGAGTAACCTGCTAGCCAGAAGTGCTGTTTTCATGCTCATAACAGTCACTACAAACACATCCAGAGAACAAACATCTAAATTTCACAATATTTATTTTTCTAAATTCCCTCAATATTATCACTCACACCAGGTAATATGGCTAAAAATAGGTCATGCAATGTTGTTATTTATAATAAATATGTAAAACAATCTAATTGTCATGTTGGTATGTTCTGACAATAGTTAACTCAAATATCAATATTCATAGACTCCCAACTATGCAGAAACTATTTGGCATGAGAGAGAGTTGTGGTGAACATCTCTGTACCCATCAGCATGTAACATTAATATTCAGAAAATTGCCCCAATTTCTCAATGTGCTGGAAATGTTAGTGTTGTATAAGCACAGTCTCAATGATGTAGCCTGTGATTTCAGTGAGAAAAGTAGAACGTGTATGTTCAAAGGAAATACTGATTATGATTCACAGAGTCTTCTGCAGTGAGAATTTCTCCATGTTTGTATTTTGATTGTGGATCTGTAAGAGGATAATTGTATAATTCATAGTTTATTTACTTGGTCATCATGATAAGAATGTCTCCATAATAACGGTATTTCTACTTCACCATTCTGCTCGTTTGGTGAATTTGGTGCACAAAACTTGAAGGTAAAAGAAGGTACTTTAAATATTACTTGAATTCAAGTATTTAAAAAGCTTAAAATATAAGTTAAAAAAAAAACTCTTAAGCACTTTCTCCTAAAACATATAATATAGAAATATATAAAAGAATGTTCTGCCAAAGTAAACAAAATAACTCAGGATGAGGCATACAGAACAAGTATCATATCTTTATTCATTATATTTTTTGGATATATGCCAAGCCACTAGAACAGATTATAGGAGTAGCAGAATTCAGGAGTAGCAGAATTCAGAAGTAGTCTTGGGACACTTTCTAACAGCTTAACCTTAGTTTCTTTCCCCTGAGAAATGAATATATTAGTTTAGCTAGTGAACTAATAAATGTTTTGCTTTTCTATGTCAAATCCAGTTCTAGGTGCTAAGTGCAGAATATACCAAGGGTTAATATGTTCTCCCAACTTGAACCATAAGGGTAAATTTTGATTCCAGAAAATATTAACTTATTATATTCATTGAGGTCTAACTGAAAAGAAAGGAAGAAAGGGAAGACAGGGAGGAGGGAAGGAAGAAGGGAGGAAAGAAAGGAAGAAAGGAAGGGAGGAGGGAAGGAGAAAACGGGGAAGGAAGGAGGGAGGGAAGGAGGAAAGAGAAAGGATAAGGAAAAAAAGGGGGAAAAACAGAGGGAAGAAATAAGCAAGGCAGGGAAAGCAATGAAAACAGTGCAGGAAAAAAGGTGAATGACATTTATAATTACTTTTATAAGGTTTATAATTAAGGCTTAAAAATGAGTGTAAACTACAACATACTTATTTCGTCTATGTGTGTAATTGAAGAATTTTAAACTTCCTTTTAAATCCCAGCTGTACTAACCTTCACCCTTTCTGAGGTAAATTAATTACGCAATAGAGTATGTGAGGGTCTTTCAGGTGAGACCATAAAAACCAAGGTCTTGTCTGGTATGTGTGGGTATTAAACATTCCCTGGCACTCTCTCACAGAGATAGAGTTAATCCTGCTGTGACCTTGATTAAACTTTTTCCTCTTCCATCTATGGATTGTAGCAGCCTCTGATGGCAGATTAGTTAACTCTGTATTGTGCATCCCCTATGTGTGTCTGTGTGTGTGTATATATATATGGAACGTTTATACATATATTTATATATTAACTACACAGTATGAAATTATATATACAAGTATATATATGTGTATGTGTGTATACAAGTGTACATATGTGTATGTGTATATACAAGTGTGTGCGTGTATATATATATACACATGTGTGTATGTACACATATATATAAACATTGCAGGTTAACTAGAGAGCTATGTAGCACATCCAATACCAGCTTACCTGTAAGTCAGCTTTAGATCTTCCCATTAATGGATACTGTTTGTCCTATAACTTTATATTAAGAAGATTAACAGCTGCACAGATTTGATTTTTTTTAAAAGATAAGATTCATGCATGTGATCTATCAAGAATGATATCCCCATATTTAACAAAGATTAAATCCTGGTTTTTAGAGTAATCAAATACCTTATTTTCAAGGAATATTGAATAGTTTGAATATTAAATAATCTAGGATCAGCGAATCTATTATTTTAGGCACTAGGTAAATTTAGTTTTGCCAAATTGAGAAAAATAGGGAGGCTGTCTGCTTAAAATTTAAAAAAAATAAATAAATACATCTCAATAATTAGGCCTGTGACTCATGAAAGACTATATTCTTTCAAGCTGTATGCGGTTTAGTTCCCAGTAAGTCAATAAAGTTTAAGGAGTTCATCCATACATCTGTCAAATCCTATTAAATTTGTACTTAATTTAGTAGACATGGTACTATGAATAATTACAAATATTATCCATAAAAGAGAAAAAATACAACCCTTAAAAAAATCACTGAAAAATGTTTCTTAGTCAATTTTTCTTTGACGCTTTCATTAGAAATTGGGACTTTGCAAATACCTGATTAAAATAATATGAATTTCCCACAAATTTACTTCATTAGTGGTCATTCCACAATGTTTATATTCTTTTTGTTTGTTTGTTTAAAAAAAGTTAATTTGATTAAGAAATGTAAATATCCTGATGTTGATTGAATGTTTTCCAATATAGATAATAAATCATGGATTCAGTAGAGTTTACCTTTTCTTATTTGAAATATGATTATTCATCATTCTTAATTGCCTCATAATATATTTACTCTTACTACTCTTCTAAAAAGATGTGCAAAAGAACTTTATAAATGAGTTATAGATGTCTACTGGCAACTTTACAAGGACCTTTTCAAATGGTAGTATAGTGTAGACTCAAACTTTATTGTAATCTCTATAATTGATATTAAAATTCAAATTAAAACTATTTTGTGTTAAATAAGTAGTATATTAAATGACATATGGTCAGAGGCAAAAATCCTCTGGTCCAATCTTTTATGATATGCTGAAGTGCCATAAAATTATATTCTCGAATTTGGGATTAGGTAGAATAAAAATAAAGGTGAGTCATAGCTATTTGCTTCCCATTGCTTAATGCACTCAGGCATTTCTTATTTGTGCTTTATTAACTAATCTGCCAGAAAAAGGGCCCTCACCAAGAATTAAATATATTGGCACCTTAGTCTTGGAGGTCCCAGCCTTCAGGGCTGTGTGAAAATAATTATTGCATAAGCTAATCTATCTAAAGTACTTTTTATAGCATCTCAAGCGAACTAATGAATTATAATATCTATTTCTGCATTATTTAACATATTTGAATCTTTATATTTAAATTGAATATCTTGTAGAGAACATATAGATGAGTCTTATTTTATTTTCATACACGCTAGTAATCTTTTTTAATTGGCGTATTTAGACCCTTTACACTAGATTGCTTATTTATATAGTTGGATTAATATCTACCATTGTTTGCAAATATTTTTTAGTCATTGCAATTGTTTTATCAGTTTTTCCTTTATTCTGGTTATCTCTTGTTTTCATTGAGCATTTCATAAGACTCCAGTTTAACTCTTTCTTTAGCACATTTATCTTACTTAAAAATTTATCAGAGTGCCTAGAATTTACAGTTTACATTTTAAACTTATCTGACTCTACATTCAAATAACACTATACTGCTTTATATGCAGTGCAGGTAGCTTATAACCAAGTATTCCCAATTCCTCCCACTCATTCTGTAGGGTTTTGCTGTTATTCATTTCACTTATTCAAGTGTTATAATCATCCAATGCTATAATATTATTAATATCACAACTTTCAACAAACTAAATTTTAAATCAATATAGAATAAAAATAAAATCTAAAAGATTTTATTTTAGCTTGATTAATTCCTTTTCTAATGCAGTTATATTATTTTATTCAAGTTTCTTACCTATATCATTTTCCCTTTCAACGAAAAACTTTTAACTTTTAACTTTTGGTCTATGTGTCTGTTTTTGTACCAGCACCATGCTGTTTTCATTAGTGTCACTTCATAGTATAGTTTGAAATTGAGTATTGTGATGCCTTCACTTTGTTGTTTTTACTTAGGATTTCCTTGGCTATTCAATCTCCTTTTTGGTTCCATAAAATTTTAGAAAAGATTTTTTTCCCCTAATTTTATGAAGAATTTCATTGGTATTTTGGTAGGAATAGCATTGAATCTGTAAATTGCTTTGGGCAGTATGGCTGTTTAAACAATATTGATTCTTCCTATACATAAGCATGGAATCTTTTCCCATTTGTTTGTGTCACCTCTGATTTCTTCAAGCAGTATTTTGTAATTCTCATTGTAGTGATCTTGCACCTCCCTGGTTAGCTGTATTCCCAGGCGTTTTATTGTTTTCATGGTTATTGTGAATGAAATTGCGTTCTTGATTTCGCTATCAACTGCGATGTTGTTGGTGTGTGAAATGCTACTGATTTTTGTACATTGATTTTGTATACTGAAAGTTTGCTGAAATGTTTCTCAAATCTGGGAGTCTTTGGGCAGAGGCTATTGGGTTTTCTATGTATGTAACCACATTGTCTACAAACAGGGATATTTTGGCTTTCTCTCTTCCTATTTGGATGAATTTTATTTCTTTCTCTTGCCCTATTGCTCTGGCCAGGACTTCCAGTACAGTGTTGAATAGGAGTGTTGAGAGAGAGCATCTTTGTTTTGTTGCAGTTCTCAAGGGGAATGATTCTAGCGTTTGCCTATTCAGTAGGATGTTGGCTGTGGATTTTTCATAGATGGTTCTTATTATTTTGAAGTATGTTCTTTCAATGCCTAGTGTGTTGAAGGTTTTTTAACATAAAGGGATGTTGAATTTTATTGCAAGCCTTTTCTGCACCTATCAAGATAATCATGTCCGTTTTTATCTTTAGCTCTGTTCATGTGATAAATCACATTTATTTGTTTCTATATGTTGAACCAATATTGCATCCCAGGGAAAAAGCCTACTTGATCCTGGTGGATTCACTTTTTGCTGTGATGCAGGATTTGGTTTGCCAGCATTTTGTTGAGAAATTTTTCAGCCAGGATACCAGCCTGAAGTTTTTCATTTTTTTGTTGTATCTTTGCCAGGTTTTGGTACCAAAATTATGTTGGCTTCGAAAAGTTTGAGAGAAGTCCCTCTTCCTCCAGGTTTTGGAATAGTTTCAGTAGGAATGGTACCAGATCTTTTTTATACATCTGGTAGAATTCGGCTGTCAACCCATCTGGTCCTGGGTGTTTTCTAGTTGGTAGGGTATTTATTACTGATGGAATTTTGAAACTTGTTATTGGTCTGTTCATGGATACTATATGTTCTTGGTTCAATCTTAGGAGGTT
This sequence comes from Macaca thibetana thibetana, assembly GCF_024542745.1. NCBI lineage: Eukaryota > Metazoa > Chordata > Mammalia > Primates > Cercopithecidae > Macaca > Macaca thibetana. Next base: position 14,443,986 of record NC_065595.1, on the reverse strand, counting down.
GTATGTTTGTTTGTAAAAACTTAGCCATTTCTACTAGGTTCTCTAGTTAGTGTGCACAGAGTTGTTCATAGTAGTCTCTGAGTGCTTTTTTATATATCTCTGGGCTCAATGGTTACACCTCCCTGGTGGTTTCTGAGTATGTTTATTTGAATCTTCTCTTTCTTTACTAGTTGAGCTAGTGGTCTGTCTTTTTAAATTATTTCAAATAACTAAATCCTTGATTCTTTGATCTTTTGTACAGTTTTTTATGTTTCAGTTTCCTTCAGTTCATCTCTGATTTTGGTTATTTTTTGTCTTCTACTAGCTTTGGAGTTGGTTTGATGATAGGTTGTTAATTTGAGATCTTCCTAACTGTTGATGTGAGTATTCAGTAATATAAATTTCCCTCTCTTAACACTGCTTTAGCTGTGTTATAGAGATTCATGTTTGTTGTATCTTCTCATTAGTTTTGAAGATTTTCTTGATTTCTGCCTTTGTTTCATCATTGACCCAAATTTTATTCAGGTGCAAGTTTAAGTTTCATGTAATTATGTGGTGTTCAGCAACTTTCTTCTTATTGATCTCTGTTTTTATCATGCTATGATCCAAGAATAGAGTTGGTATGATTTCAGTGTTTTTGAATTTGCTGGAGATTGTTTTATGCCCAAGTGCGTGGCCTATTTTAGAGTATGTGGTCATGTGCAGAGAAGAATGTATATTCCGTTGTTTTTGAGTGGAGAGTTTTGTAGATATTTATTAGATCCATTTGGTCAAGTGTTGAGTTCAAATTCGGAGTATCTCTGATGGTTTTCTTCCTTGATAATTCAATACTGTCAGTGAGGTGTTGATGTATCCCACTATTATTGAGTGGTCATCTAAGTCTCTTCATAGGTTTCTAAGAACTTGCGTTATGAATCTGGGTGCTACTGTGTTGGTCGCATATATACTTAGAATAGTTTGGTCCTCTTGTTAAATTGGGCCCTTTACTATTATGTAATGCCCTTATTTGTCTTTTAAAATTGTTCTTGGTTTGTTTTGTCTGAAATTAGAATAGTAAGCCCTGTTTAAAAAATTATCTTTTGCTTGGTAGATTTTTCTCCTCCCTTTATTGTGAATCTATGTGTGTCATCGCATATGAGATATCTATTGAAGACAGCATAGCTTTGTGTCTTGCTTCTTTATCCAATTTGCCACTCTGTGTCTTTTAATTGGGTAATTTAGCTCATTTTCATTCAACGTTAGTATTGATATGTCCAGATTTGATCATGTTGTTGTGTTGTTAGATGGTTATTATGCAGACTTGTTTGTGTGATTTATTTATAGTGTCACAGGTGTGTATACATAAGTGTGTTTTTGTAATGGCTTGTAATGGTCTTTCCTTTTCATATTTAGCACTCCCTTCAGGACCTCTTGTAAGGCAGGTCGAATGGTAACATATTCCCCAAGCATGTGCTTGTCTGAAAAGGCCTTCGCTTAAGAACTTTTGGCTGGATGTGAAATTATTGGTTGGAGATTCTGATCTTTAAGAATGCTGAATATAGGCCCTCAATCTTTTCTGGCTGGTAGGTTTTTGCTGAAAGGCCCACTGTTAACTCAATGGGGTTCCCTTTGAAGGTTATCTGCCCCTTCTTTCTAGATGCCATTAACATTCTTTTTTTCACTTGAACCTTGGAGAATCTGATGACTATGTGTCTTAGAGATGTTTTTCTTGTGTAGTATTTCACTGGGGTTATCTACATTTCCTAATTTTAAATGTTGACCTCTTTGACAAGGTTTGGGAAATTTTCATGGAAGATATCCTCAAATATATTTTCCAAGTTGCCTGCTATCTCTCCTTTTTTAAGGATGTGAATGAGACATAGATTTTGTCTTTTAAAATAATCCCATATTTCTCAAAGGTTTTGCTCATTCTTCTTCTTTTTTTAATTGTTATCTGACTTATATCAGAGTACTGGTCTTCAAGCTCTGACATTCTTTCCACAGCTTGATGGATTCTGCTTGTTAATACTTGCGATTGTATTCAGAAATTCTTGAAGTGAGTTCTTCAGCTCTATTACATCAGTTTTTTTTTTTTTTCTTTAAAGGGCTATGCCAACTTTTGTCTCCTGTATCATTTTATTTTATTCTTTCACATGCTTAGATTTCTCCTGAATGGTGATGATCTTTGTTCTCTTATGATATTCTGAATTCTATTTCTGTCATTTCAGACATTTGAGCCTGGTTAAGAACCATCGCTGGAGACCTAGTGTGATCATTTGGAGGTAAGCAGACACTCTGGCTTTTTGTGTTGCCAGAGTTCTTACATTAGTTCATTTTCATCTTTGCAGGTTGATATTCCTTTCATCTTTGAAGTTACTGTCCTTTTCATTTTTTATTTTGTTTTTTTTTTTTTGCTTTTATCTTCTGTGATGTCCTCAGGAGTTTGATTGTAGTACAAGGCAGATTTAGTTCACCTGCTTTGTTTCTGGAAAATTTTAAGGGGCAAGGCTCAGCTCAGCACTCCTGGGCTGCATGTTCTAACTCTGGGGGTTTAGTATTGTCCCCGAGATTTGTTCTCTGGCTCCTCAAGGTTAGAAATCTGCTGGCTAGAGGGGCTGAGATGTTCCTTGACTGCTGGCCAGAACACTCTATGGGGTCGGGGGTGGGCAGCCAAAGTGTTTCTTTGGGCAGTGGCAGCAGAATTCGTGATTGTTTTCATGTGCCAGCAGCAGTGGCAGTGCAGTGAGTTTTATGATTGTTGGCTGGGGCTGAGTGCTGGCAGGCACTGGAGTGTTTGGCTTCCAGTAGAAATTCACAGCAGTAGTAGTGGTGGCATGGGGAGGAGGGCAGGGCTGCCATGTCCATTTGCACAATCTCACCAGCAGTGATGTCAGTGTGGGGGCGGGAAGTACCAGCAACTTCTGTGTGTATGTTCATGCTGGTGGTGGTCATGGCATGGGCCAGGGGGTCAAGGACACTGGCATCCTTGCATGCATTTGCACTGGCAGCTGTGTCAGCACAGGGGTGGGGCACCGGTGGGTGTGTGGCTGGCAGACTCCATTTGTGGCACAGGACCACAGGTTCTAGTTCAGTATATTAAATATTAAATATATTAATATTAAGTCCACTCTTTTCTCACCTGTAAATTTTGTGAATAGGAATCCAATGTATTTCTCAATGTATTTCTCACATTTCTTACAAGGTAAAATTACTTTCCTCCTCTGGATTCACTTAGATGTTTTTCATTGTGTTTGGTTTTCTGTAGTCTGTCTATGACATACTTAGGTATGCATAGTTTGTTTTTTATTATGTTTGGTGTATTTTTCTCGTGACCTCAGTGCTCTGATGGGCTCAAAAAGAGTTGTTGATTGTTTTGTGTTTTTTTCCTGCTTTTTTCTCGGTGTAAACATAAGAATGACAACTCACAAGCTATGTACATGTCATAGCTTAAAACTTTTTCAAAAATGTCCCTAAGAATGGTAATACTATATTCAGATTTCACATGTCCCAGAAAGAGAGAATTCACTGTGATCATTCACAGGAATGAGCAGTTCGTCATGAGACAAGTTTTACAACATAGACTTAAGTTGTAACTAAGTCCTTGCAACTTAGCTTATGTACATTCTTACGTAAGAAACGCTTAAATAATGTTTCATTACAAAATACTAAATTATACTAAAGTATTTAAACAAACTTTTATGATATATTCAGAAGATTTTTCATAAAAAATAAAAATATCATACTGATATAACAATTTTGTAAATAGATACAGTAGAAATTCCATAAAATATTTTAAAACCAGAAATATATATCTAAACAATGAGAAAATAATAATATTTGGTTATTTACTACTTATGTGTCCTTCCATGTGGTAGAGTTTATGGCATGGTGAATATACATAGAGTATATAATTTCTTTTATGCTCAAAGAAATTTAGTATCATAAAACTAATTGATTAATAATCTACCATGCACTAGACACTGCACTAGACACAGGTGACTCAAAGTAGTGCACCAAACACACCCCTTGTGCTAAAAGTGTTTGTAAGTCAGCAGATATATAAATAAGAAAATAAATATATAATTAAAAACAAAAACAAAAATTCCTCTGCAGTCTCCCTGCCTCCATGTAGGCCACATTTGATAAATATTTGCCAGAGAGATATTTGATAATACTGATAATCACTGATTCAAATAATCTGAATATTAAACAAGTTTTTCCAACTCTGTGTTATTTAGGAGGGTCATTTTACTGGCTAAATGTACCCTAATAGGCATTTAAATTTACTAAGAAACTTTCAAGCTACATGTATCCACGTGGTGGACTCTCACGAACCGCTGTCTGCCATGGAGCACTGCAAATGCACCAGGACATTGAGAATGTATTATGCTTTGTTCAAGCCCTAGACTTACACACATTGTGAACACGTAGTTTGAAATGCAATTTAATAAACATTCACTGTAAACCAATAGTTTTATTCTGAAATGTTTGTCTATTGTTTTATTAAAAAATTTAGGCATTTACCATGAAATACTAGAAACATGTTTAGATGGGCAACTAGGATCTTCTATTGCATTACTCATGTAACTAAATCATTCCCTGCCTGGTACACAGTCACATAGACATAGATAGACACATATTTTTACGCTATGTGTGTTTGTATATTCTGTTCTGTTTCATATACTGTAATGTAAACCTTTACTTGGATATTTACTTTGTAAAATGGTGCATTGCAAAAATTGGAAAATGAAAATAGAATAAGAAATCACATCAGTATTCTTTCCAAAATTGTATTGACAAAATCTTAACAAAATATTGAGAGTAAAGTTTCTCTGAATGGTTATTTCATCTAGTTAAGATAATCAGATTTTACTTAATTTAAAAATATCTGAGTGTTAATTTGGTGTTTCTGTTTCTTTACTGAATGAAACGAAGCTTTAATTTTCAGTTTGTTCACCAACATGTTCAGTGCTAGACGAAATTTCAAACCAAAGAATTTTTCAAGTGTTAAAACCGTTTTACCATTTGTAACTCTAATCTGATTTGGAAGTGTGCAGTTTAAAATGTTAACACTGTGAAGCGCATACTGTGTTTGCTATTTAGAGCAAGACTGCAAGCTGAAAATGACCCAAACCAACAAAGTGTGTTGTTGTTGTTTTGCATACTCAAGGGAGTTTATGCTTTTTATTCCAGCAAATGGCAGTTTATTTTATTTCATCACCATTTGAGAGGTGAAGTAAATCTTGCCAGGTTTCTCTCTACCACATATCTGCTATATGAAAAAAAAAAACCAAAAAACTGGTTGTATAGTTTACTTATTTTCTTCTCTGGAATAGGAGGAATGTCTTTCTTCAGTGCCAAAATTAATAACCCCACCTCCTTTACTCACATTAAAAAGGACGTGTTCTTAATGCTTAAGAGAAAGAAAGCAGTATTAAAATATATTTCAGTGCTTTCACAATGTTTTAGAAATGTTTCCAGATATTTTATCAGAATTTTCTTCTTTAGGAGAACCAGGAAAGACTGAAAGGAACAGATAATCTGTGAATGCTGGTGTTGGTACGTGTGGGTCACCACCTTCCCTAACAGAAAACTTGAGATTTCTCTTAGGCTTCAGTTTTTATCATTTTGATGAGTTATGGAATTTCATAGCTTATTATTAGCTATAAACTACTTCAACGTGGAAAAGAATCTGCCATTGACAAGAACAACACCTCAGACAGCTTGTGAAAGAGTAAAAGATGTCCTCGGCAATGTAAAACAGGTATTTAAGAGCAAATAGCTCTCTGATGGCTGAATTTTATTGAGAAGGTTGGAGAAAATAAAGATGATCCCATGTATATTTGTAGTGCATGGGATAGTTTGTTCTAACACTGGCATTAAAAATGTTCATATACTGACTCAATTTTACATGTATGTTTTCTTACTAGGGCAGAGATGTTAGGCAGTATATGAGTAATTGTGTTATAGATTAATAGTCTGATATCCAATGGTAATATATTTATGATTGTTCAATTACATGGGGCCGAAAGTATTTACTGATGTCAAAGCAACGGATCTTTCCTCTAAATGACTTTTCAATTATTTTATTTTCTGCCTTAATAGAACTGAAGGAGTTAACAATAAGTCAAAACTTACACTAAGGCATGACTTGAAATATGGGTTTACAGCTGTCTAAACAGTCCTATACAGACTAGTAGGATGTGAGTTTTAAGGCTGGAGATTTTCTGTCTAAGGAATGTGTTTAGACAAAGAAAGCCACGATCAATCAAGCTTCCTGTAGAACACGACAGCTTGGTGGATGCCCGGACTCAGCAAGAATGCCTGGAAGTCCGACTGCCCCACCACACGCTGCCATTCGTGTTATTTCAGAGGGACACTGTACGTGATACTCTTGGTACTGTAAAGCCTAACAGAAATTGATCACAGGGGTTGGCAGCTCAGCCACTCTTTTTGTCAAATGTTAGCTCTACCAGTAAGCACTGAAGTGTTAAGGTGGGATTGAATTACTTGACAAAGAGTGAAACACATCCAAGTGAAACTCTAGAAATGAGAAAAGAATACATTCTTCTGTTCCCAACACAGTTGTGTGGGAAGCATATATTCTTTCTGGTCTATCATCTTCTAGTATCTGAGGATACAGTAACTTCCATATGCACAAATTAGACAATGTGGGGGAATATAAAGATACTGTCAGATGCAGAGTGACAGGGACTAAATAATTCAGAAGCTAGCTCCTTTTCTTTAGTCTGCTTATAAAGTGCTTTTGGCATGTGATTGATAGATATTGTCTTAAATCTAGCGGGAAAAGTTCCAGTAAAAACGTTCCATGTAAATTCTCATCTTTTTCTTCATACTCAAAACATACACACAAAGAGAAGCAAATGAAGTCTCAAGGTTGTATTTGTTCAGCATGCTAAAAGACGGAATTCGTGTCCTATAAGGTGCATATACTTTAAACCCAATTCAAACATATTCATTATTTGGAGGGCTAGAAGGACCCAAAATGCTTTTTCATCTAAAAACTGCTGTGAGGCCTCTGTAGAAATGCGTAGGCATTCGAGTTGAAATTAGAGTTTTGTATTTAAAATTTTAAGTCATTTGTATTTTACCCATGAACATTTCATTTCGTTTAATTGGGATCTGATTGCAGTTGCCAAGATTAGAAATATTGCATCATTGGTGCTCAATGGCATATTGCATGAGCCTTCAAGTAGTTTCTATAGATCTATTACTTACAAACCTTCACCTTAAACATTTTGAGGACTTCTCTGTCACACAAAATCACATACTGGATATATTCAGTAAATAACAGTAATTAACTGTTTAATTTCTATTCTAGAATAAAAATATTATTCTTATTTATATATTCTGCTTTAGTAGACACGATTGTTATAATGAGTAGGAAAATGTTGGCAGATAAGGACTCTATTTGCTATTTTTCTGTTATTCGAAGTCTCTAAGACTGAGAACAAAGACGATATCCTGCAGACAATTCACTTTAATTATTTTTGCATGTTTCATATTGTTATCTTGCATATTATATTACATGAAATAACAATTATAAAAACTATTACCTGTTCACTCCAAATAGTGGCTGAACCAGCGCTACTGGCAAGCTGTGATATACAAACAGTGGGTCCTGCTGGGTATTAGTGCAAATGCAGACAGGTTAAGCTACTAATCATTCTCTACCTTTGTTCTTTACCTACATGTATTATAGTCTTTCCAGCCATTTTTCTTTCTGCTATATATATTTTTTACCCCAAATAACCCTTATTTATGTGCTTGTCATTGTCCTTCTGCTCAACTCTGTGTCTTATATAGAAGTTGTCTCCTAATATTTGATGGCCATTAGGTACTAAATTCATGACTAATAATTAATTTTATAATGTGTGTAATATTTCCTATAAGATTTGAATTTGAATAAAAACTTAAGTAAATTCATAAATGTGTATGTAGGGTTCTAGCTTATGCACATCATAGCTCAGTGCATTGCCGGTTTGTGGCTGAAGGCTGTGTTACCAGGGTCTCTGGCACCAGACTCTGGTACCTCCATCCCGGCTCCACCCCCATACCTCACTTTCCACCCTGTGTCCCCTGTTTCTGCTGATGCTCTCTACTGCCACTGTCTTTACTCAGTGAACTTACACCACGAGCAAGAGATGTTGGATGAATTCTTCTGGTCTCATCCTGCTCACAAGCCGTGGTTCAGAGATGCAGTAGTTTTTTTGAAGCTCTCTGAAGACATCCGTTTAGGCTGAAAATTTTAATTTTTCATGAAACTTGGTCATACATTTTCATGTATTTTCTTTCCTCCTTGATTGCCTCAGATCACTTCCCCTAGGATCCCACTCCCTAATAAAGTGTTGGCTCATAAATTTTCACAACCAGTCTTCTTTTCTAAGGTACTCAGATTAAGAAGTTGAGTAGCTAGCATATGATCAGATGGCTTCTGGAGTTTGCCAAGAAATCTGAAGTCAGTATGAACATCGTTTCTAGCATCGTCATTATTAAAACTTCACCTACACTTAACTGTGATAAGGTACAAGTGAGTGGTAATCTGCAAAGGAGCAAGAATATTGCTTTTAGGCCAATAATCAGAGTCTAGGTAGGTGTGGCTTGGCACTTGCGGTGAAACTCAATTCCAGCTTTGAAATTTGTGTGTGTGTGTGTGTGTGTGTGTGTGTTTTGTGTGTATTTATAATTATACATTAGTATAATATACATGTTTAGTATACATATAATCAGTCTGTGTACATATATACACACATATACTGTGTGTCAGTAAGAGTCAGAAAGCTTATAGGGATGCATTAATAAATTTACTATATGCATTAATAAATTTATTATAAGACCTGAGATCTCCCCCTTGTTTCTCAGGAGGTCCTAGAATCCATCCTTTCACTAAGGCAGTGTAAAATGTCCTGATGAGGATGTTACCAAAATGTTTGAGAAGCTCAATGGTAGGTGTCCTTGGAAAAGAGCGTTGAGAGTTAGAGACCTTGTTGTAGACCTGCCCCATATCAATGTGGATAATAAGAATCGGGAATGTTAGAGGTCAGTGGCAATACTTATTGTCAGAAGCAAAGAATGCAAATAACTTAATGGGTATAGTAAAGTGACAATAAAGATGTCTGAATCTCCTACCACAATTAGAGTGGCTGACCTGAAGGCAAGGGATATGACAGTCAAGCAAAGGTTTCCACAATTTGTATAAGTAAATAAAAATAAGTGAGAATTTGCAAACTTTCATCAACTACAATTCAAAATATATATCCTTATCTCAATTTCCAGATCTAAAATTAGTTCAAATGACCATAATATGCTGACTGACAGGAAGACAAAGTCATCTTGAGGAAAGATCCTTCAATACCATAAATATATGGTCAAAAATACTTTGATCATGCCTCAAAGGACCTGCAGCCACTTCTTCAGGGAGCTGTGCACCGAGGAAATGGGAAAACACAGACATTTTGAAGAATCTTTTATATAATGTATGAGCTGAAACCAGAGTCCTAAATGCCATCAGGGTTCTCTAGTTAAAGGGGGAGAATGGAGGTCAAGGAATGAATTAAGAGGTGGCCCAAGTCCATCTCACTGTAGATACAGTGCATCCATGGACTCAAGCTATACTTATGAGTATTAATATGCTTCCTGATTAGTTTAATTGGGTGGAATATATTTACCAGCTGGAAGAACTTTCATGTTGTTTCTCTGGCCTGTAAAGTAAGAGCCTTTATTGTAGAAGTGGAAAAATGAAAGCCTTGAAACAGCTCACCCCACATCCCCATCCAGGAGTCTATATTGGGAGCAATATCTCATCTGAGGAGGAAGTTCATGTATTAATGCCACCATCAAATATCTGAAAAATTTAAGGATAATAGTCTCCAGTATTTCCTCTCTCAATCTTTCAGTTCACCAGTCTAATCTCAGTTAACAACCACCAAAAGATGGATCATTGTAATTCATGGTGGACCACTCTTAATTAGCCTCATTTGCAGCTCCTGCCTGCTATTAGCACAACTTCTGAAATTGGTGTAAGGCTCTGGATTTGTTAAGGACATTTCTCTCAATCCTCTTAGCAAGAAGGGCTCAAATCAAGTCATTTTTACCTGTTAAGGACAACATCCCCCCCAACTCTTTTTTTGCCACAGGGATAAATAAACTATCTTGCCCTTTATTGTCAGATAGTCATAAGGATCATGATCATTTTGACCTTCCTGATAGCATCATTGTATTTTACTATATCAAGGAAAATTGGCCTAATTAGACAAGGTGAACAGGAGGTGGCCAGAACCTTAGGTTCTCTAATAAGATACACACATGGTGAACTTGATAGATAAACAACAAAAGGACTCAGGGGCCTACAACACTAGTACATTTTAAGGAATCTGGTGATTTGGAATACTCCTGAGCATCTCCTCTAAGATAGAGGACAAATGTTACTCTGTGTATCCCCTACCTGAGAAAGAAGCACAGCACTAGGTGGGCCGTTTTTATTTCAGAGTAAAACAAAACTACTGCTTCAATGTATCTTAATCTAGACCACACTCAAAATGACTGTGAACTAATATGTTCAGGGTTCTCTAGTTAAAGGGGGAGAATGGAGGTCAAAGAATGAATTAAGAGGAACATAACTAATATGTTCACAGTCATTTTGAGTGTGGTCTAGATTAAGAGAGGACTTTACAGCAGGCCTGGGTTGCAGTGTGAGCTTCCCTACCTCTTTGGCCATATAACAAAACAGATCAAAATAATTGTAAAAATATACAAATTGGTAAAAATGCTTTGCAGATTCTTTAACGAGCTCCCTAAGAAAGCTGCAGTAGAGACATTTATGGCCATACCATTCTGTATCAGATAATTAGTCCCCCTTTCTCTCTCTCTCTCTCTCTGTCTCTCTCTCTCACACAGACACGCACGTGCACATACACACACACACGCACACACATACACACACTGTTAGTATGCTACTTGTCTCAAATAGAGGCCAAGTGATAGTTACTCCAAGTAACTGTTTATTATGAGCTGTGCATTACAGATCCATCAAGGATAATGTCAAGCAAGCACACCAGCATTCTACTGTCAAATATAAATAGTAATTTGAAATGGGCCTAGGAAAAATGAGAAAGAAGAGGTAAATCGTATAAGCAGGTAGCTCAGGTACCTATCCCTTCTGTCATCACTTCTGTTGCACTGATGTTCCTCCTTCAACTCACACCTCTGACCAACTGACAGAATATGAGATAACTCAGGCCAGCTTCACAGTGAATAGAGCTTACCTTAATGCCAGCCAGAGGGCATCCACCTAAGAGGAGGCTCTCAACTAGCAGGTGAATGGGATGACCTGACCTTGGATGTCAGCTGGTACCAGTCCTAAGACAATTCACCTCAGCTAAGGTGCCACCATGGAAAATGTCTTCTGGATTGAGGATGCTATTTACTATGAACTGAATTTTGTGCCCCCAAAATTCCTATTTTGAAACCCCAAACCATTAATGTGACTATATTTGGAAATGGGCCTTTAAAAAAGCAATTAAGGTTAAATGAGGTCATAATGGTAGGGTTTTAATCTGATATAATTAGAGTCTTTGTAAGAAAATACACAAGAGAGTTCATTCTCGTTCTCACTACCACATGAGGACACGGCAAGAAGGTGGCCATCTGCAAGCCAGGAAGGAAACAGACAACTGGACAGCCAATCCTCTTCCTCCCTAGGATGAGAAATATGATGTCAGACTAGGTTATGGCCTCACCTATTTCAATAAACTTAAATAACATCTTTGGCTCACTAGGAACAGAACTGACAGCCAGTTCTGTTCCTCACTGGGAAGAGAATTGGCTGTCAGGTTTGTATGACTTTAGACTTTCCAGCTTCTAGAACTATAAGAAATACATTTCTGTTACATAAGCACCCAGTCTATAGTATTTACCTATGGTAGCCTGAGAAGATGAATATACTGTTCTCCATGAGGTTTGTAGGGGCTAAGGCTGTTGGCCTCCTGGAGGTTCACTGAAGTTCGCTGACATGAGATAGGTTGATTAATAGGAGAAAAGGCATATGAATTTGTTTAAAGCATATACATGAAAGCCTTCAGAATTGAGACCCAAAGATATAGGGGAAATTTTCCATTTTTATGCTTAGGTTCAACAAAGTATGAACAGCTATGTAGAAATATGATAGGATAAGAGCACACGATCTAATGTTAATAGACTGAGTGGGGAAACGCAGTAAGGCCTGTCTGTTTAGATTCTTCTTGGCCTCTCTGAGCATGCATTCTTTCCTTCTCAGTGTGGGGCAGGGACCTTCCTGGAATGGTGGTCTTATGTCCATCTGTAGTCAAATAAGGTAGGTCAGTTTTTGCTCAGAATATTTTATAGCCAGTTTTTGCTCAGAATATTTTTAGGTTCTATGGCTGTCTTTCAGGAAAGGGAGGGTTGGTTTCTATGACCTGCCTTGGGGAAGAGGGATTCTGGTTTCTATAGCCAGCTTCAGCAGAGAATGGGACTGACAGACAGGAGGACAGGAGAAGGCAGAGAAAAACTTTTGCTTCTTAGGCTGCTACTGAAGCCTTTAATTTGGGGTATTGTTTTCTGAACCCCAACAGTTATATGCAATGACCCAAATGGATGATATAAAGTTTGGTATTCCCAATACCTAGAATATGTAGGTCAGGAACAAAAGAGTGACAGCACATCTGGGTCCTATCACTACCTATCTGGGAACTCAATTATGAACTGTTGTTTCTCAGTCCACAATCTTAAATTCTACCAAGTAAAGGTTCTGGTTTACAGGTCAAGAAAGCTTCTGTTAGATTTGGTTAACTGAAAGCTATGAGTGACGTCTGATCATTTTAGTATTCTCTTGCTGGTGTGCTGGGGGACAACTGAAGGAGTAACAAATCTGGCCAGGATAATCGACTTTGACTACCACAAGTGCCTAGGGTTGCTGCCACACAGGAACAGAGCAGTATGCCTGGAATCAAATGAATTCACTCGGATATATCTTTGTGTTTTTGTGCCCAGTGATTGCCATTAATAGTTCATTGCAGCAACCACAACCCAACACGAACAAGACAACTAAGGACTCCAAACTCTTGAATATTAAGATATTGATTATACAACCAGACAGGCAAACTATAGCAGCTGAAGTTATGTCCAAGGTGAAGGAAACTGAGTTTTGTCGGTAGAGGAAGAGCAAACTGGTTCTCCGCAGTAGCTTCTGGACAGAGGGGCAGCACTTCCTAATTCATTTTAGGAGATGGCAATTTACTACCAGATTTTAGGAAATCATCAACTACCTTCCTCCATTTGTCAATCAAAAAAAAAAAAACCAACAAAAAACACTTTTTTAATTTCAGAAGATATCTGGATATTATAAGAGGTTGCAAACTGATCTGAGTAGCCCTTTAAACGGTAGACTATAGCAAACTCACATATCTGTGCAATTCCTTTGATTTCAGGTTGGAGATTCCCTGGAAACAGGTTGCACTGTCCCTACACTTTTGTTCCCACTGCTGCTGTTATAGAAATCCAAGTGCTACCATGAAAGCTGCTCCTGGTCCCGCAGGTAGCTGATAGGCACGTCCTGCCAGGTCCTCAAGTAGACCACGGCATATAAGCTTGGAAGGTGAACTCTTCTCCCTGTCTCTCCTTAAAGATGTGGTTCATAGATACAATAGTCTTCTAGAGGTTTAATGAGGACAACTTATGAGAGCGAGAAATTAGCTCATCACAAGTCACTTTTCTTCATCCCTGGGAATGCATACTACCACAAAGAGTTAACTAATGCAGGAGCTTTTGCCTCAGGTGCACTTGAAGAACACTGGGTCATGACAGTAACAGTGATTTTTCTCATTCTCACCTTTCCCTACAGGTCTGGAGAAAGACCGGAATTATTATCACCTTTTTGGAAACTCTATATTTGAGATTTAGAGATATTGCAGCAAAGGGGCAGTCTATTTTGAAATATTGATGTTAACTCATGTGTTTCACTGTAAATACAGATGGTGGGAAGATAGTAGTACAATACCTTTATTAATTTTCTTATCCTCAAAATTATCAATTAAATTTAAGAGCATTTGACATACATTTTATATAACCTTAACGTTTCATGATATTCCAACTCATTTTCCATTTATAATAAGATGATTATTCACTATCATGATTAAGTAATTAAAATATTATTAAATGTTTACCTATTGTGTGCCAGGAATAGACCTAAATTCTGGAAATATGATCCTGAACCTCACAGACAAAATTTCCACCATTGTAGAGCTTATGTTCTATGGAGAAAAAAAATAGTTATAATCAAGTTAAAAGAAAAATAAAGCTGACTAAGAGACTAAAATGACAGAAGAAGGAGGAAATAAGGCAGCCTTAATGTTCCCTCACCATGACTAAACCTGGGACAGGATTATTTCTGCCTCAAGTCATCTGACCTCCCTTTTGTTAGAGCATTTGCTTTAGAAGGCTTGTAGTTGCAAACTCGTTCTCTGCTCCTTTTAGATGTAAATCTTTTTAAACCCCCTCTTGCCAGTGTTCCATCCCTAAACAGTCTTTCTCAACAACCTGGGAGCCATCTCTTTGAAATGTAATTAGCAAGAATCATAGCAGCCCTGCCTCCCAGTCTCTATGGGAGAGTAGGAGCCTAACTCAGGTGGGCATCTTGCTCCAAGCTGTACAACTACCTCCTGTCACAAAGAGGAGAGAAAGTTTACTGTTCCTTTGGATAAAGCCAATTAGCAAACTCAAATGGTCTGTGAACTCTCCCTTAACCCAGCTCTTAAAAATCCTGTTCCTTTTGTTTCAGTGGAGTTGATGTCAGATTCGGATGTGGCCTCTCCTATTTCAATAAGCTTGAATAACATCTTTGCCTGCATAACTCTGTCGAATACATTTTTTTTTTTCCTTTGGTAAAGACCATACTGTTTTTGATAAAGTAGTCAGGAAAATCTTTCCTGAAAAGGTGACATTTGAGTAGAGACATGAATAATAGGAAGGACTGAGCCATTATAAAATATCAAGAAGAATATTCAAGGCAGAGGGGAAAGCAAGTATTCCCTGAGGCAGGAATGGACTTGGCATGTTTTAGGGACAACATAACTTCAGTGTAGTAATAATCGGCTGAGGGAAGAAGAGCAAATGAGATACAAGACTTCCATGCTATGAAGGACAGATCTTGGAGCACCTTTTTGGCCATGTAAACACTTGCCTTCCACATTGTAAAAGATGGGGAACCATTTTCACTGAGAGTAACATGCTCTGATCTGTATATAAAAGATCATCCTAGATTCTCAATGTTAAAGGAAAGGCAAAACTGTAGACATACAAACCATTTGGAGGTAGTCCAGGCAAGTATCAGAGGAGACTTAAACCAGAATATGAGCATCTGATATGGAGAGATGTGGCCAGAATAGATAGTAGGTTAAAGGTAAATGTGGCAAGACTTGCTAAAAACAGGATGTGAAGTGACTAAGTAATGCTCAGTCTTCTAACTCAGGAAATGAATAAATAATAGATTGAAGTTTGGGGACACAGCAACTAATTTGTGGAGGGGAGTATGGGAGCATAAATATTGTTTTGGACATAATAGAGATGTGAGAAGCCTGTTTGATATTCAAGTGGGAGGGTGAGTAGAAAGTCCAATATATGTTAGCAATCATGAGAGATTATGACTGGTATCATGTCTCTAGGGATTCCCAGCATCCAGAAGAGAGTTAGAGAAGGGGAGCCTGTGACATGTTGTTCAAACAGTAAGGAGCAATGGGGAAGTAAATCATACAAAGAGATTGTCAAGATCAAATTGTTAATAGTAAAATGTTAATATAGTCACCTTTTTACCTACAGGTAAGAAGCAGACAGATCTAACTATCTTTTCTAAAGTGCAAATTTTTTTATAGAAAAAAGATGTAAAATATGCATTTAAAAAATGAAACTTTGAATAGAAAAATAAATTAACTGCTATACAATGTCCAACATTTTATAGCATTAGCTTCACAAATTAAATGTTACGTATTATTTTTGAAAGCCTTGGTAAACATTATGTGATATGAATCACATGTCCTCTAAACTGATTATCTATTTTCTTATCAAATTTGGGCTTTTATTCCTTCTATATCCTCATAAACAGAATAAAGACATATTTGGGCATTAGTAGCTTCTTGAATTAGTACATTTAACTTATCTTCAATATGTGAAGAGAAAGGTTGAGTTTTTTCTGTCAAACATCAAAGAAAGATTTTTAAAATAGTTGTCATGTCTCCAATTATTTAAACAGCTTGAAATTTGTACAATCAAGATTATCTCTTCCTATGAAACAAGGCACATCATTTTGGATAGATCATATCATAGATATGTTCCTCAAAAAAATACTTTTCCCTCTAGCATAACAGCATTGGCTAATGTATTTTGTTACAGTTATTCAGAATGTTTATAAAAATAATATTTAATTCTTTTTAAAAAGTATTCATCTGAATCTAATCTTCAATGATGGTACACAGTGGCTCTCTTGACTGACAGTCTTCCTAACCTGTATTATTCCCACCAAAATTCCATTAGGAAGCATAAAATATGAGAAATTACAGATTTTTATGAGCTTTTGAACATTATTTATACTAGCTAAACTGGGTAAACTGCTGCTGTAAACCTACATTTGCCTGCATACTGTGTAATGGCTTCCTCCACATAAGCTTCCTGCCCTGGCACTCTTACTTGATGGAAATCCCAAGCTTTACAATGTCAGTGAGTTGTTAATATTTTCTCAGAAAAGTCTTAAGTGAATGTGACAGTTTGTAGTAATTATTAACCTTGCATTGAACCAGTAATTAAACGATGCAGCTTGAATGGGGAGGGAGTGTGCTGCAAACTTGCCTACCCTTGCTCAGTGATCCTTCTGATTCTTCCTGACCTAATCTGACATTATTAAAGCTCGTTATTATTTCTTGACGGAGCTAAATATTTAAATCATTACATAGAACATGTTTTAGATTCTCTACAACCATTTTTAAGCAACACTTTTATATATACTTCAGTTTTATTTTTTAAAAAAGAAGAGTAAAACACAACAACAACAAGAAAACATTAAATTTAAATTTCAGCTACCTTTCTGAAGAGTGGTTTGGCTAATTCCTTAAATAGATTTGAAATGTACAATAATACATGTTCTTTGCTTCTGAAATAGTCCCTAAATTTTAGAGACTTTCTATTTTTCACCATCAATATATTTTGTCTTAGCTAATTTGAAATACATACATGATAAGGAGATAAAAAGAGCTTAAGGGAAGATTCATTAACTGCCTTTTAAGTGCCAGGTATGTTTCTTACTGTTTGCTCATTGACCCATTTAATCCTCACATCAACCCTATTCTCCCTGTCACTTTGATGACAAAGTAACTGAGGCCCTGAGTGCTTATATTGCTTGCTCACAATTACCAAACTTTCCTTTTTACAATTTTGTCTCTCAAATAACTTTGAAAGAAGTTGTTTTCTGTACTAGATAGTGAGTGATAATGCTGGGATTTGTTGAATGAAGAGAAATTGGACACAAATTAAAATTTCATTCAGAATAATTTCTGTCACCTCATTGAAGAGCAAAACCTGCCTAAAAGTATGGGAAGTGAATCTTTCTCAATGGTCCCAAGTTATTAAGCAACTAAGAAATATTGCATTCCTGATTATATAATTCATTTCTTCTGAGAACCTATAAGAATAAAAATTATTATCACTCCTGGATCCAATGAATATTTTTGGACAAATTCACTACTAGATTGTGTTTGTGTCTTTTCTTTTATTTCTCCACCCTATTTCTCGTTTTTGGGTGGTATATGCAAGCTAACTTTATCAATACTTCAAACAATCTTCTTACTGGGAAGTCAGATCTACACAAGATAAGTTGTAAGACTGCAATTTATCTTGCAGCTAGTTAGGACAGACACTGACCTAGGAAAGGGAAATTTACTATGCTTCTCAGAAGTAAGATTGACAAATTTAGCAAAGAATAATACAGAATGCACAATTAAACTCCAGATTAAAGAAATAAATAATTTTTAGTACACATATGTCTCCTGAATATTTGGGACATTCTTACACTAAAAAAAAATTTGTTCATTATCTGAAGTGCAAATTTAGCTGAGCATCCTGCATTTTATCTGGCAACCCTACTCATGGGACCTAAGATGGGATATTTTTTCTTTAAAAACAGGAAACAATGAAATAAATGTAAAATCTAAAACAGGAAACAACAGAGGCTGGCAAGGCTGTGGAGAAATAGGAACGCTTTCACACTGTTGTTGGGAGTGTAAATTAGTTCAATCACTGTGGAAGACAGTGTAGTGATTGTTCAGGGACCCAGATCCAGAAATATCATTTGACTCAGGAATCCCATCATTACGTATATACCCAAAGGGTTATAAATCTTTCTACTATAAAGACACATGCACACGTGTGTTTATTATAGCATTATTTGCAATAAGAAAGACTTGGAACCAACCTAAATGTCCATCAATGACAGACTGGATAAAGAAAATGTGGCACATCTATACCATGGAATACTATGCATCTATAAAATAGAATGAGTTTATGTCCTTTGTAGGACATGGATGAAGCTGGAAGCCATCATTCTCAGCAAACTAACACAGGAACAGAAAACCAAACACTGCATGTTCTCACTCATAAGTGGGAGTTGAACAATGAGAACACATGGACACAGGGAGGGGAACATTACACAACGGGGCCTGTTGGGGGGTGGAGGGAAAGGGGAGGGAGAGCATTAGATAGCATTAGGACAAATACTAATGCGTGTGTGTGTGTGGGGGAAACCTAGATGACTGGTTGATGGGTGCGGCAAATGACCATGGCACGTGTATATCTATATAAGAAACCTGCACGTTCTGCACATGTATCGCAGAACTTAAATAAAGTAAAATAAAATGAAATGAAATGAAAAGAGTTACATAAACAAAGAGAAAAAAGAAGAGCTTTTCAGGAAAATGTGAAAATAGGAACAGCAGAAAGTTTGGAGAAGAGCAGGGACTGAAAGAGTGCCAAAGGCAGGTGTGGAGAGAGTATGGGAGGTATATTTTAAGTGCACAGAGGAGAACTGTGGCCTGAAGTGGAGGTTCATGATGGGCAGTGTGAAAGGAAGCCTCTAAGAGGCTGCCAGTGGTTCCTCCCTCCTGGTATTCACGCCATTGAGTCTGGGCTCATGATTCAATTATAAGATTATAAGAGTGATATCAAGTCATTTAGAAGATTAGGTTACAAAAACTGTGATTTCCATTTTACTCTGTCCCTGTAACTTTTTCTTTGTTTCAAGCCAGCTACTAGTATCAAGGAACTGATAACTCCATTCAAAAGCCACTTAGAACTTGAAGACTGACAATAGCCGCATGCTTGAAATTGGAAGCAACTTCTTCCCTGTCAAGCCATAAGAAGACTGAAGTGCTGGCCAAAACACTGATAGCAGTTACAGACCCTAAGCCACATTTCTGGCTCACAGAAACTGTAGGAAATAAATGAGTGTTGTTTTAAGCTTCTGGGTATTGAGGAAATTCATTACACTAAAGTAACTAATAAGAGGATATGAATTTTATACTAATAAGAGTGAGAAGCTATTTAAGGGTTTTAAAGAAGATCAGTAACCAAGTCACAATTTATGTTTAAACTTTAGCTGCAGTGCAAAAATGGATGGGGAAAGGGGAATTGCAAAAATAGATAGAGATGCACGTTAGGAGGTAATCATAGTAGCCAAGATGAAAAATGAACCTGACCAAGGGAAGTGGTGATGTTAAAGATAGAAAAAGTAGAAAAAAGTCAAGAGATATTTAGGAGCTAAAATAATCAGGAGCTGATGATGGAAGAGTGATGAAGAAATCAAGGACTAATGTCCTTCTGTCCAGCTCATAACAGGGTCCCTTACTGAGATAAAGAACCCCAGGAAAGGACCAGATTGATCCTTCCTGCTTACTTCTTGTTCTGACGTTTCTGTCAGTGACTTAAGCCACTTAAATGAAGTGTGGTATAGATATTCCTTCCTCTCATCCCCTGAGGAGCCCGCCCAGCCAGCACCCGGGTTCAGTTAGCACTGTATTCCCTACAACAGCTGTCTTTTCAGGGAGCATTGCTCCTGGCTGCCACATCCACCACAGAATTCAGAATCACTTAAGAGATACATGGAACTAGCTGCAAGATAAACTGTAGTCTCACAACTTACCTTGTGTAGATCTGACTTCCTAGTTAGAGGATTGTTAGAAATATTGATAAAATTAGCTTGCATATACCACCTAAAAATGAGAAGTAGGGTGGGGGAATAAAGAAGAGACACAAACACCATCCAGTAGTGAATCTGTATTTTGCCACTTATCTGTAGATGTGTTTCTCACACCTTTCGTTTTTTTTTTTCCACTATCACTCTTCTAAGTATCTTTTAAAGATTTTTTCCCCTAATTACCCTTTCCCCTAAAATGTACCGACAGATATATTGTATATCAACTATCATTTGGGGATCCACACATTGTTTTTTTTTTCTTATTCCCATGAGAACCAATTTTTATTCCACTGAAGACAAGATCACCCCCACTGAGAATGCATAATACCACATACAGAATGTTAATTCACATTCAATAAAAATAAAGGCAGGTGACTTTCAGCAAATTCGCACTCCTTACTATAGAAAAGTTTTCATTTTACTATACATGTATTTAACAAATCATACTGATGGTGGCAGGGAGAAAGTTAAAAATCTGTCAATTGTGCTTTAAAATCTATAGTACTGTTCCATGAAAGGGCCATGTATGCAAAGTGATCCCCAAATGCTGAAGGAATCAAACCAAAGAAGGAGGCAGACAAACCTACTTTGTCAGTATTGGGTGATTTGTTAAGAGAACTTACTGATGGAAGTGTGGTCTTGGGCAGCCACAAGACAAGTAGATCTCTGCCCGGTGACTCCCTGGACTCGAGACTTATCTACCATAGAAAAGAGGCATATGTGCTCCAACAAGACAACTAAAGGCATCCTCCAGAACAGACAAGAATGCTGTGTGTGGCATAGCCTATAATTTGTGTGATAACATCAAGGTTGCTTTGTTCTTACACAAAAGACAAGAACTGATGTAGAAACCAGGGGTCATTCATGAGACTGGGGCTGATCAGAAGTCAGCATGGCAAATTAGCATCCAAGATGGAATCATTTTTGTCTCCACAGATACAAACCCATAGCTGTGACCCAGGAGACTGTCATAATCTGATGAATGGCTTACGTTTCTCTTCCGTGGAGCTGTTTGCTATGTTTGCTAAGGACAGTGAGATAGTATTTTATACATTATGTCAATCAGACCTTTCCTTGCAGTAAGGGAAGGTCAATCTCACCTAAACTATAAGATTGGTATAAAGACTAAGAGATAAAATAGACTTTAGAAACCAAGCAACAACACCTGATTCAATAATGCACTTGTTATGAATATTTAGCAATGTATTCATTATTAATATTATTGTTACTGCAATGGCATATTTACTATGTCTGTTCTCACAATGCCCTCTTGATGCTGCCGGGAATTAGAAGGACCTCCTTTGGGACATGTTGTCACAAGGAGTTTCTAAGTTTATTGATAAAGGGATTCACCAGGAAAATCATCTTCCAACCTGGGTCACATCTTAATAAAGACACCCCTTGCTGTCTGAGGCCTGAGTTCACACAGTGGATCAGTTGGTACCACAGACAAGTTAGATGGTGAACTGGAATCACAACCAGAAATTAACAACAAAAAATTAAAACCTACCTAAAAAAAATTGATTTAACACTGAAAACTCAACTCTTTAGTCGAAAAACTCAACTTTAGAAGAAACCCATATATATTTAAAGTAAACAGTATATCTAAGGAAACCATACATTGTCACCAAGTAAAGTCACCTGGTCAAGTCAGTATAAACCACAGATTGTCATCAGGTAATGCCCATTTTGTATACATTGATTCATTTAACAAATATTTATTGACTGACTTCTGATTGCTAAGAACACTGTTGGGCACAAAGCCTACAATAAATGGAAATAAAATGATTGGCCTCAATGAGCTCACAGACCAAGGGAAGCACAGACAAGCAGTCATGTGCAAAACTGTTCCACAAAAGATTATTCCTTGTGTCAAGGATAACGTCTGTGCCTGGCTATCAGACAAGATGGAATAAAGGAAGTGGCAGAAAAGCTAAATCTTAAAGCAAAGTCATACTGGAAAGAGTCCTGCATATGCCAAAATATCTTCCATGGAGGGTAAGATACTGAAGTTATCCTTTTTTATTTTTTTTGAGTAATGACATTTGAAAAAGTATCTCATAAATTTAAAATGTTAAGCTGTTATTACTGTGATTTAAATCTATTGATCAGATTAGTTATTCAATCACATTATATTATAGCTCCCAGGATGGAGAAGGAGCAAGGTAAACTAGCTTTTAAATCTGGAAGGCAACTGATCTTGGGAGATTACCCAGCATAGCAGACCAAGATAGTCACCCAAACTGGCAAACTAGTGCATTATAATTACAGAGAGAACTTAATGAGGCTTTAGTGTATAAGAGAAACACTGCTTCTTTCATTATTTTTATTTTAAACTTGCTCTGATTTTCTGTTCTTCGGGTGAAAAAGATTTCAGTGCGTTTGTTGATGATGTAGCTTTTGCTTAGATGTTTTCTCTTTCTTTGCTAATCTTCCTTCAGTTTTCTCTCACAACAAGACAGGATGATGAATACCTACCAATTTAGGCTTTAAGCCAAATTTTTCCTCATATGTAGAGAATCTTTGAACCCTCTAGATATAGGTGTTCACAATTTGCTTCATTCTCCCACGATAGCATGTGACGCCTTCTGCCACAGCAATTTTCATTCACGCATCTGTTCATTCATTCAATCCACAAATATTTATTGAGTATTGTTTAGTGCGATAAACATTTTCATAAGAGACCATTAGACTAAAAGAATGAACAAGACGAGCTTGATTTCTGTTGTCATGGAGCTCATATCTTTAAATGAGACTTAGAGGTTTTCTTGTGTTTCCCCTAAAAAGTTGCAAGTTCTTTACAAGAAAGATTCATGAATTATTCACTTTAGTATCTCAGAATTTAACATAGTTACTGGCACTGGCTGTAAATGATAAATAAGAAAGGATTTTAATAATACACAATGAAAGACAGTTTTTTCTTGTTTGCTTGTTTTAAAAGATAGAGACGTTGTCATATTTAACACAATGTAAATTCTGCTAGTATGGAAGAAAGAGCAAATGGATTAAAATTTATGCCACAGACAAGTATTATCATTTCTACTCTAAATAATATGATTGATTGAGTGCTCAGAGATGTTAAGTAATTTCTCCAAGGTCACAGAAGTTTCACTGCTAAGATTCAAGCACAAGCTGACTCTAAAGTGTCTGCCTTTAACCAAATCTACAGTCCTGGAAGTTTATTCTCCAGTGTCTGCTTTATAATGCCTTGGCCATTGTGGCTGTTAGTCAACATTACTTCCACATTATTTTTAAATAACCTTCTTATGGAGCTAAACACACACATATGCATACATGCTGGAAAGCGCACAAACAATAAGTATTAATAAAATGAAAGCAAACATGTAATAGATACACAGACCAAGAAATAGAATATTATTCGTGCCTCAGAATTCCAACTTTTACCCCTCCTCATAATTAAGCCCCACACAAAAACATAATTATCTTGACTTCTAACACTAGATATTTGTTGTCTTTTTGTTATTTTTTTCCATAAAGACAGTTATTCAATATATATGTGCATCTATGTTCATCCATTCAACATTGTGTTTGTGAGATTGAAACGTGAGTAGAGCAATTGTTCATCCATTCTCATGGTGTTTTGTTGTAATGTACTGTATTTCTCTGTTCTAATGTTGATGAATATTTGTTGGCAGTTTTTGTTTATTATGAATAGCATTGCTATAAGCATCTTTGTACGGATCATTTGTTAAATAATTCTGATGGGTATTTACCTAACAATGCAATTTGTTGTATGAGTATATGGCAAAATTTCCCGAAGTGCTGTGGACGAGAGTAACAAGCATTGTTTGAGCATTCCAGTTGCTCTCCATCCATAACACTGTTCAGTCTTCATTGTCAGTCTTTTTCTTTTCTTCATTGTAGTAGTCATCTTATTACTGGTATCAAATTGAGATATTGGTTTGTATTTGCTTAATTACTAAGAAGGTCAAGCAACTTTTACATAAATTTACTGACCATATGTTTGCTCTCTTTTTTAAACAAACCCTCAAGGTTTTGCCCATTTAAAAGACTTGATCTTTCTGTCACTTTTATCGATTTGTAGAAAATTCTCTATTCTTAACACTGGCTCTTAATCAGACATAAATATTGCAAATGTTCCTCTCTACTCTATGACTTATTTGCATAATTGTAACAGTGTGTCTTTTAATGAACAGAAATTCTTTGTTTTAACACAGTTCAGTTGTTCTATGTTATCCTTTACATTAGACTAGTATGAAAATAATCGGGCCAGGCACGGTGGCTCATGCCTGTAATCCCAGCACTTTGGGAGGCTGAGGTGGGCAGATCATGAGGCCAGGAGGTCAAGACCATCCTGGCTAACAAGGTGAAACACCGTCTCTACTAAAAATACAAAAAATTAACTGGGCCTGGTGGCGGGCGCCTGTAGTCCCAGCTACTTGGGAGGCTGAGGCAGGAGAATGGCATGAACCCGGGAGGCAGAGCTTGCGGTGAGCTGAGATCACGCCACTGCACTCCAGCCTGGGCGACAGAGCGAGACTCCGTCTCAACAACAACAAAAGTAAAATAATCTTTGCCTGCTTCAAGGTCAATGACTTTCATTATTTTATCTTCCAGAAGCATTTTAAATTTATTGACCATAATTATTCATAATATCATCTTATACACTTAACATCTATAGAATCTGTGCTATTTCTCTTTTTTAAAATTTTCCACTATTTTCTTTTCTCCTTATTGACTAATTTTGCCATAAGTTTTCAATTTCATGAATCTTTCCTCTCCCCTTTCAAAAATAACTGGTTTTATTGATTCTCTCTATTGTATGCTTATTATATCTTTTACTGCTTTCTTTTTATCATTATTATTGCCTTTCTTTTACTTTCTTATTGATATTCTGTTTTTAAATAAGCTCTTTATAAATTTGTAAAATGGATACCTAAAGTTCTATTATTCAACAATTCTTTACTTATATATACATTTGGGCTATGAACTTCCATATGCATATAATTCCATTATCTTCATTAAAAAGTCACCCTTCTTTCTCATTTTTGCCCTTTATAAGAAAATGTATCTTTATTCTCTTAATTCTTTTAATATATTACTTTTATTGGTGATGTTTATTTTTCTACATTTTGAAAATCTAAGATGATTTTTACTTTTATTGACCCTATCAATATTAGAAGAATTTTTTGAAGATATAGATAGATTTCTCTTATTGGTTTTAGAAAATTATTAAACATTATATTTTCAATGTTTTTGTCATTCTTTGTCTCCTACTTTTGTGGGAATCCAATTATACAACTGTCAGACCTTTTTATTGACTCCTATACATACTGCTTTTAAGCTATTTTTAATATTAATGAACTATTCCTTTAGTAGTCCATTGTTCAGATTTACTCTTTTCCACTGATCTTTCTACAATTAACTGATATTCTCCTCATTTGATTCCAGTATGTGGTTAAAATTAGTTATTTTCATAGTAATGTGTGTGTGTGTGTATGTCCATGTCTGTGTGTGAGTGTGTGTGTGTGTTTGTGTATTCTGGATACAGAATATGCATTATATACATATTTACTCTGGACTTTACATGTGACCTCTTTATCAACTTTAATTCTCTGATTAAAAACTTTCTAAAATATATATTTTATTGAACACATATTTTATGGTTGTTCTGGTAATTATGACTCTGTCATTTACTGGCCTGATTCTATTTTTGATCTTTTCCTAAAGCTAGTTTTTAGTATTTCTAGTCATATATAATCAAATGATTGTTTATTCATTTCCTAAGGCTGCTGTGACAAACTAACACAAACTGTGTGGCTTAAATCAATAAGCAATTATTATCTCACAGTTCTGGAAGCTAGATGTCTAACGTCAAATTTTCTTCAGGTCTATGTCTCCACTCAAGTCTCTGGGGAAGACTTCTTCCTTCCTTGTTTCTTCCAGCTGCTGGTGTCTACTGGCAATCCTTGGCATTCCTTGTTTTTTAACTGCACCACTCCAGCCTCTGTTTCCATCATCACATAGCTTCTTCCTTATGTGTGTGTGTCTCTATGTTCTCCTGACTTCTTAGAAGAACACCAATCATTGAAGGTAGGACATACTCTAACTCAGTGTGACCTCATTCTAACTTGATTACATCTGCAAACACCTTATTTGTAAATAAGGTCATATTTATAAGTTACCAAGTTTAGGACTTGAATATATCTTTTGGGAAGAAACAATTCAATCCAGTACTGCTGGATATTGTACAAAACATTTTTGAGATATTTGATAATGTTACTTTGCTCAGAGTGAGTATATTATCTGCTGAGCAAACAGAGCAGGAACTGAGCTAACTTAAGGTTGAGTACAGCTTTCGTAGGATACTGATTAATCCCAACCTCCATAGTTTATTTTACCAGAACTCCCCACCAAGACTTAATAGTCTAGGTTCTTTTCTTTTTGGCAGATACTATACCTTGTTTTTTGTCCTTCTGTCACTATAAGACTGATACAAACTTTTCTCTGCTTTTCAACGGCTTTGAGCTTACCTTTTTATCTCTTTACACTATGGAGCTTAAGAAATTAGCGTGTCCATCTAGGAGAAATCTGCACTGCCAGGTTTATTTCTCTATCTCTGTTTTCTCTCTAGAATTTTGACCTCCACATTTGGTATTCCCTAAAATCCTCAAACTCAAAATTTTGTATCTTCAACCTTATGAGATTGCTAGAACTCTGATGTTTATCTGCTCTGATCAATAATCTTATCTGCTTCCAGCTGCCCTAGCTGATATCTTGTAGATCACAGAGAAACCAAACAGTTGGGCTTTTCCCAACTTTTTGATTTCCAAATGTAAAAATCAAATAAAATTGTTGTTTTAGACCACTAGGTTCTGATGTAGTTTATTACACAGGAGAAGACACACTCACACACACACAAACACACACACACACACACACACACACACTGAAAACCAACGACCAAAAACAAACAAATGTACTCAACACCTATTACCAACTTTGTTCCTACTTGCTTTCCCTAACGTTGGGAATAGTAAACTAAATACTCCATCTAATAACATATTTTTAACTAGGGAGTACACAAAACAGAAAAATGTTTCATGAGATACAGGTGGAGTCTCTGAATAAAGTGTCTTCCCAAATCAAAATAATGATAATAAAATAAAACAAAAGCAAAGTCTCACTATGTGGGAATATTTATTTCCATTAAACTTGCTTTTTCTCCCTTCCTGGAACATACACAAATGAATAGCAGAACTCTTGCTCCCATGAATTGGCAAGCATAGTCACAGCAGTATATCCACTGTGGATGGGAGACAGAAAAGACAGAAAGAGCCTGAATTACTGAGGGCGTGAGTAAATAGCCACATTAGTCCAGGACTCCTATCTCTCAAATTATTATATATGATGAGTAAGTTGCTATTTCTTCATGACACTCTTTGCCTAGGTTTTTTGTTATATACAGACAAATTCATCCTTTAAAAAGAGAGACATAACATAGATATATTTTTCTAAATGGAACTGGAACTGTTGTGAAATACTATGACATTATGACTTTCATATAACTAATAACACAATAGAATTAAAAAGTGCCCTCTCCCACAGGTGGTCATTCAAAAAATCTGTATTAGTTTTTAGAGGTTCATTAACATGAATTATTGACAGTGTGTTTTAAAGATTAAGGCAATTCATTTTTCTTCAAAAAAAAAGAGGCTGTGTGTTTTCATGACATATGGAGTAACCCAAAACGAAACTTTCTTTTGACAATTAGTAAAATATTATATTCAAAATCATACATTGACAAAGTATCCTGTGTAGTATAGGGTCTAGACATTCATTGTTTCAAAAATCTAACACATAACTATTTGAAATTGGTATAGTTATGAAGTAGTAACCTAATTTACTTTATAAAAGCATAACATTCCATCTTAAAGACTTTTGAGCTGAGAACAGTCAGGGTTAAGTTCCTTTAGGCAATATATACTATTATGAAACTAGAAGAGGAAATCAATTTTCTAAGATTAGAATCAGAGGCTCATTGAAATATTCATTATGTATGTGAGATATTCTTGTGGTCCACAAAAGTACCAGACTGAGTGACAGAAAAGATTTTCAGGCCAAACTTTGCTTCATTGGGAATGAGAATTAGTAGGTCAGAAAATCTCAGCAGCTGAAATCTACATCTGTATAACATCATGCTGCCTGCTAGAAACCCACTGTCATATCAACCTCTTTCGAAAGACTTTCAAACTCAGTCTTATTCCACAACAAAGTTACATTGATATTGCATGGAATATTAAAATTTTCTATCTATAATTTATAGTAAATTAGCTAGAATATGCTTCATTCATAAACTATGAGACACATATATATTTATATAAATATGGAATGGGACAAAGGATACCAATTATATACTCTGCAGCCAAGAGAAAATTATTCCTTGAAGAACTTTTGCTTTGTTTTATAAATTCAATACCATTTAGCATAATCTAGAAGAAAAATGAAATAAACTGCATTATGAAGAGGCAGGCCTGAGTGCAATATGAAAATAATTTTTCCCATAGAACTTTTTTAAAAAAAACACTGTGATTAATCTTGACCAGGACCAATCTCAGAAGTAAAGAAAATGACTTGGGTTTCTCTTGAGGAAATTCAATGGAAACTTTCATTAATGTTTTTTTAGAGAAGCTTAGGGTTTAAGTTATAGTTCAATTTTTTTTTTTTTTTTTTTTTTGCTCTCAATACAGGTGATTTTTATTCAAAGCACTGCAGGAATTTTCAGTCAGGGTTCAACCTGAAAAGCAGAACCACCAGAGGAGAGAAAAAGAGACAGAAACAGAGGCAGAATAAAGAACTGTTTTAAACAACTGTGAATGCTGTCTGGGCGAGTCCAAAGTTTGTATTCTTGGAGTAAATAGACAAGAAGGATGGATTGTGAGCAGAAGGCAACCCCACAGAGGCATGGGCAGGAGACACATGCAGGGGTGAGATTCAATTTCTGTCTCTCAAAGGGAGGCCGAGCCCACATTTTAAGGCCTCCTAATTGAATAAATGAGGCCCATTGAGGATAATGTCACTGGAAAAATGTCTACTGTTTATAGAGCCTTTACATCTACAAAATTCCTTTACAGCAGCACCTAGATTCATGTTTGATTAAAACACTGGGGACTTAGGTCAGCCCAGCCACTTACCACATCAAACAGCCAAGAACATGTAACATGCATCTATATATTTTTAGGATAAATCTAAAAGTCATAAATTTAATCAATTATCCAAAGTTTTAATTATGTAATTTAAGCACCAGCATTAAGAAGTTGAAAACCGGCCCAGCATGATGGCTCACGCCTGTAATCCCAACACTTTGAGAGGTCAAGGAGGGCAGATCACTTGAGGCCAGGAGTTCGAGACCAGCCTGGCCAACATGGTGAGACCTCTGTCTCTACTAAAATATACAAAAA
The DNA here is from genome assembly GCF_024542745.1 of Macaca thibetana thibetana. Lineage (NCBI taxonomy): Eukaryota > Metazoa > Chordata > Mammalia > Primates > Cercopithecidae > Macaca > Macaca thibetana. The sequence continues at coordinate 14,414,316 of NC_065595.1, read as the reverse complement.
TTAGCTGGGCATGGTGGCACATGCCTGTAGCTACTCTGGAGGCTGACGCAGGAGAATGGCTTGAACCTGGGAGGTGGAGGTTAGAGTGAACCAAGATCGTGCCGCTGCACTCCAACCTGGGCCACATAGAGAGACTGAAAATTTTCTCAGAGGGAATATAAAAGGAAAAACTGCTGGTGATTCATAATTGGGAAAATAAGTATACAAAGTAAAGAGCTTTGAGGCCCAAGAATATTTTAAATTTTGTTATATTGCCACAGTGTTTAGGATCTATGAAGAGACATTTATGGCTCTGTCTGAAAGTTTCTTTTCCTTAATATGCCACTGCCTTTCATTCAGGTGTTAGAAAATTTAATTTTCCTTTCAAGGTAGACCATATTATTTTCAGGTTTGTTATGAAATTGATTTTGTGAAGTGCACGTGGCAGAGGATTCTAAAGGCAAGGCTGTAATGATCAGTGTTACATAGGGGATAACTTTTATGGAGTAATGTGCATAAAAGACACACAAATGTACAAATACACCATTTGAGTACAAAATACATGGAGATATACGTTAGTGTTCTATCACATCCTCACCTTTTTCTTCTTCTCTCAATTACCTGATTAAATACAACCAAACAAGGTCTAGAGAATTTTGGAGCTCTACTCCTATGCTTTCCACATTTATAAGAAGTAGACAAGAGCAAGCAGAAGCAGATGGTAATTGTTTTTTCCTCGAAGAAAGACCAAAATGCATAAAATAAGAGTCAATGATGCTAATTTTTCAGGCGGATGAGTCTTAGTTGACGGTGTTCATTGTTATTAATATATTGCTGGACCTGCTTTTTCCATTACTAAGGGCAAGGAAGTTTCACCCTTAAACATTACCTTGCTCTTGGCTTGACAAACAGTAAGTTACAAAAAGAAATTCCAGGAAATGAATATGCTATTTCTTAACAAAGATTTTTAGCCTGCTCATCTTCCCTTTGTAGGTCTAACTTTGCTTTTGAAAGCTATGTTCACCTTTATCATTGGTCAGAAATGCTATCAATACATACTTCGTTCATGAATGATAAACTTAAAACATATACAACTTTTCAAAATAAATTGCCTGTTTTATATGGAGTTAATTATTTTCCATAATAATGAGAACAATAGTCAACCACACTACACTCTTTTGTAAACTTCTTCTTCTTAGATTTGGCCCTGAATTCCTTGACTGAATTCCCGAAATGTGTTTCTGTCCTCACCCATTGTCACCTGAGGGTCCATCCAATTGGACCTTTACCCAGATATTGGCCAAAAGGCCATAAATAATTATGTTCAGTCTCTTCTCAGATTAGGGGGTCTTTTAGAAAAAGGATATTCATTGGGGAAGAAGACAATGGAATACTAGTGACTATATGACCCATAGAAAAAGTCATCATTTTTACTTGTATTTGGAAATAAATTTGGGCACAGAGTCCTGTGTGTAATTGACCTATTACACTTTGGATTTTACTTTCCCTGATCTGATTTATTTCATTTGTACAAGAAATCTAGTTATAAAAATCTATAATACATTTAATTATTACCCTTTGCATGCAAAATTTGCAATTTTTTTCTAACAAATAAAACATGTTAGAAAAAGCCATGATAAAAAGTAGAAAACCTATACATTATAGGCCAAAAAGACACATTAATTTTAGGCCAAAAAGATACATTAATTATAGGGCAATAATTCAGAGAGAAGAATTATTATTAAAGCACTTTCTTAAAAGCGCTATAAATTATACAATTTTCACTTAACCTCATTTATATTTACATTATATATAAAGAATACTTTTATCTGAGACTTGGAGAGGCCATGCTGAAATTGAGAAGGAAATCAAAGCAAGAGTTAAGGAAAGAGTAGAAAAATATATAAAGAGTGATTTGAACCAACATCTCTGCTGAACCCTTATAGAAAAGCTGATTATATTTATAAAAATCTGCTTAATGTCACTAGAGAACTAATAAGACTGTAAAAAATTATAGGTTCAAAAACTAGAAAAATATTTTGAAACCTAGAAATGTGAGTCCAGCATGTGAAGATGGTTTCTCCTGTGAGTTCTACTTCCAGAAGAAATTCTCATTCAAAAAAGTGCCACTTCTGAAATTTAGCAGCATGTTTTAAAATCTTATGAGATAGGGGTATATAAATATGAGTCCAGAACCATCAAGTGGGGATGTTTATTGTAAGTACTATTTACACTTTTGGTTGAGACTTTCCCAAGGTACACATTTTAAAAGTAAAAGGAACTAAAAGAGAGCTGGTTCTTGCAGAAACTAAATCTCAGTTTCAAATCACCTTAATCTCTGAAATTGGATTAGGATGATTTCAGACTTCTATTGTTCTTAGCCACTTTCCAAATGAAAATAAAAATTCTATCTGGAGGTGATAGATAGGCGTTGAATTATTTCAAAGGCTTTTCATTTGTAATGTCCAGCATTTAATAAATATTTAGACACATGAGGGGACAAAGCTGCATGAAAGAAGAGAGAACACACAGAAAGGGAACAACAGAAGAAAATAACCCACAAGGAGTCTGCATATTGAAGATTGTGTCTGAAGCCCTGACTTTAAAATAACTATGCTTAATAAACTTCAAGAAATAAATGTCAAAATTGAGAAATGTAGCAGATAAGAAATGCAATAAAAAAGAAACATATAAAAATCTGAGCAATACAATAACTGTAACTGTGATTATAATGTATGACTTTAACAGAAGATTGAACACAACTAAAGAGAGAATTAGTGAACTGGAAGATATAAAAAATTAAAAATCCAGATTGAATCTCAGATATATGAAAAGGTAGATAACATAGAAGAGAGATTTAGAGATGGCAGCATTTTGAAAGAAGACCTGAGAGGATTGAGGGCATCTACCAGGCATATATGTGTGGGAAGAGGATTTCAAGCAATAAGAAGGGCAAAGAAAAATTCCCTGGGCTAATACTGCTTTATTCTTTTCTTTTTTTTTCTTTTTCCACAAGATAAAGCATGAGGCCAGTGTGGATAGGACAGAATGAGCTATAGAGAAAAAAGTAGAAAATGAGGTTAGATAAGTAATGGTGAGGATGGCAGTGTTACATATATAAGGCTATTATAAAACTTTGATGTTTACCTGAAGGCAGAAGAGAAGACATTGGAAGCATTGAAAGATTTATGGCAGAGAATGACCAGGCTTATATTTTCACAGGATCAGTGGCTGATGAGGAGAAGAGGAAAGCACAGGGAGGAAACTGGGGATCAGTTAGGAGTCTGTTATAAGAAACCTGTAGAGAGAGAACAGTGGTCTTCACCAAAGTGATAGCAGTGGATGAAATTTGAAGTTATTGTAATTTGAATATATTTTGAAGATAGACTCAACAAGATTTAACTGTGGTATAGAAGTTGTGTGAGAGAGAAAGAGAGGATTCAAAGATTTGATCTGATCATCTGAACTGCTGAAAGGATAAAACGACCACTAACTGAGGATGAGGATTTCAAGAAAGGAATGTATAGAGAAAATAAACTTATGGTTAAAATAGCTTTTATGCAACCCAATGGAGATGTTGAGGGAGTGGTTGAAGAGATAAGTCTGGAGACATGAAATTGGGAATCACTTATGTATGCATGGTATAGGAAGCCACTAGTCAGGATGAGATTGACCACAGGCCTGTGCATGTTGAAATAAGGTGTGTACCAGTCAGAATGGCTATTTTTTAAAAATCAAAATAACAGGTGCTGGCAGGGTTGTGGAGAAAAAGGAGTGCTTATACACTGTTGGTGGAAGTGTAAATAAGTTCAACCATTGTGGGAAACAGGCTGGCAATTCCTCCAAGACTTAAAAACAGAACTACTATTCAACCAAGCAATCCCATTACTGGGTACATACCTAACAGAATATAAATGATTCTACCGTAAACACACATGCACACGTATGTTCACTGCAGCACTATTCACAATAACAAAGACATGGAATCAACCTAAAAGCACATCAATGCTAGATTTGATAAAGAAAATGTGGTACAGTCACACTATGGAATACTATACAGTCGTAAAAAATGAAATCACGTCATTTGCTGGAAGATAGGTGGAATCGGAGGCTATTTTCCTTAGCAAACTAATGCAGAAACAGAAAACCAAATACTGCATATTCTAACTTATAAGTGAGAACTAAAAGATGAGAACACATGGACACAAAGAGAGGAACTAATGGAGAGTGGAGGATGAGAGATAGAAGAGGATGAGAAAAAATAACTAATGGGTACTAGGGTTAGTACCTAGGTGACGAAATAACCTGTACAACAACTCTCTGTGAATGACTTTACCTATATAACAAACCTGTACATGTATCCCTGAACTGAAAAGTAAAAACAAAGAAAAAGAAAAAAGAGAGAGAAAGACAGAGAGAGAGAGAAAGAGAGAGAAATAAAGTGTGTAAAGATAGAGAGCCCTGAATATGCTCACTGTGAAGGAGTCAGGAGAAACAGAAGGGAAGGCGGTCAGAGGAAGGAAACACAGAAGTAAAGGCCAAAGAAGTAAGAGGAAACCTGAGCTATCCATGTCCAAAAGCCATGTAAGAAGTTTAGAAGAGAAGGGAACATCAAAGGCTGATAAGTCAAGGAGAGATGAAGCTTTAGAACTGAACATTGTGTTCAGTAAAGTGGAGGTGATTGGTAATTATGACAAGATCTCTTTGATGAGTGTAAAAGCCCATTCAGAGTTTTTCAAGACAGAATAAGAAGGTAATCTACAACTACTGAAGAGATAATTTTATGGCATTTTACTGTTAAAGGCAGGAGGGAATTGAGTGGTTACTGAAAGGAATAATGAAGTCAATAGTTTTTCAAGATGGTAGAAATACAATTATGTGTATATTCTAATGGAAAAGATCCTAAGGTGGGAGGACTAGGAATTAATGCCTGGAAAGGGAAAATGTTGCTGGAGTCAAGTTCTTGAGTAATTAAAAGGAAACAGAATCAAGTACACAGATAGTAGTGTTGGTCTTCACTAGCAGCACAGAAAGTGCATCAATATTATCAGGATTGTCACTGGTTGGATCAGTACAATTACAGACAACTGGGTAGATAATGTTGTTATGGGGCTTATGGAATTTTTGATCTCTTCCATTTTCTCAAGGAGAGAGAGAGTTAAGTTATTAACAATGAAAAAAAGATGGGAAAGGAGATGCTAAAAATTTAAAGAGAGAGGGGACGTCAGGGGAACATGCTTCTAGACAGGAGTGAGTCTCAATGAATGAGTAAAACATTGTGTGACTGCCAAGAAACACTAAAGACTGCATTGACCAACAAGAGAATCCTGAGTTTTGTAAGACCAGTCAGCTAATGGTGTCTTTCTTACCTTTGATCATGTTCAGCTGCAGTTTCAGTGCAAAGATGCAGAGGAGGTCAAGAGTTAGATATAATCAGAGGTGAAGTTTAGCCATACAAGGACAAAGCTATGGAGAAGAAAGATAGTGGAGGCTGAATGCAATGACATGCTTATGACGATTGGACTTTAAACTCTGTAAAGAAAGAAGTGAAAAAATGGTGTGAGAAAGCAAGTCTATATCCTAAATTCTGGTGGGATCTAAGGATTCACTAGCAATTGAAACTAGAGGAAAAGTTTAGGAATGTAATTTGATGGTGATCAGAGAGTAGAATGCTTCAGAATGGATCCTGGAGGGATTGCAGTTATTGATTAAAGACAAAATGTAAACTATAAACAGGGACTGAGAGTTTGTAGTAGGGTAAAGAACAAGATCCTTGAGAGTTAGAACCTTGAGATGCCCCAAGGAATTGATGGCTCATACACATGTATATTTACATGTTAAAGAATTACCACAGGAGTGGTGTATTAGTCTGTTCTCACATTGCTATAAAGAACTACATGAGACTGGGTAATTTATGAAGGAAGTGGTTTAATTGACTCAGAGTTCATCGGGTTTAACAGGAAGCATGACTGAGAGGCTTCAGGAAATTTACAATCATGGCAGAAGGCGAAGGAGAAGCAAGCACCTTCCTCACATGGTGGCAGGAGAGAGTGAGAAAGAAATGGGAAGTGCCACACACTTTTAAACCATCAGATCTCGTGAGAACTCACTCACTATCAGAAGAACAGCAAGGTGGAAATCTGCCCTCATGATCCAATCACCTCCCACCAAACCCGCCTCCAATTCGACATGAGATTTGGGCTGGGACACAAATCATATCAAGTAGTATACGAATCACATGGTAAATTTCAGCTACATCAGTTCACTGGAAGACATTTTTAATGAAAGGTACATGCTAGGCTGTATTGTTGTTTAATATTTAAGATTCACTGTATTATATTTTAAACATTTAAATACAACCAAAGGAAGTGGAAAGAATGGAAAAGGATTATAATTAAAACCTGCAATGATTAATTTCACATGTCAACTTGACTTGGCCATGAGATGCCAAGATAATTGGCTAAATGTTATTTCTAGGTATATGTGTGATGGTGTTTCCAGAAGAGATTAGCATTTAAATGGGTGGTCTGAGTAAGGCCGATGGCCCTTCTCAGCGTAGGTGGGTGTGAGAAAACATTTTAAATGGTCCATTTTCAAGGCATGAGAAATCAAAGTACTGGCAGCCAGCCTGCAGATGTAACAAACCACATGGCTAATGCACCTAGAAGGTCACAATAAGTGAACAGAATGTAGGGAAGAAACTTTTATTATTGAGAAACCGAAACTGAAGCGGAGAAGGGGTGGGTATAACCTTAGTCGACGTCCAGGAAGATTGTAACCCCATAGTATTCGACCAATGAGGGACTTGGGGAGGGACTTGCGTCCTAGGAACTAAATTACCTGCTATAACTGCCCCAGGTGTGCCTGCCTACCAGACACCCGATCGTGCAAGACCACCATTAAAAGTTTGGCTTCTACTGTTCTTCGTGTCTCTGAGTCCATTCTTTGGGTTTGGATGGATGAACGTGTGTTTCTCACAGTGGGCATCACCCAATCCCTTCACAGCCTGAACAGAACAAAATGGCAGAGGAAAGTTGAATTTGTTCTCTGCTTGTGAGTGCTTGAGCTGGAACATGGATTGGCCCTCAGTGTTCCTGTTTCTGAGGCCTTCAAGACTAGACCAGAATCTTCACCATCAGTACTGTTGGTCCTCCTGCTTTCAGGCCTTCAAACCACACCACCAGCTTTCCTGGGTGCCCAGCTGGCAGACGACCCATTGTGGGATCTCTCAGCCTCTGTAGTCACGTAACAATTACTTTACTATAAATCTCTTTTACCATCTAATATAAACTATGTATATAATACATTACATATAATACGTATATTGTCTATTTTACACACACACACACACACACACACACATACTCCTGCGCATCTGTATCCCTCCTTTTTGTTCTGCTCCTCTAGAGAACCCTGACCGATATAATATCATCATCTAAAGACAACGTGTTTTACCAAACCACCAGCAGGAGATGTATTTTCACTTATTGGAGTTGTTTGAAAGAATTAACAAGTTCGATATTTTTTAATATTTTAAGAAAATCAAAGTAACAATCATATATATATAATGTATAATGATAGATATTGCTTACAAAGTTCTGTTTGACATGTTTACAATAAAGCTGTGAGCTAAATATTGTTATTGTCCTCATTTATTGTTGAGAAACTAAGGCACAGAGAGTCTAAATGGTTATGAAGGTTAGAGAGCTAAAAAGTGGAAGAATAGGCATTTTAACTCAGGCTGACTTCTGAGACCTTGCCCTGTCCCCAGTGACTAATATAAAGTGCATATTAATAGACTTTGTACAGACTATTATCCTCATAATGTGCTTTTCTATTTCAAATTTCTTTGGTTTTTCAAATTCATTACACCCTTCCAAAAGGTATTCTTTATTTGTCTGTCCTTAAATGAAATCATTTTGTAGGATATATTATCAATTATGAAGGTGACGAATGGCTGCATTACTTTTCAAAGAGTAATACTTTATTACTCTTTACACTTGACAGCAGCTGTTTCAGCAAGCTGTCAAGTATAAAATTTCTTCAAAAACCACTAAGGTCACGATTAGTCTTGTCATGGTCCTAACAAGAACTCTTCCTTTGCTAGTGATGCAGTTAGCTGTCAAGTTCCATCACATGTTGTTTCTTCGTAATTAACTCAAGACAAATATCAAGTTGCAGGGAAGTTCATTTTAAACAGGATTCGAATTACCTTTTGAAACTTATTAACTAAAGTGTCAATGGTAGGCAAAACTGACTGTGTACCTGATATTTCTCAACACATTTAAGTATTTCTTATAAACAATATTATATTAGATGGAGAAAATGTTATAAATACATGCTTAATTAAAACCAAATAAGAGAAGAGGTGTTAAGAATATTAAGAAGTAGGCTTATAACTTAAAACACCCAGATACCGCTGTGGACTTTGTACTTGCTTTTTCCTGTACATGAATTTCTTCCTGGGAATTTTTGACGGCTGCCTTCTTCTCAACTTTCAGGTACCATGACTAATTCTCATTCTTACGGAAATTGTCTAACCATCTTACCCAAAATAATATTCTTTCTTCCCATTATGCTCTATGACAAGACCCTATTTTCTTCATTATGGCAATTAATAAGTATGTTTATTTATTTTTTTATTTTCTTCTAATTTTAATTTTAATTTTGTTTGAGACAGGATTTTGTCATGTTGCCCTCTTAGGCTCAAATGGTCTGCCCACCTTGGCTTCCCAAAGTTCTGGGATTAGAAGCATGAGCTGCTGAGCTTGGCCTATTCTTTTATTTTCTTCCCAAGCACCACTGCATGAAAGAATCAAGGAGGAATCATTGACCATTGCATTTAAAGGCCCTTAAGAGTTCCTAGCAGAGAGTAGGTATTTTAGAAAATTTGAATATTTTGATTTTATGCATATTTTGTAAAGTAATTTCAAAAAAAATTTTGACTGCTTTAAAAATATTTTTGCAGAGAAAAATCTCTTATGAAATTTTAAAAAATGGCAATTGGTAAATCAATTTTGGGCTCAGTCAATATTGCTTGTGAAATCTCCTGTTTGAAATCATCTCACACAATTTAAAGCAAAAGTGTTTTTTTTTTTGTACATTTATATTTTCTTACTACATTCATCTTGTTTTTAACATGCTCAGTGAAGCCTGAAAAATTGGCAAAAGCAAATGTAGATCCAGTTTTGTGAGTACTGAAGCTTATACTAATTCAGAGGTAGGGGGCCCTTTAAAAAACTAGAAAGTGTTAAGTGCAAGATCAGTCACAAAATAAATAGTTTTTTAGATTGTGAATATATATAACAACAGATTAAAACTGAATGCTAGCAAATATTAAAAACATCAGAAGGTTCAGAGAAATTAATACTTTTATTAATTTGTCCCCTGGCACATTACATAATACTTTTCTCTCCTAACTTTTGGATCAATATTTTTTGAATGCATCCTCATTTGACAACAATTTTGTAATATTTTCTAGAGAGAGAATAGCAGAGTAATTCAGTGTTTTCTGTGGATACATTCAGCAATTTTTAATTATTATTTATAATCCCTAACAATCCCCCATCATTTTAAAATTCAAGTATATTTTATAATTTTTTTTCAAATTAGAGAAAACTGCTAGAAATATTTTTTACATATAAGATGTAGGATTGCAGAGCACTTCCAGGTGCCTTCTGCAGTAGCTAATCTTACACATGATTTAAATTGACAACAGTCATTGGTCAATTTGTACTGATGTCCTGGTTTCAGAAGTGTGAGTTTTACGTTGTCTGTGCCCATATCAGTATTTCACATTACATCAGCAAAAAATTTATTTTTCCAGCATGTTTATATGACTCACTCCACTTCATTAATGGGATTATAACACAATACAAAAGCCTTTTAATTACTTGTGTTCAAAATGTATCTCTTCTCTCAGGTGAGTTACTGCTTTGGTGTAACTTGAAGTCATTTTTCATTACAATTAGCATCTTCAAGTCAGAATCATTTCAACTTATTACTTTAATGTTGCATTACATCAATTTTAGCTACATTTTCTCTCAGGTCTTTACTAAAATTTAATATTCATATGTAGTTTTAATTCAGGAATTTACAGTTTCTTAATTTATTGAAACTTTTCAAAATGTATTTTCCTCAAATTGTAGTTTTCCAGTCTATCTTCCTTCCCATGATGCCTAAGTCCAATCTATTAAATTTGAAAAAAGGAAAAGTGCAGCAAAAATAAAATAAAATAAAATTGTAATGCAAAAAGCCAGCAAACTTAACTAATTTTAAATAGGCAATTTTTGAAAATTAAAAAGATGCATATGACCTTGAGAATACAGTGATAAGATTTATCTGGGGCATTGCAAGGACGAGGCTGTGACACTTAAGCTTCTTTAGTTCTATGGTACATCAGTTTCAAGTCAAAGGTGAAAATGATACTATAATCTCCCTCAGTCTATGTGTTTGATAGATAGGTGTATGCTTTCAATGCAAATCTCCAAAGAAGATTTAAAAACACACTTTATTTTTAAAAACCTGTAATTTTTTATAAACAAATTGGAGAGAAACTTTTATGTAGCTCTTTGAAAATAATACTAATTTCTTAAAATATGTGTTGAAAATTTTATAATCTAAAAATGGACACAACTTTAAGAACAATAAAACCAAGTTTGAGAAAAGCTGGGCAAATTTTAAAGTAGACTATAAGCCCCTTGAAGAAAGTGATTTCATTTATTTCTGATTCCTGTTGTCTAGAATGCAGATTAAACTCAGTAAATATTTGTGACTGAATACATAAATAAATTAATGAGCCTAAAAATTTGAAATAAGACCCTAGAAATCAAATATTTAATGCAAAGGGATAAACACACAATATAAATAAAAGGAAACTAGTCTCCTGATTAAGAAAAATTGTAATGGGAAATATAATATTTACATAGTAATGGTTGATTTGTATTTAAACATTTCTTTCAGATAAGAGGATAATGATGCAGAAAGTTGGGCTGTTCAAAATAAAGAGATCTAACGCTGGGACAAGGTAATTAGAGTGATCAATGCAACCAATGTGCTATTAAGAGACTAATCAATGGCCAAAGGAGAGAGAAAAAGTTAACAATATCTCTGGTAAACTGAGGAATCTCAACAAAAATGGCTTTATATTTTCCCAACTTCAATGCTTCTCTTTTTCTTAGCTTTATGAACCCACTTTCTTTGACGGTTCTTGCCAAAATACTTAACTTTTTGGCCACATGTACTATCATTATAATCTCATTCTTGTGTTTAAGACACAGTCATATTGACCTTGAACTGACAATTTCAAAACTGGGTGAAGGGTTCTCTCATCTCTGCAGTGTAGGCTAAAAGCCATAACTTTCATGAGTGTGAGTTGTTGTGCATGCATGTGGGCCTTTTCTGGTGGGGGAGGTTCTGGAGCTCAAATTCCATCTTTCCTTTCCCCTTCTAAGCCCCAACTCCTCTATCATTGAAGGCAAAGGCAGGAAAGAAGAAGACAAAAAAGGCAATCATCTTACCTGCAAGGGATGAACACAGCCTCGTTCTGTTGGTTCTTGCTGCATCTCTGGTTAACCTAATAATGGGAGGGAAGGTGGAGTACAGTTGCAAAGTTGAGGTGTATTTCTTTGCTGAAAGTTTCACCTGCAAGTGGGAGAGTGATTCTATTACCTGCAGGATTAATTTGCATTGCTGATTGTCCGCTGGAGCTTTGTAGTCTTACATTTCAAGCTAACCTGTGTGTTTGAATGTTTAATCCATTGGGTTCAGCTGTTCAGCTTCAGGGAGAACCTTGTCTCTAACTAGAGATGGAGTTTTACCAGGAGTATACAGAAATAAGAAATTATACGGAGTAGATGAAAAGAGTTCATTAGGACTACTAAGTATGAAATCTAAGGGGCAGAAAAGAGGCATAGGATAGCCTTTGTAAGTCACTGGATTCATCAGATGGTGGTTCCATGGTTGTTGAGAAATTGTTGAAATTTGGGCACTAAACATGGCATTTTGCAGTTTCTGCTTTTGAATAGTGTTCTAGAATTATGATAAAAATGCCACCCAGGGTCTAGCATCAACTGAATCACCTGGGAGCTTTCATAATTATAAACTCTCCGTTGAATCAGGAGTTGCGGCTTAGAAAGTTCTCCAGGTGATTCAAATGCACATTAAGCTTGAGAAACACCTGTCTAGAATAGTGGTTCTCGACACTAATTGCATATTAAAATCACCTGCCGAGATTTTAAAACATTCCCCGTTCCATTGAACATCAAGTGGGAAACTCTTGGGGTGGGGCTGAGAGATTGATATTTTTTAAAGCTCCACTTTGGCCCTGATAATGGAAGGTTACTAAACAGTCATCTAGGAACAGAGAGGCCATCTGCATGGATTCTGAAGTTTTCAAGTTACCACCGCTCTTTCAGCTTCAGCCAGTTGCTGTCATGTAGGAATACGATTTGTCACAGATCAATTTTCCAAAAAAAAAAAAAAAGAAAAGAAAAGAAAGAAATCTGAATTGCATAAGAAATACCTAGATTTTCAGATGTTAGTTAAATTTAAAAATTAAAAAAAAGAGTTCACTGGAGATTTCAAACAGTAGTTGGATTCAGACTTCAGGTTTGCATTTCAGAAATGTTAAGTCCTCAAGCTTTCAGACTCAAAAATTCTATTTTGTTAGCACACCAGAGCCATTCCCTTTCTTCAATTGTTGAGCCACATTAAGTAAGCTCATAATTATTTTAAAAGTAAATTTTAACGAGTAGAATTTCTGGGGATTTTACAGGGATCAAAACACTCACATTCACATTATCATCTTCTTCCCTGTAGGCAGAGCTACATGGGTACAAAATAATCAGAGGTCATCAGGGAAATGTCATAGAAAACGTTAAATTAGATGAATCCAGAGAAAATATTCTCCTTATATCTTTATTAAATGAAAAACTGTTCTCTGCAGCACACAAAAAAAACTTAGAAGTCTTTATGTTAATTCTTCCCATTCAGAGTACGTGCAAACCACATACATTATTTGGTCCTTTTTTTTCTTCTTTCTATATTATCTTTTCTGAATAAAGTCTCCCTTGATATTAGACACATGGGTTTTTGGGTTGTTTTCCTTACATTAAATTAATAAAATCAATTAAACTTACTTCAAGGACTGTGAACATGGTAACCATTTTCTTTTATGAAGTGATTTTCATTAACTGTTCTAATCCATTATTCTGTGCAAAAATCCTCTTTATTAAAATTGTTTTAATTATCCATATGCTATGGAAAATGTAACCATTTGGATTTGTAAGTAATAAGTTGGACAATGATAATGAGAAGCAGTTCATTCAGATGACAAGCAGTTCATGCAGATGACAAGCAGTTCATCCAGATGACAAGCAGTTCATCCAGATAAAGCTGTTATCAATAACTAGTGCCCTGTGAGAGCTACCCCAGTTCATGCCTTCAATTACTCTGTGGGAGCTTTCTCCCCAACTTTACATCCACATTCGCACACACCACCAGGCTAGATGCCTAATCCCACCTCTCTATCGCCCTCCAAATTTAGGGCTTACAGATTTCCTAAGTATTGCAATATGGTCTGTGCAGAGTATTGAGACAGGGGCCAAACCCCGTGGGAGGGATGACTACTGAGACACTGGCAAGGATAAACCAGCATGGGTTCCGAGTATAGGAATGGAAGGATCCCATTCACATGAGGGATGAAGTTAACCAGGCTGATCAGAGGATTTGGATTCAATGATTTTAGATCCTCACTCAATGCCCAGTTTCTTGATCCATCAACTCAACATTTCCCAGAAAAGCTCTCCCTCACCCATCCCCTTCCTCATCTGTTTTATAACTCTTAACATAAAACTTTTTTATCCAATATACAAAAGCTGAAGGATGGAGGGTGGGAAAGCTAATTTTCTTTTACTTTACAACAGATCTTGAAGGAGTAGGGACCAAAATCATTGCAGCTAAAACTCTGAATCCTCTTTCCTTGAGAGTAAAGAGGACTCTATCTTCAAAAACTATGAGCAAAGGAAAACAAGTCCTTTAGTTTTTGGAATGGAAGCATCATAGACCCTTTGAGAAGGCTGAGTTCTTTCAAGAATGGAAAGATAGGAACAGGGGGAAAGGGTTATTTCCATGTTAACTGAAATTGAATATTCTTATTTTATATTTAAGTAAATATGAATATTACATATATGTATGTTTGGGGTAACAAAATTGTATTACACACATCATATTGGAGACTAAAGTTAAACAGAATATGGTTTATCCTTTCCAATGGTTTACAGACCATTGGAGACATAAATGTGATCAGAGAAAAGTCCAAATTCCAGAAAGAAATGATTAGTACCAAATGTCACAAAGATGTCAAATAAAGTGAAGATTTAAAATTATCTACAAAGTTTAAAGTCAGAAGGTCAATATGATTTTTCTGTAGCGATGATGACTAAAGCCACTTTGCTGTGGCTAGAGAAATTAATAGGGAGGTGAGAATTTGGAAATCAGAATTACAGATTATATTTTGAGGAAGCAAAACAGAAAGAAATGAAAAGAATGTAGCTAACAATGGGACAGGAAGATAATGAATGTTTGAAGGAGAATTTATTTTCTTAACTTTGTAGTTATTGAACCAATACCGGTAGATAAGTTAGAAATAACAAAAACAAATTGTACAATTAGTGGGAAAAAGTGACAAACAGGCAATGGATTGAATTCAGAAAACCAGTCAGGGGATTAATCTTACGTAGGAGATTGGGTAGTGCTTCCTCTGAGAAAAGGAGAAAGGTAAGCCTGGGTTGGAATGCAGGTAAATTCCCTGGACACAGAGCATTCAACCAAGAGGCTTTTATTGCCTCTGAGAGAAGGCACTTTACCTCTTCAGCTGCCACCCTGGCACAAGCCATCATCACCTCTCACCTGGACTATTGCAATTGTCTCATACCAACCTACTCATTTAAACCTCATGTCCTCTCACACATTTCTCATTACCACATCCAGAGTCATGTTACAATTTACATTTGATCATGTTAACCCCCCCGAACAGAACCCTCCAGATACTAGACATAAATGCCACAATACTCATGGTGACCTACTTGATTAGCCAATCACCCACCCTCACTCTCAAATTCCCTGACCCATCTACATCTCTCTCTCTGGGTCGCTGGCTTCAGTCACAGTGGCCTTTCTGAAGGCCACTATGTGTGCTCCAATATTGCTTAGATCTTTCCACTTGATATTCCCTCAAACAGGAAGTCTCTTCCCAAGAAGCCGTGCTCAGCTTCTTCGCTTCCTTCAGATGCTACAACACAGTGAGACCCTTTCAAGTGAAGATCCTAAAAATTTCACAATGTTCCCCTCTTGACATTTTCTATCCCCATTCCCTGAATCCCATTTTCAATTCAGACCACTTGAATTCTGTACTATTGTCCGACTCCATCAGAAGAGCGTACTGACTTTAATCTGCTGTTCACTGCTCCATTCTCAACTCCTAAATTGGTGATTGACATGGTAGATACTCAATGTGCATTTACTCAATAAATTGTAATAAGTAATTGAGCACTGAGTCCACTGGGGACAAGCTAAAGGCCATCTTAGAAGTACTGATGGTCATTTTAGGCTAAAAATTGGTTTAGTTAAAAATGGACATACTAGGTTAGAACATTTTTCAAGGAAGACACAAGTTCAAGGCACCAGAGTTGACAGTAAAGGACATATATGGATTTCTATGTGTAAATCAGCACTGTTCAACAGAAATATAATGCAAACAACAAATGCAAGCTGCATATGTAATTTTATATGTTCTAGTAACCATGTAAAAATAGATTTAAAAAGAGAAAATGTAATGTTAATTCAAAAATTATATTCTATATGCTGCTGATTTTAATTATCCAAAATTTTTTAACATAAATATCAATATTTAGTATAAAATATTTATTATTATATAATCTATTAAGATAAATATATATTATAAAATATTACTAATTTGATCTTACATTTTTCCATACAAAATCATCAAACTCTACTGTGTTTTCCACACATTTAACACACATTAATTCATGTAAATCACATTTTGTGTACTCAATAGACCATGTGGATAGTGGCTACCATCTCAGACAGTGTACATTTGGATAAATGTAGAGTCAGAAATGGCTTGGTTCTGACTGAAAGATATTGAGGAAATTGAGTGTGAAAATAAGACATTTGTTGAAATAATATAACAAGAAGCCAGTTGCATCGGTAGGAGAAATGAGTATGAGGAAAGTAGATTGTGGATAGAGTTCTAAATTATGCCAAAGGACAAATTCAGTGGAATTATGAGAGTGTAACATCTTAAAGAAAAGGTTTTGTGATCAGAGGTTGCATGAAACGTGAGATGGCAATGAAGGTTGTTACCGTTAAACACTTTAATTGGGCAGCAACAGCAGTTTAGAAAAAAGGCAGGTGGGCAAGGAGACTGATGCCAGCGTTCTCAGAGAATGTGAGGGACAGGTCAATAAATGACAGCAATGAAGTCCACATGGTGATAGCTGGAATGCCTGACATCAAAAAGAGAAGACCTTAGCACAAGGGTGAAATGATGGATCTTTCAATACATTTAATGTGGGCTCTAGAGATGGCTAAGAAAATTCATCAACATGGGGAAGGGAGAGTGATGAGAAAAAGGTCAGAGGGCAATAACGGGAAACATATTTGAATGGAAAATAGGTTACTGGAACAGCCAAGGGAAACTCAGTTTTCCAAGTTAAAAGAGCAAAACATACCTGTCGAGGATCCAGTTAAATCAGAAGATGTGTCCTGGCTGGCTATAAAGCAGAATTTTTCTTCAAGTAAGCTAGCATAGGCACACTACCTTAATCTTCTAACATCCTATGGTTCATCCTGAGGGATGCAGATAATAGCTCTTAGTTAGCCAAGATAAACTGCTTAAATCTAACAAGTGGTATCAAGGCAACTCCTTCTGAGAATTCACAATATATACACTATTCCTGATGGCCCTTCCATATTAATGATTTCAGAAGCTTCTTTAGAGGGTGAAGAAGGAAATAAAGGAGGCCCTAACTGAGTCCTGGGTCTCAAAAGAATGTATCTGAGACTTTGTAAGACATTATCTTAAAAACTTAAAGAAAGGGATAAAGTCAGAATTCATGTGGAAATATTTTATTTAGCCTAATAAAGACTGAACTAGTCACACAAATAATTTTATACAATTCACTAAACTTGGGCATTATTCAATATTCATTCAACACATATTTAGTGGATTTTAGAATACTGCAAAGTTCTTAAGATAAAGTGGTGAAAAAGTTAATCTTTATTGAAGAGCTTCAAATTAAAACAGGAGCCTGAAAATTAGCTAAGAAATTATAATAGGATATTTTTATGCACTATCTTAACTTGTGGATGGGAGATTTATAGAAATACAACATCATCTCATGCAACGTACAGGCATCCCCCAAGTAACTGACACATCATCGAGCTTATAGAGTGTGAGAAGATAGAAGAGAAAACCATGTAACACATCATTGCAGCACAACCGTAATGTTCCCTAGACCCCCACTCTTCACTTATTCACACACTCTCTGAAAACCCAAGTTTTTCTATTTATCTCTGCAAAACAGTTATAACTTAACAAAAGTAGTTCTCAAGCTTGGCTGCACATTAGAATGACTTGGGTAACTTTTACAAAAGATCTTTTTCCAGGTCACACCCCAGGCCAATTAAATCTGAGTCTTTTGGGGTGAGATTCCTGCATCAGTATTTTTTTACAGCTTCCTGGGTGGTTCCACATGCAGACAGGTTGTGCACCACTGCCTAGAGCATTCAGTAAACCCGAACTCGGCCATAATTCAAAACATGACTTCTTGGCCTCAAGCATCACCTCTTTAAAGAGCTTAAATTTATGACTTTTCCCACAGAATCCAGGTCAAATTCTGTGGTGTTCTGAACGCAATTAACTAAGAAAGAGAATCTTAGAGATTTCAGACCGGCAAGGATCAAAGATAGTCCTATAGTTTCTGGTGTGAATCAGCGGTAAAAGCTGTAGCATTAATTGAGATAAGGAATCCAGGAAGGGAAGTAAATTTAGGAGCAATGGGGAAAGTTCAGAAGTTTGGCAGATTTCAGTTGCCTACATCTGACTGCAGCTAATTACATATAGCCTATATTACATTTCTAATAACTAAGGGTCACTGGAGTACTTAACATGAATGAAACCAGGCTGTTTTAGAAACCAAGTTTTTTGGAAGAGAATAAAATTAATTATATAATCTTTCAAATGAAAGCTACTGGAGTCCACGTGCTGATGTTAAATAAAAAAAAAAAAAAAGATATTCATCACACTTGCTAAGGATGGTAAGGTAGATTTCATTCAAGGTGACCATTGCCATCGGTAAATGCAGTCTTGCATTGGGAAGAGAGATTGGACTCAACTCTGATTCCAACAAGGATAAGTGGGGATTTTTAACCAAGAAGGAGGGTGGGTGTCAGTGGATGGAAAATTGCTAAGAGAAAACATCAGGGAAAAAGGGTATCTGGCTAACCTGACTTGATGGGATTATTGCTGAAGGCAAGCCAGGGTGATCAGCTATCCAGGCTTGTCCAATGCTGTACCAGCCAAAGTTGAGAAGGATTTTTAATAAACTGACTTAGCACAATTCTTACTCAAAGTGGATTCTACAAGGACATAGAGGGAAGCCTAAGGTTGGGTCTCGCCAAGCAGAAGAAGACTCTGAGGAGCCTGACTAACGTTTAATTCAAAGGAGAAAGTCTTCATCAATGCTAAGGAAGAATCATATCTAATGGGGGCAAGTGTTCCTAAATAATGATATTCAAATCAAGAGAATATTACATAGTGTTATACTCAATTTGGGAAGAGATTAAGTCTTGATTGTGAAATCACGTTATCTTTTAAAATATATCTATGTCTTACGTTGAACCCTATCTTCTTTTAACCATTGACTCTTCAAATCTCAGTAGTCTTCTGCAAAGAATAATGTTTCTCTTAAGCATATCTGCATAGGGGTATTAAACAAAGGCACAATAAAAGTAATTACTATTTTGTAATTGAAGAGGTCTGAATGAGTACAACCTTTCAATCAGGGTCTTGTCAATATTCAACAACATAGAATATTTTCCTCCCACTATAATTCTATATACTTTTCTTTATAATTTCACAAGATGTCTTATAATTTCCACCATTTTTACATGCCCTTTATGCTATTCTTACCAATAAAGTTGTAAAAAATAAAAATGCATTCTTCAGCTTCTATTCATTTAATATTTTATCCCCAGGATATAAATATAGTTCTATGAATTTGGTTTTAACAAATAACGCATGTGTCATAACTTATAATTCTTTCTTGGCTTTGATTAGATGTTAAAATAGAAGAAATGACACATTCAGAGCCCTTTTACCAGGCTTGCAATGTTCTCCAAGAAGACGAATGACTAGATTACATTTTGGTTATTAAACTGAGGCTTATTACGCTGTTCAACAAAAGTGAATTTAATAGCGTTTTCATTATATTCAAATCATTTCCAGAGTTACACACTTAAAAAGTAAATGAAGTGTAGTCCTGTAGAGAATTACTACTGTGCGAATTCAGGCAAAGTAAGAATAGTATATTATTCTTAATAGAAAATCCTAAATATATATTTGAGCTATAAATACATGTAAAGATAGATGATATGTTTTCCGAGCGTATTTTACTGTGACGTTAAAGGTGGTTAAGGCAAAAAGTCATTAAAAAACACTTTAAAAATGTATTCTGGAAAATAGGTGGCATGCTGTTCAGTTTCTACAGCCTCATTATAGCCTATCCCCCAAATTCTTCCATTTCATCCATGAAACACCCAATTTTTGCATGTCTTGATGTTCATAAGCTGAGTGGTGATATTTTCCTACTCCTCTTGGAAGACATGAGTCCTTTCTGTTGCCATCAAAAGCTCCATATACTTGTATACATGATTTTTTCTCTTACCACTTGTCCTGTTCTTTGGGATTACATAAAATGCTTCTATATAATTATGCCATAACAAACCTGATATAAACAGGTAACATAAGAAGATAATAAGAGAGAAAAGTAATTACATTTGTTTTACTATCTACATAATATAATATTTATTATGAAAAGATGATGATATAAAAGGGTGATTAATTTTGTATAGATAAATATAGGCATTACCAAAGTTTACTCAAAATTAAGGAATAACATTTTTTCCAATTAAAAAATTTCTTTTATTCACTAAGTAAAATAAATACAAGGATTAATGCAATAACTTTTTACCCTACTACTTAATAGCCATTGAAAGATTGTATTCTATATTCTTTCAATTTCTTCTGCTCCGATTTATAGCAGGATATTTGTAAGTAAATTTAAATTCATCAAAGATTTGATACTTCAGTTTTATCATTCTTGCTTTCTGCATCAGTCATGTAAACCTATATTGAAAGAAATTAGATGAGACCGAACAGAAGTGAGGCTGTTGGTCAGAAAATAAAATAAACTAAAAAAAGATTTGAAAATATGGTTCACATTATTCTTTATATCAGCAATGCTTTCTACAACAAGCTATTTATAACTACAAAACTGGCAAGACCATTTAAAATGTGTTTTAAAAGCTGAGTCTCTTAAGAAAGCTCATTGCATTCTTTTACTTTGGAAATTATTGTAGTGTTGAGGCTCATGTATATGGTGGAAAACCCACATCTAATTATAGTAAACTAGTACCTACATGATATATTAGCATTTAAAAAACCCATTGGAATTAAATTGTACTTAAAGATTTTCAGTAAAAAAAAAATTAACAAATGCATCATGTAAAATAACTTCAGCTTTATGTTAGCTTTTTTCAAAACAAATTAAATAAGTTAATGAGTATAAAATATTATATTTGTGTGGCATGAATTTCAAGTGATTGTGACACAGGTGTATTTTTAAAAGAATCTATCTTAATATCCTTTAATACCATTTTCAGTATTATTTATTACTTTTTGTTTATCCTTACAGTTTTCTACTTTGGTCATATACAGTATTTTGGTTATATATGATTTGAAAAACGTGAACTGTTATAATATCAAACTAACAATTATTTTAAGCTAATAAACGTGAACGAACACCATTAGCAACAAACTTTAGTTTTACTGTGAAAATAGTATAATTTTGACAATTAGTGATTTTAGATAATTTTATTAGTATTTGATGTTTTTAATGAGACTGTTATGAGCAACTTTGAAGAATTCTTCAGAATTAAAGATACTTAAATATGAATGTCTCATATATATTGACCTTTTAAGATTATGAATGTATAGATTTTTCTTTTAGGATTAGTTAGAAACAATAAAAGATAATCTTTTGAGTCTACTTATAATGGTTTTATGAAATATATGTTAAGAAACACCTTTGTAGTAAAGAAAATATTCTACTAAATTTCTCTTAAAAGCTTCAATCACTAAATCTCTTTTCTTAATTGCATGACACTAAAATTCAGTGCTATATTAAATAATGCTATATCAAATTTCTATTGCATATGTGGTAGTAGCTGAAAAGTATAGCATTAAAATAACTGAAAAATAGTATTTTATCGAAAAATGATGCGAATTTTTCAAAGCACACTATTAAAAAATGTGTCAGCCTATTAATACAAAGTGAATACAATTACTGAAATGATTTATCATGCAACATTAGGTACATCTGAATTTTAAAAGTATCTATGTGCTTCTGGTTGCCCAGTTCTCCAAAGGAGCTCAGCATTGAAATCAGATAATCAATGTTGAATTTTACATCTCCACTCTCCCAATGCCCAATTTACTCAAATGGAGCAAATGTGGCATTTTAAAAAAGTTCATCAACATTTCAAGTCCACCAGGGCTGAATACATCATTTGTGCAGTGCAGTGCATAATTCCTTAGTGGCATGAAAAAGTTAATACTCCTAAAAAAGTGCCCAACACTCATGGGGAGGAATTTGTGTGCTCAGAATTTGAACTGAGTAAGATTTCAGTTGTATCATCTTATTGAGCTATGGTCTTTTAGGTTTAATAATTACAAAATTAAAAATAGGGGTCAGTATTTCATAGTATCTCATCTAATGTTAAAAAAAAAAACATGTCCAGGACTCTCAGATCTGTGTCAAATTCATGCTCCATGCTGTAGGGGGATGGAAAGCAACTTTGTTTCAGTTAAATCAGTTGAAACTTCCCAGGGAAAAATCTTCAACCAAGTAAAATGAAAGACTGAACAATTTACCTTCACGTTAAAAAAAATACATTTTTGAAACATTCTGTAATTTTAAGTCATGTGAGTCCCAGTAATAAGTAAAAATTAAACTCAATTAATCTTTTCCTTTCTTTTTTCTCTATTAGACTCCTCTACTCTATCCTTACCTCAAGTTTTCATTTTAGGTTCCTTACTGCCCAGCAAAGATACTACAGGCAAGATTAATCTGATATATTTATTAATGAAATTAGTCTTTAAAGTACATCAGAGTGTGTAACTCTCCATTTGTATCTACCCTACTGTTCGAATTAGTCATCCTGAAATTTTAAAGTACTAATATACTTAGCAAATATCATTCTATTTTTTCCAGTGTTATTGAGGTACACTTGACAAAAATTATATATATTGGGAGTACAGTGTGGTGTTATTTTTACAGCTTTATTGAGGTATCATTGAAGTATAAGAAACAACACATATTTAATATATACAATTTGGTGAATTTAGACAAGGATACATCAGTTGCCCCTTCCTTTTTACCGAGGTACGAATTTTGCTTTTTTAATAATTTCAACTTTTATTTTTGGTTTTGATTTGCATTTCTCTGATGATTAGTGAGCATTGTTCTTATGCATGTTAGTCTCTTGTATGTCTTCAGGAGTATGTGTAAAGATTTATTACATGAATAAACTACATGATGCTGAGGTTTGTGGTACAAATGACCCCATCACCTAAGTAGTGAGCATAGTGGCCAATACTTAGTTTTTCAACACTTGACCACCTCCTTTCTGTGCATGAGTACCCAATGATTAACTTCCATTTATAAATAAGAACATTTGGAATTTGGTTTTCTGTTCCTACATTAGTTTGCTTAGGGTAATGGCCTCCAGCTGATTTCTTTCTTTTTATGGCCACATAATATTCCGTGGTGTACATGTACCACATTTTCTTTATCAAATCCACTGTTGATGGGCACATAGGTTGATTCCATGTCTTTGCTATCATGAATAATGCTGCAATGAAGACACAAGTGTGTGTGTCTTTTTGATAGAACAATTTATTTTCTTTTGGATATATATCCATTTGCTGGGTCAAATGGTAGCTCTGTTTTTAAGTTCTTTGAGAAATCTGTAATCTGCATTTCAAGTGGTTGAACTAATTTACACTCCCACCAGCTGCATCCCTCTTCTCTGCAACCCTGCTGGCATCTGTTAGTTTTTAACTTTTTAATAATAGCCATTCTGAATTTCTTTCTTTTTTTTTTTTTTTTTGAGGTAAAACTTTTTTAAAAAAATTTATTTATTATTATTATACTTTAAGTTGTAGGGTACATGTGCATAACGTGCAGGTTTGTTACATATGTATACTTGTGCCATGTTGGTGTGCTGCACCCATCACCTCGTCATTTACATCAGGTATAAATCCCAATGCAATCCCTCCCCCCTCTCCCCTCCCCATGATAGGCCCCGGTGTGTGATGTTCCCCTTCCTGAGTCCAAGTGATCTCATTGTTCAGTTCCCACCTATGAGTGAGAACATGCGGTGTTTGGTTTTCTGTTCTTGTGATAGTTTGCTAAGAATGATGGTTTCCAGCTGCATCCATGTCCCTACAAAGGACACAAACTCATCCTTTTTGATGGCTGCTGCATAGTATTCCATGGTGTATATGTGCCACATTTTCTTAATCCAATCTGTCACTGATGGACATTTGGGTTGATTCCAAGTCTTTGCTATCGTGAATAGTGCCGCAATAAACATACGTGTGCATGTGTCTTTATAGCAGCATAATTTATAATCCTTTGGGTATATACCCAGTAATGGGATGGCTGGGTCATATGGTACATCTAGTTCTAGATCCTTGAGGAATCGCCATACTGTTTTCCATAATGGTTGAACTAGTTTACAATCCCACCAACAGTGTAAAAGTGTTCCTATTTCTCCACATCCTCTCCAGCACCTGTTGTTTCCTGACTTTTTAATGATTGCCATTCTAACTGGTGTGAGATGGTATCTCATTTGGTTTTGATTTGCATTTCTCTGATGGCCAGTGATGATGAGCATTTTTTCATGTGTCTGTTGGCTGTATGAATGTCTTCTTTTGAGAAATGTCTGTTCATATCCTTTGCCCACTTTTTGATGGGGTTGTTTGTTTTTTTCTTGTAAATTTGTTTGAGTTCTTTGTAGGTTCTGGATATTAGCCCTTTGTCAGATGAGTAGATTGCAAAAGTTTTCTCCCATTCTGTAGGTTGCCTGTTCACTCTGATGGTAGTTTCTTTTGCTGTGCAGAAGCTCTTTAGTTTAATGAGATCCCATTTGTCAATTTTGGCTTTTGCTGCCGTTGCTTTTGGTGTTTTAGACATGAAGTCTTTGCCCATGCCTATGTCCTGAATGGTACTACCTAGGTTTTCCTCTAGGATTTTTATGGTATTAGGTCTAACATTTAAATTGTCCCTCTTTGCAGATGACATGATTGTATATTTAGAAAACCCCATTGTCTCAGCCCAAAATCTCCTTAAGCTGATAAGCAACTTCAGCAAAGTCTCAGGATACAAAATTAATGTGCAAAAATCACAAGCATTCTTATACACCAGTAACAGACAAACAGAGAGCCAAATCAGGAATGAACTTCCATTCACAATTGCTTCAAAGAGAATCAAATACCTAGGAATCCAACTTACAAGGGATGTAAAGGACCTCTTCAAGGAGAACTACAAACCACTGCTCAGTGAAATCAAAGAGGACACAAACAAATGGAAGAACATACCATGCTCATGGATAGGAAGAATTAATATCGTGAAAATGGCCATACTACCCAAGGTAATTTATAGATTCAGTGCCATCCCCATCAAGCTACCAATTACTTTCTTCACAGAATTGGAAAAAACTGCTTTAAAGTTCATATGGAACCAAAAAAGAGCCCGCATCTCCAAGACAATCCTAAGTCAAAAGAACAAAGCTGGAGGCATCACGCTACCTGACTTCAAACTATACTACAAGGCTACAGTAACCAAAACAGCATGGTACTGGTACCAAAACAGAGATATAGACCAATGGAACAGAACAGAGTCCTCAGAAATAATACCACACATCTACAGCCATCTGATCTTTGACAAACCTGAGAGAAACAAGAAATGGGGAAAGGATTCCCTATTTAATAAATGGTGCTGGGAAAATTGGCTAGCCATAAGTAGAAAGCTGAAACTGGATCCTTTCCTTACTCCTTATACGAAAATTAATTCAAGATGGATTAGAGACTTAAATAATAGCCATTCTGACTGGTGTGACGTAGTATCTCCTTGTTGTTTTGATTTGCATTTTGCTGATGATTAATCACTTTGAACATGTTTCATATATTTGTTGGCTGCTTGTATGTCTTCTTTTGAGAAGTGTCTGTTCATATCCTTTGCCCAGCCTTTAATGGAGTTATTTCTATTCTGCTTGTTGAATTGTTTAAGTTCCTTATGCATTGAGATACATTGTAATGCAATTACTAGAACCAAAGTAATTACCATATCCCTCATCTCATGTAATGGCTACTTTTGTGTGTGTGTGATGAGACACTTAGAGATAAACTTTATCAGCAAATTTCAAGTGCACAGTAGAGTATTGTTAACTATAGTCACCATGCTGTACATTAGACTTCCAGAAGTTATTCATCCTGCATAATTGAGACTTTGTACCTTGCGACCATTATCTCTCCATTTCCTCCACCCTCAAGCTTCTGGACTGGGGCCAAAGATAATTTTAATCTTGATATTTCTATCATTATCCATGGCCAAGATGGTGAACTTGAGACAAGTTTCTTCCAGACTACAGGCCCCTGTCCTCCCTTAGAGCATTTACTTTAGAAAATTTGGGATTGTAAATTATTTCTATTGTCCTTTTTATGTAAATCTTCTGCAAACAAGATATATCTTTCTCAAGGACCTGGGAGTTATGTTTTTGAAATGTAATAATTACAATCATCATCTGAGGAGATAGTTCCTTTATTTCCCAAACTCTGTGGAAGATGCAAGCCCAAAGTCAACAATCAAGCAACAGTTAGGAAACACAGATGGCCTAATTGCTTTTACCAACCTCTCCTCAATGATGTTCAGTACATTTCCATTAGCTCACATCTGCATTTAAAAATCTCTCTCTCTCTTTTTATTTCAGCAATATTGAGTTCCCTCTGCTTTCTTGCAATAGCCCTAAAGTCTTCTTCGGATATTTCCAACTAGCGTCCAATGCATTTTTTGAAATAAATTTCTAAGGTTATTTGATTTACTCAATTTTTTCAGTGATTATAAATCTATTATAATTTTATTTATTTCGGAATCAGTTTGCATTAGTCATAGTATTGTTGGTAGGAAATTGTCTATTGTAACTTTAAAGTGACAACACAAGCACGTCTATGTAGACTTGTTTTGTGACAACCGGCTAACTACACATGACAAGATCAAGTCCTGAAATAACAATATTAACCTTAAATACAAATTGGCTAAGCATCCCACACAAAAGGCACAGAGTGACAACATAAATAAAAAGCAAGACCTAACTGCATACAGTTTTCAAGAGACCCATATCGCAATTCAGTGACACCCATAGGCTTAAGGTAAAGGAATAGAGAAAGATAAACAAGCAAACAAACAAAAAAAGAGCAAGTGGGTCTCTATTCTTATTTCAGACAAAGCAGACTTTAAACCAACAACGATCAAAAAGGACAAAGAAGGGCATTACCTAATGATAAATGGTTCAATTTAATAAGAAGACTTAAGTATCATAAATACATATTCACCCAGCTTGGAGCACCCAAATTCAAAAAACAAGTTCTTAGAGGCCTACAAAGGAGACTCACATAGCCACACAACAATAGCGGGAGACTTCAACAGGGCAGTATTAGACACATTATTGAGTGGAAAACTAAGAAAGATATTTGGGATCCAAACTCAACACTTGACCAAAAGGACCTAATAGGAATCTACAGAACACCATCCAACAACAGAATATTCATTTTTCTCATCTGCACATGAATATACATTTTTCTCATCTGCGCACTCTAAAATTGACCACACACTCAGCCATAAAACACTTTTCAAAAAATTTAAAAAAACTGAAATTATACCAACCACACTCTCAAAACACACTGCAATGAAAAATAGAAATCAATAAGAAAAAGATATCTTAAAACCATATAATTCCATGGAAATTAATCAACTTGCTCCTGAATAACTTTTGAGTAAAGAATGAAATTAAGGCGGAAATCAAGAAAGTCTTTGAAACTAATGAAAACAAGGATAAAACATACCAGAATCTCTGGCAAACAGTTAAAGCAGTAGTAAGAGGAAAATTTATAGATAGCACTAAACATCCACATCAAAAAATTAGAAAGATCTCAAATTAACAACCTAATATCACACCTAGAGGAACTAAGAAAACAAGAGCAAACCAACCCCAAGGCTAGCAGACAAGAAATAATTCTGATCACTCCCTGGGATGCAGCCAGTTGCGGGAGGGGTGGCCATTGTATCTGCAGTTCAGCCAACACCCTTTCCTGCCTGCTGGCTCTGGAAAGTCCCAGAGGTCTGAGTGCGGGAGATTTCCCCCAGCACGGTGCACCCACTCTGCCAAGGAGCAGCCAGACTGCTTCCTTAAGCAGGTCCCTGATCCTGTTCCTCCTGACTGGGTGAGATCTCCCAGTAGGCATCTCCATACACATCCTACAGGAGCATTTGGGCCAGCTTCAGGTCAGTGCCCTTCTGGAACAGAGCTCTCAGAGGAAGGAGCAGGCTGCCATGTTAGCTGTTTGCAGCCATCACTGGTGATACTTGTAGGTGCAGGAGGGTCTGAGGCAACTAGGGTCTGCATTAGACCCCCAGCAAACCACAGTAGACCGATGGAAGAGGGGCCGGACTGTTAAATGAAAAACAAACAAACAAAAAGCAGCAACAACAGCATCAACAACAAAAAAAGACCCCACAAAAACCCCATTCAAAAGTCAGCAACCTCAAAGATGGAAGGTAGGTAAGCCCACAAAATGAGAAGTAATCCTCACAAAAATGCCGAAAACTCAAAAAGCCAGTGTCTTTTCTCCTCCAAATGATTGCAACACCTCCCAGAAAGGGCACAGAACTTGGCGGAGGCTGAGATGGATGAATTGACAGAAGCAGGCTTCCCAAGGTGGGTAATTAACAAGCTAAAAGAACATGTTCTAACCCAATGCAAGGAAGCTAAGAATTATGAGAAAACATTACAGGAGGTGATGACCAGAATAGCCAGTTTGGAGAGGAACATAAATGACCCAATTGAGCTGAGAAACACAACACAAAACTTCACAATGCAGTCACAAGTATCAATAGCTGGATAGACCAAGTGGAGTAAAGAACTTCAGAGCTTGAAGACTATCTTTCTGAAATAAGACAGATAGACAGGAATAAAGAAAAAAAGAATGAAAAGGAATGAACAAGACAGTGTGGCAATTTCTCAAAGACCTAAAAACAGAACTGCCATTCAACCAAGCAATCCTATTACTGAATATATACCCAAAGGAATATAAATCATTTTACCATAAAAACAAAGGCACACACATGTTCATCACAGCACTATTCACAATAGCAAAGAAAGGAAATTAATAGGTCAGGCGCGGTGGGTTATGCCTGTAATCCCAGCAATTTAGGAGGTGGAGGCGTGTGGATTGCCTGAGCTCAGAAGTTCGAGACCAGCCTGGGAAACACAGTGAAATCTCATCTCTACTAAAATACAAAATATTAGCCGGGTATGGTGGCACACACCTGTGGTCCCAGCTACTCAGGAGGCTCAGGTAGGAGAATTGCTAGAACCCAGGAGGCAGAGGTTGCAGTGAGCTGAGATCACGCCACTGCACTCCAGCCTGGGCGACAGAGCAAAACTCCGTTCCCCCCCCCCAAAAAAAGGAATTAATATAGATACCATCAATGATGTACTGGATAAAGAAAATGTGGTACATATATACCACAGAATACCTTGCAGCCATAGAAAAGAAGGAAATAATGTCCTTTGTAGCAACATGAATACAGCTGGAGGCCATTATCCTAAGTAAATTAACATAGGAACAGAAAAACCACATACTGCTTGTTCTCACTTATAGGTGGGAACTAAACATCGAGTACACTTGAACGCAGAGAAGGGAATGACAGACACTGGGGCCTACTTGAAGGCGGAGGGTGGGAGGAGCTTGAGGACCAAGAAACTACCTATTGGGTAATATGCTCGTTACTTAGGGGGTGAAATGACCTGCACAGTAAGCCCCTGTAACATGCAATTTATCCATGCAACTAACCTGGACATGTACCTCCCGAACCTACAACAAAAGTTGGAAAGAAAAAAAAGAAAATTGTCTATTGCAAATTGTCCACTGTCTCCAACTGGACAATTATCATACCACAAAGATACTTTTGCACCTATATGCTTATTACTATTCACTATAGCAAAAATATGAAATCCAATGAAGTGTCCATCAAGGGAGGATTGGATAAAGAAAATGTGATACATAAGCTGGGCATGGTGGCTCATGCCTGTAATCTCAGCACTTTGGGAGGCCAAGGTGGTTAGATCATTTGAGGCCATGAGTTCAAGCCCAACCTCACCAACATGACGAAACCCCATCTCTACCAAAAATGCAAAAATTGGCTGGGCATGGTGACTCATGCCTGTAGTCCCAGCTATTTGGGAGACTGAGGTACAAGAATCACTTGGATCTGGGAGGCGGAGGTTTCAGTGAGCTGAGACAGCACCACTGCACTCCAGCCTGGGCGATAGAAGGAGACTCTGTCTCAGGGGGAAAAAAAAGAAAAGAAAAGAATATGTGGCATATATACATATATATGGAATAAAAAAACAATGCAGCCATGTCTTTTGCAGCAACATGGATGTAACTGGAGGCCATTATCTTAAGTGAAATAACTCAATTTACCATGTTGTCACTTATAAGCAGGAGCTAAATAAGGCATACACATGGACATAGATTGTGAAATAGTAGACACTGGAGACTTGGGAGGGTGGGAGGGGGTGAGGGATGGATGAGAAATTACCTGAAGGGTACAATGTACACTATTTGGGTGATGGCTATTCTAAAAGCCCAGACTTTGCCTCTTCGCAATATACCTGTGTAATAAAACTTCACTGGTACCGTCGTATTTATTTATATAAATAAATTGCAAATGTAAGAATGCTTTCTTAAAAAGAAGGATATATGTATGTACAGGTATATATACATATATACACACACACACATATGTAGCTATGTAGTTACATAGTGATACTTTAGTATCTAGAATTAAAGTATAGTACATATCATCAGGGTGATTTTAATATAAAATTAAATGTAATTTAATAAATATAAATTTAATAAATATAAAATTGTAAATTTAAACATATTAGGAAACCAGAAAACCGTCCATTGTTAAATCTAATGACTCTATTCAAAAACAAGCATGACCACTCTTGTTATATCTATTTTCTTAAAAATAAGAGTGTACGTACAGACACCTGTTTGGGATATCAGGAGTGCTGGCCGTACATCTAATTGACATCCACACAGTTATTCTGGCATATGATTATTATAAGTTATTTCTTGTAATTTTTGTAATAGATCTGAAGCCTTATGGACTATACAATAGCTAGTATATAAAGTCTGTAGTAGTCAAGCACATACAATAGATGTAAAAAAACACATATTAGAAAGACTAAATGGATGTCCCTTAGAGATTTTTTTCTTCAAGTAATGTTTCCTGAAACTGTCTTGGAAAAACGATTC
Source organism: Macaca thibetana thibetana (assembly GCF_024542745.1). NCBI lineage: Eukaryota > Metazoa > Chordata > Mammalia > Primates > Cercopithecidae > Macaca > Macaca thibetana. The sequence continues at coordinate 14,383,361 of NC_065595.1, read as the reverse complement.
TTAACACATTTCCCATGATCGGGTGGTTTAAAGAAGCACTAGTAGTAAAGGGCCAATAAAGTGCCTTTCTCTTCTAACTAAATATTAAGTTAGCTCCACTTCAGTGTTGCTCTGTTGCGACATACATTATAGAATACAAAGCTAATTGCTTTAGTGTTTCAGCCCTCCAAGCAGTACAGCTGTTATGCAAATGGTTTAGTGCTCATTTTCAGAAAGTAAACAATTGTGGTAAATTTTGCAAGGGTTTTTTTTTTTTTTTTTTTTTTTTTGCATTAGCACTGAACTTTCTAAAATTGTTGCTAGCTGCAATGTTAGTGCTTAGATAAATTGAAATTTTTGTGCAGCAGAAACTCGTCAGATGTGAAAGTATAATGGATTTTTTCTAATTGCAAAACTTCACTACATTAAAAAACAAAATGGAGTTAAACAGAACAATTAGTATTAAGCTAGCTCCCTAATTTGATGAAACATATTATTGCTATCCACAGACAAAAAGAATTTGTCAGGTGTGTCTGCAATAACTATAAAATAAAAACAAGTTTATTTCTTCACATAAAACTTGCATTTAGTAATCATTTAAAAACTTTCATAGTCCAACACTTGTTTGGTATCAAAAAACCATGATAAATTAGTAAAAATGCTACTAATTATAAATGTCCACAAATATTTTTGAAATTTGGTATCTAATATGTAATCATTTGGAAATATTTATCAATGTGTCTTAGAAATAAGAATCTTAATAATTTATAAGTATTCCTACTATAGGAGGACAGGGTGTAGATAATTCCTGATGATGCAGATTTGTGAAAATGTGTATTTATTTTCTATTGCTGCAGTAACAAGTAACCACAAATTTTGACTCTCAAAACTACACAAATGTATTAGCTTACAAGTCTGTCTGTAGATCAAGAGTCCCAAAATCAAGGGGTAAACAGGGCTGTGTTTTATCTGGAGGCACTGAAGCTGAATCTGTTTCTTCGTCTTTTCCAGCTTCTAGAGGCTGCTTGCTTTCCTTGGCTCCTGGCCCATTTTTATATCTTCTAAGCCAGCAGAAACATTGTCAATTTTCTCTCTCTTTCTCTCTCTTGCCTCCCTATAACATCTCCTTTTCTGACTCTGACTATCCTGCTTTATCCGTTGTCTTGTAAATCTCTTTATGGTTACACTGGGCACATTCAGGTTACCCAGGATAACCTCTCCCACTCTAAGGCCCAATTTAACCACATGTGCAATGTCCTTTTCGGCTATGTGTAGTGGGTTGAATAGCATTCCCAGAAGGCACGCCTACTGGAACCTCAGAATGTGACCTTATTTGGAGTAAGTGTCTTTGAAGATGTAGTTAAAGATCATAGAATGAGAGCCTTTGGGATTAGAGTGGGTTCTAAATCTAATGAGGAGAGTCCTTATAAGAGACAGAAAAAAAATTATACATTGAAGCACAATGGAAGATGGAGGTGGATTCTCTGTCTGAGTCTCCAGAAGGAATTAACCCTGTCAAGACCTTCATTTCATGCTTCTGGCCTCCCTGACTATTAAGATAAGATACATTTATTTTGTGTAAAGCTATCCATTTTATGGTAATAGGTTATAGAAGGCCTAGAAAAATAATACACCATTTAAAGCAACACATTACAAGATTTGGAGATTCTAAGATGTGAATCTTTGAGGGGCACTATTCATAACAAATATATAAATATGCAACAAAATTTGAGAAAGTAACCCTATATTTTAGCAGGCTACATTGTTTCTGCCTCATCGGTGTCCTAAGGCTGTCAAAACAATGTCTTAATGTGATTTTTTATGGGTGATAATGACATGAAATCCAAGCATAAGTAAAGATGTTATTCCTCAGTGATAAAAGGCTGCTGATGAAAACTTTTATTGAGATTACATAAAAAGACACGTATTCTAGAAACTTAATATACTGTCCCTATAATTTAGCAACATTTTCCACTCTCTCTATTGGTCCTTAACTTCAATTACAATAACATTTTTATAGTTTATTAATGGTGATTCTCTGAACAAATACAACCCCAGTACCTTCTCTGGGTTTTCACCGTAAGTTGGAATTGTTTTAAGCAGAGATGGATATCTAAGAAGCATGCTTGAATTAGTGAACTACGAATCTCTGAGACATAAATGTTTAATATTGTTCACTAAAATAAATACATACATGTTACATATGTAAATACAATTCTTAATACAGTTGTAAAGACAAATGATATAAAGTATAATTCTCAAATATTTCTTCATTTAACTATTTCTCCCATTTTGTTTTTTTACAAACTAATATTTGCATCTAAAATTTTCTGAATTTAATTTGATGGTGAATTAAATCTTTCAAATGATCTTACAGTGTCAGATTTTCTTGTTCACAATTACATTGTGACAATGAGTCTTATAATAATTATAAATTCCTGTTATATCTCTGCATAACTTTTTTACATTCTAGACAACAATATTAATTTAATCTATTAGTAAATAAAATAGAATTGATTATATGTACTTTCAATAACAAAGCTAGTTGTTTTTTATATGTCGAATTTAAATAACACCAAATCAACAATTAAACAGCTATATACTTTGTGAACACTGATTTATTCAGTTTGCCAATAGCTCACCATAGGTGTTTTCAGTTTAATCAGATATCTTTTCACCATCACCAATTAACTCTATCAGGTTTTAGAAATAATAACTGAAAGCAAAGTCGGCTACTCCTATAGTTATTCATGTCCCCAGAATTACTTATTCAAATAGTAATGACATGCATACGAGCAAAGAAAATACAGTATGTTTTCTCGCTCTTTGATATCAGACAATGCAGGTAATTCACACAAATACTTAGCACACAGTTATAAATATTACAGACAGGCATAGCCTAAGAATCAAGTATTTAATGTATATGACTATAATTTCTTGCTGTCTTAAATTTCTTTTCAGAAGAGACATGAATTACAAAGATTTCTGTAGATTCCATTTCCAGTTACCTGTTCCAAGAATATGTGGATCATTGTGATTAACTGAACTTAATTGAATTGCAAGGGGCTCACCATTTCTCAGAAACAGTATCTTTTCATCAAACACTAATGTATAACAAGCAACAGAGTGACAGAAGCCTTCTGAAAGCACCATGTGCATATGCTGCCTATCCTTCAAATAATACGTGGTTTTTGAAAAGAGTTTGTCTTGAGTTGGGAGGGTAAAATTGTAGAACACAAAGTACATTTAAAATGACTAACATAGATAATTTCCATGATATTCTTCTATGATTTAGGACAGAAATTTACCAGAAATACTGAGCCTTTTAATGTACTTTAAACCTGCAATGCTTTTCTTAAAATTCACATAAATCAAATACCATGAACATTACTAGACCACTCTACCTGCTAACATTTTGACATGTTTGTAAAAAGTGTGAACTTTTAGTTACTCAGAAAGTACAGTAGAACATAATAATTACCGTTAAATATGTTCTTGAATCTGCATTGTTGTTCTAATACATGATGGCATAATTTTCGTTGATTGAAATAAAGTGTTTCTAATTACCTACCAATTTTTTAAAAACACATCTGGATGTATGCAACTTTTAAGCTAATGAAAGTCATCATCAAAAAAGAAGTTGATCCATGCTTAATTAATATAATTAGCAATAAGCTCAAAGGAGATGTGAATAACACACCAAACACATTTTCTCCAGAAACAGAGAAAATTACGAATTTACACAAGTCTCTTATATTAAAGACTTACTCTCTTTTAACTTGTATTTTAAGTTCAGAGGTACATGTGCAGGTTTGTCACATAGGTAAATTTGTGTCATGGGGGTTTGTTGTACAGATTATTTCATTACCCAGGTATTAAGCCTAATAATTTAAAACAATTTCTTTTTTTTTTGTTTTTTTGAGATGGAGTCTCGCTCTGTCGCCCAGGCTGGAATGCAGTGGCGCGATCTCGGCTCACTGCAAGCTCCGCCTCCCGGGTTCATTCTCCTGCCTCAGCCTCCCGAGTGGTTGGGACTACAGGCGCCCGCCACCTCGCCCGGCTAATTTTTATTTTTATTTTTTATTTTTGTAGAGACGGGGTTTCACGGTGTTAGCCAGGATGGTCTCGATTTCCAGACCTCGTGATCCGCCCGCCTCGGCCTCCCAAAGTGCTGGGATTACAGGCGTGAGCCACCGCGCCCGGCCGCTAAAGCCATTTCTTTTGACTACTGTAAAGTTGGAAAAATGGAGGAAAACAAGAAATGTAAGTAAGAAATTCTATGAGAAAGAAAAATAGGAAATAAAGAAATATAAAGTAGGAAAAGTGTAACGATAAAGAGTGATTTTGGAGACTTGCGGGGAAGGATGGGAGAGAGGGGAGGGACAAAGTACTACGTACTGGGTGCCGTGTACACTACTCGAGTGAGAGGCGCACCACATCTCAGAAATCACCACTGAAGAACTTTTTTCATGTAATGAAAAACCACCCTCTCCCCCAAAACTATTTAAATACAATTTTAGAAAGAGTAATTAACAAGATAATTAATTTTAAAATAATGTAATAATGTAGTGAGTGGAGACTCCATTATACTCTGTTCTTGTATACTCCATTAAGCAAACAAAGAAACAAAACTAAAACAGCATAGTATTTGAGGAAGTGCTGTTTCCCACCCACTTCACTTTCCATTCTTAGTTCCGTTTCTCTAGCCCAGTATTTTTCTGGAACCAGAAGCATCATTGTTATCTGAGAATCTTTTAAAAATGCAAATTCTCAATATCCCCATCCTAAATCAACTGAATCAGAAATTCTAGAGGCACGACACAGCAATCTGCTTTTATTTTTCCATTCATTTTTCTTGGTTCCTTTTTTCTCTGCAAATTTCCCAGTCTATTCTCATGCACATTAAAATCTATTACCCTAATCCAGACTATCATCAGATCTTCCTCAATCTCTTTGTGTTCGTTGGTTTCCATCCAAAGAATCCAAACTCCATACAAGGATAAAATGAAACAGGTGGTAATATGCTGTGTTTGTTCGCTGTCTCCCTCCCCTAGCTAGAGTAACCCAGGACATTAATGAACTCATGACATAATGAGGTACATTCATATATTTGACATTCAATACATTTATGAAAAAGGTCACTAAGGGAAAACTAATGAAATAATAAAAGTACCCACTTGATACATCTTCATGCATGCAGTATTTCCAAATAGAGGATTTCTGGGGCATATTTCCAGTCTGCACCACCTTCATTACAGCTATGCTCAAAGTGCCAGTGGAATGATCATTCTTAAAACTAATTATAGGAAAGTCAACATTTAGTCCAAATGTTTGAGGTCTTCCTGCTGCCTCTAAAATTAAGTATAAGTGATTAGGCATTTTTCAAATTCTCGAACACTTTACGAACTTTTTCAACCTTCTGTATGCTTTGTACTTTCCAGTTCAGTACTTCTCACAAGACGATGTGCTGTTATGCCCATAACCTCACTCTTGCTGTGGCTACAGTAATGTATGATTATATCACCATTTGAACGTTTGAAAATTCTAGGCCAGGTGTGGTGGCGCACTCCCGTAATCCCAGAACTGTGGAATGCAAAGGCAGGCAGATTGCTTGGGCCCAGGAGTTCAAGACCAGCTCAAGCAACATGGAGAAATCCCTTCTCTACAAAAAAACAAACAAATAAAAAATACAAAATTCAGTGGAGTGTGGTCACGTGTGCCTGTAGTCACAGCTACTTGCGAGGCTGAGGAGGGAGGACCATCTGAGCCTAGGGAGGTCAAGGCTGCCGTAAGCGTTGCTTGCACCACTGCACTCCAGCATGGTAGACGAAGCAAGACCCTGTTTTAAGTATATATATACTATTTATATATAAATAGATAATAAATATAATATATGCTATTAATATATAAAAATATATATTTAAATTCAATTTCATCATCTCTTATTTCTTAATAAAATGAGGTCACTTATATCTTCATTTTTATTTTTGACCACCTCTATTGGCCATGTCTTTCCTTCTATGTTCTATTTGATCCTTTGCTCACTCAGCTTCTTTCCAGGAATGAAGTTCAACCTCAACCACAGAGAACATTCTTGCAACACCTCATGTTCAGTTATATTGTAGACATGTCTTCCCATCTAAATTTCTGTTATTTATCCAATATCGGATAATTTTTAAAGTTTTCACAATTATGCAAATATTTTGTTACTTTCTGTTTTAGTTTGCTAGGGCTGCCACAACAGAGCACCACAAACTGTGGGTTAAACAAAAGAAATGTATTTCCTTGTAGTTCTGGAGACCAGAAGTTTAAGAACACAAAGTATCAGCAGGCATAGCTCCTATGAGGCTCAGGCCTCTCTTCTTGGTTTGTAGATGACTATCTTTCCTTTCTTCACATGGTCTTCCCACTGTACCTCTGTCCAAGTTTTTTCTTCTTATTAGAACACTATTCACATTAGATTAAGGTCTTCCCTGTAATGAATTCATTTTAAATTAGTTACTTCTTTAAAGACCCTTTCTCTAAATCAGCTCACATTCTAAGGTAATGGGCATTAGGACTTTGTTGTACGAATTTTAGGAGGGATACGATTTAACCCATATTGTTTCCCACAAACCATAGAAAATGACATAATTCATAATAGCATGTATAAGGGGTGTGATATGGAAAATATAACTAATTGCATGGACAACTTAAGGGCAAAACAAACCTCATTGGTTAATTCAAGATCATAATATTTAATCTTCAAGGTCTAAACCAGTTGAAGTTATCAAGCAGTTTTATTTTTCAAATATTTGTCTCTCTCCCATTAATAGTTTTCTCTATTGGTAAAGAGACTAAAAGAGTTTAAAGTGATAGGAAATGTATAGAATAACATAACATCTATAAATTTGTTGTGAAATAAAATGCCTTCTTAAGAGTCACAGAAGACCTTTAGCAAATGGTTGCTTAGCTGTTGTACTGCGGGCATTGAGAAAAACCAATCAAGTTCTGTTATATTCAATCGCAAAACAAACAAACAAACAAACAAAATCATTTTTGAATAAGTTTGCTTGAAAAGAATCCCATCATATCTAATGGTGTTATTGTTTGGCATTGTTTCCTACAGAGAATTGGTTTGGACAGAACTAATCTAAACTGAATTGGGAAAATTTTTCAATGATATTTCTTATCATCAGTTATCAAATGATTAATATTATGTCATGTTGTTTATAAGGTACCAATAGCACTTAAAATTTACCTAATGTCTTTAAATAATGCCTTTATCTGGATAGAAGACAAAAGTGACATAACATCTTTCAACTTCCAACAGTGAATCACTTCAATACGTTTATGTCGAACATCTCTAACAAATGTAGAACGAACAGAAAGTAGCAGTTTGCTGTTGTCATTGAGAAATAAGACATACGTTCAACCTTAGCATAAATTTATTGTTTTCTGTATGACATGATACAAAATGCTCATGCTGTAAAACTTTAAAAATTGTTAAAAATTATTCAAAAAATTGGCAGAATCATAAAAAGTTGAATTTATGATTAATTTTAAACTCAATTTCAATTTCATGATCTCTTATTTCTTAATAAAATGAGATCACTTATGTCCTCATTTTTATTTTTGACCACCTTTCTTGGCCGTGTCTTTCCTTCTATATTCTATTTGATCATTTTCTCACAGCTTCTTTCCAGAAATGAAGTTCAACCTCAACCACAGAGAACATTCTTGCAACACCTCATTTTCATGAGATCATCATTTTTTAAAAGATTTCAAGAGATCATCATTTAAAAAAAAAATGAAGAAATGAAGTATTGTAGAGGTTTGACCTCTTTTTCAGCAGTTTGCCAGGTGCTACACACAAAAAAGAGGATTTTATATAATTCATCTTTTCTCAGAATTTATAATCTATTCAAAAGGAAAGCTATAACTATATAAAAATTAAATAAGGCAAATATATTCCTGGCAAAATGTGTAAGTACCACAAAGCATTTTAAATAATATACATTCAATCTATATGAATATGAATGGCAGATGTTGGCAAAGTTTTTGCTGGACACAACTAAATCTTATTTCTGAAGTGATTTCTTACTGTGGGGAGGTTAAGTCTTAGGGGTTTATATGTGAGGACATGATTATATAAGCTGTCTTGGCAGCAGAAGAAAAACTGAAAAAAATGTCAGAGATTTTATAGTCTGATCCATCCTCACGTTTTAAAGGTATCCAATTATATGGCTTGTCATAGGTAAAGAGTTAGTATTTTAAAGACCTCTGAATTGGCAAAATTCATCCAGGTAATTTAGTTTCTCCCTGTCCAGTTACTGACAGTTGCCTTTGTAGTTAAGCTGAGAATGGACTATTTTGTTCCTAACAAGTGCTTTTCGTTTTGGCAAGGTATGGGATAACAAACAAACAATGGCTTGGATTTGGAAGAATCCAATTTACTTCATTCAAAATGTCTTTTACTTTTATTTCAGAATTCACTTAGGAACTCCTGAAATAAAACACATAGGTACCCTCCCTATCTTAATTCTTCCTGTCCAGTTGTCATAACTTGTGAAATTTACCCCAAACACAGTGTCTGCTATAACAATTTGACATGTTCATGCAAGGAGAGAAAACATTCCAATTGCGTAAGTTTAAGTGAGAAGCTGTAGTGTGCGCTGTAGTCATATCTCAGCTTCCTCATAGCAAAATTGTATCTTGTATTTGTGGCTGTGCATTATCATTTTTATAGGCTTTTTGCTTTTTGAAATAGAATCTCACTCTGTTGCCCAGGCTACAGTGCAGAGGTGGGGTCATAGCTGGCTGCAGCCTCAAACTCCTGGGCTCAAGTGATCCTCCTACCTCAAGGTCTCAAACTCCTGGCCTGAAGCAATCCTCCCACTTAGGCATCCTGATATATTGGAACTGTAGGCATGGGCCAATAGACCCTGCTAGACTCCTCATTTTTAAGTAAGAAAGAAAAGTCATATACATTGTAAAATCTTGAGAAGAAAGTAAGCGGGTCTAAGAAGCCCAGAAAATCTCACTCATTAGAAGAATATTTGGTAAGGAAACTTACTGAGAGTTGTATATGCCTACACAACATAAGCTTAGCCATGCACAAGTTTCATGAGAATTTTATTGGTTCTGGGTAGTCACACCAGGATACTTGAGCACTGTGTAGTATTTTTGAAATGCTAGATAAACATTGCCACGAAAGATCGAAATGTCCTAGTTCCTATATACACCATTGAGAATCTTGTTGACATAGAAGAAAGTGCTGGAAAGTCTTTGAGGAGCTGAAAAAAAAAAGTGATGAAACAAAGAGATCGTTTGGAGAGCTGAGCTTGAAAGCAAGTTTGAGATGGTTTGGGGGATTAAAGAATCTTTCATGACTATATAATGTGAAGATCAATGGTGAAATGCATTACATTGCAAGCGAGACTGCACTAGCCACTCCCGGTAACAAAAGTTGGCTATAATGCAAAGCAAATATTGTAATTTGAATAAAGCAATACTCATTGGAAGCAAGTGGCCATTTTCTGATTATACTGGAGGTGAAAAAATCATGTGGCACTTTAAGTGTCCAAAGATAGACACATTCTGCTCTGGAGTAGAAATTAGGAAAACAAAGGTAAAATCTTCCTAGGTATATGACTCCAAAACTCCAGGGACCTTCAAACAATATTGGAGTGTGCACTGCTTGTCATATAGTGCTGAAATAGTAAAGCCCAAGTGAGAAAGTAGGTTATTTAACTTTGGAGACATTTATACAAAAGAAAGAAAATCTTACAAACAGTGCCCTGGATAACAGGCAATATATCAGGAATGTATTTATTAATGTCTAAGCTATTAATTTATAGAGAGTAGAGTGAAGTGGGCTTTCTGCCTTAAAATACATACTTAACTGCAATTTTTTGGACCAAATTTTATGCACAACATTCACAGCATATTCTAAGCAGTATCTGATTAGGGGTGCTGATGAAGAAGTTAGTGATTCCATGAAGGACTTACAGAACGGTTTTGGATCAAGAGGCACTTAGGCTTGAAAGTATCACAAGAAAGAAAAGAAAATGGAAGAAATGGTTATGTCACTTTCTTGGTGATGTCCAAAGTGCTAAAGGTCTGAATGGTCACCCCACTCTCATATTTAAAGACATCATGGATCTTTCAGAGAGGGCAGGATTTTGTGACAATGAAGAACTTAATCCTAATGTATTCACTTTGATGCTATCATTGATTAGAGGGAGGAGAAGATGAGTAGCCATGAAAATCAGACATCAACAATTTAGTTGAAATTTTAGGTTATGCAAAAAGATTTTAAAATCCTGTTAATGATAATTCCTGATGTGAACAGATGCATCACATTAAAAAAAAAAAAAAAACTGTAACGGCACGTCAGTCTTATGGTATCTGGATTCTTGGAATTATCAGCAGATGAGCATACATACTAGTTTCTTGGATTCAGAAATCGATTAATCTCTCATATTTACTGTTGCCCTGGCTCCTTCCCTAGAGCTCACCTTAACTTACTTGATGACTCTCCTTAATTGCCCTCCTCACTAAACATATTCCAGCAACCCTTCCAATGTTAAGCAGCAATTGTGTTTGGTCTAATTTGAATTCCTTATGTATCCCTATCATGTTATTTTGATTCTTGGTAACATTAGAGTTGAATGATTAACTATCACAGTTTTTACCTGTTATCCAGGTGTAATTATTAATAGCACATGATTCACAGTCAAACTGATGGTTTGTATTTTCTATATGGACGCTGTAGCTACAGCAGATATTTGTTGCAGTTTAGAAAAAAACATGGATTGGTATTTGAGACTTTTTTGGCATGTTATGCCAGAAAAGAGAGAGAGAGAGTAAGGAAGGAAGGGAGGGAGGGAAAGAGGAAGGGAAGAAGGGAGGGAAAGAGGGAGGAAGGGAGGGAGGAGGGAGAAAGAGAAAGAGAGAGAAAGAGAGACAGGGAGAGAGAGAGAACTAATCAACAAAAGAAAGGAACCAATCATCACAATTCATTCATTGGTTAGTAGCTAGGTAGTTTGTATTCTACAAATCCTTGATGACCTTTATGTAGGTATTTTATAGTGTTTTAAAGATACATGAAGAAAGTTGGGGTTGCGTATAGACTTGAAATGTGTTATTGCTTTTCTATTTCAAGTAATGGTATATAGATATCCGCTATCTGAATATTCATTACCCAATCAGTTTCCAGGGACTGATTAGATTCTGGTAAATAAGAAATCCTTGGACTACCATTTGATCAGGAGGCAAACAATAGATTTAGACAAGAAAGGATACTTATTGTTTCCTATATATTGTAATAGAAGATTGTTGAGTTTGTTTTATTCATAGAAATAAAATCCAATAGGGATAGAAAGCCTCATCCTTTTTGTTCAGTATCTTTGTCTTAGTCAACAAATAGAAATATAATTGCTGGTTAGCATCCTTAGATGAAATTGAGAGGTGAATTGCATTTATAAAGACTTTAATTAGAACAGTGTTTGTTTTTATCTGATTTATGGCACCAGGTATTTTCCTTTTTAATTACAAAACTAGCAAGGACAAATTGATTAATCTTTTTGGAAAGAAAAGTTTGTGTTTTTTGGTCTGGTTTTCTTTGATCTAGTGTGGATTAACAAATTTAGTTGCATATCAGGCAGAAAGAAGCAGAGAAGATTGTTCTAAAAATATAAGAGATTATCAAGATTAGTATTGTTAAACTACTATCACGCACTGACACAGCTTTTATTTAAGTTCATAGAAGAAATGAATAGATCTCTTCTATAGCTGAGATTCAGCTAGACTCTTATTTGATCATCCTGTTGCCAGTAATAAACCAGGGCTTATTCAAAGACAGTAAGCTAGCTCTTCCCTTTTTAAAGCTGAATTATGCAGCATTTTAACAGTGAGTGAAATCACAGAGATTTCATTTAGGATGTGCTGCCTCTATTGGTAAGAAAAAAACTGATGCCAATTGAGGACATATACGAGAATGAGCTGGCTGACTTGGGAAAATTAGCAATGCTTTTTTTCTTTTTCTTTAAAAATAAGATTAGCATTATAAAAATATTCACGTGTGAAATTAATTAAACTTCATATAAACGCTGATTTTTCAGGTTTTATAATTATTTTACTGAGAAGTTAATACAGAAGTGTATTATCATGCCAAGCAAAGCACAGGTGATGCTTTCGTGGGATCAAACCTTGAGAAGTTATGGCCAATTTAACTGATCCTATTTATAATGTAACTCTCTTCACACCCAGTATCTGTATATATAAATATTCTCTTTTTAGATAGGGATCCTTGATACACCTATTGGGACAAATAAAAACCCTTACAGAAAGTGCTATTTATATATGATTATCAATTTACTAACTGTTACCAAATAGCTTCAATAATTATACATTAGTTTGATCATACATTGAATAACTTCAGTGATCATACATGAAATTGATATTTGCTGAGCAAAAAATTCATTATAGAGTACAAATTATGATAACAAGTCATAGCCCATTTTATTTTAACCAAGTATATTTGGAAGAACATGCCATTTTAAAATAAATCACTAGTTTTTCAAAAAGCATAAGGAAGCTATTAAAGCTGTTAGTATAAAATTATAAAACAAAAGAAAAATAAGAATCAAATTTTGTGGTAACTGTTATTCATGTAATTATTCGTTAATTAATTAATTTTTTTTTTTTTTTTTTTTTTTTTTTTTTTTTTTTTTTTTTTGAGATGGAGTTTCACTCTGTCTGCCAGGCTGGAGTGTGCAGTGGCGCGATCTCGGCTCACTGCAACCTCCGCCTCATGGGTTCAATCAATTCTCCTATCTCAGCCTCCCAAGTAGCTGGGATTATAGGCAAGTGCCATCACATCCAGCTAATTTTGTATTTTCAGTAGAGATGGGGTTTCACCGTGTTTGCCAGGGTGATCTCGAACTCCTGACCTCAGGTGATCTACCTGCCCCGGCCTCCCAAAATGCAGGGACTACAGGAGTGAGCCACTGCGCCCAGCCTAATTTACTTATTCTTTCAAGTATTTATTTATTTATTAAATTAATATTTGATGATCCTTACCATGTACTAGTTAGTGTGCTGCGCACGCTGATATAAACATAAGTACAGTGAATAACTTTGTTTTGTTCTACATTGTTTTGTTACAATGTTGATGAGAAAAATATATATATATTCATGGCCGGGGTCACTTTCTGTGTGGAGTTTGCATGTTGTCCCCATGTCTGCCCACGTTTTTTCTGAGTACTCCAGTTTCCTCTCACATCCCAAAGATGTGCACCCTGGGTTCGATGGCATGTCTACATGGTCCCAGGGTGAGTTAGTGGGAATGTGAGTATGTGTGTGAGTGCATCCTGGGATGGAATGGAATTCTGTCGAATTCTGTCCCATCATGCTCCCTGAGCTGACAGGAGCTACCCACAACTTGAATTGGAATAACTGGGCAATTAATTATCTTACTTGTTTTAACTAATCTTTCTTAAATGTATGTATAGCTCACATTTATTTCAGTGTTCAATTTTAAAAGTGTTTTAGTCTTTATTTAGGAGATGGTTGGTGTTTTCATGACCAGAAATATGCTGATATGCTGTTGGAACTTAACTCTTATTTATATAAATTATTATTATATCAGTTAGCCTGTGGTGAAATTGGTTTTGTGATACGTTATTTCACTTATAATGGCAGTATCCAAGAACCAATTAATTTTAAGTAAGGACTTACTGCATGCCACAAGCCAAATCTTTTAGATTTTCCAGTCTCAAGCAGTATAAGTAAATAACATGTAATAATAAATGCTAATAGAGATTCAGATTATTAATTGTACATCTTTTTACTACATTAATTGCAATAAAAACAATAAATATAATAAATATAGAACAAAATCATTTAATGCATAAGGACATAAGAAAATTACCTCAACTACAAATCTAAATCAGGAAGCACAATGCTAAATACTATATGATCTGGAATAAAATGAGACCGCATGAGAAATAATAAAGATTACCCCCAATTTTACAGAAAATAAAGATTATTCTAAAAAATAAATGCTAGCTACATGAAAGGAAAAATCAATCAAACTTTCATTGAAGCAATAAAGTTTAAGATTATGAGGAGGTCACGCTAAAGCTGTTTTTTTTTCTTCTACAGAGATTTGCTTAGACTTTACAAAACTTCAAGGTGTTAACATTGAAAATAAAAATATTGTACAAGATTGAATAGTTGAGTACTTCCATAATACTGCTTGAGCAGCAGCTAGGAATAGTAGGAAATACTAGATCCAACACAAAAACCTTTGACCTAATGGACTATTATATACATATAATATATATAATATAATATATAAAATGTATAAAATATAACATATATTTTATATGATATGCAAAATATAATGTATAACAAAATATAATATATAATACATTAAAATATATAATGTTGTATGCATATATTTTTGAAATATTGAAAGTAATGGCAAAAGCCACAATTACTTTTGCACTAACCTAATATATATAAAATACAATTAAATATATATAGTTATACCATATATATAAAATAACACAATTATATATATGTAACTTTTTTCTCATTTTGAGGTGTAATTGACAAACAAATCGTATACATGTAAAGTATACAACATGATGATTTGATATATATGTACATTGTGAAATGATTACCACAGTAAAGTTAGTTAACATATTTATATCCTCATATGGTAAACTTTTATGTGTGAGAATGCTTAAGATGTGTGCTACAGCTAACTTCAAATATGTAATTCAGTATTATTAACTATAATCATGATGCTGTACATTAGATCTTTGGAACTTATTCATTGTATAACAGAAAGTTTGTACCCTTTGACTAGCATCTCCTAATAACCTCCACCATCATTCCCTGGAAATCGCTATTCTATTCCTTGTTTCTGTGAGTTTCACTTTCTTTTGTTTAGATTCCACATATGAGTGATACCCTACAATATTTGTCTTTGCCTGGTTTTTTTACTTTGCATAATGTTGTGCGGGTTCATCCATGCTGTCCCAAATGATAGAATTTCCTTCTTTTTGAAGGCTGAATAGCATTACATTTTACATAAATAAATCAGTTTGTATCCTCACCAACAGTGTACAAGCTTGGTGACACTTATCTTTTTTGACATTTTTATAATAGCCATCCTAACCGGTATGAGGTAATATCTTATTTTGGGTTTTAGTTGCATTTATCCTTTATTTTGTTAATGTGATGTATCACATTTATCAATTTGCATGTATTAAAACATCTTACATCACAGGAATGAATCCCACTTGATCATGGTGCATAATCTTTCTAATGCACTATTTCATTCAGTTTGCTAATATTTTGTTGAGAATTCTTGCATCTATGTTCATAAAGGATATTGGCATGCAATTATTTGTAGTCTCTCTGTTTGTCTTTGGTAACCATGCCTCCTAAAATTAGTTTGTTCCCTTCTTTCAAATTTTTGTAAAAGTTTGAGAAGGACAGACATAAATGCTCATTGGAATAACTGGTGAAGTAATCTGGATCTCGACTTCTTGTGTTTAGGGGTTCTGATTACTGACCAAATCTCCTTATATATTATTGGCCTGTTCAGATTTTATCTTTCCTCATGATTTATTCATGGTAGGTTGTGTGTTTCTAGAAATTTGTAAATTTCTTCACCTTATTTAGTGACATATAATTTTCATAAGTCTTATGATTCTTTGTATTTCTACTGTATCAATTGTAATCACTCTTGTTTCATTTTTTATTTTCTTTTTTCTCTTATTTTTAGTCTAAAGTTTTATTAATTTTATCTTTTCAAAACTGGGTGCTTAGTTTCATTAATATTTTCTGTTGTTTTACTAGTGTCTAATTTATTTTTACTCTCATCTTTGTTATTTCCTTATGCTAATTTTGGATATAGTTTGTTTTTCTTTTTCTAGTTCCTTAAGGTTTGATGTTTAGTAGGTTGTTTATTTTAGCTCCACTTCTCTCTTTAGTGTACAAATTAATCACTATAAATTTCTCTTCTAGAACTGCTTCTACTGTACTTTGTAAGTTTTGGTATGTGTTCTTTTATTTCCATGTATCTCAAGATATTTCTATATTTCCTTCTTGATTTTTTGGCTCATTGATTGTTTAAAACTATGTTGTTTAATTTTCACATATTTGTGAATTTTCCAGCTTTCCTACTGTTACTGATTTCTACTCTCACACCACTGTACTGAAAATAAATACTTTCTATAATCTCAATCTTACTAAATTTGTTCAGACTTGTTTTGTGAACTTACATATAATCCATCCTGAAGAATTTTCTGCGTGTGCTTATAAAGAATGTGTATTCTGCTATGGTTTGATAAAATCAACACTTTCCACACTTTCCTGACTTGCAACATTTCTGCTGAGAAACTGATAGCCTTATGATGTTCCTTTGTGTGGATGACTTTGTTTACTCTTGTTGCTTTCAAAATTCTTTTTTTGGCTTTGATTTTCAAAGTTTTAGAATATTATTCAGCCATAAAAAATGAAATCCTGTTATTTGCAAACACATAAATGGAACTGGAGAATGTTAAGTTAGGTGAGATAAGCCAGGTACATAGAGACAAATATTGGATGTCCTCTCTCACACATTGCAGCTAAAAAAAAAAAAAAAGAACTTGTGAAGATAGAGAATAGAATGATGGTTAACAGAGGCTAGGAAGGGTAGTAGCAAAGTGGGAACAAAGAGAGAATGGTACAAAATACAGTTAGATAGAAGGAATAAGACCTAATGTTGTTTAATAAAATAGGATGACTATAGTTAACAATGATTTATTGTATATTTCAAAATAACTAAAGAGTGGAATTGTAATGTTCCTAACACAAAGAAATGATAAAGGTTTGCTATGGTGGATTTCCCAGTTTCACTAATTTGAACATTACACATACTATGCATGTTTCAAAATATCACATGTACTCCTTAAATATGTATGACTATTAGGCTGGTACAAAAATTTTCATGATTTTTGTCATTAAAAGTAATATCAAAAATTAATATTACTTTTGCATCAACCTAATATTGTGTATCCATAATAATTTTAAAAATAAAAAACGTGTTTTATTATAATAAATGTGCTTCAATGAAGTCAAAACTTTGGGTTAAATCTGTATAAGGTTCTGTGAGTTTCATTTAACTTGTTGTTCATATCCCTCCCCAGATTTGGAGAGTTTTTATTCATTATTTCTTTAAATAAGCTTTCTGCCACTTTTCATCTCTCTTCTCCTCTTGGAATTTCCATAATACGAATATCATTTCACTTGATGATGTCCCATGATTTACACTGGCTTTCTTCTCTATTTTAAATTATTTTTCTCCTCTGACTGAATAATTTGAAATTACCTGTCTTCAAGTTCACAGATTCTTTCTTTGGCTTAATTCTGCTTGATGCTTTACATTACATTTTTTCATTTCATTTATTGTATTCTTCGGGTCCAGAATTTACATATGGTTCTCTTTTTATAATTTCTACATTTTTTTGAACTTCTCATGTTGCTTTTGTACTGTTTTCCTGATATTGTTGATTTCTCTATTTGTGTACTCTATTAGATTCCCAAACTACCTTAAAACAATTATTTTGAAATTTTTGTTTGGAAACTCACATATCTCTATTTTGGGGTTGATTACTAGAAAATTATTGAATTCCTTTGTTGATACCATGTTTCTTTTACTTTTTATGTTTCTAGTAGTCTTCCACTGATGCCTGCACATTTGAAGCTGAAGAAACAGTCACCTCTTTTAGACTTAAGGACAATTTTGGTGGATAAAGGCCTTTAACTTCAGGTGGGATGAAGGATGAAATGTGACACTTATCCCAACAAGATGAAATGTGACACTTACAGCTCTGGGGATGGCCTGACAGTGTAGTCTCCATGCATCTCTGTTACCTGAGATCAGCATTAGAGAAGATAGTAGAAGTCCTCAAAAGTCAAGACATCGAGTGTTCACAGTACCGGCAAAGGCTCTAGAGATCTTTGCTGGCAAAGGCTCCTAGGGTCCTCCTGATTTCTTCATCTCCTATTGGGGATATTATCACTCTTGGTGACAGGTTCAGATCGTGGGCACCTTTGCAGTGGCAGCAGCACTACTGTTTGATGCATGAGTGCTTGTGGAACGACCACGGATATGGGATTTGGGGCATGGAGTTCATGGAAGGACAGTATTTCTGGGATCTAGAATTCTGGCTAGCTCATGGTAGCCCTGTTTCTGGTGGCTGAGACATAAGTAAGCATTTTTGTCAGCTACATAGCCAAGTGTGGAATACAGCCTTGTGTAGATCACCTGCAGATCCAGGGTCTGGAGCTGAACATACACGATGCAGCTGTGGTCTTGGTATCTGGAGCATAGCAATGGTTGTAGGAAGTTGGCAGCCATGCTCCCAATGTGGTGGAACAGCAGATCCTTCTAGGAGTGGTGGTGGTTGTGCAGCAGTGTCTCTTCCTCCCGGGTGTTCAGTGGTGAAGGTTGCTGATGCCTCTGCAGAGCAGGCCCCTGGGGTTGGTGCTGATGCACACTACAGCTTCCACTGCAGTGAATGCTGTAGGCAAACACTGTTGTCATGGGAAATTTTGAGGTCCTTAACAGCAAAGGCTGATAAGACTCCCAACAGAAGATCATTGGGGAACACAATGGTAGCTGCCTCATGGCTGAACCAGATAACCCCTACCTTTTTCCTTTGTTCCGAGCCATTTTTCCATGTGTCTCTGCCAAGCAAATATCTCCAGAAGAATCCTGTGTAGTTATTCTTCCCTTTAGTTTTCCTCAATTTTCTTTCTATAGGTTCTTTTTTTTTTTTTTCTTTCTATAGGTTCTTAATTGGACTGTTGAGCCATCCCATGGTTACTTTTGTTAATGGATGGCTGTATAATTGGTTTTTCATTGGGGCATGCAAGTTATTTCCTATCCCACCATCTTGATGATTTCCTTGATGAAACTCATTTCCTTTTTAAAAGCACTTACAATATCCTTCTATTTTTAGGAGAGGATATTTAAGACAATAAGTCAAAGATATAGCCAATATTGTCCCATTTCACAACCCTTTGGTGGCCAGTCCACATTCTATTTTTCAGTAATTACACAGGGTCTATACAAATGGCTCCCCTAAATGAAAGTTTTGGTTCTGATAGCCCACTACCACCACCATTCTCCATATGCAAGCATCAATATACTCTCATGTTCCCTTTTGTACAGTGCTAAGCAAAGTATCATCAAGGAATGCCAGAAAGTCACCCGTCTAACAGATTATTACCCTAAGCCCAACTTATAAAGAAAGTCTTGAACCAATATTAAGAGTTGTCATCTCTTTTAAAATAGTTAATAATTAAAAATAACCATGGAAACTAAGCATAGAAAATATTTTTAGAAGGAGATACAGAATATAAGCAAAAACAGTATTTCAAATAAATAACAAAATAATTTATCTTACAATAACATATTAAAAAGGTGATAGTTGAAGTAACAGTCACAAGCTACCAATAGTTGCTCCAGAAGAAGTAGAAATCTAAATAGCCTTACATCCATGGAGTTAATTGACATTGTTAATAAAATTCTACCCACAATAGAAATCCAGGTTCAGATTACTTTCACTGTGAGTTCTCTCCAATATTTAAAGAAGAGATAATACTAACCTTACAAAAATAAAGCATGATTCAGTTCATTTTATAAGGCTGTGGATTAGTCCATTTTCATGCTGCTGATAAAGTCATACCTAAGACTGGGCAATTTACAAAAGAAAGAGGCTTATTGGACTTGCAGTTCCACATGGCTAGGAAGGCCTCACAATCATGGCAGAAGGCAAGGAGGAACAAGTCACATCTTATGTGGATAACAACAGGCTAAAAAGAGCTTGTGCTGGGCAATTCCTGTTTTTAAAACCATCCGCTCTTATGAAACCCACCCACAATCATGAGAACAGCACGGGAAAGACCCATCCTCACGATTCAGTCACCTCCCACCGGGTCCCTTCCATAACACATGGGAATTATGGAAGCTACAAGATGAGATTTGGGTGGGGACACAGAATCAAACCAGGTCAGCCACTAGAGCCCTGATACCAAACCAGATGAGAAAATTACAAGAAAAGACAATTTCATACTAATCTAGCCCATGAACATAAATAGAAAATTTGTCAACAAAACATTAGGAAATCAAATTTTAAAATCTGTGTTAAAGATCATATACTGTAATAAAGTTTACTTGTGGGTTTACTCCTGGAATAAAAAGATTGATTTAACACATGATAATCAATGAATATAATTAGCATAGCAGATATAAAAGAGCAAAATGACATAATTATTATAATATCTGCAGCAAACATAGCTCAAAAAAGACAGTATGCATTTATGATTTAAAAAATCTCAGCAACCTAGAAGTTGAAGAAACTTCCTCCAATAATTAGTATCGAGAAAAAAACCAAATTAGTATGTAAAAAAATTAGTATCTAAAAAAATAATAGCACACTTAGTAGTAAAATATTTAATGCTTTTCTGCTCACATCTGGAATAAGACAAATATGCCTCTCACCACTTCTATTAAACATATTACTGGAAATCTCAGCAAGCATCAAAACCAAAAAAAAAACAAAAAACAAGAAAAACTCACAGCATAATGAGTAGACCTGAACATTTCACTATGTGTAAATTTTGTCTCAATTGAAAATAAAAAGATGGGATTGAATATAGAGCAGAAAAACCTCAGAAAAAAATAAAAAATAATAAAGAAGTGGAACATTACAGTAAATAGGAGACAATTTAAAAAACCCAGCATAATCCACAATTTAAAACATGGTGAAGAGATTTTAAGAAATCAATGTCCAGTTAAAAAAAAACAAGGATAATTTAAATTTTATTATTAAAAGGCACACAAATATCTCCATGACTTTAATGTTTTGGTTTTCAGATCCCAAAATTTATACTCTGTGCCTGCTTTATTTCACTTAGTATAGTGGCCACCAGTTGCATCCATGTTGTTGCAAATGACAGGATCTCATCTCATTCTTTTTTCTAGCTTAATAGTACTCTATTTTGTATAAGTACCACATTTCCTTTATCCATTCATCAGCACAAAAACACTCATATCCTCACTTCTGTTTATTGATATGTTCCATTGCCCAAGAAAAATTGGCTATCATAACCAACACCATGTTCCTGTGTTTAAAGACTGTACGAAGAAGTGCTGTGTGGTCTCATAGGCAGAAAAGGTGAAAGAATGACAAGGGAAAAATCTATGCTGTTACATTTTTCTATTGCAAACCATAAAGCCGGAAAAATAATATAAAGAGTGAGTGATTCAAACATTTATATAAAGCAAATTACCCTTTAGATAAAAAGGCAAAACTACATATTCTCAAGCAAGTAAGCAACAGGCTTCTTACCAAAAATACTGTAACAAAAATCCAGCGAAACTATATTACTCAAACTTTCTTATTTTTGACTCTATCAATAGACACAGCCCTCTCAAAAGAATCTATTCTAGGTTAGATTTTTTAAATCAATACTTTCAGTAGACTATCCTATGTGCAGCAGCTCTTCCTCCATCCTGACATAAAGAAACAGCATCACTCATAATACCTTGACAATATCCATTACATTAACAAATACAATTTATATGATCACTTTTTATCATTTGTGTAAAATTATGTTTGTATTATCCATTGTAATTGTTTTTAATAGGAAATATCTGGTATACAATTCATACGTGTCCTGCTTTTTAGTAAGCAATGGACTTGATGATGGTTTACAATATTAAAGTTGTTACTGTGAAGATATAAAAGCAGCAACCAGAATTAGTTCAGAGGATAAAAAAGAAAATAAGGAAAAACTTCCTATTGATAAATTGAGTTTAGTGGTTAGTGTATTTTGTTTTAGATATTTACAGCCATTTCAAGAGCTTCGGTAGATCTAATACATAATTTAACTCAACCTTATCATCTAACACCAAACATAAATACCATTCACAATAGCATCTAAAAATATCAGGTACTTATATATTGAAAAATTAGTGAGCCCTTTACAATGAGAACTTTAAAAATCACTGAAAGTAAAGATAGCCTAAATATATGAAAAGATGTCCTGTTAAGATATAACATTGTTACATTTTTAGTACATGAATTTTCCAAAACTTGATCTATAGATTCAACACAGGCTATATTGAAGCAACTTCCAGTTATTATGATATTTAGCACTAACCCTGTATGGCTTATTGTCCCCACTCTGTCATTCAAAACCTATTCAGAGGAGTATGTCCCATGATCTCCCAGGTTTCCCTTACACAGATAATTCTCCCATTATTCTGGGTAACTTTAATCTCCACAAAAGTAAATTCTCTTAACACACAGTAATGATTCCTTGGCAGGCATTCACATTATCCTTCCAGCAAATCACTCCCATAATCAAATCAAAAAACATATTGTCTGACATTGTTTCCTCCTTGATATCGTGAAAAGAATATGTGAGGGTGTGTGTGTTTGTGTGTGTGCGTGTGTGTGTGTGTCTGCAAGTGCATGTATAAAATTGAATCATGTTTGAATACAGAGAAATTGTACAATTCAGATGGGTATAAAAATAATTATTTAAATATTGGAACCCAGGGATAACTACATCCAAAATAGGTAGGTGAGTGATGGAAGGTTAGCTAAATGATGAATGATAGATAGATGGGTATGATCTGATAAGATTTTTAACTTCTTGTCTTAGTGTCCTTATACAACCACCTCCCCTGAATGTACTATCCTGTAATATTGACTGTAGGTGTGTGTTGTATAACAGACTGATATTATCCTCTTTATATGCATTTTCTATTCTTTAAAATAATCACACTGTTGATATTTCATTCTTATTACATCTGTTATAAAACAATATTTTATACCTTCATAATTAATATTCTATCATTAGATATTTAAAATGTTTTAAAAATTATAAAAAGACTAGATAACACTTTTAATAAAATGCTTTGGCACATCTTTGATTTTTTTGTGAGACACGTTTCAAGATGCGAGTTGTCAAAAGATACAAAAGTTTATATGTTTGGATAAATATGCAAATGCCTTTCAGAAAGGTTTTACACAAACACAAGAAGAAAAGGGGACCATATTTTAGCACACTTAAGTTTTTACTAGTTTGACCAGTGAAAAGGTAGTGAATATTCCGTTTAATTTACATTTAATACTATTAGAGAAGATAAACATTGACATGAATACATTGACAAGTGTATGCATCATGTGTCATCTCTATTGATACATAATTACACAATAGCAATTATTTTGTTATAAAATCTCCATTTACATGTTTGGTGTATTTTTCATATTAAATCATTTATTCATATTATATTCTTTTTTTTTTTAATGGAGTATTGCTCTGTCGCCCAGGCTGGAGTGCACTGGCCCCATCTCGGCTCACTGCAAGCTCCGCCTCCTGGGTTCACACCATTCTCCTGCCTCAGCCTCCTGAGTAGCTGGGGCTACAGGCACCCGCCACCACACCCAGCTAATTTTTTGTATTTTTAGTAGAGATGGGGTTTCACCATGTTAGCCAGGATGGTCTCCATCTCCTGACCGCCTGCCTCGACCTCCCAAAGTGCTGGGATTAAAGGCGTGAGCCACCGCGCCCGGCCATTCATATTCTTTTTAATTTAAAAAATTCATATAGGATTGGGAACATTTCTTACTCATTTAGAAATTTTTGTCTTTTTTGAAATTATATTCTAAATAACATATATATTTTATTTGATTTCTTGGGATTCTTGAATCATAAATTGGACCTTACACAAACTTTTTTTTCTGCAGTATTTTAAATAAATTGCATATATCCTATCACTTCACCTATAAATACTATAGTATGATCTCTAAATCATAAGGTCTTTTTCAGGACTTTAGTTTGGTTTTGGTTCCTGGGAAGTCAAATCTAGGATGGAAAATCGTGTGCAGAATTTCTATCGGGAAGATCTCTTGTGGGGAAATGTAAGGAAATGAAGAAAGCAGGATTCCACAAAAGGAGAAGCTAACCTGCAGTGAACTGACAGCTGATCCCAAATCTAACAGGATCTCTGAAACTGGCCCTTGAGTGTTGTTCCAATTAGGCAAAGAGGATGGAAATTTTATGCCCATATTAGCCAGTCACTGGCTGCAGGTTGTTGCTTAGAAAAGGTGCACTTGGCTGGGTGCGGTGGCTCATGGCTGTAATCCCAGCACTTTGGGAGGACAAGGTGGGTGGATCACCTGTTTGGGAGGCCAAAGTGGGTGGATCACCTGTGGTCAGGAGTTCGAGACCTGCCTGGCCAACATGGCGAAACTCCATCTCTACTAAAAATACAAAAAATTAGCCAGGAATGGTGTGGTGTGCACCTGTAATCCCAGCTACTCAAGAAAACTGACGCAGGGAGAATTGCTTGAACCCAGGAAGCGGAGGTTGCAGTGAGCCTAGATCACACCACTGCATTCTAGCCTAGGTGACAGAGTGAGACTCTATCTCAAAAAAAAAAAAAAAAAAAAAGAGAAAGGTTACAGTGAGCCTAGATCATGCCACTGCACTCCAGCCTAGGTGACAGAGTGAGACTCTATCTCAAAAAAAAAAAAAAAAAAAAAAAGAGAGAGGAAAAGAAAGGGTGTACTTTTAGGCAAGGTAAGTTCCCTGTTGCCCAGACAATATTATCAGCATCTCGAGGTGGTTGTACTGGCAGGAAAGAGGGAGCCTAGGCAGAACAGCACATCACTTCTCTAGACAAGCCCCTGCGGTGCTCAGACTCACATACTTCTTACAGTCACTTCTATCTTATTCTCATTTTTGTGAAACTTAGAAGTGCTAGTGTGATAAATAACAACTCACGGTGCTCCACTGCATCCGGAAAATGCAATTGATTCTTATTATCCCTCTTCTCCATAACCCATTCAAGATTCCCCAACCCTTTGTAGCATTCCTTTTAGTCCAGACACCTTGTGTATAAGATGACCAGATGTTCATTTTGGTTGTCATGCTCTTCTCAGTCTGTAGCTGCTATACTTACCGATTCACTAATAAAATGGGGCAACTGGCCGCAGGTTATTGTGCAAATGCTAATCATATACTCCCTGCCCTTATTGCGTAGAGGCAGCCCTGCCTTTTCTAGATACCAGAGTATATTACCAGCAAGTATGGTGACAATTTCCTTGCCTGATGCTCTTTCAGCATGATGAACCCAAAGTGAATAGATATTATCTATCAAATTAGCTATCAAAGCTATTTATGATATATTATTTTAACAGCTATCAAAGGAAATACCTATTATTTAAAGTTCCCTGGAACTTTTAAGGTGTTCTCTTCTAGAACTCAATCCACTCTGGGAACATGGACCTCTAGATGCACAGTGATAGGAAGGGAAAATATCCAAGTCAGTTAACAATAGTGATGGTGAGTGAGCCCACTCGTTCATCCATCCTTTGATATCCAAACCTGTTTATTCTACCTATTGAGGACATAATACCATTCAGTAAAAATTAATTTAAGGTATATATCACAGCTTAATGGAGACTACCTTATTCTCATAAGGTGGCATATCCATTTTGGCATATTAGTTTTGTCTTTAAGGAGCCGTTCCCATATACAGTGGTTTCTAGATTGTGGTTTTCAATAGAATCAGTGTATTCCATGGTTAAGGGATCATTGTCACAATCATTTTGCTATAAAATAGATGGATTATTCTGGAGGGATGTTACATAGCACCCTGTGTGAACAGATTACTCTATAGGTAGAGTTCTGGTCAAGGTCATACAATAGGAAGGCAAACCCGTACGTTTTTCTGACATTTTGTCAGAAAAACTTAACAAATAAGTTTTATTCTTCTATAACCAGGATATGTTCATTCCATTTTAAGAGGAAACACTTCTTTTCCCAGGAGAAGCAATCCAGTATCTTCAACTTGCCACCTAGGTTAATTTCTCTTTTGGGTATGATGTCATATCAGGTGCATAGATTTCAAAAGTTTGTCAATAGTTATATCATTCTTGGAATCATAGATTAACTTGTGAACTCATGAACAGACTTCATCACTGTCACTATGATCACTCTGTTCATGAGCCTTTTTGTCACCATTGGGATGACCAGCAAGAGACATTGATTTACTTCAACTGAGTCTTTTTTGTTGTTGTTGTTTATTTGACTGTGTTGCATGTCATTTTAGCACATGATGTGAAACAACATAAAAACATATTTCTGCTTGCTTCTTATTCTAATAGATACATGCATATGTCTCTTACACAGAGCTCTTCATCTCCAGTTTTCTGATCTTCCTACTTCCAAACAGCAATTAAATCGGCCAGGTAACTTGTTGCTGCCTATAGGTTTATATGTACATCAACATAACATGAAATATGCTATTGATATTATGCCTACTAGTTGTAATTGTGTCCTCTTTGTCAGCTGTCCAGTAAGTAATTAATTCTCTAAATCCCATTTTAGAATTTGTTTTCTAAGGTCATTTCTAGAACCAACTGTTCCAGATTGTGGTATTCTTGAAGACACAATCTAAGACACTACTTATGCACAGATTTATTGCAGTGTGCTCTTGGGGGCTATACTTATAAGAATGTGGGAATATAGGATTGCACAAAAGAAGAAGCCTCCTCACAAGTAGTGTGTAATTGAAACTTCAGTTGCACTTACTCTGAGATCTAAAACTAGGATACCACTTCAGATTTTTCCCTAAGTGGACCTTTGCATGCAGGTATCAGGCAGTCATTGAATAGAATCACAGCCACTCCCTCATTTCCCAGGAAAGAGGTAAAACCTTTGTCAAGACAATTTCCTCCAACTGAAGGCAATTCCTATTGAAAAATGTAACTGTGAACTGCCACCAGCAAGATTGCTAGCAGTAGGGGTTGAGTGTGTGGAAACTGAAAAGGGTATCTAGCCATTAAATAAGAAAATAATAGCTTTCAAAAAACAGACCTTGGCCGGGCATGGTGGCTCATGCCTGTAATTCCAGCACTTTGGGAGGCCAAGGTAGGTGGATCACCTGAGGCCGGGAGTTCAAGACCAGCCTGGGCAACATGGTGAAACTCCATCTCTACTAAAAATACAAAAATTAGCTGGGCATGGTGGCATGTGCCTGTAATCTCAGCTACTCAGGAGGCCGAGGCATAAGAATTGCTTGAACCTGGGAGGTGGAGGTTCCAGTGGGCCGAGATCGTGCCATTGTACCACTCCAGCTTGGGTGACAAAGCAAACCTCTGTCTCAAAACAAAACAAATATATCTTAATTTTATATATGTGTATATATATATATATATATATGTGTGTATATATATATGTGTGTGTATATATATATAGACCCCGAACAAAGGAATTTCTAGTGAAATAAGAGTAATTATTTACTTTTTCTAGATGTCTTTCTATATCTATCTATCTATTGAATGATCAATGCATCAATCATCCTATTTTCCTTGGATACGTCCTACTAGAAAAATATAGTCAAATTATAATTTCAAATATATTTAAGTAATTTTCTTTCTGTGGTTTGGCCATCAACTTGTAATAATTTTTTATATCTACCAGAGTCTATCCTCTTCTGGTGCTAATTTTTGTTCCGATTAACTGGGTGCACTAAAAATTTTAGTGGTTTAAAACAAGAGTATTTTATTATTTCTCATGATTCTTTATGTTGGCTTGATCTTTTTCGTGGCTTAAGCTAGTTCATCTGGGGCTAGAAGGCTCTGGACAGCCCTTATCACTTATATCAAAAGTGGCAGGCTCATTGGTCTGGGGACTACCGGAAGCACGGCCTGACTCATTTCTGCTTCAGGTAGTCTGTCATATAGGCCTTGTCAAGTAACAGTCTCAGGGTTCCAAAGACCAGGAGAGGACAAATCCTAATGTGCAAGTGTTTTTACACCTTTTGTCACACTTGCTAATGTTCCATTTGCTACATCAAGTCACATGGCCAAGATTAGGATAAAGACATTTTGACTTCTTCACCCAAGAATCTGCAAAGTCACCTGGCACATCAAGTTGGGAACAATTTTAGGTCTTTTAAAATTGTCTACATATAAGATAAAGTAAAAAAGAAAGGAAAATTAGAAGCACTTAAAAAAAAAAAAAAAAACTATTTGATTTACAGAGACAACTGTTTTCTATCAAATTGCTCCAGGTTAATAAACCGTTATTCAAAATGCTTGAGACCAGAAGTATTTTTGATTTTGATATTTTTTCCAGTTTTGGACTATTTGCATTATTCTTAATAGCTAAGTGTTTTTAATCCAAAAATCCAAAATCTGAAATGCTTAAATGAGCATTTCCTTTGAGTGTCTTGTCAGCACTCAACAATTTTCAGATTTTGGAGCATTTCAAAATTAAGATTTTTGAATTGGGGTTACTCAACCTTTAAGAATATCATTAATGTTTACTTTTAAATACTGTACTTAATTTGTCACATATCAGTGAAAAATATTGGACCACCCTCAGTTCACTGCTGTAGAGA
This sequence comes from Macaca thibetana thibetana, assembly GCF_024542745.1. Classification (NCBI taxonomy): domain Eukaryota; kingdom Metazoa; phylum Chordata; class Mammalia; order Primates; family Cercopithecidae; genus Macaca; species Macaca thibetana. The sequence continues at coordinate 14,354,908 of NC_065595.1, read as the reverse complement.
CTGCCAGTTATAATTTCTTTTATTACATTCATCTGGTATAGTTTGACATGTTCCTTTATTCTTTTAAAATTTTCTAGAAGTTGATTGGTTGCACATGCTTGCTCTGTTCCAAGTGTAACATTTTGCCAGAAAACTTAACAAATAAGTTTTGTTCTTCTATCGTGAGATATACAATGGGTGGGCAACTATTTTTGTGTAGTTAGTAGCCATTGATATTCAGTATTTAGACCTTTCAATTTATCACAGTTGTAAAAAGGTTATACCTACTATCTAATTCAATTATTAATTTTAATTAATGAGAAATACTTCTGTAATTTACTATTTAGTTTGCTCAATGGTACATTTTTTTTACAATGATGTACAAGAAATGTTGAATTTATTTGTCTTATAAACTACTTTTTAAAAATCATGAGTTGGTTCCCAGTTTCCTGAAAAGTTGAACAATTAGTTTATGTGTGTATAATAATGAATGAGTGGATTTAAATAGCTTTAAAATAGTTTGATCAATAGAATTTTATCTTTATTGAAGCTCAAAATATTTTATCTTCATTTATTTATCTTAGTTCTGCAGGCAGAAAAGTCCAAAAGCAAGGCATTAGCATCTGGTGTGGCATTATCAAGGGCCTTCTTTCTGCATCTAAACATGGCAGAAGGACAAACTCTGAAGCTTGCCTAATGCTACATGAAACTTGTTTTATGAGGGCCTTAATCCTGTTAATAAGGAAGGAGCCTCATGGCCTAACCACCTCTTAAATACCCTACTTCTTAATACTATCACATTGGCAACCCCTGAATTTCAGAGAGAATTAACTTTCGACATGAATTTGGAAGGAGACAAAAGCATTCAAACCATAGCACACTTCTTACTTTCTTCTTGGCCCATATCTAAATTCAGCCATTAATCCAAGAAGCTTCAGTTCTTTGGTGGTAAATCATATTTCAAGATCACAACCAAAGTGGTTACAATGCTTATTTATTTAATTCTATCTGCAACTCTAATTCCCTTTTTCCAAGTAACATAACATATGCACAGATTCCAGGTATTAGGACATGGACATCTTCATGGGACCATTATTCTATCACAATATTCTTGTGTATTTTTGTCACATCTCTCAAGAAATATGTAGCTGTTTATTAATGCTCTAAGAGTCACACATTCTTCTACAGGTTGACAAAATTTTTCATTTCAAAAGAGTCTGTTATAGCTCCATTGTGGATCATTTTCTTGAAAATACAAAATGATGGTTTTATTATTTTTTCTCAAGAATTTGTTTTTGTATTTTATAATTCCTTTCCAGAGTTCCATTTGTTTGGGTTTACTTGAAAGTAATATTTATTGAGTTATATGTTATAAATATAATCCTTACCAGTCTTCAACCTATTCAGAAAGCTTTTAATTTTATACTTATTCTTAGAATTAATTGGCACTTACAAACAATTGATATCTATGTAATTTTCTCACTTTATTTTATTATTTTAGGTTTTTGTGGTAATTATTTTATTATTGCTATTGTTTTATTAGTGGTGATTCAACATTATAAAAAAATCTTAATGAAATAAAAATGATACTTTCTACCATTAACATCATTCCTTTACTCATATAACTATTTCCTATTTTATGTGTAGTTTCTAGAAAGCCATCTGAAAGTTATTCTTACTCAAGCAAGAGCCACTATGACAAGGTATAATCAGTCTAGTAATATGTCTAAACTTTGTTTTTAGAATCTTGGCCATATGGAGAAGGAATGGTATGGTTGCATCTGGAGATTTGGAGACCTGAGAATACATTATGACAGTAATGCAGGTGAAAAGTGAGACACTCTTGGAAATAGAATAAAAAGAGAACAGATGAAAAAATACTTTAGAGATCAAAGTGGGATGATTTCATGACTTATTGGATAAATGAGGAGGAAAGGAAGTCAAAGATAATTCTTAGTACCTATTTCATTGATGGTGCCTTCTCAAAAATAAGGTCAGAGGAAGAGCAGCCTTTACTATTATTATTATTAGATTAGTTAAATTAGGGATCTTCAGACTGTGATGCTTATCATAATCTCAATGTGAAATATGAATTTAGGAATCATTATAGATTCAATCCATAAAAACAATTAAGATTACCCAAAGAGAGCAAGTAGAGGGAGAAGAGAAACAAGGAGGGAATCTTAAGGAACATGAATATTTAAGCTATGGAAAGAACAGAGAGAATGTGGAAAATCAAATACAGAGCAGACTCTCAGGTTGGCATACTCTACTGGAGGCAAAAATCAGAAAAACAAATTCCAGTAGATGGGATTTTCTATTTCACATATTTCAGATAGGTCAAGTAACTTAAAAATTGAAATGCAATTATGGAAGTTGGTAACGCTTGGGAGCTATGGACTTTCTAATGCTCAGAAGGTGGACTTAGAAAGTCCAAGTTAATGTGTCAAAGATTAAACAGCCAAAATGTTGACAAGTAGTAATTTTAGCCAGGAATGTTTGATTCCTCAATCTTAAACAATACAATTTAAAGAAAGTAAAAAAAAATAAATAGACAAAATACCTACATAAATTACTGATGAAGACTTACTGGTTCTTGTGATGGAAAACATTTTCTAAATTTGAAGCCTTTATACAAAAACAATTAGAGGAAAAAATATTTTTTTTCATAAAAATTGTTAAGATCTGCATGTAAAAACAACAAAAGCAAACTTAAAGGAAATATAATATATTAAATGTTATTCTTGATACCTGTAAACTTTAATTTCAGATGTACTAAGCTTCTATCAATTTTTCTTAAAAACACATATGATGACTCAGAAACACCAAATCTCATAATACTGAAAACTATAAAATATTACAATAATCTGAAAGGAAGTACAAGACCTATGGGGCTGAATTGAGAATAACAATTGGCAGCTGGCATGAGCTTTTCCAGTTGGAGCAGATGGTATAGATATGCTTTGGTCCTGTGCCACAACCTCCCCCTGGTAAGAGACCAGAATCTATGCCAACAGAAAACTTGGAAGCTACCTTCCTACTGCACAGACATAAGATTTTTAGGGGATAATAGTATACCTGATTTCCTGTTGCTACACTGCTCTCAAGTACCTCTCATAATATATAAGATTTAAAAAAATAAAATGAGGACAGAGAGTCAGAGATTGATATATTATATCCTGTAAAGCATTACCCAAACGTGTTAAATTATGTTGGCAAGGTCACCAATAGGGCTGCCACTATTTGTGTCTATTAACGAGTACATATATTTTTTGAATTATTTTATTTAACATAGTGTCAAAGAAAGTAGTCATGACTTTTTAAGACTATCATAGCTCAGTCACGTGGAATCACATTACATAAGTATTTTCCAGCCCATGAAATGGGTCTAGAAGCTCTACCATCAACCTGATGTATACAAATCAATAAGCTGAGATTTGCTTGCTTTTTTCCTCTCCACTAAACAGGTTGGTATTTCAGCTTTCTGTTTAGAAAGCAAACAAAGGCTATGAAGTGGCATATATTAAAGTGGTCTTCCTTATTCCACAGGCTTCAGTCATGCAAAACTTTGCCAACTGTTTGCTTAAATACAGAAGCAAAAGGATTCAGCCCAGCAATTATTTTCTAATGCTATCTAAGAAGTATACTCAATGGAGAGTGAGAAAACCCATCGTATGCCATAACATGTCTTTTTTTTCTACAAACAGTAAATAGGCTAGACAATTCTTTATTCCAAAATAAGTAAACAGAATCAAAAATACAAATAAGACTTAAAAAAAAAAAGTGCAGAACAATGAATAACAGTAAAAATTGCTTTGAGAGTCAAAGACTTTTCTTCCAAAGGCAGTTTAATTCTCTGAATCATAAACTCAAATATCCTCTGAAATCACATAGTTCAGATCAACTATTCAATATCATTACCTTAATTCTTGCTTTTCAACATTACTGACGCCTCTAAACCCTGTTCTCCTCTTCTTTATTTCTCTCAACTTCTTTTTTTCTTTGTTACTTACTATTCAACACAAACTTCAGAGTCTCGTCCTTGATTATATGCATGTGAATATCCTCAGCTTTTCTTCTCCATCTTGTTCTACAATAGCTATTGCCTCCTGGAAGACGTTCAAAGTTGGACAGACTCAATGTGAATTCCCTAAGTCTATGCTAGGTCTTCTGAGCTATGGTAGGAAAAAAAAAAAAAAAATCCCCGGCCGGGCGCGGTGGCTTACGCTTGTAATCCCAGCACCTTCAGAGGCTGAGACAGGCGGATCACGAGATCAGGCGATGGAGACCATCCTGGCTAACACAGTGAAACCCTGTCTCTACTAAAAATACAAAAAAGTAGCCAGGCATGGTGGCAGGCACCTGTAGTCCCAGCTGACCAGGAGGTTGAGGCAGGAGAATAGCATGAACCCGGGAGGTGGAGGTTGCAGTGAGCCGAGATTGGGCCACTGCACTCCAGCCTGGGCGACACAGCGAGACTCCGTCTCAAAAAAAAAAAAAAAAAAATCCCACCTAATTGCAAAGATTATGGCTTACTATTGATATTATTTATTGTTTTATTTTACATAGTGTAGTGCTTGGTCATATTTTCCCAGCTGTCTTTAAACTCATCCAGTTTCACTCTGTGTTTCAACACACAACTTTGCTTCAGAAGTTGGTGACCATTAGATGACAATAGACTCCACTGTCTATCACAACATTAAAAAATTTCCTGAATTCTTACCAGTTTTATTTCTGTTTTAGAGAAAAAGCAGCTTTTCTGTCCATATAGTGACACAAAATTAGAATGACAACACGTTTAAGAGTGGTTGAACACTTTAGTGGATGGCTATTAATTGTTATGATTGATGCACAAATGCTACTGGCACCTACTGGGGGGAGACCAGTGAAGCAAGAACTTTTTCAATTTTCAGAGTAGTTATGCACATTGAACATGATTCTTCACGTAGCACAACTTCAGTTGTGTCTCTGGAATTCAAATAAGTGAAAAATATATTTATAAGTAGGTGATTGTAGAACTTAACTCTGATTTAAACGTAGCCCACCACTTTTTGCATGTGTTTAATATGCTGAGATATGTATACAAAAACAGTAGCCATTATAAAAATGAGTGAGAAAGAAACAAATCAAAGTTTATCACTAGAAAAAGGCACCAAACCATTGGTGGCTGGGACAATGGCTGAATAACAAGAGCTCTGGTCTGCTGCTCCCAGCAAGATCAACACAGAAAGCAGGTGATTACTGCATTTCCAACTGAGGTACCTGACTCATCTCATTGGGACTGGTTAGGCAGTGGGTGCAGCCAATGGAGGGAGAGCTGAAGCATGGTGGGGTATCGCCTCACCCAGGAAGCACAAGGGGTCAGGGAACTCCCTCCTCTAGCCAAGGGAAGCTGTGAGGAACTGTGCTGTAAGTACACATCGGACTTATTCTAAAATTGACCACATAATTGAAAGTAAAACACTCCTAAGTAAATGCAAAAGAAAGGAAATCACAACAAATAGTCTCTCAGACCACAGGGCAATCAAATTGGAGCTCAGGATTAAGAAACTCACTCAAGGCCAGGCACGGTGGCTCACACCTGTAATCCAAGCACTTTGGAAGGCCGAAGCGGGCGGATCATGAAATCAGGAGATCGAGACCATCCTGGCTAACACGGTGAAATGCCATCTCTACTAAAAATACAAAAAAATTAGCCGGGTGTAGTGGTGGGCACCTGTAGTCTCAGATATAGGAGGCTGAGGCAGGAGAATGGCGTGAATCCAGGAGGTGGAGCTTGCAGTGAGCCTGGGCGACAGAGTGAGACCCAGTCTCAAAAACAAAACAAAACAAAACAAAACAAAAAAACAAAAAAAAACACCTCACTCAAAACCACACAACTACATGGAAACTGAACAATCTGCTCCTGAATGACTATTGGGGTAAATAACAAATTAAGGCGGAAATAAATAAGTTATTTTAAAACCAATGAGAGCAAAGACACAATGTACCAGAATCTCTGGGACACAACTAAAGCAGGTTTAGAGGGAAATTTATAGCACAAAATGCCCACAGGAGAAAGTGAGAAATCTCTAAAACTGACACCCTAACATCACAATTAAAAGAGCTAGAGAAGCAAGAGCAAACAAATTCAAGAGCTAGCAGAAGACAAGAAATAACTAATATCAGAGCAAAACTGAAGGAGATAGAGACACGAAAAACCCTTCAAAAAAATCAATGTATCAGAAGTTCCGGCCAGTGCAACCAGGCAAGAGAAAGAAATAAAGGGTATTCAAATAGAGAGGAAGTCAAATTGTCTCTGTTTGCAGATGACATGCTTTTATATTTAAAAAACCCCATCGTCTCAGCCCAAAATATCCTTAAGCTGATAAGCAACTTCAGCAAAGTCTCAGGATACAAAATCAATGTGCAAAAATCACAAGCATTCCTATACACTATGAATAGCCAAATCATGAGTGAACTTCCATTCGCAATTGCTACAAAGAAAATAAAATACCTAGGAATACTACTTACAAGGGATGTGAAGGACCTCTTCAAGTAAAACTACAAACCACTGCTCAAGGAAATAAGAGAAGACACAAACAAATTGAAGAACATTCTATGCTTATGGATAGGAAGAATCAATATAATGAAAAGTAATTTATAGATTCAATGCTATCCCCATCAAGTTACCATTGACTTTCTTCAGAGAATTACAAAAAACTACTTTACATTTCATATGGAACCAAAAAAGGGCCTGCATATCCAAGATAATTCTAAGCAAAAGGAACAAACCTGGAAGAATCACGATACCTGACTTCAAATTATACTACAAGGCTACAGTAACCAAAACAGCATGGTACTGGTACAAAAACAGATATATAGACCAATAGAATAGAACAGAGGCCTCAGAAATAATGCCACACATTTACAACCATCTGATTTTTGACAAAATTAACAAAAACAAGCAATGGGGAAAGGATTCCCTTTTTAATAAATGATGTTGGGAAAACTGACTAGTCATATGCAGAAAACTGAAACTGAGCCCCTTTCTTACACCTTATACAAAAATTAACTCAAGAAGGATTAAAGACTTAAATGTAAAACCTAAAACCATAAAAACCCTAGAAAAAAAAATAGACAATACCATTCAGGACATAGGCATGGGCAAAGACTTCATGACTAAAACACCAAAACCCATGGCAACAAAAGCCAAATTTGACAAATGGGATCTAATTAAACTAAAGAGCTTCTGCACAGCAAAAGAAACTATCATTAGAGTGAGCAGGCAACCTACAGAATGGGAGCCAATTTTTGCAATCTGTCCATCTGAAAAAGGGCTAATATCCAGAATCTACAAGAAACTTAAACAAATTGACAAGAAAAAAAAACAACCCAATCAAATAGTGGGTGAAGGGTATGAACAGACACTTCTCAAAAGAAGACATTTATGCAGCCAACAAACATATGAAAAAAAGCTCATCATCACTGGCCATTAGAGACATGCAAATCGAAACCACAATGAGATACCATCTCATGCCAGTTAGAATGATAATTAAAACGTCAGGAAGCTACAGATACTGGAGAGAATGTGGAGAAATAGGAATGCTTTTACACTATTGGTAGGAGTGTAAATTAGTTCAACCATTGTGAAAGTGTAGAGATTCCTCAAGGATCTAGAACCAGAAATACTATTTGATGCAGCAATTTCATTACTGGGTATATACCCAAAGTATTATAAATCATTCTACCATAAAGACACATGCACATATATGTTTATTGCAGCACTATTCACAATAACAAAGACTTGGAAGCAATCCAAATGCCCATCAATGATAGACTGGATAAAGAAAATATGGCATGTATACACCATGAAATACTATGCATCCATAAAAAAGATGAGGTCATGTCCTTTTCAGGGACATGGATGAAGCTGGAAACCATCATTCTCAGAAAACCAACACTGGAACAGAAAACCTAACACCTCATGTTCTCATTCATAAGTGGGAGTTAATCAATGAGAACACATGGACACAAGGAGGGGAACATCACACATCAGGGCCCGTCAGGGTGGGGGTGGCCAGGGAAGGGATGGCATTAGGATAAATACCTAATATAGATGATGGGTTGATGGGTGCAGCAAACCACCATGGCATGTGTATACCTATGTACCAAACTGGCAACTTCTGCACATGTATCCCAGAACTTCAAGTATTAAAAAAAAAAAGAAGAAGAAATATAACTAATCATATGATCCAGCAGTCCCACTACTGGGTATTTGTTCAAAGGAGATGAAATCAGTATGCCAAAGAGATAGCTGTTCTCTTATATTTACTGCTGCACTATCCTCAGTAGCCTAGATATGATATCAACCTAAGTGTTTATGAACAGATGAATAAAGAAAATGTGGTATATATACACAATGGAATACTCTCAGCCACAGAAAAAGAATAAAATCTTGTCATTCACAGCAACATCAGTAAATCTAGGGGACATTATATTAAGTGAAATATGTCAAGCATGAAAAAATAAATATTGCATGAACTTACTCATTTTAGGAATCAAAAAATCTGGTATCATAGAAGTACAGAGTAGAATAGTGGTTACCAGAGGCTAAGGAGGGTAATAGAAAGGTGAGAGAAGGGGAGATGTTGATCAATGGGCATAAGAAGAATAAGCTCTAGTATTCTATTGCAAAGTAGAGTGGAAATAGTTAACAATATCGTATATTTCAAGATAACTATAAGAGAGGACTTTGAATGTTCTCTTCACAAATAAATGATAAATGTTTGAGCTGATGTATGTGCTAAATACTCTTATTTGATCATTACACCATGGACACATGTATTGAAACATCACTGTACCCCATACATATGAACAATTATTATGTCAATTAAAAATAAAATAAAACGTTTTAAAAAGAGTAATAGTTAAATGTCCCTAAAATATACTTTTCAATTTTAAAGGATATAGTAGCTATAAAATTTTCCTTTTATTTAAATATTTTTATATAATTGAATATTTATATTTTACTTATATTTTCAGTTTAATTTATATGTTTAATTTCTTAAGCATAATATATGTATGATATTATTGTGTATCATTATTGTACCTCAGTTCTTAAACAAAATACAGGGCTGGCTTTAGCTCAGCGGTTACTTCGGTGACACCTCCTAGGATTACACAAAATACATAAAGACTAGGAATATGTGAGATCACATGTTTACAAACTACTGTTTTTTAATCAATGAAATTATTCCTATTGTAACATTTTTATTAACAAATAATTGGAGGGCTGGGCATGATGGCTCATACCTGTAATGACAGAACTTTGGGAGGCTGAGGCAGGCAGATTGCTTGAGCAAAGGAGCTTGAGACAAACCTGGGCAACATGGCAAAAATCCGTCTCTCCAAAAATACAAAAATTAGCTGGGCATGGTGGCAGGTGCTGGTGGTCACAGCTACTCAGGAAGATGAAGTGAGAAAATTACCGGAGCCCGAGGCGGTCAAGGCTGCAGTGAACTGTGATCGTGTCACTGCACTCCAGCCTGGGCAACAGAGGCAGATTCTGTCTCACACGCGCACACACACACACACACACACGAAGTGAATGGAGGCACAGTGGCTCCCCGTTTTATGTGAGGCTGAATTGGGAGGATCACTTGAGTTCAAGAGTTCAAGACCGGGGGCCAGGCGCGGTGGCTCACGCCTGTAATCCCAGCACTTTGGGAGGCCAAGACAGGCGTTATCACGAGGTCAGGAGATGGAGACCATGCTGGCTAACACAGTGAAACCCCGTATCTACTAAAAAAAACACACAAAAAATTAGCCGGGCGTGGTGGTGGGCGCCTGTAGTCCCAGCTACTCGGGAGGCTGAGGTAGGAGAATGGCGTGAACCCGGGAGGCAGAGCTTGCAGTGAGCTGAGATCACGCCATTGCACTCCAGCCTGGGCGACTGAGTGAGACTCCATCTTAAAAAAAAAAAAAAAAAAAGAGTTCAAGACCAGCCTAGTTAACATAGTGGGACTTCATCTCTACAAAAAGTACACAAAATTAGTTGTTTCTAGTAGTGCGTACCTGTAGTCCCAGCTGCTTGGGAAGCTGAGGTGGAAGGGTTGCTAGAGCCCAGGAAGTCAAGACTGCAGTGACCCAAGATCAGGCCACTGCAATCCAGGCTGGGTGATGGAGTAAGACACTCTCACTCTCTCTCTCTCTCTCTCTCTCTCTCTCTCTCTCACACACACACACACACACAGAGTAAATAGATACCTACTCATAAATTTAAATGTCAACAAATTTGCAAATTAGAAGAAACTGAGACTACATTTAAAAATCCCACATTTATAAAAATTGAATTTCATATTACAATTGTTTTTTGAATTGACTGTGGGTGTACTGAGTGGTTAGAAGGAATGGGAAAAATGCACCCACTATGAAGCCTTAGAAATAAGAAGTAGGAGTACCATCTGCTTTAGAGAAAATTATTCTTCATCCATTAGTTAAATGTTTGTAAGCATTGTACCAATTTCTCAAAAGATGTCTGTGTTGCTTAAAGTAAATGTCATTTATGAAATCAAATATAAATATTCACAAATGAAATGTGTGGCTATATACAATATTGATTTTTTTTGCTGAAAAAGAGCCTAATTAAAATGGAGCATTGTTAAAAGAATGGCAAAATCTTAAAAAAAGAGAAATGTTCAATTGCCTATTATATAATGGCACTAAAAGAGAGATCATTGATTTGAATACTCTCTTGTGTCGTGAATGCAGAATGTTTTTAGTTAAAAAATAAGTTAAAAGTTCTTGTGAAACTGAGAGATGGTTAATAGTTTGCCTATTTATCTTAAATATTATTTTTAATACAGAAGAATGTAGCAAATGTATTTGAGACTGAACTGAAGCTAGTTATTCAAGATTATTTTCTTTCAGAATAAAAATATACTTTTTTTCATTTATGATAAGTGATAATGCTATAAAAAATTCTATAGAGTATAAAAACTCTTAATGAAATGACTGAAAATCTAGGGATTTGGTGTCTGATATACCAAATATGAACACAACTGATGGAATTGTTCAATTTTTACTTAAATATTTTACCTTCACCTAAAACTGCCCTAAGCTAATAAGTTGCCTGTCTTATATCCCACTGTATATTATCTTAAAATTTGAACTTGATTCTACCATAAAGACACATGGGCTCAAATGTTCATTGCAGCACTGTTCACAATAGCAAAGACATGGAATCAACCTAAACGCCTATCAATGACAGGCTGAATAAAGAAAATGTGGTACATACACACCATGTGATACATATGCCATGGTGTGTTACGCAGCCATAAAAAAGACCAAGATCATGTCTTTTGCGAGAATATGGATGGAGCTGGAGGCTATCATCCTTAGCAAACTAATTCAAGAACAGAAAACCAAATACTGCATGTTCTCACTTGTAAGTGGGAGCTAAATGATAAGAAAATATGAACACAAAGAAAATAACAAACACTGGGGTCTACTCAGTGGGGGGGGCGGTGTGGGAGGAGAGAGAGGAAAAAATGACTATTGGATACTGAGAAAAATAACTATTGGGTACTGAGTTTAATACCTGGGTGACGAAATAATATGTACAATAAACCCCCCTGACGATATTGGGGGAAACCACCCCCGATATTTAATGTGGGTTCTTTTCTATTTCCCTAAGCATCTCGACTGGTCTGAGAAATAAAGGGGAAGAGTACAAAAGGGAGAAATTTTACAGCTGGGTGTCCGGGGGAGACATCAGATGTCAGCAGGTTCTGTGATGCTCCCTGAGCAGTAAAACCAGCAGTTTTTTGTTAGTGATTTTCAAAAGAGGAGGGAGTGTATGAATAGTGTTTGGGTCACAGAAATCACGTGCTTCACAAGATAATAAAGTATCTCAAAGCAAACGGAGGCAGGGTGAGATCACAGGACCACAGGACAGGGCAAAATTAAAATTGCTAATGAAGTTTTGGGCATGCGTTGTCATTGATAACATCTTATCAGGAGACAGGGTTTGAGAGCAGACAACCTGCCTGACCAAAATTTATTAGGCGGGAATTTCCTTGTCCTAATAAGCCTGGGAGCGCTACAGGAGACTGGGTCTTATTTCATCCCTTTGCCTTCCACTGTAAAAGGCAGCTGCCTCCAAAGGGGTCAATTCATAGACCTACCCTCAGGGGTGCATTCTCTTTCTCAGGGATGTTCCTTGCTGAGAAAAAGAATTCAGCAATATTTCTCCTATTTGCTTTTGAAAGAAGAGAAATATGGCTCTGTTCCATCTGGCTCACCAGCAGTTAGAGTCCAAGGCCATCTCCCTTGTTCCCTGAACATTGCTGTTATCCTGTTCCTTTTTCAAGGTGGCCAGATTTCATATTGTTCAAGCACACATGCTCTACAAATAATTTGTGCAGTTAACGCAATCATTACAGGGTCCTGAGGCGACATGCATCCTCCTCAGCTTACGAAGATGATGGGATTAAAAGATTAAAGTAAAGACAGGCATAGAAAATCACAAGGGTATTGACTGGGAAAGTGATAAGTGTCCATGAAATCTTCACAATTTATGTTCAGAGATTGCAGTAAAGACAGGCGTAAGAAATTGTAAAAGTATTAATTTGGGGCTCTAATAAATGTCCATGAAATCTTCACAATTTAGGTTCTTCTACTGTGGCTTCAGCCAGTCCCTCCGTTTGGGGTCCCTGACGTCCTGCAACACCTGACATGTGTTTATCTATGTAACAAACCTTCACATGTACCTCCAAACCTAAAATAAAAAATTTAAAAATAGATAAATAAATAAAATTTAAGCTTGATGTTTTTATTTCCAAAATATTTATATTTTCCAAAGTATTTTAATATCATATTGTTATATTTTGTATGTACACAAAATGTATATACAGTGTATAATACTTACAATGTACATACCACGTATATGTGTAATACTCTTAAAACAATATTTTTCAGTAGTGTGCTATACTTGTTTTTAGAAATAAATTTGTTCTGGCCGGGTGTGGTGGCTCAAGCCTGTAATCCCAGCACTTTGGGAGGCCGAGACGGGCGGATCACGAGGTCAGGAGATCGAGACCATCCTGGCTAACACAATGAAACCCCGTCTCCACTAAAAATACAAAAAAATTAGCCGGGCGTGGTGGCGGCGCCTGTAGTCCCAGCTACTCGGGAGGCTGAGGCAGGAGAATGGCGGGAACCCGGGAGGCGGAGCTTGCAGTGAGCCGAGATCGCGCCACTGCACTCCAGCCTGGGCGACAGAGCGAGACTCCGCCTCAAAAAAAAAAAAAAAAGAAATAAATTTGTTCTGTGTTGATAATTTTATTTATCACTTTATTTTTTATCACCCATTTTCAGGATTTTTTTGTTAAAATACATTTAGTGATTTATTTAATTTACTTAATTGTGTATTTCACTCAGCAAGTGCATTTCTTTTAGTAAAGTCTTTTTTCAATATGAGAATAATTGATGGTATATGATTATGTCATCTCAAAAAGTCAAATAACTTCTAAATGGAGAGAATTTTTGAAGGAACACTGCAGGAAATGTCTGAGTGATTGTATAGTTCAGGCTTGACAGAACTGCTGACTAAAGTTAATGAACCCATAGTGTTCTTGTCAACAGTAAGGAATCTGAGATGTTGTATATTTCCACAACATTCATCCATTTTGGCTGACACTCACTTAAACAATGGTTACTTCAATTACACTCTTTATCTGACTTGCTTCTCAATCATTTATTTTCACTAAATTAGCTATTTTAGGTGTGATTTTAGAATTAGTTGTTTAAGTTGAATAAACTCACTAACAAGTAGAACTTTTTTACAAGGAAACTTAGATATTGATAGTGACATGTTTACAGTATTTTGAAAGAAGTTTTTGATTACCTTCAATTATTTTGGATACATAAATGTAAGTCATTTCGTGTAATTACTCAAAGATGCATATTTCATTTCTGACGTCATGTTCAGAGCATTTTAAAAAATATTTTTGATAAGCGCTAATTATTTTTCATGTAATAAAGGATTACTTGTTTGTGGAAATAGGTTAGACAGATATATCCAGTTCTCGGCTGCTGCAATATGCATGGCTTTACAAATAATAAAGTACTCATATAATATTTAAATAAAATATATGAGAGTTTATGTGCATTATTAACATTTGACACCCTTTGGATTAATATAATGATGTTTTCAAACTAGAACAAAGTATTTTGGAAATGAGGTTGGTATGAAATGAGATTTTTTTTTTTACAAACTATTGTAGAAATAAATGTTGTTTTATTGTAAAAATTTGTTCTACATATTCTAAACTTTATCTAAAAACTTCCTATTTTCTTCACTGGAAATCTCTTTTTTGTATTGGTTTCACATATCAGTTAAAAACTTAACCTCTCCCTACAAAAAATTAATGTGTTAAAGAGAAAATCTTGATTAACTGAAGCAAAGGGTTTTATGAATGGATGCTAAAAGAGGATAGTTTCAAAAATAGATAAAGCAGCAGGTAAAGACTGTGGCATTTCATTCAGGTGTATGGTTCAATTCCCTAGTTCTGGAAAATTAACCAAAGTGAGACTTTAATACAGTCCACTGCTTTCTAAATCATTTATAATTACAAAGTTGGTAAATCGGCACAAAGGAGGGAAATCGATAATATACTAAGTTGGTACTACTTCATCTTGAATCATAGGAAACACTTAACATCTTAATAAGTCACACTTAATAATCTACCACATTGTACACAGTCATTGTATCAATCCTAACTTATAATAGACAGAAGTTCCAGGGTTAGAAGTGATTAAAGTATTTGAATGTTTTGAAGATACACTATTAGAAGCAATAGTTATTTCTTAAAATGAAAAGGCTAGGTTGCTGATCTCAATAACACAATCTCTATCACATGGTATAACCTTAATAATGCTGAATACAACTTAAAGGGCAGGTAAATGATCATTTCTATTATATTTTTTAAAAAGTGGTTCCACACAACAGCTTTGTGTTTTCTATAAAAGTAATATTCTCTCTTTTTCGTTAACCAGCACGTGACATGGGAAAGGAATGTGTGGAGAGCGCTGAGATTCAGACAGCAGAATGATAGGCATGGATGGGGCAAAAGATAGAAACTGGATGTTTACACGCAGAAGAATGTAACTTGATTCTGATCTTTTACCACGTATAAAAGTCAACTCAAAATGGATTAAAATATTAAATGTAATAACCGAAGCTATGAAACTACTAAAATAATGCATTGACCTGGACAAATAATTTTTTTTTTTGGTAAGAACATAAAAGTACAGGAAACAAATGCACGTATGAATAAGATTATATTGAGCTAAAAATCCTCTTCACAGAAATGAAAACAATCAACAGAGTGAAGAGAGAATACAGAATGGGAGAAAATATCCACTTGTCAAGGGATTAATAGCCAGAAGACGGTGGCAAAAGCACTCAGTAACAAAAATAATAACAATCTGATTTAAAAATGAGCAAAAGGTCTGAGTAGACGTGTCTCAAAAGAAAACACACAAACGGCCAGCAAATGTGTGTGTGTGTGTGTGTGTGTGTGTGTGTATATATATATATATATATTTTTTTTTTTTTTTTTTTTTTTTGAGACGGAGTCTCGCTCTGTCGCCCAGGCTGGAGTGCAGTGGCTGGATCTCAGCTCACTGCAAACTCCGCCTTCCAGGTTTACGCCGTTCTCCTGCCTCAGCCTCCCGAGTAGCTGGGACTACAGGCGCCCGCCACTACGCCCGGCTAGTTTTTTTGTTGTTGTTGTTGTATTTTTTAGTAGAGACGGGGTTTCACCATGTTAGCCAGGGTGGTCTCGATCTCCTGACCTCGTGATCCGCCTGTCTCAGCCTCCCAAAGTGCTGGGATTACAGGCTTGAGTCACCGCGCCCAGCCCAGCAAGTATTTTTTAAAATGCTCCACATTACTAATTCTCAAAGAAATGCAAATAAATATCACAATGAGATGTCATCCCATATCAGTTAAAATGGCTATTACCAAAAAGACAATAACAAATATAACAAACGCTGCCCAGAATTCTGAGAAAACAGAACTATTATACATGGTTGGTGGCAGTGTAAATTGATACTGCCATTATGAAAAGCAGTGTGAAGGTTCCTCAAAAAACAAAGAACATAACTACCACATGATCCAGCAATCCCACTGCTGCCTATATATCCAAAAGAAACGAAATCAGTATGTCAAAGAGATATATGTATGCTGGTATTTATTGCAGCACTATTCACGTAGCCAAGATATAGAATCAACGTAAGTTTCCATAGACAGATAAATGGATAAAGGCAACGTGGTAGTTATACAGAATAAAATATTTTCAGCCATAAAAAATATAAATTTCTGTCATTTGCAGCAACATGGATACACCTGAAGGATATTGTGTTAAGTGAAATAAGTTAGGTACAAAAAGGCAAATGTTACATGTGCAGGAGCTTTAAAAAGTTGATTTTATGAAGGTAGAGAGTAGAAAGGTAGCTATCAAAGTCTGGGAAGGGTAGTGGAAAGGATGGATAAAACCAAGTTGGTAAATAGATACAAAAATACAGTTAGATAGAAGGAATACATTCTAATGTTTGATAGTTTAGTGGGGTGGGCTACAGTTAATAATTTGTTACATATTTTCAAATAGCTAGAAGAGATTTGAAATGTTTTCAACACAAGTAAGGGATAAATGTTTGAGGTGATGAAATCCTAATTACCTTGATTTGATCGTTACACAATGTATGCCTGAAAATATCACATGTACCTTATACATACAATGATTTTATGTCAATTTATGTAAGATAGGGAGCTGTCTAAGCACCAGTCTCATGGTGAATGTAAATGTAGAAGCATCTGGTCACTGAGGGGAAGGACAACAACGTGAAGGTATAGTATCTGGATAGAACTTCTTTCCCCAAAAGAAATAAAGACCAAGTCATTATCATAGACAGACTTGGCATTGCAATGTGTGCTGAGGCAGGAGCTCAGTCACTGATTTTAAGATAAAGCATGTGGAGCTTGTCTTCAAGAACCAAGATGCGAAAATAAATCTATTACTGCAGCCAAGGTGCAAAATTAGGTAATATCAACAATGAGGTGTTCTTAGAGTGATCCTTGGTGATTTCTCTGTCTTTGTATTCTTTCTGCCCAGAGACAGAATGAGAGAACAAGCATCTGGTGTGCATAAACTACAATAAAAGTTTGTGTCCTTTCCTTCCTTCCTCACTTCCTCCCTTCTTTCTTCCCTTCCTCCCTTCTTTCTTCCCTTCCTCCTTCTCTTTCTTTCTCTCTCTTCCTTCCTTTATTCCTCCCTCCCTTCCTCTCTCTTCCTTTTTCCCTTCCTTCTCCCTTTCCTTCCTTCCTTCCTTCTTTCCTTTCCTTTCCTTTCCTTTCCTTCCTTTCCTCTCCTCTCCTCTCCTCTCTCTTTTCTTTCTTTCTTTCTTTCTTTCTTTCTTTCTCTTTCTTTCTTTCTTTCTTTCTTTGCTTTTTCCTTCTTTCTCTTTCTTCATTCTATCATGCTATTGATCTATCTGTCTGCCTGCTGGCATGCTAGTCTATCTGCCCATCCATTATCCATTCACTCATCATCCGTCCATCCATCCATCTATCCATCCATCCACCCACAGATACATCTATTTAAAATAAGGAGCAAAAAAAAAAAAAAAAAAAAAAAAAAAAGGAAAAGGAAAAAAAAAGAAAAGAAAAGAAAAGAAAAAAGAAAAGAAAGAAAGAGGCTAGGCATGGTAGCTCATGCCTATAATCTCGGCACATTGGGAGGTCAAGGCAGTTGGATCACCTGACCAACATGAAGAAACCCTATCTCTACTAAAAATACAAAATTAGCTGGGCTTGGTGCCTGTCTTCCCAGCTACTCAGGAGGCTGAGGTAGGAGAATCTCTTGAACCCGGGAGGAGGAGGTTGAGGTGAGCCGAGATCACGCCATTGCATTCCAGCCTGAGCAAAAACAGCAAAACTCCATCAAAAAAAAAAAAAAAAAAGAAAAGAAAAGAAAAGAAAAAGAAAAAGAAAGATTACAAGATTACAAAGGTAACATATTTAAAGTACAAATAAAATTATTTGTATTCTATCTTTCCAATTCACTAAGTCCCCAACCTTTTCTAGATCCTCACCAAGATTCTCTTACATATACATGCAAATATTTGGTTATATGACCTACTTTTATCTTGTATTTAAGTGGTATCCAATAGAAGACAACACACACACACTTGTACACCACATGCATGATCTTAATTTTTTAATAGCCAAATTAACAAAAAAAGTAAACACTTTTAATAATACATTTTATTTAACTCAATATATGTCAAATACTATATTTTCAACAAGTCAACATAAGGCATACTAATGAGATATTTGATGTTTTAAATATTGTCTTTAAAATTAGTGTATTTTACACTTAGAGTACATCTCAATTTGAAGCAGCCACATGTCACATGCTGAAAATCCACGTGTGGTTATGACTATCATATATGACAATACTTATACAGGTTATTCTACCATACACACTATGGAGCACTTCATCTGCTCCTTATAACATATTTTGGTCATATTCTTGAAGAGGATGGTGCGCTATGTCTCACTTTCTTTCTTTCTCTTTTTTTTTTTTTTTTTTTTTTTGAGATGGAGTATTGGTCTATCGCCCAGGCTGCAGTGCAGTGGCACCATCTTGGCTCACTGCAACATCTACTTCTTGGGTTCAAGCGATTCTTCTGCCTCAGCCTTCCCAGTAGCTGGGATTGCAGGTGCACGCCACCACACCTGGCTAATTTTGTATCTTTAGTAGAGATGAGGTTTCACTATGTTGGCCAGGCTGATCTTGAACTCCTGACCTCGTGATTTGCCCGCCTCAGTCTCCCAAAGTGCTGAGATTACAGGCATGAGCCACTGCGCCTGGCTGGCTATGTCTCACTTTCTAAGTGCTCCAGACCATTCCATTTTATGGATGTTTCAAGTAGGGGTTAAATGTCTCTCAATGCAAATGGAAAGACTAAGAAAGCTTTAAACATTATGAATGAGATAAAATGTTACTGTGTTAAAGATGAGTAAGTGAAATTTCAGTTGTTATGCAATGGAAATTGAGACATTGGAAGTCTTAACAAATCAATATACAAAACCATATTTAAATATGTTTTACTTGAGTATTAGGATTGAAAATCCTAAAATATTGACTACTTTTAATAACTGGAAAAGATAAAGAGAAGAGGCTTAATAGAAGCATCATTTACATCTTTATTGTGACTTTGAGATTATTAGGTGTGATCTGGTAGTTATTTCCTTATAATTATTAAAAATATCAATAATATATTTCTTATGGAATACAAAGTTATTTTCCTTGGAAATGCTTCAGATAATGTTCCAATACATTTGAGTTAACTCATATAGTCAGCATTGAAAGGTGATCATTAAAATAAATTATCAATTAGAAATGCAAATTAACTTCAAAATGTATGCCGACATGTACACTCAATGCTGAATGACTAGGCAAACCATGCTATTAATTCTATACATGTATAGGATCATTCAAGCTGCAATCTCTGAACAGAGTGTTGGAATCAGGCAGAGATGTGAAGCTGAGCTTAGTTGCTTTGGCCAAGATTCACTGACACAGGACTTAGACTTGCTCTGCTGTAGTTGGCTGAGCACTGATGCTCAAAGATGCACACATATACTTTATACCAGATCGAGCTAACTGGTTCGTTTGAATAGACAAATTTCTCTATTTAACACTAATTAATAGCATTATTTCATTTTAAATGCTGAATAGTTTTAAAGGCTATATTTGCATGTACAAAAACCTTTGTTTTTTTGTTTTTTGTTTTTTTGAGAACTATGCCAAAGTTTTATACTATTAATTTTATTTTGGGGGAGGTGTTCAGGTAAGTGTTCAACCAACTAATACTCATCAATTCTAAAATACTATCAGAAGAGAATTCCTCTTTTAAAAAAACACTAACTTAATTGAGTTTTCATTTTATTAGCAGCCTTCTGGTAACTGGGACTACATTTACTGACAAACATACAGCAATAAAAGAATAATTAAAAGATTAAAATTATTAATAAACTGGGAGAAAAAAATGGCAGATAAAAGTACTACATAATGAGGATATGATATTTATTTTTACAAAATTCATGAATGCTCATCTGATTTAAATACCGACTTAGCCCTTAAAATCTTTTAGAATGTGCCTTTAGTGTTTAAGCACCCCCAAAAAAAGATTTATTTATGAAAAACAATATAAAGTAATGACTTAACTTTTTCATTTATAAATACAACATTTTAATATTGATCATCATATAATAATAGTAATAATAATATTTAAATCTCATTAAATTGTAACATATATCAGAAAATTTAGAATGAAAGGATTATCTTAGTCTAGAGATGAGGCTAATTTCCCTTTTAAATAGACAGCATTATAATTACTAATTTGATCAGAGAAACTAAGGCATAAAACACCTCTTCATTTGGAAAGTTAGTACTATAATTTTCCACCATTTCTTAATAGTACTATTCTTGTGTTAATATTTTATCTATTTAAAAACTTGTGAAAATAAATTAAATCCAGAGTGCCTGATTTTTCTCAAATTACAAAGTAGTGTTACAAAAATGAGATTACAGAAAATTATGACACCTCATTCCCAGTAAAAGTAAGAAAGAAGTAAATTTTAAAAAAAAATTATCTACAGGATTTAAAAGACAAATGCATAAAAATAATTATAAATTTCTACTATTGGACCCAAATGTATAAAAATATAATGTGTGACCACAGCATACAGGGTAAAAAGATAGAGCTGTAGACATATGTAAATTTGGTATGCTATTGAAGTTATGTTGATATCAATTTAAATCAAGTTGCTACAAATTTAGGATTTTAAATGTAATCCCCATGGAAACCACAAATAAAATGTTTTAAAAATATACATAGAAGGAAATGAGAAGAGAATCAACAGAGTTCACTAAAAAAAGTCAACTAAACATAGAAGAATGCAGGAATGGAAGGAATGAAAGAAAAAGAACTATAAGACATAAAGAAAACAAATAATAAAATGACAGAAGGTAGAAATAAGTCTTTCCTTATCAGTAATTGCTTTAAATGTAAATGGGTTATTTTAAAATAAAACACAACATGATACAACTACACACTGTCTCTCAGATACTCATTTTAGATCCAAGGACACAATAGATTAAAAGTGAATGAATGGAAAATGGTATTATATGCAAATAATAATCAAAAGAGAGTTGAGGTGACTATACCAATATCATGCAAAGCAAACTGTATGTGAAAAAAAAGGTTACATGCAACAAAGGACATTACATATTGATAACAATTTCAATTTCTCAGAAAGGTATAACAAAAACATATGTACCAAATAAAACTGCTCCCAAAATATATGAAGCAAATTTAAAAAAAAAAAAAAAGAAGGGAAAAGTAGACAATTTTACAACAGTTGGAAATTTCAATACACCACTTCCAATAATGGATAAAACATCTATATATAGATTAATAAGAGAATAGATAAGTTGTACAATACTATGAACCCACTAGACCTAACAGATCTATATAAAACACCTTACAGTAGCAGCACACTCATTATTTTCAGGTGCACGTGGAACATTCTGTAGGACAGATCAAATAGGCCACAAAACAATTATTAGAAAAATGCAAATGAAATACAATCTCACACCAGTCAGAAGGGAGATTATTAAAAAGTCAAGAAACAACAGATGCTGGCAAGGTTGCAGAGAAATAGGAACACTTTTACACTGTTGGTGGGAATGGAAATTAGTTCAACTACTGTTGAAGACAGTGTAGAGATTCCTCAAAGATTTAGAACCTGAAATATCATTTGACCCAGCAATTCCATTATTGAGTATATACTCAAAGAAATATAAATTATTCTATTATAAAGGAACACGTATGTGTATGCTCATTGCAGCACTATTCACAATAGCAAATATATAGAATCAACCCAAATGCCCATCAATGATAAACTGGATAAAGAAGGTGTGGTACACCTTGGAATACTATGCAGCCATAAAAAGAAATGAGATCTTGTCTTTTGCATGGACATGGATGAAGCTGAAAGCCATTATCCTCAGCAAACTAATGCAAGAACAGAACACCAAACATTGTGTGTTCTCATTTATAAGTGGGCGCTGAACAATGAGAACACATGGACAGAGGGAGGGGAACAAAACTCACTGGGCTTAATACCTAGGTGATGGGTTGATAGGTGCAGCAAACCGTCATGGCACAGGTTTACCTTTGTAAAAAACCTGCATGTCCTGTACGTGTACCCTGGAACTGAAAAAATAATAATAAACATAATTTTAAAAATTGAAATAATATAATCTATCTTTTCTGACCACAGGATATGAAGCTAGATATCAATAACAGAAGGGAAACTAGGAAATTCATAAATACAGGGAAATAAAATAATGTACTCAAAACCAATAAGTCAAAGAAAAATGTCACAAGAGAAATTAAAAAAAAATACAGACAAATGAAAACAAAAACACAGCATATCAAAACTCATATGTGTGAGTAAAGGCAATACCAAGAGAAATTTATATTATGAATGCATACCTTGAAAAAGAAGAAAGATCTCAAATTAAGAACCTAGTTTTACATTTTGAGAAACTATAAAAAGAGAGCAAGCTAAACTTAAAGCTAGAAGAAGGAAGGAAATAATAGATATTAGAGTGGAGATAAATAAAATAGAGAGTCTTGTCTTTGAAAACATCAACAAAATTGGCAACTTTTTAGCTAGAGTGACCAAAATAAAATCAGAAATAAAACTGTTGACTATACTATCAACTTTACAGAAATAAAAAGGATTGTAAAATAATACTATGAACAATTTTACACTACAAAATTATAAAACCTAGAATAAATAGGCAATCTTTTGGAAACATACATATTACCTAAATTGACTCAAGAAAGAACAGAAATTTTCAACCATTGTGTAACAAGACATTGAAACAGTAATCAAAAACTTCCTAACAAGAAAAAGAACCAGTGGTTTTACCAGTGAATTCTACCAAATATTTAAAAAACAAATACCACCAATACTTCTCAAGGTTTTCCATAAAATTGAAAAGGAGGATACACTTCCTAACTCATTCTAAGAGGCCAGCATTACTCAGATACAAAAGTGAGATAAAGACATCACCAGAAAAGAAAACCACAGGTCAATATCCCTTATGCGTAGAGATGCAAAAAGCCTCAAAGAAATATTAGCAAATTGAATTCAACAGCATATTAAAAGGATTATAAATCATGACTAGGTGGGATTTATCCCAAGAATGCAATTGTGTTTCAAAAGCAAAAATCAATTAATGGAATACATAATATTAATGGAATAAAAAAATGCACAATAATCTCAATTGAACAGAAAAAAAAATTGACAAAATTGAACATTCTTTCAATATAAAAAAATACCCAACCTAGGAATAGAAAGAAACTCCCTCATTATGATAAAGGCCATATATAAAAAATCCACAGCTAATAGCATATTCAATGTGGGAGGACTGAAAAATTTTCAGAAATAAGACAAGAATGTCCACTTTCACTGCTTTAATTAACATAGCATTGGAAGTCCTAGAAAGGGCACTTAGCCAAAACTAAGTAAATTAACTAATTAACAAAGAACATTCAAATTGGAAAGGACTAAAATTTTCTCTGTGTGCAGATATAATCATCTTATACATGAAAAACCTTAAAGATTACACTGTAAGTTTAAAAAAAAAAAAAAAAAACTAAACTAAACCAAAAAAAAACACTTATAGCTAATAAACAGAAGCAGAAAAAATGCATGATAGAAACTCTATACCCAAAAATCAAATGGGTATTTATACACTGGAAATGAGCAAACCAAAAAGGAAATTAAGAAAAAAATGCCATTTATAGCAGCATCTAAAATAGTAAAACACTTAAGAATATATTTCGTCAAAGATATGAAAGATTTGTATGCTGAAAACTACAAGAAAAATGGTGAAAGAAATTAAAGACTTTTTATTTAAAAAAGAAATGTATCCTGTTTTCTCGACTAGAAAACTTAATATTGTTAAGATGTCAATCAATATTACCCAAAATGATCTATATATAGACTCAACCCCAAACCTATCAATATACCAACATCCTTTTTTGCATAAATGAAAAATCTGATTTTTTAAATCCATACAAAATTGCAAGGGGACCTAAGTAGCAAGCCTAATATTTAAAAAGAAGAATAAGTCATAGTTCTTATATTTTTCAATTTCAAAACCTAGTACAAACTACAGTTACCAAAACAGTAAGGTATTGGTATAAGGAAAGACATATAGACCAAGGAATTAAAATTGAAAGTCAATAAATAAAACCTTACATTTGTAGCCAACTTATTATTGGCAAAGGCCCAAAGTTCCTTTTCCACTAAATGGAAGAAGAACTCATGTTGAAATTTAAATTCCCATTGTAATGGTCTTCAGAAGTGAGACCCTTAAAAGCTAGATAGGTCATGAGTACTCTTCTCTTATGAATTGATTAATGCTATTATCTCAGGAATGGGTTAGTTATTGTGGAAGTGGGCTCCTGAAAAAAGGATGGATTTGGCCCATTGTATCTCTCTGTCTCACGTCCCTGCCTACCTATTCCCCATGGGATAATGTGCAAGAATGCCCTTATTATCTGCCAATGCCATGCTCTTGGACTTCCCAACATCCAGAAATGTGAGGCAAGTAAACATCTACTATTTATAAATTACCCGATCTGTGGTATTTTGTTACAGCAGCAGAAAGTAGACTAAGACAGTCTCCTCAAAAATATGGCTGAGACAACTAGATCCACATGCAAAAGAATATGTTGGATATCTCTATCAAACCATGATCATACCGTACCACGTATAATAAAATGGATCCCACTATCATACAACTTGATATCCTCAAAATGGATCAATGACCTAAATATCAGACCTAAAATCATAACTCTTCAAGGAAAACAAAGGAGCAAATCTTCATGACCTTGACTTTGACAACAGAATCGTAGGTGTGCCATCAAATGTGTGAGCAAAAAGAGGAAAACAAGATAAATTGGACTTAATCAATAGTAAAAATTTTGTGATCAAACAACATTATTAAGAAAGGAAAACCTGTATAGTGGGAGAAAATATTTGCAAATCGTTTATCCGATAAGGGTTTAATATCCAGAATAGACAAAGAACTACTAGAATTTGTCTACAAGGAAATAGTAACCCAATTAAAAAATAGGCAAAGGCTTTTCTCTAGAGAATATACATATCAATAGCCACTAAGCACATGAAAAGGTTCTCAACACCGTTAGTCCTAGGGAAATGCAAATCAAAACCAGAAGATACCACTTCATACCTTTTCTAGGATGGTTATAACAATGGCAACACCAAAGGAGTGGGGGACCAGTGTTGTCAAAGATGTATAGAAATCAGAACCCTCATACATTGCTGGTGAGATGAAAAATGATGCAATTGCTATAAAAAATAGCTTGGCAGTTCCTCAGGAAACTAAAGATAGAATTATCATATGACCTAGCAATTTCATTTCTAGGCATATATCCAAAAGAATTAGAAACAGAGACTCGGTTACTTGTACAACAATATTCACTGGAGAATTATTTACAGTGGTCAAAAAGTAGAAACAACCTGAGTGTCCAACAACAAATGAATGGATAAACAAAAAGTGGTATGTATTTGTAATGGAATATTATTCAGCTTTAAAAATGAATGAAATTCTGATAAATGCTACACCATAGATGGACTTTGAAAACATTTGGGTAAATGAAATTATCCAGACACAAAGGACAAATATTGTATGTTTCCATTTATATGAAATAGTTAAATTCATAAGGACTGAAAGTAAATTAGAGGTATCAGGTACAGGCAAAGGGAGGAATGGAGTAATTCTGTAATGGTCACAGAGATTCTGTTTGGGCAGTTAATAGAGTTTTGAAAATAGATAGTGATGACAGTTGCACAATATTGTGAATGCAAATAATGATATTAAATTGCATACTTAAGATGGTTAAAACAACTATATATTTACACATATATATAAAACTGTCTTTAAGTATGCATTAATATCATTATTTATATATAATATCATTACTAATATATATAAATAATTTCAACTCTTCAAGGAAAACAAAGGAGCAAATCTTCATGACCTTGACTTTGACAATATAATCTTAGGTGTGCCATCAAATGTGTGAGCAAAAGGAGAAAACAAGATAAATTGGACTTAATCAATATTAAAAATTATTGTTATCAAAGAACATTATTAAGAAAGTGAAATGAAAAATATTGTATTATCAGTCAAATAAAAATATAAAATATATCGCTTCTCGGCCTTTTGGCTAAGATCAAGTGTAAAAATATAAAATATTTTCTGCAATGTTTGTAGAGACTACCTTTTTCCAGTTGCTTGATTTTACTTAAATTTTACTCCCCTCCTTTTATAGTAATGTATAAGCAAGTAAAATATAAATGAATATATAATTTATATAAAGTAATTTATATATAAATAATGATATTTTATATATATATATCCCCATAAAAGTTGTTCAAAATTCTGCATATACAAAAATGCAAAATAAACAAACAGCGATAACAACAAACCTGGAAATCAGAAATTAGATGCATCCACGTTAAAAATCTTTGATTTGGACCGGGCGCGGTGGCTCATGCCTGTAATCCCTGCACTTTGGGAGGCTGAGGCAGGCGGATCACGAGGTCAGGAGATGGAGACCATCCTGGCTAACACGGTGAAACCTCGTCTCTACTAAAACACAAAAAATTAGCCAGGCGCGGTGGCGGGCGCCTGTAGTCCCAGCTACTCGCGAGGCTGAGGCAGGAGAATGGCGCGAACCCTGGAGGCGGAGCTTGCAGTGAGCCGAGATGGCGCCACTGCACTCCAGCCTGGGAGACAGAGCGAGACTCCGCCTCAAAAAAAAAAAAAAGAAAAAGAAAAAAAAAAAAAGAAATAGACCTGTAACAGGCAATGAACAAATTCAGGCTTCTAATGCAATATTCCAAATGAAACAAAAATAAATTCTTCTCTGTGAAATTCTGACTTGCTAGATTATGACTTCAAAAAGTATTAATAATATAACATAAAGTCACATGAGTGATTAAAATATTTTATATTAGATAATGATCTCATAAGGACAAGGACCTTTTTTATTTTTAAATACTACTGAGGATATAAATATTTTAGGTAAAGTAATATTTTTGAAAACAAAAGCAATGATATTTGATGTTTTTTAACACTTTTGCAAATCTAATTCTAGCTAAAGTAGGATTCTCATATTTGGGTCTGCATTCAGTTTGCTAAGATACACTGTTTGGTTTGAAGAACACAAAGAAAATACAATCTTACACACACATGTAGTCGAAAAGGGAGCATCTAGCAGACCCTGAACAATATCTCAGAGACTCGAGGAGACTTCAAGTCACAGTTTAGGAACCACACATCTATCTGGAAACAATTTTACCAAGAAGACAAAAAGACACTTATAAAAGACATAGATGACATAGGTTCTATCTAGAATTATTCTCATTTTCCAGGACTCATAGGAAAGACACTTTTTTTTTTTTTTAAGGAAACAATCACAGATACATCTATTTTGGGATAGGTTTTCTCCTGCTGTTTCCCCACAAAGCTATGGCTTATCGCCATCCTTGTCCCATCGTTTTGAGACAGGAGAATAGGGTCTGCAGAAAGGAAACCTAAGGCTAATTTGTGCTGACTTCCTAGAACTGAATCAAAAGGAAAACCTCACCTGTCCACATCCGAGTAACAAGAGGATCAGAGGCTACTCCCACAGCACCGCCGCCCAGATACAAAACGGAAAGTACCTCTGACTGGTCCCCTCCCAGAACCAATCAGATTGGTCATGAGCCATCTTTATTTACATAAGGTGTAACTTTGTAACTTCACTTCGGCTCTCATTAGTTTCCTTCCACAACCAGTCAGACTGGTTGCAAACCAAGTTCTAATTTACATATGGTGTAACCAAGTAACCAGTGGGAAACCTGTAGAGGATATTTAAACCCCAGAAAATTCTGTAACCAGCACTCTTTAGCCCCTTGCTCAAGCCCGCTACCACTCTGTGGAGTGTACTTTCTAACAGTACTGTTTTAATTACTGTTTGTCTCAATACACTGCCATTGTTTACAGGGCATGGGAAATGTCTTTCCACTAGTTAGGACCATGTCACAAGTTAAGAGTACAAGGAATCACTTGGAAGAGTGTATAAATGATTAGTTGAATACACGGATAGAGCAAAATATTTAAAGTTTTATTTAAAAGGAAACATCAGTTCTTATGGTAAGACTAAGAAATCATCTAAGTGTTCATGTGGTCAGAGGATTTGGCAGGCTGGCAAGTGAGAGGCTTACATTCATCCATGCTAGCTATTGAACCTCTGGGGGAGAATTTGACATCTTGTAGACCTCCTGCTGGTATCCTTGACAGGTAACCAGCAAGTTTCTTTCTTTATTCTTTTAGTTTGCTGATGTGGTTTCAATGGTGGCATTGTTTTTACACTAATATGACTATTTAGAATCTGAAAAATATTTTTTATAAAATTATTCAATTTGTTTAGGATAATTTCTAAATTTAGATAATGTGATGGGAGCAATGAGAGAAACAATCTTTTATAATAATAAAGCAATCATTCTTTCCAGTCACTTATCTAGATATCTCCTAGCAAAACTTCTTACACATCTCCCAAATCCTTGACAAGGTAATTTCATCAATGCCATTTAATTTAATTTTAATTTTGCTATAGTTTTGTATTGATAGTAAAATTGTGTCTTTCAGTTTGTGCATGCATATGTGTAAGCATGAGACACAAAGAGAAAAATATTATATGACCTATAGAATAAAAATATTAAATATTGTCTTGCAATTTTTGTAGAGACTTTACCTTTTTCCTGTTGCTTGATTTTACTTAAGTTTTACTCCCTTCCTTTTGCAGGAATGTGTAAACAAAATATAAATGAATTGCTCAAATTTATATAATTAGAATAGAGTGAAACCTCCTGGATCTGTACTCTTTTTCATGACATTACTTTGCCTCCTTTCTCTTCCTCTCACCTACTCAATCTTATTACCATAGATGTGCATTTCCTCTTTCTTTTGGTGTTTTGGATGAAAGCATAGTTGACTTTGTAGATCTTGCATAAAGAAGCATTTGATGGAAGTCCTGAAGTGGCTGGCATTCTTGTGTTTGCTCCACAGCTCAGTACAGATAGAAGCAGCGTTGATGAAACGATAGCTTCATGTACACATTGAACCACAGGGACAAGTTATTCCCTTGGGTTTCTCTTACCAAAACCCACAGGGGAAAGGAATTACCTTACTCAGGGGAAAGGTGGCTATTTGTGAGGCGGCCACTGGGTGGGGCAAAAGTGCATCCTTTGTAAGAGGACACTGCCCTAACTGACTAGCATAACAATAAGCTAAAAGTGTTTTCTGTTGCTTTTGGTGTTTTAGACATGAAGTCCTTGCCCATGCCTATGTCCTGAATGGTATTACCTAGGTTTCCTTCCAAGATTTTTATGGTATTAGGTTTAACATTTAAGTCTCTAATCCATCTTGAATTAATTTTTGTATAAGGAGTAAGGAAAGGGGAAGGGGAACATCACACACCGGGGCCTATTATGGGGCGGGGAGTGGGGAAGGATTGCATTGTTAGTTATACCTGATGTAAATGACAAGTTGATGGGTGCTGACGAGTTGATGGGTGCAGCACAGCAACATGGCACAAGTATACACATGTAACAAACCTGCACGCTATGCACATGTACCCTAGAACTTAAAGTATAATAATAATAAAAGAAAGAATAAGTAAATAAATAATTTTTAAAAAAAGTGTTTTCCAAATTTACGTTTGAAAACAAATTGGAAGACTTAAATTCAGAGTTAAGGAAGGTCTGAATTTTTATTATCTAGCATAACTCCTTTAAAACATTTTTATTAATTGCACATATCTTTGCACACATTAAAGAGGATTGTTCTCTCACACACAGTACATGGACTAAGCATGATCATTAATTTGCATAATAGTAAAATACCAAGTTATTGTCATATATAATAAAATTTTGTCTCAAATAGATCTTATCTGCTGAGTGTTTGCCTTTCTTAGTATGTATGTTATAATTTTGCTTCAGTGTGGCAATTTAAAAAATGATAGTTTATTGCATTTTTCTTCTTAGTTCTATTGCTTTGTGATTGTTGTAGTTACATTCATCAAACGCTACATTCATATGCAGCAACATAATTGTGGCCGTTCAGTATCTATAATCACTTACAGAGAATGAGTGGGAATTAGCCCTTAGTTGGAGTGTTTAAAGAGGGAAAGAGTGAGTGTTAGTGTTTCAGAACAGATGAGCCATTTTCTACCTTTAGATTTCTTGCAGAATTTGTGCCTAGTCTGATTTTCTTCAGATTGAGAAAAACGCTGTCTCTCTGAAGCATTTAAACAAGTACATTATACAAATGTTCTATTCAGGTGAAATATAGTATAATGTAGCAGTTTTTAAAGAGAGTCACTGCCTAAAAATCCAGCGCAATACGTCTGATTCTCATAGACTTTCTTTAAAAAAAAAAAAAAGGCCGGGCGCGGTGGCTCAAGCCTGTAATCCCAGCACTTTGGGAGGCCGAGACGGGCGGATCATGAGGTCAGGAGATCGAGACCATCCTGGCTAACCCGGTGAAACTCCGTCTCTACTAAAAAATACAAAAAACTAGCCGGGCGAGGTGGCGGGCGCCTGTAGTCCCAGCTACTCGGGAGGCTGAGGCAGGAGAATGGCGTGAACCCGGGAGGCGGAGCTTGCAGTGAGCTGAGATCCGGCCACTGCACTCCAGCCTGGGCAACAGAGCGAGACTCCGTCTCAAAAAAAAAAAAAAAAAAAAAAAAAGTTGCTTTAAAAATAGTTTTACATATGAAAGACTCATCTTCATATACATTAGTAACAAATGTGGAAATGCCAACTGAAAATGATACTACCACAAACATTTCAACATTAAATTAAATTAAAACATTTCGTGATGTATCTGGATGTATTGAGTGATTTTGTTTTTGTTTTTCTCTTTTTGTCTGTGAGGCAGGACTCTTCTTTCCAACAAATGTGAGCAGATAGGTGCAGAGATATTGAAGTACACAATTTGGAAAAAGGAAATCAGTATTTAATGGTACCTTTCTTTTCCTTTTCAATTTTAATTTTCATTTGTTTATTGCCAAGAATTATTGCCAAGAAATTTCTTTCTCACTTTTTATTGTCAGTTTTTTTTGTTTTTGTTTTTGTTTTTTTTTTTGAGACGGAGTCTTGCTCTGTCGCCCAGGCTGGAGTGAGTGGCGCGATCTCGGCTCACTGCAAGCTCCGCCTCCCGGGTTCCCGCCATTCTCCTGCCTCAGCCTCCAGATACAGGCGCCTGCCACCTTGCCTGGCTAATTTTTTGTATTTTTTAGTAGAGACGGGGTTTCACCGTGTTAGCCAGGATGGTCTCGATCTCCTGACCTCGTGATCCACCCACCTCAGCCTCCCAAAGTGCTGGGATTACAGGCGTGAGCCACCGCGCCCAGCTTATTGTCAGTTTTAAGATGAAGCATTTTTAGAAGAAAGTCCCTGACTTTATTTTGCATTTATTTGTTATAGTTTAGGGATTTATTCATAACAATATACACAGTGAGTACACAAGATATTCAACTTTTCCATATGCAATCTCATTTTAAGTATGTTGTAAAGTGTTGCAAGATAACCAAAAATTGCATCCAGCAATAAAATGTGCTATAGTCAATGTTTCCACTATTCTATTGCAACTGAATGGATAAAGCACCAAATAGTATGATTATTCCTCGGCCTTATTTGTGACCACTGAGTAATGTTAGAGAATGGTTCACTAACAACTTTAGGAATCAAGATGATACAATTCTAAAACAAATTGGTCCGTGCAGATATATCATGGAAATGCTACGGGTATCAAGATGTGGGTAAAGAAAACAGGAAAATAAATGAGACTTTGTGAAAAATAGCAGTAGTAGCAACAATAATAAAGATAAAAGTAATAATATATAATAATGCAAATCCTATGTACTGAACAATGTACCTAGTCTGCACTAAGAGATACATATTCCCTAAGTCCAGTCCCTGTAATTCCACAATACAAGGTTTACTCCCATTAGCCGATGTGAAAGCAGCAAAGTGAAGAAATACAGTTTTCCCAAGACTGGCTTGAAAATTGGTGAGAGAAGGGTGGTTCCAGGATGCATTTAGTATGACTATAAAATTAAAAGTAAGAAAATATAGATATTTTATACTTGTTCAGTGTTCTACAGTTTACAAAGTGCTTTCATGCCACTATTTGATTCTTTCTGGAATCCTAGGAGATAACAGATATTATTGCTAACCCTGTGATACAGAGGAATTAGTGGATACTTAAAATAACAATAATGACATGCCTAATAAAGCACGGAGGCTAAGGGGATAGGAAACTAGCTCAGTGCTGTCTCCATCAAATCACACCAGCTGGCTTGGAGAACTGACCGAAATAAAGGAATATAGATATATATGGAGAAGGAAGATATATATATATATATCCTGGAGGCCAATTTAGACAAGGATTTATGACTTTTTATATTTATCCTTGTTCTACAGGTTACTAGAAGAAATGTGCCTGGAGAGGAACCATGGCGGGGGGAAATGGAAGAAATAAAGGTGGCTTACAAAGGCTGCGTGTGCTGTCAGAGATCTGGAAGAGCTAAATCTGCCAGCAGTTAAGGGAGGCAATGAGTTATTCAGAAAAGAGCCCTGGGCCTGCAGGCAGTGGATATGGGTTCGAGGCCAGCCTTTGACATCAATAAGCTGAAAGATCTTGGAGTCACCTAATCTCTTGAGAACTTATTTTTCCCACTTGTAAAATGAGAGGATTGAATTATATGATGTGCGATGGATTTACCAACTTCAAAAAGTTATGATTGTAGAGTCTAATTATATTTCGAGCCTTATTAGAAAGCTATCACGGATACGGGAACAACTCCAGTGGACCCGCCAAAGCAGGAAAAGTCCAAGGAGGAATGCTGGCACTTAACGCCTAACCCTAAACATCAAAATTGGCAGCAATAGTATTAACCTGCTAATTTATTTTGTACTTCTCTTCCTTGCAATTAAATCAGGTGAGGAATAAAAGGAAGATTCTGAGGCAATAAAGAGATCAAAGAAAAAAATTGGAAGCAAAAGATTCTTCTAAATTTTCTTACTCCTCAATTAGAGGTTATATCTGCAGGACTGCTTTGATACTAGATTACGGATTCGAAGAAATAAACCAATAACATCATATTGTTTGAGGCAACTGAACCATGTTTCCCTCCCACACTTTCTGGTCACCTTAAGTCCAGGACAACTTTATTCTCTCCCTTCAAATGATGATCATCTGCCTCTCTGACCTTAACATACAACAACAAAGAGAGAGCACTGCTGTTGAGACCAACCCAATTATCTGTCACTGTTTTCTTTACATGTATCACAGAGACCCAGGAATAGGTATTCCAGATCTCTAAAAAGACAATGCCTCTGTCCTTCCAAAATGTATCGAAATCCAAAATTTTCAGTACAGGCATTTTGGGTATTGGTAGGGGCAGTTCTGCTCCCCCACCAAGCATTTACGTATTGAAATATACATTATTTTAGTATAAACTACTTTTTAAATTTCTCATTTATTTTTTGTTGGGATATTATATGGATAATTTTTGGTTATTGTGAGTGTATAGGTGGGTTTGCTATTATGAATTCCATTTCAGGATATTGAACAACTATTATACAGTACTTATAATGAAAGTAATTATTGGGTCTTACAGGAATCTTGCTCACTGGTCTAATATAACTCACAGTATTGATGAAAGGTTACAGTCCAGGTTGGACAGACCACAATGCTTCCCTTAGCTCCAGTGTTCCTTTAACACTTGTGATTAACCAGCTCTCTAACCGACCAGGATTCGATATTTTATATATTGATATATCTGATATTCTATATGTTCCCATATGGATTGAAAACACAGGGACAAAAAAAAAAAAAAAAAAAATCTGAAACCAGTGCTGCTACATCTCCAGCAGACAGGTAGTCGGCTCAGCTAACATTTACTGTACTCATGCAGCTATGAAAGACACACTCACTATCTGAAAAAGGTAACGCCTATTGTTGGCAGGGTAGGAAGAGGCACTTGAATAAAAAACATAAGGCGCTGGTGTTCTATTAGGAAACAAACAACATTCCATGGAATTGCAGAAGGAGAAAAAATTCTTACAAGAGCGTTCAGAGAAGTTTTTATGAAAGAAATAACATTTGAATGGAGACTTAAAGGTCGAACGGGGCTTTGATATAGTAGGAGAGCAAACACTATGAACAAAGTTAATTGGCATTAAAATTTGTCTGTGTTCAGGGAATAATAAGTAGTCAATATGAACACAGAGGTGTGCTTCCAGATGGAGCAGAAAGGGGAGACGCGGCCAGACCCTGGACAGTCTGGAATGCAACCTAAGGAACGGTGGCATGTCCCCTGAGACAATAAAGAGACTCTACAGGTTTTAAAGAGAAGGTACCAGCGTAATTCAGTCTAGTTTATGAAAATGATGGGCAGCAGTGTAAAAGATCAAAATGTGAGCACAGAAAACAAAACAAAGCAAAACAAACAGGCAGGGAGACTAATTAGGAGTTTCTTCCATAAGCCAGTCATGCCATAACAACCCAGGCCTGAGGCTGGGCACGGATTGTCAGAATTGGGGGGAGAACAGATAGGAGAGAAAATGGTATTTGATAACTGGGTGTAGAGAGTGAGAAATATCAAGGAGAGGAAGATGGCTGTAACTGAAGGAGAGAAGTCACTCTGGCAGACTAAATATTGAAGCTGTCCTCACAGAGTTAATAAGAATTCTGATGGAAATATAGTTGTAATTAAGCATTAATCAGGCAGTGCTTTCACCCACTGCCTCCTAACCAAAAGTCACAAAGCATTAGATACTGACCACTTGCACCCCATTGTTACTATAGATAAAATTTCTGATGTTAGAAACATAAGGCTTTTGTTTTAAGAATATGTAAGCAGATCCTGAATTCCAGTGGAATGGCTGAAACCAATCAGTTTAAAGACCCATCAGAGGAACCAAATCAGCATGAAAATACAGTTTCTTTATCTTTTTGTTCCATAACGTCACCCTGCACTCTTCGATCAATCAATAATCTCTACATTTTGGCCACTCCAAAACCCTTAAACCCTAGTCCCACATTCCCTGGAGAGATTAATTTGAGGTTTTCTCTCATCTCGTCTCATTTAGTGGCCCTACAATTAAACCTCTTTTTTTCTGTTGCAATCTAGTGTTTCCGCATATTGACTTTTCACATACACGTACAATATTTAGAGAGAGGATAATGAATGTGGTTTGGAACAAGCTGAGTGTCCCTATAACAAACTTTTCTCTCAATGAAGGTGGTATCAACAACAAAAGCAAAGCAACTTCCCAAAATCAGTACTCACTTGTGAGTAACAGCTGTCTTCATGACACTACATGGCTGGTTTAAAAAGTCATTCAAAGCATAAAAGAGGTTCTACCATGTTTTAAAGAATAGGTAATTGAATCAAAGAAGCTTCAATGTTATAAATAAACTTCATCAGCAGATACAAATAAAAAATTCTTAAACGAATGCTACAGTTTAAAAAATGTGTTGTGTACATCATTTGGTAGTTAAAAACAGCTGTTTACCCTACTTAATGTGTGTTAGAATACGACTTGATATGATACCATGCAAAAGAGTAAACTGATGTTGAAGAAGACATTTATATGCATATGCATGCCCTAAATCAATTTTCAGAAGCAACTTGCTCTTACACGCTTTGAGGATGACAATCGTTCATAAGGTCTTTCACTAAATGCTAATATTTTATTTTTCTTATTGTTTTTGCTGTTGTTTGACAAAAGCATTTCATGTGCTCTTCACGCAGACTCTAAGGCTGTTTCGATGTGACAGCCTAATTCTAATATGCTATAAAAATAAGTGACTATAATTGTTGGGCTTTTAAACAAGACATTATTCTCCATCTCTCAATCTCAAAACCATTGGGAAATGTTTCTGCTAAGGATTCTGGCACTGCTCTGGGTGTAGGGTAGTGGAGAAAGAAAGATTTCAAAATCAGACAGAGCCCCTATGTCACTTGATGGATTGAATTAGAGATCAAGTGAAGTAATGAGCAAAGACAATAGCTCCCAGATAAGATAAGGCTTGGAGAAAAGAAAAAGCAAAAAACAAGGAAACAAACCAAAAAATCTTAGCAATGTATCTAGATAAATAAAGTGTTGATCAGAGAAGGTGGGTAGTAAAAAATGGAAACATACTAGTAAATTATAAGCTATTTGAGTAGACATACATGAGCCTATTTTAGCTTGATGCCTTCACACTTTTAAATCACGTAGTTAACAGTCCTCATTGTGATTTCATGCTCACCATGTAATAGCCCGATTACTGTGTGGCTTCCCATGTGATACACCTGCAGGTGGAGTGTCTGGTTGCCTCTCCAATTAGATTGCTCATTATAAATTGAAAAACTGCTATGCATCATTCTTTTTGAGTGGGATTACTTCTGATATGTTGATAAATCAGTTTTCTAAGCCTCCTAGATTTAGAGCCAATCTTTGAACCATGATGAATTTGAAGCGGTTGCCCTATGAAGCTCCTTGGAGATGGATAGAATGTCTTCTCTTAAGACTTCCAACATCTCATTGATTGCAGCTTTATAAATTGCATTGCAGTAATTGCCCCTACTGACAGAGTGAACATCAGCATGCAATAAAATACAAGGTAGCATGTTTGACGCAGTACTGTCATAGAGCCAGGGTGCAAATATAATTCAGAGTTCAATCTCAGCTTACATTAGAGTGAAATGGAGCACTCACCAAATTTGAAAACAGGAATTTTAAACAAGGACTTTCCTAAAGAAACCAAGGTATATAATCATCCTACTTATAACTCAGGCTGTTGGACCAACCTTGACATTGAACTGGAAACATTTATGATCATTCTTTTGTGAATCTTATGAACCAGTAATGCCTCAAGCTATAGCTTCTCTTCTGACAGCTAAGTGTGGACCCCTCTCGGAGCTGCATGGTAACTCCCTGGGGGTCACTCTCATGGGATGCCATAGCACACGCTTCTCTTCTAGATGAAATCCAGGCCTGATGGTCCCAGCTTGGTTAGTCTGTATTTGCTGTGCCTTATCTGAGAAAACCTTTTTATTTTTCATTTTTCATTTTCAGTATTGTTTGGATTTTCTTTCATTCATCCAATTTTTTAATGATAGTCTTATTTAAAAAAAAAGTTGTTTAAGCTCTTCCAAAATTTTTACATATTTCTGCCCTTGTGCAGTGAAGACCCCTACTGGTGGCCCATGAGCTTCTGAAAGGAGCAGAAATAAGTTGGGCACATTGGCTCACACCTGTAATCCTAGCACTTTCGGAGCCCGAGGCAGATGAATCACCAGGTAAGGAGATGGAGACCAGGCTGGCTAACCCGGTGAAACCCTGTCTCTACTAAAGAAAAAAAAAAAATTAGCCGGGCATGGTGACAGACCCTTGTAATCCCAGCTACTCGGGAGGCTGAAGCAGGAGAATTGCTTGAACCCTGGAGGCGGAGGCTGCAGTGAGCCGAGATCGCACCACTGTACTCCAGTCTGGGCAACAGAGTGAGACTCCGTCTCAAAAAAAAAAAAAAAAAAAAAAAGGAATATTCGAATTTTGAGTCTCACCAAGGCTTACACACAGGGCTCCAATCCAGGGGAAAATAGATATTTTATATAATGATAGATAGACAGATAGATAGATAGATAGATAGATAGATAGATAGATAGATAGATAGATCGATCATTAGGGTTGTTGCTTTCTACAGATTTATTTCTTTACTGGATTTCTCTTTCTCTCCTGATTATTCTGTGTGGCAGTTTATCACTGAGAAGAGTCCTACTAAAGTCTCCATGGTATACAAAGTGAGATGTCTGGGTGCAGATTTTATTTACTGAAAAAGATTCCTCTGAGCACATTTTACAAAAGGAGACAGCTGCTATAAATCATGAGAAATTAAATAGTATATTTCAGACTTCTTAAAATTAAAACATACCGGTTAGTGAATAAATATAGAAAAACAATTCTAAACTCAACAGCAAATTCCTATTGCTTAAAATCAGCTCCTTGTTTTAGACTGCTTTCAGTTACAATATCAATGGTTGCATAAAATATATTAAGATCTAATCCAAAGAAAGAAATTCCAGCATAAGTGATTACAACAATGCAAGTCATAGAGATCCTGGCCAAGAAGTAAGTTGCATACACATCACCTTGACTTGTAATATAGATACTACAACTTCTCTAACATAAAAGGCTTTCCAATCTTACTGACTTAGAAAAAAAACTCAATCCTAGACAGTGGAGTAATGAGATTTGGGGTACCTCTGTTTAGAAGTATCAACTAAGAGGGATAAGAATTTTAAAAAGAAAATACTAAAAACAAATTGAGGAGGAAACAAAAACTTGTGTTACTATGGTTTAATTACTATTTGCCATATGACGCTGTTACATATAATGTGCTCATAGAAATTAGACAAAAACATAATACATTCAGAAATAGGGCAGGAAGAAATAGTTAATTTTCAAATGAATGTCTAGATGAGTAGAAAATGTATGTATGTGGAATTCATTCTCAGTGAAGCGATAGAAATTGTATTACAGTTCTCATAGCATGAAAATCTAGCAATACATCCTCCTAAACACTTTTATTCAAACATCTTCAGGCTGATGATAAGGTATTAGCCACTTTTAAGAAAATTATTATAAGGGAGAACAATTTTGTGTATGAAGATATAAATTTCAAAGTGTAAGAGCAAAATTTCAGGATACTAATCTTAAATCTCTAGCATTTACTGAGTGCTCACAAAATAGTAGGGACCCTTCTGAATTCTATGTACATGATTTCTCATCTACTAGTTTAAATGAACCAAAAAGTTAGACATTATTATCATTTCCATTTTATAGATTAGAAAATAGAGGCTACATGACTTACACAAAATCATACTGCCAGTAGGTAGTACAGTCAGAATTCTAACTCAAGAAATCCGTCTCCAGAGTCCTCACATTTTGGAATGAAACCAAATATATAACACTAGGAGAACAGCTACCTAATTATGGTTTATCAGCCTTCAAGTACATCATTAAATAATACTAATGAGTACTGGATGATACATAAAAAGCTTTCGATATTTAAATGTATTTTATGTATTTAATACATTTTTAAACATTACATTTAACAAATGAACAATTGCCCTTATAGTTTGCCTGTAGTTGTTTAGAGATTCTGAATTCCTATGATGGTGAAAACAAACATGTGAATGTGAAAATTGTTGATGCATTACAGTAGGCAAACTCTGATAATGGAGACAACCCAAAGGCAGTGAACTAAAAAGATAGGCTATTTGTCTCTCAGGTGATTGTTCCAGGGAAGATAAGCAGGTCGCCAGCAACAAAATCATCCAGTGACCTAAGTTGACAATGGCTCTGTCATGTTTACTATGCAGTATCCACTGCTGCTCTGTGCATGGTCCTTTCAGACAAGAAAGGCCTGGGAAGGGGGACGAACAGAAGAGGCAGATATTTCTCTTTAGTGCACACACTACATCACTCACATTCCTTTAAGAAAAATTTGGGCTCGTAACCATGCCCAGCTCCAGAAAGGCTGGAAAATGTACTTTATTCAAATGCCCACAAAGAAGAGAGAGACCAATATTGACGGACAGCTGCCAGTCCTGGCCACATAAGCATAGTGGGTATTTTTCCTCTTTACCTTTATTATGATTATTTATTTTATAAAGACAGATGAAATTCCAGTAATAATTGAAAACTATTTCTAAATAATCTTCTATTTTTCTTTTAGAAGTTTAATGAAAATGCAAAAGTATTTAAGAATTGAAGGGTTGGTCATAAGGGTTGTGTGACTTCAATTGGTATACACAATCGTTTTGTGAGCAAAAATTGGAGTTATCATTCTGGAACAGACAGAGGGTCGATCTCGTCCGGTGGCCAATGCCAGATGTTTCACTAAGAGAAATAAACCTCCCATAATACACTTAATTTCACAATACTATACCATAGGGGGGAATATCTTCCTGACCCATCTGGTGAGCAGCTTCTGCCCTGAAGCATGAAGATTGATAGCTGGTGTAATTCTATCCTAGCTAGTGTACTGTAACTGCAGATGCTACTCTTCCTCATGTGAGTGTCTAATTATTTTCAGGATCATTTTCTCGTATTCATATCCTGTTGCCTAGAGTTACACAGGTGAAAAATTATTGTTCATACTTGAATGTTTTTCTGAAAAAAACACATTTGAGTGTTTAATATATTGTTCTATCTTGTTTTACTAGCTACAGGTCAACTGTTTTTAGAAAAACTGTTCTACTTGTATTTCATATTCCCCTCAGTAGTTTGAAAGGTGCATTATTTAAAAAAAAAAACTATGTTTATCAAAGTATATAATTGGCTCCATTTCACTTATGTCAAATGTCTTTGTTTATTTTTCCTGAAAATTTATTGTCATGAAATAAATTCCTTGCTGTTAATTTCACTGTAAATTTCATTGTGTTATCACACACACTCTGGACCCTAATGGATGAATACACTGAAATTATATTTGATATGGAGCTATTAGCACCCATATCAGCAGGATAACTAACTTCCAAAACAGATACCATTCCTTGTCTTCATTATTAATAATGTGTATATCTTGAAGAGATAATTCTATTTGTATCTAATGTACTTCAAATGAATCTGTGGCTAAATTCCAAAATCCATGTGAATTCTTGACTTTAGGAACAGGATTTCTTGGCATAGAATCATTTTAAGATATATTAGGAAACAAGCGAGTTGAAAAATATTTAAATTGCCAATCATGAAAAGAGCTACGCATAGGAACAAATTACAGAGGCCACATGGAAGAAAGATTTCAATTTTAAATACTATGTAGAATTTAGATCATCCTTTCAGAAACAGTGGAGTCAATCTCTATTTAAATGACCATAGAATTCACTTAAAGGTCAGCTTTCACTCAGTAAAGCAAAGGCCAACGGGCTTTTCATTGCCAGAATAATTCCCCCTTTATAATTTAGGAGGTGAATAACTTGATCCAAAAATATGCTATGTGCTTAATGACAGCTAAAAAAAATACAGTAGCTTTCACATATTTGCATTTCTTTATTTTTGCATTGTTATTACATTAATCTCATTTACATTAACATGTAAATATAATTCATTCATTGACTAAATGCATATGCTATATAAGAGCCTCTACTAAGCTCTACTAACATGGACAAAGAATGTTTTCTATCCTCAATATCTGGCAGTTCTAGTGGGGATACAAAGAAAAGATATTCTGAAGCAAAATTTTCACACATGAAAATCTCATCACCGCCTATGAATGGGAGATCTGGAATTACCCTGGTCTCAGGGAATAATTTTCCTGAACCTTAACATTGTAATAAATGCTAGGAACTGGAATATGTAGGATTGATGCTAATGATTAAATGATTATAATTCCATCAAATAAAAAGAAGCTCATCTAATTTTAGATAATGTTTACCTGATGTTCTTATGTCAATTAATGGATTAGGCACATTTTATTTCAAAAGTAAACATAACAAATTTGAAGCATGCACATTTAAAATTTCTTTGTCTAACGATTTCTAACCTAAGATGATAATGTCACTAAAATCCATTTATGTTGCTTTTTACCTAACTCATTTGTTACCCTTTGGACACTTTCTTTTACTACTTCATTTTGGTATAAATCTAGCTTTTAGTTTGAAACTGCTCATCTAATTCTATGCTTAAATTGGAAGACAAACTAACAAATGCTGCCTGATCATCACTTTGCTTAAAATCACCTCTTATTTAATGAAAGGTTTCTCCTTTATGTTTTCAGCCACCTTTTCTGTATGTACCAGGTGCACCTAAAATGTTTATGATGTATCTAAGTGCCAAAGAGAATTCCTCAGATGTTAGGAAGAGGAAAACTTACAGGGCATTTGGTAATTAAGTGTAACTTAATAAACACCCAAGTACTGTTTTTCCTTACTGTCATTCATGTAACTGTCTTGTAGTTTTCTTATGACATTATGGCCTACTTTTCAATATGACCATGTCTTAATATCAAGTGTATCAAATCTAATCCTATGGTTTATTGTGGGCAACCCCAGTTGGTCTGCGCTGAGCTTTTTCCTCCCTTCTCAGTGAATGGAAGTTATACTTAGGCCCGGCTGGTGGCTTGAATCACCTCAATTTGTTCTGTCAATCAGAGGCAGCGGCTTCATGGGAAAGGCGTGAGGACCACTGAACATCACATTAGGACTGACCTCAAGCTGAATGTAAAAGGCTCCAACCTTTCTGCCAGGCCAGCAGAGCATGTGCAAACAGATTTGCTGAAGTGCAAAATGGTCCAATGATTTAGAGCAAGACTTGTTCTCTTTTCTTTCTCTCCCTCTCTCTCTCTCTCTCTCTCTCTCTCTCTCTTCTTTCTTTAAAAATGAAACAAGATAGCAGACAGGCTGGTATAATCTTAGCAACATCTGTTGCCTTTCACAAGGGTCTTGGTTGAGCACAATAACTTTTCAAAAAGGGACTCACGTCCTGTTGAAAAGGGTAAAATAAAAGATCTCAACTGAAGGGAGTATGGCCATGTTGCCTCAGACCCACTTGAATCTTTTGTGGTTTCTGTCAGAACGAGTATAAAGAAAGTTTATTTTCCTCTACTTCCTGATGAAACTGCCAGAAAAAAAAAAAAATATATATATATATATATTTTTTTTATATATATATATATATTTTTTTTTTTCCCCCAATTAGTGCTTAAAGCCCTTAAAGAAATATAGAAAACTTACATTTCAAACTCTTCGTTTTCATTCCCAGTGATATCTGAACT
This sequence comes from Macaca thibetana thibetana, assembly GCF_024542745.1. Lineage (NCBI taxonomy): Eukaryota > Metazoa > Chordata > Mammalia > Primates > Cercopithecidae > Macaca > Macaca thibetana. The sequence goes on along the minus strand of NC_065595.1, from coordinate 14,311,883 downwards.
TTAAGCTCGGTTAATCAGAAATGTGAAGAAATTTATGCTGTACGTTTTATCATGTCTGTTACTTTTGGCCTTTCTTATTAAGTTAGTTTTATACTTTTTCCTACAGCTTGGGAGCAATAGGAAGGTTCTTTTTTGTGAAAATGAATATTTCACACTGATTATTTTTCCCTTCAATGTGACCTGTTCATTTTACCCTGCTTATCTAATGATGGGTTACAGTAAACATTAACTTGGGATAATTTATAGAGAAAAAGTTACCTGCTTTTATTTGCAAGATGAGCAATTTTGTTCATTCCAACCATCACATACTTTCACATCAATGAGGATGCAGATGCAGCTGATGTGTATATATATCACCTGCTGGCTTCTGTTTTGTAAAACAAAAATAGAGTTATATATGTATATATATCATACATATATATTCTAGGTATTTCTATTGTTTTGTATTTGTTTCATATGCTTCTCATTTCCTTTTATATATAAAAATATATATATATATTTACACATATATATAGAGAGATATATATACACACACACACATATATATATATAGAGAGAGAGACAGAGAAAGAGAGAGACAGAGAAAGAGAGAGACGGGGGGTCTCACTCTGTCACCCAGGCTGGAGCGCAGTAGCACTCACTACACCTCACTACAACCTCCACCTCCTGGACTCAAGCAGTTCTCGCACCTCAGCCTCCAGAGTAGCTGTGACTACAGATGTGAACCACCATGCCAGGCTAATTTTCTTATTCTTTGTAGAGATAAGGTTCCTCTATGTTGCCCAGGTGGGTCTTGAACTCCTGGGCTCAAGGGATCCACCTACTTCTGCCTCCCAAAGTACTGGGATGATATTTTTGGTATTATTGGTATTTTTATTAATAATATATGTTTTTGGAGTTATTATTTTATTAATTATATATGTTTTTGGAGTTATTCACATAATTTTGAAAATATATTTAAAGACAACATCTAAAGATGTAGTTTATGCTTATCAAGATAATAATAGATTCGTATATGCTTTTAATACTGATGAGCCTTGTCCTATTATAATAAGGACATAGAGATTAGATGAAAATATCTAAATTTATACGTCTCTTAAAAAATATGTAATGGATCTTTTGATGCTCAAGTTATTTTACCAATATAGTTTATTAATACATGATGTTTTAAAGTATTATTTAAAATGCCCTTTAAACTTACAAAAGTGAGTGTATTTTATTTCATAATTAAAATGTTAATGCCTGAAAAAGTTAAATTTTTTTGTTTAAATGCATTATTATGCTTTCAGTGCTATTTAAATATGTGCCATTAAAAATTTGTGCTTCTTATGACTCTTTTCAGTAATTATCAATTTTTAAAAAATTTTTATACGAAAAGTAAAAATAGCAAAACAAGGTCAGTATAAGAAGTAGAAATGGAGAAATACAAGATCATGTACTATAAATGTGGAAAATATTCTGGGAATAAGCAAAATAGTTGCATTTTTTAAAGAAAAGAATTTTTACAAACTGGGTGGCATTCATTAACATCTAGACCATCTTACTACTAGGAGAGAGGATATTAGAATTACTTAAGAGAGTTTCATAACTAGTCTTTACTGAATGGGATGATTCATATTTTGCTTTTCTTGCTTCTACTAAAGTTATCTAAATGCTTTCAAAGTTTTCCAGGCTTTGCCAAGAAAACAACAGATTTGCCAAGCCTGGAAACCTTTGAAAGCATTCCATTTTACTTAAAATGGAAAAAATAAAATTGGTCAAAAGTAATTTTCAAACTCATAAACAGTAAGGTAGACATGACCTAGTGGACGGTACTCAAGGTTTCCAGGTATGTAATAATGCAAATGGGCTAGTACTGAGGTTTCCATTCACATCAAATACACACTGCACACAACTGTCATACACAAGGATGATAAGATCTAATTACGTCTAATGGTTAAATGACAAAAATAAAAACCACTTTAGGCTTTGACGTCTGCCTGCTTGTATATCTTACCTTTGATATTATACTAGTAATTCTAGACTCACATGCCTACAGAAGCCCGACGGCTAAATTAAGGGGTAAGTTGACTATGGTGAACTGGAGTATACATGGCCCATTTCAAAGAAATAGACAATCCTGAAGTTCAATCATAGATGATATTATCAAAATGAAAAACCAGATATGGTCAGATTTTCACTGAGTTTAACAGAAGTAAAAAATAGAGTGTTGCGTGCATCATCTTTCAATGACAAACCCTACAAGACACTTAAAACTCTTAAAAAAAAAAAAAAGCACTGTGTGGGCCAAAGTTTATCTGCAGGTTGGGTGAAATCAGAACTGTTAGCTGCCACATCTTGATTAAATCAAACTATAACACCTAAATATTATTTGCCTTACATTTTTTTGAATTCATTCAAACATGGGACTCACGCTAGACAAATTTCAAGGTCAATTGATGAACAGTCTTTTGGGGATTAAGAAAGACATCTTGGCCGGGCGCGGTGGCTCACGCCTGTAATCCCAGCACTTTGGGAGGCCAAGGCAGGTATATCATGAGGTCAGGAGTTCAAGACCAGCCTAGTCAAGATGGTGAAACTCCATCTCTACTAAAAATACAAAAATTAGCCAGGCGTGGTGGTGGGTGCCTGTAATCCCAGCTACTCGGGAGGCTGAGGCAGAGAACTGCTTGAACCCAGGAGGCAGAGGTTGCAGTGAGCCGAGATCACGCCACTGCATGATGGGAGATACAGCAAGACTCCGTCTCAAAATAAAAATATGAATTATGATTTATATTAGTATTTAAATGAAATTTCAAGGTGTGATTGAGAGCCACATCTACAGAATTATTTATAAAAACATTTATAATTTTTAAATAAATTATTTATTAAAATACTTAGTTTTTAATAAATAATTTATAAAAAATTTATAAAATTATTTATAAACATACATTCAATTTTTACAATTGTAAATTCACTATAGTACAAGCTATAACAAATAATTCAAAACAAGAAAGGCTACAACCAAGCTCTTATTTCATTGCTTAGAAAAGCTAGGGAATGTGAACAAAAGTTCTATTTGGTATTTGAAATACAAAATATCAAATAATAATGGTCTGAATATCTAGGATCTTTAGGAATCTTGCTTTGAATATTGCTGTGTGGATCAACCAGGCTTCATTACTGGGTTTAGATTCTTATATCCATACATGAAGTTTGCCATGAGGTCATAGATCAATTCCTTTAATTCCTTTACTTTTGTAAACTTCACTTTTGTCACTGATAAAATAAAAAGAAATATGCGTGTCTTCAAAGATGTCTTATATAGGCCATTTCATGCATATGGTATGGAGCTCAATTATCTTCGGTGACTACCTCTGGTAATTCAGTTGCTTAACGAGGCTCATTAACCCTTTTAGACCATTATTTGTACTCATAACTATATTTGGAAGTAAATTGTTACATTACGTACTGTAAGTATAACATTTTTCTGCCAGTGTTAAATGTTAAATAAAAAGCCCTAAATAAATAAATGTGGCATAATGATTGTTCATTTCCATCAAAACTTATTCTCACATAAATACACAAATAGGCTAGAAAATACTGCGTTTATTTCATTTCTTAGATCTATTTGTTTATGTTGGTTCTAATATACAACATCGCTCTGAATGAATTAGTGTTTTATTTAATCTTTTATAGGCTGGAGCCCTCCCTCAATTCTGAATTTAGAGTAATCATGTTGCTAGATAAGGATAGAGTGAAGGAGATGCTTGCTACAACCCTTTTTAATCATTCAGACCTAAAAGTGGAAAGTGGAGACACTTGCAGTTCACAAAGATAATGACTGCCTCAGAATTCACCTTTGTGCACAAAGTAGTTCAAGTTCATAAAAGGATTACTGCTCTTCACCACAAGTATCTTCTAGGGTGGCAGTATTTCAATATTTTATTAAACATCCTTCTCTTCCTAAAAGTTCACCTTTGAATAAACTGGCTTATTTTATCTAATCTTTCTTTCTCAGGTATGTAGTTTTCTTCTTATATTTTTTCCCCTTCTGAATTTTCCTTTTGAATATGAGTTTAGCCTCAAAGTCACATACACCAGGGAGTTGTACTCGGCTCAATGCATCAGCTGGAAGTAGGGTCATTTCTACATGCACATTTTATGTGTGTTAGGAGAGCACTAAATAAAATTGAGTGGCACCAGCTATAAAACCTGCAGAACCCAGGGCAAACCAGCTCTCTGGATCTACATGTGGGGAGCAATCAGGTTAGTTCTTCTGAGAAAAAAGCAGTGGGCATGGAGTGGAGGGGGGAAACAGTACTCCAAGTACAAACACAGGTGAACCGAGTGAGTGCACGTTTAGGAAGCTCTCTTTCTGTTTAGGTGAGTAGAGAATTATATATACCTCATTTTAGCTTTAAAAAATTACATTAATTCCTCATGCTTCTGGAAGATTAAAGTTCTCTGAACATTCTTTCAATTTTCTGCTGTCCCTTCCTGTCTGTATCCAACTCATGTTTCAAGCCTCAAATGAAATGTCACATTGGTTAATGGTTTTAGTACTCTGCAATAGCAAGTGCTATCTTCCTCCTTCAAATTCCATACCCTACTGCTTGCTATTTGCTTACTGAGTTTAGCCTAATCTTTCACTTTTATGTATTTTAGTTACATTCGTGCCTGTACCTGCTTGGGGTCTTGGTCTTACTTTCCTTGGTAGATCTCTCAAGTTTTGGCATAGAACCTGCTACACAGCACATACTTAAGACATATTTGTTAAATGAATTGAGATGTTGCAAAAAATCTACTTTTTAAAAAAGATTCTATGGCTTACGGCAAAGTGAAAGAGAAACGCTTAGCAGAAATTTGCATTATTTTTTTTCTCTCTCTCGAGGTTTTAGAAGGCTTTTACGGAACAACTATAATTCAAGAGACAGTGTTGCCTTAGCTGTATTATTTCTGACCATTTTGATTTGAGCTGCTTTTTTTCTTTTCTTTTTTTTTTTTTTTTTTTTGAGATGGAGTCTCACTCTGTTGCCCAGGCTGGAGTGCAATGGCACGATCTCCGCTCACTGCAAGCTCCGCCTCCCGGGTTCACGCCATTCTCCTGCCTCAGTTTTCCCAGCTGAGCTGCTTTTTAAAAATAATTTTTGTCCCAACTATTCTGAATCCAGAGATACAACCACACATCAGTGGTATCATATGCTATTTTAATAAGTAAGTGTTCTCCTGCTTTCACATTTGACACCATATTGAAATCACACGTTTATCTGTTTGAGTTTGTTCTTCAGAAAGAAAATATTGAAATCTGACATGTAGTGGAAAAATTAAACTCCTACCTTAAGATGTTAACCAATGACCCAACCATCACAGATTTTCCCACGCCTGAAAAGAAGCCCTAAGTATCTGTAGGAGAATGGAATAATAATAGGAACAACTTCGTTTGGTGAGTACGGGGCTAAAATGGACTTCTACCCTTGCTTTCCAACCCCACTAGGTGTCCTTTCATTCCATTTCTTTTCTGAAGGATTTTTCTAAGTGGTTCAGGGAAGGAATAAGTTACCTACAAACTCCCAGCTGAAGCACTATCTCTGGTAGCACGGGCTGAAAGCTCCACAGAATTCTTCCATGAGGATTTGCACTTACCTTCTGCCAGATTACACAGTGAAATTCCTTAGATCCCATCAAACATCTTTGCCTTTTTTTTTTTTTTTAGATGGAGCCTCACTCTGTCACCCAGGCTGGAGTGCAATGGCATGGTCTCGGCTCACTGCAACCTCTGCCTCTCAGGTGCAAGGGATTCTCCTGCCTCAGCCTCCTGAGTAGCTGGGACTACAGGCACGTGCTACCACACCTGGCTAACATTTGTATTTTTAGTAGAGATGGGGTTTCACTATGCTGGCCAGGCTGGTCTCAAACTCCTGACCTTGTGATCTGCCCACCTCGGCCTCCCAAAGTGGCCTGAGCCACTGCACCCGGCCATCTTTGCATTTTCTAAATATTTCTGTGGTGCCTAAGCAGCTCCATTATTCTATGAATATTGTAGAGTTCTTTAACTGAGTGGTATATTCTCCAAGTAAGTATTCATTTTTGTGCAAAACTGAATTTTTTGGATAATGAAAGAGGAGACCTTGAGTGTATCCTAAGAAGCAAAATGGTTGTATTACCTCAGATTTTGGATTTTTCTAGTTTAGTTACTCTATGAAGTGGCATGGTCATGAGTGATGCTGTTTGGGGGTTCCCTCCGTGATGCCAATCTTAGGTACCAACATCTTTCTTCTTTTAGTGATTATTTATGCTCCATTAGTGATAACTCTAGTCAAAACATCTTTACATCTATTTATATTTTCTGACTATATCCAAGGAACTTTCATATAATACCAGGGCCACAACTAGAGTCCAGGCCAAGGTTTTTCTCAGCAACTGGATTTCTAAAACAACTTCCTAAACATTTCTTAGGGGCTAGGGTGTATCTTCTAATGCAAATGTGATCACCATTGTTCTTCATAACACTCCTCAATAGAGTCTCTTTGTCCTCACAGCACATTCCAAACATTTTTCCTTCATTCAAGGTTTTTCATCATATGGCTCCTTTGTTGTACTCCCATGCGTGACATTTTGTGCCCACCTCATCACGTGGTGTGTGGAGATGTATACACCTCTTTATTTTCACAGTAGATTGAGAAGTTCCTGAAGAACTAAATCTTATTCATCTTTGTGTTCCCATGCCCTAGTTGAAGAATCACATAGCAGGGGTTCAGTAAATATGCACTAAATGGCTACCTTGTGCTAGAAGTCCTTACTTTCTAGAAGAAGGAATCATATCTAATTAGATGAACTAAATTGAAGGACACAGATACCCTCAGAAAAAATGTTAAGCATTAAATACAGATTTTCATTATTATTCTCAGTTAAAGTAGGAGAAACATTCACAAGAAACCATAAGTGGCCCCACGTTTTGCGACCTTTTGAGGCCTTATGGGGAGAGCCTCCTACCTTCTGCCACATCTCTGTTTTCCTACCTGAGGTTCTCCAGAATGTTTAGAACTACTTAGTTCTCAAGGATTACATCTCTTCTCTTCTTAGCTACCAGATACCAGGCCTATGTCTTTGGCTTTAGAGTAAGATCATAATGTTATGAATATGAATAAAATCTGATCAGTAATCTCATAAGAAAGTACTTGCTTGCATCGTATCTACTTTGTGTGATAAAGCATCTAAGAATATACTTTTCATACCAACAGAAACCATGACAGAATTCTCCTACATTTTACTGATTCCTCCTTCTCCAAAATATAGTTTCAGTGCAGGTAACTTTTCTCAATTTAATCAAGACAGTGAAAATAAATTAAAAAGAGGACTTTTTAAAGTAGGGTAGAAAAGGGGACATTTATTCAAATAATGCTATATACAACACTAAAGACATAAAGCCTTCAACTGAGGGAATTTGAAAATAGATACACACGTAAGGATAGAAATATTATAACATACATTTGAAATGTATAAGAAAACATGAAATTTTGTAAGTAAGACATTATGGCTTGCATTTGCAGTTCAAGGAATCTTAAACAACTGGCAGTGCCTTGGTTGGCAGTGCCTTGGGATTCATCTACTACAGTTTTTTGTTGTTGTTGTTTGTTTTTTGTGTGTGTGTTTCTCAGAAAACCGGGTCTTCTAATCAAACCGGAAATTGTGAGAAAAAGAAAGGAGAGGAGAAAGGACCTAATAGAACATGTGTTGACCCTAAATTTGACAACAGCTTAAGCCTGGTGAACTCTTATTTGCTGTTCTCGATGCTGGGCTTCCTCCTCAGAATAAAATAGAAACATCTTTCAGAGGCTGGAAGACCTAGAAAGATCTATTCCATGTCCATTACTACAACATAATCCATCGCCATTCTCCTCCCCGTCTGCAGTACACACATCCAACCCCTTCCTGCCACAGACATTCCCCTTGTTTATTCTGCCTAGATCATTCTTCCCTCAGAGCTGTACAACGCTGACTCATTGTCATCATTACGTCTCAGTCTATGTGCCATCTCCTCAGAAAGACCCATCCCCAGCCTCCTTAGATAAAAGGCGTCCCTTGGTTACTGTCTGTATTATTCCCAGTTCTTACCCTTGCTCTAGGTTGTGCCTTTCGGTCAAGAAGAATCTAGGCCTCCCTCTAAGACCAACAGCTGTTAATGTGGGAACCAGGGCTAGAATTTTGGTTAAGTGAAATTACTTCACCTGTTTTGGATTCTGTAGAGGTTATTGTTTGAGGAAATTTGTTAAAAAAGGAAGGCACGTAGAATGGTTTAAGAAGAAAGCATGCATTTGGAATCAATATTTATGTGTAGTTGTAAGAAGAGAAAAAATATGAAAACTTGAGGAAAAATACATTTTTCTTAAAGGGCCTCAATATATTTTCCTTTTCTATGCAATGTCCTTTGATCAAAACAAGCCAGTAGATGAAGACAGCGCAGTTTCTGATTCCCAATCACAACATGACCTCCTATAGATAAACAACCCAGGCAATCCATGAGCAGTTTAAAAATAGCTTGACATGGTCAGATTTGTGATAAATGCTAGATGGGATACAAACACTTCTTTATTCAAGAAATGCTTACTATGGGCCAACATGTGCTGTGTCTTGCTGATATTGAATATTAATTACTGCCCTCCTGAAGCTTTTAGTTCAGAACAGTTATAAGAAAAAGTCTCATCCCAGAAGTCAGTTCATAGGCAAAACAAGGCAAATATATATAACGTTACCAGAAAAATCTAAAGTTGATCTAAAGATTGTACTACATGAGCCAGAATAATTGAGCATTTTAACACAGAAAAGTATTTCAAAGAGCTCAAAGATGAAGCCAAGGTTTGATATCTGGGTACCAGGTGAACGATAGTGCCCCTGACAGAAAAGAACATACAGGGAAAATTCAAGCTAATATCTAAGAAAAGACACAGAGGTCTTTTCTAAGCATCTTGAATTTGGGTGATGGCTGACAGCTGAGTGGAAATGGACCATGAAATGGTCATCCAAGCAGCCCTGGATCTGGGGAGTTTTGGGGTTGTAGTTAGAACTTTTAAAATGCATAATGTTAAGTAAACAACATAGGATGGTATCTGGAACTTAATAGGAGTCCAAAATTGCTGTTAGAATTATTAGCATAGAATTTGGTTTTAAACATTGACTAAATTGAAAGGGCGAGCTGGGGGAGGCATGGTGCCAGTTAAATGACCAGGAGAGGCTGGACTGGGGACAGAAAAGTGTGCTTGACTGCACAAGAAATCAGAGATAATAGCACGGACAAGTACAAGCCCATGTAACTGGTATTCGAAGAATTACTGCTAAGGTTAAGTAAGAGTAAGTGCGTAACAGAAAGAGGACACTTTCCATTGGTAGAGTGAGAAAAATGAAACGAACGTAGTTGGAAATGATCTCTTCCCCCTCCTCACCCCTATGACAGAACACCCAGTCATCAGATTAAAACGAGCACCAGAGCAGGGGAAAACAAAGCGAGCTCAACTCCAGGGACTGCACCGTGCTCTAAAGAAAAGACCAGATCCCCTTCCTTCCTTTTTTCCTTCCTTCCACACCTTGCAAGGGTCCTCTGCCCCGCCCTGCGAGTAAATCATACACTTTGGAAGTTTTGCATTAGAGAGCCCAGCTGGAGAGAAAATTGTCTGCAAGAAAAAAAAAAAAAAAAAAAATAGAACTAGGGCAGTCCGAGGAGATTGAAAGGGCAAAACTATCAAGCAAGAAAACTGTAAGTTCTGATTAGTTTTATGACTTTGCCTTCCTGCCTCAGGAGCTCAATTGATCACGGCTTTCACGACAGGCTAAGGTGGGTGTTAGGGGGGCAGCTTGAAAATACCCTCAAAACTCTCCTCCAGCTCCGTGCTTTCAGATGCAAATGCCTCGCGGAGAGATGGATGGGCTGCAGCCCCTCCTACTTTCACCCCTCTTCTTTATTTTCCTGCGAAGGAATCCATCTGTACAGATCTGTCAGGCGGGAGGTGGAGGAGGGTGCGCGAGGGTGCGCGCGTGTGTGTGTGCGCGCGTGGCGGCCGAGCGGCTCCGTCTTCGCGTTCATTTCCAGTAGCCCCAACCGGGTCTCTGGGAGGCGCGCAAGTCTCAGTGGTTCCCCGGGCCGGCCTCCGACGGCACTGACAGCGGGCGCCCGCCGCCCACCACCGTCGCCCTCTTCTCCTCCCTCTTCGGCCCCGGCTCCAGCGCGCTCTCTGCTGCTCTCCCGCGCGCCCTCTCGCCCTCTCTCCGGCCGCGCGCTCCCGCTGGCTCCGGACCTTGCGTCTCAGCCGCCCGGGCGAGGCGGAGGGGCCCCTTTCAGCAAGCGGAGACAGCGGGCCCCGGGCGCCCGAGGCCGGGGCAGGGTCCCCGCGCGCCGCGGAGTGGGCTGTGATTGGAGGAGGAGCCCGTACCGGGCGGGACCGAGCGGGTGTCGAGCCGGTGCCTCCAGTCTGCCCCGCGCGGAGCTGCGCGCACTGGGTCCCCAAGAGCCCGCGGGAGCCCGGCAGCGGAGCGCACGTCCTTTCGGATGCACACGCCCGGGTCCCTGGCGTCTGACGCCGCGGGGAGGGCAGCGAGGCCCCAGGTGAGTGTGCCTGGCTGCGCGGGGCTGGGGAGGCGCCGCTGGGCAGATGTGCGCCCTTGCTGTGCGCCTTTGGAAGCAGGACTAATCAGTGAGCGGAGAGCGGGCGGGGATGTCCGTGCCGGAGTTTCCCTTGGCGTCCCTAAGTTACTGCGTGTTGCCGTGAGACGTGGCTCTGCAAGGCAAGACAGGCTTGTGGACGGAGCCGGGGGCGTTTGGCCCGGAAAGCGGGTGTTGACAGACACCAGGTGCGACACGAGGAGTAGTAGTTGAGGGTAAGAGCAAATCCCGGCACTCTCCAGGTGCAGCGGCAAACATGGGCAGGCTGGAGCACTCTCCTCAAAGAGGAACACAAGCAGGCTCCTCCCTCGACCTCGGACTGATGGGGGCACAACTCCGCGCCGGCTGTGCCGCCGGGTTCTGCAGAGGTCTGAGGCTGGAAGGGGGTATGCGCCGCTGTGGGCAGGAGTCCTTTGAACCATCCGCTCTAGACACCTTTTACCTTTCGTGAAGGTGGAGCTCACTTCGGGGTGCCTTGCTTTTTTCCTCTGTAATTAGTATTCTGCTGATCTGGTTCATCTGCATCCTGCGTCCCCTTCGCCTGGCAGTACCTTAAGTGTGCGCTGGGAAAAGGGCGCCCTGCTTCTCTGAAGGCATGGTGGACTTCTTCATGGGTGCGCATGGTACACTGCTAGTTGCTGGTATTCAACCTTCCAGTGTGGATTAATGAGAAAAGACCCGTTGTTCTGTACCACTTCACGTTTTAGATCGTTAACCCTACGGATTTCTTAAATGTCATAGTTCAGGTGAGTAAAGATTGGCAATGAGTTCACCCAGCACTGGGCAAATGGCAAGCTGTTGAGAAACCATCAAGGATTGGGTGTATCAAGGCTTTGGAGATCTGTAAACTGAACTAGGAATGTACTTATAACATCTTTTGCTTTGCAATAAATATTTTGCCTCTACTAGATCGTTTATTAAGTGAGACCTTTATGTAAGACTTGTCCTCGTAATTTCTGTAACTACCAGACAGGTGTTCAGATCATTTTTCATAGAGAAGTAGATAAACAGAACTTTATACCAAAAAAAAAAAAAAAAAAACACGAAAAATGTAAGTGACTTGTTAATATATGGCCCTTGCCAAGTGACAAATATGGTATGTATTTTTAAAAGCAGGTAACACCTCACACAAAATATGTGTATTTTAAGAGTTTAGGAGCAGTAGCAGTCTTTTGCTAAAGGAAAGTTTGCATAGACACAATATCTAAATAGTTTTAAGAGTGTCTTAATAAAGGCAAATTGTTAGGGGAGAAAAGAGCTAAGAAAAAAAAAATTACATTTGAAGCTTTCAGTAACTCACCAAGAATTACTTCTTTCCTAACGAACTAGTTAGAGTTTGATTTACCTAAGATATTTTCTTGTTACTATATGTCAAGGGGAAATGCATGAAGAATCCTTTTCTTTCTTTTTAAGGCTATTTGGAACAGTATGAATTAAAATGCAAAAGAATTGAGGCAGGTAGGAAGACTGGCAACTTTGTGAAAGTCTTGCTTCTGTGTTAGTGTTTAATATGGAGTGGGGCAGCAGAGCAATTAGGTAACATCCAACGTTAATAGTCTTATCTGGGAAAGCTAGCCGAGTCTGTCTGAGGAAAGAAAAATAGAGAAAACAATACTCAGTGGCACAGACCATCACCCTGCTAAAAGCTATTAAGGTTTGCAGCTTTAATAAAAGGGCATTGTGCATTTACAACGTGAGATATTATTGTAATTAAGGGCTGCAAGAGGTCATTAGAATTGTGTTAACAATCACTTGACAGACTCACAACTCTTCTTAAGTCTTCTTTTATTGATTTAATAGCACAGAGCTTTTTCCTTTCTTATAAAAGGATAATTGTAAAGCATCTATATTACTGCAATTTACCCTTGAATTGACTCTAGTGTTTAGTGTCCAATGAAGAAGAGAGGGTGGAGAGCACGCGGAGTTGGCCACTGTTCAGCCTTCCTTGGCCTAAAAATCAAATGACTGTCTCGCCTCGGGCACTGTTTCTTTACTGGTTTCCCTGTTATTCAGCATTTTGCTTTTTTGGTGGCAAAGCTGATATAAACTCCTCAGAGTGTGTACTGATATGAGGAAGTGAATACATTTTTGTGTTGAGCAAATACTTTTTTTTGTCAGATCTTTCGGAAATACTTTATAAAATACTAAACTCACAAATTGTTCTGTGCTGTGGATATTTATTGCTGAATGATTCCAATCTTCCTGGGTTTTATAAGGTTTTACATTTATTGCTTTGATAGCTTGTATCACATCACGGTTCTCTCTCTTTTACACACACACAAATGTCTTTAACTTGATTGGAAGGCTTCATAGCCTTAGCTTAAATTGGAAGTTTCAGGAACTTCTAAAATAACTAACATGCATTAGTTGATTGCAAAGGGATTGAGATGGAAGCTTTTTCTTCCTTGGATGAAGGAATCAGATGCTACTTGGTGGGGTGATAAAGGGGAGCTGAGGACAAGGAAAGAAGACATGTGATCAGAGTCTTGTGTGTGACCATCTCCCCAGCGTCTGACAAGCAGAGAGGATCTAGCTGTAACCAGCAATACACGAGTGCCTCCTCTGGGGATTTGCTGGTTCTGCAGAAAGATACCCCTGCAAGCACTTCCCCCTTGTTATTCTGCGAGTCTCACAGATAAAATTACCAGTGCAAGTGAATATGCAGACATCTGTCCATATCTTCATTTCAGATTATAGTATAGATTTTCATTCGGGTAGAATCTCTTTTCTGCTATTTTGCAAAGTGTTTATTGAAACCTGATGACTTTTGTTGAAGTCACATAAATCACACGTGGCACAAGGTAAATACAAGGGTAAATTAAACATTAAAGTTGATACAGCTAAGATTTCTTGTAAGAATAAATTATAAAAAAACTCTCTGGATATAATTTTACCGTTTTGTTATTACATAAATCATTCAGAAAGATTGTGCCTTGTTACTTTGTTTACTTTTTAATTTACAAAGGCTTCTTCTAGTTAATTATAAACTCGTTTCCCCTTTTTAAAAATTCCTTTCACCCATGGCAGAGGTTGTGCTTGGTTGAAATTGAGTCTGTAATCCACTTTGAGAAGTTTTCTTTCTATGTTTGATAACCAGATGCACACTACAGGCTATGTGATTCATTTCCAGGGCCCCTGCCTGCATATTTAGGCCAGTTAACAGTAGGAGGTTGTGGTCTGTAGTTGTAATGTTATCTGGCCCGGGGAGCTAATGGATTTGATCACAGTTTCTTTACGTGAGAAGTCACGTATCACAGAGAGTCCCCAGCCTCACTAATTAAAATGTAAAAAATTATACCTTTTAAGTAGAAAAGAGAGGGCTCTTTCATCAAAATTAAAATTATTGAATGTAATGTTAAACTTTAAATGGCATTCAGATGAAACAAATTAATGTTCATATATGACTGTACTGGAAACTGAAGATAGCAACATTAAGTTTAGGATGATTATAATGGGAATATCAGGAGCAAGCAGTCATCTCAAAATATAGGACTTATATCACCAACTGAAAGGGTACAATTGGAATGATACTTATTTTGCCAAACAAAATGGCCCCATATATAGATTTTTCTGTCCTAACATACTGTCCTGAGTTGGTACCCTATTTCTAAAATGTTCGCTAGGCTGTTGTTTAAATTTCAGTGGAAATAGTTAGCTACCTTGTGTCATAATGTAGTAGGAAGTTATTTTTGGATTCCAGAGTTGTTTAGAAGGGAAAAAGCAATTTTAAATTTGGATACAGCTCACACTTCATTTTTTTGTAAGATAGAAACATACAGCCCTAGACAATAGGTTCCTTCACCCTTTCTTCTTAGTCTGCATTCTCCGCCCTTCTGTATGATAATTATGGTTACCATTACCTCCTTAGAAAATTAAAACTTATGGTCATATAAAAATTTAAGTACAATCAAATCTACTTTGTTTGACTTTTAGGAAAGATGGTTTCAAAGATCACACATTGCAAAAGCACTCATTAGCAGAATGAGCAATTTTTAACAAATACTTGAAAACACTCATTACATCCAGTTATGCAATGGCTATTGGATCAGTACCTAGCTGTGTGACCTTGGGCATTTCACTGGGAATCTGTAGATTTCCATTGTATTCAAAGTAAAGAAAGGGCTACTTTGTTTTTTTTAACATCTATTGCAGTTCAAACATGTCATCAATCTGTGGTTCCACCACTTTGGGAATCTTCAAACTTAAGGAGCAGCAGAATTTGAGGATTTTAAAATGTTTTTCCTCTAACATGAACCCTAATGAAAACCAAACTATTACATTCTTCAGTATTGAAATAGTCTCCTCTTTATTTATGTCTTAGACACTGTCCTGAATAGTGTGGCTGGTAGTGTTGTGGTTCCAAATAAAGTGTGGCTTCAGCTCTGAAAACACTCTGTCCCGGACTATTTTCTCTCTAGTGTTGTATTCTGACATCTGCTCAGTCATGAATGAGAGGGAATTAGAACATATTTTCCCCCTTTGGCATTCCCAAAAATGTATTAAGCGGTTCTACATTAAAAATAGGCAAAAGCAACAACGGATAAGTACTACCCTTTACACAAAGCAGACTACTCTAACTTTGTGGACTGGGATAAATCACAGGGAGGACGTCAGTGGTAACAGGTGGAAGCTGTACTGGGGACATAAGCAAATGAAAGTCTTCAGAGAAGACAGTGGATGAATCAGGAAGCAATCTCTTCATTGAATTTAAATAAAACCATTGATTACCCAAGGAATTCCTAAAAAGAAACAGAGTTCTTCTCCCAGACTACACAAAACAAACAAACAAACAAACACACTAGTAAATAGAAGGTTGGTCTTAAAACACTGGTAATATCTTGCATAGTTCCCTTGCTGTGGAATGCTGTCATTTCCACGTTTAAACATGTGCATCTTTCACCTTACTTAGAGATTCATTAAAAACATGCTGCTGTCTAAATGTAGTTCATCCTTAAAGCAGTCTTGGAAATGATAGTTTACTCCCAATAGGTCAACAAGATTTTTTATATTTTGTTGCTATTATTCCGACTGTGATTTCTTGTACTATTATGTTTCAGAGGTCAGCCAACAAAATGTCTCAGGGAATATCAGTTAGATTCTGGAGGTGTTTGTCAGTCAACCATTATGGATTTTTTGATTCTTGTAGATTATTCTATTAAGTACACTGACAGTCCTCAAATGTCATTCCTACAGTTGTTTTTCTAGAAAATGCAAATAGTTGAATTTATTTTTGGACTGCCATGCTCCATCTAGTCATAAACTATACCAATTTTTAAAAGAGAGGCATAACTTCTTTAAATCAGCGTTACCAATTGACAGTAAGCTGTGTGTTAGTGTGGTATATATTAAGTATATTTCAAAACAGTTTCAGAAGACCTGAATCTGAGGCAGACTCCAGACAGCAGAGAGCATGAGCAGCTGCTCCTTGCCTCGAATTTAGAGAAACTGGTGGACTGTGGTCTTTAATTGTGATAAGTCATTGCTTAATTATATTGGACTGCAACAAACATTCCAGTTCAACTTTGAGTGCCACAAAACCAAAAAGAATCCTATATTTCCTTTAGTATAACTAATAGTTAGATATTATATTACATGTTATTTCTAGAAAGCATACAGCACTGTGCACTTTTTTAAAAAGCAGTCTAGAACATATGAATTAATTGGCAATTAGACATGTTTTTAAAACTACTCTTGTGGTGATATGTTAATGTGCAATGGCTGAATATGATGTATACTTGTTATGTTTTTAGCATGCTGACTTTAAATGGAACAGGTTCTGGAAGACTTGCAGTTTTGCTGATTAGTAATTGATATGCTAATGCATAACAGTTTTTTTTTTTTTTTTTTTTTTTGCATAGAAGGACCTTTAGTCATTGTTTATAAGTATGAAAACACCATTTGATTAAGAGCACAATAGTCACTTGACCTGTTAAAAGTGGTTTCCTAGAGATGTCAAGTGAAGTAGAAATTCCAAGAAAACTTTATAGTAATGAATTTGTTTTGGTAAAATAACATTAGCTGTTAAAGTTAAATGGATAATAAACAGTCTATTTGAAACTAATACACTGCCACTTAGTTTAACAAAAATAATTGGAACAAAATGGTAGCATGATCAAGCGATTTAATATCAAATGAATGTTGATTTTGTAAATACTGCCTAAGGGATTTTTACCTCTTCTTTTTTCTTTTTGCTTCAGTTTGTTCAAAATATATTTTTCAGTGTTTCATTTTATATTCTGATGATTAAGGTCTGTTATACTCATCACAGTACTACTTGTGATTTTCATGTATTTCAGTTTGTAAAACATGGGAAAATATTATAAATTGTTTTTTAAAATATAAGTTTTAGCCTTAAAATATCAGAGTAAATGAAATCATTTTAAATCTTCATCAGATTTTTTTTTCTTTTTCAGATTAATCATTTATCAAGTAGCGTACTACTCCCTCAGACATCTGTGATTTACCTCTGTGCCATTCTCTCCTCAGATATAACCTGTTCTTCTTGTTTTTCTCTTCAGAAATGTTCCATCTTGTTCCATATTATTACTGTCCAAAAGTTGATACAGATCTGTGGACATTCTTTCAACTGTATACCCATACATATTTTATATTCTTTCCTGCACTTTTAAAAAGGACTAGTGATAGTGACGAGGTCAACTCTCCAAACCACATGCATGGATGCAGAGTACTCATTTTTTTCTGATGTGAATCTTGTTTTTAACTCCTGTATATGAAACTCAGATGGGAAAGGAGGTAGAAGAAAGAGAGAAGATAAACCACATAGACTTCTAAAGAGGGATGCAATGTTTTTGCTTTAGGGCACAGATTTGTGAGACAATATAAAATCCATTGTGAAAAGTCAACAATTTGTTACTCTGTACTCAAGTTCATTTAAATATAATAAAAGTTATTGTGGTGGCTTTCTACATGTTGATATTTGTGAGAATATAAAAAGCCTTATAAAGAGGTTATATAATATATGACAAAATTCTCAAGTTTAAGTTTGGGTTACTTCTGGTTGACAACCACAAAGAACTATAGGCTTTTTAAAATAATGCTTCAGAGCCCTTATTTCTCTCATGATACCCAGCTCAGGACAGAATGAAATAAGTTGAACTGCTATACTCGCCTTTCTCTTGAAAATGAGATTTGATTGAAAAGGAAGGCAAACATTCGTGAAAGACTGATAAGGAAAGGTGACACCTGACCTGAGACCGTGCGACTCTTCCGCTGCTATAGAGGACATGTTCCTGGCAGAGTTGGTTACTGCCAAAAATACTGGGGAACACATTACAAAACATCATCACTTCAGATCACAATGGTTCACACACTATTTTCTGATTTTCGAAGTGCACTCCACAAAGGGTATGACAGGTACATTTATCTCAAAAAAGAAAATTTCATCCTCTAATAATATACACAATGCCAGTTAAATATCCTTGTGCACTCTGGTAGAATTTGGATCAGGGTAAAGACAATTTAGCTCAGGAGGTTGGCAAATACTTCAAATACTACAGAGAAATATAATGAAATTTTCTTGAAAGTGATTGTGACTTATAAACATGGTTGACTTACCAAGGAATTTGTATCTTGACTTGTTATATGGTTAACTTTTCATATTAAAAAAATGAGGTTGATCATAATGAAAATGAGCATTGCATAGTTTCCGAATGTCAATTATATGCCTACTTCAGTCTTAGATGCTACAGATACAACGATAGGGTGGGTCTCCTTCTTCATCAAGGTTTATGTTTGTACTAGCTGCTTTTAAAAACCCTTGATTAAAATGAGTTGCACAATTATCAAGCATCTTCCCTTCACAGACATTATTTCAATGACTTTAATGTCACCCATGCCATGTTCTGTAAATCCCTTCTTTTATATGTTCTAGCTAGTTTGATAAATCCCCAGTCTTGTTGAATGGAAGAGAAATAATCTTCAAGAGCAAGAAGAGTACATTAAACACCTCTTCTTAAAGTGAATGTTGCATTTTATAAGCAAGTCAAATGTTTCTTTTACATTCTGCCCATTATCTTTTTTTTTTTTTTTTTTTTTTTTTTTTTGAGACGGGATCTCTCTCTGTCACCCAGGCTGGAGTGCAGTGGCTCCCTGCAACCTCCACCTCGTGGGTTTAAGCGATTCTTGGACCTCAGCCCCTGAGTACCTGGGATTACAGGTGTGTGGAACCATGCCCGGCTAATATATATATATATATATATATATATATATATATATATTTTTTTTTTTTTTTTTTTTTTTTTTTTAATTTTTAGTAGAGACAGGGTTTTACCATGTTAGCCAGGATGATCTCAATCTCCTGACCTCATGATTTTCCCACCTCGGCCTCCCAAACTGCTGGGATTATAGGCATGAGCCACAGCGCCCAGCCCCCATTATCTTTTATTATTAACAACATGTATTTTATCACAGCTTTAAAAGAGCTAACAAAATCAGTTTTACATAATTGTCAAAAAGTAGAAAAGTAGGACCTGAAAAAATAATAGACTTTATAAGATAATTGAGTTCAGCTGCTTCATTTTGCAAATGTGGAAAATAAAATCCCAGAGCGATCCAAGGTCATACAGCAAGTGGTGGAGCTCGTAGGACAGTGAATCCTGTGATCTTATCCCTAGTCCAGACTGTGTGCTTTGTTCCTCATCAGTAAACACCTAGTGAACTAAAATAAATTTCTCCAGTTCTGATATTTGTGTTTGATTTCTAAAAATTACAGAAGGCGTGCCTTTAAG